>NC_061140.1:2287059-3675681 GCF_905220365.1 Vanessa cardui
ATTTTAAAATTTCTTTTCATGTTTAGATAACAATGATGACTCTTGGTTTAAAAATACACAATACAATATACTATGAAACTATATATACATAACTTCATATCCACTTTTGATCAAACTCTGCAATAAGAGCATAAAAATATATACACGCGTTGTTAGGCAGTAAAGTACTTGCTACCAATTTATTAACTCCTGACAGTTACTTGAACAAATAACTCATTAATTTTTTACCAGCTCATAATTGCACCTAAAATTTGCTACTATACCATTGCGAGATCACAATGTTAATAAGACCAAACTCAAGACATACTAAATATTCTTACCGAACCAGATAATTTATTGTAAAAAATTTATATTACTCTTAACTGATCTTACTCATTCTGTGCCATCAATTCCTTAAGAATGATCTCTTGTTTTTCCAACATCATTAACTTTTCTTTTTGCATGCTGATGTCTAGTTTGATATCTTCCAATGTATCCTGATCTCCTGGTAGGCAAATTCCTTCAAATTCATTTTGAATGGATGCAATTTTACCCTCCAACTCTTGTGCAGGTAGTAATTTTCCCTTCGCTTCTAATTCAGCATATCTAAAGAAAAACAAATAATATTCTAAAAATTATGAAATAAAATGTAACAATCAAAAATCAGTTCTTATAATTGAAACTTAATGTCTACATTTTGTTAGGAATATAAATATTCATGGGCCAGATAAAAGTGTGTATACAATATTTTTTTGCATCCAAATACAAAACGGATATACATATGTTTGTGATAGATTTAGTGAACCTGCAACATTTATACTAACAACTGTGAAGAAATTACATATGACAAGTGTTCACACCAACACAAATATAATTTCACATGCTTTCTGACCTACGGGAATATATACACTATTTACTTCAAAGCCTCCAGCTGGTATTGACAATTTCTAGACCAATAAACCTAGCAAAGTTTTAAGTAGCATAGAAACAGTAGCCTTATTTATCTTAAACTAGCCATCTAATCGTCGCTGAACGTACTCGACTGTTTATAGTTCATAAAAATATCATACGCTGATATAAACCTGCCAAAATAAATCACGAATTATTACCTGTATTCCTCCCGTTCACTTAGAGCATTATTTTGATCCAAATTTTTATAAATCCATCGTAAAACATCAGAGAAGTCCGGGTCGTTTAACATCCATTCAAAGGACTTTTTGTAAGTATCAACACCCAAGCTATCAAGGAACGGTATAAATTCCTCATCACTCATATCGTTTGAGTTATTCATAATAACAAAACTTAATAAACAGTTTTTTTATTTATATTAATGTATTATTAGTATTTTATTATAATGTTTTCTGTAAACAATATTTTCCGTTACGATTGTGATGGGAGAAAATAATTCAAATTTGGAACGTCAAAACAATCATGACAGTTGTCATGTTATGAAACTTAACATTGTTCAGAATAAAAAAAATGTAATAAAACTCTAAAAACAGAAACTTTTAATACAGTTTTACCTTTTTGTAATTATGTTTAATTTTAAAGCACACAAAAATAATTAAGGATCAGATTGTTTGTTTCAAAGATTGCCATATCTATTATACTCGCTGATGACGTAGTTCTTGCGTCTTGTAATAGATGTCGCAATCTGCGCGTACTTTTTAATACATTTAATCTTATATTTATTAGCAATAATCTCGTTTATTTCCTTTTTCATAAAAAAGCCTATTAGTTTTGATAAATAATAACATTTGTATTAACATAAATTTAACCCATTTTTTTTTATTAATTCTCGCATTCATGAGAGGCGAGATGGCCCAGTTGTTAGAACTCGTGCATCTTAACCGATGATTGCGCGTTCAAACCAAGGCAAGAACCACTGACTATTCCTGTCCTTAATTTGCTTTTTTAATTCATCTTGGCGGTGAAGGAAAACATCGTGAGGAAACCTGCATGTGACAAATTTCATAAATAAAAATTGTGCCACATGTGTATTCCGCCAACCCGCATTGGAACAGCGTAATGGAATATGTTCCCAATAGTGGGAAATTATAGGTTGTTATTGTTCGCATTCATTGCACCTAATTAAACAAATTGTAAAAATAGATGAGAAAAAAATATTAAGTTGTTATTATACTAAGCTATTACCAACAATAGACTATTTTTGTAACAAAAGGATGTACTATATTACAGCGTTTTAAAATTGTATAACGTCATCGGAAGAGACTAGCGTCTAAGGCACAGGCTCGGCCTAGTCCAAACGCTTGTACCTCATTTAAGAAACACGTAACTAATTATAACTTATTACATTATTGTTAGTTAAATAAACACCGCATTAGCAAGCCGAAGTGGCAGTAGGATGGCCATATTTATCGCAGAACCGATAACCGTTGGGGAAAACGTGTTCTAGAGTGGAGCCCGCGTCTCGGCAAACGTGGTGTAGAACGCCCTCAGGCACGGTGGTGTAACTATTTGATAAAGACGGTTGGCAGGAGCTGGATGCCAGTAGGCGAAAATCATTCACAATGGCGTGTAATTGGACAGGCATATGTCTAGTGACGAAAATGGCTTGTTGATGATGATGATGGTGAAATAAACACATAGTAACGAATTTTCACTTTATCGTAATCGAATCGAAACTTCATCGATGCCATTCGCCAGTTATCATAGGCTCTTAAAACGAGTCAGTTGCGGATTGGTGGATGTTGGGTCGGAAATCGGAATCGTATCGCAACTGCTATATGTTAGTAAAATTGTCTCCAATTATGCTACACCCAAATCATTAGAGCTTATCTATTACATATTATAAAATTGGAGTGTCTGTTTGTAATATTAAAAATACAATTTTACATTGTTGTCTGTCTGTCTGTTTCTTCCGGCTAATCTCTGGAACGGTTGGAACGATTTTGAAGGGACTTTCACTGGCATATAACTGATGTAATAATTTGGCTACAATAATATTTGTTTTTGTTAAATTACAAGCGTACAAGGTCGCGGGCTAGTCTAATATATTACTAATATACAGAACTAGAAATTTCCGCGGGAATTCTTCGCAAAAATATTGACAGATAACAAATACACTAAAAAACTTCAATTAAGAATACTTTGTCTTCACTAAATATTCAACGTTGCACCGAGGCTTAGAACATAATTATGTTTATCCTTATTTTATAATGCAAGCATTTGTCAAAAATATTTGATAATTTCAGCTAATAAAAGGCGGACAAAGAAGCTCTTCCCTTGTTACATTGTTCCAACTATTTTTTAGTGTACCGTGATTTCAATCCGTGATATCTATTTAATTTATATATTATCCATGTGTTGTTAATACTTGGACTCCAAACACGACGTAACCTTGAACTTACAGTTGGTTCAAGTACGAGGATATGCCAAAACAGAGGGGCCTCTGATTGGCTAATGGCGCAATTGTATACTCTTCCTTCATTTTTATGTCAGTTTAATTGAATGATTTACAACCCTTATTATGAACACGTCAGTGGATCATTTATTAGCATGTTTGTTGAAGGAAAATTGTGGATAAAATTATTGACACGTTTTAAAAGGAGCCTTCTCTCCTTTTGATGAAACGATTTGGAGCTTATTCCACCACGTTGCGCCAGCAGGAGTCGGTCTGATTCCCTCGAGATGTCTTTCTTTCTTCGAGATACTAATGAGAACATGAAAAATTGTTCAAGCCAAATAGTAAACTGTAGAGATACCGGATACCGGATATTCGGCCAATCATATAGCCTGCCTGCTAACTCTCAATGCAAAGAAATTATTATTTATTCACCCATAATTTTCCCTTAGTGCAGTATGAGTACTAATTGATTCATTTTCTTTGAGTTACAACAATTTAGGTACTATTGTGTGATTAAAAATTTAAAACTAAAGCTATTCAAGACAAGTGATAATATGACTAAGTAAATAAAGCCCATAATTACTCAAAAATATGTTTCTTTAATCCAGAATTTCTTATTTAATTTTGCCGGAAATCTATAGTAGCTATCCGGTAGTCCGCTGGATAGTATTTAAGCGGCCGGATAGGCCGGCTACCGGATAGTTACCGGATATCCATTACATCTCTGGTAAACTGTCAAGTATCGAACCATAAGAGGAAAAAAGTCAATTATACAATATTTGACAGCAAATATTGTACTATCTTAGTCAAGAGCTTGATTAATCGATGATATTCATTAATGCCAGGCTGCATGTATCCTACATTACGTACATATATAATTGTATTTAACTAATATGTGATTGTATTTTTTAAATGTTGAAAAAGAGTAACTACTGAGTTTCTTGCCGGTTCTTCTCGGTAGATTCTACTTTCCGAACCTGTGGTAGCTTCACTTAATTGTTAAATGACGATTCAAAAGTGCTTGTAAAAGCCCACTTGAATAAAGTTAATTTTGATTTTGATTTTGCTATCGGAATTCCCTACTTCCAATTAACCATTTACTTTATTCTCATGAACAAATCCGATTTATTTGACATGAATATTCTAATCGGAGTATTACGAGAGGTAATTAATTATAAACCTGAGGCCTGGATGTGACTGTATTGGGAAATTATAGATTTTAGTTAGTATCTATCTAAAAATTCTCTAAAAATATTAAAATTTAATTTTAATATTTTTAGAGAATTTTAAAAATGAATTAGAATTATAAAAAAAAAATAACATAAGTCAAATGGAGTTTAAATCAAATGGAGTTCGACGCCATAAAATGTATTATTAAAAAACATATTTATGAAAAACATCATATAAATATAAGATTAGATTACATATTAATTAGCCGTTCTTTTTGCATATTTGTGTGTATGTCAATTAATATTTGAATTTTATTTATTAATGTAAATAGTAAAAAGTAGCAGCCTGTAAATGGCCCACTGCTGGGATAAGGCCTCCTCTTCCATTTAGGAGAGAGTTTCGAACATATCCACGCTGTTCCAATGCGGGTTGGTGGAATGCACACGTGGCAGAATTTCGATGAAATTAGACACATGCAGCTTTCCTCACGATGTTTTCCTTCACCGCCGAGCACTAGATGAATTATAAACACAAATTAAGCACATATATATAGTGGTGCTTGATCTTACTTGATCCCGCAATCATCGGTTAAGATGCACGCGTGCTCACCACTGGACCATCTCGGCTTTATTATATATATACATAAAAAAGTAGCAAAACATGTTTAAAAAAGTATTTTATTTTTTATCATCCCGCGTTTTACGCCGTCCCGTATTTTTTTTTACATTCATGATCACTTGGTATACATTTGGCGCTTTGAATTAAACGGTACGCAAGGAGTACGTATTGAATACAATGTCTATTCAGTGTCAATCAGTATATAATGGCAGACAAAAAATGTTGAGATTATCATATGTTAAAAAAATAAGGCCTAAGCAATTTCCTTAAACTTAAATCTTATTAAAACGAGGACCATAGTTATAAATTACTTGGTGGTAGGGATTGGGCAAGTCCGTCTGGGTAGGTACCACCCACTCATTAGTAATTCTACCGCCAAATAACAGTACTCAGTATTGTTGTGATCCGGTTTGAAGGGTGAGTGAGCCAGTGTAACTACAGGCACAAGGGATATAGCATCTTTGTTCCCAGGAATAGTTAATATTTCTTACAGCATCATTTTCTATGGGTGATGGTGACCACTTACCATCAGGTGGCCCATATGCTATTCCGCCAACGTATACCATAAAAAAAAATTGACAACATCACATACATTACTCTGATTCCAATGTACTCGTGAGTAATTTCTACATCGACTCGGCCAGGAATCGAACCCGGGACCTCGAAGTGTATGTCGGGCTATGTACATAAATTGCCGACACACTTTGTAACACATATTTTAAATGATTAATTTACACTAAGAATAAAGATTTGGTTAAATATGGTTTGAAATATATGAAATACAATTCTATATATAAAATCTAAAACTATTTTAAATTGAGACATATTCACTTGTTCTATTTTCAATTTCGACTGTTATTATTATAAATGATTTTAATTAAAAAGTAAAATGTTTTTATTTTGTGATCTTGGCACTCCCCTTATTCAATAGGGAACCCTTCCTGGTTTCCCCTTTTAACTTACTTGCCATGAAAACCGGTGTACAAGCTACTCGACCACGGAGGTCGTCAAAATTAGTTAGTATTTGGTGTAAATTTCAACTTCATCCCCCGTGATGGACAAACTGACAAAGAATAGGCTATTTGACTGGTTTTTAAAATCCATTTTATATTCTTTAGTAGAGGTTGAGGAACCCAGTAAAAGTTGACTTTTCTATTTCTAGTACATATTTGACGAAAAATATCATATTAAAAATACCATATTGAAATAGCGCGCGAAAACGCTACTTATGACAATATGGCGCTGCAATGGGTTCGGTGACGTCACTTTCCTGTATTTTAATCTGTCGTTCATATAGTAGGCAAGCAAAGTTAATAAGCGACTTTCCCGGCCAATCAGGAGCGTTTTGTGTCACGTGACAAACGTTTTGATTTTTGAAAAAATTAAGTATTATTTTCAACTTTTGTTAATAAATATTTAAACTCATACTATATACTGATCACAATAACTGACACTATATTTTTCACATTGTCATATAGCCTAATGATCTCATAAGGTTTATTCTTTCGTTTAGATTTACGGAACCCTAATAAATGAGTTCAACTGTATATGAATAAGCATCTTAGAACTTATATTTACTTATACTTGATCTCTTGACCTTTCGCGGGCTATGTACATAAATTGCCGACACACTTTGTAACACATATTTTAAATGATTAATTTACACTAAGAATAAAGATTTGGTTAAATATGGTTTGAAATATATGAAATACAATTCTATATATAAAATCTAAAACTATTTTAAATTGAGACATATTCACTTGTTCTATTTTCAATTTCGACTGTTATTATTATAAATGATTTTAATTAAAAAGTAAAATGTTTTTATTTTGTGATCTAGGCACTCCCCTTATTCAATAGGGAACCCTTCCTGGTTTCCCCTTTTAACTTACTCTACATATTCAACGATATTGTTTAAAGTGCCTAGTCATAGACAAGTTTATAATAAGTCCTAATGAGTTATCTATAATTATTAACTTTTTTATTTCTATAAAATAATGATACCCTTCTGGCATATAGGTACCTTTCTCTAATATAACCACGTGGCGATCTATGGAATATTATAGATACTTACTTTTCTTACTAATCAAAGAGAATGCAATTTCGGCATAGACAATTTTACTATATTTTTAATTTTTACTTTCTTTCTCAATACTATCTAGATACTTTGTTTAGTCAAATTATAATAAGGCTGTACAAATGTATAATCATTTTGATTTTTATCATTGCCTTTAAAAATATGCTTAGTTATGAAGAGTTAAAAACTGATAGACATGCCACCTCTAATGTAATATCTGTTCAGTGTTTTTACCGTTTGATATAATAGTTGATGTCACATCGTGTACGGTATGCTGTGGGCGTCAAATGCTATTGACGCTAAGCTAAGTTTGCTTCTGTCAACTGCTGACAGTGCTTTCATTGGGCTCTGTGTCCATTGAAGAACGGGACGTCAAATATTATACTAAGTTGCAATTAAGTATAACTAAATAATTGTTTCATAATACATTTTTTCATATAATCTCTTGTATATGAAGTATTATATGTATAATCCATGCATATTATAGCAGAGAAAAACGAAGAATTTCAACTTTGCTATCCGGAATAAACAAGACTATCTTTTAACGTCTGTTCTTCAATATAAAAATTATACATAGATCTTTATTGTAAGGCTTATTGGAACTATTACATCAATTTCGACATTGTTTAATTTTATTTCAAACAAAATCCAAATATGAAACATTTGTATTTTTTTTAAACAGACTTTAATATTTGGTTAGTTTGGAATCGTCTGTGAAATTTTATTATAATAATTTTCGAACTTAATATTAATGACCTTTCCATCAGTGTAATGGAAACATTGATAATAGACAATAGATTTATATAGGAAGTAGGCGCCGTAAAGCATCCTTGACAACAACGAGTCGTCGCTAGAAAAACAATAGAGCACGTCTGGCCCAGTCTTAACGATCACCAAGTTAGTTTTGTGACTCAGTAACTACTTTTCAACTTTATATCAATGCAATAGAGACTACAATCGAATGAATTCATTTAAGTTGATTACAGCATTTTCTGTTTAATGCCACCACTCCACTGTTTATCAAGTGACTGAATAGTTTGACTTGCTCATCTTTCATGAGAGCCTGGTACTGATTTATTGATTTTAGTGAAATGAAATAAAACTTATTATCGTTGCAGTTATAATGTTATATTTTTAAGTATTGGTTTTTATGATGCGCTTGCGCAGGCTAACATGGAAACTATATGATGAAGTTGCCCGCTAAATCACCAATGAGGTGTCAAATCGTAAAAAAACAATAATATATATATATATTTAGTATTAATATTTCCTTATCAGTAGCGGATTTACCAATAGGCAAAGTAGGCTGGAGCCTAGGGCGGCAAATTTAGTCAAATTTGTAATTATTTTACAGAAATATAAAAAAAAAATATTATGTGTATACACATTACGTCCGTAATCCATACTCGTCACTACATAGCGGGTTGGAAAAATAAGCCTACAAGCCCACTAGCGGCAGATTTGTAAATCCGCCACTGTTCCTTATTAATACTGGATAGTATCTTTAAGCTCTACTTAACAAATACAATTAACATAATAAATTGTATTTAATTATCTTTTACGATGATCTGGTATAGATTGCAAACGTTATGATGGCTGTATTGTTTAATGTTGAAAAAGAGTAACTACTGAGTTCCTTGCCGGTACTTTTCGGTAGAATCTACTTTCCGAAACGGTGGTAGCTTCACTTAATTATTAAATGAAGATTCAAAAGTGCTTGTAAAAGTACTACTCGAAGAAAGTTTATTTTGATCGTTTGTTTTCATTAAACTGCTAATAATTACAAAATGTAAATGAACATAAGCCCTAGAAACTCTAAGACTTAGCACTCCATGGCCTTTGATTTTAGTTGGTTACAACTAAAATCAAAGACAATTTAACAGTGTTTTCAGATACTCCATGTAAATTGATCATTTAAAATTATCTTTCTTTAAATATCGACTGAATTTAGGAAGAGATGTTTTTGTAAATCAGTACCCAATGTTTTATTTATTCGATTAACAAAATATGTTTACAGTGTATTTTTTAACGAAAGCTATTCCTGAGTCGTTCTGAACGAATCTATTTGGGCGATAAAGCACAGAGGTGTATGTCAGCGTGTCAGTTTGTTTGTGTAGGCGTCTTCTAGTTCAAGAGCAATTGGATACAGGATGGATGGAGTAGGAAAGTTTTGTGAAAGTATGTCATTTGCTGCGATGAGTGTTAAGTCTAGCTTTACCGCGAATTAACACTTCAATTAATTTTTAATTTCTAGCAAATTGATTTCTATCTTTCTAATACAGATATCTGATTATTAAATGTTATTGTTTGAATTTAAAGTATAGTACGACACAAATTAGATGTAGCATCGGCAAAATTCGTAAAACCGATTACTGGCGATTTACACAACCAATAGAAATAGCTCCCTATCGCGCCATGCGACGCTATTCGTCGCTGTAGTTTTTCGCGTCAGTTTAACCCGAGAAAACAAATCGACGTGTCAAATTGACGAATATATTAGGTCATATGATATTACACGTTGTTACGTTTGTGTAAAGATCATATTCACATAAGAAATAAATATTGATAATTTGGGATGGCGTACTTAATTCGGATGTGATCGGTTTTACGAATTTTGCCGATGCTACATCTAAGTTGTGTCGTGCTATATGCCGTTAGTGTTGTCATTGTGAACAAATTTAAAATTACTTAACATCGTTTTCTGACAATCAGATCACAAGTAATAGTATTACGTATTCAATAATTACTGAGTTTCTTGCCGGTTCTTCTAGGTTGAATCTGCATTCCGAACCCGTCGTAACTTCACTTAATAAAGATTTTAATGACGATTCAAAAGTGATTGTAAAAGTCTAAAAAGAGCTTGAATGGCCGAAAAGTCCGCTGAATTTTTTTCGACGGTTCTTCTCAGGTCAGGGTGTTTCTTTTTCCGAACCGGGGGTAGTGTTTAATTTGACCATCAATAACAATAAGTAAGTGTAATGCTTCAATATTGAATAAAGGAATTTGAGTTTGAGTTTATAGTTAATGACTGAATCCAGTTTTGATCAATTATCATCAGATGGCCTATATATACCTTTTGATAATCAGTTTATTTTATAATTACCAGTATCAGTGTATATGTTAACAGATAATTTACGGTCATATTAGCCTGACAATTCGGGTGGTTATTTACGTGATGTGAAAACATTTATCAATTGTTTCGATCATTTATTTTTTTTATTTTACCTCAGTGCCTTGCGCAAATCAAGTAGACCACTAACTGATCATACCACTGACTGATCATTTGTTCTACCGTCAAACAACAACACCCAGTATTGCTATGTTCCAGTTTGAAGGATACGTGAGTCAATTTAACTACAGGCAAATGGGACATATTTTAGTGCTGCTTTGCGTGGTGCTTTGGTGATTTAGGAAATGTTAGTAATTCTTACAGCGCCATTTGTCTATAGGCAGTGGTGACCATTTACTTACGGGTACCCCATTAGCTCGTCCAGTCTATCTGTATCATAAAAAAACTAACAATACTCTATAGTTTTCTGTTCCGCACCTCGTATTGTTTGTTAACTAAGTCGGGATTATCTTATTTACGTTCTGATTTATAACAAAGACATTTCTTCTAAACCATCGCCTAGCTAGGGTTGCCAATAACGCGATATTATGGTTTTATTAAAAATTATCGAAAATTTGATTGACATTTGATTAATCATTAATTTTTAAAGGTTATAATAGTATTTTTTTAAATCAGTTATATTCTGCTTGTGTGTATTCGTTTTACATAAATAAAACAATTAAAGATTTTAATATAATTATATATACAATAAAATTTATGTTCCGCAATTTCAGTCGATATTAATTTTTTTTTATTTAACTGCTTACTATCTTCGCTCGCCTTAAGTTTTAGTGGTTGTTTGTAAGATATTATAAACATAATATCAATACAAATATCTTTAACAATTATAGCATATGTATTATTCTGATTTATAAGCTATGTTAGTGTAAAGTTTCATTAAAAACATTCAGTAGTTTTACGTGAAGAGTAACAAAGATCTATACGTAAATATTGATGTATTCAGTGGCGGATTTATCAATAGGCTAAGTAAGCCTTTAGAGGGGCTTCAAATGTAGCGCAAATTTGTCATTATCTTAGAGAATCTAAAAAAATCTTATAACTATGTGTATACACATTATGTCCGTAATCCGTATACTGGTCACTACATAGCGAGTTGGAAAAATAATCTAGTAACTGACAGAAATATCACCTAGTTTATAGTCATATTAATAATGGGAAAAACCGATGAACGATTTATGACGATAAAAACACAATCATAAATATTGCAAAAAAAAGTAGGGGCGGCAAAAATGGAATAGCCTACTAGCCTACTAGCGGCAGAATTGTAAATCCGCCACTGGACTTTTCCAATCTACCGTATTCATTTCGTATACAAATATATCACAGTAAAAAACCACTCACTGATTTATTACGAATTCACAATACCTGTAACATATCTACAAAATTAAAACTTGGTGGGTTTACACCATAAGGAGCCTCCTTATGGTGTAAACGTCCGCTGATGAATTTTGGATTATACGAAAGTCAACCCCTAAGGAGTAAAACGGCGGTCGGAAATTTGTGTTTTATAAATTTCGTGCGGTTCAGAGCCGCAGGTTCAGTTCGTTACTTAATGTCATTTTAAGCTAATAGAAAGAATTTAAACACAGTTGCGTTACCCCTACTTAACTTATATAATTTAATTTTAAGTGACTTCAAATTTTAAATTATGGCAGATTTTTATATCTTTCTTAAAATTATTTTACTTTGAATAAAAAAATTACAACTTCGAGAAGGATACCAAAATGATGCTGTATTATAAAGTGAAAGTGAAATAAACTAAAAAAAAATCTTTGACAGAGTAGGTAGTATTTAAATATTGTTGAATATAATTTATTTTAAGATTAATCTTAAATTAAATTCTTCGTCACAGGTTCTTTCTCGGAAGCTAATAACAAATGAGTTTATTTATAGTTCGAGAACATCACAAATCACTCTGCGCGTGCGCCGCTCGGCTGTTTATCTTTCACCTTTCAAGCTAACCTGTCGCCGCTATGTTAGTTTTTTGACACTCCACTTCGTCTATTTTCGGTAAAAAGCAATTTAAAATTTACTGCCTATAAAATTTTATAATGAATATTATAAAAACTAAACTTAGTGTGATGAAATATTTTATAACTATTTTATGAGTGTCTTAATTATAACTACCCGAAAATAAATATAAATACTTTTTTTATCATCATTATGACAAGGATATCTACAAACTCTGCTTAAGAATAAGAACTTTTTATTTTTATTATGTTCTTGTTACGACCGTCGTTACAAAAAAAAGTCAAAATTATTTTTAATAAAATGATATACTAAATAAATAATGGAATTCAAAAAAAGAATAGCCATATGACCATTCAACGAAGAAAATAATTCGCGTTCATTGGTTACAGTTTCATATGGATGCATTCATTGGTCTTCATGTAATTTACCCAAAGAGAATAAAAAAACGTGTATACATATATTAAAAAATAATAACAATTTACGAAGAAATTAAATAAAATAACATTTTTATATTTCTAAACTAAGATTCTTAAAAAGTAGGATATAAAACCTTTTTAAGCAAATTGTGCTTGTTTATGGAAACTTCGCTCTTCCTACATACGTAATAGAGTACAGAATAATCTAGATATGTGAACTGTAAGATCTTATTTACAATGATAACAGATCTATTTTATTTTTAAACTGCTAGCGTTAGTATTCGATTACAGCTAATGCATATTTGACGGGATGTTATATTATTTTAGATTGAAGACGGAATTAGTTTGACGTCTCCATAAGTCTTTATCAGGAAATATAGAAGAACGTAGGTACAATAGGTACTTGGCTTCTTGGATAGGTAATAGTCTGATGAGAACTTAATCTAGTGACATCTAGACATTTGATCTTTTGAGGCCGTTGGTACTGAAGGGTGCCCAGGGCTGTATATGCATGTAGTGCCTTATTAGCTTATTCTAGTGGACCAGGATCGATCCGGGCTGCAAGGGATGCAGTGAGGCAAGAAACTAGTAGGCGAAGAGGCATATGGGCTACTATGGCTTACTACTAGTAAGGAGTCAACACTGCCACTAGTCATTAGAGCTGTTAGCAATATTAACCTTTCCTTTAATGGCGACTGCACTACCAACTTTAGCTCACTCACCCTTCAAACCGGAACACGTGGGTGGTACCTACTCACGGCTTTGCATAAAAGCCGTACTACCAAAACGACTTAACAAAAAGTTTATCATTTTTGTTTAATTTGCATAATCATTTGAGTCGTCCGTGCGATCTAGGTATGGTAGGTCAACGCCCTGGATTATTCTATATACGGCACCATAACTACTAGGTTTGTTTATTGAAATTAGAGTTATTGTAAATTATAGGGTTGTCACAATTGTCTGCTTTATATTACAACAACAACAACGACAACGACAGCCAGTAAATTTCCCGCTGTTGAGCTAAGACCTCTTCCTTTGAGGAGAAGGTTTGGAAAATGTTCCTCCACGCTGTTCCAATACGGGTTGGTGGAATACACATGTGGCAGAATTTTTATGTAATTTGACACATGCAGATTGAACCCGCAATCATCGGTTAACATGTACGTGTTATAACTACTTCCATCTTGCTTTATATTGGGGGTAGCAAGCATGACTACAGAGTGGGGGAAATGTGTAATAAGAGATAATATACCTCATAAAATACGTTCTCGTATCTTCCATTATAGACATAATTAAATAAACGATAAGATACCCCGTTGAGCTATAATATCCTTGCCATAAGTAGTTGGCAAGAAATATATTTTCAAAATAGCTATACCTGCGATTTAGTGGACGATTGAATTTAACAAGAAAATATAGTTGTACCCTAATCATGATGATGCCCTGATGTAATTTGGAGTGGCCTTATTAAATCAGCTAACTGCTAGTGAAAGTCTCTTCAAAATCGGTCCAGTCGCTCCTGAGATTTGACGGAACAAACAGAATACATATGAATTTAGTAAAAAGTGCTTATTTTAATGTTACAAACAGACATTCCAATTTTATTATATGTGCAGAAAACCTTCGATAGATGGCGGTAGCAGTTCTTACGCGCGGTATATAATTTATCAATCATTGATATCTTTAATATTACTCAAGTGATCGATTATTTTGATTTGATAAAGAGATTTCTATGTTGAGTATGGGACTTTCTAGATGTACAGTCAGATTTAGAAAACCTTCGTCAATTTTTAAATTCATTCCTTTATCAAGTCTTAAACTCTTAGTACCTTTTGTAACTAAAGCACTAAACTGACAACTGTATATAAAATTAAACTTACATAGTATGATATGTATATATGACTCGTGCTTGACAGATTAAGATCTTTGGACTACGTCTAGTTTTGTATCAACATGAAATCTTTTTAATGACGTAATTAGACATTCCATATTTAAATTAGATATTATATATTCTACTGAATTGTCAAAATATGTCTGTCAGTGTCATATAATACTCGATCGGTAAAGTAGATTGTATCGCTCATACTGAGCACACGAAAATAGATCTTAAGGCGACGAACCTTATCTTACCCTGGCTGTACTTTCACTATTGAAGTTCATCTTCACAATCATCCGAATATTTAGTGCTTTAATGTATCAAGTGCAGACAGACCGACGAAACAGAGATTAATTCGTACCGTTGCGCTCGCGTAGATACTTTTTTTTATTAATGACATGAATGAATAACGTTATACGTCTTTCGTACGCGAAAGTAATATCCACTTTAGTCTTAGTATAATATTTATTTAATTAATTAATTTGTAATGTATTATTAAATAAATATTAGTTTACCGTACCTATTATTTTAATAATGATAAAATATTATGCTATATTTTTCATCGCGAACCGCACCGTTGAACTTTTTTATTTTTGACATAATTATAATTTATTTTATTATCTATATTCGTATAATCTCCTGAAACTCTATTTATGTTTTATTATAAGAGTAAATAACCAACAATACCTACTAATATTTTTACTACGTAACACAAATAACATTAATTATTTAAAATGATTTCATAGTAAATATTTAGTTCAAATAATATCTATGTCATATATAAAATGAAATGAAAGTTGCAATATTACCATTTACAGTGCGGGATTTATGGCTGCTCCATTACCTACTAATTGGTAAACAAAATTGTGGTAGATTTACATCTGTTACATGTAATTTTCAGCAGAAAGTTTTCTTTCACCGTCGAACACGTGATGAATTATTAACTCAAATTACACACACACAAATAAATCTATCTGAACTTATAATCTAAGATTTACTAATTCTAACCACAAGGCCATATTCTCTTACAATATTAAATATTTTTACCGCCTAGTGCATCAATACCTTGTATTAAATATCCAATAGACAAAAAAATGCAATATCGCCTGTCACAAGGGATTGGATTTATTTTTGGCGCGAACTTTTGACGTTTCGGACATAATATTTATGAGTCATGGACAATTTAGTGTTTTAGTTGATTTTTGTTATTAATTATTATTTATTTAAAATAATTAATATTATTGTTAATTGTTATCATAAATTCAGATAATTATAGATCTGTTCTTTTTAGAAGGTCATTTTCATTTATGACCGGTAAGAATATAATATAATATTACTTATGTAAGTGACGCGTGTGTTTAAATTAAACTGTGCCATTCCTAATTAGAGTAATTTCGCGTGTTGATTATTTTAGCAGCATTTTGTCATGGGTCGAGGGGTCATCGAACTTGCATCAAACATCTGCTGTTTATACTGGCCTTTTTACAATCGTTAACTGATTACGATGAACTCAAAAGAGGAGTTGTGCGTTTGAACTCAAGTTTATATAAATTACGTTAATATTACTACGCTATCTTTGGGTTCCATATTTAGAAAAAGCAGTTATTTCGTTATTTAAAAAAAGATACAGTTTTCTGTAGTTATAAAACCTATCTGTGGAGATCCAACGTAATTTATAAAAAAAAATTGTAACATCTGTAAAAAAAAACTTTTTTGGTATCTTTATTATTAATAAATATATATAAGTACATACATATATTTTTTTAATGGCTTTTGTTTGTGCCAATAGGGCACAGATTATTTCGCCAATGTCACGTGCGATGGAGAAAACATGATTTAGATTGAACGGTGCAGTCGAGATTGCAGGCTTAAATTAAATTTAAGGGCACAATAGTAGTGGACTCTGTTAACCCATAACCTATAACAATACAGTAATATATACATAATTACATACATATGTAATGGAAAGTCGAAAAGTATGCCAATTTAAGGTGTTTTTGATTTTGTTTGTCATTGTCAATGATTTTCCTGAATGCTTGTTGTTATTTGTGTCATTGTAAAATACCACCACAGACAAAAAATAATAACTGTACCAGTTATTTTGAATTCTGCAAAGATTCCCACAAAGACTCATTAAATTGTAGTTAAATTGTCGTAAAGTTATAATACAACACTACCTAAGTACCTTAAATCTAGGACACTGTTGTTTAGAATGAACTTTAATGGTCTTTAAACATACTGATCTAATTAATAATGCAAAAAAATGAGGTCACATATACACAATTTTTTTTTTAATTTATTAATTCTAAAAAACACTCCTTGGTAGTTTTTTAAGGACTTCAAACAAAATTAATTTCGTAACATCCAAGGGTTCACAGTTGCCCTTGCCTTTTTACATTCAACTTTAATACATTTGGCATTTTATATTTTTACTGAACATCAGCTGATTTTCGCTGGACTTCAAGCTAATCGTCTTCATGGGAAACGAGGCCTGACATTTTTTTATTGTGATATATAATAAATAGTGAAATTGTTATATATATGTATACAAACATTTGGTCGCAAAAATTGAGAAATAAAAGGTATTATAGACAAAGAAAAAGTACCTACCTTAATTTTCTACCAAAAAAATTCGAAAAGAAACTCAGTAATCAGTCATTTCCACCATTTTAAAAAACAAAGGTCAATTAACATAACATTAAACAGAGAATTAATTGGTTTGGATAAATTATTATCCTTTCTGAAAACTTTCCTATCTAACCTTTTAAAATTATCTAATTTTGATTTTTAATGTACTTTTAACAATTGGTAAAATAAAAATTAAAACGTTTATACTTTCTATTGTTTAAATGATTACAAGATATTTTAGTCGTTATTCAATTTGTAAAACAGTTTCATAAATGCAAACAATGGTTTCAATAATGTAATGCAGTTAGTAACAAAAATGCTTCAACTTGAAGGGTTGGGAAAGCTTTAATTACTCTGCAAAAAGTAATCGATAAGTACAGATAACAATAAAAGTTCACAAGCTCAAAGGCAATTTGTTTACGCCAAAAATACAATTCGATATAATCTATGACAATTATGGTTATATATTTAGTGAGATCAATCTTGACTTTTTTTCAAATGTAACTGTTTTTCGTACACAAGGGCTTAGCACAAGGGTGGTGTATCATATGCACTTAACACGCATGTGTGCGTATATAAAAATAAAATCTTATAGTTTACTAAAGTATTTATAGAAATAATTCGATTAATGATGTTATTTCTGTGTATATTTATTGTAACATAGTATCTGATTACTCGTAACTAAAAAACGATCGATTACTAATGCACAATGTCGATTAGTTATTTATGGTAATTGGGCATTATAGTCATAAGTCGGTTTATTTCTGCGAAAGTATGTAAGATTGCAGTAGGAAGCGTGGAAGGATTGCCTAGGTTGACTCACTTTGCCGAAGAAAACGAGGGGAAGGCGTTGACACTATGCGTACCTTCTCTTCCCAAAGATTCTCTGTACCACTTCAGTTTGGAAGCTTGGAGACCGCAAAGGTATTACTGCAACGGGTAATGGATACTGTTTTTTTATTAGGTAATCTGATGACCTGGAATGTATAAGATGGTCTCAGCACTGGCGAGTCTCGGAGACTTCCCACTTCACGAGGAAACCCATAAGAGCGCTTGTTCAGCGAGGAAAAGAAACTGTAGTGCTGTTGCAATAGGTATTATAATTAGTCTTGTGCTCGGCAATGAAGGAAAACTTTGCAAGGATATTGGTGGTGTATGAGAATCAGCAAACCGTAGTAGGATAGTGTGATAGAGTAATCTCCAAACCTTTGTTAACAGAGTCTAACTTATTTATAACTCTATGAACAGACTCAACTTTGTATATTATTTACTATTAACTTTAATGACTAATAAATGAGAAACCAAACTTATAGACATAGCGATCCATTGTTTTAAATATGATCTGGTCCTTGTCACGTCATAAAACTCAGTATGTTCCCTAATAGAAAGTGTTTTTAATTTTATTTATAACGTAGTCTTTGAGGTGGCTCGTTCCCGCTTCTTTATGGGTGATAATTTTTTTGCTGACGGTACTTAAATGCGTCACTCGTTTGGAATCATTTACGTGACAGCGAAAATGTCTGCTTGTGTTTTACTCATTGGATTTTCCTTCGCGCTTTAATTATGCTATGCATGCAACATTGTAATTTATTATTGAAAAATAATAATATGAAAAATTTATGAAAAAAGAGTCGGTGTATGTGTAAAGTATAAAGAAATCAATAAGGTTTCAAAGGGAAACCAGTAGCTAGTATTTATAGAAACGTTTTTTTATTCGGTCATCATTTTTTTTTTTTGTTTATCTTTATAACCAACGTTACGTTAGCTATCCACTAAAGCTGTAACCATTCGCATGGTGCAATTAGGGTCTATATACTAATTTAAGATAGAAGTGCAATCATAAAAATAAAATATTTAGTTTTTCCGGCAAAAAATTATAATTCTCCGCCCTGTTATAATTAGATGTATTATGTATATAAACCTCTTCTTAAATCACTCTGTATAATCCTTTGCATAGTTTAATAATGCTATATGCGTATGAAAAAGAGAAGTCAGACAGACTGACTCCGTAACGCGTTACGTAACGAACTCATCTAAGGAGTTATGACTTCAATGTAAGTGATTTTTTTATCTCCCTTTCTATCACCAGGACTTAGTCATTCCTAAGAAAAAGACAAAGCATTGAGCATACAACCTCTATGTGTAATTATCAACGGTGCTTTAATACAGGTTATTTTATTTGTATTTATTTTTACTGCACAGTCCTCCGGCATAGACCGCCTCCTTTCAAAGACAATTAGATTTAGACATAGACAACCTTTTTTTAGTTATATTCTAAATGTCAGTAAATGCAACAATGTTAGGCAAATTCCAGATATATGTAAACACTAGAAAGTTAGGTTTAATGACGCAAGTTAGATATTAGTTACAACACAAGGTTATCTGCAGCGTTTGATGTGCCGTCACTCAAGACTATCAAATCGTGTTAGTGGAACTCCGAGTAGGTATTCGAGTCGTAACAGAAATAGAATACAATGAAGACCCAATTAATATTTCGAAGAAATTTTCGTATATTCAACACGCTCGCGATTTCGTCCGTGTAAGGGCAGGTTAAGTGGTACGGGTACATCTTTTGATTCTCTGATCTGAAGAGCAGAGATGGCCTAGTTGTTAGACCACGTGCATCTTAACCGATGAATTCGGGTTCAAGCCCAGACAATCACCACTATATATATGTGCTTAATTTTGTTTATAATTCATCTCGTGCACGGCGGTGAAGGAAAACATCGTGAGGAAACCTGCATGTGTCTAATTTCATAGAAATTCTGCCACATGTGTATTCCACCAACCCGCATTGGAACAGCGTGGTGGAATATGTTCCAAACCTTCTCCTGAAAGGGAGAGGAGGCCTTTAGCCCAGCAGTGGGAATTTACAGGCTGTTGTCGTGTAAGGGTAGGTTAAATGCGGCTGTGTCTTTTGTATGTGTGCGTGTATTCAATACTTCATAATCAGTTGAATCGTGTGTACTCTAATTAAACTAGCTGTAGCTCGCGTTTTGGAACGTCGGTTGTCATGTGCTAGATAAAAAAGTAACCTATATCCTTTCTTGGATTTCAAAGTTGCTTCATACTAAATTTCATAAAATTCAGTTCAGCGGTTTGGTCGTGGGAGAGCAACATATAGTAAGACAGACAAGAGTTACATTCACATTTATAATATTAATACAGATTCATGAATATTATAATTGAAAAAATCTAATCAAAATCTTAATGTTTTATCTGCCCGAACTGGGTGTTGAACGTTATATTACTATAATCAAATCACATTTGCAGTTTATAAAAGAAATGCGTGGTAATAGTTATTACTATATTCTTATGTAGGAATTAGGAAAAAGCCTTCTATTGCTAGTCAAAACATCTGTTTCCTAGTAAACAATTCGATGAGACGTTATTTGTGTATCAAACCACGTTTGAAATTTTTTAAATAAGATATATTTATAGGTATATAGGTATGTGTGTTAGCTGTTCTTTTCAGGTGTGTTTTTGAAAATCTAGAAACCTGATCAGCATAGAACTTTTACATCATACTGAGGACTTATATATCGTCACTAAAACAGCAGTCAGTTCATTGTATCACACGGGCAAAACCGCGTGCAAACCTAATAAGTAGATAGAAGTCACTGCACTCAGAATCAAACCTGCTATATTTCATCTTACATCAGACATCAGCGTATCCTTTTTAAAAGATAACGACGACCATAAATACATTCGTCTTAACAAGTTGCATCACACGGGGATCGAACCCAACATCCTTATTTGAGTAACGAAATAAACGGTGTATGAAGCAATACGGTATTATGGCCCTTTGTCTAAAGGCCCCCAGAATGAAGGGGTCAATCAATCAGATACAAATATCCAACCGCTTTTGATGTGTTATGAAATAAGTTTGAAGGTTACTGTTGTACTACTTTAATGGGCGTGATTGGAGTACAATTTTGATCTTAAACTTAGTGCAACGTTTTCGAATGTAACGTTTCTAACGCTAAATTGTTTCAACAGTGTATTGAGTGTATTTTTAAATCTTTTGCACAATCACATTGCACGTTAGTCTAATTTTACTAATATATAACGATATGATACATGGCTTTGTGCAAGCTCTTTGAGTTGGTACCACTCACTCAAAAAGGGTGAGTGAGTCAGTTTAACAACAGGCACAGGAACTTAACATCTTAGTTCTCATATATTAGTCGAAAATTTAGAATTCTTTTTTTGAATATTCATCAAGACTGGGTAAGGATATAGACGACAATTATTAATAACAAAATTGTATTTGAACTTATTTTATTTTTTATATTTATTAATTATACTATTTTTATTATTATATTTTATATCGATCATAATATCAGTCTAATATAACAATAAATAACATAACCTAAACGCAATTTGATTTACCTATACAAAACTTCAACCAATCTCTATGGTTTTATTATATTAACACAAACACAATACTACTTACATCATACTATATATTTTCTTCATACAAAGGCACATTTTAAATTGTCTATTTTAACCTTTTTAATAATATATTTTTATGATATGTAATTGACCTGGACCTATTACAAATATACACTATTTTATTACAATTTAAAAGATATAAATAGACGTATATAAATACGTATATGTCACATTATATAAAAAAAATCTACAACTCAGACTTACGATAATAATCTAAAATAATAATCACATCATAAAAATACAGATAAAAATTTCATACTACAAAACTTTCATACATAATCTTTTATGATGAAAGTGTTTTTGCCTTATTAATATAACTTAATACTGTTTTATTAAATTGTATATAAAATAACATATACATACATCGTGTACTGTAATTACATTATTGTTAATAATTAAGTAACTTTTTTTACTTAAAACCTACATGGACGCAATCAAAATGGAATGACATTGTTTCTTTGCTCTATGAAATAACTTATTTAAAAAAAAAAAACTAGACACAAAACACAAGTATGAAAACGCTTAAGTTTGACATAATATTAAAATAAAAAAATATTACTCTGTTTGAATTTTTAGTGCATAGCTTAAAATAAGCAGACAATACTTAAAAACTATTTATTACAATTATTTACATGTGTATTATTTCGAAATGAAGGCGAAAAACGCCACGGAACTTTCAGTAATTACTCTTATTATGTACTAGAGCTTCGCACAGGTGCAATGCTGTTACTAAATATAGCAGAGAATGTCTTAATTATCAGTGTTTCTTTACTATTTTGTCCACGTATTGTAAACAAAAATCTTCCCTTCGAAACACTATCTATTTAAAAAAAATCGCATCAAAATACGTTGCGTAATTTTATAGATCTAAACATACATAGGGTCAGATAGCGATAAGCGACTTTGTTTCATACTATGTAATGATTGTACCGGCAACTGAGGCATCTATAATGTAATATACAAAAAAATATACTATATAAGTAATACACTCATCCTAAAAATTTAAAAACAGAAATCAAAATTTGCTTGCACTTGTTAATTTATAAGTAGGCATTCAAGCCCTACCAATATTAAAATCAATAAGTTTCAATATAGATAAATGTGTAACCTGTAACAGAAAAACAAGAGCGTGTATAATAGTTTTTTTTGTTTGACTATATTCTGTTGACAAAGGCAAAGGTATGAATTTGTTATATATAATCAGTATTCTACATAACAGATTAAATAAACTTCCATTTTAAAATCTACTTAAAAAATATACACCAATACAGATAAAATAAAATTTATAATATTTTATGATATGTCAATTATTACATCTTTTTTTTTAATTTATTAATCCTAGCAAAGACTTTAATTTCATGACACCGCCATTTGCTGCGGGCCATCGAACACTAATGTGCGGACAGTATGTTGGCTATCTGTCATACAAGTGTCCTGGGTGTGCTTAGATTTAGTCTTAAAATTATTGCAGAGTGCCAGTACCTGTAAATAATAAAAATAATTATTTAATTTTATTAATAAATACCTTAGTTATGGTTATTTATCTATGTTAAAAAATAGTTTGAAAAGCTATTCAGAATAATTAAATAATTATTGCATAATAAACAAGGATTTATTTTTGTTGCATATCGACGACCTCTATGGTCGAGTAGTGTGTACCCCGGTTTTCTTGGGTAAGCCATTCCGAGGTCCCGGGTTCGATTCCCGGCCGAGTCGATTTAAAAAAAGTTCATAAGTTTTCTATGTTGTCTTGTGTCTGAGTTTTTGTGGTATCGTCGTTACTTATAATTTTCCATAACACAAGTGCTTTAGCTACTTACATTTGGATTAGAGTAATGTATGATGTTGTCCAATATTTACTTATTTAATTATTATCCATAATCACATAAGTGGATACTCCTTAAAAAAAGTATAGTCTACTACTAATCATTTTTAAAAGAAAGGATTAAAAGAAAGTTGCAACTTTTGCAACTCCTAAATCAAACTTGTCTAAATAATACTGTTAGAGGGTCAGTGACCTCCGAAACAATGTGTCAAATATTTGTCCAGTAAATCAGACTAAATTAACTTAGAGCCGATGCTATCTAATTAGCGAGCCCCTTGTTTGTCAACTAACAAAGTTAACGAAATCTAGTTAATCTTTGTAATTTATTACATAGACATCCTTTGGCTGTATAAGTACTTGTCTTCATTTGCTTTTAACAATAAAAAAACGTATTCCCAAAATATACATATATGAGCCGAGATAACCCAGTGATTAGGGCGCGTGCATCTTACCGCTGATTGCAGGTTCAAACCCAGGCAGGCATCACTGAATATTCATGTGCTTAATATGTACATATTTATAATTCAAAGTGCTCGGCATTGAAATCAAACATCGCGAGGAAACCTGCATGTGTCTAATTTCATATAAATTCTGCCACATTTGCATTCCACCAACCCGCATTGGAACAGCGTGGTGGAATATGCTGCAAATCTTCTCCTCAAATGGAGAGGAGGCCTTAGTCCACCTGTGGGAAATTTACAGGCCGTTGTTGTTGAAAAGAAGATATAAGTAAATTCACTTACGGTATAAAGCAATGTGACAGCACCGACAACGGCCCCAGTGAGCACGTCCCACCAGTGATGGCGGTGGTCGGTGATCCGTGTGAGGGAGCACACAGCCACGTAGGTCAGGCACAGCAGTTGTAGGAGAGGAACGACGAAAACTGTACGATGTCGCCAGTCGAAGGCACGACGCTGGAGATACCACTGTGAAAGGAGGCATTTATTATAACTAGTAGTCGCTCGCAGCTTCGCTCGTGTTTTATGGTGTTGGTTGTCATGTTTCAGGCAAAAAAGTAGCCTATGCCCTTTGCATAGGCTACTTTTCTACTTTTTTGGAGTTCAAGATGAAGCATCATACCAAAATTCATCAAATTATTTTCTTAATTAAGCGGTTTGGTCGTGAAAGAGCGACAGACAGACAGACAGCTGAAGAAATTTGGCAACTCTTTTCTTTGTGGTACCGCGAAGAAATTGAACTCTACCAGCACACATATAACCCGGGTGCCTTAAAACGAGGCGAGAAGCATCTTGCGGGCCCGCATGGCGAGGGCGACTAGTGCAGTACAGTAAATAAGAACTGACTGGGTCGTCCTTGCGTTTGGACTCCACTTCCAATAATGACAAACAAAGTAAATATAAATATGGTAAAAAACCACTCACCGCCATAAAGAATCCACAATACAATGAGAGTGATGTATGCCCTGAAGGGAAGCTGTGGTAGGAGTCGCTTTGGTACCAACTGGAAAACCGAGTCGATGTGCACTCGAATGTGCTCACATAGTCGGAACTGCAACAAAATATAAGTCATCATTATCGTCTATTTTCTTTAACGTTAAATGTGGCTGAATATTCTAAGATCAAATACCGAATCCGAATCAAAAAAAGAACTAGCAGCAGTTAAAAAGGAAATTTTGCCATTGCGTACATTTTCGTATCATGAAAGGTGCCTAAAACAGTCAACTTGTCGTTATATATAAAACTTTCCAATTAAACGTAAAAACGATAAATAAATAAATTAATATTATATACACCCCAGTTCGTAAATCTGTAATCCTATACTGATATTTGTACCGCACTTTTCTCCTACTGCATACCGACAATAAACCACTGGGCCTCTAGAAAAACTGGGGATCCATGATTTACTTTGGAGGGTATCGCACGTGACATTGGCGAAATAATCTGTGCCTTTTCGGCACTAATAAAAGCCATACAAAAAAAATATTGGAGGGTAGGAAAACGAAAACTAATCTAACTCTGACTACCTCTGTACAACGATAAAGTTAAAGTATGGGAAAGAAAAGTGGCTTTAGATTAATTAAGTATCTATTAGTACTGAGTCATAATATTAGTAGTTTGAAATACAATTACCCATTGCAAGTCTTCGCCGTGTCTGGTTCGCAGATGGCAAAGAACGTAGGTCTAGGATTTCCCGTGATACCCTTCATAACCTCCACAATTCCAAGATTGAAGAACATACCGCAGATGTAGTTTCGATATAATTTGAATGTTATCTTGGAAGTGAAATCTAATTTGGCACGGAATGAATATGTTGCATCGAAAAGTACTAGCTCTGTGATGAATACCTGGAAAGAAAATATTGATGTTATATATGGCGGTAAGGAAAATAGAACAGCCTGTTGGCAAAGATTTTGTCTCTCCTTGAGCAGTGAGTTTGGATAACCACATGATAAAATTTGAAAATAGAACAGCCTGTGGGCAAAGATCTTGTCTCTCCTTGAGCAGTAGGTTTGGATAACCATATGATAAAATTTGAAAATAGAACAGCTGTGGCCAAAGATCTTCTGTCTTCTTAAGCAGAACTTAGAGGTTCTCTTTTGAATTTTTTCTTTCATTTTTGTTACTGTTTCTTTAGCGTTAATCTTATTTATAGAAATGTTGACATGATTATCTCTTTTAGAGTAATATACTTTAAAAGTGTTTAACCAATCAAGATTGTTAGAATATATATCGGAGCCAATGGTAGCTTTCCATATAGTTCAATACTGTAACTTGACGATTTAAAAGTACTTTTTGAGCCTATTTAAATAAAGAATATTTTGATTTTGAATTGAAACTTACCAGTACAAACGGCAGTAGAATAACCGTAGACATAATGACTTCCATTTTAACCGTGTCGCCTTTGAATGGAAATGAGAGTGCTGGATCATTGCAGTAGAAGCCGCTCTTGTAGTGAGGGATCACTCCAAACTCGAAGAGACCCACCAAAATTACGACTGTCAACAAAAACGTCAATTATTATCAAACATCTTATTAATTTAAGAGACGATCACCATAATATTTTCCGTATCTTACTTGTGAAATATTGACGAACGACTTGCTACAAAACCTACCAATCTTATAATTACAGACAGTCGACAGTCACTCCGGGTCCTACCTGGCGCAGAGGTTCTCCATTGCCGTACAGCGTAGAAATGCAGCCTGCATTATGGGCGAGGGCTTTGCGTCGGGTACGAACCAGGAGAGACTATTTTAAATTTGTATAACTATTTTAAATTTGTATATGACGACTATATATTGTCATTATTTTATTTGTATTTATTAGTGAGGTTATTAAAATTAGTTATCTTATAATTAGCTATTATGTTCAATGTTGTATTCTGACATTTCACGCTCGAATTCTACAGTGAGTTTCGAGTTTCTTCTTATAGAATATTTGTACAGAATATAAGCCAACCTTATTTAAATAATTCTATGTATGATGTTTGAAATTGAAATCTCGGATAAGAAAAGTCATTCATCTTTTTAATAATTAGAAGCTATTAGTAGCAGCCGTATTTGGTGGTTTTTAGATACTCGTTTGGAAGGCACGTAAGTCATTTTAGTTCTGCACCTGATGTATTTATGGCTGTGTCGGATGGCCCATGGAATTATGATAGTGGGAACTTAGAATAAGTACTCATTTTTGCGTATTTGTTTGCTACAACAATATGCCTATTATTTTGCCGTATCTGAGAATGGACGCATCATCAGCGAAGCTATAAGAATATTATGAATGTGAAAGGAATTGTCTATCTATCTGTCAGACTTTCTGTTACGTTTTCACGGCAAACTACGACTATAAAATTTGGTGTAGAACTAGCTTGAACGCTAATAAGACATACATTTCTTTTTATACCTAATACCTAACAGTCAACCCTTAAAATGCGAGCGATGACGTGGTCGACAACCACTTATTACATGCGCCAGGTTTCACGGTTATACGAACAACTTAATTAAGTAGTTTTCATAGCACTTATACACATCTCAAGGAATCTCGAATCTCGAGCTCTTATATATTTTTTATAACGCGCCAATAAGTTAGAGAAAAACCTCCTTAAACTAAACTTAGACATACCATAAGTATAAAAGAGGCTTTCTGATTGAAAAAATATTTTCATTAAATTTAGTGCCTTTATTATATGCTGTATGTATGTATATAATGTTCTCTATGTTTTAAACTTTCTTAAACGCTAATAATCTCATCTATACATACAACCAAATTGGAATGTCTGTTTGTAATATTAAAATAGTCCTTTTTTACTCAATGCATATGTATGTATACACGGTACATACATAGTTCAAATAACATTTTTTACAATTTTTGTCTGTCTGTCAGTCTCTTTGTTCCGGCTAATCTCTGGAACCGATTTTGACGGGACTTTCACTGGCAGATAACTGATATAATAAGGAGTAACTTAGGCTACAACAATTTTTTTTTTTGTTATATTCAAACGTGTACAGGGTTGCGGGCACAGCTAGTTTTAAATAAACTTTCACGAATCTTTCGCAGCATTTACGAAGATATGATCTTTGCTTTGTTTTATTCCCATAACGTATGGTCACAGAATAAAAATACACACAATGTTATTCAGAAATCTTTGCCGCGCAATTAAACCTCCATGCGTGAGTTCTCCTGAATTTATTTCAAAGATAACATATTTTTCTTTTCTTTGGTTTCTAAAGATAACTTTATTTTAATAATTAATAAAGTTGGTATTTTTACTCTTTTTTATAAATTTAATGCATATTAATTTCTTAAAGTTATTGTTGTTTAAATTTCATCTGTGAAAACATTGGGATATTTTTTGCCTTACTTTTAATTGTTTACTTATGTTTATAGATCTTTATTACCTTTGTGTATGTAGATAAAATCCTGCATTAAACGCGTTCCAAACCATAGTTTAAACTGTACCTAAATCAAAGTGGTATTCCAAATTATATTACTATTAGTAAAAATCTATGCTTATAAAATATTTTGCCCTCACTGGCCAAATACTGAGATTAGAAATAAGTTCCAAAAAGATTTATTTGATGACATTATCATTCGTCAAGTCAATTTATTGTTTAAAATATTCTCTCAAAATTAGTTTGGAAAAGATTTAATTATACATAATTGTATAATTGGAAAAAAGAGCTACTATCATTTGTATATTTATTATGAAACGAATTGTACGCTCGTACAAACGTAACTGTAGTTTACTCACGCATAACATCCTTAATCCGTGATTGTCAACGCGAAAGATGTATTCTAATTCTAGATCTTTCTTATCTAAATTGGACAATTCAACTCGGTGAGTTGGTAATTCTGGCGTTGGTATATCGTTAGGCCAATGTTTGTAACAATTTCTAGAAATACTTCTTAAGAATTTGTTTTATAGAACAAATTTGTAGTGACGTAAATAATTGACATCTTTATTCTGACCAAGTCCAATTTAATTGGAGATTTTTCCAAAGTCACTTGGACCATCCAACGTGGCGTGACATTGGCGTGGCCATTGCCATCGTTAGCCAATTTATTAGCCCAAACCCTCGCTTCCGCCATTTTCAGTTCAAAGTCAATGTCGAAGTGACAGGATGGTACAATTGCGTAATGGCTTCGAGATCGAAATTTACGACGTAATAATTTTTGCAAGAAATAAATACTTATTTTTTTAAATGTATTAAAAATTAAGTTATATTATTACCAACTTGGTGCTAGGACTTGGTTGGTTGTTGGTGTGAGTTCGTCCGGGTAGGTATCACCAGCTGATCAGGGTTACAAGAGTAAAACTACAGACACAAGGGATATAACATCTCATTAATTTTAAAAAGTAGGCTCTAGCTGTCTTCACATCAATTTTCAACAAAATCGGTTCAGGAGTTACTTTGCATCAACGACATTAATATAGATTTTAAACGCATCGAAATAAAAAAGGAATATAACATATTGGATGCGTGTTTATTTTTTGAGTAATATCCCGCTCATCGAAGATTTGAATAGGTTTTTTACTCTTTAAGAAAGAGTTTTTTAAGTTCTACGAAACTCGCCCTGATAAAATTATCTTCTAGACGTGAAACATTTGTAGTAGATCTTAACGTAAGCATAACTTGGGTAGCTAAGATGTTCGTGAACGGATGAGGAATGAGGATGTTGCATAATAATCTAACTGAATGCTCGTTGCAGTCAGTTTATTAATGCCCCGGACATGTAGGGGGCAATTAAGGTAAGACAATATAATAACGGTATACAATTATTTTATATAAATAGCTTTTCTTTATTTTGCTCATCCATTTATTGAGTGTGGCAACACAATCTAGTTTCGTAAAAATCGTTATTGTTTTTTAATATTAGATCATTTTTAACTAGAACGCTGCTTATTCTCAAATTATTTAGTAATTTTAATATGAGTTACATTAAATAAGATTCAACATTAGGAAACCATTTCGTAGATCTTCTTTAAGACACACACAATTTGGATTAAAATGGCTCACAATTTAATCTAAATTGAAACGATTATATAAAATAATTATTGTAACCATAATAAGCTGGGCGGCATAGGAAGATCTTTCATATCATTCTATAAATATCAATGGACTAGTAAAGTTATCTCTGTTAAAGGTATTCAAATTCTGTAGATTTAATTAAAGATGGCGCCACAGCGGTTTATGAGCAAATAGGTTAATACTTATTAAAGTTATTCGCAATGAGTAATTTGTAGATGTTATTGCAAATTATAGAACTAGATGTCCTAAGAGCGTAGGTAATGAATTTATCATTATAGTATCTTGTCTTGTCTATGATAACTGATGTTGCTCTTTATATAATCAAAAATTATATGAAATTCAACAAATAAAGTAAATGGCCTACGTAGAGCTAAGGGTTCCTCTGTCTTTTTGAGAAAATTTTAATGAACTTATTGTTAGAAATATTTATTTATGCTATATGGCTGTATAAAATAATACAAGATGTTTTCCCGCGCAAACGGATTATTTAAAAAACAAGAGAGAGTCGCGCATGGAACGACATTTAAAAATCATTGTAAAAAATTCGATTTGTAAATTTCAGGGCAATAATATAAAAGTAAAACTAACAATAAATAAATACTATACTTTCTACTGGTGTATTTAATATTATGAAACACTTGACACACAATTTCATTAAAATTAGACACATGCAGACTATGAAATGAATTGCAAACACAAATTATAAACAAAAAAATTCAGTGGTTGGATGGGTTTACGCTCGCAATGGTCGGTAAAGTAATCTCTTTTGAATCACCTTAAAAAATTGGAACTATCCAATTCGATTATAATTTAATGTAAGATAGTTTTTAGAATGGTTTGGATAATTTTTTTGCTGTATTCGAACGTGAATTAAAATATGCGATATACTTATTAGCTTTTTATTTGTGAGTTTATAGTTCTAACGTCTAAAGTGAATTATAGGATCACCTTGGAGGAAAGGATGTATCTACTGCAAAATCCATTTTGTATCCAGTATTCGTAGGTTTTAGAGTTGTGGAATTAAACAGTAACTAATGAAGTAATACTACTTTTCTTATTGGTTCTATTTACTTTCCGGAACCGGAAGTTTACATTTATTTCAATACTGTAACATAATTTCTGCGCCAACTTAAATAAATATTTATCAAAATGGCGTCGCAAAGTGTTGCCAGTGATAAATATTAATCAAGATTAGTGGTAATTTTGGCAAACCAGTCTACCGATAAAAAAATAGAATTATAACGTAACATATCATACGTTAACATAATAATAACAGTATACAGTTGCTTTTTTTAAACGACACTTGAAAATGGAAGTCAATTGGCCTGGAACTGTATCGCTCTTAGGTTCAAAGTTTCAACAACAAATAGAATAGCTGATTGCAAGAGGATAGAATTGAGCAATGCGACGTACACTGGACCCTTCTGGAACATGTGGATCTTAGTATAAAGGATATAAGTGTTACAATGCTATAAAAGCCAGTAATGTCGCCTTCCGTATACACGTGGATTTCAACGTGGCGGATAAGACAATTTTCTGTTAAGTATTGCGTCATGTCATAGGATGCGTTTGTTTGTTATTGTATCATACAATGTTATGTGGAAGCAAACGCTTATGTATTTATTTTATTTGTAATAAAAAACAAAAAAATCTTGCATAAATTGACGAGATATTCGCTAAGAACGACTTCAAACTCTTTTGACGTTTTTGAAATGTCAAAATTTGACATTACATAACTTTTTAAAAGGTAAAGGCTGCTTATCATTCTGATTTCAAATGAAAGCATTAAAGTATACTTGTGTGTAAAGTACCGTAAGAAATAGTAGAGGATCGAAAATGTACAAATAATGATAGGCTTACTAACGAAAATAGAAATTATATATATGACCTTGATCCTCATAACCTAACTCTGCTATACTAGTGAGACAAATACCGTATCCCCTTATAATATAATCAGGTCGATTAGGCATTGAATTTCAAATTTGTTCGACATACTAAAAAATAATCAACAACAACAATTAGGCAATTATGAACTTCGTATATAAATTATAAAAGTCATGTAACAAATAATGATTTGTTTTTTTTTTTAATTATTTATTTTAACCAAGCAAGTAGGGTTGCCGATCTGGGTTTTAAAGCTAATATTGATCAGTCTCATTTAATACACAATTGATTGGAATGGAATGGAATTGGTATTTAAAAGCATTATCATTGAAAAGGTGGAAGGGGGACGCTTTTGTGTATGTTCGCCTTTACCACACTTAATACCAACATCATGATTAAAATTAATATAATTTACTGGCTTTTACTTTAATTACAAATTTTACTATTGTATTCGTTTTGCCATTTTTAATAAGCAATATTTACAAATTTCATTCATTACAGTATAATTGTTTTAACAGTGTCTGCTACTCGACGATAGATGGCGCTACTCAACACGAGGCATATCAATGTCGACTGTTTTGTAGTTTTATACCAAGACTAATTTTCAATTAGCAGTTTATCAAAATAAACGTTTAGTTTTTAATAATAAATAACAAAAGTGAATTATTTTGAAATACCATAGACAAAACTTAAGGTATCTTGTTTTTTTTTCTTTTATTTATATTCATAGACGCATGTTATAATTAAAATCCGTCGGAGTAGGCACCGAAAACATTGAGGCTAATCGATATTTATAAATAGGTTATCTTAATCGATTTATTATTCCGAGTCATAATTACAAGGCGGGAATGAAATATAAAGTCATAAAGAAGCTTCGATATTTGAATCCTAAACATAAGTAACTTCGAATCTGTATGTTTTTTTTTAGGAAAAACAGCCAATCAATTTCCCCCTACTGGACCTTAGGCCTCTTCTCCCAAAGCGGGTAATTAGATACTCACATAACAGAATGTCATTGAAATTAGACGACATTTTTTTAATGTACTAACAGATTATATGGAAAACAGTGTAGATCTTAAAAATTCGTATCAATAACATTTTATAATTCTTCAAAAAAAAAACGTATGAAATGTCATATCTCGATAGCTATCTACCTGTTTTGCTATTTGTAGATTATTGAAGAGTTGTCTGTAAAAGTATGAGATAGTATACTAAGTAATGGCTAATTTACATTACAATAATGTAGTACTAATTTCACTGTGTCTATAGTTTTCCCTTTAATTCAGATAAAAAATTGAAATACATTTATTTCGTATATAATAATACAGATTAATACTTAAAATGAACAAATTGACAATTAAAAAATACAGACGAATTGATAACCCCCTCCTTTTTGAAGTCGGTTGAAAAGTAGTACTGGTTTTGTATAAGCGTTCGATTAACATTGATTTAAAAAAAAATGTATTCTAAATTTTAAATAATTGTCATATTGCATGAGTTCGTTCACACTGCATTTTTTTATTAAACTTTTTTTTTATAATGACTGCGATTGCGTGCATTGTGCCACATGCGTCACGGTGGGGTCCACACATGTGTACCATAACGTTTTTTATCTTTAAAAATTATGCAGCTATACTTTAATGATCTATAATACGTTTTGGATCGTTTATGTTACGAATTACATGACAAAATGAGAATAGTCTGTTTTATTTTTCATGACAAACAATATAAAAATATTTTAGTACCGTGTAATTCAAAATCATTTTATAAAAAAACGGGCTAAAATGTCTGGTCTATATTTAAGAGTAATACTAAAATATAATAAAAAATAGAGTATATTAAAAAATGCTTCATCAATAAAAACAACGTAGATTCATTGCACTTATTTACTTTAAGTTAATAACTTAATTTAAAGTATCCATTCGACTTAATTTCAAAACTTATTTCCCGCCTTAAATTATCAGATATAATTATGATTAAATATAAAACCTACATATAGAAGTGTAATATTTAAAACAGTATTTTTTATCTGTATCATAACACCGTTTTATTATAACCGGTACAACTTAAATCTTTTTTCGACACAGCTAGAACCTTTATGGTAATAAAACCGTTATCGTTTTTTATTTCGAACTAGATGTTAATGGCTTGCTTGAGAACTCAATCTATTAACTCATCTTAAATATTAACATATTAAAAGGTTTACCTATGACTCAAAAACATAAGAAAAAAAATCTAAGTAATATTTATTTTCACCTACCTACCAGTCCCGGCTTCGCACGGTATTACATAAAAGATTAATATTTTATATTTATACATTAAACGGGCCAGGTTTGCGGATATACGCAGTAACATCAACAAAGTTTCATCACAATCGGGTGAGTGATTAAAAAACGCATAGAGATCAAACACACAGACTTACTAAGACATTTACGATTGAAAAGATAACTTAGTCGCATAAAATTGCATTTGTATATTTATTTTGCACTAGTTGTCGACTGCTTAGCTCGCGTTTTAGGGGGATGGTTGTCATGTGTTAGACAAAAGACGTAGCCTATGTCCTTACTTGAATTACATTCACATTTATAATATTAATATAGATTATTTTATTTATAAAAAGTTTTAATACGGCTGTATATTTTTATTTTTTAAAATTATGTTCTGAGATACTAAAGTTTAAACAGACTCACCTAATAGAAATAAAGGCACATCCACACCAAACGTCCACCACAGCCAGTGTAAATTGCTACAGTTTTTCTGTTTCAGAATCTGCGACTCGTGATCTCTTCGCTGTGAAGAAAACATATTATTAGTAAACATCAGTATCAGATTAGTAAAGTCTAATAAATAATATAAATAAACAATCATTTTAATATAAAAATTATTATCAGATAGCAAATAATAGTGCAATACTGTTTCCCATTTCCACATTTTTTACAATTTCTAAACTATATCCAATTTCACAACACTAAACGACTTAAACGTTTAGTAAGAAAGAAAGAGAAAGCAATATCGTCTTTCTCACAAATAAGTTGGAAGTATGTAGGTATTAAATTATTTTGTCGAAACATTTGAAGCTAGTTGTAAATATACAAATAGATTATGTATATTTATTTTATTCGTTGAATTAAATTATTAGAAATCATTTTATAAGTTGCATACAACCTTTCATCTACAATTTTACCCCCTTGAAGGGTAAAAGTAACTTATGTCCGTCCATAGTGCTTAAACTTGTTTACTACTTTAATTTAATCAACACTGATTCACCGGTTTATAGAGTAACTCACTCAACTCAACTCTATTTGAACCATACGAAGTTAATATGTTAATTGTGAATGCTTAGTCAAATAATATTTACCATACCATACCATTACCATGTATTGCTTAAATGTAATCTACATATATAAAAACGAGTAGAATCTATTTGTTATTCACGAAATCTCTCAGAAACTATAACACCAACAAACTTGAAAATGCCATTATGAACCGATTTTACTTAACTTTACCCCTAAGGGGGTAAAATGGTTTTTTTTTAATTACGGACGGGTAAAGCCACATGATCGATTAGTATATTATGTTCAATTAAAATAGTAATCTTGTTAACATAACGAATATACTAAAAATCTAATTTCTATTTAAAACTATTACCCAACAAGGTTATCCAATTCAATTCAAAGATATTATCTAACTCCTGACATCGATCGCTAAGGTCGCAAGGTTAGGCTGACCTTGGCTGAATGTCCTACGCGCCCTTAAAGGACCATTGACCTTAAAGCACTTAACGTCTAATGGCAGACATTTTGTTGTATTTTATATTAAAGATCGTAACAGGGGATCGAAATCTTCAAGATTCACTCAATTAAACAACCAGATAGATTTATAACTTGTATATACTTAGTTTTAATTGAAATTTAGAGATACGTAAAATTTTTTTAAGAAACAATCTTTTAATAACTCCTAGCTGAAAAAACTACTGAACCACCTCTGTGGTCGAGTAGCGTGAACGCTGGTTTTCATGGGTACGTCACTCCCAAGTCCCGGGTTCTATTCCCGGCTGAGTCGATGTAGAAAAAGTTAATTAGTTTTCTATGTTGTCTTGGGTCGGGGTGTCTGCGGTACTGTCGTGTCTTCTGATTTTTCGTAACAGAAGAGCTTTAGCTACATACATTAGGATCAGAGTAATGTATGTGATGTTGATGATATTTTTTAGTATATAATATAATTATATAATTGGCTACGCAATATACATACATTGCTTATTAAATTATAAGGTTTCTGTAGTTCTATATTTTTAGGATTTGCAATTTAATGCATACCATTTAGCGAGGGTGGAATTATCCCTAGAACCCCTGAAGATAGTAGACATTGGCTCACGGCAGTATATTATTTGTGTTAAAGTATTGAAAGTAGAAGTAGAACTGTATGTATTATTATTGAAGTGTTCATTTTGTTTTATTCTATTAATTTCGGATTCAAAAGCGAAACGGACCAAGACTCGCGTTCAATTTAATTGATTTTTTTACTTTTTATGATTCCATAATTGAAATATATTCGTCGTGCAACTAAAAAGACGTAAGTGTAGAAATATTATTAGCGTTATTTAACAAGTGTGTATTTAAATGTTTTTCTACAAATTCGTGTCGTATTCGCGTAAATTTGGCAAAAACGAGATGTAATGACGAAACTGTACCAAGTGAAGTACCGCCATTATATGAATCGAAATAAGTTATTCCCCTACTAGCGACCCGACCCGGCTTCGCGCGGGTGCAATACTAATACTAAATATACTACAGAATTTGTTTATTTTCGAAATTACATTACAAATTTCTGAAATTATCAGTGTTTCTTTACTATATTGTCCGTGTCTTACGCAAAAACCTTTCTCTCGAATCACTTTATCCATTAAAAAATATAAATCAAAATCCATTGCGTAATTTTAAAGATTTAAGCATACATAGGGATATAGGGACAGAGAAAGCTACTTTGTTTATAATATGTAGTGATTTAGCAAAAATTTTAAGGTCAATAACATTGCTATAGAAGTCATGTCATTCAAAACATAAGTACATTACCTGCATTGATCCGTATGATTGCATATTCACTTATAATCTTGAAGACACACACAAATGAAAAAAAAAATAACGCGACGAAATATTTCTTTGTAATAATTCAATGACATATGTCATATATTTAGAATCGATTGCAACAGACTGAATCAATTGTGACTAATATAATATTAATGTAATTATTCGTATCTTATCTTGAGATATCAGTGTAGTGTAGCGCCAGGATTTAGTTGGAATTTCGAAAAAAATAAAAAAGCGTAAGTTGTTTATGTCAAGATTTCGAATCAATAAATAAATATTTAGAATGTTTAATTCCTTTCTAATTCATAAAAAAATAAATTGTTTGTCAAAAGGTATATGTCAGCCTAAAATCACGACAGCCATGCGCGGCCATATTGGAAATTTGCAAAGATTAGTAAAAAGTATTCGTATAAGTATTGAAAACAGATTTGTAATGTATTTATTAATTTTGATGCTTTACTAATTAAGCCGAGATGGCCAGTGGTTAGAACGCGAGCACCACTGAATATTCATGTGCTTAATTTGTGTTTATAATTCATCCCGTGCTAGACGGTAAACGAAAACATCGTAAGGAAACCAGTGTCTAATTTCATAAAAAATCTGCCACATGTGTTTTCCACGAACGCGTATTGGAACAGCGTGATGGAATATCTTCCAAACTTTCTCCTCAAAGGAAAAAGATGCCTTAGCCCAGCAGTGGGATATTTACAGTTGTTGATGTTTGTTGTTGTTGTACTTTGAATATTTATATGCTGGTCGAAACAGAGAAGGATTCGATAAAAATATTGGCCAACAATTGCCCAAATACGTTTGTTAGTGTGTGTTACGCACACTAATAAAATATGACGTTAGACTCGTGTCAAGCGTAGTTGTCACGCACACCAAGATAATAAAGTTGGTTCGTTTGTTTTAGTTCTGTGCGATGCTATCTAAATCTATTAATAAAAGATTATTTATTTAAACAAATCGTAGACAATTTTGTTATTGTTACGTCAGAAATAAAGGAAATCGTAATCTTCGAACGTTAGAGTTTACATTAAAAAATAACAATAATCCTGGAGTATTGCCTACAAGGAAAATCCTTATTTCCCAAGAAGACCTCTCGCCATTTATACGTAAACACAATATGTTTTTGCACAAGTAATCTATATGTTCTCCTGTTATCATCACACAACGTCTAGTGATTTGCTATGAGATTTAATATAATATTTTATTTAATGAAACGTATTTGTATATGTTTTTGCGCGTTATCAGTCAAACGTGACAGAAATGTATTAACAATGACTCAAAGATACGTCTACGAATTCTTGGTATATTTGTAAATGTTAGTGGAATATACAAATCAATAAAAAATTGAAGGCGATAAAATATTCTGTTTATCATCATAAATTTTAGTTTTTTATCCGAATATATGTTTGGTATAAAGCTGATTGTATATTATGTATTTCATATGGAAAAAGATTTCGTTGTCAGTTGTTCTTGGTAGTATCTACATTCTGAACCGGAGTATATAATCATGTACTCATATCATCTCTATTTGACCGTGATACGTATAAATGTTAGCAATTCTACAGTGTTTGATAGAAGAAAAAATAATAAAAAAAAACAACAACAAAACGCAACTAAATAATAAGTAGTACGTATTATCTCATGAACTATACATATGTCATATAAGTATTATATACTCGTTTTGTAAAGTTTTAATGCTTTATTTTGTTCATCATTTATATTGTTTTCAAAGGACAAGGAAAACATATTCTATACATATAATAAAATTCGAGTGTCGATTAATAATATTAGTAGAACCTCTTTTAACTAAATATATACACGGTACACTACCAAACAACATTTTTTACAATATTTGTTTATCTATCTGTTTGTTCCAGCTAATCACGAGAACGACTAGATCAATTTTGACAGGACTTTCGATGGTAGATAGATGATGTAAGAAGGAGTAATATTGGCTTTTGTTTTAGAATATATTTGATGGTCTTAATATCGCATGTTACCTAATAGAGAATTAATAAGTTATATTATTTATTTATTTATTTATATATTCTTTATTGCACCCAATCTTAAAACTAAAAAATAACATTTTTGTTATATAAAAGTTGCATGATGTGCAACAGTTATAGTATAATTTGCGAATATATCTAGATAGTCGAAAATAGGTTGTATGAAAATCTGCCACTTATTTATACAATTCGCCTTGAAGTAGCCTGTTTTAAACTAAAAACCTTCAAGAAGGGATTAAGGTCATTGCCCAAAAGCCAACCTAACATGATTTCTTATGGAGTTAATAAAACTCGCTTTAAAATATTAAACGTTACCTGCACACTTGAACGAGGCATTGTGATCCTTTTAAAACCTTCAACACTTGCACGAAACAACGTATTTTCATGTACCATTATATAAAACAACTTATATTCACAGTTTCATAAATTTATAATTAATTCATTAATCGTCATGAACACAACGCAACATTTGACTAGTAATCAAATAACTGGTATAAAATGTAACATTTAAATGGGATTTATACTGGTGACTAATTAAGGGAAAATATATTAATATTCAAGTAATACGTGAGCATTTAGTACCTAATTGTTTATGTGCTTCATTTGTTTAGTGGTTGGATAATGAAGCTATAGATCTTGAGTATATGGGACCAAACCATTAAAATAGATTTGGTTGGAATTTTCTGGGTTTTGGTTCTGCAAATTGTAAGGGAAAAAGGGCAGTTGGTGCTATACTTGAACTCTATGTGCTTCTTTCAGATTTTTTGTTTCATTGGAATATGAAATTCATTTGTATTCACACACTTGTGCTTAATAATAAGTCCTGTGCAAATGTCTAATTGTCTTTGAAGAATGGCTGCCGAAATCGATTATAAGGACCTTTTTATATACCCAGCGATAAAAGTTATATTAATCACTAAATAATGTTATGCTCTTTGATATCATCTTATCAAGAATTTTCGGACTTCATATCGAGAAGTCCAAAACATTTTTAGAAAAAAAATTAGGGATTTACAATTCAATAATGCAAAGCTGAATAGGTAAGGTTACTTATTGCTCATAGTTGGTGCTATAACTGCATCTTTGTGTTGGTGTATCCTTAAATGGATTACGAGAATTTTGAATGAGATTTTACCTGTTTGGGTACTCATATGGAGTTTTTTCCAAACCTAACCTAACCTGTGTTTGGGTACTCATATGGAGTTTTTATCATTTAACATAATATTTCATCACTGCGTTAACCTTACCTCACTCATCCTTGTCAGTTAGAAAACATTGTGCCTCCATTCATTTGCCGCAAGAACAGCAGTAAGAATAGAATGCGCGATAGGGCTCGAATGTATCACACAAGCAACGCTAACAGAAGCACCAAGCCTCCTTCGGGAATGGATATACAGCAACGATCCCAAATAGTTTGGTAAAAGAGCAGGGCAATGAAGAGAGAAATTGAGAATGTAGGTATGACAGAAATCGGTCAGGAGGACATAATTATAATCGTATCAATATTTTGTCTCTTCTCATTTTCCTATGATTAAAGTAAAATTTATGTAACTTAATTGTGGACTGTACTTGTCAGTTATGTTCACGACAATACCAAGAAATGTGTCTTGATGGACAAGATTGTTCTTGTAGGTGTGACTTCGTACTTGAAGGTTTTTTGTTAATTTAAGTTCAGTAGAATTTAAAATTAAAATAGAAAATAGTATGTTCTATGCTGATTTCGAATTTCGAAGATGAATACAATTATTTACAGCTATCTCACGTTTTACAAAAAACAATACTTAAGATTAAACAATTGAGCAATATTCCAGATTCAGATGTTCCAATTATATGCGAGTTGGATAAACCTCTGGTCAGTGTTGCCAGGCGAATAATGCCCAAAAGTGTTTGATATAAGCGAACCTTTAAAATGTTCAACTTATGATCCTAATTTATGTAAAAATATTAAGTTGATATTAATACCACTTTATGAGACTGACAATTATAAATCCTGACATTACTTGCACATGGATCTGCTAGAAGCATTACTCATTCAGCCATTGTAGAAGATAAATTTAAAATGAATGGATAGTCATAAATAGTACGCCGGTCGCCAGCAAAGCCGAAAGGTTATCAGTGATCTACAAAAGAATAGTTTCATTCGGGAATGGAAATAACATTCATATATATACATAGACAATAAACATTTTTTTCTAAATAAGATATTTGACATTCGGTAATATAAAAAAATGTAAATAAACATCACAGTACCGCAATACGAAAACTTTGTAGTTAGTAGTGCTTTTTTGTAAGAACTAACTTCGTACCTCATTCGTGAAATGTGAATTTACATTGATACGCTATTTTAATACGTATGCCCTTTAAATGTTACGACTATAATAGTCAATGTCGCATGTAAGTTTCTGACATTTTACGTTTCTCTTTTTCCTTTATTTTACAGTATTTTATAATAGTGTACTCCTGCCCCGAACTGCGACGCTCCCATATACGACGTTTATATTATAATGTCTTCAAAATAAATTGAGCGTGTAATCTCAATCGTACCAATCAATCTATAGTATTTTTTCCATCGCACGAGACATTGGCAAAATAATCTGTGCATTTTTGGCACAAACAGAAAAGAAAAATCACTTTTAACGATTATTAACGATTATTACATAAACAATCCCAATTTCTGTGATAAAAAGATACTTATTTTAAATGATGACTTAGTTTGATAAAACTATAATGTTATCTAAAAGAGGCGCAATACAATTTATTGACTTTTGAACTAAACTAGAACAATTGAACTTGCGATTTGTGTGTTACGAAACCAACCTTGACCTCTACTGTTATAATTATGTGAATCATAATCTATCAACATATTAGGTAGTAACCTATGAAATACCTACAATAATAGTCATTCCCAGCGGACTGTCATTACTTCAACAGTGTGGAATTGTTTAACGATATGTACTTCAATAGCTCATAGCGAAACACCACAATTTTCCTATATTATTTCAATCGAGGTAGGTTTTATGATACTTATAGGTTTGAGTCACGGGATACATGTATTACCACAAAAGGCGCGAACTTGTATTGAATATATAAAGATCCTTGTTACTATGTGTTGTAATTAGTTTACAAGTTTACCATATTTTATTTAGTTCATAGTTGTTAAAATGCAAAGATATGACTAATATTTTTATTATTAAAGTTATTAATTACGGGATATTTACCATTTTTTTTTTGTTCGGTGGAGCTCGATATTTCGACATTGTCTACGAATGTCTTGTTCACGAGACTCGTGAAAGATATGATTCCAAACTGTCTAGCTATTTCACGTATAATTAAAATAATAAGATTTTTGGTGTATGTACTCTGTATTTTGTACAAAAAATAAATAATATAAACCATAATTTAACTAATTATTACATTTATTATTTCCCAATACCTATGTATATTTAATTCCTTTATTTATTTCTGCTGTAAACACTTCCAAAGATTATCCCGAATATTGTCATTTTTATTTTATAATATAATTTGACCGTATGATCAAATCTTTGTCAACAAAAGGAAAATAAAAAAAAATAGATTCTTGTCAATCAACTGCATAACACTGCCCGCGTGCATAGTATTCCTCAACTAGAACATAATTTAAGATGTATTGGATAATCGGCGCCCGTACCAGTTTATCGTGCCATCAGTTTAAAATATTACCGATCGGACACGTACAATTGATGTTATATCTTTGTTCCTATAAATTATACAATAACCAATTATTTTCTGACTTTCGAATTTATCGATAGTTCTACGATTTTCAAATGTCAATATAAACGCCACTTTGTTTTTTTTTTAGCTGTTTAATGACAGCTAAAAAAACGCTAAATCTAAGCTAACGTCAAATCGAACTTTTAATTTAACGCACTTGATACTGGCGAATAATCTGTGCATCTACGGGAACAAATAAAAGTAAAAAAAATATAATTCTTTATTCAAAAAATTATACCCAATAAAATTAAATATTAATATTGTTTTAAAATACTTAAATTGAATTTTACTTTTATCAACGAAACAATGTTCAACACTAGTTTATATTTAATTTATTTTATCTTTCAAATTATTCAGAAGAGCATATCTCGAATTCTTCGTACAGAAACAAAAGGTTTTATTTTATAAACAAAGTGAGAGCATTTAATTAAATTGATAAAAATACTTTCGGAAATACAATACAGCACTATTACATGGTGAAGAGTGTGTTCATTATATTATATTACAAAGTAACGGTAATATACCACTTAGGACTTATCAATTGGAGAAGAAGTTTTGGATCAGCTTTTTTATGCCATTGGTTGGCGGACGAGCATATTGGCCTGACTGATGGTAAGTGGTCATCACCGCTCATAGACAATGACGCTGTAAGAAACATTAATCATACCTTTCATCGCCAATGCGCCACCAACCTTGGGAACTAAGATGTTATGTCCATTGTTCCTCTAGTTACATTGGCTCACTCACCCTTTTAGCCGCAAGACAACAATACCAGTTACTATGGTTTGGCGGAAGAATATCTGATGAGTGGGTGGTACCTACCCAGACGGGCTAGCAAAAAGCATCAAGTAAAAAGTATCACCGAGTAAAGAGTACACCACGCTAGTCTAGTGCGGGTACCACACATTTTGGAAGTATATTTATTAGTTGTCTACCTAAGATGAGTTTTAGATATAAATTTATTTATATTTGCAAAATCGAAAAAATTTCAACAATAAATATTCCTTCGGAAATCAACCTGGGGCAGACAAAAGCCTTTTCTGGGGACGAAAGAAGCCCAAGGCCTTAAGGTTGAACCTGCGGGCTATTGACGATCCTAACCTAAATAAGTATGGAAGGCGAGACCGAAATTGATCCACATATATACGACTAGTTCTTTTTTTAAACTTCCATAATGTTCTTCACTATTTGCATCTTCTATATAATGAATCCTCCAGTAGAAAATATTTATTTATTATTTGTTTTATTTTTTATAAAATATTTTAGTTCTGAAGTTAAAAATCCAATTAATAATCTATTGTTATTCCATGCGCGACTCTATTTTGTTTTTTTTTTTATTTTTTGCGCGGGAAATCATCTTGCATCATTTTTTAAAGCCATATGAATGACGTTTTAAAATCCATTATAGTTTTATGAAATCGAATACACTACCAAAAATAATATGAGTTTATTAAATGTATAATTATAATATTAATGTAACTATACCAAGAAGTATTTCTAACATAATAAAGGCAAAGCTAGTGATGTACTCGTAAGTACAGATGCATCAAAGATACAACGATATTACAATCGCATAACTAATTAATATTCCTCTCACATACCTAATATAATCGTTGACATATTTAATTAGCCTCATAATATGCAAATAGGCAATAATAAAACGATAAATAGGTATATTATCTGCGCATTATACATTAATCCTGATGAATGCAAATTTAATATTAAACAGAGCCACCTATCAACGAGTAGCGAAAACAGTGACCCAAGTGTTAGTACAACACTATTATCGAGTTTAAATCATTTCATTATAAAACTATAAATCATTCCGTCCGTCTGTCCGTATCTCTAATTAATTAGAAATAGACAAACAAACTACTTATATGGTCTGGTATTCGTAAACAATACATTATAATTGATTTCGATATCTGTCAATTATTGAATTTTATACAAGACTACATATCGCCCGCGGCTTCGCTTGCGTTTTAAAGATTTGTTTCTCATGTGTTAGGCAAAAAATTAGTCAATGTCTTTCTATGGAGTTCAAGTTTGCTTCATACCAAAATCAAATTCGGTTCGGCGGTTTAGTCGTGAAAAAGCTACAGACAGACAGTTACTTTCACATTTATAATAATAGCATAGATTTATAGTAATTACCTAATGTACTAATACTGATAAGGATATTGCAACGTATACAATCAAATAAATAAATTGAAGCAATATCATTGTTTGACATTTGGAATAATTGATGACATTCATTATGGATTTGGGAAAATTATTGTACAATTATAAATGCAAATCAATTTACCATTTTCAAAATTTAAAAACATTATTAGGAATAAATTAATAAATAAATCATATTATTCATTAAAATGGTATTTTAAGAAAGAAACGCCTGAAGTTAGGCTCTGGTTCCATCATAGGACACTAATTAGGATTACTATAAATAAGCATTGTAAATCTGTTTATTGTTGTTTAACAAGAAGAAGAGAGTTTCTTGCCATTTCTTCTCGCTAGAAGCTGCTTTCCGAGACGGTGGTAGTATTTAATTATTGACGATTCAAAAACGCTTCATTGTGAAGTTTACTTGAATATAATTTATTTGATTTGATTTGCAAAAATGATATTCAAGAATGGTGTGTAATGCACTGAACATGTTTTCTGTGTCATCAATACTAGAAAATCCACGCAAATCGCACAGAATATGTAAAAGTATGGTTTGTGTATATTGATATTATTAATATTTAAAGTTGATTTCTTTTTAGTTTTTTGCTTTGGAAAAATTATAATAAATATTTCCATCATTATTAACAACGTACAACTTATCAAAACAGGTTCGCACAGCACTTTTGGATCAACATTTTACAAGTTACCAAAACTGTCTACAAGATTTTGGTAATGAAAACAATTCTTAATGGATACCCATATGACACTCATATGTGCGAAAACACAAGTGCATCGCTTACCCGATTAGAAAGAGAGTATGCATTGACTGAGAGTATGCGCCACCAATTAGTAATACGTAGTATAATTGTGTTCCGGTTGAAATGGAAACCGTGCTAGCATCACTACATGTACAACAGACGTTACATCTTTGTTTCCAAGAATGGTGGCATTAAAATCGAAATATACTTTATTCGAGTAGGCAAACACTTTTGAATCATTTAACATCTATATTAAGTGAAGCGACCACCGGTTCTGAAAGTAGAGTTCTATCGAAAAGAACCGGCGAGATACTCAGTTACTCTTTTTCAACATTTAAGAATACAGTCATGTTAATTACTTACAATTATATATAAATATCTATGTATAAATCCTGTCTGGAAGTTAACAAGTATTATCCACGCTTTTTTATCGTCTGTATAATCTTGTATTGAATAATATGCCTTCTTTACCAAAGTTTTTTTTTTCAAATGTTTTGAATTTATAAAACGGCAAAGTTAAAATGTCTAATTGGCGAAATAAGATGACACGAAGACCTTCTACAGTGTTAATTTAACATCACGATAGTGACTACTTTCCATGAGTTCATTAAGTAGACTATAAAATTCATTGAGAAATTTAGTAAATAATATCAAGAAAATAAACAATTGTTTTGTCCATATTACAATACAGTAATACAGTTCAATTAAATATGTCATTTGACTAGTCATAATCATGACTATTATTTTCAAATTTCCCATATTTTCAATACACCTGTGGTAAATAATTCGTTAAAAACATTACACGTTTATTTTCGCGGTAATTTGTAAAACCGTAAACCCTTTGAACTGGGCCAGTATGTCACATCCGTTACGTTATTGCTAACTTTGCGGTGTTAAAACGTCATTAATACGTCTTTGACGTGACGTAATTTTTTTTTTAATTTATTCACCTATACTTTTTTCGTGGCATAATAATATGCTACCTTTGTCTCGTAATTTTTTTTTAAAACTAATTTACAAAGTATTCTAGTGATCCGCCCTGGTTTCGCTCGGTTGCTATTAATTGATATATAAATTGATACTAAATGTACCACAGAATTTGTTTATTTACGACATCACATTAGAAACTTCTAAAATTATCAGTGTTTCATTACTATATTGTCCATGTATTATATACAAAAAAAACCTTCCTCTCGAATCACTCTATTAAAAAAAAACGCATCAAAATCCGTTGCGTAGTTTTAAAGATTTAAGCATACGAAGGGACATAGGGACAGCGAAAGCGACTTTGTTTTATACTATGTAGTGATGATGATATTATTACTTTTTAAATATTTTTTTAATTATTTATAAGTCTAGATAGACTTGCAATGCTAAGAACGCATCGAAAAAAAAATGTGTTCCCTAGGTCCATAGGTATACACACACTAGTAAAGCAGTATGACGTCTGGCGTGTGTCAAGCGTAGCTGTTACGCACACTTAGATAATAATATTAGCTTGTTTGTTCTAGACCATTTATAGTGCAACTCACTTAGATGCATAATGAATTTAAAAAAAATGATAGTTTTTGTAAAGTATAATTGTAGAGTACACATATCTTTATAACATATTAATGAATATTATGTATAAATATATATATTACAACTGGCAGGATAGAAAAAAATTAAAAAAAAATACCAAAGTGCGCGAAACCGTATAAAGCCGTCAAAATTCTTTTTCTTTTTGGGCGAACAGTAAGGTCAATATTGGCGCAACTTGTAATTTGTTAAAAGTGTTATTTGTGAATATTTTTGGATTGTAAGCTCAACTGAGTTAGTAATTTAATAAAATATGTATGAATTGGTGCTTTATTTATATTAAGATGAATTAGAAGGAAACCATTTCTGTTTGTGAGTAAATTGTATTAAGTAATTTATATTCTCGTCTTTTCTTTATTCTATTTCACTTCTGTATGCTGAATATATATATTATCTGTGTAATTATGCATCTGTAATCTCGACTGGCAAACATCGTAAAAGCGCGGGAAATGAATAAATATGATCGCGCGGTGAAGACGGTGTGTGCACAGCGAGCTTTTTTTTTTCTCGCTGGAAAAACGCATTACGCGCTTCCCCCACGTGATGGAAAGTGGGGGGATGAGGGGCTCTCCGGAGCCCTGGACGCCGAGTGCGCTCAAGTACGCCGGGTTTACCCACTAAAAAACCAGCGGTACCCTCTGCGTCTTTCGATGGACGGGATCGTTTACGCATGCTACCGTGACGCCCTGACGGTCGGCCCACCTATGCGGGCCTCTAACACCTAGGGATCCCGGGGTACTGGGACCCCCCTAGTCCCTTCGGCGCCTGGCGGCGGTGGGAGAAGGTGCGCGTAGCGCCTTTTCCTCCTCCCCAGTCGTCTTCTGCGGAGCGAGTCAGCGGCGGCAATCTCTTCCCGCTCCCGCTCCGCGGCTTCCTTCTGCGACATGACACTTTCGCAAAAGGAGCGCAGAGCATGGCGTTGATGATGCTCAGCAGCGAAAGGTCTCCGCCCATAGTAGCTGCAAGGGTGTGCCTCTGGGGCCCCCACGCAGCACACTCGTAGAGGGTGTGGTACGCCGTATCCACTAGCGGTGTGCACAGCGAGCTGATATTTAAATATAATACCTATTTTTTTATTTTATAGAGGGCAAACGAACGAACGATGAAAAGTGATCACCACCCCCGCCAGTGGACATCTGCAACACTGGCAGTAAATCGACCTTATATGTGAACATTACAGTAACTTTAATTAGTTTGAACTTGTAAGTAAATATTTATGGTGTTTATTAATGAAGTTCATCTTTAAGTGAACAACGAAAAGCATTCATTGTTAAAACGAAATAAGTGTTAGCTTTAGCTTGTGGGGTTAAATAACCCCATTTGATTGTGTATAAGTCTTTTGAAGTATTTTTAACTTCACTTAAAACTGGTTTCAGCCAGTTCTGGTGCAATATGTGAGTTGCACCATGAACTTTTTCGTAGTTTATATTTAGGTTGCTCATGTACCATAATTATCATATAACATTGTAAGTTGAGTAAATCTTGCTTTCTGTGAAAGGCGGTTGGTAAAAAGAGTCCCTGGTGTCTCTGCCAAAATGTCTTGAGACCAGCTTAGACAGAACTGTGTAATGGCTGATTTTTATGAAGAGTCTCAGTATACACTAGTCTTGGAACCCCACAGATCTTTATTAATTTTATAAATGTGAAAGTAACTCTGTCCGTCTTTCCCTCTTTCACGAACAAACCGCTGAACCGCATTTTATGAAATTTGGTATGAGGCAAACTTGAACTCCAAGAAAGAACATACGCTACTTTTTGGCTGAAACATGACAACCAACATTTCAAAACGCAAGCGAAGCCGCGACCGACAACTAGTCATAACTAGTCATATTATAAAAGGCCAGGTAAGAATGAGCGCGCACTGGTAACTTTTGTCACGGTGATTGTTTCGGCACTCTTGTCGAGTCCATGAATATGTATGGAGGTGCGCGCACTTTACGATGTGACATTTGTGTCTGCATCCGTACATATTCACGGATTTCACAAGAGCGACGAAACAGTCACCGTGACAAAAGTTACCAGTGCGCGCTAGTTCTAAGTGCATCTTAAAATGTTTAAAATATAGTACGTTATGGCCGTGAACTACTTCAATACAACTCAATAGTTTATACTACAGACGAATACAAACCGAAGTGACGCATAATTGTTAAGTGAATCATTGGATCGGCTCCTCGATTATGTACGCACTTAACGTACTCACAGTGTACTCTAGACGATGTACGATATAGGTAGCGCCGGGTGATTGCGTATGCGTGAATCATAATGACGCAACGAAGATAAACCGACCGAAGAAAAGTGGGTAATGAATAAATTACCGCTACCGAATCGAATTTGAAATTGGAATTCGTAATACATTGATTCTCAATACTTGAAAAGACTTTATACATTGTTAGCTTGAAAACAGGGGTCGTTAACCTTTTCAAATTCAAGGATGCAATAAGAAATTGAAGATTGCTGCCGAGTATTGTGAATATAAAAAAAATATCGCAGGTGCAAGTTAGAAGACAGCTTACATCAACTCATTTTGTATATATACTAACTATAATCTCTACATAGCATAAATAGCAGCAATATCACATCACGTCTTGGACAGACATCCAGATGTTGTAGATGCAATACCAAGGGAGTTTGCAGGCACTATTTAGTGTACACTCATTAGTAGACTCCGCACCTTACGACTGAAATATTTGTAGAATTTTGTTGAATAAAATATATAAAAGCATGAAAGTAAATATGTCTGTCTATTGGTATGTCTCGGCCAAACTATTACACCGAAAAGCAAGCAAGACAGAACCCTTAAAAAGCGGTTTACAATAATCATAATAATAATTTTGATTTTCTATACAATGACGCTGCTTTGAAATTAAATTATTCAGCTTGGATTTCACTGTTTATTCGGTTTTCCTCGTGATATTAACATTAAGTGATGTTAAAAATAACAATTTTCGTTATAATTTTATATGTGGTTTATATTAGATTAATTCCTTGACGTAAATAGACATTTAATGCCATTCTTGGCGCCACTTTATACATTTAAAGATTGTCGACAAGGAAAATTTATTCATAATAATGTTAATCATAAGTACTCAGTATTATTGTGTTCCGTCTTAAAGAGTGGAGGGGGGTGCCGGTATAACTACAAGGGACATAAGATCTTAGTTCCCAAGATTGGTCCATCGTCGATGTAAGGAATTGTTAATATTTCTCGCAGCAATATTCGTCCACTACTGGACATAGTCCCCAGAGATTGCCACAACGACCCGTCTGGTGCAGCCCACAACCAGCTGCTTATCTTCGACCATCACCAGATCGTCGGACCAGCTTGTAGGGAGTTTACCTACGTATATTGTCTATAAGTGGTCGAAACCACCAGTGCCGTAACTAGCCTTTTCTGTGTCCTGTGCGAGCTTCTATAACTGCGCCTTATTTAAGCAGACCCTTTGCCTGTTTTACTGTCTCACTTAATGAAACTTAAACGCAGGTTCACTACTGCAAATGCTTTGCTCATTAACGATAAACACTAAATACAAATACGCTCGTACGCTGCCAATAAAAATTGCGCGATGTTTTTAATGATATTATATGTAAGTACTAACGGAATCGAGTACTAGGGGCTCAGCCAAATCTTAACAAGAGCAAAACAAAGAAATAATAATCCTGCCCAGTCTGTCTATTCTTGCGCCCCCGAGAGTCTTCGCACCGGTGGCACCGCCCTAATAACGCCAATGATAACCACTTACCAACAGGTGGCTCAAATGCTCTACGATATCATTAAAAAATCACAGGGTAGATGCAAATGTGATTCACTGTTGTATTAGGTGTTTATAAATATGTTTAAATGTTAAAGGAAAATTGATATTAAGCAGAAAGCAGCTTCACATCCGGGTAAATACCCACGAGTGTTCACGTGTTTAGTGTTAATAATTCTCAAACTCGGCGGTGGAGGGAAATTCATTGATCAAAAATACTCTATTCAAGTAGCCTTTTACAAGCACTTTTAAATCGTCATTTAACAAATTATATTGAGTGAAGGTATCACCGGTTCAAAATATTATACCGAGGAGAACCGAAGAATATCTATCTCACAGAGAGAAATCAGCTGTGTATCATACACTACTGAGCGTGAAGAAATGAGAGCACTGGGCAACCTATAATTAGACAATTTGTCCAACAATGTAAAAACGGACTCGACTGCAGGAGCATTAGATCAAAAATCTCAGATCGTTACGTGTAGATACTCATCAGTCAGAGACAATAACAAAATTGTTATTAAGATCATGTTTGAATTAAAACAATATCGAAAATTATAAAATAGAAAGAGACAGCGAGGTGGAAAAGAGACAGAAATGGGGCGTTAAGCGTAAAAGAAATTCATTCAAAAAATTGGTTTCCAATAAATAGAGGACATAGTAACTGAACCTCTTTGTAAAATAGGCTAGGCTATTAATTGAATGGCTAACTAAACCAAGCCTGTCAACCCTGGTTTAATCAACCTTGATTCGTCAACCGCAACCCATGTAACATGTATAATCGAGTTATTAATAACTTCACTTAATATAATAAAACTGCCACAAGCTCCGATAACAAAACGTTATGTTTCCTCACAATGAATGAAATGGGTAAATATTATTCCTTGATAAAAGTATAGCATATATATACGACACAACTTGGATGTAGCATCGGCAAAATTCGTAAAACCGATCACATCCGAATTAAGATCTTTACACAAACGTAATAACTTGTAATATCATATGACCTAATATATTCGTCAATTTAACAGATCGATTAATATGCACTTGCTTGCTCTGACGAGAAAATCTATACCGACAAATAGCATTGAAATGCGCGACAGGGTGCTATTTCTATTGGTTGAATAAATCAGCAGTAATCGGTTTTATTGAATTTGCCGATGCTACGTCTAAGTTGTGTCGTACTACTGTACAGGGAGCTAATTCCACTAACTTTAAAATAACGCGCAATCTGATCGAACATAGTCATTATTGATGAATTATCACCTGAAAGAATGAACCAATTGAGGTTCCGTAGAAATTTAAATTGTATCGAGAATTTTTCATATATTTTATAAATAAGTAAAATTACTCCCGGTTGGATTCTCAACCAGTGCGTCACATCTAGTTGTGGAACCCGCCTCCATATAAACCTTCTATTCTGTGTTTAGACCTGTTATGAATTACATAAACAATAACTCTAGTCAGTAACTACGGCTCGCGTTTTAAAGGTTGATGCTCGCTAGGAATTCAATCTTACTTCGTTCTAAAATTAATCAAATTCGTTGATAGACAAACAGACAGATATTCTTTCGCAGTTATAATAAAACTAGCGATCTGCCCGGTTGCGCACGGGAACAATACTGATACTAAATATACTACAAAATTTGTTTATTTACGACATAACATTACAAACTATTAAAGTGATCAATATTTCTTTACTATATTGTCCATGTGTTATATACAAAAACCTTCCTCTCGAATTACTACCATTAAAAAAACCGCATCATAATCCGTTGCGTAGTTTTAAAGATTTAAGCATACAGAGGGACATAGGGACAGAGAAAGCGACTTTGTTTTATACTATGTAGTAGTTTTCAAACATCAATAGCAGATTTGGTCTTTCTGTAATAATATTCTATGCACTGTAATATGTACTGCATATATGCATATACTCGCGTGAAAATTACAGGTGAAATCCGTCAGCAGGCCATCATCATTAAACACTGCTATGCACTGCCTTAGTCCAGTAATTGGTTTATAATACAAAAGACAAGGACAGCATGTTTTTATGAATTTATAATTGGTTCATGGTTCGCTTATTGGTATAGTACCGAGTTTTACGTGCGAACATTTTGACATATTCAATCTATATGGATATATTCTATGTGTGAGTTGGATGTTTGTAAAATTTGGTAATGTCCTTTTATTATATGCTAATGGAAGTAGGAAAATGATAAACAAAACTTAGTTTTAGATATAACGTGCGATTTGATAATAACTGAGCTATATTATGCTCTCGCAAGAATTTATGATTAATTAATTATATATTATATATTAATTCACGGTCAAGATTTACACAGTAAGTAGTAATAAATGATTGTATATCTTTATTATAATCTTATGTACTATAATTTATCGATTTTGTCGACGTTGAAAACGCCATTTTATCTGGAGCTCTCGGTCAATGATATCACATCAACTTACTGTTATTTTATTTTTATTTTATTCATTTATATTTTATCAAATAACAACGACTCATTTTGTTAGTAACAATAAAAACTTATTTCTTAGGTGAGTATTTTAATTATTTCTCTATGCCACTTGAAATGGCAAAGCATTGGTTGACATATACACAATCCAGTCTATTAGAGATCATACCTAAGATGCTGTAGGTGCTACCCCGTAGTCTTTGTACTAAAGAGGCACATCTTTTACGTATAGTAGCAAAGAAACAGTTGACTTGCGCCGTTGCGAGCATACGATATTTTGTTGTTTTTTGATTGGCCATTTTTAAATGGTTATTACTACATGCTTATTTTTTGGTCATACAATGGCTAAGCTAAATATGGCTAAGCCTTTAGTGTCTCGTTATTCTGAAGATTCGAAGTATTGTATCAACAAATATTTTCTTGAATCAATCATTCTGAAAAACAACTTGTTATTATTATTATGTAGCGTTGAATTGCAGTATAATTGCAGTAACCACTTTGTAGATGTTTGCGTTACAAACAATAAAACCCGTAGGGATTGTCCCGTTAACGTTTTATTTGTTTAATTTATTATTTATCACTCGAGTAAGACAATATTTCACTGGTTTTCTCATGTCATGAAGTCCCTGACGATGGAGAGCAATCGGGTAATGGTCTTGGCTGTGTGCGGGGCATCGCAGATGGATATGTTAAGTCCAACAACCTTATCTTTACTTTACTTTACAATAAATTTTAAAGTAAAGTAACAGCCTGTAAATTTCCCACTGCTGGGATAAGGCCTCCTCTTCCATTAAGGAGAGGGTTTGGAACATTATTCACCACGCTGTTCCAATGCGGGTTGGTGGAAAGTACATGTGGCAGAATTTCGATGAAATTTGTCACATGCAGGTTTCCTCACGATGTTTTCCTTCACCGCTGAGCACGAGATGAATTATAAGGATAAATTAAGCACATGAAACAGCGGTACTTGCCTGGGTTTGAACCCGCAATCATCGGTTAAGATGCACGCGTTCTAACTACTGGGCAATCTCGCCTTATAAATTTATATACTATGAAGTAAATTCTTTTTTATTGGAAAAATATTCTGATAACAAGGAACGTGACTTGAAGACGTGATTATGATGACTAAACAATCTATTTCCATTGCGTTGTGTAATGATGATGATGATTTTCTTGAGAAACGGCACTACAGATAAAAATACTATCAACATCTCCGTGTTTAAAGATACCTACAAATAGAATTATAATTTATTTATTCGAGTAATACTAAATTAAATCAATAAGTTTTAAGTTTTTTGGGGCACATATATATAACTTGACCTACTAAAAAAATTAAAGATCATATCAAAACACACTTTGAAATAAGTCATATTTATCAAATACTCCATGCGAGATTATATCAATGTCAAGTAAGCATTGTACCTATTTGTTGATTTCTCGGATATATAAAATTTTAATTGTAATTTATTGACATACTCTGTTATTAAAATAGTCTAAAGAATAACTGCTGTTTCTTCTCAGTAAAATCTTCCAGAACCGGTGTAAACTTTTAATTTATTCCTACACTGTACCATGATGATTGAAGGGTGCTTTTGTGAGTCTATCTAAGAATATTTTAATTTTTGACCGTTTCCCAATTATCCCACAACTGGTCTAGTTCATTCGAACTTCAAACTTTTTCAAGGGAACTATTGACTTATGATTTCTCTACCTAGCTGCTGTGCAAGAATTAAATTATAAACACAAAACAGTTTACATTCACCCAATCCAACCAAAAAGCTATTACGTAAACGGAAAAATGAATATTGTTATTTTAGAATTGGTTGTTTCGACCGCATTTTCATATATCCGCGGGGAAATCCCCCAAGAAGAAAATATTTTAAATACCAATGTGAAATGCGTAATTTAATTCTTATGTCTAGAAGCTTATCATAAAAACAAATAGTGTGATAAAAATGATACAGTGTTAAATACTCCCGTTATAAAAGAAGGTAGTAGCCATAAATGACAACCAATGTGGCAAAACAGGGGCGTTATATAGAATTTAATTTAAAGCGAGCACGGGTCAGAATTATTATTAAATAGGGAATTACTTAAACAATTTATATAACTGTCTCCTTAACTAGGAGAGAAAGTTTAGGAAGGCCGTACGGTTTCAATATGTATTCATCGATTTGAATAAGTTTAAGAAATTTTGCATAAGCGGCTTATACAATCAATATTCAATCAGATGCTTTCATTCTCAGTGGTCATGTAACACTCCATGACGCATCTATAATTGTATGAAAGTTTGTCTTTTGGACAAGCTATAAGGGTATCAAAATTAGGTCTATAACTTTACCTATATGTAATACACGTATATTATAATTAATATTTATATATTTATGCAAATTTTTAACTTGGAATATTTTGTTTTAATGTTAGTCTAGCGAATGCAGCTTATTGATTGAAATGTAAATTAAATTTAACACTAATTATTTCTGTTTTTATTTTCAAATCCGTGATCATAAGCAGACCAGTTGAAAGCACAGACAAATCAATCAATCAAAAAGGACATCGTTTGCCGAAATTTAAATTTCTATCTACAAAAAAACGCCGGTATTTGGAACGAAACGCTCTGAAATAGGTCATAATTTTATATAAACTCTTTACCATTATATTCAACACGTTACACAGAAGGTTACAAGCAAGCGTATAACGTTGCCACAGCAAAGCGTGGCAGGATGTGTTGGCTTATAGTAAACCGCCCCAACATCCCACGCGGATATAACTAAGTTGACTTTCGTCATTAATTAGTATAAATAAACCGCAATGAGGTAATAACGATTCAAAGTCAAAGTCATTATGTCATTCGCACGTCTATTCTCCAATAAAATATTCTGTATACCGATAGCTAATCATTGGGGACACCGAGAGCTCTATTATACATATCTACCTTTATATAATACGTTGATACTGCAAGGGGTTTCTGATACCTTCCAGAAGCTTGTCGCTGAAGGCGTGCCCTTCATAGAACGGGGAGAGATTTGTTCTACGTGGATTTATGGGTATGGGACTTCAAAGTTTCACCCGCACCACCTTGATGTCCGAAAATCCACAAATGACTTCTAAGACATTTTCTGCCTCGCACAACCACTTTGCGGAACCAGCTTTCGCCGGCGGTTTTTCCGAATCGATACGACATCCTTCAAGAAAAGAGTTTACTCCTTCCTTAAATGCCGGCAACGCACCTGCAAGCCCCCTGGTGCTGGAAATGTCCATGGCCGGTGGTAGTCACTTTTCATCAGGTGAGCCTCCTGCTCGTTTGCCACCTATCACATAAAAAGGCCGTTCCTGCGAGCAATCGTGTCAGTTATGCACAGCTTGGAATCGATATGGAACACCTTAGCGACCTTTGAGAGACCTTCTAAAAGGACCCAAAGTACATGACCTTGTGGGAACAGGAACGGGCCGATTCAGCACTCTCTCCGATCCGTAATGAGTGCCAAGATGTCCATTACAGTCTTCAGGTGACTTACAGGTGTAAGTCAATGTTCGCACCAATAAAGATATACCAAAGAATCTCAGTAGCATTCCGAAGATTTGGAAAGTAACAGTATTCACATTGATGTGTTATCTTCGATAATCCATATGATGTAGATATATTTACCCAAAAGTTTCTACTGTACTATACTTAGCCGCTGAATAACCGAAGGTATGTATTTCCATATTTTCCTAACAAATGACACAGCTTCCTTTTCGCCAAAACAGACAATAACACGACGTGTTAAATATATTCTTATCGCAATATGCTAGTGTTATTTTATCTATTTACATTTTATCTTAAAAGTAAGCGGCATTTTATAACGATAAAACATCATCAATATATCATTTAGTACTATGCTTGGATATATATCTAACTAGCGACCCGTACCGACTTCGCAAGGGTGCAATTCTGTGCAAAAACCTTCCTCTCGAATCACTCTATCTATTAAAAAAACCGCCTCAAAATCCGTTGTGTAATTTGAAAGATCTAAGCATACATAGGGACAGACAGCGGTAAGCGACTTTGTTGTATACTATGTAATGATAAGAGAACTACTCTGAAATGAAAGAAAAAGAAACTAAAATATCTGATAAATTATACAAAATCTAAACAAAACTCTCGAAAACAAGGATTTCCATCTGTATCGTACACAATCACTCAAGGACATTACAACAACAACAACAGCCTGTAAATTCCCACTGCTGGGCTAAAGGCCTCCTCTCCCCTTTGGGGAAAGGTTTGGAACATATTCCACCACGCTGTTCTAATGCGGGTTGGTGGAATACACATGTGGCAGAATTTCTATGAAATTTGTCACATGCAGGTTTCCTCACGATGTTTTCCTTCACCGCTGAGCACGAGATGAATTATAAAGACAAATTAAGCACATGAATCAGCGGTGCTTACCTGGGTTTGAACCCGCAATCATCGGTAAAGATGCACGCGTTCTAACCACTGGGCCATCTCGACTCTATTAAGCACATTTATATAAATAATTATCATCAAACATACCGTTTCGTGTAAAGAGAGCTCCGAACTCGCTACAGTAAACACTTCACTACTATCAGTCGGTGTCATTTTCACACTCACACAACCCAACGCACCCATTTCACTTCACACATGCAAATAATTAGATAAAAATCACTCACACACACACTCACAATTCACTCACACATGTAAAATTTTTATTAATTAAATTAAATTAAAAACGTATAATTCGGTTCGTCATTGTGTGTCTACTTGTGATATTGTTGTAAGACTGACATGACAGTATGTTGCGTGTGCGCAGCTCGCCGTGGAACGGATATAAATCGCTGGAAGTGACAACGGTGTTTTAATAACGATTTAATCGTTTAGTCGTTAATATTAATATGGCCGGTTCCGTGGCAGGTTGTCATCAGTTGAGCGTCATTCTCGTTGGCCACCTACGACATTAAAAAAAAAAAAATTATATATTGTATTTGTTTACAAATATTAGTTAATTGTAATGAATTTTTAGTACAAGAATAAAACAATATTTTAGATTAAAGTTATTCAATACGGGATATTTAACATGTTTTTATTTTTTGTTGTTGATATTTCGACATTATCTAAGAATGTCTTGTTCATGAAAAAAAATCTTAGATGTAGTTTGATAAGAATATAAACCTCATAAAAACACATAATATTAATTCAAAGAAACAATGATCGCGATTCGGTACACGTGATAGTAAAGACATTGTACTTTAAAAACGGTACACTACAACTTTAATGGAACCACATCAAAAGAAATTACAATTTCTCCAATGATAGAAATTATCAGCGTAAATGTTATTGTAATGAACACTTCCGTGAGCCAATCATCCGTGTCACTATCTCCAAGCATGACTCAGACACGCGAACCGGCCGAATGTATCATACGAGCGTGTGTGTAGGTCACGCTTAATGTTTTAACATTCAATATACGTTGAGGAAAACGTTTTACTAAAACTCACCCTTTTTTTTCAAAAGATTTTCTATGTTTAAGAACAAAGTTCGTGTATTGAAATTTTTTTTACAAAATATTGTTCAATGTTTTATTTTCAATTTAACATATGTTAACACTGCATTACAAATCAACCTGTACATTACAAATTAACCTGTGTCAATAACATTAATAGCGTGTAAATAAATAAATTTGATAACAGCGAAATTTCTTATCAGAAATCAAGCTCTCAAAATGAGCACCAAGAGAGATGCTAAAAATATATCATAATATCGAGAATCTAGTGAATATTCTCAGTAGATATTCTGATTATCTTGTATTGTGTTCGAAGCGATTGTAAACTGACCTCCAAGATCCATTTCAGACAAATCAGTTTCACATTGCATTCAGATTTGCATAAGGCTAACAATAATTAGACAACATTACGTGCGTTCTTGGTGCGAGAACCACAATCGATTGGACCAGCGAATGCTATGCATATAATTACTTATAATAAATGCACATACAGAATATGTTTAGGTTAATGTTTAGGTTTTATTATTTATTTAATATATCAACCTTACAAATCAAATTATTTTTTAAATAAATATAAAAAAAACAACAAAAACAAAGCTTGATGAAATTAATAATTCATTAATATGTATTCATTAAATATTTATGTTACGACATATATATGTACATATTATAATTTTATTTACATATACATACATATATATTGAAATACTCTGATCTACTTGACTGTCATAGAAATGTATATTAAATTATATTTATAAAAATCAAAATATGCTTTATTCAAGTTGGCATTTACAAGCACTATATTAAATGAAGCTCTGTTCTCACTTGAAGAAGTCTACTCTGGCAAAAACTCAGTAGTTACTCTTTTTCAACATTTAAAAATACAGTCATGTCTTAAATACACGTTTATTTGTATAAACCTATCTCTTGAATCACTCTATTTACTCATAAAAACTGCATTAAATTCGTTAAGATATCGCAGCGTACAGATGACAGTATGTGACATTGTTTAATACTACGTAGAGGTATCGCTACAATTCTCGTCCATAAATCGGCTACCCATTGTTTGTTAATTCATTATCATAAATTTTGTTCAATGTAGATCGAGTGAATTTCATCTGACATTCATCATGACTCACAAATATCCACAGACAACAGTACGAATACGGTAGATCATGGTTATGACGCATAGAGTATAGAGCGCTAGAAAATTCTGCGAAAGTTTATTTACTATGATAATTAAATTAATACAAGTAAATTAACAGTATGAAGCTATGCCATTGTACAGAATTCTCTTATGATCCCTCTTGATGAGTGAAACGGTGAACACCGGTTTATGTTGATACGCCATATTTATATATACAACAACAACAACAACAGCCTGTAAATTTCCCGATGCTGGACAAAGTCCTCCTCTCCTTTTGAGAAGAATGAAAGGAACATATTCCATCACACTGTTCCAATGTGCGTTAGTGGAATATATATGTGACAGAATTTCGATGAAATTAGACACATGCAAGTTTCCTGGCGATGTTTTCCTTCACCGATGAGTGCGAAATGAATCTGTAAACACAAATTAAGAACATGAATTTTAGTGGTGTTTACCTGGGATTTTGAACCCGCAATCATCGGTTAAGATGTACGGGATTTAGGGCTTGTATTCTTCGGTAGATTTAGTCTTCTTACAGAATCCCCTAGAGACCAAACTGTTGGACAAACTTCCATAAAACTGGCACCGTAATATTTTAATACCATTCCTTGCATCGCCGATACAACTAAAGTTTGCTCAAAAGATTGCAAGTTCAAAATCGAGTTGTGATCGAGGAAAAGTTCCAAAACTTCTTCTTAAAAGGAAATTTTAAAAAGAGGAACAACAGATTTGACATATTAGTTGCAGAGTTTTGGCAATTTGAGATTTATTTTTATGCGGCTATGATTTACTTGGCTTAGCTTTGTGCAAGCCCGTCCGGATAGGTACCACCTACTCATCAGTTCTTCTACCGCCAAATAACGCTACTCAGTATTGTTGTGTTCCAGTTTGAAGGATTGGTGAGCCAGTGTAACTACAGGCACAAGGGACATAACATCTTAGTTCCCGAGGTTGGTGGCACATTGACGATGTAAGGAATAGTTAATATTTCTTACATTGTCATTGTCTATGGGTAATGGTGACCACTTACCATCAGGTGACCCATAGGCTCGTCCAAAAATGGACTATTTCTTTATTATATTACGAGATGAATGAAAATTGAAAGAATGTCAATTGTAAACTCTTTTCAATATATATTTTCTAGTTAAAATTGTGACGTTTAAAAAATTAATAAGTTTCATTTCATAAAATGTCAAAACATTCTAACACAAAAATCGATTTGAAAATACAATTTGTTAATTTATTTTAAAACACTTCTATTGTTTTAGACTAACAATACGTCTTTATGCAAACCTCCTATTGGCTGAATTTGAATATTCCTGAATATTTTTGTCCTTCTATTCGTGAAAAATTGGGCACTACCCAAAAGAAACCTAAGCAGAAACATTAAGGATATACATTCCATTTAGGGTATAAATTGGATTACAAATGATGAATATACCAGAAATCAAGCCTTACGAAGAACTGGCAATAGACACATTGGTTTCCGTGATGAACAGAGCGAAGGAGATGCTGGGGGAACGGCAGACCCTGAAACAGCTTGCAAGTAAGTACTTTTACGTATTAGCACATTAACGCCTTCGAAGAACTGTTATATAGAATTTTGAATATGCAATATATATGATAGTTTTCACCAACAGATTCGTCTGCGTATTTATATGATTAATTTGCGCCAACCGTTGCATATCCTGTTTTAAGTAATAGGTCGTCTTTCTTCGGGCCTTAAGCTTGCTTAGCACCAAATTTCACCAAATTCTGTTTACTATGTTATCTGTGAAAGCAATAGTATTACCTTCCCGTTTATAATATTAGTATAGATCTTACTATATAACATTATATACACGAATTTAAATAGACGGCTGGCGTTACCCAATCATGCTAGAACATCTGAACGGATCTAATTGAAATTTGCCACAATAGTGTGGCAAGCTTATAGCTGCTTCAAACGAGTATTAAAATGGCAGATTGTTTTACGCTTGCAATAATAATAATGCGGTTGCGTTTCTAGAAACTATATACAAAGTAATTTTTTAAATAGCTACACTACGACACAACATAGATGTAGCATCGGCAAAATTCGTAAAACCGATCACATCCCAATTAAGTATGAAAAAAAAGTAAAGTAACAGCCTGTAAAATTCCCACTGCTGGGCTAATGGCCTCCTCTCCCATTAAGGAGAGGGTTTAGAACATATACCACCACGCTGTTCCAATGCGGGTTAGTGGAATGCACATGTGGCAGAATTTCGATGAAATTAGACACATGCAGGTTTCCTCACGATGTTTTCCTTCACCGCCGAGCATGAGATGAATTATAAACACATATTAAGCACTGGGCCATCTCGGCTCTCAATTAAGTATGCTCTTCCAAATTATCAATATTTATTATATTTCTTATATGAATATGATCTTTACACAAACTTAACAACTTGTAATATCGTATGACCTATATTCGTCAATTTGACACGTCGATTTCCATACACTTGCTTTCTTGTGTTGAACTGACGCGAGAATCTATAGCGACGAATAGCGTCGAATGTCGCGATATTTCTATTAGTTGTATCAATCGGCAGTAATAGGTTATATTGAATTTGCCGATGCTACATCTAAGTTGTGTCGTACTATATATACTATCTGCGAGACAAGAATATGCCTAAAATTCGGTACAAAACAATAGCGTGAAACTGATACAACAATACGGGCGCTATCTTTAACAAAATTTGAAGAGAAAATAATATCTTTTTGTTAAGCTGCCTTGTTCTTTTCTTTTTAAACTGTTTTGTGTTACTACATTATTATCTTATTTTATTATACTAGTTAGGGCTGGCAACATTATCGCCATTAATTACCAAAAAGTTTTAAATTCATAAGAAATAATTTAATTTAATATAAAAGATTAACATCCATATTTAGAATTCATTCCAAAAATTGAGCTAATTTTATCATAATGCGTTATCTCTTTGATCCGTCCATTCAGGAAACATTTAAAATGTTCTATGTATATGGTGTTAGAAAACTTTGATGTTGGAAAAACTGCGGAAGGAAAACATTTATCATGTACGATTTTCAATGGTAATTATGGGGTTTAAACAAAATTGAGAATCTTAATTAAGAATAAGTTGCTAATGATCAAACGGGTGTGGCAACTGGCAAGCGTGATCGTTAATAGATTTATCTAGTTATGTGGAATTGAAATATACGGCATAGTTGGTCTGATAACTGATGACGCTGTAGGTCTCGGGTGCTGGGTTGATATTTCAGGTCTGTAGCGTCAAGATTAAAATTTTCCTTATAAAACATGTAACATTCCATGTCACTACTTTGTTAGTCTTATTACCTGAGACAACTGTATACTGTATAAATAAGTATGTGTGTATATAAATAACACGAACACATACATGTGCAACGCTTTACATGCCCATATATACATAGGAAGAAACAAAAAAGTCCAGAAAACAAGCCAAATCGAGTAAAAAACCAAGAGCACTATGTATCGCATCTACCACGGACGAATCACGTAAGCAGACTGAATAAGGAATTAAGTAATTACCAAAAAGCACACACAATAACAACAAAATAGTTTTTACCTATGCCTCTCGTACCTATTTACATTGAAAAATGTCCCGCTCGCACTCATTGCAGGACAACAGGCGCTGCGAGCGGCTTAACGTTTGTTACTCGGGCGTCTTTGTTTAAAGATTTTTTTCAAGGATTCTAATAATACCCTATGTTATTATACCTTATCGGAAAGCTGAAGAGCCGTAGATATTTTTTAGCATATCTGCAGTACATCTGTCATAGACTTTTTTAAAGATATCTTAGAAATAAAAAATATATTTTTTAAATGTAATTATTTTTTTTAATAATTGACTGTCTACTACGACTCATTTGGTATAGTTACTGGCAGTTTTGTAGCTTAAAATAATAAAGCAACTAATCTTCTACTCAAAAATAGCAAAAAGAATACAAAATTGGGACACAAAACAAAAATAAAGGGGCAGTCGTCAAAAAATCTGTCATTTTTATAAAATAAATTCAAATGCCAATAACTTGAGAAGGGTTAGGTTTAGGATATGGGGTTCCATAGTCAAATCGGTTAGGAATGATGGAATCTATCCTCTCTTAAAGGATTTCGGTCGACTTATCCTGTAACCCTGTATAACGTGACCCATGTTTATTTTCCATCTAAATGCACTGATACACTTACTGTTCAAACACAACAATACGAAGAATTGTATTGTTGTGTTGTTATTGTTACAACATTATGACAACCTCTTGGACACAAGTTTTCATGGGTGAGCAACTCCGAGGTCCCGGGTTGGATTCCCGGCCCTGTCGATGTTGGAAAAGTTCATTAGAATTCTATATAGTCTTGAGTCTGAGTGTTTGTGGTAGCGTCGTTACTTCTGATTTTCCATAACACAAGTGATTTAGCTACTTACATTGGGATCAGAGTAATATACGTGATGTTGTCCAATAATTACTATTTGGTTATTTTTATTATGTTTATTTGTAGAATTACTGATGATTTGTACTCATCGAATTGTGTTCTGTTAACACATTATATTGGTTTTCGAAGTTGAAATCTTCTAGATTAAAGAATCGAAATCTAAATTCTTCAACCTATATTTTTCCTTTCATTTTCTTAAATTTCCTTTCACATTTTAGATAGTCGTGAAGTCATGACACCTCACGTTAAAGTCCAACTAACAAGTCTGAAGTGCCCATTGGTGATCACGAGTGAAAAGCTTCTGAAACACACCATAGAGAAGAAGTGGCGATTGACGGAAACATTTATGTACCAACTCAAATACATCGGCAGTTCCAAAGACGATTGTTCACAGTATTACTATTTTGAGGTAAGTTTACGTTGATTCAGAATTAAGACTATGTTTCCTCAAGCAATGGGAAGAAGGTATAAAAGCAATCATGACTCAGATTTTTTGTCTCAATAATTCTTCTTTCAAACAATATTATTTAAATATACAACAACAACATAAACAGCCGGCAGTTTTAGCCGGCCACTGTTGGGCTAAGGCTTTCTCTCTTTTTGACGAGAAGGTTTGAGCGTATTTCACCAATGTGGGTTGATAGATTCTCATGTGGCAGAATTTCCTTGAAATTAGACACAAACAGATTTCCTTGTTTTCCTTCACCGCCGAGCATGAGATGAATTATAAACACAAAATAAGCACATGAACATTCAGTAGTGCTTGGTGTTAGATGTACGCATTCTAACCACAGGGCCATCTCGGCTCTCATTTCAATATATTTAATCGTATCTATATATTAGTGCTTATTATTATTACGTATGTGACTAATATTTACTGTTATATATCCAAATTGACATGTTTTGTCGACTGGTTGTATGGCGTCATTGTGCAAGCCTTTAGGGTAAGTCCCATCCACTCATTGTACTGTTGTGTTCTGGGTGGAAAGGTAACTGATCCATTTTAAAGATACAGGGGATATAATGTCTGAGTAAAGTAAAGTCCTAAGGTTGTCAGTGTATTCGCGATGTACGAAATGCTTTAAATTTCAGGTTACCAAAAATATTTTATTAGTATAATTTATTATTTCAATGGAAAACCAACTTCGAATAGTACATTATGACTGGCTACATGACCTTTTTAATATTGGCATTTTAAATTTGCACATTCTCCTTTAGGCAGTGTTTAGCCAGCCCACCGCTGCATATCCAATACCTCAGGCGACTGCATCAGTATTCTTCAGAGTTGAAGATAAGCACATCGAGCCCGTGGAATGCAGGGGCGTTCCCGTGGTATGTGATTTGTATTAAGAAATTGCTAAATGTTATGGTTCTTAAGAAAGAACTAGCCAATTAAAGCCTTATTATATAGTAACCACTATAATAACAAGGAAGTCTGTGAAGATATATACAGCCTTCAACCATCCTCACGTTTATTGACAATCATTTATACATAGTCAATTTAGAGAATAACCGATTCAGTAGTAGTACGATTTTTTATATGATACAACATCACATACATTACTCTGATCCCAATGTAAGTAGCTAAAGCACTTGTGTTATGGAAAATCAGAACGACGGTACCACAATCATCCAGACCCAAGACAACATAGAAAACTAATTGTAATCTACATCGACTCGGCCGGGAATCTAACCCACGACCTCGGAGTGGCGTACCCATGAAAACCGGTGTACACACCACCCGACCACGGAGGTCGTCATAACAATGGAAGTATATGTATTTTAGATTAGTTGTCACCCGCGGCTTTGCTCGCTTTTTAGGGTGTTAGTTGTCAAATGTTACGCAATAATACGCCTATGTTCTTTCTTGGAGTTGAAGTTTGCTTCACACCAAATTTCATCAAATTCGGTTCATTAGTTTGGCCGTGAGACAGACAGACAAAGTTACTTTGACATTCATAGTTTTAGTATAGATTTAAAGTGGAATATTTTGGAATTCTAATGGAGTCCCACCATAAACTTACATTGTAAAAATAAAATCCGAAAACAAATTCATTTATTTTAACGTCCTGTATAAATTCTTCGAATGAATGAATGAATGAATATATGGAAATATTTTAATACAGATCTTGATATGAGATATCATCTCAATAATTTTATGAAACTCAAGTATTGGATACCAATCGCAAATAAATAACTGCGTAGATTAAAAAGGGCAAGGACGATTTATTAAGCTGTGTTTTTATGGTGTTAGATGACGTTCAGAATCGAAGGTCACCGGTTGGATCACGACGTGCGCTTCGAAACATTAATACCTGACTGGATACTCGCTGTCATTAAAATGAAGATCAAATTCTTCCAGAGAATCGAACAGTTGAGACTTTTCTAAATATGTGTAGTATGACACAACTTAGATGTAGCATCGGCAACATTCGTAAAACCGATCACATCCGAATTGAGTACGCTGTCCCAAATTATCAATATTTCTTTCTTATGTGAATATGATCTTTATACAAACGGAAATAACTTGTAATATAATATGACAAATTCGTCAATTTGACACGTCACTGACGCAAGAATCTATAGCGACGAATAACGTCGAATGGCGCGATAGGGAGCTATTTCTATTGGTTGTTATTAATCGGCAGTAATCGGTTTTATTGAATTGGCCGATGCTAAATCTAAGTTGTGTCGTACTATATTATGATCTCGATTAAATTTAATTAAATTCTTGAATTTATAATAAACTGATTGATTTTTTAATTTAGTATTTTTTGTAAAAAAATGCAAATGTATATCACATATAAGTAACGATATTTTATTGGTTATATCTAATTATGGAAAATAAATGTCGTAGGTAAAATCAGCAATTTAATAAGACCGCTAATTGAATTCGCCAAGAAGTTATTCGTTTGGGTTTTTTGTTCAGAGAATCAAACTTATCGATATAAAATCTAATTTTAATCAAAAATTATGTTACGACTTTTTGCGTGGAGGTTGTCGCTATGTATACTTTAATTTTTTTTATACGTTTGCATACTTTAAATTTTTATATTTTTATAATCTATTTTACTATTTTCATTTCAACATCAAAATCAAATCAATTTTTTTCATAACTTCAAAATGAAGCGTTTTTGAATCGTCAACAATTAAATACTACCACCGTTCGGAAAGCAGCTTCTAGCGTGAAGAAACGGCAAGAAACTCGCATAGCTGCTCTTTTCAAATAAACAGATTTACAATGCTGTTATTTACAGTAATTAGTGTCCTATGATCCCGAGCCTAACCCCAGGCGTTTCTTTCTAAAAAGTACTATTTTAATGAATAATATGATTTATTTGTTAATTTAGTCTTAATAATCTTTTTTAGTCCTAAGCAAAACATCAACATAATAATAAGTAAGCAAATTCTCTACTCTCAAATAATGGATGTCGAGATGGCCCAGTGGTTAGAACGCGTGCATCTTAACCGATGATTGCGGGTTCAAACCCAGGCAAGCACCGCTAAATCATGTGCTTAATTTGTCTTTATAATTCATCTCGTACTCGGCGGTGAAGGAAAACGTCGTGAGGAAACCTGCATGTGACAAATTTCATAGAAATTCTGCCACATGTGTATTCCACCAACCAGAGCCGGATTTAAAGGTCCGCGGGCCACAAAGCAGTGGAGGCCCTAGACAAACAGAAGCGTGAACAACCTAATAATTATATTATCATGAATTAATTACTTTTTTTATTTCAAGCAGTAAGCTATGATTTATTTACTTGTATCGGTAACTTTTAAAATATTAAATAATAACTTTACTATAATTTGTCTATATCTCGGTATTTGATAACCTGCTGAAAGCTGTGGCCCCCACTAATGTTGAGGCCCCAGGGCAGTTTTCCCGGTTGCCCTCCCCTAAATACGGCCCTGCCACCAATCCGCATTGGAACAGGATTGTGGAATATGTTCCAAACCCTCTCCCCTAAGGGAGAGGAGGCCTTTAGCCCAGCAGTGGGAATTTACAGGCTGTTGTTGTGGTGTTGTTATAAATTCTCTACATTTCGAACATGTGATAGTTTTTCTTTTAATACAGTTCCGTACAAAGACGATTTAAAATATAAATATACTATATTCAACTAGTCTTAAAAAGGCTAGCTGAATATAGTATATTTTGATTTTGGCGCGCTCGTATACGAGGCGATTGAATTAAATATAAATCGATACAGCTATTATTAGTAAGGTAATGAATAAAAAAACCTTAAGAATGATTCAATCTGCATTCTCAGAAGCACGGATGTCAATAATTTATTTAAATCAGTTGAATGACCTTGAAAACGGGGTTTTAAGACTGGCGTCGTAAGAAAAAACCTATCACGATTTTAATCTCTTGTAAGCATTAAATTTATTTTGTATACCATTTAAAAATAAATAATTAGATCAAATGAGATAGATAAGGTGCATAATTAAAATTTTATGTGGTTTTTTTTTCTGTTGTCAGACTGGCTTTGGGTCATCTACCCATAGATATTGGTGCTGTAATAAATATTAATAATCAATAACCTTAGTAGCGAATATGTTATGTATATGTCTGATACACTGACTCACTAACTCACCTTTCAAACAGAAACAGTAATACTACATTCTACTGTTTGTCGTATTAAGTAATCAGTCAGTATAATACATATATACAATAACAATTGTATACATGTCTTTTACTGACTGATCTTATTTTGTGATAAGGTTACCAAAACCATAGACACATGTATGTATTTACAGTTATCAATAATATTCATTCGACGAAAGTTGCCTAAATATGTTTGAACATCAATTTTGGAACACGAAAATTATAAAATGTACATATATACATATGTGCATTATAAACGTCCTTAAAATTGTAACGATTCAAGGATATGGTATATGCCAGTAACAACGCCGTACTGTAGTCTGTACCGTTATTGTAACATAAACATTTTACGTACTGCATTTATAAGACGATAGATTTTATTCGTTATTTAAAACTATGACGACCTCCATGGTCCAGTGGTGTGTACACCGGTTTTCATGGGTACGCCACTCTGAGGTCCCGGGTTCGATTCCCGGCCGAGTCGATGTAGATTACCATTAGTTTTCTATGTTGTCTTGGGTCTGGGTGTTTGTGGTACCATCATTACTTCTGATTTCCATAACACAAGTGCTTCAGCTACTTACATTGGGATCAGAGTAATGTATGTAATGTGATGTGATGTGATATGAGACACATTAAAAAAATATTAAAACTGCGAATGAAAACAATAATAAAAAAAAAGAATACCAGCTAAACCAAATCTATACTAAAAATAAAAATGTGAAAGTAACTTTTATCTGTCTGTTGCTCTTTCACTACCAAAACCGCTGAACCGAATTTGATGAAATTTGGTATGTAGCAAATTTGATCACCATCATTGGTGAAGGTTATTCTACCGCCAAATAACAGTACTCAGTATTGTTCTGTTCCGGTTTGAAGGGTGAGTGAGTCAGTGTAACTACAGGCACAAGGGACATAACATCTTAGTTCCCAAGGTTGGTGGCACATTGACGATGTAAGGAATAGGTAATATTTCTTACAGCGTCATTGTCTATGGGTGATGGTGACCACTTACAATCAGGTGGCCCATATGCTCGTCCGCCAAACTATACCATAAAACAAAACAGATATAGGCTACTTTTGCCTAATACATGACAACCAAACTCCTAAAACACGAGCGCAGCTGAGGGGGACAACTAGTGTACCTATATAAAATAGAAAGAGACAAAAATAACGTTGCAGCAAGAAGTGATAATAGTGAATACATCTAGCATGTTTTGTAGATGATTCGTTGTGTCACAGGCTTTTGTTTATCAACGCCAACAGTGTTACTTATTCGATCACGTGCGAGAAAGTGCACTGTTATGCAACCGTGCTCGCGATTACTCAACTAATCGGATTCATTTTATTCACTATTCGCGGTTTCGTTTCTGTTTTATTATATTTAATACAGATAATATTTACATTATTGTTTTTTTTTTTTGAGTAATGTTTAATCCGTAATGCTAGTATTGTGGAACCAGGTGACCTTGCCCGGTCTTTCGTTTCTCACTTTTTATGGTAAAGTTGGTAAACAGACAGGAGGTTCAGTTGATGGAAGTGACTACCATCGGCCATAGATATCCGCAGCACCGGGGTTCTTGCAGATGCATTGCTGTTGTCTTAGTCCCTTTCTATTGCATACAATTTATGTTATGGTTTATGTTTACAATTATTTTTGTTATTGTTTCAATTTACACCGATCATCTTCCTGCCCTTATCTCAATTTTATTTGGGGTCGGCGCAGCATGTTTTCTCCTTCCATACTTCTCTATGACGTCATCTCACAAGTAACATTATTTTTAACCATATCGTCTTTCAAACGATCCATCCATCGTTTCCTTGGTGGTCCTCTACCTCTATATCCGTCCACATCCATGCTCAAGGCCTTCCTCACAATATGTTACTCATTCCTGCATTACATGCCCATACCATGATAGCCGCCATACACATAACTTCAATTAATTCTTATTTATTTTTCTCAAACTTTGTTGATTTCTATAAGATTTTAATTTAAATTGTTTATTTTATTATTACAGTTATTGATCACGCGATATTTACCGTGTATTTTTTTTATTTTTGTTCGGTGGAGCTTGATATTTCGACATTATCTGCGAATGTCTTGTTCACAAGACTTCAGTTTGTTGATTTCAGTTGATAGTCAGTTTGCCTACACAATGTATAGATATTCTACCGCCATATTTGGCGCCGCCAGATTTGCAGAGTGAATGACCCAGTGTAACATTAGTTCCAAAATTTCGTGGCATATTGGCGATGTATGGAATGGCGGTGGTGACCACTTACTATACGGTGGCCCATTAGGTAGTCCACCTATATCATCAGATCAAATATGCTCAGTTTTAAAGGAACTTGACATGCTCTGAATAAATAATCTCAAATATGATAAGTTATGTATACAAGGATAGTGATATTTGTAAGTCCATTTTCTTTTAATCCTCAGCTATGCATTGAACAGTCTTTTTCTCTCTTGACCTTAATATGTTTGTTTGTCTTCGTTTATTGTCCTAACACATAAAATAAATATTGGTTATCATAAATTAGGACGTTGTTTTATTTATTCAATATTTATTCTAGAGGATAAAACTTTTAAAGGTATTTACTCCATTATAATCAATATATTATTTACTAGCTGTGCCCGCGACCTTGTACGCGTTTGAATTGAACAAAAAAAAAATTGTAGCCTATGCTACTCCTTATTGGTCCAGCCGTTCCAGAGGCAGACAGACATAGAGATAGACAGACAGACAAAACTTGTAAAAAATGTTATTTTGGTATATGTACCGTGTATACATACATATGCATTGAGTAAAAAGGGGTATTTAGTTATTACAAACAGACACACTAACTTTATTATATGTATCGATTTAAATATAATATATAATATAAAATCGTGAAGCCATTACAGATGCAGAATGTTTATTCTACTGAGAAGAAATGGCAAGAAACTCAATAGTTACTAACAGTTTGTTTAGGGACTTTCCTAATGTCGCTTCGTGTATTATTCATCGAGTATTCTAGAGCTTCATTCGAGTTTGTAATTCATCTCATGCTCGGGTGTGAAGGGAAATATCGTGAGGAAACCTGCACTTGCCAGATAAATATAATACATGTTGGTATGTCTAGAAGTGACTCAACTGCAGCGAAATATGAGAGGCATTTATTGATTTTGTTACCTTCTATTAATAGTTTATATTAATAAGTCGAATAAGTGTAATAAGTCGAGTTGGCCCAGTGGTTAGGACGCGTGCATCTTAACCGATGATTGCGGGTTCAAACCCAGGAAAGCACCGCTGATTCATGTGCTTAATTTGTCTTTATAATTCATCTCGTGCTCAGCGGTGAAGGAAAACATCGTGAGGAAACCTGCATGTGACATAATATATGACATAAATTTCATAGAAATTCTGCCACATGTGTATCCCACCAACCCGCATTGGAACAGCGTGGTGGAATATGTTCCAAACCTTCTCCTCAAAGGGAGAGGTGGTGGGGGAGGGGTTGAGTACCACACCGTGAAGCAGCAATCTAAAGGTTTGAAGGGAGAGTGAACCGGAGTAGCGTACGTAACCAGCCCAAGGAAAATCTTAGTTCCCAAGGTTGGTAGGTGGATATGTCTATGAAAAGTGGTTTAAAATTTGGCACCAATGTCTGAGACCAATGGTGACCACTTATCATCAGGTTTGCCTGTTCACCAACTGATAGACTACAAGTATATAGTTATCTTTAAAAAAATATTTTATTGTTTAACTACTAATTACACTTTTAATTGATTAAGAGTTCATGGTTCATAAAATCACTGCGATGGCTGTGTTTGTCACCAATCAGCGTGATCGTGTTAATAAAATGTATACGTAGACATACACCTACTTTTCTTTTCTCCATTGGTGACCTAGTTTAGCTCTCCTTGGAGGCGAAGGTAATCAAAGGTAGGCTCATTGGCTCACTCACCCTTCAAACCGGAACACAACAATACTGAGTACTGTTATTTGGCGGTAGAATAACTGATGAGTGGGTAGTACCTACCCAGACGGGCTTGCACAAAACCCTACAACCGAGTAATGGTTATGAAATATATTCGAAGTCAAGGTCATAGGTGTCTGGTTCACGTCTGGCTGAGTTATCGCGTAGAACGGTTATCAAACCGCAAATTAATCGCATCGATGATTTTAATTGCCTGTGAAATATTGAAGGTGCTAATAGCTTTTCTTTCTAAAGACGTTACGCGTTTAATTATTCAAATTACAACTCTCTATTTGATAAGCAAATGAGAAATTAAATCATACCAAGTACTGTGGCTCATAAATCAAACTTATGTGAATAAATTTAATGTACGTAATGATGATGGAATATCGTGAGGTTACCTGCTCGTGGATGAGAGTCTGTCACGCATTGGAGCAACGTGCTTTCGAATCTAATCCTCAAAAGTAAAAGGGGACCTTAACCCACCTGTGGTAAATTAACAAGGCTTTAATTTCGTTTTTAATTTATGAATGAATATGTCAAAACGATCAGATAAGGTGATCAGATAGATAGCATAAATTTAAGACTGTCTATATGTTAATTTTACGTTATTTTTTTTTGGTGTTTTATTACTTGATTATTATCATTATATTTTGTAATTTACATGTATTAACAGCGTATTTAAGCAAGTCTACGAAGAATAAATATTCAAATATTCGTTATTCAAATCATATTTAAGCCTGTATATCCATTTTAAATTTTGGCAAATATACCTACGTATTTTGATGTAAATTACAATAAATTAAGTCCATTAAGCTGATACCATTGCTGAAAGAAATGTTAAAAAAATATTTTAATGTACATCTTTTATTCAAAAACTTAATCCTATCAAACATATATATGTATGTTTAGTAAATTTTATGGTATTTATTTACTGAATAAAATTCAAATATCAATTGTTTTCAATTGAATTTGGTGTATTTCCATTGACGTAATTTAACTACCCGCATACGCGGAACTTGGGGTAGTATAGGGGATCGTTAATCACCTAGTGTAACCATTTGTTACGATAATAAGTGAAGGACTATCGACTAACAAATAGTTTCACAACAAACAAATCTAAACATAAAATAAAATTGGAGTGTCTGTTTGTAATATTAAAGTAGCCCTTTTTATTCACTGCATATGTAGGTATACATGTTACATATACCAAAATAATATTTGTTACAATTTTCTCTGACTGTCTGTTTGTTCCGGCTAATCTCTGGAACGGCTGGACCGATTGTGACTTTCACTGGCAGATAACTGATATAATAAGGATTAATTTAGGCTACAATTTTTTTATGTTAAATTCAAACGCGTACAAGGTCGCGGGCACAGCTAGATATGACTAAAACTTGTAACAATTGAGTAATAAGCAGCATTAAATATGATAATAAGGTGTTAAGACAATATTGTTTCAGCTATAATTGTAATCGGTACTAAGTATACTAGAGTTGTGTATGTGTACGTTGAATAAAAAATAATCATAAATTTGTCTTTAAATTGTAGAAGATATTTTATTAAAATAAATAAATTAATCTGTCATGTTGATTCTATGTTGTTATAATTATTGTCAGTGCTCTATTTCAACCAGCATACGCGGTTAGAAAAGTTAGACAACTAACTAATATTGATACCGCTCGTTTAGTTTATTTTGGTTATTTTCACAGTATTATGTCATATGGCATATTACTTTGGGGTAACGCTGCAGACATTGAATCTGTCTTTATTTTACAAAAGAGAGCAATTCGGTTTATTTATAATCTTGGAGCTAGAGACTCTCTTCGGGATGTTTTTAACAGAGTAGGAATACTCACTGTTGCGTCGCAATATATTTACAATAATATCATGTATATTCACATTAAAATTGATAACTTTGATAAAATCAGTGATAATCATTGTATATGCACTAGAAGTAAGGATAAGCTTACAACGCCAAGTTTCCGACTCCGCAAAGTCAATAAATCTTTCTTGGGGCAAGGTATCCATTTCTATAATAAAATTCCACAGACATTTTTAACTTTGCCGTCTCGTAAATTCAAATCGTTTATAAAAAATACATTGGTGAAAAAGGCGTATTATTCGATACAAGATTTTGTAGATGATAAAAAAGCGTGGAATTAATACCTGTTGACTTCCAGGCAGGATATATTAATTTAATAATTGTATTAACTTAAAAATTAACTAACATGACTGTATTTTTTTAAATGTTGAAAAAGAGTAACTACTGAGTTTCTTGCCGGTCCTTCTCGGTAGAATCTACTTTCCGAACCGGTGGTAGCTTCACTTAATTGTTAAATGACGATTCAAAAGTGCTTGTAAAAGCCCACTTGAATAAAGTATACTTTGATTTTGATTTTTTTTAATAAGAGGAAAAAAGACAAATAAACCTCATTTGACAGCAAACTGACGCAATACATTACATGGTCGAGAGGTCTGTAATCTATGATATTCACTATGGATTTGCAAAAAAATGGCATTTTGAACGTCCAAAAAATATATCGTAATTTTGGAAGTTTTTTAAATTGTATATAAGTTACTAAGTGTTGTATTATAAATAATGATATATTAATCATAATCTTACTAGTGAATAATATAGCAATTATTAGCAATCTAAGATTTGTTTATCTTTCCTGCTTCAATTGGAATATGCTACTTAAAGTAAAGTAAAGTAACAGCCTGTAAATTCCCACTGCTGGGCTAAAGGCCTCCTCTACCTTTGAGGAGAAGGTTTGGAACATATTCCAAACCTGCTACTTAATTCTATTATAATTATGACCATTATTGAGTATAACAATTTCACTATAATACTCTCAGAGACAAACAGAAAAAGATAAAAATTAATGTTGTCACATCTGTGCGAGCGTCTCGGGACTTCCCCTCCCGCTTTCTTGCCCCTTTCTGCACTTTGACACAAATTTAATTTTAACAAGCTTGCCTAGTAGCATACATAAATATCAGTTAGTCGATTTTTGTACCCGTGATTATTGGACGATAGCTGTAGGTGGAATATCGAATACGGTCTCATTTCAGGGAGAGCTCAAACTCCAGCTCAGTAGATGTGTAATTGAAAAGCATTCTTCATTGAAATATCACATGATTTTACGATTTAATTAATTAATTTTAGAAAGTTGAAAAAATTCTTGTATTTGATGTCTGTGATCTTGTGATTTACAGAATCTTTTACCACATCCGGTAAATTATCAGTTTGATGGTAATAATTTTGGAGTAAACCAATGGTTTTTTACTGGCCGGAAGTAAAACAGTGCTGTGGTTGTATAAAAAAAAAACAAATGAAAAACATGCGAACAGATGCTGTCAGCTTAGAATCAAAACATAACGTCAGGCATAGTTTTCCAAATTTCTAGAAATCTGTACAATAAACTGAAAAAGTTTCGCGTCAATAAGTCAATATAAATATTAGCCAACTCAACCAAAAATTTCAATTTTCGATTCCGCCATATTGTAAATTGTGTATTAGAACCATGTTAGTAAGTTACTGTTATTATTAATAACAAGTACTTCAATTAACATGTAGAAAAATGTATCGTTGTAAAAACTAAGTATTCAATTAAAGGCGGATACATCTGCCTCTAGTCGTGTCGCTAGTTTTTTAGCAACGCATAACCACAAACACCTTTCGCCACAGATATAAAACAGGCTAGATGCCGCACGTTCATGTTTCATGGAAACCGAGCGTGCCATCTTTTTTATAGCTATGATGACGTTACCAGCCATACCTTGACATCATGATAAATTATTTTAAAATTAATTACTAGTTATTTTAGCAAAAAAATACTGAGGTAATACTTCTATTGACTTCATTTATCACCCTAAAGTAGTTTTTACACTTTAATAAGGCTCATCATCTGTAAGAACGTACATCTTAACCGATGATTGCGGGTTCAAGCACAGGCAAGCACTACTGTAAGTTCATGTGCTTAATTTGTGTTTATAATTCTTCTCGAGCTCAGCGGTGAAGGAAAACATCGTATGTAAACCTGCGTTTTTCTAATTTCAATAAAATTGTACCACGTGAGAATCCACCTTCTAAAATATTCTCCTAACCTTCTCCTCAAAGGTAGAGGAGGCCTAAGCCCAGCTGTGGGAAGTGTGGGAATTTACAGGCTATTATTGTAATGTACTGTTACTGTTCACGAACACAAACATAACACGTCAAAAGTGGGCAGCACAAACTTCGCTTGGCCTGACTTGCTATGTCTTCATAAGATTTTTAAATTAATATGATTATTTTTATTATAACAATTATTAAATACTCAGCCTCGTGAACAAGACATTCGTAGACAATGTTGAAATATCGAGCTTCACCGAAAAAAAAAACATGGTAATTATCCCATAATTGCGATATCTATCAAATTTAAATCTGTACCTATCGCTATCACATAATGTCTATGCAGAGCGTGCCACATATCTATGTTCGATATATTACGGTTATACAGCATTTACATTATGCTCTATATTTTCTCAGAATAAAGATCGCTATACCTATACATTTTTACGTGATACATTTCGGCCAAAAGACAACTGCGCAAAACAATGTATTATCATTACATAGTATAAAACAAATTTGCCTACTGCTGTCTCCCCCTATGTATGCTTAGATCTTTAAACGGATTTTGATATGGGTTTTTTAATAGAGAGAGTGATTTAAGAGGAATGTTTTTATATATAATACATGGACAACTTGGTAAAGAAACGCTGATAATATTAGAAGGTTGTACTGCGATGTCATAGCATTGCAACCGTGCGAAACCGGGGCAGTTCGCTAGTATAGTGTACAATTGTGGGTGCAAACAGAAATATACTCTGCTCTAATAAATCATAGATATAAAAACACAGTTGAGTCGATAGAAGTACAATGTTTGATCAAGAGTTTTACGTGACTTTTAGGAACGCGTATGTAAATTACCAATGGGCAAATTGTGTTCTTAGTGAGATTTTTTTTATAGAAAATCGTGATGAATTATTAGACCTGACCTAGGGATTGATTAGATTCTGGATCTGCAGTCTTATAAGTAAAGCTCGTGACGTAAACACATTAATAGAGAAAATTCAGTTTTTTTATATGTTTATTTAAGTGATTAATTTTAATTAGTAAATAAATCTTTAGGAAGCGATACTTAATCACGTCCACCGTCAAAACCAACAGTTAATAGTTAAATATTATGTTAATTCCATGAGTGTGACATTTATTAACGAACTTCACTCAAACTGTATTCGAATACATTTGTTTTATTTATTTATTTATTTAAGGTTCGTCAAGTTACAAATCAAATGGGTTGATACGTTACAATTATAATAAAGCTATGTAAATATTAACAATTTGTGACTTTGTGTAGACAAACACCACATGCATATACGTTTAAGTGAGAAAGAAGCTAGAGTAATAAAGTTATACAATAAAATTTTATAACTTTATTACTCTTCTTTATTACGATTCTTATCTAATAGAAAAAAAAAGAGAAAAACAGTAGTAAGGATAAATTACACATGAAACAGTATAAAAATAAAATACAGACAAATAAAATTAAAATATACAGACATTAAGGATAACTTAATCGTTTCTTTTTGAGACTGTCGGGTGTACACGAAAAGATATCTATTTGTTCGGCATATTTATTTGATAAGCGACTCAAACGCGGAATAGGTGAGTTAGCACCGAGTACAGTTCGACGGATTGGTGCACAAAAGGTGCAATAGGGTTACGCGAATATTTATAAGGCACTCTTAATCGTAGACGTGATAGGATCTTTGGACAATTATAATGAGAGTTTAGTAATTTGTTGAGAAAGACTAAATCTATAATGTCCTCACGTTCTTTTAGTGAGTGCCTTTCAAAGTGCCTTAACCTATCAGCTATCTATTAAATGAATTTCAAAGCCACTGAAAGCGCTCCACTTAAACATAACTTACTGATCACTATACTAAATTTCACATACATTACTAGCTCCGTAGGAAGTCATTACTATTAATAATTGTTTAGATTATAACCTACGTCTTCTGCTTCCGGCCTTGCCTCTTAAATATCGGCTTGTATCAAACATAATTACCAATTTCAACTCGAGCATTGATATCAATTACTTCAAAGATTTAAGCCCTTTCGGTTACACGAAAGTACCTATAACAAAGCCTAATCGTTGGACTTTAAATTCTTCGTATGATTTTTATTTATAACGGGATTATAAATAGATAAGCCATGGTCTACACTAACATCATCTACAAGGGACATACTAACTTTGCGAAGTTATCGTCAATAGGCTATTTGACTGGTCTTTAAAATCCATTTTATATTATTTAATAGAGGTTAAGGAACATAGTAAAGGTTGATTTTTTTAATTCTAGTACATATTTGCCGAAAAATATCATATTAAAAATTCCATATTTAAAAAATGCGCGAAAACGCTACTTGGACAATATGGCGCTGCAATCGTCGGTCGGTGACGTCACTTTGCTGTATTTTATTCTGTGGTACATGTAGTAGAAAAGCAAGGTTTACAAGAAAGTGACTTCATCATAAGCCCGGCCAATCAGGAGCGTTTTGTGTCACGTGACAAAGGTTTAAAAGAATGCATTTTGATTTATTGATTTTTGAATAAATTAAGTATTATTTTCAACTTTCGTTAGTAAATAACCATTTTTAAAGTCATAAAATACACTGATTACAATAATTCACTTTATTTTTTGCATTGTCAAATATCCTATTCATGATGATTTTAGCTAATGCTCTTTTAGTTTGGCCTATCAATGAGCCTTTCTTGCTGAAATTTTGAACGATTATTAAAATTAAACCAAATGTTGCCGACCCACAAGGTACATTCATACATTTTTGTTTTCGATGGTTAATAAATAAATAAATATGAGACAACATCACATATATTACTCTGATCCCAATGTAAGTAGCTAAAGCACTTGTGTAATGGAAAATCGGAAGTAAAGACGGTACCACAAAATAGAAAACTAATGATAATCTACATCGACTCGGCTGGGAATCGAACCCGGGACCTCGGAGTGGGGTACCCATGAAAACCGGTGTACACACCACTCGACTGCGGAGGTCGTCCTAATTATATTTTCTTAATAAATACTTGATTTATTTTCAAGATATATAATGAAAACATCAAATCGTATAGAATTTTTGACATTGTAGGGCAGTTATTTCACCTTATCAATCCATACCCTTCCATTTTTTAGTACAATTGTACTAACCTACCATTGTAATGTATTAAAGAATATAAATTACTATACAGTAATTTGGCAACTAATAGACAAAACAAATTGGTGTGCCTCTATTTTTTAGGGATTATTTTATATAATACTACCTGTGTGCCTCTTTAATTTAGCTTAAAGCTTGTGCTAGGAGTACGGACAATAGTAGCTCGAAGGTTCAAGGTCAAATTTGTGACTTTTTCATCTCTAGGTGGTCAGTAAACCATTGGGCTATTGTCGCTAATCAATTGCATTAAATAATAGATTTTGTTATTTATTTAAGCAAATATCGTTAATAATTATTATTTAGCAAAAGAATTCCGTGTAGCACTTATTAACACGTGTCTCTTGAAGGACAAACATATGTACAAATAGACGTATTAAACTAACATTCCAAATTTAAATTTTGAATAAAATTGAAATTGTATTTGTAGTGCGGAAATTAAATAAAAAAGGTGAATTACAAAATACTAAAATACAAAAAACATGCCATAATTTTATACCCATAATAATGTGTACCCATAATGCCATAATTTTAAATTATTATAATATATTAGACTATCTACAAAAAAATAAAAAAAAATGCGTACATCATTCAACAACTTCATTAATTTATAATATCATCAAGGACTTCTAACTGAGGTTATAATTACTAAAAAGTAAAATCGTTATCGGACCGGCAGATGTTTTACATAAAAATCGATGGTAGCTAAAAATAATAAAATATTAAATATATAAAAACATAGTTTTTCGATCAAATAAGTAATATTTTTTTCTTATTGTCATAATAATATATAGCAACGAAATGCTTTAGTATACCCAGCGCTTACTTAGAAGAGAATAGGGTTTGAAGGCATGCCGTTTGCCGTCACGGCTGACTGGTTAGTCTTAACCCACAATGATCATCATAAACTACGTCAAAACTCATTGCTGTTATTATTTTCTCTTTCAACGAATTTAATTATAACTGACAGTATTATACTTTTAATAATCTGTACTTGACACGTGACTCTTTATTTTGGTCGGGTTTTTTAAATCCGATATGTAAAATTTCGAATCAGTTCTATTTTCAATTTAAACGAATATCACAAATTAGGTTTTTTTTAATGTAAATATAATGTGAAAAATAATTATTTTATTTTAATGGCTACGTAAACTTTGGTCTGGGATAGTTGTAATGATAAAAAACCCAACGATCTCATAGATCTTTTCGTATTATCTAATTACTTGTAAGTTCTACCTGAGCTGAGTCATTCATAGCAAAACGTTTCGCACCATGGCATAATGACCCAAACCTGTCATTCTGTTGAGTTAAGTTGCGCGTGCGCACGTACGCTTGTGAACCGACGATAATCGTTCGATATTTAAAATAAACAATACGCGATTTTTGTGTGTGAATTTAAATTCGATTTTTTGGTGATTTATGAAAGTGATTAAGTGAAGTGAAGTTTATTAATAAGTGATTAAAAAAATGGTGCGTACATACAAAGTTGTCAGTTGTTTCAAAATGCCTAAAAGATCGAAAGTGGTGCCCGCGCCGAGTGGGGAGGGTGTGTTTACCATCGACATGTCATCGACCTCCACATTGGACATCGCTGTAAGTATATTATAATCGAAATATATTTTAAACTTTCACAAAAAACTATTTCCAATCTTATATCTATAAACATAAAGATGAAATTCCAATGACAGCTAAGAAAGTATCATTCAAAATAAGAGGTCCTTTTTAATGATTTATTTCATTTAAGCTAATTAATAATACATTAACATAAATTCCACTGAATGTCAATTATAGTTTAATTAGTATTGTCGAAAATCACATGCTGTATAATTATATGTATGTGCTATTTAAATTCAGAATTTTTTATTCGAACAATTGGTGAAAGTTTATGAAACTTCCATTGTTTATATGTATGTGTGTGTAAATCATACAAGTTTTTGAAGCTGTCATGAAATGTCAATGTCATTCAAACATTCTAATATTTGGACCGGTTTTTTTTTCGTAACTGGTATATTAACATTCAGCCAATTAAAAACAAGATATCGATTATTAATGCTCATTATAATAAATAAATCGATAGTTACGATTTCTTACGAATTGAACAAATTTAAATTAAATTAATTTATAATGCATAGCGGAATGTCGAAATAGTATTTATATACTCGTATCTATCGAAATATGTTCAGTGAAAACATAACCAATTTTTATGCCATTGGAAGTAAGAAAAAACCTAAATAAAACTTAAATTTACGTTTTTCATGCGATATGCAAATAACTCAGTTGTACATAGTGCACTACTAAGATTATTAATATATATTTATTTATGATACAACACTATTATTATTTCCCACTTTAATTTTACTTCCAAAATTCCAATAACAGTTTCGTCGACTATTTTTTTGCAAATACATGGTGAATATCATAGACTAATCAAGCTCTTAACCAGCGTCAACAACAACAACAACAACAACAACAGCCTGTAAATTCCCACTGCTGGGCCAAAGGCCTTTCCTTTGTGGAGAAGGTTTGGAACATATTCCACCACGCTGTTCCAATGCGGGTTGATGGAATACACATGTGGCAGAATTTTTATGATATTTGTAAATTTGTCACATGCAGGTTTCCTCACGATATTTTCATTCACCGCTAAGCACGAGATGAATTATAAAGACAAATTAAGCACATGAATCAGCGGTGCTTGGATGGGTTTGAACCCGCAATCATCGGTTAAGATGCACGCGTTCTAACCACTGGGCCATCCCGACTCTTCAGCGTCAGTTTACTATCAAATGTCGTTTATATGACATTTTCCTGTTTTGGTTAGAACAGATTAGGTATATGTATCTATTTAGTATTGTTTATGAATATATACTTGAACATCTTCAGACTTCAGTATAAATCTATAGATGTTTTTTTTTTGTTTGTCTTTCGGGCCTGCAATCTTTAGAGGCTATTGATGAGCTATTGAAGCCTTTATTGGCCTGATAAGAGATTTGACTTTAGTGTCGGAAGCATTACAAGCTAATCACAAACAAAGAGATAGCCAGAATAACAAGTGGTACAAATAGACAAAGTTATAATGTACTACTCCCCGAACCTGAATACGTTTGTGAACAATCTATTTAAAAAAAATTGAAAGTGAGTTTAATAATAATAATAATAAATAAATAATAAATAAATATGAGACAACATCACATACATTACTCTGATCCCAATGTAAGTAGATAAAGCACTTGTGTTATGGAAATCAGAAGCAACGACGGTACCACAAACACCCAGACCCCAGACAACATAGAAAACTAATGGTAATCTACATCAACTCGGCCGGGAATCGAACCCAGGACCTCAGAGCGGCGTACCCATGAAAACCGGTGTACACACCACTCGACCATGGAGGTCGTCAATTTTAAAAGTTTGTTTTATTGTTACGCTTTCCTACCTTATCAATTCTACCGATCATCATAAAAAAGATGCACATTGTTATGGATACAGAAAAACACATAGGGTACTAGCCCTCCCCAAGTATTCAATAATAATTTGGCCTGTGAGTTTGAACATCATAAGTACGATACCCTGTTAGATTAATATATATGGTATATAAATGGATCTAGCAAAGTTATGTTTGAAAATTCAGCTCTGATTAATGATATCTGCTCCTTAATTTAATTGCGGAATGTCCCCATCATACTTACATTATATATGCAAGTATTATAACTGCTTAATAAACAAAATAACAAATATTTATTTTAAAAAACATCATTATTTGACAAAAGAAAATCTTAAATAATAAATGGGTCAAACTAAGAACCTCCTTATTTTTCGATTCGATTAAAGCACTAAAACCTTCTCCTGAATGTAACAAATACTTTTCTGTAAACCGCATCCAAATAGCTTTAGCCAAACGCGAAATAATAGCAGACAAACATACCTACATACATACATACAAACAATCGAACTGAGAACCTCCTTTCTTTATGAAGTTGGTTAAAAACAATATAAATACAGATATTTTAAACTGTTATATTAGAAGTTAAGTGTTTAAAACCAATACCAGTTTTAATGACCATCGTTAATAAAGAATTTAGAGATACTTAAAATTGTATCACTAACAAACGCGTCAGATGTTTAGCGACCAACTTTACTCAACAATTGGTCGCTAAACAGAAGTTGTTATTGGGATTAGTTGAACTGTGTGCAAGCATATTATTGTAATGTGTGCCGAATATCTATTTATATATTGCATCTAGCGTCTGATAAATAAAAAAAAGTAAAATATTCAGTCAGTAAATGTCCCTTGTTGGACTGGGACCAAGGAGGTTGATTGAATTATATTTCACCACGCTGCTCCAGTGCGGATCATCATCCAGCACTTATAGGTTCCCTTGTAATGTTTTCTTTCATTGTTGAGCACGAGATGACTTACCCTGCCTTCATTTTAGGTTTCAACGTGTAAATTTCCATTATGATAAATCTGTCGGGTCAATTTGACTCCTGACTATCCAACTGTTATGATAATCGGTATAACGTCGATGAAAAATATATAAGTCTCGAACAGACATACAAACAATAATAAAATGTTAAATTTAATATAAATATATTATATAAATTACATGTAATTTATATAATATATTTATATATTTTAGCCCTGAGACGCAAACTCACCAACGAGTTTTTGTCAATTTAATATATGCAAAAATTTTCGACTAAATCAAGAATTAATTAGCTTAGTCGAAATTCTGGTTTATTGCAAACATAAGCACTTAAATATATATATAAACGAAGTCGATTTCATCTGCTTATTGTTATTTATACAGTACAGAATTATCGTACTTATTTACACACATTAATAAGACCTAAAATCGAGTGAATGTCACCAGCATTCAGGCTTGAAACTCGTTAATAACGATTAAAAAAAAAACAATTTCTTCGCTTTCATTTTATTTTGTTGTATTTTTAGCTTTTTGCTTTTGAAATAGAGTCGAAATTACTTCAACAGATCTCATTAAGGTTTTTGTGTTTTTGTTAATTTAACGAATACGTCCAAGGCTAGGTACGGTATGTAAACACACTCCTGTTGTCTGCCACATGGCCGACACAGACCAATAAGAACAGTGGAAATGTCACAACCCAACCAGATACAAACCTATGCCCTATATATTGCGTATAAAAATCTAAATCACTAAAAATAAAAATTAAAAGCTCCTTCAAGACAACGAATATATATATTCATTGTTTACATCGAAAATAATACACAAACAGTTGTCCCAAATTAATTAAGTTGTTCTTCCTTGGATTTGAACTCGCAATCATCACTAAGGAGGCAAGCGTTCTATACACTGGAGCATCTCGGCTCCATAAGAGATCTGTGTATAGAAATGTCTAGTATTTAACATCTGTACTTTTAAAATTATCATTACAGTGAAAAATATAATTATATTTAAAATATTCACACACATATGTAATATTATGTGAATCGCATATAAAAATAAATAATAAATTTAACATGACACAATAAAATTTGTTTATTTCCTTATACCGTTTTAATATATTATATACATACCTAATATTATAATATATATTTATCTAATGTGGTTTTAATGGTAATTACAAAATATTTTAAAGGCTCCTCTCGCACAGTTGCATTGCAGCGACAAATTTATATAAATATGATTAATTTAATTATAAACAGTATTTATATAATTATAAAAAATATCAACGTTTAATAGAAAAAGGTATCTCAAAAGAGTAGCGCCGAAAATCTATTGATTTACCGGCAGACCAATAAGGTACAAGGACTCGTAGAGTTTTTGATTTACTTCACATCCAAAGAATGACAACTATTCATAAATTCAAATCATTTGTAAAAAAATACATTATTAAAAAAAATTATTATTCAATACAAGATTATACAGACGATAAAAAAGCGTGGAGCTAATACTCGTTGATTTCCAGGATATATTATATACCTTCGTATAGTACGACACAAATTAGATGTAGCATCGGAAAATGGAATGGAATGAAAATAAAACCGATTACTGCCGATTGACACAACCAATAAAAGTATCGCGCCATTCGATGCTATTCGTCGCTATAGATTCAAGCGTCAGAGAAAGCAAGTGCATGTAAATCGACGCGTCAAATTGACGAATATATTAGGTCATATGATATTACAAGTTATTACGTTTGTGCAAAGATCATATTCGCATGAGAAATAAATATTGATAATTTGGGATAGTGTACTTAATTCGGATGTGATCGGTTTTACGAATTTTGCCGTTGCGACATCTAAGTTGTGTCGTACTATATATAATTGTATTTAACGAACATAACTTAGTATTTTAAATTTTGAAAAACAGTACTGAATTTCTTTATAAATTTCTCGGAAGAATCTACATTCCTAACAGGTGGTAGCTTAACTTAATATAGTTTGCTCGACGGGTGGTAAGATTATAGGCAGTCCCTATGATCTTGCCACCTGATGGTAGGTACCACCGTCCAGGCAAATGGGATCTGTAACAAATAATCATCATTCCTTATACCGACAATGTGTCACTAACATTGGGAACTAATATGTTATGTCCCCTCCGCCTCTTACACTGACTCACTCACCCTGCAAACCAGAACACAACAAATCTATGTGCTGTTTGGCTGTATATATATATAGATTATCTGATGAGTGGGTGTACCTATCCAGACTGACTTGCACAAGACCGCATCAAGTAATAAATAGTTCGGCATATTACGTACAAATTACCTACGGTATTTAGTGTAAATATCATAGAAAACTCAAGCTGAATTCCTCTAAATATTCGAATTATATAGGCCTTAGCCAGTTAATATATAATTATTTATAACTTGCCGAGATGGGCCAGTGGTTAGAACGCGTTAACCTCAACTGATGATTGCGGGTTGAAACCCAGGCAAACACCAATATTAATTGCGGTGAAGGAAAACATCGTGAGTAAACCTGTGTGTGTCTAATTTCATCGAAATTCTGCCACAAGTGTATTCCACCAACCCGTATTGGAACAGCGTGGTGGAATATGTTCAAAACCTTCTACTCAATGGGAGAGGAGTCCTTAGCCTAGCAGTGGGAAATTTACAGGCTGTTAATGTATTTATAACTTACAAACTCGACCAAGTCTTGTTATAGCTACGTTATACGTTCAATTACATTGTGTAATAACAGCATAGGAATCCTCAGTCTCAAGACACACGAAGATTTTTTAATGGCTTGATTAATTAAACGTACAATTACGGAACCAGCTTTTACCGGTCTTTCCGTCTATATCACTTGGGAACCTTCAAAAAAAGCAGTACAGTACAGTACAATTTAAGGCAAAACGTACTTGCTTCCTGCGTTGCAAATGTAAATTGGCTGTGGTACTGACTTTCCATCAGTTTTGTATGTTCTCCTATGTGCGTTCAAGTATTACTTAACGCAATTGGGGGGAGGGGGTGTTTCTTAAAACGTTACGATGCGTTACAGGAGGTAAAGGAGGTTTTACTTACAACACATTACATAATTTTTTATTTTTTTAAATAAGGAATACAGAAACGCATTATGGTGTTTGGCAAGGGGTGGAGGGGTCAAAAACTTCGAAAATTACTTAACGTTATACTTGGATGCTCCCTATTCACTGTAGTATAGTATAGTTTTTATGTTAAATATAATTATTATAATTCCGTAGTGTGAAGACGCACACAGCAATTGCATATATTAACATTAATATCACAATGATGGCAGTCACGATTCATCGTGATTTGATTTCATCCTCCAAGGTGATCAAACCAGTTCGTTTTCTAACGCGCAAGAATTGTCGGTATTTAAAAAAAAAACTCTTAAGGTTGTTCAAGCGCAATTAGAAACGTATGATTGGAAACGATTAATAAAATCGACTGTTTACTGGGGGGGGGGGGTGATATTTAAATTACATACACTAACATCACATATAGTACTCTGATCCCTATGTAAGTGAACCACTTGTGTTATGGAAAATCAGAAGTAACAACGGTACCACAAACACCCGGACCAAAGACAACATAGAAAACTAATGAATTTTTTAAATCTTGGCCGGGAATCAAACCCGGGAGCTCGGAGCTGCGTACCCATGAAAACCGGTGTACACACCACTCGACCACGGAGGACGAGTTGACCTCGTCATGTTTCTTGCCAGGGGGTGGGAAGGAGTTTCGATAGTTCTTACGTAAAATAAAAAAAAGCGAAGTTAAAATTATTTGAAAAAGCGGGGGCGTACCTTTAGAACCTTTGATATTTTAAAGAAACATTAAAATAATCACTTTGAAAAATTATCATAAATAAACCAAACATGTAATCATTATTTCCTTTGATTCTTCCGTAATAAATGGGGGGGTAATAAGGGGGGAGGGGGAAGCCAATTCTTAGTTTTTCTTATATTAGGGGGGAGAGGGGCAAATCTGGCAAAAACAGTGATACTTAATAAAATAATCCCTTATTTATCTGTTAAATTAATAGACGATTTTTGTACCAGTGAATAACACATGCACACAGAAAATCGGTTATGGTCTCATTTTAAAACAACAATTTGATAGTTAAGTTGGCGCCCTGAAAGGTAGCTTATTGAAAAAGATTGAATAACGTAATATCAAGCTATGTCCTTAGGGGGTAGAGCAGTATCGTTTAACGCGGGCGTACACGCGCTGTATGGAGAGAAAACGAACACACACTTACACACAAATATATACGAGTATATGTGTTTTGCCGTGCGTGTTATCGTAGCTGTGTTTTGTATCATAAATACTGATATATATAGTACATATAATATGTTCCTTAAAGTTGTATAATAATTAATGTTTTATTTATATTACACAATTTTAATTAAATATAAGTATTCAAAGGAATGCAACAGTATTAATGATTGCTATTTGGCAGTGCAGACAGTGCACAAAGCCCTACCACCAAATACATAAAGACTCTTTAGAAGTACTAGTAAGATATTTTGGATACTGATTTAAAGCAAGTAGTTAAGTATAGATTGTAATACAATACATGATGTATTTTATAGTGATTGCAATCACATTAATCAAAATTTACATAGAATCATTAACTGTCAGATTATTAATAATTATTTTACCATGCCTTACGCACGTTTCTCATCACGTCACATACATCACTCTGATCCCAATGTAAGTAGCTACAGCACTTGTGTTATGGAAAATCAGAAGTAACGACGGTACCACAAACACCCAGACCCAAGACAACATACAAAATTAATGATAATCTATATCGACTCGGCCGGGAATCGAACCCGGGACCTCAGAGTGGCGTACCCATGAAAACCGGTGTACACGCCACTCGACCATTGAGGACTATATATGTGAATATGTTCCATAGTCTGTCAAAAAAGGATCAATCAAATGTTTACTTCTAAGTTAAATTTAGAAGCAATTATTAATGTTTTGACGCCCGCGTGTCGCGCACTTCAATAATTATTATATTTTATTAAGTGAGACAATGTTCCTATTATCACGTTTGCAGATTTATTCATATGTTCATATATCACGTACAGTCTGCAAAATGAAAATCAATATATACTTTACTAGCGACCCGCCCATCGCACGGATAATACGGCAATACTAATACTAAATGCTACAGAATTTGTTTATTTACGACATCACATTAGAAACTTTTAAAATTATCAGTTCTCTTTACAAATATTGTCCATGTATTACATAATCTCTCGAATCAGTGTATCTATTAAAAAAACCGCTTCAAAATCCGTTGCGTCATTTTAAAGATCTAAGAATACATAAGGACAGACAGCGGTAAGCGACTTTGTTTTATAGTATGTAATGATGATTCAAGTAGACTTTTACAAGCACTTTTAAATCGACTCTTAACAACTATATTAAGCGAAGTTAACAGCGGTTTCGAATGCAAATTCTACCGAGATGAACCGGCAAGGAACTGAGTAGTTACTTTTTTTACATTTTAACAAGACAAAGAATAAAAAAACAACGCAAAGAATAAAAATTAAAATAAAAAAAGTTACAATGTTAATGTAACAAAATAAAATAAATAAATATTTCGTAAAATATTTTACGCTATGTAAGCTATGTTATCGTTATGTTATGTTATGTTATAATCAAAATTTGTAAAATTGAGCTGGAGAATTTGTATAATTAATCCTATTATAGGTACTTCGATTTTAAGGCTTTGTTGTCATTAACTAATATGGGAAAAAACAACAGGCGTGTATAACTATATAATCCTTTAAACGGATGATCTCAGCTATACATAAACTTAACAAAGTAATGCTTTTAAAGGTCATTTTATTTAATACTCGCCAGACATTGTTGAAATATCAGAGAATCATGAAACGCTGGTCAGATATATGTCAGGGGATTATCGTTCCAAATAGGAGGTTACTTGGATTGTCGATAATGACATGTAAATTGGTATTGCCAAAGAAAAAAATCGAAATGTTTTTTTGTTGTGTATATACGTATATAGCAAGGTTTTTTGCGTGCCCAATAATCTATCTCTACACAGCGAATGTTAACATCAGCATTAATGTTTCAGAGATAAGAGAATTTAATAAATAATAGTAATAACAGCATGTAAAATTCCCATTGCTAGGCAAAGGCATTCCTTTGAGGAGAAGGTAAGGAGCATATTCCACCACGCTACTCCAATGCAGATTGGTGTTTTCCAATGTGGCAGAATGTCATTCAAATTAGACATATGCAGGTTTCCTCACGATGTTTTCCTTCACCGTCGAGCTCGAGATGAATATTAAACACAAATATACTCATGATGTTCTGAACAAAAATTCCGCAATCCTCTTTAATATATCTTCTAAAGTTCTGATAACAGTTTCGTCGAAATTGAAAATGCAATTTTTTTGAAAATCCAGAGAAATACAGATTATTCAAGCTCTCCATCAATGACATCGCTTCAATTCGCTATTAGTTTTTGATGATTTGTCTTTGATCTTGTGGTTGGAATAGACCATATATAAATGTTTATATTTATCAACAGATTAAAAAAAGCTGTGCAAGAGGTACAGACGCAAAAATATGTCAAAATACTAATACAATAAAAAAGTTCCTATATTATATACAGAAAGCACATGTTTTGCAAACCGTACACATTTAGTTATTTATGTTAATAAATATTTAATCATTGTGTTGTGTTTTTGCCCTTGACTTCCAGTAACGATGACACTCATAGTACCAATATAATATATAACAACGAATAAATGTAAATCAATCTATAATATTTATGCACCGTATTAAATCACAGACACACACACATCGACATCAATCTGTATAATAAACTTATCACTTCACGCTTGTTTATTATTGAATTAAAATACTTTTGAATTATTGTGATAATATATATCAATATATGTATACTATGTTATGATTTTCTTTCATTTTTTTCATATGAAGTCTAGCTTCTCGAAATCTTTTCAGGATTGTAGTATTTTTCTAATATCTTTGTCAGCTTGGATGTTACTAGTATTTTTTTTACATTATAGTTTGGCGGACGAGCATATGGGCCACCTGATGATAAGTGGTCACCATCACCCATAGACAATGACGCTGTAAGAAATATTAACTTTTCCTTACATCGTCAATGTGTCACCAACCTTGGGAACTAAGATGGTATGTCCCTTGTGCCTGTAGTTACACTGGCTCATTCACCCTTCAAACCGGAACACAACAATACTGAGTACTGTTATTTGGCGGTAGAATAACTGATGAGTGGGTGGTACCTACTCAGACGGGCTAGCACAAAGCCCTACCACCAAGTATTTTGTTTTAGTTATTCACTCGTTGTCGCCCCCGGCTTCGCTCCCCTTTTAGGGGTTGCTTGTTATATGTTAGGCAAAAAAGTAGCCTATGTCCTTTCCCGGAGTTCATGTATGTTTCATACCAAATTTCATCATATATGGTTCAATAGTTTGATAGTGAAAAAGCGACAGAAAGAGCTACTTTCACATTTATAATACATATTAATATTACTCTACAAACAGGCATTTGTTATATCATATTATTTACAAATTCATGGGCATAGCTAATGAATTCGCGCGCATTTGAATTAAAAAATAGTTATTCTGTAGCCTTTCAATATATCTACCAGTGAAAGTACAGTCAAAATCGGTTCAGAGTTAAGCCAAAACAAAACGACAGGTGGACTATATTATAAAATTGTAATAGGTATAAGGGATAATTTTAATTATGCTTTTTTATGCCTGCATTTTATTGCCGGCAGTATCCAATCTGAAGTCTTGGATTGCAAATCGATGTCGAAATTTTCGCATTGAACTTTATGACGATCTCTTCATTGTCTCGCTGTTTCGCTGTATTGGGTTGAAATACTTGGTGTTATAAGTCTTCGTAGAATTCTGGGTTATTCATCTGCTCTTATTACAGTGGCAGATTTACAAATTTGCCGCTAGTAGGCTAGTAGGTTATTCAATTTTTGCCGCTCCTACTGACTTTTGAAATTCGATAGGTAAGTGGAGTTCACAATCATATTCTGAAATTGCAACTTTATGATTTGTGTTATATCGTCCTCATTACATCGGCTTTTCCCGTTATTAGTATGATTATAAACTAGGTGATATGATACTTTTTTTTTTTATTTCTGTAAGATAATAACAGATTTGGGCTAAATTTGCCGCCCCTCTAAATCTGCCGCCCTAGGCTCCAGCCTACTTAGCCTATTGGTAAATCCGCTACTGTCTTATTATCAGAGTGGCATTTAGCCAGGTGTCCATAATCTGGCGAACTTTATTATTAATGACCTTTTGAGATTGAAAATCCAGAATACCCTTAATACTTATAATTTATGCCCTCCCCACTCATCACCGGCCACCCAATGCGTCTTCGCTTTTTTCGTCGTAATACATCGTACTAGTGTTTATACCTTTCTTCCATGATTTAGGCATTAAAAATTTGTAAAATTGGACGTAAATTACTATGATATAGGCAAAGATAAATGTTAAATTGGACTAAAATTTGTACAAATTATATTAAGCTTTATATTTAAATATACTAATCTGTTTATAAAACCAGAGGTCATTGACCTCCAACCCTCTGTAACATTCATAATTTATACCTTTGACTACCACTAAGATTCCTAAACTATACAGAGTACCTTATAAACTTAAAATATTCAAAATGTATGAAACAGTCACAAAGGAATTCCTAGTACAATCATTCACGGTATTTCCTACAAAGCCTTTGCTTTATTACCAAATGGACAGGCAATAGTAGTCCTTATTGTAACGGACTAGAGCTTTGTATAGCGTGAAGGTATAGTTTCGCAAAAAATGCAGGTAAGTTTGTTCTATTGTTTTTGTAAATTGAACCGTAATGTATGATAATAAAGTTCAAATTAACTTTTTCAATCGTGATAAAGGATAATTACGGATGATGCCTATTATAACTTTATCTGAGATAAAATAAAAATGTTAACGTTTTTTATGTGATTTTTTATGTTTTTTCTAGGGATTGCCAATCAATTGTAAAGCGCTACTAAAGATTTTTGACCAAACATTTTCCTTTCGTTAAATAAACATAATATATAATATACATTTGGTTTCTCGTCGGTGTTGGTGCAAACTAAGAGGTCCTGGGTTCAAACCCAAGATCATATCAATGAATAGTAATTGAATTGCCGTGTCAATATATTCTCAGTCAACATTGAAAAAATTGGAAATAGCTGACTCGGAAAACATGTTAAGTAGGAAATGTCTATGTCATGTTGGTGTTTGCTTGTGAGAGTATGAAAATTGAAAGTGTATCCGTGTAGGCACATACTTGTAATATATTGTTGAAAGTAAGGACTCTATTGCATACCAGGTCTGCTAAAATTTATAATTACTAGATATCTGTTGAAATCATTAATTGCAATTTTTTATTACTTTAGATTAATCAATGATAAAAATGAAAGAAATGTGTAACAATTTAAAATAAATAAAAGCTTTAGTCATTTCAAATAAAGCATTTCTATCAATCTTAATACAATTTCAAGGTCATCAATATATTAAAAGAAAATAATTATATATAGAAACCTTTTTTCTTGTATTGGTGGTTTTCGTCGTATTATTACAGTTGTCAAATATAATTAATATTTAAAATTTAATCTTTGGATATTAAAGTAGTCTATGTGTATATATTTAAGCATAGAATAATAGTGTTTATATTTTTAATTCTCAGGCGTTTTCGTTAGTACGATGTCATTTGTTTAATCTTATAAATAAGTATTTATATATTTATTTTTAATTCAGAGATTAAAGCGCAATAGTCTTAATTTTTTGAACCCATAAAAAATCTATTATTACAAAACAACATTTAAAAACTTCACTTATCATATATATCATTTAAACAACAAAGAATAAAATAGGACTATGCATTCATACAAATAAAAATAAAATCGAATGCATTTTAATATAGAAACGTGACAAAACGCATCCTGCCACTGAGTCACAATGGAGTCACGGCCTACTGGCCACTGTGTTGATTCCAGTTATGGTATTACTTGACAATGCTTTCATTGACTTAACAAATACTGACGACTGGATTTATTTGTCGAGCTAGAGACCTCGTTAGATAAGGTCGTATATCCATTTAAATATCATGAATATATAAATCTTCTTAAAGCTTTCAAAATTGACAACATCATATATAACACTTGTTATTATTTGATATTATCTGTTATAGAAAATCAGATCCAAGACAACATAGAAAACTTTTCTACATCGACTCGGTCGGGAATCGAACCTGGGAATTCGGAGTAGCGTATACCTGAAAACCGGTGTACACAAAACTCGACCACGGAGGTACTCAATCTGTTTCCAAATTTAAAAAAAAATTGGGCTACATTTGGGTGCGAAAGGTTATTATAAAATTAGCGAGTATATATGATTTATAGCACACTTTGGGAATGAAACGATTGCAAAGTTACGCCAAGGTACGAGTTTAAGTTGGAGTCGTATGACATTAAAATTTGCTTTCAAATCGGACTGATTTTGATTTTTCGGTGTGTGTGTACGTTGGTCCCTAGATGGTTCCGATTGGGCTAGGTAGATGTCGCTGCTTTCGGATTCCACAGGTGGTTTTTTCCAGAGTATAGTAAATAATATGTTGATTTCAACCATACGTGATCGAGGTGATATCAAAGCCGTGTCAACATAATGGTTAAACATTGTAAATATTCTTGATGTAATTTCTATTTTCGATAATAATTCGCTTTTTTTTTCTCGTTGGAAAACGCATTACACGCTGCCCCCACATGATAGAAGGTGAGGGGGGCGTGGTACTCCTCGGAGCCCTGGACGCCGAGTGCGCCCAAGCACACCGGGTTTACCCACTAAAAACCAGCGGTACCCTCTCCGTCTTTCGGCGGACGCCACGGGATCGCTTACGCATGCTACCGTGACGGATAATAATTCACCAAGGATCGTTCAAGTATTACGTAACGCAATTTTTGAAGTATTTTGACCCACCTAAACCCGTTGTAACGCACCGTAACGTTTTTTCTGTCACTGAAGACTTTTTAAAGCAAAACTCATAAGAACCGGCGATCGTTATCAACTGTTTCATGTATACGGCCGATGTTTATATAACAGAACTCGTTTTCGCGTTAACACGCGACGTGTCACGTGACCTCGAACGGAAATAGAAAAATGATACTATATATCACTTACTTTATTCGCACATGAATGTTTGCACGAAAGGCTGAATTATGAAAAACGCGAGCCATCGACATTGTAGTCACGACAATTTACGACGAGCATATGGGCCACTTGATGGTAAGTGGTCACCATCACCTATAGACAATGATGCTGTAAGAAATATTAACTATTCTTTACATCAATGTGCCACCAACCTTGGGAACTAAGACGTTATGTCCCTTGTGCCTGTAGTTACACCGGCTCACTCACCCTTCAAACCGGAACACATCAATACTGAGTACTGTTATTTGGCGGTAGAATAACTGATGAGTGAGTGGTACCTACCCAGACGGGCTTGCACAAAGCCCTAGCACCAAAAAACTCTATTCTATTTATTGAACATTATATTACAATCGTATTCAAATTGATTGAAGTGGCATAGGTGACCGAGAAGCTATGTGGTCTGTCATGATATGGCCATATTACGAGGAGCTGAGATGGCCCAGTGGTTAGAACGCGTGCATCTTAACCGATGATTTCTGGTTCCTAGACAAGCACCTCTATATATATGTGCTTAATTTGTGTTCATAATTCATCTCGTGCTCCGCGGTGAAGGAAAACATCGAGAGAAAACCTGCATGTGTCTAATTACATAGCAATTCTGTTACATGTGCATTCCACAAACCCGCATTGGAACAGCGTAGTGTAATTTGTTCCAAACCCTCTCCTAAATGGGGGAGGAAGCCTTCGCCCAGTAGTGGGAAATTTACAGGCTGTTACTTTACTTTATGAGGAGGAATGAGGACCATGTTGTGAAGGTTTTGAGCATGGATGTGGATGGATATAGAAGTAGGGGACGACCAATGAAGCGAAGGATAGATTGTGTGAAAGACAATGTGATCAGAAAGAATGTTACTTGTGAGATGTATTATATTACAATTCTAATTTTTAGTTAACTTAATGCGAATTGAATACACAATGCCATAATAATTGCATTTAAAATTCGAGTTTTTTGAATTCGAATATAGAAAAAAAATATAATTTAAAATCAGACAAAGGTCAAATATTATAGAGCCAAGCTAATTGATTCATTTTGTGATGGAAACATGTAATTACTAAGTTTAATGATTATTATGTTTAAAACAATATAATGTTATATAAATATAGTGACTACGGAATGACACAAGCTTCTATTTAATTTATATGTACACATCTAACACAATCACAGAATAATAAATACATAATATGTACATATATTATTATATGTATATAAATACTATCAAAACGCAATTAGCAATCGCAATTGATCGCATCACGTAAAACAGAAATTGATATTTCTGACATATGACGGGCGGCCATTCTTTTTTATAATATAGGATTTATATTATATAGTTATAGGGCTTCTAAAACTAATTACGTAAATAAATTACTTAAAACTTAGAGTGGCTTTGTGTGTTGGTGCCTTAACATTATAATCTATTATGTATATAGGTTTATAGAGAACATACATACAGACACGGGGGACATTGTTTTATAAGATGTAGTGATCACAAATACTAATATTATAAATTCGCTTCCACGGCTAAATCACTCAACCGAATTTGATGAAGATAGCTTAAACCTATAGGCTTTTTGTGCTAAAATCGACCTACGTACCCCCTGAACGCCTAACATGTGGGTGAAAACTACTATCGGATACAATAATTTATTATTGAATCCTTTTATCCTATACTATAATTATAATATTCAGATAGCCAAAGGGAACCGTGAGAAACAGTCATCTATGATAATGCTACTTATAATTTTTTACTGTGTTCTATTGTTGGATTTTAGGGTTCCGTAGATAAGAATATAGCCAATACATAGACAAAGTAGGAGGTTATTGTTTACCAGTATTTTTCCCAAATATCTCAAAAAGTGAACCCCAAAGCCCCAACCTTTCGGTATTTACCACTAGCCGATCAAGGCAGTCAGGTAGTATTGGTTAATGGTACTTTAAAAATATGCACTAGATATCGCTTGTGTTGTTAATACTATGTCGCCTTCTTTGTAACTTATTTGAGTAATAAAAAGCTTCTGCTCTACCTCGTGGGATACCCTTCCTCTTAAATAGGGCTAAGGTAATTTTAATTCTGACTGAAAACTAAAAACGTTGGCATTTAAACATTATACACGCAGAAAATTTATCTTAAATAAATTTAGATCGCATCAAAACTTTGGAGGGCTTTTTTTATTATTTGGAAATATGCAAAACGATAAGGATCCCAAAAACAAAAAAAATCTTAATATTTTTTTTTACATCAACAAAAAATGTACAACCTCTTCAGCTTAGTTAAATTAGGATTTGAAAATAAATATAAAAAACCCTTCAAGCGCCAAACCGAATCGCACTTAGTTGGTTTTTTATCAGACTTAAGTCACAATCGCGAAGGTCAGGCCGTAATCCTGTCATAAAAAATTTAAGAAATAAAAAAGGTAATAAATTAAACCTACTCCATACCTGCTAAGACTATTCTATTCCATGAAAAACAACTATAAATATTATCTAAAATATAATAAGTAGTACCCCGACCGGTTTTTGACACTACGCCGAATGCCAAGGCAGACTGGCCAACTACAACCTCCTGCCCTTGTCCAAATTTACATGGGGTCTGCGCAGCGTGTTTTCTTCCATACTTCCCTATCTGACGTCACCTCACAAGTAACACTCTTTCCATTGAAATAAAACTGGTTTTAACGGATTTGAATACAACAACAGCAACAAGAATAGCCTGTAAATTCCCACTGCTGAGCTAAAGGCCTCCTCTCCTTTTGAGGAGAAGGTTTCGAACATATTCCACCACGCTGTTCCAACGCGGGTTGGTGGAATACACACGTGGCAGAATTTCTATGAAATTTGTCACATGCAGGTTTCCTCACGATGTTTTCCTTCACCGCTGAGCACGAGATGAATTATAAAGATAAATTAAGCAAATGAATCAGCAGTCCTTGCCTGGGTTTGAACCCGCAATCATCGGTTAAGGTGCACGCGTTCTAACCACTGGGCCATCTCGTCTCTGGGCCATCTCGACTCGGATTTGAATCGCGTATATTAATTCTTTTTAACATCCCGACGTTTCGAGCACTTTACAGCGTTCACGGGTCACGGGTAGACTGCACTCTACAACTAACACTCTTTCCAGCCATCATCTTTCACACAATCCATCCATCGTTTCATTGGTCAGACTAGCCAACTACGTAGGCCAATAGAAGTGCACAAGTCAAAACACAAATGCATTTTTCCCCAACTCTCATACTCCGATGGAAGGGATCATGAACAAAAATAAATGAAAGAGTTTAGGCACAAAACTAACGCCTCAAGTGCTGAATGAAAAAATGATTATTGATATTTAAATCTAGCTTTGTTTAGTAAAATAACCTCATTTATTTTATTACAAATCATTGCATTATAATCAGTATGTAAAAAAAAATTGAGTATTTTAATATCTAACGTGGTTTTAAGGGGTAGTTAGGGGTAGCTTCGACGACAATTAACTGGCTTTTAATATGTTTTGATTTTTTATTTAAAATTGCTAGGCAGATAGATGGATCAGCTTTTTTATGGTATATTATCTATTCTTTACATCGTCAGTGTGCCACCAACCTTGGGAACTAAGATGTTATGTCCCTTGTACCTGTAGTTACACGGGCTCACTCACCCTTCAAACCGGAACACAACAATACTGAGTACTGTTATTTGGCGGAAGAATAACTGATGAGTGGGTGGTACCTACCCAGACGGGCTTGCACAAAGCCCTGCCACCAAGTGAATTTTATTTTTATTTTATTTTATTTTATTTATTGGGTTTGCTAGGGATTTTACATTTGTCATTCTAACAAATATACAATTAGATGATATGCATTCAAAGATTATGTAAAATCATTTAAAAGCAAACACTACATGCTAATGTAGTGTTTGCTATTTTAAACTATTAATTACTATTACTCGCTACAACAACAAAAGTGAAAAAAAAAACAAAACAAAACGAAACATAAGCAGAAGAAAATATGTATACACAAATTTTGGCTAAGTGATGAAGTGACCAGTTGTTCAAATACTAATCATCTCCATCATCATCAATAGACAGTCAACATTTAGAACTAGAATATTCCGTATCACTTTCAAAACACAAAAATAATACGTATTGCTATGTAACTACCAAGAGATGACCACTGCTATGCCAGAGACCCATAATTGTTCTACTGCGGTTTTGTCGAAGTTAAACTTAAATAGCTAAATTATAACTTAAAAGATCTGAAAGATCTCTGTGTGCCAAAAGTCTTCAGTCCTTGAAGGAAAATCCTTGGAAGCTTAGTTCATACTGGATATATGTGTTCTTCGATATATAAGTTTCTTTATACGGAAAAATTGGTCGATATTTAAAGGAATTAAAAACAGAAGTCGAGCACAATATATTTATGTTTCCTAATTGTAGCTCGTTCAAATATTCAGAAAACAAACAAAACAAAAAACTGCTTCGTTTTTTGTTTTCAGAAAATTACCGACGACCTTGAAAAAAGTGATATTATTTTATTTTATGGTAAATAAGGTTTAATTAAAAACCACAATTAAAAAAAATAGTAATAGATTTTGTTGTTATATTATAAGAATAAAAGGTGACATCGCTTTTGTCAATGCTATGTTTTTATGTGATGGAACTTATTACTAGATACATACATACAAAAACGAAAAGTTACGAAATATTTTATCTTTTTAAAAAAATAACATTAATAACCATTGACATAAATAATAAACAATAAACAATACATTCAATTACATAATTATTTTCTGTCAATTACCATTATTTATGAGATGTGTAACATTTCCTGGAAGGATGAAACTTAATCACTTATTATCACATGTCAAGAGTACAGCGCCATCTATCGGTGAATAGATAACATTATCATTACAGTACCATCTATCGACAGATAGCAATGCCACTGAAACTTCAAAATAAATGTAAATACATACTACTTCTAATTTTAAACTTATTTTTATTATATACGTCTTGTCTTTTTCTACATAAATTGACTTTATATTAGTAACTCAAATACTTTATTTTTTTAAATGTGATAATCCACAAATATTTTTGGATAATTAAAAAATATTAACACCTTTTTTATATTTATAAATTGATTTTCATATTAACTTGTAAGCTCCATTCCACTTGATATTATGTTGAGAGAAGTTGCACCGTGAGAAATCGGCTTAACCAATTATGGCGTCTGGATTAATATTATCTAACATCCATTAGTAACATCGTTATAATAAGTTTTGTAACACTTTTAATTTCGACTTTTGCGTATAAAAAAAAACTTAAGGATGACACAACGGTATGCATAAGACGGAACATTATGAATAATTAAAAAAGATTCTAGTTATATTAAAAAAATATATTAAACTATTATATAATTACATAGTTATAATGTATATGTAATTATAATTATAACATTACTTTCAAATTCAGTCGGTTTATATTTATCAATTGTGGACGCTTTAGAAGTCACTTCTTAAAGTTAAAGGACGACTGGGTTGTTTCCGTTATCACTTTACATAATAAAAGTGTCAGTCTGTTTCGAATTCTAAAAATACACTTAACGGCTCTTATCGTTACATGATTTTCTTTAAAAACCCGTACAAATTGAAGTGTCACTTTTTTTGATCTTTTTTTTTTTGTAGTACAATTCCAAGCACAGACTTTTTATCCATACAGCCATTTAAAAAAGAAACAGTTTAGCAACGAAATAATATTTAAAGTATTAACGTCAATATGTAAGTTATATTGTTTACACGAAGATGATACTGTTTGATATTTATATTTTATAAATATTAAAGTTTAAGTATTTTGATACGAAACCCTATACATTGTTATGACGAACGACCGACATACCTAGCGGTACCGACGTATACCAATTGGAACACAGCTAGTGTTAAGTCACAACACAAGTCAGTGTTGATCCGAACAGCGAAGGGTTTACGCGCCAACTGAGCTGTCAGATCTCGCGATAGAATTCGATTTGAATTTCGAACGCGCAACTTAAATACTTTTTGTCTTTTTTTAAATATTGCTTTGCAATAATTTTTTATTCTGTTTTTAAATACCGATTACACTTTTGTTCGATATTTTGATTAATTTTTTTAATTTGTATTTTTTTGTTGTGTTGTGTTTTTTTTGTGCATTTAAAAATGTTTTGGACCCGGCTGGCTGTGTAGTACGAAGGACTGTATTTTTCGGTGAGTACATATTTATTTAGGTGATTAGCTAACTTTCAGTATTTTGTAATTATGAAAATTATAATTTATTAATTTTGAACGTAACATATTTTTGTATACTTTTTAAAATAAAGCAATAGTGAATTTCTTTATACCAGTATTTTTACTATTACCAGTAAAAAGTTTAACTTAATTTAATATCATTTAGACTATTTTTTTATTAACAATTATAATTATTATATTTAAATACCGAAGACCCAATATATTGTATCTATTTAGTTTACAAATATATCATTACTAATATATAATAATAACTAAAATATTTACATAGTAAATAATTAGTTTTGTACTGTTACACGGATAACTAATAAAAATACAATAAATGGCAACACTTGTTATCTAAACTAAATCAAATAATCCTGATTTTTCACAAAAAAAATAAACAAAACTTTTTTTTAAATACAGATAAAAAAATCATATTTCAAGGTTATGGGAACCTACTAGCGTCCACTTGCACTATCGTCGTTGACCTGCTTCTATTAAATGCAGGTTAACTTTATAAGTGATGACATTTAACAGTTCGCCTACACACCATAATTATCAATTCATCAATTCTTTGTGTGAATCTGTGGATCTGACATTTAAAATTTATTCGTTAAAACGTAACTGTCATATTTATACTTTTTTTATTAATACTGAATGTTTTTATAACGTTGATGTAGTAACCGTTAAGTTTTTTATTAGTAAGCTTTTCAATACAGAATATACGAAACTCATAGAATATAAAAAAATATATTATTAATTTTATGTAAAAAAATTAAGTTTTATTTTATTTTAATGTATATATTACGAAAGGATTACATTAGTAATTGCATTTGTTAAAATTAAACTAAAATTTTGTTTAAACGAACATTTTTAATTTCGTTAAAAAACAGTATAATTTTATACCTTGAAATACCTACAGATTTAAAATGAGGTTAAATAGATTTTATTTAAAAACAATCGGGAATCACATTTTTGAGAATGTACATTAAACTTAAATAGATATGATAATAATATACACCTCAAAAGCGATCTCGTAAGTACCTAAACTTTTCTTAAATGGGCAAAGGAACCAAAGTGTAAGAACTAATGTCAAATTAAAAAAAAAAAAAAAACAAATGACGAACGTTTACAAAAGAGTATCTTATATATATAACGATTACTTTTTATAATTTACTACCTGCTCGTCAATTATTACGGATTAAGGGGACTACATGAGCTAAATGCAAGTTTTAAAATGCCAAAAAGTATATAATCCAATGCAATAAACCAAATGAAAAAAATATATGTTAATCTTCAGGATAGATGGTAGTTATTAATTGTGTTGAAAACATGATGTAATTAATTTGGTACGATAGAAAAAAATCGCAAAGTTACCTCTAAAAAAGTCTTTTTTTGTTTGTTAACCACACTTATATACCTTCAATAATTTTGGTCTTTTGTCAGATTATTCTACAAACAACTTACTAAAAATTTATTATCTTAATTATTTAGTAAAATCAATAGATTTTTTTTAAAATCAGATTTTCTTATTTTCGACCAAAATGCGTAAGCATGTGTGCGTGAGCGCCTCGTACAGACACTGCCGGCCGAGGCCTGTTGCTATACAGACGTGTCGCTCTTTTCACCGCATCGTTGCGAATAAAATCTCGTAGATTTTATTTTTGTGTAATTTTAATTGTAAATTAATTGTCGAATATTATTCTTTTTTGTAAATAAATATATTAAGTTAAAATAGTCTAGTTGTAGTTTGCCATTTATTTTTTTATTAAGTTATTTTTTATAAAGTTTAATTTTGTAAACATAGGAAATAAAGTACAATCTGTGAAGAAAACTAAAAAACGTTCATATAAATTAAAAAGCCGAACATATGAAAGATAATATGAAAAGGTAAGAGTATTTAATTAGTAAACATATATATTTTATAAATAATGATTATTGGAAACATTTATTAAAAACAATGCAATTAGTTCGCATAGAATCAGATTTTTCGATATATTTCTTACAGTCACCATGGAGTATTTGGTATTGACCAAACTTGGACTTGCTTGCATTGGCAAGCAAAACCAAGAAGAATGTGCGGGTTCGATCCCCGCACTCTGAACTAAAATTTTATATTTTATAATTATTAAAATTTAATTGCTAACAACTATGCATTTATTTTTTCAGAATTAAGAAAATCGAAAAAAAATAACACGGAAGCTATTTCTATTACGTTAGAATTTAATTTTATCAATTTTGTTTATAATAGGAAATATAGTTATGTATGGATGAAATTTAATAATAAAAAAAAAATAAATACAAATTAGCACATCACATGAATATTTAGTGGTGCTTGCCTGGGTTTGAACCCGCAATAAGATGCGCGCGTTCTACCCACTGGGCCATCTCGAAATATGTAATTATTGTGAACCAAAGAACTAAAATATTTAGAAGTGTCATATACGTAATTCAATATTTTTTAAAGATTGGAAATAGTATCAATTGAATAGTACAAATTTTAGCTCGTAGCTTCAGTGAAAGTGGGTGAAATATTGACTGCAAGTATCCAAGATATTTTAATAACGAACGACGACGAACGAATAATTAAAAAAAAATATTTTAATAAAAAAATTGAAACGAAATTTATTTGTTTTTTTGTTAAACCAAAAATAAATAAAAATATTTGAATTTAATTGAATCAGTTTTATTTCAAATATCAGTCAAAAACAATACAAATAATTCTAATATCAAAACTATTTTTATGAAATTTATGACTAAACCCACTGTGATTGACCGAGTTAACCAATAATTCTACTAAACCGACTTGACGATATTATTTTTATAGTAACTTTTTGATGCTGACTTTTTTAACTTAATTTTTTTTCTTTGTGTACCGATATTAGTAAAATGAACAAACTCTACGCTTTTTGTCAGTGTACAAATTACGAACAGTTCCAATTTTATTTAATAAATCGCTTAACAAACTTATAAAATTTAAAAGTAGGTACGATTTAATATTTAGTATTACAACTAATTGAATTGATACAGTAAAAATTAAAGAAAAAAATGTTTAAATTAACTATTTTTTGTACATAAAATAATAATAATTTATGTTTAATTAATTCAGTTTAATTTTATCATAATTTTTTAAATGACACAAAAAAAATAAAATAATTCTGTTGTCCTGTCTATTTTATGAAATCTATGATTGATAGAATTGATAGAATTGACTTCGCTTCGCTTTCGCTCGGCGCGGCGCGCGGCGGTTCGGCGCCATCTATTGGAATATTCAGGCGTAACCTCGCCGCCTCGCTAAGCGTAGTGCGCGCGGGGACATGCCGTTTTTGTCGTTAGTGTAAGTGTGTGCGCGTGATTCTCAAGGGCAATTAGCTCCTGTAGTCCCCTTAAATAAGAATTGTTTGGAGAAAAAACACTACTTAAGCCTAATGCAACATTCAAAGAATCGTCTGAATCAGTTCAGAAGACGGTGACATACAAACGGACATAACCAGAAGAATAACATAAATTAATATTCATGCTTAAACAATTAGTAAACCACAATTACATACATATCTGATTGACGCGTGAGTTACTATTTATAGAAAGTAATATATTAATAACAATGGTTCCGTATACATAACAATTGTGCCTCACTACCGCAACAAAGAAAATAGCTGCGATGACAGGAATTAATGTCATAATCTGTGCCCACGATCTCAATTCAATATAAGTTATTAAGCTAATAGATAATTCAATATTATCACTGAAATGCTTCATCTTTCATTCATAGTTTGTACGAGACCGTTTAGGATTTTAGGTAGGTAATATCCAGTCACTATATTGTATTCTACCGCCAAACAGAAATACTTACTTGTTTTTATTGTGTTTGAACTGTGAATGAGGTATAAAATGTTCGTTCCCAAGATTTATGACACATTGATGTCAGCAATGGTTAGTATTTCTTACGGCACCGAATTAATATCTTGGTCGTCACTAACTGTCAGTTGGACCGTTTACCCATCTCCGTATATCATAAAAAAGCTAAAATAATAATAAATATAATTATATTAAATGTAAAGCTATCATTGGTTCAGAGCATATATATATTCTATCAAGAAACTTGCTGATTGGTCAGAACTCATTTGAAGTTATGTATCTAATATATCCTGTCTGAAAGTCAACAAAATATCATCATCCTCCTGCCCTTATTCTAGTTTTATTTGAGATCGGCGCAGCATGTCTTCTCCTTCCATACTTCTCTGTCGGACGTCATCTCACAAGTAACATTCTGACGATATGGTTAATATCATCTTTCACACAATCCACAAAATCAGTACAGTTCAGTAACAGCCTGTAAATTTCCCACTGCTGAGCTTAGGCCTCCTCTTTCATTAAGAAGAAGGTTTGGAACATATGCCATATACTCTGTTCCAATGAAGATGGGTGGATTCATTCACTCACGATATTTTCCTTCACTGCCGAGCACGAGATGAATTATAAACTTAAATTAAGCACATATATGGTTGTGCGTGGGTTTGAACCTGAAATCATCGATTTAGATGCACGCGTTCTAACCATTGGGCCATCTCAGCTCTCTAATCCATAAAATGCTCTTTAAATAATCGGTCTAATTGTTTTATAGTATTCAATAAACGCACACGCGTCGGACACGAATACCTCAATAAAACAATAAACTGTTCCGCGTGACTTTACTACGTATTGCGTATTATTTAGTTTCATTATAAAACATTAATATAGTCTGTGCATTATATTATGCTTTTTTTTAATGGTTAGTAAGCTGATAGTAAGAGCTCCATGATCCACAGACTAAGAAATAACGACCTCCGTGGTGATTGGTGTGTACACCGGTATTCATGGGTACGCTACTCCGAGGTCCCATTCGATTCCCGGTCCAGTCGATGTAGATTACCATTAGTTTTCTATGATGTCTTGTATCTGGGTGATTGTGGTACCGTCGTTACCTACCTCTCTACCTGACATGATAACTAAGATTTGATATCCATTGTGCCGGTAAGTGTAGTATAGTTTTCTATGTAAGAAAGATTATTTAACTAAAGCTAAGTGCTTCAATCCCTACATAGTATTGCAAAAGATACCCCTTATTTTATTTTATTAACTGTATTTAAGAAAAATATAGTATGTGAAAAATTAAATTCGTAAATATGTAAGTGGTCTAAGGGGAATATAAATTCATAAATACATTATATGTTAATAATATCTAGAGAATCGATACTTGAGAGAATGCAAGCGAGTCACTCGCTTAAAATTTCGTAAGTATTTTTTTATTTCTTAAGTGATAAATAGTGATTCATTTTTGTATCGAGAAATTCTTAAATGTATTATTCATTCTCGGACTTTTTATTTTCAATATGCATATAGATGCATTTATAAATCTGCCTAATTAGGACCCTTTTCTTAGCCGATAAAATTAATGATCAGAATATATAAGTATTTATATGTGTCTTTTTATATTTCTGAACAACTCTATATCTATGATATATATTATATATAGGTGTGATGGCACTAAAACCACATTATTTAATTTTTAAGACGAATCTTTTACATTAAGTAAGTATATAAATTTATGTTTAAATCTTTCGGAAAGTAATTGAAAGAATAAATTACTTACTTTAAATCAGTAACGAAACTTCTCAACTTCTTTATATTATTGCTAAAGTATTTTATAATTGTAATTAAGAAGTACTTCATATAAATAAAATCAATATGAGTTAATGTAACATATCACTTGACATTACACGATCGTGTACGATAATTTTTTTTGATTTTTACATGAAATTAATTCCTTACATGTTAAATGTTTTAACAAAGTAATTGCAAAATAAACATAACATTTTATTAATCCACGTTATTAATTACTATGTATAAAATTATATTTCCGCGTTACATAAACAAACATAACATCGATCTGCACATGCTTAGCACCTTGACCTTACACAACGATAACCCCTCCAGTTACAATACACATGATAATATTTTTGGCACTATGTTAATTGAAGTAACACTTAAATTGTTAGCATATCATTTTTAGTTACACACATGTCAGCCTAATAAGTATTCGATACTGGGCTTCAGTTTTAGTAACAAGTTGCGTTAATCGCAATCGAATCGAAATCTAATCGTTGCTTTTTAATCGAGTTTTAATTTAATCGATATAAATAATTCTGTTATTCTTTGAAGAAGCTTGTTTAATAATGCAGTGTACTGTATTTACTTTATTATGATTAAATAATATATTGTTAGATAATACACTCATTGCTACGTTGAAAGTATGACCTTTTAAATTTAATCGAATAATACTTTAAAATACCTTAAAAACTTATTCAAAAAGTGTAGATATTTTGGTGTTAATAAGTATTTTTTTTATGGAATAGGTTGGTGTACGAGCATATGGGCCAGATGATAAGTGGTCACCATCACCATAGACAATGACGCTGTAAGAAATATAAACTATTCCTTACATCGTCAATGCGCCAACAACCTTAGGAACTAAGATGCTATGCCCCTTGTGCCTGTAGTTACACTGGCTCACTCACCCTTCAAACCGGAACACAACAATACTGAGCACTGTTGTTTAGCGGTAGAATATCTGATGAGTGGGTGGTATCTATCCAGGCGGGCTTGCACGAAGCCCTACCACCAAGTCGGCTAATATTTAGAATGTTTACAATTAAACTATAATAATGGTTTTATAACGACGCTTCGTTAATTAGTATTCAAGATTTATGTTAGGATTTTATTATTAGATTATATAGATAGTATTGAATGACATTCGTTTGTGTTTAAAAATGCGTGCACGTTTTATCGATCGTAACGCATTACCTAATAGCAACACTAATTGCAATCATTAAACTAATTAATGAAATTCATAACCACGTTAAAATACTCTAGTAATTCTCGAAGACTTTTAATAATACGAACAATTTTTTTTATTCAGTACTAGCGAACGGCCCCGGCTAAATATACTACAGTATTTGTTTATTTACGACATCACATTAGAAACTTCTAAAATTATCAATGTTTTTGTATATAATACATGGACAATATAGTAATATTGTCCATGTATTATACACTTTCGCAGCCCAACCGTCCGAAGTGAAGATGCCCATCGAATATATTCCACGTAACCCTTTTCATGGTATATTTTTCTAAAGGTTAATAAGCTATACTAATATTATTATGTATGTGAAAGTAACTCTGTCTCCCTGTCTTGACCGAAATTGATGAAATTTTGCTATGAAGCAAACAGGAACCTGAAGGAAGGAAGGCTACTTTTTTGCCTGACATATGACCACCAACCCCTAAAACGAAGGGACGAGCGAAGCCGATATAACTAGTGAGAAAATAATGTGACATAAGGGTAACAAAATCTTTGTTCCCAAGATTGGTGTTGGATCTGATTTTAAAATCCTAGACATGTCTACGTATTGCTTAAAAATACAGGTAATAGAAACGGAAGTTGTAACAAGTTTATAGTTTTTACGTCAATAAAACAAGCGACACAATAAATTCGAGGAAATGATTTATAATAAACTATTTTTATACATGTACTAAAATCGAGTATAAAAACGAAAGCCATTGCAAAATCTTTTTATTTTTTTTAATTTCATTCTAATAAATATTTGAGCTGCATTAAGTTTTCCATTTTTAAAATTATGGTTTTATTAAAAAAAAAAAAATTTCAAATAACAAAATTTTACTTCTAATTAATAAAATTTATTGAATGATTACAAAAGTCAAACAAAATAAATATCAACAAATTTTAAATTCCAAATTTGAAAGATAAAGATTAATAGAAATACAGAGTAACTTACGCATTAAATAAAAGTATAGATTAGTTTAGATATGGACAGAGCGTGTTCCGCCCCCTATAGCGCTTAACGCGCTAACTAGTCTTTAAGCGTTGATGCAACGGGAATGCTTTATGTTAACGCTTTAATAACTGCTGCTATTATTATTAATTAGACGCCACTACTGCCTCATGGTATCGATATACATTTGATTCGCTAATTCATTAATTATTTAGAATTTTTATAATGCTCACTGACTTAAAACTTTCAAGTGAAAAATTGCTTGAAATAAACAACTTCACACCGTATCTTTACAATGTTTATATGTGTGAGTGTTAACACTGATGGTAAAATTATTAATTTAAAATCGCAGTATAAATCTTTATTTTACTATAAATTAATTGACTAGGTATATTTTATTATAGTTATTAATTATTTATTATTATTGTATTATTTATTAATTATTTAAAAGTAGAACTATACTCGTCTGTAACTATTCTCATTCGTAATTTTTTACACACAATTTTTTATTTAAATTGTTAGTAAATATATTACACATTATTTCACACAAATACTGAGACACTTTAATATTGAATAATTATTATATTATATTATATTATATACGAACGGGGCTTGTTAGTCAGGTTTTCTATGTCCACCAATGCCAATTTACCAATACGCCAATACGCCAAAGTACCAATATACCAATCAACAAGTCCCCAACACGAGGCATCTTCGTGCATTCCTCTCGTACACTGAGCTTCTTGTTGAAACATTTTCCCACATCAGATAAACTGTAACACAAGCTGAAATGCCCTAATTAGCATCAATTAACTGACCAAACTTACTCTGTCAGAGCTCAAGACTGACATGTGATATCATAATCTGTACAATTAAAAAACTAAATATACATTTTGTATAATCCGACGTCTGTCTATCTTAATGTCCAGCAAACCTGTTTTTAGAGTTCGGACAAATACCTATACTTTATCTTATACCACTATAGGGACATATTGTGAGGAAGGCCTTAAGCATGAATGTGGATGGATATAGAGGTAGAGGACGACCAAGAAAACGATGGATGGACTGTGTGAAAGACGATGTGGTTAGAAATAATGTTACTTGTGAGATGACGTCTGACAGAGAAGTATGGAAGGAGAAGACATGCTGCGCCGACCCCAAATAAAATTGGGAAAAGGGCAGGAGGATGAGGATGATCTTATAACACTATAGACACTAATTTTCCCACTCCCTAAATAATGTAGGAGGTTTTTAGAACTCAACTAAAACTCAAGATAAACCAAATGGTGCCTCTGCCTCTTCTAAGGATCAGACAATCGCTTGTGCATACCTCGTGGCGCCCTCAGGGTTGGCCCACGTAAATGGACTTATCTACCTTCTAGTATATATATACAACGAATATTTTATTAACATAATTGTTCTTAAAACATTCATTCATGTGAATCTGAAATCTTTAACTGTTATCATTTATATTTAATTGTGTGTAGTTTGCGTTATATGAGTTTTGATCTTGAACTTGGCGCTAAAAGAAAACGTCGCGAGAAGAGAATGCAAGTACAATCTAATAAATGTCAAAATATACTTTACTTAAGTAGGCTTACAGTTAATTACAATTATATATGCATGTAACCGTGAGACCTTATCGAAAAAAATAATCGTATGAGATTAAGAAAAAAGACGCGGTATCCTCCATGGTAAGCTATAATATTTTCCATTCAATTCCTTTTATTCTTTCCCCTTTTTTACCCAGTGGGTCACAGCTGATGAACAATATAAATACATGTAAAAAAGATCGTCTTTTGACATCTTAAATGAACTTCCGTATCCCTTTGTTTGATTTGGAGCATACGGCTCCACGGCGCAGATTATTTATTATTATTATTTGCTTTTATGTATGCAGAATTTAATTGGATATCATGAAGATAGTTATATAATTAATTATACATAAAAGTAAAAAAAGTAAAGTAAATTTCCCACTGCTGGGTTAATGGCCTCCCCTCCCATTAAGGAGAGGGCTTGGAACATATTTCACCACGCTGTTCCAATGCGGGTTAGTGGAATCCACATGTAGCAGAATTTCAGTGAAATTAGACACGAGATGAATCAGAAACACATATTAAGCACTTATATATAGTGGTACTTGCCTGGGTTTGAACCCGAAATCATCTGTTAAGATGCACGTGTTCTAACCACTGGGCCATCTCAGCTAGTTTGATTATTTGTTTTTATAATATAGGAAGTGCAAATGGGCCACCTGATGTGGTCAACACTACTTATAAACATTGAGATCACTATAGCCCTAAGAAGTATTTATCATATTTTACATCTCCAATGCAATCCAGTTGAGTAATATGCTGTTATGTTCCTGGTGACTGTAGTTACACTGGCTCACTCATCATTCAAACTGGAACACAACGATACAAAGTATTGGTGCTTGGGGGTAGAATATATAATGCGTTGGGTACCTACCCAGAATTTGCACAAAACCCTGCCACGAAGTAAAGCTACCGATAAAAGTTATTAGAGTAAAAAAGTAGATTAAAGTTACAAGATTTATATTCAGGACTTATATAATACTAGTTGTCGCCCGCGCCCGCTTCGCTCGTTAAGTGGCTTGGTTGTCATATGCAAATAAGAAGCCTATATCCTTCGTTGGAGTTCAAATTTGCTTTGTACCAAATTTCGTCAAATTCGGTTCAGCGGTTTGGTCGTGAAAAATCGACAGACAGACAGACAGAGTGACTTTCACATTTATAATATTAGTATAAGTATAGTCCGTTTTATTGCAATTTTATAGATTGGTATTTCTTTTACAACATGATAGTTAAATGTTCACATATTCTGTCAGCAGAATAATCTTTAAATTTAAATATTTATTCAATCGACCCAATACTCTTGTAAAAATGCAAATCGCTTACATTTTTTTTCTATCTAAAAGTATCTTTATATCTTATCTTTTTTATCTAAAGTATAGATTACATCGTATACAAATCTTGTTTGAAGTAGCCATAACTATTTTACAACCGTACTTTTGGGTACAAGTGTTAATTTGGTTCCCCTTAACAAGTTACATCGACCAACCGGGAACTTAGTACAGGGACGGATTCGAATATTTTTCTAAATAACTAGCGACCCGCCCGGCTTCGCACGGTTTCTTTATATGTATCGTAATATTTTGACCAAATTACATAAAATCATTATAAATGGTCTGTTACTTTGATGCATATTCTACTTATATTACTGTAAAATTTCACCCAAATCTGTTCTGTAGTTTTTTCGTGAAAGAGGAATGAACATACATACATACATAATCTCATCAACTCTCATACATTTATAATACTAGTATAAACAATAAAAAAAGGCAATAGTTATCTGACCGTCACATACGCAGTGAAAGATTTTTGTTTACATATATTTTAGAATAGGTGGAATGTTTTAAGAGATATATCTTTCCAACTTGCTACTCAAAAACATTGATAGCTAACATACACTCAGGAAGAATCTAGCTTTCTATCGGTGAGTTTTATTTTGAAATTGGATCACCAGTTTCTAAGATTTCCCCCTACAAATTTCACCTCTATACTAGTACACATTTGAAAATATTTTCTCAACAACTATGAAATAATGTTGACGTTACTTGATTGACGCGTAAATCGTTTTCCACGACGATAACTCAGATAAAAATATGTATTGTATATTTTACAACGGACGGACAACAAACAGGTTACCAGATCACTAGAGGTGTTACAGAAATCATACGAACTTTCTATTGTGTTTTTATTATAAATGCATTTTTATTGCGAGGTGAAAGCGACGCTAACGATTTAACGATGTATTTCATTATAATAATAATTATTGTTGTTTTGTAATGACAATTTTAATGAACCCACAAGCAAATATGTGATTTTATGTATGTATTTATGATCTTTTTAATGTGGCTATTCAAATTGAAACGTCAAATTAACTAGTGTTAAATCTGAACGCTCATTGGTCGGTGACAGGCGATGACGTAATATGTAACCAATAGGAATGCTTTATATATAATATAATAATATAATTTTATTCTGGATTACCTCAAGTGGCAGAGTAGTGACGAAAAGCCACGAAAGTATGTATTTTCAATACCAATTATTCATTAGGTAATTTAAAATGAATATTCAAAAATTCAATAATACTTAACGCAAATTTGCTTCAACATAACGTCATCAAATATAACATTCTTATTATATAATCTTCAATATTTATTTTATTTTTAATAATATGAATTAGGTAATTAATTGTTCTTAACCGTAATTAATTATGTAATTATTAATTAGAGTAACATTTTAGTAAGATAATTATGAAGTAGATATACAGAACAAATTATTAATGAAACGATTGTAATTAATGATTTTAGTTAGACAATTTATTAAACGGCTGTTTTATAATGTATCTCAGAATACGTCCCATCTCTTAGCCGAATTTACATGTATGTATGTATGAATGTATGTATGTAAATAATGTCAATTGATGCAGCTGTTTAGACGATTAGTAAAGGTGTGTACAATGTAGGCGATACTTAAAGTCATCGTTGTTTTATTGTAGGTTTTTTTTTAAATATAGGACAGGCAAACGGGCTGCCTTTGGCAAGTGGTAATTTTTATGTATGTAAAATTTTACGGTGCAATGATAATGACTTTAAAAATGAGGTTAAATATATATGTATTTATGGGATAACTCTTTCAGTTCTGAAGGCGCGCCACTCCACGTTTAATTGTTGTCAGACTGCATTAGTGTGAGTAAGACGCTCGTGCTTATAAGCCATATTGCATTAGTGTGTGTAAGACAAGTGTAGAGACAGCAAAAAAATATAAATTAGATAATATTTCTTAAGCCTTCTTAAGTGAATTGTTTTAGATACAAATTGTGTTAATATAACAATTATGTTACACTGATACATTAATTCACTTCACAGGACAGGCGGTGACAAATAAGGCATACAAGATTAAATTAAAGATAAAAAAGCGTGGATAAAGTACTTTTGAAACCGGAAGTAGTTTTACATTTAATTCTACATTGTAACATGACGACTTAGAAGTACTTCTATGAGCCTAGTTGAATAAAGTCAAATTTGATTTTGATAACATTTAAACTTAATGCGTTTTGTAATTATCTATTTATACTAAATTCTCTTCTTACAAAGGAAGTTCAATAGAGTAACTTAGGCATAATAATAACAGTTAACATATTATAAATAAGTCGGTTTGTTTATACAAATATAACATAAATGTAACAGGAATTGAGTTATAAGCTAATGCAGTTGGAATTGTTAATGTTTATGTAAATATACTGTTTAACAACGTTTACTAAATAAAATGTCGCTATCGGCAATTTGCGATGAAATATAACAAGATGGATTTTGTCTAACGTATATATTTTATTATAAAGTCTGACTTGTTATTAAAGTATTAATTTTCGGTATGGAGATAGTTTGGGTTCCAGGGAAGGACATAGGATACTTTTGCGTTCCACTTTCGAGGGAGTAAAATGGGGTTTGATGGTCTGTCATTTTTTTAAAGTTTTTGCGTGGTTTATGCTGAAGATTCATCCATTTTATTTGAAATACTCAATAAAGGCGATCATAAATATAAATATTTCATTTTAATCTATATAAAAGGCTAATAAGCTGAACCCTTACAAAAGACGCATAAAAGGACACTACAATACTTAATCGAGGTTGAATACGAACCTGCAACCCCTTGTAACCCCAATGTTAAACACCCCATTTGATGCACTCGGAATTTCTTTGAAGTCTTCGAACGTCAATGCACTTTTTGTAGAGATCTGTAAAGGGAGGATTTGAGTGCCAAGTACTTTATAATTATACGCGGATTACACTTTTAGATGTAAAGACTGAAGATATATCCCTTGTGCCTGTGATTACACTGGCACACTATTGCAAGCTGGCATATAGCAATAAAAATGTGGCATTTATTTATTTTTTTTGCTTCGGGAAAAAAGACTATACAATAGAACAGTAATATGAAAAATAAACAATCAAATAATACATAAACCAATCAAGTTTCCACTGATATCTTATTATCTTGAATATAGTAGGATTTTATATATAATTTCGTTATGATTATCATCATTAAATACTTAGTATAAAACAAAGTCGCTTACCGCTCTCTGTCCCTACGCAAAGTATTTTGGTGCGGGTTTTTTAATAGATAGAGTGATTCGAGAGATTTTTGTCAAAATACGCGGACAATATAGTAAAGAAACACTGATCATTTTAGAAGTTTCTTTTTTGTATAGTAAATTTAGTATTACACTCGTGTGAATCCGGGGCGGGTCGCTAGTTTTAATATATTAATTAATTATTGACACGAAACATAAACAATTACATATACTTGACTATAAACATTAGTCAATGCACACTGTGAACATTTCTAACGCAGTGCAACAAACTTAACTTGGCGCCATACGGCGTCTTTTCTCCATAAACAAACATTCACACACTCTAGATAAACCTTAACACTTCAAACATAAAGTCTAAAATCGTTTGTATCAATTGCAAATATTCTGTAGCCAGGGTAAGGACTATTGATGAAATTAAAATAAACCTTATCTATTTATGTATAGAGTCTCAAATCTAATTTTTGAAATGTAAAGACAAAATTGCATGCTTAACAAATGATCCTAATTTATTGATTTAATGTAATAACCTTTATGTATAGCGGGATAAGGTTTAAAATCGTGGATTCTAAGAGCAAATTTAATTTCTATCGGCTCATTACAGTCACGGTGAGGGCTATAAAGTTAGTGTACGCGTTACTATGGCGCTCAAGTTTTATAGTCAAAGGCCCATAGATGTTCGTTTTTTAATTCTTGCTCATAAATTACTAACCCAGTAATTTTGATAGAACATAAAAAATAAACTCGATTGCGTCAAAACAAAAGAATGGAGTATGTGTGGTTTCGTGTTGCTTATCGCGTAAGATGTCTGACTGTTTTTTTTTTATTGGACAACGTCACATACATTACTCTGACCCCAATGTAAGAAGCTAAAGCACTTGTGTTATGGACAATCAGAAGTAACGACGGTACCTCAAACACCAAGACCCAAAACAACATAGAGAACTAATCAAAATTTTCTACATCGACTCGGCCGTGAATTGAACCCGGGACCTCGGAGTGACGTACCCATGAAAATCGGTGTACATGCCGCTCGACCACGGAGGTCTTCAAATTAAATTTGTATTACAATTTTTCGTCAATTTAATTTTTTTAAACTGTTCTTAACGGAGTTTTGGCACCATCGACAATATTAAAAGACGTGCCGACTGTACTGAAGATACGGACCTGTGCATTAGTGTGTGCAAGCACAGATGTTCGTTTTCGAATAACTGTATGCGATAACCGAAGCACAGGAATGTAACCTGCCTATATTACTAAACGTACCTCTAATAAATTTACAATCACAATCAAAACCACATTAATCATACTTATAATTATTCATATCAAAACGAAGGAGTATCAACATAAAGTATCAAAACCTGCACATTTATCATACTTAAAACTGTGCCCATCAAAGAGGTTTCACTCGAAGAAGTTCTTATAAATCGTAATACGAATTCAACAATACAACAATTTGCGCATCATTTATAATAAAATAGCTTGTAATTATGTGCCTACATCTGATGAGATTTGAATGGCATCTGACCTATTCAGTTCAAGGAGTACAATTTCATAAAGCTGCATACACAATATCTTAATAATATTCATTTGCAATTGCAGAAGGTTTTATATTCATTTAAAGTACAACATATATACTTTTTTTATGGAATAGGCTGGCGGACGAGCATATAGGCCACCTGATGGTAAGTGGTCACGCTGTAAGAAATATTAACTATTCCTTACATCGTCAATGCGCCAGCAACCTTGGGAACTAAAATGTTATGTCCCTTGTGCCTGTTACACTGGCTCACTCACCCTTCAAACTGGAACACAACAATACTGCATGCTGTAGTTTAGCAGTAGAATATCTGATGAGTGGGTGTTACCTACCCAGCCCTACCGCCAAGAAAAAATAAATAATTTGGATGTTTCTCAAAATCTTGAGATTGAAAAAATGAACTGGACACACAAATTGTCAATTTATGACAATCGATAACATAATCACGGTGATGTTTTCCAAAAACGTAGCTATCCAGTTGCGTTTCGATCAAAGTTAAATCTGAATATAATCGGAATGGTATCAGAATTATATTTATGATCAGATTTGGTCCTCCATTACGTTTACTTTGAGGATAATTATTTTAAGGAAGAATCAGATTAGAATCGAAAATGATTTCTGTTATGAGTTATTTGAATTATATAATAATACACAAAACAGATCAAACCCGATGAACTAAGAAAAATATTCAAAAAAGTTAAATAGCTGATCAAAAATCATGCACAAAATATAACAGTATGCAGGTGTACAGTGGTTATGACATCTGCGCCGGCGCATCCAAAGCATTCAGGACGTCTTAATTATTCTAATCACTACGCCCTCATTATTGTGCCATGTCGAGTCGAATAGTTAATATTTACACAAACTTGTCTGTCGTTATGTTTTCATTTATATTCTAAACTATTTTGTTTATTGTTATTATTCGGAATAGGTATATAAGACAGTACATAATCCTAAAGTCACACTATAGCTTTTCTACAATATACCAAGATTAATGCAAAACCAATAACCCTACCATTTTAGATATCGTTTATATTTTTTATAACTAACATTTGCAACAAACAATTGCTTGATCATACATTACAGATTATTATATTCAAAGTCCTATAACACAGCAATATCTTTTAGACTAGTAAAGATATAAATAGAACAAAATAACCCACACATCATAGGTCTTGTAAAATAGAAAAAAAATTACTTAACACTGACTTCATTCCTCGATAAGCAAATGTCTGCGTAATGTATCAAATGTCTGATACTTAGAATATAAAGTTCTATGCATTAGTCAAGCTATAATGAGGCCATTATAGCTGGACCATAACTATCTAGATGTGCGGTGATTACAGATAATACTCATGAGTTTCTAGTGATGTTACCGATTCGTTAACATAGATTACTAACTAAGTGCATTGCGAGATATTTATTTCAATATCTAGTGCGGAATGCAGGAACATATCTAACCGATAGTGTCAATGATGATAATGTATTGGTCTTGTTTATTTATGAGTACATTCAGCGCGTCACGCGTTGAAGATATTTGTATGTATATCTTGAGATAAAATGTTAAAGTATCTCAAGATATACGCTCACGGTTGGGTGGATTTTGGCTGCTTATGGTCTGAGTTCATCTCCAGTGGATAAAGTTAATTTTTTAGAAATTTTAAAATTCCCGTGCCTCGATAAGAACGTCATATTATAATATGCGGTCAGGTAATTTAAAACGTGGCAAGGAGTCACGAAAAAATTATAGAAGATCATATTGTGATCAAACTTCCATTTCAAACTCATAATAACTATGAAAGTATATGAATGTTTCAGAATTCAGTCAGAATTAAATACAGGCGTAAATACAAAGCTATGATAAGCCATCTTCTCCTATTTTAGAACAGATATACATATATATGTAGTTATATATACAGTTCAAAAATTAATGATGATTTCTTACTAAAATAGTGATTGTCGTTTATATCAATTAAACTTCAAAAACTATAGTTACAGGCTACGAATAGTTATTATTTAAATTGATCGTTGAACGCCCAGGCACGATACACCCACGCCGACTTGACGAAATTCAAGGATACATAAAATACTATCCCTAACAGCCTTACAAGTGATTTTATAGATAATTTGTAAAGGATTTTGACATTAAATATCAAAATATTATATATTATCTGAATATAAAGATGTCCGTTTCTATGTATGCTTAGATCTTTAAAATTACGCAACAGATTTTGATGCCGTTTTTTTTTTTAAAGATAGAGCGATTCGAGCGGAAAGTTTTTTGTATATGATACAAACATGGACAATATAATATAGTAAAGAAAGAAAAATTCTGTAGTATATTTAGTATCAGCATTGCACCCGTGCGTAGTCGCACGGTGCAATGCTATATATATAAATATATAAATATAATATAATGTAATGATGTGCAAAAATGTTGGCTTTCTTTTAAGAACCTAAGGATCTACGTAGTCATATATATTTGCATATACACTTTTCCAACCAAGAAAGGAAAAAAGTTAAATGAATACGTCGACAAAAGGTGTGACGTCTTACCTTATGGAAATTCAAAATCAATTGAGATGATAAGCATTTAGTTGATAACATAATCAAATAATCACATTGTCTAGGTTGTATTTTGGTCAGGAAATAGAGCCTGTGCTTTGACAAACCTTCATATTTATGATAAGTTACATTTAAGTTAATCGACCATGGAATCGAGCGAGAGTTAAGTTATAAATTAAGTAAATACGATCTGTGAATAGGGTTACCAGTAATTGTGGTTGTAAGAAGGACAAAAGGGTATTTGGGGTCATCTATTTCCTTTTACCATTAAATATAATTTTCAATAATTTTTGAGTGACTATACATAACCCAAAAGTCTGATTACAAATTTTTTTCAACGATGGATTTTAATTTGACTTATCTCTATGGATTAGAACTACATGAATGGTGTTGTAACGAGGTTATAGTTTGCCTTAATGAATAGGCTAAGACTTGTCCTAAGATTACAGGATGTTTGGTAAGCCTACTATAGGACAAGTTATTTCAAAATCCCATTTATCCGACTGGTTGAATGATATCAGCTACCTACAAACTGAATTTATAATGCAAGGACAGGTGTGGATTGGGATAACGCTTGCGTTGATTTTTTTCTTGGAAATCGACGAAGGAGGTTACATTGAATTCGATTGAGATATCGTGTTTTATGATTTTATTATAATATTAGTTGTCATCCGCTGCATCGCTTGCGTTTTAGAGGCTGTTTATGAGTTAGCCAAAAAAGGTGGCCGTTTTCCTTTGTTGAAGTTCAAATTGCTTCATATCAATTTTCAACAAATTCGGCTAATAATTAATAAATAAATAATTAATAAGCGGTTTGGTCAGACAGACAGACAGACAGAGGCACCTTCAGATTAATAATATTATTATAGATAGTATAGATTGTGTTATCCTTAACTTTTCATATCCATCAAATTACATTTAAGAAAAAGATTTTGTTTTCTTTTATTACAATTTCCTACTTTTAGCTGAAGACATAGGTTATTTAAAAAAAAAAAGAAAACAAATTTTAAATAATCACAATGTTTGTGTTTTAAAATTATTGGCAATAAAAAAAAATGTCTCAAAACCTTTTACCAACGGAAGCTTAAAAGATAAACAGGGGTGACGAAAAATGTCCCCCGAAATGTGCACATCCGTTGTGCTTTGTTGGCGCATAAAATTTAATGGGATATAATATTTCTTTTGACAAATCACGTGATGAAGATTTTCATTTCCGTGAAACCCATTTAAAAACCGTAAAATATTCTGATGGCTTTTTATGGCTGCGGGGGAAATACATGTAGACTCGTAAATAAATTCTTGCTCCTCTAAGAAATGATACGCCATTTTGTGTAACACTAGTATTTTATTAAGTGCATTTCATGATAATTTTCAAATTGCAATGCTTTTTATGTTATTTTAGTTGGCTTTTATTTGTGCCAACACGGCACAGTGAACAGCACAATTATTTGGTGGTAGGGCTTTGTGCCAGCTCGCCTGGGTAGGTACCACTCACTCATCAGATATTCTACCGCTAAACAACAGTACGCATTATTGTTGTGTTCCGGTTTGAAGGATTTGTGAGTCAGTGTAACTACAGGTACAAGGTGCATAGCATCTTAGTTCCCAAGGTTGGTGGCGCATTGACGATGTAAGGAATAGTTAATATTTCTTACAGCGTCATTGTCCATGGGTGATGGAGACTACTTACCATTAGGTGGCCTATATGCTCGTCCGCCGTGCTATTCCATAAAATAAAAAACAGATTATGAGTTGCAACACATTCCACCAAATACTAAAGTCACTTGTTACAGCGGTTATTTCCATGGACGGTCTATTATGTTTAAAGATGAAAACATTAAAAAAAAGGTAGAAAGAAATATAATATATATATATATATATATATATATATATATATATATATATATATATATATATATATATATATATATATATATATATAAATAAATATATTTTTATCTAAACTTATCTGATCATCGGCTAACATGTATCTTGCCTTGTACAACTGTGAGAATTATATTAATGATGTTTTCTAAACGAATTGAATATTATATTAAACTTTGTCAATTCATACTGTTTAGAACATTAATAATTGTATTTATAATTAATCATTTCTAATAATATATATCACGGTATTTCCATTTACTTATTTTCTTAATATAAATGGATACCTTTAAGATCTATATCATTGAGATTGATAGATTTATGCTGTTTCACCGATAATGAAACTGGTCATAAGGATGTATAGTACGACACAACTTAGATGTAGCATCGGAAAATGCAATGAAACCGATTACTGCCTATATGTACACAACCAATAGAAACAGCTCCAATGATATTCTAATAAACAGATATGTTATATCCATACTAAACAACAGAAAAAAGTGTGCCGCGCCGGGGACCGTTCATTTTAGTTTAATTTTACATTTCGTTAAAAGTAAAAAGGATAGCTTGATAAAAACAATAAGTAAAAGGGTTAACTACATGTTTTAATTACGCAAAACGTATTACTACGTAATTATGATGTATTATAACGTATTACTACGTAAAACGACTAAAGGAAAACGTCCCAATTAGGACGTTTTCTAGTCTTCACTTTTTGCGCGTTAATAACATATCTGTTTACTAGACCATCATTGAACATCTCCCTATGGCGCCATTTAACGCTATTCGTCGCTATAGATTTTCGCGTCAGTTCAACCATGTCAAAAGTGTCAAATCGACGAATATGTTAGGTCATATGATATTACAAGTTATTACGTTTGTGTAAAGATCATATTCACGTAAGAAATAGATATTGATAATTTGACATAGCGTACTTAATTCTGATTTGATCGGTTTTTCAAATTTTGCCGATGCTACATCTAAGTTGTGTCGTACTATACCTATATTGTCACGGAGAAAGTTTTTATACTATGAAATTGTTGCAATTCACCGCTAGATGGCGTTGTATCTTTTAACCCGATCTCTATTGTGATTGGTAAATGTATGCAGCGGTATGACATCTATATTAAACTAGCCGGTGCATTTTTAACTTTAAAAATAGGGCAATTTTTTACAAGGTTTTCCTGTCTTGCCAGCTAGCCTTTATTGTTGTTATTAAAATAAACGCTATGTGTTACCCCAAGATTACTACACTACAGACCAAAAATATTTACAGACCATGTACAGATTTCGATCAGTTATGATATTATTATATGTATAGATAGATAGATCTAGAAACGCAGATTTATGTTGTATAAATTTACTTACACTTAACAGAAAGTAGGTAATATTTGCTTTAAATTTAGATTTTGGGAACTTAATGTTCTAGATCAAAAAAGCTAGATTAAAAACCGGATGAATGATGCTGGTGATTAAGAATCAGATATTAAATGTTAAAAGAGGTTATATTGTCTGAAAATTGGTAACCGATCTGAACGTAAAACTAAATATGCCAATAAATAAGAGTATAGCAATTACTTGATAATAATAAAAATTTACAACTACGATAATAATTTCAACTTCAATTTATAGAACTACTTAGATTTTGACTTAGATCATGCGACTGGTATCTAGAACTAATAGAATTACCTAGATTTTTATATGATATATTTTATATAGCTCCAGCTAGTCGAGTTATTGGGACAATTGGATCTTAGTCAAAGACTTCAAGCTTTAATTCAGTATCTACTGAACTGTCCTGTCATTGATGTGTGTTTAATGGGATCAGGGATAACGTCGTGAGGCAACCTGGTCACAAATTCTTCTAATTGATTGTGGCTATTGCAGTCGAATTGAAACGTGATCGTAGCCGTTTAGCTGTCTTCCTATTCTACTAACACAACGACTCAATCGATATAAGATTCTAAATTAACATGGTTATTTTTATTATTATAGTTAATAAATACAGAACATGTTTTATTATTTATATTCGGTGGAGCTCGATATTTCGAATAATAACTCAATCGATGTTAAAACGGAGTATAGTTGGGATCGTATTTTAGGACAACCAGCTGTAGATACAATATCACATAAAAAAAAATTACATTTCAAAAATTATCTAGGCAAAAATTCTACTACTTACAGGAAGTGTCACTATACACTATCATAACCGATATAAATTAGTGGAATTGACCCTCAGTTATTATTAAATTGAGTTAATTTTTGTGAAGAACAGACAAAATTGCATCGGATTAGACTCAGGAACGTATCATAACTGTTATATGTTAGTGGAATCTGCATGTAATTCGTTACCATAAATTGGCTTCCAATATTAATCCAATTCCATTTTTAAAAAAAAATATGACTTACCTACATGAGCAAATCTTGAAAGCTGATTTATAACCACTTGCTTTTCACGGACTTGAAATTTGCATAAGAATGAGTTCCAATAACAATGCATTTTATGGCTAGCTTGACCTACAGCCGGTAGTGGCTCTAGACGAAGGATCTCCAAGATCAACAGCGTAGAAAAGATTATGTATGAAAAATCTTGATTTTAGAAAAAAAAAAATCTCTATGGTTATTTATTTGTCTAGATAGACTGTCAAAGTTAAGAACGCATAGATATTAGTAAACTGTTGGCCACAAAGAACACGCACACTAATAAAGTAAGACGTTTGACGAGTATCAAGTCACGCACACCAAGATAATAAAAATGTCTCTGTTTATGTCCTCTTTTCTTCGTTTTTTTGTAGTACGACAATTTTGACGTATAAATAATCATTGTTTTGACCATTAATTTATTATAAATTGTTATAGTTTTTACTATTTTTAACAGACATTAAATAATCCTAAAAATGAACGCGACGCTAACAGATTTATTAACACGCTTTTTACTGTTAAAGTCTGGCAGCCTATTTTAAAAGCTTTTATTTTAATCCATATGTTACTATGTGTGACATAAATTTGCAGTTAAATTTTCAGATATATCCTACTGAGGTGAATTTTCGTTATATTTGTCAATTTCTTTTCGAAATGACAGCCGAATGAAACTAATATGGTTTTGACTATTTTCAACAGATAATAAATAACCTTAAAATGTCAATAAATAATTCCTGAACGTGACGTTGAACAGATTTATGGCAACACTTGCTTTTACAATATTTATAAACTGAAAGTTGGAATTAATCTTGTAAAATATGCTAGACGATCATTGTTTAATTTAAAGTAAATCTTCAGTATCATTGTTTGATTATATGCCAAATTTTATGAGATTTCTAACATACTTTTTATACATATAATATCAATATTATACACGGCAAATTCCCTGATAATCATTAATATTAATTAGTTAACGGCATATTAATTATGTTTACTATTACTTCTGTTATAACGAGACGTCAGTAATCTAATATTCATAATCGTAATTATGATTAAACTTGGAATGCTGCTAGCATTCCTGATATCATTCCGAGCACTCATGATTGGTACGGTAATTATATTTAACTAGTTTTTGCCTGCGGATTCGCCCGCGTCTGACGGTATGGGGGTTGGAGGGAAGTGCTAGGTGAGATTGTCTTGTATGTTTCTGTATTTGTCATGGATGCTTGGCTAAATCTTGCTTAACTATTTAATACTTTGACAGTTCTTGAAACGATCGTAAAATATTGGAACCGAATTAATACGACGTTGATGCTTAAATCCTTTTTTTTTACTATAGGTAAAAAAAGGATTTAAGTAATTGCTTTTATGAGAAATTTTATCAACATTAATGGGATCTAAGGGTCTCTTGCATCTGTCTAGGGAACCCCTTGTGCCTGAAATTATACTCACCATGGGCACAGTGCACAGCAATAGAGATTATCATTGCTCGGACTATATTACTGGTGGGTGGTACCGACATAGTCCAAAGCCAGAGAAAGTCCATAATATTACATTTAACTTTCTGACATTTCACGTATTGAACGCATTTCAATTAATTCTTATCAAATGTGCCGCTCCTTTCGAATTGACCATTACAACTAGGGCGGGATTTGAGGGCTTGGAGTTCCTGGGCTTTGAAGACTTGGATGATATTTTTGTTAAAAATCGAACGAGATGTTGTCTTTGACAAATATAAAAGATTTTTCCTCCAAATCCGGCCCTGTTTACATTATAACCAATAGGAACCATTAATGAATGTAAGTTTGTTTGTTTGTTACATTTTTATGTCCTAACTAGTCGATCGATCATTATGAGATTTACCAATGGCGTCAAAACAAAGAACAAGGACACAGAGTGTTTTTTTTGGATTGCCTTTCCTCTCTCCGGGAATTAATCAGCGAATATTTTTATTGTAAAATGTAAGTCTCTTTTTCTCATGATTATAGATATAAATATATACATACATATATATATATATATATATATATATATAACAGTTACAACAGATATTCATCGAAGTTTTTTACGGCAGTGTGAAAGCGTATTGTTTTTATTTTTTGACGTTGTTTCCGGTCGAGGAGACGTTTCTTGAAATCGAGTTTGTCGTGTATGTTTACCTCGCCGCGGGATCGTTGATGTATGTTTTCGGTACATATAACGCCTTCCGGTAATTGTTTTATTTACTACCCACATGGTATTCTCACGGTATACAAGACTGTATGTACAATTGGATATTGTTTTATCTATATTAATATTATATATGTGAAAGTAACTCTGTCTGTCTGTTGATCTTTCACAACCTAAGCAATGAACCAAATTTGATATGTAGCAAACTTGAACTCCAACAAAGCCTACTTTTACAACACCCTAAAACCCTACATGTAGGTATGTAATAGTACATATTAGAGGAACGCATTCTAATATATTTTCAACGTTTATAATCAGCAAGTACCAGTGGAATGCCGTGGTAGGTTATTCATTTTATTTTTATGTAATATATTTTTTATTTTAATGCACTGACCGATCATTTTTATTAAACTACTTTTCCGTTGTTAAAATATTTTGACGCTGTTGGATTCATAACTACTAAGGAATATATATATTTGGACAACATTCATAATAAGACGTAAGACATAGGCTTCTTTCGGCCGCAGGGTTTTTTTCGAAAGCTACCTTATCAATACGAAGAAATGTATAGATAGATTTATAGATTAAATTAATTTTACCTTTGAAACGAACATTTCCATACATATTTTAGCAGTCAGAGTGCAATATTATCTTTATGCTAAGCGTATAGCGGTAACACAGTGAAAACCATACAAACACATTAGAACCATGTCCCAGTTAATATCACAGTATTTAACAGCAGAATCGTGATAAAGGTTCTAATGGGTTAACGCGACAGAGTTCTAAAGTGCTATAGCTTATGTTAAGGAACGGGTTTCTTAACGCACTCTGTAGTGTAGGATCGTAGGGATTATATGAAATATTAATTATCTGTTGCGAGCCGGTTGGTGTCAAAGCGTGTCTCGCACTTGCCTTTTTGAGCCGGACGTACTTAGCTGGGATCTAGGTCTTGCCAATTGTCCGATTTTCCTGAGACGTTCAGAAATAAAAATTAAGTATGTCATATATTTAATTTTGCCTACTAAAAAAGGTATTCTGATGGCGGATTTATTTAATGTCTCAATCATTACATAGTATAAAACAAAGTCACTTTTTCTGTCCCTTTGTATGTTTAAATCTTTAAAACTACGCAACGGATTTTTATTCGGTTATTTTTAATAGATTCGAGAAGGTTTTTATATATGGGCAAATTTTAGAAGTTTCTACTGTGATGTCATATCATTTCACCCGTGCGAAGCCGAGGTGGATCGCTAGACATATATATGATTGTTATCTTAATTTATAATTCATTTTAATATACTTGCATAAGAACTTGAAAATCACCCTTGCATGTTGATAGTTTAAATTCAAATGAGTTGAATATTCGAACTCATATGATAATATGATTCAGTAAAACCATCTTCTCTCTTATATGTATATCTATAGGTATATATACAATTATACATTATACATACAAATATAGGATGCTCTTGTATTCTATATAATTAAACATTAATATAATGGTGTTACACTTAAATTTCAAAATAAATATAAAACTATAAATTAAATTTACTTGTTTTTCACAAATTTTTGTTCGGTTCTAAGGTCCCTTGTGTGCTGTTCCAATTTCAAACCAAATGACCATAGTAACAGTCGAGATGACCCAGTGGTAAGAACGCGTGCATCTTAATCGATGAAGAAGAAATTCTGCCACATGTGTATTCCACCAACCCGCATTGGAACAGCGTGGTGGAATATGTTCCAAACCTTCTCCTCAAAGGGAGAAGAGGCCATTAGCCCAGCAGTGGGAATTTGCAGGCTGTTGTTGTTGTTGTTGTTTTTGTTTTACCTTAGTAAACGGTAACGACATCTTTCACAATAGTTCCAGAAATCGGACTGTGTGCAAGTGATTAACAAATCGAAATAACTTCGTAGCAATCGAAATTTAAATGAGGTATGTTTTGTCCTTGTCATTCCAGTGAATATAATTAATTTGAAAGAAAGAGATGCAGTCATCTATAACCTTAATAGGAAATAAAATTTTCACATTGTTCTAATATTTTACGATCAAATATGTACATTTAATATAGCCTATAGACGTCTTATAAACAAAAGCTTTTTCCTTATAATTTTCTTGTAAGAATATTTTAACAAGAAACTTAAACGTTACTTTTTACTGACGTCATCAGTCTATTAAAAAGCAAATAAACGAACGAACATTGTTTATTTTGACACATTTTTGTAAATTCATGCTTAGCCTAGTTTAACACATGGATGAATATATGAATATGTAACAAGCTGTACATCCCTGCTTCATACCTTTAGAATAAGGGTGAACATGAAACATGCTAATATATACATATATCATATATACGTGTCGCAGACCAGTATATCACACTAAATCTCATGAAGCACTTCCATCATCAGTGAAAACCGCATCAAAATCCATTCAATATTTATTTATTTATGTACCAACAGAGTATACAGAGAATTATATAAATGAAAAATGTGTACAATGGTTTAACTTATCTCTAACAAGAGATCTCTTCCAGAAACCCTGAATCTAGTGGAGATTATTTGTAATACATATTTATGGTGTTCAATGCATGGTGATATCATGTTCCGACTGACATACAGACAGTCTCGGTGGGATATGGTTTTGTTATATATACTAGCGACCCGCCCCGGCTTCGCACGGGTGCAATATAATAGCAATACATAGATCAGGTTCAGCCAGCGCTTGTAATGTAAGCTCAAATGATATGTTTATTTTGGACGACACATTAGAAACTTCTAAAATTATCTCTACTATATTGTCCATGTAGAGCTGAGATGGCCCAGTGGTTAGAACGCGTGCATCTTAACCGATGATTGCGGGTTCAAACCCAGGCAAGCACCACTATATATATGTGCTTAATTTATGTTTATAATTCATCTCGTGCTCGGCGGTGAAGGAAAACATCGTGAGGAAACCTGCATGTGTCTAATTTCGTCGAAATTCTGCCACATGTGCATTCCACCAACCCGCATTGGAACAGCGTGGTGGAATATGTTCCAAACCCTCTCCTTAATGGAAGAGGAGGCCTTATCTCAGCAGTGGGAAATGTACAGGCTGTTACTTCTACTTTTTACTTTTATTGTCCATGTATTATACACAAAAGCCTCCCTCTTGAATCACTCTATCTATTAAAAAAATCCGCATCAAAATCTGTTGCGTAATTTTTATGATCTAAGCATACATAGGGACAGACAGCGTCAAGCGACTTTGTGTTATACTATGTTAAGATAGTGAATGCAGTTAGACAAAAACGCCTTAAACAAAATCCGATGTTTGTTTTCGTAATATGAAAAATTATCCCACGGGAACGTGTTTATTTTTACTTGGACCGAAGGAAAAATATTTAAAACTTAATGCTCTGGATTGAAAATTATCTTCATGCAACTGTTTAAATTATTAATTATGATATGACATAGTAAATCCGTACTCATAAATATATTATAGAAATCATTATTAAAAGTCAGTCTCAATGGCCGTACAGCTTTTTTTCAGTTCATTGTTGTTTTTTTCCAGCTGTTCACTAAAATAATTGGTATGGTATAAGTTGGCGGACGAGTATATGGGTCACCTGATGGAGCCAGTGTAACTACAGACACACACAACATCTTCTATTCATCTTCCAAAGATTTGTCACACACTTATGCAAGAATTGGTTAACATTTCTAATAGCCCCCAAATGTCTTTCAGCATTGGTGATCTTATCATCAGCTGGCCCGTTTGCTCGTCCACAAAACAACTATCGGAAGTTCAAATTACATTGGTCGTTCCTGAAATAGAGTGTCTTTACAGCTTTGTAATATAGATACGTTGATTAATTTCTTATCGTACGGATGTAATTACTACTGTAAAATGTTTGTCTGTTGGTTTTTAACTCGAATATTTCTCGTTAAATTACTTTTTAATAGCCTGCCAGTACCATTATGCGATAAGAGAATTGTAGAAAGCCCTATTCTAGCGGCGCCTGCGCAGTCCATAAAAACTCGCGATTGAATCTCTAATATGGCATTTCCTGCAGTAGGCGCCGGCTATTAATTACTGTTTGCAAGCCATTATTACAATTAATCTTTCTCGTGCTCGCGATTTATAATTGTTGTTCTATTTTTAAATAAACAGATTTCATGACTCGTTATTTAAGTAATCTCGATAGAATATTTTTTGTTAGAATGTTGTCATTTAAAAAAAACATACTGGTAACAAAACAAGCAATTTAGTAGATGGCAATTCGAAAATCGATTTTTAAAAATTATAATATTTCTTTTTTTTTTTTTAACTGAAAAGTCAAAGATGTCAAAGGCGTGATCTTATTTTTATACCTGTTAACAAAAACTTTGATAGATAATATTGAATAATAAGTACGCTCAGAAAAAAAACACAGATTCGTAGCGCATTATTAATATTTGTTACAACTCAATTGTCGATTTGTGATGCTGACCATTCATCAGCTGGGCCATTCGACAGTCCCCTATCTATACTATGAAATAAAGAAACAGTCGTGCTTAATATTTTAAATACGTAGTAATATAGAAAACAATGACAAAAACATGGCAATACTTAAATTCGTTTGTCTGTCGTAATGTCATACGTTAAGGTATGCGACTACAACACAGCCACTTAAATGAAGGGCACCATTGCCTAATACCACGTGCTATATGTAAATAACTTAAAACTTATCTGATCACCATCATTCTTAGTCAAGTATAGTTGGTGCCTTTGACAAGTAATTAATTAATAAAATATGGCAACATTGGTTTCCCATTTTCATTTAAATATTTTAATACAATATATAAGTCTACAATTACGGTTTTAAATGCAGCGTATTTAAAAGCAATTTTAAAAACTTTTTATACTCTGCCTAGATACAGTAATTTAAATTACAGATAAAATAAGACAGTACATAAAAATATGTTTGATCGATTTTTAAATGTTTAATTTATTAAGTTAATGATAATGGCAAACCACACGCTAAATTTAAACTAACATAACTTACAATTATATTCTAATCTATATTAATATTGTATATGTGAAATGTGTGTCTGACTATATGTCGCACTTTAACGACTAAACCGCTGAACGAATTCGATAAAATTTGTTATGAAGCAAACTTGTAAGAAAATCAGAAGTAACGACGGTACCACAAACACCCAGACCGAAGACAACGTAGAAAACTAATGACAATCTACATAGGCCAGGAATCGAACCCGGCACCTCGGAATGGCGTATCCTTGAAAACCGTTGTACACACCACTTGACCACGGAGGTCGTTAACTTAAATTCCAAGAAAGGACATAGGCTACTTTTTCAGACACATGACACCCTAAAACGCGGGCGAAGCCACGAGAGACTACTAGTATTTAATGTATTAATTAGATAAATTTAAAACAACAATATTTTTGAATGACGTAAATGTGACAGATAGGAAAGCGGATAACTGGTCATGCGAGGACTTGCCTCTGTCTCGTGACGATTAATGTAGGGACTTGCACATTTGTCACTACATATTATACAACAAAGTTGCGTCTGCGTCTATGTCTGTGTGTTCGCGATAAACTACAAAACTACTGAATGGATTTTCATACGGTTTCCATTAATAGACGAAGAGATTCGTTATGATTTGATTTGAAAGATTTTGTTTAAATAAGTTGAAATAGAACAATTGTTAAATATGCCGGAGAAGAGCAACAAGAAAAAATAAAAAAAGGTATAAATATAAATTAAAAAATAGCTTAGTCCATCTGTGTGGAACGGTGGTGCGCCGGGACGGGATGCTAGTTGTAAAATAATGAGTCATGAAGTTGACTTTAAAATGAAATGTCAAATTATCAAAGATACCTTTCCTGTCATTTAGCAAATGCATCAAGATCACGTTGCTTGATAGGTATCGTTAATGGGATAAACGTTCATAATAATTGTATTATGAATACTTTTCATTATTAAATTAGAATATATAAAATCTTTCATGAAATTTAATAAATGTATTTACAATAAGATTTGTCGTTACCTAGTATAATTTTACATTCAAATTCTCTCGAATTATTCTATCTATTAAAATAACCGCATCAAAATTCGTTTCGTAATTTTAAAGATCTAAGCATGAATAGAACAGACAGCGGTAAGCGTGTTGTTTTATACTATGTAATGATCGACCCTAAGTTAAAGTATCGATAGTTAACAGGGAATAACGATGCACGACGCGGGCATCACTATTAAGTACTGAGTAATGACGGACAATCGTGTCTCGTACCGCACCGATGGCGGAACAATAATTTCTAATACTATATTACTAGCTATGCCAGTTGTTAACAAGACTTTCGCTTTTTGAAAATATAAACGAGAATTTTCACAGGTTATAAATAAGTTACTGCTCTATTTTTTTTTTTTAATAATTTAAATGGCAAATGTATACAAATTTTGAGGCTAATGTTTCTAGCGGACTTTAGTTAAACGTTGACCTTACTTTCTTATTTTTATACACTGTTATTTGTATTTTTGCATACATGAACCCACTCAAAATCATACAAAAAATATCTAAACCATAGTTTTAATAGCAGTTCTGTGCTATACACTCGTACCGAAGAATCATATACATAAAGAAGGTTTGACCAAAACAATCGCTTTCGGCTTCGTGAAAGACTGATTGATATCTGAAAGATGATTGTTCCTCATCTGTCATATTCATCAACTGTTCAACAAAGATCAGATGCGAGAGGTCGATTCAGACGAAGACTTGACGTGTTAATCCCGACAAAAACTGGTCAAACATTGCAGAATACAATACTATCTGAAAAGACAGGAAAGGAAGTAACGCCCCTGTATACATCATAGTTATAGTTGAAAATGAAAGAATCAAACAAACCACAAGCACAGTCTCAAAAGCCCTTGGAAAAATAGTAAAAATATTTATACACACTTTTGCCCAGCTCTGGGTACAACACTAGCCATACTTTTAATGCTGTGCATTTGAGTAGCGGATGAAAGTATCGTTAACTTGACGATTATTTAATCTTATAATAGGATGAAGCTTAACAAATGCCGGTCTTAGCAACACGATAATAAAATCCGCTTTACTTTAACTTTGCATTTCACGTGACCTTTTTTACTAGTCAAACATAACTTGACCTCAATTTCATTATAATTCTTACAAAAATGGAGATCATCACACAGGATAACTATCACCCTAAAACGCGAGCGAAATCGCGGGCGACTTCTAGTTGTTTATACAACAAAAACAACAGTCTGTAAATTCCCACTGCTGGGCTAAAGGCCTCCTTTCCCTTTAAAGAGAAGGTTTGGTACATATTCCACCACGCTGTTCCAATGCGGGTTGGTGGAATGCACATGTGGCAGAATTTCTATGAAATTTGTCACATGCAGGTTTCCTCACGATGTTTTCCTTCACCACTGAGCACGAGATGAATTATAAAGACAAATTAAGCACATGAATCAGCGGTGCTTCCCTGGGTTTGAACCCGCAATCATCGGTTCAGATGCACGCTTTCTAACCACTGGGCCATCTCAGCTCTTCTAGTCTGGTTGGGTATATTTTGTTGAAATTTTAAAGGTTAAGAAATGCCCTAAAGTAACAATCCTAACTAAACACCCAACAACAAAGCATCTTATTTACAATTTTCAGCTAACAACAGCTGACAGTGACCTAAATAACGACCCAATCTCCTCACCCAGTTACCTTACTCCATTTATTCATCTCATTGAATATAATCTTTACGTAGATCTTTACCTTAACCTTGAAACTCGACGTAGCGACAAAATGTTGGAAATATTTCGTTCAAAAATTTGCATTTCTGATACCTTTGAAAATGTTGATAAAAGAGGTTTTACTTATCTTAGAATAGTTATCGCTTGCGGCTTCGCTTGCGTTTTTGGAGTTGGTTGTTAGGTACGCAATCTACATATATTAATATTATATATATGAAAGTAACTCTGTCTGTCTGTCTGTCTCTCTTTCATAACTAAACCTATGAACCAAATTTGATGCAATTTAATTATAACGGATGAATCGCGTATATTAATTATTTTTTAAACATCCCGACGTTTCGAGCACTTTGCAGTGTTCGTGGTCACGGGTAGACCACGGGTTGATGCAATTTGATGTGAATCAAACTTAAATTCCAAGAAAGGACATAGGCTACTTTTTGCCTTGAAAACCAACCCCCCACCCCCAAACCGCGAATGCAGCCGCAGGCGACAACTAGTAAGCTATATTATTGTAAAGTTTCATTAAAATCCATTTAGTAGTTTTGCGTGAAAAAGTAACAGTGAAAAAGATCCATACATACACACATCTTTGTAATATATTGGTTATGTATAATTATAACGTTTTATGAACTTGTCACACAATTTCGATCTGTATAATATAGATATCTTAAACATACTAGAGGCTATAAATAAACCTAGGTAGGTGGTACCCAACATCAGTTATCATACCGCCAAACAACTACACTTTTGACAGTGTTCAGGTTTAATGGTAAGTGTAATTATGAATGGTAGGTGTATAGTGGGCGATCGTAATTAAATGCCCGGGGATACACATGACGGCTTAAGGGATAACTTACTGCTAAGTGACAATACTAATGGGCGAAGGTAACTTGAAATCTATCCCATTTTGAATTAAGAATAGTTTTTAATTTTAAATTTATTCTTTATTATAAATTGACAGTTTTAAGAGCTCTTAATCGAATCATTCATCAAAAAGAAAAAATCATATATAACCTTTGTGGTAGATGAAATTTTGTCACACGTGTATCATGCAACCAGTGTATTAGAGTAACTTAACGTAATTAACCATAATAGCTAATCACACGCTGCTCTACTGTTCTCTTTCTGAAATAACTAAGGCATTAGCCAGCAATGGAACGTTCACAAGCTGTTTAATTACTTAATATCTATGAATTTGATATTTCGCATTACAAGCATAATTGTTATTTATAAAAATATTTATTGCATTATCTCTCCTATAAACTTTGTCTAGGAAGACGCTAAATATTTTTATCGTGAACATATCAAGCTATTTATCATAATGTACATGTACATGTCGGCGGCGTGTTTGATAAAACAATTTATATATTTAAAACATAAGTAATTGTGTTTGAGATGAAATATTATTTAACAGTAATTGATCAGTAATGTGCAATAACAAGTAATAACAATGATTACTGATATTAACATCAAAGCATTTATCTTACTCGAACGTAAATAACATTAGGGTCGCGAGGTGAATGATTCTTATAAGGGATGGTCTACACTGTTAGGGTAGGAAACATTGCGTTCTAAGTATTTATTGATTTACTATACTAACTTAGATGTAGCTTCGACAAAATTCGTAAAACCGATCACATCCGAATTAAATACGCTATCCTAAATTATCAATATTTATTTCTGATGTGAATATGATCTTTACACAAACTTAATTACTTGTAATATCATATGAACTCATATATTCGTCAATTTGACACGTCGATTTACAAGCATTTCATTTCTCGGGTTGAACTGACACGAGAATCTATAGCGACGAATGGCGTCGAATGGCGCGATAAGGAGCTATTTCTATTTGTCGAATTTGCCGATGCTACATCTAAGTTGTGTCATACTATATGTCAATATTTATGTCCGACTGATACGTACAGGTATGTGCATACAAGTGTTTTGTTATAATCTGATGGAACGGAAATTCGACACGTCAGATCGTTCCAGCCCAGGATCATTGACTTTCTTTCAGACACGTGGATGTTGACAGTGTAAACACTGGCAGTGTGCCACTTGTGTGACTTCCACGTGTCTTCGGGTGACCCAAAATCTATTAACTCGCTCTTGGAACCGCGTGGTACGAAAAGCTGCAAATCTTTTCATCAAGGGGCAAATAAACCCAGCAATGGGGGCTATATAAATATACAATGTAGGCTTGTGTATCGTCTATAATTAAGAGTTAATGGCAATATGACATAGTTATACTTCATAGTATTATCCACTTAATTTCTTGTAGTTCTACCATACTAAACAAATTATTAAAAATAAAAATTAAAAATAAATAATAATGTATTCTAACCTTAACTGTGCATGGCAAAGTAACTATGCTTAACTAACGAACGCCCTTGTAAGTTAATTTTTGGCCCTTATGACCCTTGTCACCAAAGAAATGTCCTTGTAATTATTATTTTTTATTTATTTGGGTTCAAGTTCAAACTTCATAATAATATATTAATATATGTGATTGGGACACCAGCACCGTTCATTCGGTATTAATAACTCTAGATTACGATTAGTTTTCTATGTTTTCTTGGGTCTGGGTGTTTGTGGAGCGTCGTTACTTCTGATTTTCCATCACACAAGTGCTTTAGCTACTTACATTGGGATCAGAGTAATGTTGTCTCATATTTAATTTAATTTAGTCCTCAACGTTCAAGAAACTGTTGTGAAAGCGTGAGACCGTTTCATGATTACAGACAAATTACGTTTTATTAGTAATAACATTACAATAGTGTTACAATGTAAAATTGCAACAACCATAGCACGTAATCCAAACTATGCTTTCATAGATAAAGAGAAAGGCATTACGTAAGGGCTCGCTTGCAAGATCTGTCACCAAAATCAATGTTTGAGATAATATTAACATGATCAATCAACATCTGTTTAAATAGTTTTCCATTACGCGAAATAATTATGTAACTTAAATTACTTATGAGTAGATGAAAGAAATTCTTTGGAAATTCTTATTCGTTTACAGTAGGGAATCCACTACCACTATATACGTATATATGTGCTTAATTTGTGTTTATAATTCTTCTCGTGCTGGGCGGTAAAGGAAGACATCGTGAGGAAACCTGCTTGTGTCTAATTTCTTCGAAATTTAGCCACATGTGCATTCAACCAACCGCTTCGAGGAACAGCGTGGTGGAATATGTTCCAGACCCTCTCATTAATGGGATAGGAGGCCTTAGCCCAGCCGTGGGAAATTTACCAGGCTGTTACTTTACAGTAGGGAATTGCCATAATATATTTTACTTTAAAATTGTCTTCTATACCAGCTTTGCGTAAGAAATACGAGCGAATCTCTGCTTTTCATAAAACCTTTCAATATCATCATGACTTAAAAACCTTTGAATTTTTGTTTGGAGTATATAGCTAAACAGTCAATTAGACCACTTGATGACCACCACCCTAAGACATTGGTGCTGTTAAAAAATTTCCTTACATCTCCAATGCGCTATCAACCTCAAAATTAAGTTGTTATATCCCTTATCACTATAGATACAATGGCTCACCCACCCTTGAAACTGGAACACAACAATACAAAGTATTATATATGAGGCGGTAGGATATACTATGAGTAGGTACTCAGATGGCCTAGCTGAAAGCCCATCAAGAGAGCATAGACTGTAATATCTGAAAATTGAAGAGCCCTACTGATTATCCTATTTTACCCTAAATCCCTTCGAAAGCTAATATTAGAAAACTTTACGAAGTAACTCAAGGATCTCCAAATATGGCTTGATGATGAAGCCTCTTAAGGATATTATTTGCAACCTCGTCCATATGAAACCAAGAATTCGGGACTCGCAGTCTTGCATCTAACGACTGGACCATCGAGGTAATCCCTATTAATAAAAGTGAAAACGTCATTTACATTTATTATCGCCATTAAACAGACGTAACAAGTCGCCGTTGGATCGATGTTTTTCTGATAAGGCTTTGTCATTAAAAAATAAAGGTGCGTTATATAAAGTCAAGACAAAGTAAGATAAAGATAATTTGAAAAATGTTCACTTTCGATTTGAAAGCGGATTTATTGGATCGAAATCTTGGAAAGCCGATGTGTTGTGCTGGACATCTGTCGTCATGGACTTTTCGGTTTATATGGTTATAATAGCAACACCTTTATCAAATCTTAGCGCATCTGGCATATTAATAGCTTAAGGAGAGGTGTATAGGTTCAGCTCAGCTTACTATCATTTCTGTATAGTGTAATAATTGCAGGTTAATTATTTGGTGGTATGGCTTTGTGCAAGCCCGTCTGGGTAGGTACCACCCACTCATCAGTTATTCTACCGCCAAATAACAGTACTCAGTATTGTTGTGTTCCGGTTTGAAGGGTGAGTGAGCCAGTGTAACTACGGGCACAAGAAACATAAAATCTTAGTTTCCAAGGTTGGCACACCGACAAAATCGTAGCCAGTTTACATAATTTTCAAATTTAAATACTCTGTAATTTCTCTGAAGCGTGAATTAAATCTGGATAATAAATAAATAATCATGTCACCTATTTTAACTACTTGCATATTATTCACCTCAAGAAATGAGAAAACATTTCGTAATGATTAATTAAATTTAAATTAATATAAAAATGCAATGACGGAATTATTACGGAAGTGATTAAGATTATAATTTGTAATTATTAAATTGGTTCTTTGGACGTAGTTCATGCGACAGCTGCAATACTTTTAATGAAAAACTTACGAAGCGACCGACGATAACGTTAATTAACCAAAACTACTTGGTGGTAGGGCTTTGTGCAAGCCCGTCTGGGTAGGTACCACCCACTCATCAGTTATTCTACCGCCAAATAACAGTACTCAGTATTGTTGTGTTCCGGTTTAAAGGGTGAGTGAGCCAGTGTAACTACAGACACAAGGGACATAACATCTTAATTCCCAAGGTTGATGGCACATTGACGATGTAAGTTATAGTTAATATTTCTTACAGGGTTATTGGCTATGGGTGATAGTGACCACTTACCTTTAGGTGGCCCATATGCTCATCCGCCAACCTATACCATAAAAAAAAAAACTTTGTTAACGATAACAATAGAATCTTAAGGTCAGTTACATTCAACGATTCAATAATTAATATTTTAGATGAATACCATACGTTTTAAGTTAATGCTTCACTTAAACGATAACGCTTTACAAATGTCGAGATACGGCCATTTTTAGTGGGTGGTTTAAAACTCGGTCTACATAACCCACGAGGGATCATAAATGCATGTTCCATCGTAAACAAAAACAAGAAAGCTTAATGGAATTATTATTGCCTCAAAATGTTTACAAATCTTTTTTTTGTAATAAATATACGAGTTGTTTTATGTTTATGTTGTCTGTGGTTAGAATCTTGCATGTGTCAAAAGGCATCACGTAATATACTTACATTTTAAAAATAATTATGATAATCCGTTAGATAGCGTTATAAATTGGGTTCCGTATTTTTCTTAGCGGAAGTGGGATTCTCTGAGCAATAAAATATACAACTAATCTTAAAAGTTATGATGAAAACTTTTTATTAAGACGTGGTTCTTTAGAATGCAGAAATTGTACGTTTTTATTGAATTTATACGTATAGCAACACTCCGTAACCTACTTCGACCAATGAAGTGTGAGGAAACAAGATTTATAGAAACCTTCTAAGCGAGTATTTATTCTCTAGTTAGGTCAGTAACTACCCACTGGCCGATTCTAGTTCGAAGCTTAATGATGACATTTTTCAGTCTAAAGACCTACATACATTATTATATAAATTCAATACAAACGGAAACTTTACAATGCAACCTAGAATAAGTTAGACGCTAACTTATTTCGCTGTTAGTTGTAACATTCGCCGAAGAAGCCTTACGAATACTTCATTATTAAATGCTAAATTAATTACATAATATGAGTTCCTTGTAGTGCATTTTGCTTTTTGACCTTAGTGTTGCAATATGTAAAAAAAAGTAAATTATATTTATGAAACGAGAAATGTTGTGATATCGAAAAATAACGACGTTATTTTGGCGCCTTTTCACGACATGTATTATTATTAGTTATTAGATTATTAATTATTAGTTTCGTTCTATATTCGATTTTATTATTATTGTGATAAATCATTCTTCTGAATAAATACTAGGCTATTTATATTTTTAAGAATAAAGTACTAAAAGCTTACAGCCTTTTTAAATTAGTTTTATTTTTTTAATATAATTTAAAATACGCGATCAATGAAGCCATTACCATTTTCTAATATCACAAACATTTAAAAAAAGTCATGATTAAATTAGAACAGATATTTAAATACAACATCAAGAATAATTTACCGCTTTTTAATTTGCAGATTACGTTTTAAAATTTTATACCTACTGCGTTTTTTTAATCCTTTTCTTCTATCAAACAGCACAAGCTTTAATTAATTCATCGTTTAGTAATCCGCGATTCGAATTTTAATTTGCGAATATAATTTGCAACTGTCATGGCGGACACGCCATTTTAGGCGACTTGTCAAACTGTCAATGCAAACGCCGTCGTGAACGGAAGGAGCTACGCATAAACGCATGAGTTGAAGTCAAGTCTTAAATAATATATTTTAAAATATACTGTGACCGCTGTATAATGATACATTTTATATTTCTTTCAATTTTGATCATGAAGTCTCAGTTTAATCAAAACTCATCTGTCAAACCGATACAGATACAAAATGTTATATTGAAATAAAGATTTTTTTATAATCAGATATTTAAAATAACTTGAATAAGATTATAGTATACTGGCTTCGATTTTTGGTACATACAAATCGGAATACTAATATTATAAATTGATAAATTTGGTTTGTATGTAAGTAGGTGGTAGCCTCTGGAACTATTCATCAAATTAAAAAAAAAAACCAGGAACATATTATCCCTTCGTGTACGAGTCGCTAGTATATAAATATATAATATGAGTGCGTATGTACTTATATGTATGTAGACATCCTACATAATTTAGTAAATAAATCCCCTCAAAGGATAATCTCCTTAGTGCTTCATCGTATTCAAAGACAAAGCGAGCAAACCCGCGCAAACACTCAAAGCACTCCAAATAAGTATTGCATTAGTATTAAAACAGTTTTATCTCGGAGTCTCAAAGATAATTCCCTCTAAAGGCTAAACATTATACCTTAAGTTTCTAAACATTTCCACTATCTAGTTCAAGATAAACAAATTAGAGAAACTGGCGCCGTATCAGGGACGATTAACCTGATGTATATGGAAGAGGCAAATTAGACGCATGCCAATTGTATTGATACGATTTGACGTCGCAGTAAAAAGCGTGATCGATTGGCTGGCGATAGCCAACTTGGATCAAATTGTTGGACCAACTACTCGATAGCAAAACAAGCTAAGTTATGTATTGTACACTTATCTAATTGTTGTTCATAAATTGTACATAAATATAAGTAAAGCCAAAAAAAAAGAATCGTTAAAGATTTTATCTAGCAAAACATAATATATAAGAATACTGTCAACATTAATAAATAAATAAAATTCCTTTCGAAGAGTTCCAAAAACCAATATTTGAAAGCAAACATTGGCTCAAATGTTTGCCAAGGGCTTGCATTTCTCCATTGCTAGGCGGTTCGCATCGAAACTAACTGTTAGACAGTGCATAGGCGTCTTATTGGTGACCTAAATGCCGGACTCTCTGTCAGCGTTTTGTTTTATTTATACATTATTGATAGCTGATGTGTTGTACGTTAAAAGAATACTATGTAATACCTACTTTAATGATTATAATTCTTGCATTGGCCTGGAGGATATTTAACCAATAGTTGGTAAAAACTTATGAAGTTTCTCTGGTTTAAAATAATCACTTAGAAAGCAGGAATGCTTGAACTCTCACCAGTAATGTCAGGCCGTCCTTTCGGAATATAACATCGGGGTATAGAGAGTTGGACCTAAGTTTATTCACATACTTATTCACTATGATATTTTGTTGTTTGGTCCAAGAGATCACCAATATCATAAAGTACAAAAGTCATTTTTTTTTAATAATACGCAACAAAATGTCTAAAAATCATACTCACAATTGTTTATCTTTATTTGTGTTGTCTGTGGGTGAATATTTCTGGATAACAAGGTCTAATTAATTAAATAATTCAATTTGAACATACCGATTCATGCTAACTAAGCCAGTGGGGCAACCCAAGTGTTACAATATTTATGCATATTCAGCAGTTTCTCTTTTAATTCCGATACAATAATGACTAGTGACGCAGATCAAATCCCACTTTTTATTTTTTTTAAGTTTTTAGGGTTCCTTGGCCAAAAGTTAAAACAGACCCCATTACTGAGACTGAAGTATTTTTTTGGCTAATGTTACGGAACCCTACGTGCGCGAGTAATACTTGGCCGGTTTATTATTTTATTTTCATGATAATAATGCATCTAGCTAAGGAAACGTTTGTGACATTTGGAAATACGTCAACGTCTCAGTATAGAATGTCAATTATAAGTTGGCGTTCCTGTGGCAGCACCTGCTACTCCTTTGTCTTGCCACTTTTTTGTTTATTTTTCCAATATCTCCCTAGAAAATAATTCTCTACGTCTCATTTTTAATAGATTTTGGGTAAGTTTTCTTAATAAGGGTAAATAAAACCAATAAGATATAAATGAACAAAAAAAATTAGTACATGTTTTTGCCACACGCCACGTTACATAGCTTAATTGTAAATTCAGCGTAAAGCGTTTTGTAAATCACGACTTCTACTCTTTGTTTTTCTATTGGTAATTTCAGCAGCAGCTTTATTTTGATATAATACCTTATTATTCTAATTATTCTATATAAGAAGCATATATGTATTTTATTAAATGAGTAAATTCAGAGTATTAAACAAGTTCTACCAGCGATGGTATTAATATTCTCAACCGAGAATTAATCTATGGACTTAAGTCGCCAGCTTGCCACCACATCCATCCAAGTTGATTTATTTTAAATGAATTTAAATTTATTTTATATGACAACATTTGTAAGCTTTTAAGTCTTTTCCAATGGCATGGTGCCATTAAGAATATGCGACTGACATTTATACAGCCTTAATAATTTGCCAAACATTATTTTTGCCAACGAATCGATTTAGCACTTGTGTGTATCAGAGTAGGCACACCTCCATCAGTTTCAAATTCATTCCTTTATCAAGTCGTAAACTCTTAGTACCTTTTGAAACTAAAGCACTAAACTGACAGCTGCATATACAATTAAACTTACATAGCATGATAACTTGGTTCAAAATAGTGTAACATCTTTGGACTACTTCTAGTTTTATGAAATCATGTATTTTAATGGCGTAATTAGTCATTACCTATTTATATTTGACGTGATCAGTGTCATAAATTCTCGATCGGTAAAGCAGATTATCGCTCATACTGAGCACACGAAAATAGATCTTAAGGTGACGAACCTTTTCTTACCTCGACTGTACATTTGAAAGGTTTATTTCTTTTCACTTACTTGTTCCTTACAAACTTTAATGCCAGCGATTATGACTAATGAAATAAGCTTGTTAGCGATGTTAAATATGCCAATTATGTTTCTATGTTACATGTTAACCTACAAATAGTCAAATGACACACTATGTTGTATAAATAATAAATAAATATGAGACAAAATCACATACATCACCCTGATCCCAATGTAAGTAACGAAAGCACTTGTGTTATGGAAAATCAGAAGTAACGATACCACAAACACCTAGACCCAAGACAACATAGAAAACTAATGATAATCTATATCGACTCGGCCGAAATCGAATCCGGGACCTCGAAGTGGCGTACCCATGAAAACCGGTGTACGCTCCACGTCGTCGTCATATAGCTAGTCAAATGACATACTATGTTATTTATTGAAACGTCACATCATTCCCTTTATTATCTACTAAGTAAATTTTATATAAAAATTGAAGTAAATATAGATCTTAGCTAAGTATCTTGGAGAAACATCTACACTATCTCATGCACTGATTCAGCGTGACATTCTAAACCCTTTTATTAATACTATTACTTGGTGGTAGGGCTTTGTGCAAGCCCGTCTGGGTAGGTATCACCCACTCACCAGTTATTCTACCGCCAGTAACAGGACTCAGTATTGTTGTGTTCCGGTTTGAAGGGTGAGTGAGCCAGTGTAACTACAGGCACAAGGGACATAACATCTTAGTTCCCAAGGATGTAAGGAGTAGTTAATATTTCTTACAGCGTCATTGTCTAGCGGTAATGGTGACCACTTACCATCAGGTGGCCCATATGCTCGTCCGCCAACCTATACCATAAAAAAATATATATTAATAGAATAACGCCTTCGCAATGTTACTGGACATTCTGGGACGTTCTTGCATTGATATTGTCTAGTCATTAAACCGTAAACATTTTGTTTACATGACGCAACAAAACATGCCGTTACATAAATTATTTATCGACGGTTAAATTACAATACCGTCAGATGTGAGTCTTAATTCGGTTCAAATGTAACTCGGTTAAAATTTATAGTTGAACGTTAATAACGATGCTGTTACTGCGTTATAACTATTTAACGACTGCTCGCGTCCGAAATATCTGTATGACTACGGAAATGCAATTGAGCAACGCGTTTCAAACGGTTTTTGTAATTGGAATACGTTCTATTCTTATTTTAAAACGTATATAGTATATAATGCAATGTGGTTAAAATAGGTGACTTTATAATTTAGGTTTCGGGTTCAAAACCAACCAAGATTCACTCAATTTTCTTGTACCGTATTTTATAATTCTCTGTCATTTGAAAACCTTTGTGTATCAGATGAAAATCTACCACTAGAACAGAATTATAGCAGAGTGTTGTGAATGATGGAATAAGTTTGTTACCAATATGTATAATAAAGCCTCCTTACTTTATATTGTACTAGCGACCCGCCCAGGCTTTTCACGGGTGCAATGTTGAATGATTAATATACTACAAATTTTTCTTGTTCCTTTACTATATTGTCTATGTATACAAAAACCTTTCTCTCGAATCACTCTATCTACTAAAACAACTTCATCAAAATCCAGTGTATAGTTTTAAAGATCTAAGCATCTGTAATGATATAGGGACAGAGAAAGCGACTTTGTTTTGATGTAGTGATGATTAAAAATGAGTTTTTTTTTAATAACAGTTTATTTACTTTCAGGCAGTATCAGAGCAACGTGCACCGGAGCCAGCTGCGATGCAGGCCCGCCAAAGCCTCCTATGGCATTTACTTATCGACCTACCCATATTATTACTCGGTGAGTCATTATATACATTACATATAACGTATAATACATATAATTTATAAACATATTCATTTAATTATGCCAACACTTTAAACCAAGATTTCTTGAAATCGTAATTAACTATTAAACCTACAGGCGCATAATTTTTAGCAATTCACTAAAGCTGTCATAACTCACCGGAGACTACTTATTTTTGATAAAATATTTAAGCAGTACATTATCTGATGTTACATAGACTAGCACTGTATGAAATATTAATCATTCCTTACCACCAAACAAATGAACCGAATTCGATGAAAATTTGGTGTACAGCAAACTGATCTCGAAGGAAGAACACAGGCTACTTTTTTACCAAACACATGTCCTGTCAACTAACCTACTTACGACGCCGCGGGCCACAACTAGCATTAAAATTTATACTTTAAATATTTGAAAGGGACGAGCACTCGACCGGAAACACTAAAAGTTAAAAAGAATTCTACATGAAATAAAAACGTAACAAATAGTGAATGTTCTTGCATTACAGTACCATTTAGGATTGCACAATTTCCCATAAGACATAAATATTGTACGTATTGCACCATGAAATAGCAATCATAACAATAAATAACGGATATCAGCCGAGCTGGGTTAGAATTGATGAGGCGCTCAAGCGATAGATCACGTCACATCACGAGAAGCGGTCTGTGGGTGAGCGTTTATAGCTTTGGGAGAAAATCTATGGAGATCCCACTGACAGTGATAGGAATATTGACAGTGGTAGGAATTAAATCTAGATTACTCAATCTAGATATTTAATAGTCATGTTTCTTTGAGTGAATTCGAAGTGAAATTTGAAGCTTGATCTTGCTGCTGGACTTTTACATCTGTCTTGGAAACAATGTTATATAGATGGGTATGTGATGAGTTTATGTATCTCAAATAGTTTTAAAACAATTTTTTTGGTTAGAACGCGTGCATCTTAACCGATAATTGCGGGTTCAAACCCAGGCAAGCACCGCTGATTCATGTGCTTAATTTGTCTTTATAATTCATCTCGTGCTCAGCGGTGATGGAAAACATCGTGAGGAAACCTGCATGTGTCAAATTTCATAGAAATTCTGCCACATGTGTATTCCACCAACCCGCATTGGAACAGCGTGGTGGAATATGTTCCAAACCTACTCCTCAAAGGGAGAGGAGGCCTTTAGCCCAGCAGTGGGAATTTACAGGCTGTTGTTGTTGTTGAACGAAAAAAGGCTTTTTATGATGATGATGATGAGAGTCATAGAGAATACAGCTCAGCTCTTGGGCTATTAAGTTATCAAGGTTGGCAGCTATGAGGGAAAACGCAGTTTGATTCCGCCTTATAATGGAAGCGGATTAGTTTTACTATCAACAATTGCTATCCACTTGGTGAATTGATTACTGCTTGCAAAACGATACGCGCTTATCCGAGATCTGAGGCAGTACAAATGTAACATTGAATTATTGAGACGGCTTAACATATCTTAATATAGCTGTAGGTACTGGATTCTTGATCGTTTATATGTTACTATTATTATTATTAATTCTTACTTTTTCTAATTTTTAGAATTCATTCTATAGGAATATTGAATATGATCTAATATTATCTTATACAGACGTTTTGTAAATTCAAATCGTTTAAAAAATACATTGTTAAAAAAACATATTATTTGATACGAGAATTTATAGATGATAAAAAGGACTTCCAAGCAGGATACATTAAATTAAATAATTGTATTTAACACGATTTTGTATTTTGTAAATGCTAAAAAAGAGTAACTACTGAGTTTCTTGCCGGTTCTTCTCGGTAGAATCTACTTTCCGAACCGGTGGTAGCTTCACTTAATTGTAAAATAACGATTCAAAAGTGCTTGTAAAAGCCTACTTGAATGAAATTTATTTTGATTTGATTATAATATTAATTTATATATTAAATGTGACAAACAAAGCAGTTTACAGGTAAGATATAATATATACAACATTCAAGAGCTATGTGATAATCCTGAGCATGCATATAGAATTCAAAAAAGCACAGTAAACAATATTGTAATATAAAAAATGAAAATGGTGGTGAGCTTTCATATATTGCTATATAATAGATATGACAATAATCGTAGACAATATAATATATGTATATACTAGATCTGAATCATTCAACGCGCTGTATATGTTTTATGTATGTTGGGTTAGTCGTTTTTTTTTCGTTTTACTAATACAAAAACAATTTCTTCATTTATTGATATAAATTTATGTAAAATATTCATATTAAATGATTATCAAATAATATTAATACAAAGTATGGTCACCTTAGAAGTGTAGGGTCAAGTTCGGCGTGTGAAGCAATATTAACATTGTTTTTAAATTTAAATATTTTTTAATCTGTGAAAGCATATTTTTTAACAAACAAAGGTATTAATTACGCAGGCATTTGTTTTGTTATTCCAGTTGTATTTCAACTAGCCGTTACTTGCGACTTTCAATAAAATAGTTTTATGCTTAATTTATAAGTGTTAAGTTAAGAAATAATTGCCTTAGTTTGCGATACCTTATTGCATGCACAACGCAATTCGAAAATAGCTGTTCCAATTTTAAGTTTAAAGTCGGTTTAATTTTTTTTAATTATTGTATTTCTTCACAGTAGGTACATATTCTCAAAGCTAAATCGTGACAAACTGACATACGTTTATATATTTGTGTGGATTTAGAAACATGCGTGCAGTAAAGCCTTTCAACAATGGTGGAATGTATCAATTACAATTTGTAATATGAATGCTTTGTTTTTTTAGTATCATTTTGTGTCGGGCTCGCGGTAACCCGAACTGCCCACTGTTGACATTATGTTAACACGAGGCTCGTTTAGAAGATGTTTAAACCTTTTAAAGGCACTTTGTTTGGATTTCAACTGGTTTACCGATTAGACCATAGAGTTAGGAATAATAGAAATGTTACGGGTATTTTACTTAGCTGCATTACAACGGTTTAGCGTGGTTAAGGAATGGGACACCACTTAGGCAGTTTTAAAATATGGCCTTAAGTGGCGTATTTATTTAAATAAAAAAAAATACTATTTTAAAAATAAACTTATTATGTACAATTCCAATTAAACAATATCATAATTTGTTTATTTTAAAATTGTAAATGAAAATACTATCCTCACTCACACAAAGACACAAGCTTCTAAATCTAATAAAATTTAATTTATTTTTAAAAATCGAACGCCTTATATATTTAAAAAAAAGTGCTTCGCTAAAATAATATAGGTGCTATATTTATTCGTGTTAAAACTGTATGTGTGTATATAATTCACACATACTTAAGCGGTCGGGTAACAATTCAGCAACGCTATTTACTATTTGTACTCGGCTTTTATGTGTTGATATAATTTATTATAATGTTACATACATATTTATTTAATAAAAATATTTATAATTCGAGAAATGGATCTCACTATGTCGCTTTCTATATGTATTGTTATAAATTAAATACAATTTTAGGGCAAACAAAAGGCAATGTTTGGCACGTATTACATAAACCGAATATTAACATGCAAATAATAATTGTTATAATAATGAATTATTGTAGTTTACTATTATTTACCAGATAATTCACTATATTTACAGAAGGCTTCGGTGTAGAATTACAAGATTTTTGATGCGATAACGGCCAACAGCGTTTATCAAAAAATAAATCGAAACAAATCTAGTTCCATTTTTAAAAATCCTAAAATGTGTGACCCTTTTCTTAATATAAGATTGGACAAATTGTATCGCAATCCTTACATAGTATGTATATGGTTTATTAAAATGGGTTGATATTTCAAGTCAAACAAAACCGCAAGCAGCCACTGGTAGATAATAAAATTAGACACCTCAATAGCTAAGAGTCAATAGACTGTCATCTCGTTTTTCAACTGGGGTGGTCTCGTGACACATGATTCGGTAATGACAAGAGATTGACACAACCTCAACGCGGTATTGACGCATTGACAAATAATGCACTGAGCCTTGTTTGTCAAAATTTAAAAAAAGAATTGATTCTAATTTTTTTTTTTAATTTTGATACGCAAACGTACACAGATGTAAGCGTTCTTCAATACTTTATATACACTGCAAAGTTTAACAAAGATCGTCAAATGGCAACTAAAGCTATATTTGTGATACACTGGCTCACTCAGCCTTAATAACGGAACAAAATAATATATATTATGTTGACTGGTAGAATAATGAAGAACAAATTCTAAGTGGGCTGCAAATATATCGGAAAAATAAAATTGGTGTGATGTTTTCTTGAAATAAGACCATACACAACAAACTGCGAATTGACATAGACAACAAGAATAGACAGCAAGTCTGTGAAGGGTTGTTTATTTAAATTAAAAAAGGTGGTAAAATAGTTTGACACTTTGACAAGGGCACACACCATAGATCGTCTAGTAGATAACCTTTTACTAGTAAGAAGACAGGTATTGACGCAGTCACTTTGTCTCTTTCTAGATTGTGATACTGCTCCAATATATATAGCTGTCATCATATTCACTAGAATTATATACTAAAGATTCACAACATTTCTTTATTCTATAGTAAATAAAACAAATAAATCAATCTAATCTAATTCTTAACTTAATGGCTTTTAGTGTCAAGCAGACACTCAAACAATCTCTAAACGATGCTGTTTTGACAGGACAATATCGCTGTCTCTCTCTCTTGAGTTGGATTAATGACGATAGCGAATCGTTTTAAGTAAAGTTTCTTAAAGGATGGTTCATAACAGAATCAGCAGCATTATGTCCGTTTGAAACCATCAATTATTTTTAAACTGCACATTAAATGTGTGTGTTCCCTTCCTCGGATCAATTTATAACAATAGTTTTAATTACCACCTGTCTTAGAAATGGAACTTGTAGGTAATGGAGCTTTAAATTAGAACCAAAACATTGAAATTAAATTATCAAAAATTGAGGTCCGATAACTAAAAAACGCAACTGAAAATAGTTACTAGTTTTAATTTGATAAAAAAAGAAAATCTTCAGTCGTCAATTCGAAATTTAAATCGCTTAAGAAATATATCTACAGAAAAAAACATCACTTCGATAAAAAGAAAAACTGTTAATAGTATTGCCCCAATTCTGTATCTATCGATATTATATTCATCGATGTCACTATTAGTAACAAATTATCGATAGTTCGAATGTGTCGTGTAATGTTGATCCGTTCGATATTCCCTTCGTGGGTGGTCCCCGCGACACCTGACACTGTTGACATAACACAATGTCACGACATGTCCCGTTGTCGTGCACGTTTTGTTCATTTGTAAGTTATACCGCATTGCACGATTAATAAAATCTAGTGATCGATCGTTGTTCGAAAATCGAACATGTTCTTTATTTTAAATTTGATAAACAATGATGAAGTCGAATTATTCGCAATTTTTTTTTATATTTCTTTTAATAAATCTTTATACCAAATTTAACATTTAATTTAATTTATAAAAAGAACCACAAACTAACAGACCCACAGACAGAGTTTATTATATGTTTATTTTCAAGAAAATACAGTACAGATATGGATATTTTGAAAGTACTAAATACAGAGTATAGTATAAGTACCTTATTATGGTAAGTTCGGTAATAGGATTAGCATTCCATTATTCATAAAACAATAAACTTTTATTGGCGTGTAATGATAATTTGCTTTCTAATGCAGTAAAGACATGAATACTTAAATACGTATCGCTATACTTATAAATTCATTGAGGTACACATACACAGCAATAGACGAACTCTTTTATAAATTCCTTATATTTTTTATAAATGTTTTTAAACTTTATTCAAGTAGGCTTTTACAACTTGTGAATCGGCATTTTACAATTAAGCGAAGCTACCACCGGTTCGGAAAGTAGATTCTACTGAGAAGAACCGGCAAGAAACTCAGTAGTTACTCTTTTTTAACATTTAAAAAATACAAAGTCGTGTTATTTAAATACATTTATTTAAATTAATATATCCTGCTTAGAAATCAACAGGTATTAACTCCAGGCTTTTTTATCATCTGTAAAATCTTGTATCGAATAAGTAATGTGATATAAGTATTAAGAATATAAGAATTAATTACATTAAATGCTTAATTACATACAAATATGAACTAAAACTAGTTACTGTATAATGCAGCATTTCCCCGTTGAATCGCAATTCCGATCCATGGACAAAGAACGAACCAGTGGTGCAAAAAGTTTCAGCAACTTTTGATTAAACTTTTTGCACCACTACTCCAAGGGCCAAGCGTTTCGACATAATATAAGAATATATAAATAATAATATAAGAATACATAAAATTCTAAAAAAAGCTCAGCGATGAAGGAAAAAATCGTGAGGAAACCTGCATGTGACAAATTTCATAGAAATTCTGCCACATGTGTATTCCACCAACCCGCATTGGCCCAGCGTGGTGGAATATGTTCCAAACCTTCTCCTCAAAGGGAGAGGAGGCCTTTAGCCCAGCAGTGGGAATTTACAGGCTGTTGTTGTTGTATATAAAATTAAATAAGATAAGATGTTGTCTAGTTCGAACGACTTGACAGTTGACAATTAATTGACTGTTAAGCGAGCAACTGCTGTAAAAGGCTGTATTGATTTTATGTACTTAATTGTGTAAGGATTAATGCTTAGTGCTTAAAATCGCTTCGAAAATAAGCCATTATTTCTCGTAGAAAGTGAAGTATAAAAAATGGTTAATATGTTTTATCCTTAAGATATATCTTTAGATACCATCGCGGGTATTTTTGAAGGTCTTTTTAAGGTGTACGATAGTGTTGTATATTATAATGTTCTAACTAGAAGGGTTTCAGCCAGCGTATGCAATGTAAGTGCAAAGAATGTATTTATTTACGACACTTCAGCAACTAAAATTATCAGCGTTCCTTTACTACATTGTCTATGTATTATATACAAAAACCTTTCTCTGGTATCACTCTATCTATTAAAAGAAAACCGAATCAAAATCCGTTGCGTTATTTAAAAGATCTAATCATACATATGAACAGACAGCGGTAAGCGACTTTGTTTTATACAATGCATAAATAATGATGATAATGATTTAGTTAAGTTGTTGAGTTAGTTCTGCGATTCGCCACTAGGTAACCTTACATTTACTGATAGTGTATAACTAGCCTTATTTCAAAATTTAAAAAGTGTTCATACTGGTACGTCGACGAAGTTTTTTTTTTTGAAAATAGAATATTCAATTGAGTTCAATTTTGACATGTCCTTGACTCGCGTTATCGCTTCACATCTGACAGGCGCGTCGCTGCGCTACCCGCATTGTTGACATTTCGTGACACGTGTGGCCGTACATACGCGGAGAAAATAGCATAACATTAAAAAAAAACTAACAGCAAGTAATTTTAAAAATCGATTGAAAGTTATATAAATACTTTTTATCGATTTAGTTATTTAATTTGTAAATATATAGGGTTATATTAGGGTCTTTTAAATTTTATATATTCATTATCACAAATACAAGATCACACACAACAATTTCGAATAAACAATTCCAAATAATGTGTGTAAGATATATTTATGATTGAATAGAACAAGTATGAGTTATCATATGATACAATCTAGAAAACATAATCTTATAAATGTAGTTTCGAAAGTAACATTGCTTTCTTGAAATAAATACATCTATGACGGATTGTTAAAGATCAATGTCAGTGTCACTGATACCATGGGTTTTCACTGATAACTCAGATTGAACACTTATCAGTATTGATATGTACTAACTGACATACTCAGTTTACTTCATCATTGTATATTGGTATAATGTATAAATGTGTCTTTATTCATTTTCTTATACTAATATATTTTTATTAGATGTCTTACGAAAATCATTTTTTTTAAACACACACGTCAATTTATTTTCTTATACTACTAATTTTATTTTTATTAGATGTCTTACGATTTTTTTTTTGAATTATTCACAAACAATGTAAATGAATTACACGGACCAAAGCATTATCTACAGAACTATTGAAGAACAATAAAAATCATTACCTTTAAAATTTAATGACAAATACCATACCATACCACAAACCAAAATGATTATCATATCATGTCCCAGATTTGTCCAATATCAATGATATTGATTTCTAATAAACATATAACTTTAAAACAGTTAGATACATATATAAGTATTAATAAAACGTATTTCAAAATTATTTACTCATCATATCTAACCACGTTTAAAGCGAATAGAAATAAACGACAGTGTATTTAATATTGTAATTGGCTATAAGTTCACACAGTTGTAAAATAAACATAACACTCAACTTGTAATTTACTTATTATCTTGCTTAAAGCTGATATGGCCCAGTGGTTAGAACGCGTGCATCTTAACCGATGAATTCGGGTTCAAACCCAGGCAAGAACCACTATAATTATATATATATGTGTGCTTAATTTGTGTATAATTCATTTCGTGCTTGGCGGTGAAGAAAAACATCGTGAGGAAACCTGCATGTGTCTAATTTCATTGAAATCAGCCACATGTGCATTCCACCTACCCGCATTGAAACAGCGTGGTGGAATATGTTCCAAACCCTGTCCTTAATGGAAGAGGAGGTCTTAGCTTAGTAATGGGAAATTTACACGGTGTCGTGTGTAATAAATACATTATATTATTTTAAAAATAGAATTCAATCCATCCATCCGATCAGAAATATTATATATTTTTTAAATCGAATCCAGTGCTACATTAAAATAAAATTTAAAAAAAACTTACGATTTGAATACAACATATATCTATTTATTTTAATATATTATCAAGTGTTATATCCTGATGATAGTGATAGTCGAGTTGACGGGATCAACAAGGTATCGATTTAATTTTTTAATTGTTGAATAAATTCTATTTCGGTTACAGGTTTTATAGTAATCCATCATACCACATATGAAGTATGTACTTGATCACATAAATTACAGCTATAAAACCTTTTTTGCTGCTTTTACCTAACCGTGGGAAATTTAAGACTTACTTTCATACGAATAGGTTTTATGTATTTATAACTCGAGTTATTATAATGAGTTCGTTAACGAGTTGTATTTTATTTTTCGTTAAGCATTCTATTATTTTGTGGTTGATATTTAAAAAAAAACGGTATTTATTAGTTATGACTCACATAGGAAACAATAACATTTTCCTTTAATTGTAATTTATATAATAACTATATGTAATGTTGTTTTGTTTCTACGATACTTTACAAGCTTAACATAACATCATTACATAGTATAAAACAAAGTAGCTTAACGCTGTCTGTCCCTATGTAAACTTAGATCTTTAAAATTACACAACGGATTTTGAAGCGGTTTTTTTTTAATACATATGTTGATTCATGAGTGAGGTTATATGTATAATAAAATATAGTAGATAATTATTGTGAAACTGTGAACATTGTAAGGCATTCTGCATATTTCAAGCCGGGGCGAATCGCTAGTCAACAATAAAAATCATTAAAGATTTAAACAAAGAAGTTTGTTCTCGACTGTACCGTTTTATTGTGATCACAGATTACACAATTAGGCATAGTTTATTAAAACAAACCGATTCGTCGTAATCCGAATACTCTATTGTAATCGATATTTAAATCGATGATGCAATTGTTGACGTCCTGCGACAGTTATAATTGTTGTGCGAATATAGATGGAAAACAATTTTGAATAACGAAGCACTTTGTATGTTAGGTGTCAAAATTTAAAAGTCGGTCTCGAATATAGGATATGGTCTAACATCAATCATTTTAAACTGCGACACCATACAATATACGGGTATCAAAGCGACATAGATTATAATACGAATAGTTAAATAAAAATCATTAAAAAAAATATCATGCATTACATTACTTTTATCCTGAGTTATTTTGATAAAAAATATATATGTTTATGTTGAAATAAAAGTATCCTTTGCCACTGCTAACTTTTTTCTTGACTACGATCGAAAAACATTCAGCCCAATAGTTAAATGTGTAATTTAGAAAAGGGTCTCATTTATAATTATGTAAACGGGTCACCGTTTCAAATGAAATGCGTTTGGAATTCCTATTCTAAAGAAAACGGATATAAAAGTTTTTTTTTTTTAAATGAGTCTTTGTATAAACATTTATCATATGATATGGAATATATGTGTCGCAGTGTTATTTAAATATTGAATATTTTGAAGCGTCAATAGTGCAATTATTCATGGGCTGGACAGCGATGTAAAAATCGCAGTTTCGAAACTAACCCATTACTATAATGTCGACCATACTTCTAACAGAAGCTTTAACGGACATTGCTAAAATGATTAAAATAAAATTCTAGTACAAATATACCACTTTTACCTTTAATGCATGCGAAGCCGCGGGTGACAACTAGTAGCTAACATAAATTAAGCACATGAAAACTTAACGGTGCTTGGATCTGAACCCACGATATGCAGATTATTTATAGGGGTTCTGTTATTACTTATTCACTCGGCGATAGGGCTTCAAGCCCGTCTGGGTAGGTGGCACTCATCATTCTACCGCCAAACATCAATACTTTGTATTGTTGTGTTCTAATTTTAAGGGTGAGTGAGCCAGTGTAACTACAGAGTAAGGGATAACTTATTAGCTCAAGGTTAGTGAGCATTTGTTTGTGTGTGGGTGTTTAATATTTTTGCTTAGAAAATGTCTAATACATTATAATAATTTATTACTTATTAAAAGTAGTCTATGTTACTCCTTATTACATAGCTATCTTCTAGTAAAAGTCCTGTTAAAATCAGAAATAAGCAGACAGACAGAATAAATGTAAAAAATATTATTGTATTGAATCATAAATAGTAAATATGCGATAACTTTAACATATATAGCCTTTAACAGTAATAAGCAATATTTTATTCATGCTATTTAAAATGAATGAAAGAGCAAGAACGATTACCTACAAGGAATGTTTTGTATTTTTATCATTAGATATAACACATCGCGTACGAATCGTTTCCTGTTTGCCAAAGGATAAAATACGATACGCTATATGACAAATATGGAGGTAGGTTACCTACACGTTCAGATTTAGTCGCTTCCCGTCATTATCTTGCTTTACCGTTTTTTTTATGAGACGGGCCGAAATTTTATATATTTGTATAGTCACATATCCCGCATGGCGGCGATTTATTATTCACTCAAAGTCAAAGTCAAAAACCTTTATTCAAAATAGAAGTGCTTACACTTTCTTATTGATTGTCGAAAATCTACCACCGGTTCGGAATATAATACCTCAGACCTGAGAAGAACCGGCGAAAGAAACTCAGCGGGATTTTTTTTTTTTTAAATGTCAATTTATAATTTACAACAATAACTAGCTGAATAGCTGTAGTTGAACACTAGCTGAATCCACGGCTATACCCGTGCGAAATTTGTCAAACATCACAGACACCTTCAAAAATAACGAACTCTCCAGTAGTACGTACACCGGTTTTTATGGCTCTTTCTACGGCACTCTGAGGTCCTATTCGATTCCCGGCCGAGTTGATGTAAAAGTTAGTTTTCTATGTTGTTTTGGGTCTACGTATTTGTAGTACCGTCGTTACTTCTGATTTTCCATAACACAAGTGCTTTAGCTACTTGCATTGGGATCCGAGTAATGTATGTGATGTTGTCCAATATTTTGTTCACCCCCCATTTTACTTCTTAGATATATTTAATCTTTCATACCTTTACCCACCATTTTACCCCTTAGATAAATTCATTGATTCTATTTATGAAGAAATAATCTAAAAACAATAAATAAAAATGTATTGAAAATTCTTGAAATCAACAAATAAAAATAGTCAACTACAATAATTATGATTACAATAGTATCGTTAATTAATTCTAAAATGTTACAACAAACGATTGGTTTTTAATAAAGCGTATTTCAAACCTTAAACCGTTAGGAATAAGGGCTAGAACATTTTAGTTTGTTTGTAAAATAAAATGAGGTCAGTGGATGCAATACGCTAATTTAATAAAAACGTGTACGGTATGTGATGGTAACAAAATATACATCCGAAAATAGACATAATGTACATTGTAATAAATTGTAAATTACCATAACAGAGTTTAATGTAAATTGTTATTTGGAACGGATGCTGGCTATAAGTATAAGTTTGCACATTGTTTCGTGTTTACTGAATTTTTGTCCGCAATAGACAAACACAAGGGTAGCTGTTGAGTAAGCTATTGAGTTACAGGAGTTAGCTTATTACAATGCATTTAAACTATTGAAATAGTAAGCAATTTTATTAGTGCTATATGTTGCCAGTTTAGACCATTTTTATGAAAGTCCACCAAGACTGTGTGCTGTTATAATTAATCATCCCCTACATTGCCAATGCGCCAATATGTTTCAGCAAAAATATGTATACAACAAAAATAGTCGTGCTATAAAATTTTAGGTACATTTTAATTTCGTTTAAAATATATCCAAAAAAGAAGGTCTAGGATATCCCTTTTTTTTGCGAATCACCATTCCCGTTTAAATAACCGAAAATACTCGTTTAAATTTTTTATTATAAAAAAAAAATAAAGTTCATTAGGTAATCACAAAAGAAGCGCTTTAAATTGACACTTAACTAACTTTAGTAGTTTGACCAAACTGATGAAAAACCAAAAGTATTTTCTTAGCATTATTTCCTCATTTAGTGAATGATTTGCCGCTAAGCAAACACCTCCAGCAACTTAGAAAAGTTTTGCGATATACCTCCATACTGCACTCAATTGATGGATTAGGTTACAATGTGTCACAATGGTTTCCTCATCACACTTTCCTAACCAGTTCAAAATGATATAGTGTTTGGATTTGAACCCGCAACTATCGATATAGGCTCACGATTAATTAGCAAACTAGGATCAAAATGTCGTACGACATTATGCCCTAAATACTCCACAATTAGGATAATCGGCTTGTTGTATAGTTAAATGCACTTTCAACAAAGCCGCCACATCTCAATTGTGCCAGAGGTCTTGCCTTTAACTATCAATATCCCATTGTGGAAACATACGATTATATATTTGGGACGGGGACGCGGCGACTTGTGAAACGTGATTAAAGATGTGTTTGTGATAGTCGTTTTTTTTTAGTTAGATTATCAATAGTGTTTTTATGTTTAATGTAATGTAATAGTAACATTGGTAGTTATTATAAAATATGCAAAAAGATAAAAAAAAACTTTTAATCAAAATCAAGTTAATCTTTTCCGAGCATAGATTTTAGCAAAAAAAAATATAATCCGTATACAAGAATACCGATAAATATAATTATGAAGTCATGTAGATTATATTTAATAATTAAGTAATTTTATTTTAAGTACATAGTAAGAAACTGAAAATGTCCCACTAATTTTATTGGAAATAAGACACATGTTACGTGCATGCAATTTTTCTTGCGAAGTTTTCCTTCACCGCCGATCATGAATATTTATAATTCAACTTTGAAAGCATATCAAAATTAACACGCCTCGATTTGAACCCGTAATCATCGGCAAAGATGCACGCTTTGTGATAGCTAACTCACCTCGGCTCTTCTTACCATTTACAAAGAGATACAACATTCTTAGAAAAAGGTCATCGTTTTTCTAAGAATGTTGTATCACAGATGACAAAATATATATTTTTTTATTTATACACAAACTGATTGTCGCCCGTGATTTCGGTCGTGATTAAGGAGATCGTCGGGAGTTCCAGCTTGAATCATACCAAATTTACCAAATCGAATACTTAGTTTCACCCTATAAGAGCAAAATACACACATACGTAGTCACATTTATAATATTAGTATAAATAAAACGCGGAATTTCTATACGTTTTAAGGCGCCCTATGTTTTCAGTGTTACATCTTAAAGTTACAATTGCATTGTGGCCTGTCCTAGATCTTAGATAAACGCCTATCATTAGGACTTCTAAACACCAAGTAGTAATCTAGGTAGCACGCGAGTAACAGTTTCTTATACTCATTCAAAAAAATCCGTAATAATATTATAAAGGAGTTTTTATTTGAAACAAATAATAGCTTCTTACAATTTTCACTAATAGAAAGCTACATTATTCCTGAGTACTATATTATGTTACATCATATAATTTTCTTTATTAATAATTTGCATCCGCGTGGATAAAATCGAGTCAATTAAAATAAAAAAAAAATCAAATTTGGAACAACTAATAATTTACTACGAAAGAGGTTGAGTATTTATACAAAATTAAAAAAAAATAACAATTTTAGGCAGACGATGCCGCGTGTGTATATTCGTTTTATAAGACTAATTCTCATAGTACACTGATTGTATTAATTATCAAGTAATTACAGTAATTGATTATGTAACGATAATTTTCACGTGTTCTTATGACGAAATATCTCACGACTCCAATTATATTTATTGCTTTTGTATATAACGGATATGCGGTATGTGATATTATGCAGTCAGTAATAAAGTTAAATTATAAGCATAAAACCTCTTTTTTAATTACATATTTCTTTTTCCGTGTGGTATTAGCAAGTAGTAGAATGACGTAAGGAAAATTAAAACAAAGAACATCCCAAGTCAATGTTGCCAACGTGATAATAATAATGAGCCTGAGAAATGCATCGAATTTGATTTAATTTTTCGGTTATAAAAAAAAAAAAAACTAAAAAACTGTTCAAAGACAAATGTCACATGCTTCTATTTTTAAAATTAGGTAATCATACTTTTCTTTTCACATGTTTTTAGGGTTTCATATCTCTATAGGGAAGTGATTCGATCTGTCCGACAAGAAGCAATATGAAAATATCCGAAAACCGACAAATCTTTCAGCACCATTTATTGGTACGGAACCATAACTTCTTAAATCCGTCTCACACTTGTCCGTTTTTTTATTCATTGGAATGTAAGACTATTTGAAATATTATGCGGCACAGTTGCGAATGACACTTAGTACTAAGAGCTCTATTGAATTAGATTGTACTAAATTAGTATATTTATCTCTAAATTGATATCTCCCACTCGACTTTTCATCTTAACGGTGTAATTTATGCCCGTCTTGAATATGGATAAGGCGGATGCTGATGTTAAAATGCTAAGCGACATGATGCACGTAGCTTTAACTGATGGAGATATAATATGTTCTATGAAAACCCGACTTCACTCGGCCAAAATAAATAGAACTAAATAAATATAATTTACTTCGCATGGATGCAATACTGATACTCAATGTACTAAAATATTGTCTATTTACAACAACACATTAGAAAATTCTAAAATTATCAGTGTTTCTTTACTTTTTTTTAGTGTCCATGTACAATATAAAAACCTTCCTCTCGAATCACTCTATCTAATTAAAAAAAAAAACGCATCAAAATCCGTTGCGTAATTTTAAAGATCTAAGATACATAGGGACAGATAAGAGTAGGTGAGCGATTTTTTATAGTATGTAATGATAATGATTTGTAATGGATAACTTTCGACTGAGCTTACGTACCGTACCACTACGCGAAATTTTTATTTGAAATACATTGAATGCACCCGTAAACATGGCCGCCCATTGAACTAATGTCAATGTCATTAAATTTTATGGATTTAATGTCGAAATATGTCGATTACATGATTTTTTCGAATATACGTCGATCTCTTTATACATTTTAGCGATCTATAATTTTAGATAGGTTTCGATCAGGTTTATGAAAGAAAATATATTGCTTATAAGTATTTTACAATCTGTCTGAAGTTGCATAAAATATAAATGATGTATAATTTATATATGTTATAACAAAAAAAATGATTTGTTTGCTAAGAACACTTGTGGTCAGAATATGTATTTTAATACTGATTATTTAAATAGCCAATATGCAATTTGTTTGATGCTATCTTCATCCTCAAGCAACGAAACTCTCATTCTCGTTTAATGGTCCAATGGAATGACCATAACGGCCAAAGAGAAATCAAACGCTGAACTTACTTTCAACAAAAATAGGTACACTGCCTACCTAATAGAAAAACCTTTAAATACGGAACCCGTAGTCCGCACTTATTAAACAAAAAGGCAGTAATTGTTATATAGTATGCTATTTTCTAATATAATATTAAACTAACAAGACTGTACTTTTAAATGTTGAAAAAGAATAACTGCTGATTTTCTTGCCAATTCTTCTCAATAGAATCTAATTATTGGTAGCTTCACTATTTAAAAGTGCTTGTAAAAGCCAACTTGAATAAAGAACATTTTTATTATGATTTTAAATTCCAAAATTCCACGTTATCTCAATAGAAAGCCATTCTTAAGACATAGCCGCCATTTTTAAAGGCTTTGCGTATTGTTCTTATTCATTCTGAATATTTAAATTTTAAATGTCCTTTTCGTTTCGTCACAAATTCATAATTGCTGGCCCTTTGCTCGAAAGTCGACAGTTAATTGCTGTAATTGACCGATCAACACATTTGGGGATACTAATTAAAGAATAAATTTAGGGTTAATTAAAATTGTCTCATTTTTAAACACAAATCAACTCAAACTCAAATTCCTTTATTCAATATAGTAGCATTATTACTTATTGATAGTAGAATTAAACTAAACCGTTAAACAACAGTACGCAGTATTGTTGTGTTCCGGTTTGAAGGGTGAGTGAGCCAGTGTAACTACAGGCACAACGGACATAGCATCTTAGTTCCCAAGGTTAGTGGCACATTGACGATGTAAGGAATAGTTAATATTTCTTACAGCGTCATTGTCTATGATTGATGGTGACCACTTACCATCAGGTGGCCCATACGCTCGTCCGCCAACCTATTCCATAAAAAAAAACACCACCAATCAAGATCAAAGTATACTTTAGTCAAGTAGGCTTTACATTTATTAATTCGATGCTTTTTTATTGTCTGCATAATCTTGTACTGAATAATATGCCTTCTTTACCAATGTACTTTTTACAAATATTTAAATTTATAAAACGGCAAAGTTAAAAATGTCTGTGGGAGAAGAAAGTCAATAAGGATTTATTGACTTTGCGAAGTCGGAAACTTGGCGTTATAATTTTATCCTTACTTATGCACATACATTGTTTATCACAGATTTTATCAAATTGAGTAATGTTACTATGAATATCAATGAAACTCCCTGAACTGGCGAAAGACTTTGAGCCGATCTAAAGGAATCATTATTTTCAGTTTCTGAAATCGTGAAACTGGCTGGTAAACTAAGCAGACATAAATTTGAATTAAGACAAAATGCTATTCGAACATTTCATTTCTTTGACGTCCTTCTTGATTTGACATAATGAATGAAAAGAAAAAAAAATTAAATTGTCAAAACGTCCAGACCACGTACAGACAGACAGGCAGCTGACTCTTAGCGAGACGTGAGAACGACATCGCATATAACAATACATATTTTAGTTACGCTGATCATCGTGTGAAAAACTACACTGTTGAATCACGTAAAAGAAAATCTACAGCTATTTTTCTCTTATATATATATACGATAAGCATAGATGGCCCAGTGGTTAGAACGCGTACATCTTAACCGATGATTTCGGGTTCAGACCTAGGCTAGCACCAATATAAATATGTGCTTAATTTCTCTTTATAATTCATCTCGTGCTTGGAGGTGAAGGAAAACATCGCGAGGAAACCTGCATGTATTGTCATTCATATATCGAAAACTTTTTTTGCACCCCAATTTACACTAAAACCTTAATAGCTACGAAATAAATAAAAACGATGTATATACTGGACTGTTTTACATAAGCCTTATATCATTACATAGTATAAAACAAAGTCGCAAACCGCTGTCTGTCCCTATGTATGCTTAGATCTTTAAAATTACGCAACGGATTTTGATGCGGTTTTTTTAACAGATAGAGCAATTCGAGAGGTAGGTTTTTGTATTTATTTATTTATTTATTTAGGAAACAAACAATTATAAATACACCTAATAGTAAAAAGACAAATACAAGAAAAACATATATCAATCAAGTTTCTCCTTAAAAATAATACATGTACAATAAAGTATAGAAACGCTGATAATTTTAGAAGTTTCTAATGTGATGTCGTAAATAAAAAAAATCCTGTTGTATATTTAGTAACAGTATTACACCCGTACAAAGCTGGGGCGGGTCGCTATGTTAGCAAAGCAAGCCATAATTATAGTTGTAACATAATTAATCGCGTACGTTTTATTGCAGTGCAGTACGACCTCCCTGACTGGTAAATATTGCTTGTATTTAATATTTTATGATGCGATGTTCTTGTTAAGTATGATTTCAATAACTTTATAATGTTTTTGTTTTATTATAATCTATACTAGTATTATAAATGCGAAAGACTGTCTATCTATCTGTTGTGTCACGGCAAAAGCACTGAACCGAATTAGATAAAATTTTAGTCTTTTTTAGTCTAAACACTTTACGACTAATCCCTAAAACACGGACAAACCAGAGAGCGGCAACTAATATAATATGTTTTCATTGGAAAAAGTGGTATTTAGTGATGCAACGAAAACGAACATTCTTATTGGCCGAATAATAACCTATTATATAATATAATATTAAAAAAAAAAAACTAACCAAAGCTAAAAAATTGTCCTATAAATATTTTTCAGTGCTACCTCAGCAAAATTTAGTTGTAGCTCTGGGAATATAGTAAAGAAAAAATAAATAGCCTAACATTTAATGTCTTAACATATTATGTAGTGATCTTTGAAGTATTAAAATTATTATAAATTCCTGTAAAAAGATAGTGATGTATACCTGTGTGTAACTTATTCATATCTTTCCTTTATAATTATATATAACATATATAAATGTCTATGTGTGTATGGTATATAAATGCAATATGGATTAACAAATCGTTGAAGTATTATTAAAGAAAACCTTATAAGTATTTGTATTCAAACAGAAATAAGTCTCAATATATAACTTGCACCATTTTCAATGCAACGAATATTATCGACCGATCAAAAAATACGCTTTTAATATTATTGAAAAGAAATTTTACGTCTGTTGAGTCAGTTAACGAGAATCGTTACACAATAAGGCTATAAGGATACGTCTTACCTACTTGGTTTTTTTAAGGCTTTTTTGCCAAGGAAACCGTCGTATTCAGGTCAAATTAAAAAGGTTATGACGAAGTATTTATTTGTGTTTTATATCCGCGGGTAGTTTGTTAGTCACAAATATGGTATGCAAAAGAGGATAAAACAGATGCAGAAAACCATTTGTTTAATTAATTTAATCATTGTTTGACAATTTTTGGCAGTATCTTGTTACATCTTCGTTCAAATATATTTTCATTTGAAATAACAAAAAATATTTGACCGCGAAAGATATGTTGTCATAAATTGTTTAGATAGACTAATATTTATTATTTTATTGGACTTAATTTTTGAATGTTGCAACATACTTTTTTTGGGCGGGAACGATACTGTATATTTATGAATGCTTTTGAAAATATAAACTTACTCGAAAAAATATGAGTAGATTATATATAAAATAATATATTATATACCTAGTCCTATTTACTTATTATTAATAAAACAGGTTATAACTTAAATACAACGTATAATATTTTAAAATACACTAATTTATAATATTTTAGTTTGAAATCTAAGTTGATTAAACAATAAAATAAATATACAATTTGAGAATTGTTTGTTTACCGATTTACAGCTAACGATAAGATTATCTAATTTAATCATATTTTTTTTACTTTTAACGACATTTTAATGAATAGATAATTTTTAAGGCAACGACCCAACAGATAATTAAACCATTTAGTTCAAGGAAGATTTAGAATGTTTTAATCTTAATTATCTGTTGCATTTACCCAAATAGTAAGTGACGTTATGAGAAGGTATTTAGTGTCATATACTGTTAACCTGTTTTAGTTTTAAATGGGTAAAAATTAGCTTATGATTTTATTTTAATTATTATTTCAACTAAGTTCAAAATTATGGCTTTAGGTGTTTTCTTTCAAACAGCTGATCCGATTTTCATGAAATTTGGTATGAAGCAAAATTTGAACGCTAAGGAAGGTTCTAGGCTAAATTTTGGCTAATAACTATGACGTGGACGAATTACTAGAATAATTGAAATTAAAAATAATGTAACAACCAATGATATTCTAATAAACAGATATGTTATGCCCATATTAAACAACAGAAAAAAGTGTGCTGCGCCGGGGACCGTTTATTTTACATTTCGTCACAAGTAAAAAGGATAGCTTGAAAAATAATAAGTAAAAGGGATAACTAGATGTTTTAATTACGCAAAACGTATTACTACATAATTATGATGTATTATAACGTATTACTGGCATAATTATGATGAAAACGATTAAAGGCAAACGTCCCAATTAGGACGTTTTCTAGTCTTCACTTTTTGCGCGTTAATGACATATCTGTTTACTAGAACATCATTGGTAACGACGAACTCTGAAAACGTCTTCCTGTAATTGGTGGGAGAACCTTTTTTGTCTCGCTGGGAAACAATGCATTTCCCATAAATGTAATTCGTCCACTCCCTGGGCGACTACCAGTTACATATAATTGTTAGTAAACAATTAAATTAAATATATGCTCTATTTTCTAATATGTTTTTTCCTTGTCAACAGTGGCAGCAGTGTGCATCCTATTAGAAGTAGGAGCGTTACCAAGCAGACGGAGCGGGTTCAGATGCAACGATCCCGACCTCTCTTTCCCGCACACAGGAGACACTATATCCATCTCTCTCATCGCAGTTATCACTGTCATCGTCCCATATCTAATTGTGAGTATTTTAAACAATAAAATTATTCCTTTAATTTGACCTTAAGGATTTTTAACCTTTTAAGTATTCTTTAATTCAACCTCGAAGTTTGGAAAAACCTAAGCGCTACTTCTCAGAAGTAAATTATTTACAATTAATGTTTTTGACATTTGTGGCATATAGCATATTGCATATATTTAGTGACATATAAAAAAAAAGAAAACTATATACACCAAATTGGAGATTGAAAGACGATATCTTGTCCTTTTATTTTTTCCCTCACAACTAATAATCTATATAAACAAACATAATACGTAGGCACATAATATGATGTTCTCTTCTCGACAAAAAGACTGACGACAACTGATATTACAAAAACAAAAATGTTTCAAAAACCGCACCAGAGACAATCATCTCTGCAATTCGATTACAAAACTTTAATAAAAAAATATGTCTTTTAATCTTTTGTCCCCGAATTTTCATCGTCGATACCTCATCGCTTATAAAAACAAACACATATAATAGTCACAAACAGATGACATGATCATATACATTGATTATATTTGTTCATAACAGGCTACTGTTTATGTATTCGCTCATTAAACACACATTGTATTCGCGACACGAGAAAACATAAAAATTTACATTTCAAACGATACACAAATATATTTGCATTGAAAAAAAAAACAATTATCGTCTGCCTAATTTTGTTAACGTTCTCACTAATGACAAGGTTATTAACAGTATTATTTAAACTTTAACAAAAAGAATGTTCAAAACAATAAATAAATAAATGGTCTCAGAACTGACATAAAATATAAGTATTGATAGTTCGTCCAATATTTTAATCGCTGATTAAACTCTGATTTAATTGATTTAAATACTGCACGCTCATTGATCGCTTATAGCATCATCGGCTGTCATCAACCAATGACAATTCAGATTACGGTCTTATTAGTTAATCGAACTTTGATCAGCGTTTCAGTAACTCGAGGTTATGTTAAACGTGACAATAGAAAAGTAAAAGTTAATAGCGTCAGACGTTTAAATTTTATAATCATCACTATATATTATAAAACATAGTCCTCTGGCTCTGTCTGTCTATCTGTATTAGCGATAAACTCCAAAACTACTGAACGTATTTACATGAGGATTTCATTAATAAACAAAGGGATTTATAAGGAAGGTTTAGGTATATAATTTATTATGTAAAAAAGTTGAAATAGAACAACAATTGTTAAATATTTCGAAAAAGGTAACAATAAAATGTCCACACGCGAGAAGCCGGCACAGACCTATAGTATATAATAAAAGTCTAAATAAAACTATGTAAAGAACTCGCTACATCTATAAATACGGACTCATAGACAAAACGCTTGACGTTCGAGTGCATTGTTACATAATGAAATTAATGTAGCAGAGTGCAGTTCCAACACTTACGCAATCATTCAATTTCAGCTGTGGGCTATTGAGACGATCCTGCACAGAGACGATGAGTATACCATCAAGAAAAACAAACTACTCGCCAGCGCTCGGACCGCGGCGTTTATATACAGGGACTATATATACGGGGCAGTGGTCAATTTAATGGTACTCGAGGTGGTCAAGTGTGTGGTAGGCTCGCCACGACCCACCTTCTTCGATTTATGCGAACCGGATAAAGCGAGAACATGTAATGGGTAAGTTGTTATGTTTTATTACGTAAACATTTTTAACACAGTTTTAAACAATCTTTATTAATATTATAAATGTGATAGTAAATCTGTCTGTTTGTCGCTCTTTCACTGCCAAACTGACAACTAGTTTTAAAAGAAGGCAGCTCTATTTTATTTCGTATCTTTATTATAAAACTGTGTGTGTACGTTTATTTCCAAAACAAATTTACATATCGATGTAAAATATGATATAATTATTATATTACATAATTTATACAACAATTATGTATTTGTATTCGTAGATTTACATACAGGATAAATAAATTCAATTGTATTTATGTATTTTCATTTGAATAAATGATTTGCTGACTACTATATTTCTAGCCAGTTCTTCTCATTAGAATCTACATTTCGAACCTTTAATATGACTATTCAAATTTGCTTTTAATAACCTAACCTAGAAGTACTAGCTACTTCTAGGTTAGGTTATTGTATAAAAAATATTGGATATTATTATCATTGAATTTGTTAAATATATTTTTTAATAGATTTATGTTAAAGCTAACTCGCATTGGTCAAAGACTCGGTACAACTTTTAATTTGTAGAACAAACATAAAAACAAATGATGTATCCGAACAGGAGTTAAAGCTTCCCCTTAAATCACTCTTTTTAGTCACGATAACCGTATTAAAATCCGTTGCATAGTTTAAAAGATCTAAGCGCACAGAAGTCAATACGCGACCTTATTTTGTACAATATAGAGATTATTGTAAGACTAATATGTACTTATGTCCTTTTCTCAGGTCGGAGTATGTAAGCAGTTACACCTGTACGTCTTCGAGATACTCCCGGTACTTACAAATCGACTCCATCAGAAGCTTCCCTTCTGGACATACGTCCTTGTCCGTATACTGTGGATTGTTCTTAGCGGTAATTTACTTTTATATTTATATGTAAACTGTAAACGTGTTTTTTTGATGTTCCAAATTTAAATATTTGAATTTTTGCTACCGTTACTATTGCTGTCAATTATGGACTGCAACGGATTTATGTATATGCGTGGTTTCAAATCCAAATAAGTGGGATTTATTTTTGTAATGAAAGAAAACATTGGTTATCCAATCTGGGTCTGGAAATTTTAGAATTAATTGATTTGGAATTTTCGGAAATTCAATAAAATTTAATAGAAGGATTTGAAAACAGCTTAAGCCAAGCTAAGTTTGCTTAATTATTGAATGAAACTCGTGATGAAACAAACATTTATTAGTTGAATTTTTCACATATTTCGCACTGAAGCAGCGTGAATTAAGCGCCAAACATATTCATAAAAGATACGACTTTTTCTTAATTTTATAGTATTACTGGGTTTCCTATATGTTTTAACATTAGTCATATATCCCAATGTATATATAATTGTGCATTTTGAATTGTGTAACCGATATGCGGTCATAGTTCCCTCGTGTCAGCCGTCCAATCAACCGCCCCACGCGGAAGTGACATTGACAATGACTGCTCACTTAATTAACCCTGAAACACTACAAAATCAACCCATGGGTTCCGTATAGACCAATTATAGGGCAGGACTAGACAAGTTGCATATCGATTTAGGAATGCGTTCTGTGTAAACACAAAAATGTATGGAAATTTGAGGATACGATGAGATGTGTTTGGAGGATACGAGGATACATAATAAAGGATGTGTCACAAAACATCAAGCTCAATCTAAGTTACTATCGCTATTTATTATAAATTATATAACAGATAATGAAATAGATCAACAACGTTTCAATATCGATTTTAAAAAACAATTACTAAAAAAACATTTTTTTTTTGTAATATTTAATTGTAATAATGACCACTTATAATCAGAATACAAAATTCATTTTTTTATTAATAAAGAAAAATTTTATAATATTTGAATTTCGAATGCTATTAAGGCAAAATAATAGTATTGATTTATTTCAATCGAAAAACATTGCTACAATATAATACAATTATTTTCAGTGGTACCTCCAAAGGCGAGCATTCAGCTGGCACAATCGAACGGTCCTGTTGGTACCTCTCGTTCAGATCCTCTGCATCATATACGCGGTGGTGTGTCCGCTCACACGAATCACCGATCACCGACATCACTGGTGGGACGTGCTAGCTGGTGCAATTGTGGGAATGTTCAGTGTCGTATACACGGTAAGATATTTAAACCTTCAAATCAAAATATCTTCCATCAAAAACTTCGCTTAATTATTGATTTTCAAGACGAAAGTACTGAAGACCTACGAAGATTTAGAGATCACAGCAATTTTTTTTAAATTTATTTAGTACTATAAATTGTATAGTAACAGTTCTTGTTTATAACATAATATAATATAATTTTTCCTTTCCATAAACACTTAGGTACATTAGTCTTATCAGTGTTTTCATTTAATAAGCTACTAAAATAATTAAAATTCCAATACAATAAAAAAAAAAAATTATTGCTTCAGTAGGCGGGCGGTCAAATGGTAAACAAAGTCCTACCAAATGAACTCATAATGAAATCTTATGTCCTATGTATGTTATATTTATGAATTTTTATGTCCCAGGTCCTAGTTCTTTGCAAGAACTTCTCCCAGCCAGCTGTTGTCAGCACGAGTGATATATCCAGCAGTGATGGTAACAACCACCAATCAGTACGAAGATTGCTCTCCAGTCAGCCAAGGGTCGTGGTCCCTTAGCCGCAGGCTGTGTAAGGTCTGGACAGGCCTTCAAAATATGGACAATATGTAGAAGAATATTGGATACTGTTGGTGATGTTGAGTCAGTTGAAGATCTGGTGATTAGCTAATGTGATTGTGATGACACGAAGGTCTAGTTGATAACGGGATAAGAACCATTCGACAGTGATTGGTTTGATCAAAACGATGTATTTTTGAGGTTAGACGTTTTCAAATATTATTATGATTTAAGAATCTTTCGAGATACTTTTCTATATTAAACGTAGAAAAATTAGATTGCTCAAATTCGTTGAATCATTTTTACGTAGGTATTTAAATGTTTTGTAATCGTAATAAATTTGTAGAACCTTAAACATTAGACAGAATAAATACGTAGGTACCTACGCGTGCTTTTAGTAAAAAAAAAACAATAAATTTTCACTTATTTCGTAAATAATAGCCGACTTTCATAAATAATTACAAAGATTATTTATATTAAATAGGCGTTTTAATCATATCGCCATTAAATGTTGTAAATAATTAGAAATTAAACCATTACTTTGTCGTATCTTAGTAGAACTGATTTATAAAATTATAAAGAAAAATAAGACATCATTAATACATACATATTTCGTATATAAAGTTATACTTAATATGTGTGTACATTATATATTAATTAAATAATAATTGACACTTAAATTGAACATTTTTCATTTAATTAAATGTTTTTGTGGCTCCACTACGATGTAATAAAAATACTCATTTAAACATTTGCCGTTTAACAGTAAGCCTGTTTACAAAATATATTCTTTTAAATCAATTTCAAACATCTTTGTAATTTATAAAATAAAAATTATGAAAGAAGTTAAAAATTCAGCTTTTTAAACGATAATTACAAAAAAGTTGTAAGTGAAAATCGACATCTCGTTTGGCGGCAAATCTTTTTTTTTAAATACATGACTGTGGTTTATTTTTTCAGCCAAGCTCAGGCTGTTTTATCAGAGTCCAAATAATAATTTAAAAAATATATGTACCCAGTGACAAATTTCGTACAAGATGATGTAATGTTAATGAACATTTTATGTTCTGTTTATGATTAAAATTAGGGGCTTATAAATTTCGAAGTGAAATTACTATTTGACATTTATCGATTGTTGTAAATTTATAACTTTTTAATGTTTAATAATTTGATTAATATTATGAATGTAAGTACTAAGTTATTTATTACCAAACGAAAGTATTTAATGTGTAGTACCTGCTCTAGTCGTAAGACATTAAAATATATTTTTTTTTTATTTTGCTATAAACATTAATAGTAACTTAATTCCGTAACCCACCTTCATAGATTGATAATTAAGAAAAGTTGGTTCTAATACAGCTTGCTTAAGTAATATAATAGAAAAGACAAGGATTGTTCGATAATTAAAAAAAACTGTAAATTAAAAAATAAATAATATTTTTTAAGTAACATGTTACCCGGAATTACTGCATTGATATTGTTTTTTTATTTTTTTATATTGTTTTTATTTTAAATATGTATATATTTTACATGGGTAACATTTAAATAGAATGAGGATTTTAAAGCTATTTCTGACACGTAATTAATTTATGGCAATAATACTGTATATTACGACACAACTTAGATGTAGCATAGGCAAAATTCGTAAAACCGGTCATATCCAGATTAAATACGCTATTCCAAATTATCAATATTCATGTGAATATGATCTTTAGACAAAAGTAATAACTTGATCATATGATCTAATATATTCGTTAATTTGACACGTCGATTTTACGAGAATCTATTCTAGCTAGTAGCGTCGAATGGCGCGATAGGGAGCTATTTCTATTGGTTGTGTATATCGGCAGTAATCGGTTTTAATGAATTTGCCGATGCTACATCTAAGTTGTTTCGTAATATTCTGTCTATCAACTATCTGTATAATATTGAATTTAAAAAGTTTTCAAATATAAAAACTTTTTAGTTCGAAAAGTATCAAATGCGCGCATACCTTAATATTAGAGTAATATTACCTTATTATGTCTTTTGTAAATTATTCTTCGGAACATTCCTTTGCATTTAGTGTGTATTGTAAATATTATAAAGTAGTGCGTGTCTGTATGTGTGTATATTGATTTCAATAAATGTCTAGAACAAATTATTTCCTTGTTTTTTTATTTTATTTTAAATAACCTTAATATTGTTGCCAGTATTTAATTAAAAACGCCGTCAAAAGTAAGTAAGTAATACAAACCAACATAATTACCTGGGCTTCGCACTGGTACTTCATATGTATCGTTATATTATGAAATTACATAAAATCAATAAAAATTGTAGTCTATATGTTATTCTGATGTAAACCTATATTACTCTAAAATTTCAACCAAATCCGTTTAGTAGTTTTCGTAAAAGACTAACAAACATACATACATCCATCTTCACAAACTCTCTCATTCATAATATTAGTATTAGTGGGATTATATCTATAAAGATATATCTTATAATATCTATAAAGATAGATATAATCATTATTCATGAATTAATGCATTATCGGCAGACTATGTCTGAGAATAACGTATGTATATTTAGCAGTATGTTACTCTATAGTCCATTCTTAGAAATATTTATTTTGAGCCGGATTCCTTTGTAGTATGTTTACAATCGTCTACTATAGTTTATCTTACGGTTTAGTTTCGTATCTAACTATTACAGGGCGTTACCAGTAATTTGATAACTATTAATCTTAATAACAATAAAAATCTAGTTAGGTGTTGCCATTACAATATTATTAATAAAAGTAAGTAAAAAGTAACAGCCTGTAAATTTCCCACTGCTGGGATAAGGCCTCCTCTACCATTAAAGAGAGGGTTTGGAACATATTTAACACATGTAGGTTTCCTCACAATGTTTTCCGAGCACGAGATGAATTATAAACACAAATTTAGCACACGAATATTCACCGGTGCTTGTCTAGGTTTGGCAATTACTTCTTTTAATAAATTTCACATAAAATTAAAAAAAGAAGTTTTTTTCAATACTTGCCAGTTTACAAGTTTGACATATAACACATGCATAACATCTTTATATATTCATTCATTTATAGTACAAACAATTTTATCGGTCCAAAAATAAATAAGTATGCAACACGCGAGCCGAGAATCGCGCAGATTGTGCATTCCCATAAATTACTGACAGCTACGATATAGGGCGAGTACTCACTGGCCATTTAAATATACACTGCGTCATTATTATATGACATTCCATATGTACCCTACACATATAGGGCACAGGTTTTAACTCGCTGATATTTTAAATCAAGATGCTATTGTTCTTTTTTTAAATGTTATTCCCGAAAAGCATATGACCTAAGATTCTGAGGTTATGCTAACTTATTCATACATAAACTGTGTAATGAAATAAAGATACATATATTATGTTTATGAGGAGGCTTGTGCAAATCCACTGGGTATGTAGGTACTTGTATTGGTGTGTTCCCGTTGAAAGGGTGAGTGAATCAGGATAACTATAGGCACATAACATCTAAGCTACCAAGGTTGTTGGTGTATCGGTGCTATAAGGAATGATTAATATTTCTCAATTACCAATATGTATTGGAAAAAATTACCACTAACCATCAGAGGGCCCATTTGCTAGTCAACCGAACTATTATACTTTATTGCACAACACACTTTACTCAACAGTAGAGAAACAAAAAATATATAAGAAATGGTATGCAAGGCGGTCTTATCCCTTATAGCGATCTCACACAAACAATATTTGGTAAAAGAAGCTTAATAGTGCAGATAGAAGGAGATGATTTAAGTATTCCTATATAACAGTATAATAACAAACTACACATAACTATATCCGAAAAATACATATATAATATATAATTAATTTTAATTATCTATCAAGATATATATGGGTACTACATAAAAAAGGTGATTATGTGGCATGCAAAAGATTGCTCAAACACAAGTGCACATGCCATTTCCTTATTCTCAAATTTAATTTGATAAGAAGGCAATTTGACATATCGAGAAATAATTCAGGTTTAATTCAAGCGACATCAAGTACTTGACGAGGAAGTGACAAATCTAACTTGCGGTTTCCGGGCTGTTATTAAAAATTTACAACAGAAATACCCAATGTATTTTTACTGGTCCGTTGCGGACTGAACTAGAATCCAGGTCCTTGGAATCTCTTTCACACATAGCTAGTGCGCAATGGTACTAATTTATGTCAGGAAAACTAAAGGTAAAGGTATTTTATGTCCACAGCATCATCATCAGCCTCTACCAGTCAAATGCTGGACATAGGCCCCCAAGGCGCGCCACTGAGTCCGATCTACGACACTTCTCTTCAACTCCCTACCAGCCACTTTCCGTATATCATCGCTCCACCGTGTCACAGTGCATCCTATGTCAACTATATCATCATTATCCTTATCACAAGTAAAAAATCAAAATGTACTTTATTCAAGTAGGCTTTTACAAGCACTTTTGAATCGTCACTTAACAACTATTTTAAGTGAAACTACCACCGGTTCGGAAAGTAGGTTCAACCGAGAAGAATCGGCAAGACCATTTAAAACTACAGTCATGTTTGTCAATTTCTTTCTAACCATAATATCGTCTTTCACACAATCCATCCATCGTTTCTTGGGTCGCCCTCTACCTCTTTATCCATCACAATACAGTATGTCAACTAATTTAGTATTAATACCTGCAAATTATTTTGTATTAGTATTATGTAATCTGTTACGTAAAACTTAGTCGGAACTATTCCCAACGTTTAGAAGCAAAAAGAGATACGTTTACATTAAAAGAAATAAGTAGATTTGTGCGACATAATCTATATTAATATTATAAATGTGAAAGTGACTCTGTTTGTCTGTCTGTAGCTGTTTCACTACCAAACCACTGAACAGAATTTGCTGAAATTTGATATGAAGCTAACTCGAATTTCAAAAAAGCCCATGTCAGGCTACTTTTGCCTAACACATGATAACCAACATCCTAAAACGCGAGCAAACACGCGGGCGGCTACTAGTTTTACATAAATGAATGTTAAATTGTATTTTTAAGTTAAAATGAAAAAACATAAGAAATACTTATCTACCAATATAACATATCATTGAGTAGTGGCGACAGAATCATATTAGCGAAATGTTGCATCCTTGAATACTTACCCAATTTTTTTTCCTCGCTGGAAAAACGCATCACGCGCTTCCCCCACGTGATTAAAGTGAGGGGGGAGGGCTATGTGGGACTCCCCGATGGCCTGGACGCCGAGTGCGCCCAGGTACACCAGAATACCCACTAAAAAAACAGCGGTACCCTCTCCGTCTTCTTCAGTGGGCGCTGGATGGCTTTCGTAAGCTACCGTGATGAAACTTGAATACTTACCCTAGTCAATGTGGATTCCTTTCAAGATGCATTTAATTTTATGCATATTATGCCCTAGCCCTTACTTACATAATTTAGACGCCCTAGGCATCGGACTGGCACTCAGTGAAATGCTAGCGAATAAAAGAAAACATTAGAGACCGTGTTCAACGCCCACGTACCATCCACGTTTAATGTAATACACTAAATCAACATTCTCTAAAAATCAATTTCAAATAAACTTTATTCAAACATACTTTTACATGTACTTTTGAAACTATAAATAATGTAGATTCTGAATGGAAATACAGACATGGAACTCAGTAGTTGCTATTTTCGAATAGGCTATTTGACTGGTTTTTAAAATCCATTTTATATTATTTAGTAGAGGTTATTTAGGAACTCAGCAAAAGTTGATTTTTTTATTTCTAGTACATATTTGCCGAAAAATATCATATTAAAAATTCCATATTTAAAATAAATTAAGTATTATTTTCAAGTTTCGTTAGTAAATAACCATTTTTAAACTCATAATATACAGTGATTACAATAATTCACAATTTATTTTTCGCACTGTCAAATAGCCTAAGTATAGTTGTTAAATTACTTTATATTAAATGTATAGTGTACTAGCGACCCGCTCAGGCTTTGCACTAATGCTGATGCAAAATATACTACAGAATGTCTTACAACTTTCACAGTTTTTCTCAGACAATACAAACCGCTAACTCTTACGATATCACTCAAATTATCTGTGTTTCTCTACTGTATTCTGCATGTATTATACATATAAGATTCTTTTTTTTAAGATCTTTCATTTTTATTAGGATGTCACGGTTAATGAAACAAAATTGAGTTTTTCTGTAAGAGAATATTTATTGGTTAGTTTTACATACATTACAATAATAAAAATAAAATAAAATAAGATTGTATTGCTTTTCAAAAATTAATATTTAAAACGCACCTGTAAGAGAAACGACATTTATGTTATTATTAACAATGTCCTCTCCTAAATTACCCAATTCTTTACTTTTCTAAGATTGCTTCTATATTCATATTTTTCATAGCTAACAAAATGTAGTTGTCATAATGCGTTCAATGACAGTTGATGTGCGGAATTCAAATTAAAGAAAAATACCTTTTTCTTTACGTACATATTAACCTCACACTTGAATCAATCTATCTATTAAAAGAACCGCATCAAAATTTGTTGCATATTTTTAAACACAGGCAGACGGACGGACAGACATTGGTGAGCGACTTTGTTCGTCGTCGTCGTTTTGTCGGATATATGTATCCGACAATAAATACCGTTACATTATAATATATCTCACGAGATTGTATACTGTCGAAAGATTATCTGTCACATACTGATTACAATTTAACGCATTGTTTTTCACAAGATTATAAAAACAATTCATGTTGCTTTTGTGAAAGACGGTTAGAAATAATGTTTCTTGTGAGATGACGTCAGAAAGAAAAGTATGAAAGGAGACACGCTGCCCCGACTACAGATAAAATTGGAATAAGGGCTGAAGGATGTTAATCCTGACCGAATGAACTATCTGAATTTATATGTCACTACAACTTTATGGTGATTTTTCCATCCTTTTTTTACGCTGGAAAAACGCTTTACGCGCTTCCCCCACGTGATGGAGTGGGGGGGTGTGTGGAACTCCCCGGTTTCCTGAACGCCTAGTGCGCCCAGGTCCACCGGGTTTACCCACTAAAAAAACCAGCGGTACCCTCTCCGTCTTTCGGCGGGCGCCACGGGATCGCTTACGCATGCTACCGTGACGCCCTGACAATGATTTTTCCATCCTTTATTGAACATCTACAATATAATATTGATTTGAGTTGTTACGATAAATTTAGTAGCATGAATTTACTGTAGACCGTGAAAATCTGGTCAGTCAACAAGGCGAGTTCCTTTAGGATAAATTTTATCACTGTAAATCCTGCTTCCTTGCCATTTGTAGGACTGATTTCATGAAAAGGGACGGAAGTCCTAAAGGGAAACGGGTCATGTTTGATTTGAACAATTACGTCAGATGGGAGCAACCTATTTTTCGAGAGGATATAATTACCAATATGACATATGCTATTTGTATATTATACTAGCTATATCTGCAACATCAAAGCGTTTGAATTTTTTTTTATTGTAGCCTATGTTACTTCTTATTATAACAGCTATCTGCAAGTGAAAGTCCCAACAAAATCGGTCCAGCCGTTCCAGAGATTAGCCGGAAAAAACAGACAGACAGGTAGACAAAAATTGTAAAAAAAATCTTATTTTGGTATATGTAACGTATATACATACAGATGAACTGAGTAAAAAAGGGCTATTAAATATTACAAACAGGCACTCCAATTTTATTATATGTATACATAAGACAAACTAAACCGTCGTAGACAATGTCTCCCTGTAATATTATTAGATTTGAATCATTGATCGCACTGTATATTTCGTTTTGTTAACATAAAAACAAAAAAATTAAAAAAATATTATTTTGGTATATGTACTGCGTAAACAAATATATGTATAATCAAAAGCGGTTATTTTAAACAAACAGCTAATCCAATTTTATAATTTGTATAGATAGGATTTAATTGAGGCTCGTCTTTGCGAAAGTGATATTCGAAAAAAAAGTTACATGATCTGTTAAATACACCGGCACTGACATAGCACCAGATTTAGCTCCAAAGAACTATGTAACTGTCAATATGTCTGTTTAGCAGAACTATTCTGTAACTCAAATCTCGCGGCAGAAAACGAGCGTGAAATGTCAGAATTTTATTATATCTCGAGATGGCCCAGTGAGTCGAGATAGCCCACTGGTTAGAACGCGTGCATCTTAACCGATGATTGCGGGTTCAAACCCAGACAAGCACCGCTGATTCATGTGCATTTCTCTTTATAATTCATCTCGTGCTCAGCGGTGAAGGAAAACATCGTGAGGTAACCTGCATGTGACAAATTTCATAGAATTCTGCCACATGTGTATTCCACCAACCCGCATTGGAACAGCGTGGTGGAATATGTTCCAAACCTTCTCCTCAAAGGGAGAGGAGGCCTTTAGCCCAGCAGTGGGAATTTACAGGCTGTTGTTGTTGTTTGTTGTTGTTTGTAATTATATGACATTGACCACAATACTTACAAAATTTATCCTGTATTGTATCCTAAAACATGACATATATGAGTGATTTGTCAAAACTTCACAAAGAGATACGTGAATTTTCACAGAATCACAAGGCTCGACAAATAGTTTGATTTACTTCACCCAGTTCCCATCTGCTTCTTTTTTTTTGACTAATTATGCATTCATATAAACTTTAAAATCAAATGACGTCAAAATCAATGATCATTATACAAAAAAATCATGTAGATCATTCGACACGTCTATGTTAATTTCTGATTATAAATTTGTGAGACGGAAATCTTGCCCTTCAAACATCAAAATCAAACAGAACACTAACTAAAGTGCAATGTTCATAATTTAATTAAACTCAAGCAAATTCTGTAATAAGTATTAATTGCGCTTTCCCGGTTACTTCTCAAGTTTGCTTATTTTATTTAAGGGGTTATTCGAGTGTAAAATTAGCGTAGCGGCTGCGTTATTAAAGTTTATTATTACACTAATATAATACGGATGCGTTTTATGAAGGATCATTTATCTTATTAAAGTACAATACCGTGTTTGTGAAAAGAAAAGCAAAAATGGCTGCTGTATATGGAATTTAAACTTTGAATCGTAAATTGGGGTTAAAATTAACTTAAGTAAATTAATTTAGATAATTAAAATCGAATTCCAAACTGTAACGCCGTTTTAGTTGGAATAGCAATTTTTGTGGTACAGCTAGACAGACCTCCAATTCAATTTGCCACCTGATGGTAAGTGGTCACCACCGCCCTTAGAGAATGGCAGTATTAGAAATCGGCTTGCATCTTGTTGTTATTTATGTTTATTAGAAATATCCTGCGCAAACTTTCATCCTCTTCGAGCCACCGGTCTGGTCAATAATTATCTAAATAATATTACATAATATTATATATTACCAAAACACTCGTAATAAAAAGTGTACAAAGAGAAATTTTTGTTCAAGACAGGAACACTTCTCACAGCTGCGGATTCCAAATCTCTAGTTTGAAACATGATAAGTTTTTCGAGTTTTTCTTTTGGGAAATTCCTAGTTACAGAACGAAATCGCGGAATTCATATAAATATACACCTGATCTTTCATCTCACACTGCAATATCGGTTGCCGTCTTATTATCACAATATACTTACAACACTATCATGTACATAAAATGAAATCGATTAATTTGATAGAAACAGTAGCAAATCCAATATTAAACCGTAAACAGGAGAAGTGAAGATAAGCTTTCTTCGCAATTCAATAATTTCTGGAGCAAAGTATTTGATTCTATAATAAAACTGCAGAAAATTTTACATTTATCTATACCCAAAGCACTTGTCCAAAAATATCTAACTCCTCATTACTGAATGAATGAATGAATCATGAAAATATAACAGCAGAATGGATCTAGATTATACTCTGTAATAGCACAAAGTCAGATAGTTTTTACCCCGAAAATACTCGGCATACCGTCTATGCCGAGTATTTTCGTACATAGACATCTGAAGAACAGGGGAGATTTCAGTTTCGTTACTTTTAAGGAGTGTGTAGGATATTTTCTTAAAGGGGAACCCCAGTCGTATCGATTCGGAAAAACCGCCGGCGAAAGCTGATTCCACGGAGTAGTGGTTTGAGGCAGAACCTAAAAATCGCCTTATTTTGCATATTGCTTGATCAAATAGACAATTTACAATACTTAATAGTTTAGTTACATACTTGATGCTTAACAAAAATCCGTGATTCAAAAAAAAATTAATGTTGTGTGAAATTGTGTTTAAACCATCCTTTTATATTAACCTATATTGTTTTTGATATTACATATCTATAAATAGATTCAATGCATTCATTTTTAACTTATACAAAGATGAACGAACGCAGTAAATCTTATCATATGAATTTCAAATTTGCGGTCAATAGCTTGTTTAATAGTTATTGAAAGCATCAACGGAGCATACATGAATATATTTGAAATCTATATTTATATTATAAATGTGAAAAATTGTATGTGTGTGTAAACACAATAAAATCAGGATGAAGTATTTGTGATAGATGAAGGAACTTTACAACATGCTGCTACTCATAAATGGTCAAATAAATGGGGTGAATTCTTCACGAACTTGATAAATATCTACGTAATAAATCTCTGTTGATAAGTTAGCTCCGTTGTATTTAACTATACTTAAAATTACATAATTAGGAATCCTCATTAGTCAGTTTAGTTGATGCCACAACTATTCAAACAGAAAATAAGTGGCCTTACAGCCCTTGTAAAATTGTTTCACTTTTTTTGTTTACACAAAATTTTAGTTAAGTTTGGTTTGGTGTATTGTTTACGTAATGAATAATTTATATTCCGTAAAGTGTCAGTGTCTCTAGGTTGTGGTTCTTTATAATTAGCTGACCCTACTCGTCTGATTTTCAAGGTAATGTTATATCATTGTCTTTTATGTCAGTCAGACTTAAACTATCAACGTAAGTAACATAAACTTTGCTTAGCAATACTTTCGTAACATAAGAGAATCCACCCTTGGGGATTAAGATATTATGTTCCATGTGCCTGTAGTTACACTGGCTCACTCATCCTTCAAGCCGGAACCCAACAATACTCAGTACTGTTGTTTGGCGGTAGAATATCTGATGAGTAAGTGGTACCTACTCAGACGGGCTTGCACAAAGTGCTTCCACAAAGTAAAGCCCAAAGTTCAGTTATTTGAAAATTATATGGGCTATTTCTTACTTCTACTTTGGTTCTGTGAAAATAAACTTCGGTGGATTTTTTTTTCGTTCATTTACAATTACATTCACAATGGTTTAGAGGCATTTCATTCGTAAGGCATGTTATCATGTATAAAGTCGTTAATGTTATAATAATCTTTAGCACATGGGCTCTCTTTGACGGTCAATTAGACCCTTGCAACAGAGATTTTTAATGGCACCGTAACAAATCTAACATCCTCGTTAGTTGTTAGTTCGTGTTGTTGCTACATTGAAAAACGTTGTACAGTGTTAACTTTTCTTATGGAATAGGTTGGCGGACGAGCCAATGGGCCACCTGATGGTAAGTGGTAACCATCACCCATAGACAATGACTCTGTAAGAAATATTAATTACTCCTTACATCGTCAATGCGCCACCAACCTTGGGAACTAAGAAGCTATGTCCCTTGTGTCTTTAGTTACACTGGCTCATCACCCTTCAAACCGTAACACAACAATAGGTACTGCGTACTGTTGTTTAGCGGTAGAATATCCATGACTGTATTTTTTTAAATGTTGAAAAAGAGTAACTACTGAGTTTCTTGCCGGTTCTTCTCGGTAGAATCTACTTTCCGAACCGGTGGTAGCTTCACTTAATTATTAAATGACGATTCAAAAGTGCTTGTAAAAGCCCACTTGAATAAAGTATACTTTGATTTTGATTTTGATGAGTGGGTGGTACCTACCCAGGCGGGCTTGCACAAAATCCTCCCACTGAGTAACTGTAGACTTAACTATACATTAAAATATCAGATAATTTTGTTATGAAAGTTCTGTTTTCTCTGGGTTTGAACGCTAGAATCATACTCAGCCGAAATGTCCCAATAGTTAGATGGTGTTCATCTAAGCCAAAAGTAAAAGTATTTAATAGAAATTCCTCTTAAAAGTATTAACTAAGTAATTATACTTTTTATTGTTGTGAGTGGTAGTGTTCCCACGGCATACGATCTCTTCATCACACACGGATAACAGCCAGCAGTAAAACCTATCTACAGCGTGTTTAAGATCACTTTTACGGCGCGTTCTCGTAAACATATTTCAATATCTTTATGCGTAACTCTTGTCTACAGCATTTAAGTATAAATTAAATGTTAGTAAGAAAACTTACTCAGATGTGTAGTTGATAATGAGGCAACTTAACACAGCGATAACGAACCTGCATTCAACACTTATAGTGACATCTTTAATACTTCCGTAACCGGTATTCGTATTATTTATTATTCGATAAAGATATGCCCAAACCAGTAGAGAATATTTTGATTAGAGAGAGTAGATTAAGCATCCGCTAAGTTTAGTTTAGTGTTTCCGAGATTTGCGCAAACATGCACACATATACGACTGACGAGAAACATGTAACAATTATATATGTGTTGCTTTGCTCCGTGGATATATGACCACAGATATCGAGGTTCTGGGTTCAAGCTGCTGTCACCTTGAATGCCGTGGAATAATAGAAGTGAGCGAATAGAACGAGCATCTATATAGAAATAGCATGAAAATATCCCAACGCTGGGCTAAGTACCTCCCGTCCCTTTGAGGAGGTCAGAGCATATTCAACCACGATGCGCACATACAGTTTGGTGGATTCAAGCACATAAAAATTCGGTGGTGCTCGCCTGATTGAAACCAACTTAGCTTGGGTAAACTTGGGGTTGTAAATTTAGTTAAGCTTAGATTAAATTTAAAATTCAAAGCGGAAATGTTGCTAGCGTACTTGCCACCATTTAACAGTAATTATTTTTTTATTTTTATGAAATGGTAAAGAAATAAAAAAATAATCAAAAAAGACAATTTAAAAATGTGGAAAAGAGGCATAAAGGAAGGTAATAGTGACCATAAATATGTTTCTCTGACAAATAAATATGATAATAAGGCTATTATTACACTATTATAAATTATTAGATTAATAATAGCTCACCCCACAGTGCGCGTTCATCTTTAGTATCGAATAAATCAAACTATGAACCGATGACTGTACTTACGACAATAACTCAAAAGATACTATACTTATCTAATTCATAAAATTAGACAAGAATTAAAAATACTACAGACAAATTTGTTTCTTAATCATACAGCTTAAAGTTTAAAATACCTTGAATGGTCATGTACTTAAGATACATTGTCAAATAAGCCTTTCCAAAGAATCACATTAGACATCATTATATCTCATTTCAGATGTGAGATTACAGCTTCCAATCAAATAATTCATTTCTCAACTTGCCTTCAGTGATGAGAAAAGAATTGACCAATATACATAGAGAGTAAAGCTAGATATGGAAGCGACATCGTTTATTGCAAAAATAAATAAAAAAGGCATAAAATCTAATTATGTGTTTACTAGTAATCTTTAGTTTGACTGTTGTGTTTTTAAACTAATTATAGAAAATAATAAGCCAAAAAATCATTTGTTTATTTAATACTAGCAGTTGCCCGCGCTGACCTAAGATGGCCCAGTGGTTAGAACGCGTGCATCTTAACCGATGATTGCAGGTTCAAACCCAGGCAAGAACCACTATATAAATGTGCTTAATTTGTGTTTAATTCATCTCGTGCTCTGCATGTGTCTAATTTCATCGAAACTCTGCCACATGTGCAGTCCACCAAACTGCATTGGAACAGCGTAGTGGAATATGTTCCAAACGGTCTCCTTAATGGAAGAGGAAGCCTTATCCCAGCAGTGGGAAATTTACAGGCTGGTACTTTACTTTACTTTACTTAACTTTTACTAAGTCGCCCGCGGCTTCGCACGTGTTTTAGGATGTTGGTTGTCATGTATTAGGCAAAAAAGTAGCCTATGCTCTTTCATGGAGTTCAAGTTTGCTTCATACCAATTTTTGTTTAAATTTGTTTCAGCGGTTTGGTCGTGAAAGAGCGACAAACGAACAGACAGAGTTACTTACTCAATTAATATAGATTCACTTTTTACACAGAAGTCATCAGCCAAAAAAAAATGTTTTTACGTCAGGCAACACTAAGAGAGCCTTCTTTCTATTATTGCTAAAAATTTCGTCAAGTATTTTCATTGATTAACTATATAGTTAATCAATAAAAATACATGTATATATAAAAATATAAAGTTAATCTATAGTTTTAAATGTTTTTAATAAGCGTTCGTTTTAATGTATCCGGTGTTTTAAAAATACTTACAATTAATTGCCAGTTCGTATTCAAGTTTGTTTTAGATGGGACACGTAAATTAAAAATGAGACTGTCTCATTCAAAGCATGACGTGTGGCCACATTAGTCATATGCCATATTTTGCATCGCCAATCAGGACCAGTCTTGGAATCACGTGCATGCTTACTCATCTTTTAAAATTGACACAGTAGTTCTGTGATAGTACAACGTACGAGCAGAATTCTATATCGTAAAGGAAAAATAAAAAAAGTAACATTATCGTATGATATGCACTACAAATAGTTCCTGATTAAAATATATTAATTTGTATTATTATTTTTTCTGTGTAAAAGGCTATTTGACTGGTTTTAAAATACATTTTATATTATTTAGTAGAAGTTAAGGAACCCACTAAAAGTTGATTTTTTTATTTCTAGTACATATTTGCCTTAAAAATTTCATATTAAAAATTCCATATTTAAATAACGCGCGAAAACGCTACTTGGACAATATGGCGCTGCAATGGGGTCGGTACGTCACTTTCCTTTTTTTTAATCTGTGGTACATATAGTACAAAAGCAAGGTTTACAAGAAAGTGACTTCATCATAAGCCCGGCCAATCAGGAGCGTTTTTTGGTCACGTGACAAACGTTCGAAAAAATGCATTTTTATTTATGGATTTTTGAATAAATTAAGTATTATTTTCAACTTTCGTTAGTAAATAACCATTTTTAAACTCATAATATACACTGATTACAATAATTCACAATTTATTTTTCGCATTGTCAAATAGCCTATTACAGGAGATTTAAGTATCTCCTATATTAAGTGAAACGGAATACAGCGAAGAATTGTTCTTTGGTTATAAACAGTATTTATTAAGAAAATAGTGTAACAACTCAACTCAAGTTCTACCATTAATAGGTATAATTGTTCAGTGAAAATACACAGCTATTTTTACTAGCGGCCCGTCCCGACTTTACACGCATGCACTTAACTTTTTTAAATTTATTATTATATTATATACCTTCATTATAAATCCCTATGTCTATTAGTGAAAACCGCATGAAAATCCGTTCAGTAGTTTTGGAGTTTATAGCGAACACACAGACAGACAGATGCGGATGCTGATTGTTTTATAATATTGTAGTGATTTAAATAGTATTTAAGTAAGTACCTTCTTGGTTGGAGGTAGATGTAAAAATTATATCACGAAATTAAATAACATTGTAACTAAATTTTTTGCGATTCAACGGGGATATGCTGCTAGCATTCTTGCCACCATTCCACGTGGTCAAGATTTATACAGTAACTAGTTTTAGTTTATATTTGTATATATTTAAGCATTTAATGTTGTTAAATCTTATGTTAATAAAGTTACACTTTAGAAATGCAAAAAAATTTTAATCAACTTAAATATTAGGTTCTGAATTACATATGAGTTTGTCGAAGCGATGAGTCTAACATATCCTTTAATCGTATAGTACGACACAAATTAGATGCAGCATCGGAAAATGCAATGGAATGAAAAAAAATCCGATTACTGCCGATTTACACAACCAATAGAAATAGCTCCCTAACGCGCCATTCGACGCTATTTGTCGCTATAGATTCACGCGTCAGAGAAAGCAAGTGCATGTAAATCGACGCGTCAAATTGACGAATATATTAGGTCATATGATATTACAAGTAATTACCTTTGTGTAAGATCTTTACATATTCGCATCAGAAATAAATTTTGATAACGTACTCAATTCGGATGTGATCGGTTTTACGAATTTTGCCGATGCGACATCTAAGTTGTGTCGTACTATACTTTCAAACTTCCAACAAAAACTACACCGACACATAAGCCCTATTATTTTCAAAAATTCATAATGAGTCCTATGCTTTACATTCAAGATTTCGACCAATGGCGACACGTCAAATAATTGTCAAAGTTTTTTTAACCAATGAAATTCAATTCCGTAATCCAATGATATGTTGCTTTACCAATTATAAATTACTAATATTTAAAATCAATGATAGCATATTAAAGATGTCAGCTTTTGACTTTTATTGTAATATATTTGACGGTTAAGAAAATGACACGGATAATGTCGGCGATATAATTTAAGTATCGGAGATTCTGTCGCAATCATAATATGCTAATAAGTGTATTGGACTATTTGAGTGGAAATTGAGAAATTGAATATAAAGTACAGTTAAGAACAGAAATCGTTTGAATAAAAAACAAATCTAATAGATGACTCATTCGTTTGACATTTTTTTTCAAATTAATTTAAACTAGTCCAATAGACAGTAGAGTATATAAATCTTTACTGATTATCGCTTACCTTAGTGGTAGGGCTTTGTGCAAGCCCGTCTGGATAGGTACCACCCACTCATCAGTTATTCTTCCGCCAAATAACAGTATTGTTGTGTTCCGATTTGAAGGGTGAGAGAGCCTGTGTAACTACAGGCACAAGGGACATAGCATCTTAGTTCCCAAGGTTGGTAGCACATTGACGATGTAAGGAATAGTTAATATTTCTTAAAGCGTTATTGTCTATGGGTGATGGTGACCACTTTCCATCAGGTGGCCTATATGCTCGTCCCTATACCATAAAAATAAATATTTACTTATGTGTTAAATATTTAGTTGTACGTCCCAGTAATAATAATATAGATATCTCAGTGGGATAAGCTATCGGTTTATCTTTAGGACAAGTCAATTGTACTGCAGTCAAATTGTACTGCATTAGTGATATAAGCGCACGCGATCGGGATGACCGAAGGAATATCAGGTACACAATCAACAGTAATACATACTTTTTATAGCATGGCAGTACAACAATAGCTGCCTGTAAGTTTCCCACTGTTGGGCTAAGGCCTCCTCTCCCTTTGAGAAGTTGCAAATGTCCAAGGGCGGTGGTGATCGCTTTCCATCAGGTGAGCCTCTTGTTCGTTTGCCCCCTATAACATAAAAAATGCATAAATTAGTTAACTAACGTATAAATTATTTATTTACTAATTTATACTATTTAACATTAAAAATATATATAAGCGTTTCATCATTTGGCGCCAACTGTATACGAGTGACTTGCAGTTTACAATGATTAATTAAATAACTTTTGAAATTTCTTAAACATCTTTGGAATAAACGCCAAGTTTAGTAAACTATTAGACAATAATTACTACAAATAAGAATCCCTTAAAACCAATACTAAATATATTTTTAAACTAATTTTGTTGTCAACAGTACATATCTCAATGGAAGCGTCTTGTAAAAACGGTCGGTAGAGATATATTCTATAGTTGTAATAATGATAACGCGCCTAATAGAATATACACAAACGAGTATCAGCTTAAATTACGACCAGATTCTTAACCGTTGCGATAACACAACTATCGTAATACATCATATTATCATATATGCCTTTATTTTGTACGGAACCATCGAAATGGCAGAACTATGTACAGATAAATCGGTCGTTTTCCTTCCATAGTATTCACGCTTGATCTGTGTCAAATTTCATCAAAATCGATTCGATTTATATCAACAAATTCTAATTCAACAATGTGTCAAATTAAACACAAAGTTGTAATAGCATTTGGTGCATTAAGACTCACTTAGCAACGATTTGTTGACACAATATGCCTGTTCTCCTAAGTGGGATTTTGAACAAGTAATGACAGTCATTATATGATTGTAATATGATAGTATGTCTGTTCATCTTTCTGTTGCATTACGGCCAAATCACTCAATTTAATTTATAAAATTTGTTATGATTGATTAGAGAGTCCAGATGGCCCAGTGGTTAGAACGCGTGCATCTTAACCGATGATTGCGGGTTCAAATCCAGGCAAGCACCGCTGATTCATGTGCTTAATTCTTTATAATTCATCTCGTGCTCGGCGGTGAAGGAAAACATCGTGAGGAAACCTGCATGTGACAAATTTCATAGAAATTCTGCCACATGTGTATTCCACCAACCCGCATTGGAACAGCGTGGTGGAATATGTTCCAAACCTTCTTCTCAAAGGGAGAGGAGGCCTTTAGCCCAGCAGTGGGAATTTACAGGCTGTTGTTGTCGTTATGATTGATTGAAACTCAAGTACAGACATAGGCTGTTTTATCCCTAACACATAACAACCTTATAAAAGGCGTTTACAATTACATATGTAGGTAACATATCCTGCCTAGAAGTCAACAATAACATAAGACAACATCAATATATGTTCAATTGTTTTCTTATTCTTAAAACGTATTCATCATTTTTCCATTCATAGTTATTATGTACTATTAATAAAATGAATGGTCAGTTGAAAAAATAGGACAAATAACAAACAAACTTTCTCATTTATAATAGGAATAGGGCAAAGGGAGACACGTTATTGCTTTGAATGAATGTGTTGCCAACACACCGGTTTCTTATTCAACTTCTGTAAAGTTCACTTGTTTTGTAGAACAAAGGTAAAGAAAGTTATGGTCAAATATTTGATAGGTGTTTTAACAAGTGCCAAGGCATGTGCGCATGCGCATACATGGACGGACAAACAGAGCATTTTCACCGCTAATCTCGACCTTTGTTTGAATAGTTTACTATTTACTACTTCGTGTTACGGTGATTATGTTGAATGGAGTCAGGTCTATAAAGGTCTGGGTCAGTCATTATTAATATACATTGATAAATAAATCGTAGAAATGCTTTGACAATATACTGATATAATGTTTTTTTGTTGTAAAGTGTAATAAAATAAAGAAAACACCAGCTAATTATGTTTGTGCTTAAAAATTAGAAACGATTGGATATATATTAATTTATCCATAGATACATATACCTACCTATTTGTCTATAATTAAAAAAATATTTGAAGGTCATTTTATTTATGATTATTTTTGAAGAATATAATATATATTTAGATGAAATATCGTAATTTTTGCTATTTTTGACAGACAAACAGGAGACGCACCTGGTGGAAAGATTACCAGCTCCCATTAACATCTATATAAAATCATAATATACAAAATTACATAATTGTATCAGCTAAGTTTCTGGGAATGGATGTAATATGTCCGTAACCATATCTAGATCCAAAATTACATATTAATAACCACCCTGGTTTCTATGCTTCCAATAAAATATAAACAATCTAATTTGAATCAAAAAATTTCCTTAATATTTGAACTGCAACGCACACATAATATTTGGGTATACATTCGGATACGAATACGTAATTGTAAACAACTGTGTTTTAATCGTTTAGCTTCGAAAACAGTTACACAAACATATCAATGATATGTTTACTGTTTATCTACTGAAAATGTTTCGAAAACATACAATTCAAATGCCTTTATGCGAAATGGTAACATTTAACTTACTTATTAAAAAAGATAAAAACAAATATCCATGTTCTTTATTTCAATTTCACTAACCGATTTTAATTGTCACTATTTATTGGATTACATGGACCACGATTCTAGGACCTAGAATAAATATTATTTTATTTATTTTGTGTGTAAGCGAACAGACCGATAACTTTTTTTTACCTTATTTTTATATATTTATACCAATATTATAAATCTCTGTGTGTTTGTCTGTTGTATGAAGCATGTTTGAACTCAAAGGTAGACCATAGACTATTTTTTTATTCCTAATATCTGACGGTCAAGTCCCATAACGCGAGTGAAGCCATAGGCGACATATATTATCTTTATATAATTATCATCAACTTAAAATTTGTAAAATTGCAAGAATCTGCTATTTTTTTTATATTCTAATTACTTAATATATTATTGTATGTAAATGCATCTACATAAAGTTGCAAGAATCCACAATTTTTCTTTATATTCTTATTACACATAAAAACTTTTTAGTGATATGCATTCGAATGCATCTACAATAAAAATAAATTAATCGCAGCGCAAAACTAACAGTAAAGTTTATCATAAAACTATAGTTAAAAATAATCCTTTAAAGCTGGTGCGCGCCAACACTCGGCGTTATAAATTAACGGCGATAGTAAACTGTTAGGACTCGGTTCACGTGACCACACATGATGAAAAAATGTGTGGTCTGTGGTCGCATGAGGTGGCTTTGTTTTATAAGTTCGTGGGTAAATCTATGACATTAAAAAAATTAAAAATCGTGATGCGGGCTGTTTGTATTTTTTTTCTGGACCCACGGCAGTGTTGCCATGTTAGCTAAGTTCGACATGGCCATTTAGTTTGACAACAACCTTTTCTGATAATTATGTATAGTACGACACAAATTAGATGTAGCATCGGAAAATGCAATGGAATGAAATTAAAACCGATTACTGCCGATTTATACAACCAATAGAAATAACTCCCTATCGCGCTATTCGTCGCTATAGATTCACGCGTCAGAGAAAGCAAGTGCATGTAAATCGACGCGTCAAATTGACGAATATATTAGGTCATATGATATTACAAGTTATTACGTTTGGGTAAAGATCATATTCGCATGAGAAATAAATTTTGATTATTTGGGATAGCGTACTCAATTCGGATGTATCGGTTTTACGAATTTTGCCGATGATACATCTAAGTTGTGTCGTACTATACGTATATGTACTTACTTTAGGGCCCGACTTTGGGAATAAAACAATTAATTAAGAACAGTTGAAATAGATCCCGATATATAGATTGACATCCACGAGCAAACTCGATGCGTTTGATTAGATATTTTTTATTATTTGACAGCACGGCTGAAGGCTGTGTATATAGCGACGTCCCCGGGGAACAAAATGATAACTTCCATTATCATCGTTTTAGTGTTTTGTCATTTTTGAGATCTTTGGATACTAATACATCTGCTCAATTTTTTTCATAAATATTGTAGTGATACTTACGAAGTTACAAAATATTACACTACTATTCTATGATTATACTCATGCCTGATATTTCAAGAACAAAAATATATTGAACTATTATCTAAATGTCTTTATATCTTACTGTAGGACAAACAGCCAAACAATTATTTTCTTGTGAAAAATTCTCGACTAGCTTGTGATAAAAGCAGTTATCATTTTATTCTTGTGCAAAACAGTCTTTGCGTTTCGTATAAGGTGTGTTTGTAATACTACTTTTGATGAAGTAGTTATAACTCATACCATGTTATATGTTAAAAGAGCCCAAAAGAAGGAATTTATTACGAGGAAAATGATATAGCTGAAGATTTCTCGGCAGACGAATCAGACTATTAGTCGAGTCTACATAGAACATCTAAAATATTGCAACTCAATTGTCTGTCAAGTACTGCAACAGCAACTAAAAAATTGTAAAAAATATCCAAAAAATTTTTTTTTTTCTTAACCCAAGAAATATCATAGCATCGCTATGAGTTATATACGAAGCTCGTGGAATTTCAGATAATCCTAAAACAAAGACAGAATGTGTTCTTGACTTCACACCAACTAAGATTTATAAAAAAAATAATTATCAAGGAATTAAAAAAAAATTATCAACGAGGTGCCAATGAATGGTTTCAAAATCAAAATGAACCATCAAAAGGAAAGATTGGAATTAATGAACATGGCATACGAGAGCAACGAGATTTTGAATGTATTCATCATCAACAGCCCATGTTCGTCCACTGCCGGACATAGGCCAATTGCACGCATTGTAATCGTTCTTCGGCTACTCGCATCCAGCTCGTCACTTCACCGCGCCCGAGAACATTCTACACTACGATTGCCGAAACGCGGTCTGTACTCTAGAACACTTTTTCCCCAACGGTTATCGGTTCTGTGATGACGTTTGTTCTAATGTGATTCCGCAGAGAAACTCTGAGCTGGTTTAAAGTCTTAAACTGGTGAACCAGCTTTGTCGTGACTGACTACGTTTTGGCTCTGTATGTCATGACGGGTAGGAGGCACTGGTTGAAGACTTTCGTCTTAAGGCACAGTGGGATCGACGATGTAAAGATTCGACGTAACTTCCCAAACGCTGCCCAACCCAGCTGAATTCTTCTATTCACCTCGTCCTCAAAGTTGTTCTACCAAACCAGTCCGAAACCCGGCCTGTCCAGGGGTCTTGGAATTTGTCGAGTCTTCGCGCAAGATTGCCTTCAATTGATAGATGTCTTCAATTTTCGAAACGGTTTTGAGCATCTCATAGTCTGAAGTTGGTACCTTTTACTATAAAAGAAAGTATCCTATTCACAACTTCACTGTATATGATGATATTAATTGTAAAGGCTTGTTAGGTATTGCTATGTTTGGCATGCTCAGATTGCGAAAAGAGATGCTAATGAAATAGGTACTTGCTTGAGGCAATTGCTACGCCATGAGAAGAATAGAGGCGTCAATAACATGTTATTTTATTCCGATGTGTGTTACGGTCAAAATAAAGACAGAACAGATTTATTTTAGTTTGATATATGTATATTTGCCTCACAAAAGCTTGGATTTAATACAACGGACAGATGTTTTGACATCCGCCACGACCAAAGTGTGGAAGATTCGATGCATTTCAATATTGAAGGATAACTAAAACGTAGAATAGAATACACTCCCGATTAAATTTACTCAATTGTTATGAACACATGTATTAATGGTGACAGATATAACGTCAAGGAAATGGTGAAATCAGTCTTACAACCTAAGGAGCAGCCTAAAAAACTGGTAAGATGGTAAGAGAATATTGTGGACTCAAATTATGGAAGAGAGTGTTACCCATTCACAGCAATCAGTATTAAAATACAGACATGATTTAAACATAGAACTTGTGAAGAATCAGTATGAAACGAGATACCCGACAGATAGTGAGTCCAAACCCCAGCGATGTGGCGGAGTTGCCAGTGCTATACATATGTATACTGAACTTTTTCCAGTAAGCAAGTAAGTAGTAAGTAAGTAAGCAAGTAAGTAAGCAAGTATGGTTTTATGTGCGTTTCCAAGTCATGACGAGGAAGATATTGATTAATATTTCAGTTGTTGATTAAAACTGATTTATTTGATTAGGTAGTTGAGTATTGCAGTTGAGTATTTTGTTTTTTAATTAATAATATGGAACTATGGACTATTTATTTACTCGATTTAAAGAAGGATTAAAATAAAACAGATGAACAGATGATAAATATCGGACGTTTTGTTGTATTTCCTTGGTTTGATTTTGTTTTAATAAAAAGGTATCATGAGAAAAGCAAACTAAAGGTGATAACCATATCAAAATTTTACAAGAAAAATCGATTAAACATAAAATGGTAAATGAATATTTACGAGAACAACATGATATTATTGTAGTATCATTTGCATTGGGACTCTTGAAACCCTAAGAATAAAATGATATAGCTGTTGTACAATATTTGACTTTGGATAGGAAATACTGTGAATAAAATGATAACGGGCGTTAGGCAACACAGGTGATGATTGATTTTGGTTAACTTCTTATTTTTTAAATATCTTCGTTTCAACATAAGTTACAGGTTCTACTCGTTATTAACTTAAAACTTTTAAAAATCTATTTTTCTAAAAACTTTAAATCACGCTTCTATGTCCAGTATTTAAGAAGTTATTGACGAAAACATGTTTTTTAATTCTCCTGAAAATTTACGTTTTGTTAGTTATCTTTTTATTCCCCGGGGACGGCGATAGGTTTTATGCCTAACAGTGATAAATACATAAAAACTAAATACTGATTGTAATTAAAGTACATATATTTGTTTGATGCTTTATTGATTACATCTAACATTATCAAATATAATTTCGTTTATAAATCTAATTTCAGAAAATAGATAAATATATATAAGTGCCTATATCATAGATTTTATTTTTTAATATTTAATTTATATAAAATAGCGAGGATAGTGTGCACTACTTAATTATTAAAACATGTTACACGGTATAGACAGCAACTTAGGCTTGATTTGCAATTACGCATATCATGTTCGATTAAAATTACGAACATAGTCGATTATCCTAATTTTGTATAATTATACATACACCAAGATCTCAACTATAGAGCCAATGTGATCTCCAGCAATTTTGACTGAGCGTTCTAAATTTAAAAATATGTTTTTCAAATATATTCCACAGCGTAAAAATTATCCGTTCGATTTTTTTATTCATTTATATTGTTATGGGCAATGTTATTTGATATTTTCCTTCCAATTAAATAATTATACGTTATTCACTGCACTTTCATGTAATAGGTCCATACAATTACTAGTGTTACATTATAATAGGTGCAAGGAACAATTGCTCATTGTTTCAAAATACGATTTGATTCGAGGCTTTTATTATGTAAACTGGTCGTAATTTAATGTAAGCGTGCGAAATAGGGATTTTAAATATTGTTACGATATTCTACACTTAACGATTATATTACAGAAACGATGTTTTGTTTCAAATTTCAAGTTTGTATTGATCAGGAACAACGCCAAGCAATAATATGAATATTTCCTTTAGTGTATTAACCGGCTAAATGGGGAGGTGGTATTTTTAATATTTGAGATATGACGGACGATCTATTGTGTGAAATTCTGCCACATGTGTATTCCACTAACCCGCATTGGGACAGCATGGCGGAATATTTTTCAAACCTTCTCCTCAAAGAGAGAAGAGGCCTTAGCCCAGCTCTGGGAAATTTACAGTCTTACCTATTATAAGTGATTATCTTCACTACAACAATTTATATTCTAAATATCAGATAAGAACAATATTTGGCATAGATGTTTGGCGGGGAAAAAAAATGAGTACCTAAGTAGTATCGTCACGAAAATGTGGGCACGTAATACCTCAAGGAAAGATTTGATTTATAAGTCCTATATCTGTATATAATCTTATGTTCTAACAATTATTCAACTATTAAATTAAAATTAATTCCATTCGCACATTAACAGAAAAATAAGACCACGTGACAAATATCATTTTAATAAAAACCGTTAAGCATTTGAAACAACAATCCATTAAAAATGCGATAGCAACCTATTACCTCTTTACGCTTAAACCACTGAACCGATTCAGATGAAATCGGGTATGGAGATAGTTTAAGACACATTCGGGGCTTTTGTAAATTTCGCTCGACTAAAGGACAAAAAAAAATTACGGAAAACAAATTTAAGAGAGAAAGGCAATTTTGTATCTTACATCAAAGACAGCCTACACATAAAGTTACAAGCATTAAATACTTAAAACCACAGACCATAAATATTAATATATTTATCTGATCTTACGCAAAATTAAGTAAACGTATAATGAGTTGTCTGACATTTTCTAAGTGGGTTGTTTTGTAATGTTTTAACAGTCCCGTTACTTCTATTGTGTTGTATTTTACCTAACTGCAATATATTCGCTGACATTCAAAAACACATTTTATGATTATAGCTCAGGATCTAGACTAATAATATCGTGTAAAGTTAATATCCACCATTGTCGGAACTAGTTCTGAACCAATTCATCGTTTAACACGCACTGCGCTTTTTTAAAGTGTTCCCAGAATGCAAAGTGTAATAAAATTTATACAATAATAATAATTGTTTCATATCAATAATATCCTAATAAACAGATATGTTATATCCATACTAAACAACAGAAAAAAGAGTGCCGCGCCAGGGACCGTTTATTTTAGTTTATTTTTACATTTCGTTAAAAGTAAAAAGGATAGCTTGATAAAAACAATAAATAAAAGGGATAACTAGATGTTTTAATTACGCAAAACGTATTACTACGTAATTATGATGTATTATAACGTATTACTACGTAAAACAACTAAAGGCAAACGTCTCAATTAGGACGTTTTCTCGACGACGACGTATCTGTTTACTACAACATCATTGTTTTATATATAAAAGATGATATAATATACTTTCTTTACTCATTTTTGATACCTATAGTCATACATAATTACATATTATACTTAATATATGTTTCATATATGTAAAGTTTTCAAGCGTGTTTTTAAAATACCTGGACCGACAAATAATCTTATAAATATACTTAATAAATATAACATTTAGTTCTTTCTGATTCTATAAAAATAAAATAATACCGAAGTTAATATAAAATTAAAGGATTTTAATATTTTTTTTTATATTGTAAATTACGTATTTCATGCTGTTGTCGCGTGAATAATGAAACGTCCCTATGGGACGCCTATTGTTCTTTACATCTCTTAGATCGACCTAGCTTCTTATCTTGTTGAGTTAATAATAAAAAAAAACGTCTAGTAAAAATATATTATTAGGTTTTTATTCTCAAACAGATTGAAGACCATATTTCCGATGAATTTCATTGGTTTTGGGTTTATATAATATTTATAAAAATAATAGATATGTATCTACGAAGCTATATGTTGGCTAAATAAAAGATACGAATGTATAGTAACTGTTTGAATAAATGATCGTTGAAGAATGTAGCATACATCAAAAATTTATTTTGAGTAAAATATTTTTAAGATGTGGCAACAAGCATGTAAATGATAAATATAAGATGACTTTTGACAGCTAGTGAATTACAAATTTCCAGCTGTAGTTTATCACTTTATCCCTTTAATCGGCAGCTGGCTAGTAGCTAGACATTAGATAAGTTTCTGATATAATAGATTTTTATAGACATCTTGACATATGTAATAGATTGTAAAAATAAATCAAAGTATGTACACAAGCTTTATCATGCTGTGACAATAATTATTACGCTCTTATGACATCAGTAAAGCCGTAGTTAAAACAATAATTGTCGTAATACGCAGAATGAAATTCGTCTGAATCACAGTGACAAGTGTTTTCCCAAATAATAATTTAATTTAAGTTGAAAATTGTGTGAAAGTTTCTCGTGAAAATGACGAACAAACTTAAATTATTATGGTCGAAAACAAACCGGTGGCATCGAGGTTAGTTTTTTTTTATAAATATAAAACTTAATATGTGTTACTATAATATAATAGTAATAATAACTTAAAACTATGAAAGAACTTTACAGAGAAACTGTAAAATTATGCAAAGTTTCTTTATACAAGAATAGTTGAAACTTGCTAACTAACATTTTTTATGCCATTAAAATATATTTTAAACAAATTTTATAATTGAAATAAATGGTTAATTTGATAAAATGATATGCTTATAACTACTTTAGTTATGTACAATAGATGTATTCAGAAAACTTATTTTTAGTCATAGATTATAATACCGATGACTTTATGGCGTGTATACCAGGTTTTTTTTGTGTATATTAATAAGTAAAAGACGTATCACTATGGATTGATATAGTGCATTATATAGACTTATTATAGTGTATTAATATTTGGGTTGAGGTGACCATAAAGTGGAACATTGACTCTCTCACAATAGCTATCACAAGACACATCACATCAGCCCAAAGAGGTCCTCTGCTGGACATAGGCCTCCCCCAAATCTCCACAATGACCAGTCTAGTGCAGCCCGCAACCAGCATACAATAGTTATATATTTAAAAAAAAATGACATCTGCATAATCATGCACTTGAGAAAAGTTTTTGGGATAATTCTGCATTACTAGTTTTAATATCGCATATTTAATACTTTTCATTGGATTGTTGCAAAAAACCAGAATTTTTGTTTTAACAATGAGCAATTCAACATTTATATGTGTCATAATTGTTCGACATTTATTTTCCTAGTAACATTCAAACAAATATATTTATTTGTATTAAAAATATAAATACATTTTTACTACGAATAAATATTGCAATAAACAGTTAGAAACTGTGTTATGTTTAAATGATAGTGTATATATTTTATTTGAATAATATTACTGCAATATTTATATAACTAATGGAAGAATACATTGAAACAAAAATAAATATTGTCTATTCCAATAGGAGGATGAGTTAAATAAACTTGTTTGACCTTTATTTGACATAATATAAGATTAACTATTATAGAGAAAAGTACTGAATAAATACTTTGATGAATATTTATTAAATAAGAGTAATTTGATTCATAGGTTTATGTACAAAAAAAAATCTATTTAATTTCAAAATGTGATAACTCCATTTAATATAGATGTTAAATGACGATTCAAAAGTGCTTGTAAAAGTCTACTTGAATAAAGTATGTTTTGATTTAAATCTTAGTTCAGTTAAAGAAAATTGATGGTTCCAAAAAGCTTCATTCTAAAGTTTACTTAAAAGAAATACATTTTATTTAAACAAATATTTTTTCCTTTTAGTTTATTTCATTAATCAAACTTTTAAGTCCATTTGAACTAAAATAAGAAATTGTAAAAACATATGCTTTAACATTTCTAATAACTAAAAGAGCTTTTACTTTGTGGTAGAGCTTTGTGCAAGCCCCCTGAGTAGGTACAACCCTCTCATCAGATATTCTACCGCTAAACAACATTACGCAGTATTGTTGTGTTCCGATTTGAAGGGTGAGTGAGCCAGTGTAACTACAGGCACAAGGGACATAGCATCTTAGTACCCAAGGTTGGTGGCACATTGACGATGTTAGGAATAGTTGATATTTCTTACAGCGTCATTGTCTATGGGTGATGGTGACTAAATACCATCAGGGCCCATATGCCCATATTCCATAAAAAATGAGCTTATAGATTAGCGAATGTATATAATAATTAAGTCATTGGTTTTGTTACAGTTATTTTCATATTTCTCTTATTGGAGTCGAAGCTCTTTCCGGGTGGTAAGGTTGGTTTCCAATGCAAAGATCCAGCGCTGTCACATCCATACACCGGCGACACTGTTAATTGGAAGTGGTTGATTGGGATCACGGTGTTCCTACCCCTAGTTGTGGTAATTATTATTCATACATTAATTTATTAATAATAAATTCATACATTACTTTAATCAATAAAATAAAATCAACGAAGTCCGCTGTTTGTCCCTATGTATCCTTAGGTTTTTCAAATTAGGCAACGGATTATGATGCGGTTTTTTTTAATAGATAGAGTGATTCGAGAAGATGGTTTTTGTATATAATACATTGACAATATAGTTAAGTAACACTGATAATTTTAGAAGTTTCTAATGCGATGTCGTAAATAAATAAATTCTGTAGTATATTTAGTATCAGCATTGCACCCGTGCGAAGCTGGGTCGGGTCGCTAGTTCGTAATAAATTGCATGTTCCGGTTTAGAATTTGATGTTGTTGTATTTTTGTAAACCATTAAATCATGTTACTTTACAACGTTATTTTACGTTAGCATAAAACTCTGATTATATTTCCGATAGCCGATAAACTAGCAACTCGATCGGCCCATGTCATTGAAATAACCTCGCAAATCTTTATATATGGCAACACCAATGTAGAAGGATGCGTTCAAATGTAACAGTTACATCATTATCATTAAAGTTTAAACCAATCTAAATATAGATTACATGGGTATGTATCAGAAGTATTTTTTTTCTATTACAGATGCTTATAGTAGAGAAACAGAAGGATAAGACAGACATAGCTAAGCAAAAAGCGTTGTTATGGTACAAGGAGTATCTATATGGTTTCCTGATAAATTTAACATTTGTTCAGTGTCTTAAATTTATAGTCGGCTCCCCGAGACCGCACTTCTTTGATACTTGCAGCCCCAAAGAGGAAATCACTTGTGAGGCGTAAGTATGAGTTTTGAGCTAAGTATTATTATTAGTATACATTAAGTCGGATGTTTGAATTTAGATGTAAACAATAATATATATTAATATTATAAATGTGAAAGTAACTCTGTCTGTGTGTCGCTCTTTCAATCAAACCGTTGAAACGATTTTGATGAAATTTGGTATATAAAAGCAAACTTGAACGAGAATTGACGAATATATCAGGTCATATGATATTATAAGTACGTTTGTGTAAAGATCATATTCACATAAGAAATAAATATTGATATTTTGGGGTAGTGTAGTCAATTCGAATGTGTTCGGTTTTACGAATTTTGCCGATGCTACATCTAAGTTGTGTCGTACTATAACCTTTTCTGTGTATCTATCAGTCGCTCTTTGACATGAAACAAACTTGAACTCTGAGAAAGGTTACTTATATATATAATTATATAGGCTACTTTTTTTGCCTTATTAATGAACACGATAGCCCTAAAACGCAAGCAAAGTCGTGGGTGACTACTAGCTTTTAATAAATTAATTACAGATCTGAGTATGTGTCGAGCTACACGTGCACAAAAGCGCATTGGCTGAATCAGTCGGACAAGAGTTTTCCGTCCGGACACACGTCTCTTGCTTTTCATGCTGGTATTTTTATAATCGTAAGTTAAAATTCATATTTTAATAGAAAAAGTCGCAGTTAGCAATACATTTTTGGTAGCTTATATGAATAACACGACTGGACTATTTGATTCAATATTTGCACTCAAGTATATAAACTTTATTAATATAGCCTTTTTATAAACACTTGAATCATTATTTTATCTATATTAAGTGAAATCGAGATTCTGTGAAAAAGAACCGGCAATAAACTCAGTATTTTTTCAAATTTTTTGGAAATACGTCACATATATCCTCCTTGAAAGTCAACAAGTATTGGCTCCACGCTTTTATCATCAACTCAATAATCTTGTTGAATAATATGATTTTAATTTATTTATTATTTAATAATTAATTAATGTAATATTATTAAACAAACTATTTTGAATTTATGAATAAAAAAATATAAATAGTGTCTACATATAAATTTTAAAATGTTCGGTAATTGAAAAATTTTACAAAGTGAAATTAATGTGATATTTTTAAACTATAGGTTTTTATTTATGAATAAAAAAAGATAAATAGTGTCTACATATAAATTTAAAAATGTCCGATAGTTGAAAAATTTTACAAAGTGAAAAAAACATGGCTGTAATTGTTGTGCGGACAGTACTACTTGCAACAGCGAGCGGGCAGTACGCGTGCGGCGCGCGCGACGCAGCTGTCGTGCGCGGCGGCGGCGCTGTTCTGCGCCGCGTCGCGCGTGAGCGACCGCCGCCACCACTGGTGGGACGTGCTCGCCGGCGTCGTCATCTCCATACCGATACTCCTCTACACTGTGAGTTACACACTCCTATGATAGTCACTAACAGCGCTTTAATTCAGTAAATTTTATATCTTATAGGTTAGGTCATTTAATTATTTTTAAGAGTTTTTTAGTTTAGTGAATAATTTTATATTTTTTAGGTTAGATTTTTGACATCGTCATAGCCTTGTCAAGTACACAAATGTGCGACCTTTAATATTATAAATTTTAGGGTAACTATAAAAAGAAAACAGTTAATTTTAGTTTTTAATTTAGTATATGTTTTTTTTTTGTTGTTTTTGTCACTTTTCTCTTTTTGTATGATTTTGCCTGTCTACCTTTTAACTTTTCTGTCTGTTTTTTTTCTCGGGTATACTGGAAGAAATCTCTTCTAGGGATAAGTATACCTTTTAAACTTATTTTTCCTGTGTACACATTTTCCTTTTCAATGTATCTGGCAAGTTTAATAAATGGTTAAATAAATAAAGAAAACTGTTGTTCTGTATTTAATATTTTATTTATTAGTAATATATTATGAGTTCGTTAATAGCGACATGATGTAAAAATTCGTAGGATCCGATCCTAACCCCCTGGGCTATTATCACCTCCGCTCCTAACACATGTGATGATTAAAAGAAGTAAATAGAAACATAATTCCTTAATTAATTTTGGGAATTGCTACTATTCTTTAATGGATATTTATAAAAGAAAATAATAATCGAATTAGTAAAAGTAAATTAAATGATGGTGTTTGTTTCAGATATTTCGTCTTTGTAAGAATTTCGAATGTTTGATACCAAAGGATAACGTTGAAAATGAGAATCTACAAGATTCTGTTGAAAAAAGTGAGATTATGGAAAATGTATCGTAAATTTAGGAAAAATATAAGTTTAAGTATTTATTTATTTATTCTGAGTGTATTGTGATTGTAGATTCATAGATATTAGAAAAAAAATCCATTCCAAGGTTAGCTTATGTTTTAAATATTGTAATGAAATTACAATGAAAGATATTTTTATAATCTGTACACGGAGTTAACTGTAAGACGTTCGATTTTTAAAAATGTTGATTTCAAGTGTGTTTGAATGTTTTGTTTTTAACTTTATGACGTAAACATTTTTGATAACCAGTGTCATTTTCAATGAATAGTAAATACATATATGTAAACGTCGTAGGGTAAGGTTTAAATGGTAGTACCGCAAATATTATGCCGCTTGGTTTCTATTAAGATATACTTTTTTCGAACAAACCTGAAAAGAGTTAAGTCGACATCATTTACAATATTATATCCACTGTGAAAATACAATATTGAAATGACATCAATTAAACGTCTGTTTAAAATATTCTACAACTCGACTAAAACCTCTTTTGACCTTCATTGGTCAACACGCAGTTGAGATTTAGATGTACGCTAATAACTGGTTTGAACCGGTAATATTCGGTTTAAATTCAATAATCGAAATATTATTTCGACCACTGACATTTTTGAACGGTCACGTGATGAAAGATTTACGAAAGAAGAGCGATATTATCGATTCGATTCGAGATGTATTTATTTAAGACTAGTTAATAAATAATAATGTACTCTGAAACGAGATTGATAGAACAAAATATTCAATTAAAGATGATTATTTTCTTCAGGTGGGCAGTGATATTATGTCTGCCTGTATGATGAGACGTTTACAGTAGATTGCAATTTATCATTATCTCATATATTAATAGTGTAAGCCTATTTTGTCCCAGTGATCGTGGGAATAAGTAGCACAGAAAATTGGTTATGGTCTAATTTTGAAGACCATATGTGCAAGAAAATAAAGAGGATTCTTGATTGCAATTTACTAAATTGTTACGATTTAACAAGTGAAATATTTTAGAGAGAGAACAAAGCTACTAGCCAGTTAAAGAAAAAAGATATAAAAAAATAATAAATTAAGTAAATTGTTGTCAACAATTTTAACTGAACTAATACTATTTGATATTAAAATTTTAATTTGAAAAAAAGGGTTTCCTAATTTTGGCGCCAAATATGAAATGAAAACTAAACCTGTCATAGTTTTCTTAATTCCTAAAAAATATTTTGCAAATATAGGCGAAGATTCGTGTACTCACTAGTATTATTAATTGGTCGAAACTGGTTTAGATATTGTTATATTATACTCGTTATTTATATTTCTTAGTCGCATGGGAGGTTTTGAGACCATGGCCGTCTATTGGGAAATTTGACGTTTTCTCACTATGGAATTTTCGTCGCGAAAAACAGTATCAATCCTAACTCCCGTTTATGTTATTGGCTTTATCCTAGTCAGTCTGTGATTTTCTTTTGTATTTATTTATACCTAATATTGTTATATAAGTTCTTTATTATACATCATTGTAATTTTTAAACATGTCGGAATTTTCACTGACTTTATAAATAGGTGATCATCAATGAGGTTTTATTAATTTTATTCTTATTTTCACAAAACTCGTCAATTATGAAAGGAATTGAATTTTTTTTTGTTTGGACGAATACGGTTTCCTGTATTTAAATACCACCTACCGTTTTAAATTGAAGTCTGTTATTTTATTGTTAAAATTTTATATTATTCGCTACTAGTGACGAAATTCTAGCTTTATTAATAGTTTTGTTTTTTTACATTATTGTTTCTATTTTTTTCTGTAATTGTGACCTATAAAATAGAGGGTATTTTGTCTATGGATCACAAGAACTAGGTTTGTATTGTATATCAAAATGAATATTTTCCGTATATAGTATTATATTATTATACGATTTAATAAAGTAAAATTAAACACGCAAAGAATTTGATACTTGAAATTTTTGTACAAAATTATTGATATTATAAAACGATTTAATTACGAAACGATATTTTATACATTGGTAAATAATGAAATTAAAATAAATAACTCAGTGTGTTTAATTAATGTTAATCTGGGAGACCCCATTATATACTCGATTAAGCACTTAGAATCTAAATAATTTATAATAATAGAATATTTTTCTATTAATTTATTTATCGTTTTAATTTACAATAACTGTGCATGAAATTAAATTCAATCAATGTTCATAAAACTTTTATATGATGACATAGGCAACTTATATAGCATATTTTTTTTAAAGTGTTGCTGCTATTAAAATTAAGGATACCTTTTTATATTTTTTTATTCAATTTTTGCTTTTGTCTGTCACCACATATAAAAATCTCTTTTAATATATTAAACGTAGCATAATAATTATACAACTGCACTTTAAGTGTATACTTGCAATAAAGATATACTCTGTAACACCATATAAAAAAATAGGAGAAAATGTATTGCTTTCACTCTTTGTAATAAATGAAAGTTCTTTTTATTCAAATAAAAATGACAAATGTATTTTTTATAGTTTTATTTATCCACCATTACTTAAGAGAAATAAATTAAAATACAAACCTAAATGCATGAGCAAAATTATTAAGTTGAAAAATTACATCCGGCTAAGTCTACGGTACAAAATTGTAATGATAAAAACAACACTGGTAGATTATTAATAAGCTATGATTCTATAATAAGAGAGAAATGAAACTGAAAACATTCTTAAGTCGCAGTCACACATTCGCGTGAGTGAGCGCGGATATGTAAACGCAGTGTTAGTCATTCGAATCATGTGTGACGTCATCGCTACCGTTAACATTTGGTCTCGAGAAAAATTTAAAAGAGAGAAGAGGCGAGCTTCATCTGTTTTTAAAACACTCATGTCAGTCTAAAGAGACATATCTTTTTAAACAATTCATTCAGTAGCGAAGTTAATCACAACCACGAATGTGTAATCCTGGCATTATAGATACATGAAATGAAAACGCAAATAATTGTAAGTGATACATTACTTTAAAAACGTTTCAATTATGTATAGTACGATATAACTTAGATGTAGTATCGGCAAATTCAATAAAACCGATTACTGCCGAACAGAACCAATAGAAATAGCTCCCTATCGCGCCGTTTGACGCTATTCGTCGCTATAGATTCCCGCGTCAGAGAAAGCAAGTGCATGTACATCGACGTGTCAAATTGACGAATATATTAGGTCATATGATATTACAAGTTATGTTTGTGTAGATTATATTCACATAAGAAATAAATATTGATAATTTGGGATAGCGTACTTAATTCGGATGTGATCGGTTTTACGAATTTTGCCGATGCCACATCTAAGTTGTGTCGTACTATACCTTATTCTATACTTTGTTCTCAAAAACCTTTTAATTTTCTCTGCAGTTCATGAAAATCTAATCCTTTAGACTAAAACATATGTAATACACTAAAGTTTTTAAAACTTTACATCGATCCAATGTTTTCAAAGTCTTTGTTTATATTTTAAAATGTTAACATTTAATATTCTAGCCATCAAAAATAGTAAGTATTGGTAGAACGGAATATTATGAACTTCATTACTGGTGTTTCAAAGCAGTCTTACATTTGAAAATATTTTTTATTAATACATCACAATTTAAGCAATTTTTGGTAACAAAATTTTGGATTTAATCTGTATTAATATTATGAGTGTGAAAGTAAATCTTTTTATCTGTTGCTGAACCGAATTTGATGAAGTTTGAAACGAAGCAAGCTTAAACTTTAAGAAAGGGCATAGGTTTTTAAATGCCTTGTCTTTAATATAACATTCAAGACCATAAAATTCATTCAAATAGTACACTTACTCATTTATCAATATAGATAAACAAAAAGAATTAATATTCCAAATTCAAATTATTTATTCAACTGAATGAAACACCAGTTAGAGTTAAATGTAAGTTAAACTTATTTTAGTAATTCACTGTCTTCTGCGAGTGTCTTCTCATTGACGAGCTTGGTGAAGTGCTCGATGAGGCCTTCGATGGACATCTCTCCGTGGACCTTGTTGTCTCGAGTACGGACGTTGACTGTTCCCGAGTTCTTCTCTCGTTCACCGACCACTGTGAATGATATTGAACGAATGTATTAATGAAAGGTTTTTGTTTTTTATGGTATAGGTTGGCGGACGAGCATATGGGCCACCTGATGTTAAGTGGTCACCAAAACCCATAGACAATGACGCTGTAAGAAAAATTAACTATTCTTTATCGTCGATATGCCACAAACCTTGGGAACTAAGATGTTATGTCCCTTGTGGCTGTAGTTACACTGGCTCACTCACCCTTCAAACCGGAACACAATAATACTGAGTACTATCATTTGGCGGTAGAATAACTGATGAATGATTGATATGAATTATAAACACTAATTAAGCACTTGAAAAATCAGCGGTGCTTGGTTTGAACCCGCAATCATGTGTTAAGATGCACGTGTACCACTTAGCCATCTAGGCTCTTAGCTCGGCTGTTAATAATTAATAAATACTGCTTCTAAACTGAGAAAGTTTAAATATTATATATAGTTTAATATTCAGTGCATAATATAGTTTAATATTTGGTGGTAGGGCTTTGTGCAAGCCCGTCTGGGTAGGTACCACCCACTTACCTGTTATTCCACCCCCAAATAACAGTACTCAGTATTGTTTTGTTCCGGTTTGAAGGGTGAGTGAGTCAGTGTAACTACAGGCACGAGGGGCATAGCATCTTAGTTCTCAAGGTTGGTGGCGCATTGACGATGTAAGGAATAGTTAATATTTCTTACAGCGTCATTGTCTATGGGTGATAGTGACCACTTACCATCAGGTGGCCTATATGCTCGTCCGCCAACCTATACCATAAAAAAAAAGATACAATGCTGGAAATAATGTCTAATTACCTAATATGTAGTTGAACTGCGCCAACTGAGCATTCCGGACCTTCTTGTTGAGCGTGTCGCCGGCGTCCGTGTCCACTTCCGACATGAAGCCGCTCGCGAAAAGCTTTTCATTCACCTTCATATACAAAAAAATAGAAATTACTGTTTGTGTGTATACTTATAAAATCCTGACTGACTATCAATGCAAGTACAGTCAAGGCCACTATGTCTAAAAAGCAGATATAGAAGGGAGGGTTGATAGTAATGAGGGGAATTTAAACTAAGAGAGTCTGAATTTAAATGCACTTATTTCATTTATTAGGAGGCCAATCAAAATATTGTATAGGCTATAATAATGTTAAACGATATGGATTATTATATGGAAGGCCTGTTAATGCATTTTATATGGTTTAATTTTGCGCAATAATTCAGATGTTTGAAGGCAAGCAACTAAGGAATGTAAAAACCTACTTCAATTTTAAAATATTACAATTATGAATAATATTATCAAGAATCTTTCTATCTTAGAAAGCCCGTCCCTTCCCCTCTTAAAGATAGAAGCCCAAGGGCAGTTTGCCTGGATACCCGAACTAAAATCGTGTCTTGATTGAATTAGTTAAAAAAAAAAACATTAACAATAATAGTATTTTAAGTTACCTGTATAGCATAGTCATCGAACGCTGGTCCAACGGGCACAACTCGCGCCTGCCGAGGACTGAGCCAGAAGGGCCACTTGCCGGCGTATGACTCACTCAGGATCGCAATCATTCGCTCCACTGAACCCAGAATGGCTCGGTGAATGATTACAGGTCGCTTCTTATCACCGGATTCACTGAAAAATAATTGAAATCCAATTTAATTAATTAAGAATTTTTACTTACTTCAGTATGCCTATATAAATAACAAAGAAAGATTGTGTTATACCATATTGTACTGATTATAAAAATTATGAGAGTAAAAAACCTAGCATTGAAAAAAACTTCATCAAAATCGGTTCAGTAGTTTAACCATAATATAAGAGCAAGCATCAGAGTTAGTTTCGCATACAGGCAGTTACATATATAGAACAAGACACATTCTGATAGTCAAAATCAAAATAAACTTTATTCAAGTGGCCTTTTACAAGCACTTTTGGATCGTCATTTAACAATTAAGTGAAGCTACCACCGGTTCGGAAAGTAGTTTCAACCGAGAAGAACCGGCGAGAAACTCAGTAGTTACTCTTTTTCAACATTTAAAATATACCATCATATTAGTTATATACAATTATATACGTATGTAATGTACTCTGCCTGAAAGTCAACAGGTAATAATTCCAAGCTTTTTTATCATTTAGAAAATCTTATATTGAAGTAAAGCAACTACCAGAATTAATGATTAAAGTTTAAAGAATTTAAAGCTAGAATATGGCAATACAAGATATTATAGTTTGATTGTAGAAAATATGCATAGTAATTCTCATAGGTAAAATTAATAATCCCTACCTGACATAGGTCAGGTTGAATCTCTCCGGCAGCTGGAAGTCCAGCTGTATGGTGGCGCACTGGTGCGAGCGTCGCAGCGCATCCTGGATTGTGATGTCTATCTTGGGCCCGTAGAACGCTCCGTCCCCTGGATTCAGCTGCCACGGTCTACCGAACTTGTTGAGGGAATCCGCCAAAGCCTGGAATTATTAATTAAGCATTTATGCTCATATTTTACGACCTCCGTAGTCGAGTAGTGTGTACACTGGTACGCCACTCTGAAGTCCCGGATCCGGACCGGCCGATACGATGTAGATTACCATTAGTGTTCCATGTTGTCTTGGGTCTGGGTGTTTGTGGTACCGTCTTTACTTCTGATTTTCCATAAGTCCTTTAACTACTTACATTAGGATCCGAGTAATGTATGTATTGTTGTCCAATATTTATTATTTATTATATTTTATACCACAATAGATATTGTTTGACCTTGAACCTTGGAAGCTAAGATGTTATGTTCGTTGTTCTTGAAGTTACACTGGCTCACTCACCGTTCAAATCTGAACACAACAATACTAAGTATACTGTGTGGCGGTAGAACATCTGATGAGTGGTATCTACCCAGACGGGCTTGCACAAAGCTCTACCACCAATAAATTATACTTTCTCGATTTTTTTGGTTTTTTGTTCTAAGATTACTCAATCAGAATGGTCTGAAAATGACAGTTCATACAAATGTGTCGCCGCCTATCAGAAATTGTAAAGCTTTAATATTAATTTGGAGAAGTATCTCTAAAACCGGATATAGATTGAAGTAACAACGTTGGGCTATTGTATCTAATCAGATGGGCTCGTACCAACAGGTATAGATGTAAAAAAAAAAAGTGATGCTGACCTTCTCAGCTTGCTCCCATGTGGCGATGTCCCCGAGGTACTTCTCAGGTCTCGTGGACAGCTTCAGTTGGAACGTAAACCCGAAGGTGGAGTACACGCAGTCCAGGAATTCGAGGCAGCCGATCTACAATCCAATGATGAGCATGTCACATCAATAATAAGTAATAATGACAAGCAAGTAGTGGTAGCAGATTTTTTTTTAAGTTATTTTTTTATGACCTGATGGTAAGTGGCCACCATCACCCATAGACAATGACGCTGTAAGAAATATTAAGAATTGCTTACATCGCCAATGTTCCACCAACCTTGGGAACTAAGATGTTATGTCCCTTGTGCCTGTAGTTACACTGGCTCACTCACCCTTCAAACGGGAACACAACAATACTGAGTACTGTTATTTGGGGGTAGAATAACTGATGAGTGGGACCTACCGAGACGAGCTTGCACAAAGCCCTACCACCAAGAAATTATACTTTTCTTTTCGTTTCCTTTACTCTACTTTCATTAAAATTTTAGCATGAGTTTGTGTTCTAATATTACTCAATCAGAATGTTCTTAAAATGACAGTTCATACAATATGTCGCTGCCTTTTGGAAATTTTAAAGCTTTAATATTAATTTCGAGAAGAATTTAAAAAAATTATTAAGGAACGCTTGTGTGTAAAAGGTTATAATACAATTAATGAGTTTATGATCGATAGCCCACCTTGGGAATGATACGATCGCCTCCTGGCTATTTCATCTCATATTAAATTGTTTATTTATATACTACATAAGACAAACAAAAAAAAAAAAAACCCGCTGAGTTTCTTTCGCCGGTTCTTCTCAGATCAGGGTATTTTCTTTCCGAACCGGTGGTAGTGTTTCAATTGACCATCAATAAGAAAGTGTAATGCTTCTATATTGAATAAAGTTATTTGAGTTTGAGTTTGAAATGTCAGTTGATACAATATGTCGCGGCCTATCAGAAATTGTATAGTTTTAATATTAATTTGGAGAAGTATCTCTGAAACCGGATATAGATTGAAGTAACAGTCCATAGGCCTACGGAGTGCTCACCATTTCGTGCTCGATGTGCGCGGGCGCGCAGAAGATGTGCGCGTCGTCCTGCTGGAAGCGGCGCACGCGCGTGAGGCCCGTGAGCGCGCCGCTCAGCTCGTTGCGGTGCAGCACGCCGAAGTCCGCCAGCCGCAGCGGCAGCTCGCGCCACGACCGCGTGCGGTTGTCGAACATCAGGCTGAGGGGGGGGGGCATTACCCACATCATATATATAACTCTAGAAGTCGGCCAGCCGCAGCGGCAGGTCATGGGGGGGGGGGGGGCATTACCCATATCATATATATGTATAGCTCCATAGCACACGGGAAAATATCAGTAACAGCGGGGAGGGGGGGGGGCGCATCATATATACAGCTCTATAGCACACACGAAAATATATGTAGCAGGGGATCACTGTATCTGAAGCCTGTTCCCTACATACAAACAATGCGGCTGTCGAACATCAGGCTAGGGGGGGGGGCATAGCCATATCATATATATGTATAGCTCCATAGCACACGGGAAAATATCAGTAACAGCGGGGAGGGGGGGGGGCGTCACATATACAGCTCTATAGCACACACGAAAATATATGTAGAAGGGGATCACTGTATCTGAAGCCTGTTCCCTACATACAAACAATGCGGTTGTCGAACATAAGGCTAAGGGGGGCGGGGGGGGGGCATCGATATCATATATATAGCTCCATACACACACACGTAAATATACCCCACCGATTTCGTTCTGAGCCGAGGTGCGATCTCATAGGAGACACCCTCAGGACGAACTTTAGTTTTAATTTAGTTTTAATTTAGAGCCCCGCGCTCAACCTCAGGGCAGGGGACATTAGTTCTCGCCCGAAAGTCAGGTGACGCTGTGAAGGCCAGTAGGGCCAACAGCAATACACAACACACAAAAAAAAAAAAAACACGAAAATATCAGTAACAGTGGATCACTGTATCTGAAGCCTGTTCCCTACATACAAACAATGCGTTGTCGAACATCAGGCTAAGGGGGGGGGGGGGGCAATCATATATATAACTCTATAGCACACACGAAAATATATGTAGAAGGGGATCACTGTATCTGGAGCCTATGTATGTAGGGGACATGCAAACAAATTTCAATTCTTAAAAATAATGTCCACAATTTCAAAATATAACAACATGCAAAATTTCAAAATTATTTCTACATATATACAATAATCTGATCCCAATGTAAGTAGCTAAAGCACTTGTGTTATGGAGAATCAGAAGTAAATACGGTATCACAAAACACATAAACTCAAGACTACATAGCAAAACTAATGGAATTTTTCTACATCGACTCATCCGGGAATCGAACCCGGAACCTCGGAATGGCATACTCATGAAACCGGCAACACACTACTCGACAACAGAGGTTCTAAGTGATATTCTAGTCTCAATCATAAGTTACAGAACACTTACCTAACCTAACCATTACCTAACCCCACCTCCCCTCTTCACTTACGGGCAAAGCCACGGGCCTAACCTACATTAAATCAATGTTCCTTACCAATGTCCCGGACAGTTCATAGGTTTCAACGCGAATGTTTCCTTCTCTACGTCGAATGAGAACATGTTTTCTGCGTAGTGAGCCCAGTGACCCGACGTCTGCCACAGCTTTGCGTTGTACATGTTTGGAGTGACCACTTCTTGGAAACCTCTCTTCCTGCGTTACAATAAATAAATAGTTTATTATGTATCATCATATAATCAATCTATACATTAATATTATAAATGTGAAAGTCAGTCTGTATTTTATTCTGCCTATATGTTGCTCTATCACAAACTGAACAGAGCTTGATGAAATTTGATATAGTAAACTTTTTTGCCTACTACATGACAACCAATGCCTCAAAACGCAATGTTAATTATCTCAATAAACAACTATTCATCATTTTTAGTTACCCTTGGAACTTTATGGATTATTTAAATTAGTAGTATCTAAATTTATTAGTATGTTCAAATATTTTAAAAATGGGGACATTAAGATTTAAATTAGACTTTTTTTGAGTTCATAAAATATAATATTATATTAAAGATGAAATTACAGCGAGTACTATGAAAACTGATGAAATAAAAGTAAAGGCGATTATTTAACTATTTATTTTATGTGTAAGTAATGACAGTGCACAATATATATATACGTCAGACGAGAGAACATTTTTGACAAGTATTCAAAACTTAAAAAGGTTTATTATTTAATTTGTGTATGCATCCTCCATACTCCTTACAAAAACGATTATTACCTGTATTGTTCCCGGATGAAGCTAACAAGGTTGTTGTATATATGGGCTCCGCGGGGCTGGAAGAAGCAAGAACCGGGTGACAGCTCGTGGAAGAAATATAGCTCTTGTTCCTGAAACAATAAGGTGCAAATTAAGTTTTCATGATACATACATTAAAATGGATGCAAGACACGAAAAAAACTACTAAAAAGTCCTTTGAAATCCTGACCAGATTAATAATAGAGATGATATTTATCTATGTAGAAATAATTTGTCTCAATAGCAGCCTAAAATTAGTAGTAAATAGAGAGTGACAGCTCTGTTTGCGCTTATATCTGTAACATAATACCGAAAATGGTCAGAAGGATCATTATCACATTTCACCTTCTTGTGAATCAAAGAATATCAAAACTAAGGGCACAACAATCTACTTACCCTGCCGATCTTCCTGTGGTCCCTCTTCGCAGCTTCTTCTTGTATAATCTCCCATTCCTTCAGCTGTTTCGGTTCTGGGAACGATACACCATAGACACGCTGTAAGCTTTCCGCATCGGCTTTACCTTCCCAGTATGTGGCGGAGTTCTGTGAAAATTTACCCTTTGATTACTGATAATCTTCATGAGGTAAATTTCAACCAACGCCCGGCCTGAGTCTCCATATCCGGGTCTTCTAGATTTTGCAATAGCATAAGCATAGGTTACTCAAATTAGTGCTTTCTTTGCTGTCACACAGAGTTGATAATTTATAGAGGATTCAATTTAAATATTTTATGTATAACTAAAATCTATATAACAAACAAAATATGGTTTTGGTTATGGTGTGAGTTATTTTTCCGTGAGGTTATTCGTGTTGTATGAACAATGCTTCATATACGTCACCGTAAGATTAAAATTTATCTCGTTAGATTGTAAACTGTCGTAATATTATGAACTATTACATATGATTTCAATTTAGATAGTAATCTAACGAAGATTGTAGTTTTATGGATACATATACATTACAATTTATTGTTCAGCAATGGAAATAAATAAAATATGAAGAAATAAAATCTACAGCCTTGCTAATACTACACTAATCTCTTCAGGATGATGAAAAGGACACAGTCTAACGGGAATATATGTACATGTAATATATAAAGTATACATTTACTATATAAATGTATATATTAACTATATAAATGTATATAGTTAATATATTATATACATTTTTTTGCAGTATTAAATAAATATGGACATGAGTGTTCTTAGTCCTATAAATGAGTTAAATGAGATTATACAAAATATAATTCCACTAAATATATTCATAATAGGGATGATGCGATATTTTTCTTTTTGAGTTTATTTTAAAGAACTAAATATAGGATAGACCACAAGTATATTAAAAATCCAAAACACTCTAATTTACTGTAAAAAAATGCGGTTTTAAAATGACTATTTAAATTTTCGCGCGAAAACGAGTCTACATATATTTCGTATGACGTCACTCCTGTCTGTCACTGGCCCATTGATCGTACTTGTCCTCACTGGCTTTCATACTGATGCATTTTTTCTCGACTTCTGAGATATTTTTTTGTAAACATTTAAAACGGACTACTTGATGCTCCGAAATAAACCATATTGACGTATGATTTCTGTCTACGTGTTCGGCTATTTCAACAAAATTTTCAAATAAATGGTTTTTAAGTGGATCTTCAGACACAAAACTAAGAAAAAAGTGGTTTCAAGAAGAAAAGAGAAATCTGACAATTAGAACTTACCTTAGTAACTTTTAAAGCTTTAACCTTCCCCGTATGCCGTACATGCGGTCCTCTGCAGAGATCAATGAGCGGACCACATCTGTATACCGTAGTCGTGGCTGTGTCCACCTTCTCTTTGAGGATGCGTATCTTGAAGGGATTGTAGTCAAACATTTCCATCAGCTGTTCCTTTGTTAGTTCCAGACGTTCAAAAGGCTGCTTTTCCTTGGCTATCTTCTTAATAAGACCTTCAAGTACGTGGAAATCTGATGATGATATCTGAAAAGAGAGTTACAGTGTGTGATCACTACCTCTTAAATCGTATGCACGGGGATTCAGTAAAATTTCAAAATAATGTATGTATCAAAATACATTATTTTAATTGTGTTGGATAATGTGAGGAAAAATGGATGGATGGATTACCTTAAATACAATGTTTTGGATAACTTTTGTAAACATTATGCGCTAAATATAAATTTTCTTTAATCAAATATCGAAGAGAATTATAAATAAGTAACATTTAGAGGGTTCAAAATAAGTAACACTTTCAACTTTTTAAGGTCGTATCGTTAAAAATACGCCCAAATATTACACTAGAAAGCATAATCTGATAAATCAAGAATAAGTAAGACTTAATATAATATCGATCATCAACTTACGCCTTTCTCTGGGTAATGCATGTCATAGTAAAATCCTTCTTCAATTGGTGGACCGTAGCACAAGTGACCACCATATACCTAAAACGAATAAAAGAACATTTAAAACGGAAAATTAAAATAACAAAATAAACGGAAAATATCTTGTGGCGTCCGTACACGGTACACACCATTTACAACTTTATTTTAAACAACGTAAAATTTGTACATATTTTTTTAAGGGTTTTATCTCTATATTCCAATTGAGATGAGAGATGAGAGAGACCAGTGAAATTGTTACTGCATGAACTTAGGGCAGGTGTAGCTGTGCATGCAGCAGTGGTACTTGAACTTTATCAAAGTATCTTCTACCTAAAAGTTATGTTAAAAATAACTCGAGTCTATATATGGTATTGGTAAAGTGGTAATACCTAAACTTTTAAATAAGTTCAAATCACTCTACTCTCTAGGGTTTTACGTAGAACCAAATATGACACTATAATTAACTATTCCATTCTATGAAACACTTACCCTTTCCATCGCCTCTCCGAGCATGTGTGCTGAGGAGTGCCAGAATACTGCCTGTGCGTCTGTATTATCCCATCGTAGGAGTTCCAGTTTACAGTCCCCTTCCAACGGTCTGTCTAGATCCCAAAGCACGTTGTTGACACGAGCAATAATCGTGGAGTCCGCTAAGCCTTGGCTGTAAGTCCAATTACAGTTGTTAACCTCATAAGTCAACCAATCAAATTTACAGAAACACCACTTACAACAACCATTGTATAAAACAAAATGTACAGTCAGAGTAAGAAAACCTTCGTCAGTTTTCAAATTAATTCCTTTATCAAATCTTAAACTCTTAGTACCTTTTGTATCTAAACATCAAATTATTGCAACGCAATATGTCATTCTCGATCGGTAAAGCAGATTATCGCTCACACGAAAATAGATCTTAATGTAACAAACCTTTTCTTACCCCAATGGTACTTAATTACATAACAAAATTTTTATAATGAGAATTTGTCAATATGTAATTTACAATGGATTATATTCTGTTTATTGGTAACAATGTAACAGTCAAATAAATAAATATCTTTCTTCAGTATGGAAGTGTTATATTTGCTTATTCATAGTCAAAAATCTACCACTGGTTCTGAAATTAACACCTCCTTGACTTGAGAACCGGTGAAAGAAACTCAGTAGGATTTTTTTAAACAGTACGACATGTCAATATTTTTAAAATTAGTAAAATTGACCACTGAATAAATACTTACTATTCACTCCAAAACTCGCTTGTGAGCAAATAAATAAGGTTTTAAATTATTCGAAATTGCCAATAAACAAACAGTGGATTAGCTATTGTGGCAGCGTAACATTAATAAATAATAAAAGCATAGCATTACTCAATGTGGATCTATGTTAAAATAAAGCAGACATATAGATAGATATATTCAGACCAAACTTGCGGTAAATTAGTAAGTATTAATATTTATCTATTACATACATAAATTACTAATATAATATAAAAAGCATGTGTAGGTATGTGTGAAATTAAATTATTAACTCTAGAACTGTCATAAGATCCAAATTAATTTTCATTCGTTAAAATTATAATTATTTTTTACTTGAATCATTATGAAACTAATAAAGTTGTAAGCAGAACACTCACAGTTCTAAAAATCACATCTAAGTCCTTTTTTTATTTTATCCGGGTAGGCATATGACTCCACTCCACCGGACGCTAAGTGGAAATGGAATCCAAATGGAAGACAACTAGTACGCACAGCAAGAATGAGCTGTCGCCCTTTATTTTATTAGCTTGTTTATAGCAGACTTTATAATTGTGATGAAGGTTGCAGATGTACTATTATATGTTCAAATAGCTATATGGTTTAATGAGTGTAAGTGGTATATTATATGCCTATTTAAATTAACTAAATAAATTAAAAAAAATATTGACACAAACATGCATCTATGAAAATAATTGTTAAAAAATCTAGCTTGAGCTATGTAGCAAGTACAAAAACAATATCATTATGATCTTACCTGATACCCTTAGCAACATCATACGGTGTAGTCCTCCACGCTTTTGCCTCAACTGTCTTTCCATCAGGTAACGTCACCACTATACTGAGATCCGGTTTGGATGCTAACTCCTCCTCATATTGAGCTTTGAACTTATCCCACAAATCTATACGCTTTTGAATGAATTCCGGCCATGGTTTTAATTCCGCGACACTTCCCGGTGAATCTTCTTTCTTTTTCTTTTCCTTCATCGCTTTTTTTTGAGACTGTAAGAAAATTTTTGTATGTTTTACATTTTGATTGTTGAAAAAATAATTGTATTGTATGTATATTATTAGTATGCATCTCGTAATAAACTTGAATTTAAGTAAGATTGTAACTATAATGATTATATTTAATAGTTAATTGTATGAAGGGGTCCTATAATGTTTATGTATCATTTTTTGTTAAAATGATTTGATAAGTTAGAAGTATAGAATAGTGATTTTTAGTAAATAGATTTTTTTTAACATACTTCAGCAATGGAGTATATTTAGAAATAATACGTTGATAATCTGTGATAAAATAATAACAGGTTATATACAAACAAAAAAATAGATATAAATTCAATAATTATTTAATACTCATATAAAATATAAAATTGAAAAACTTTACGATCATAGGATCTAAATTTCAAAAGAGAAGGAAATGGTATTAAAATAAATATATTATGATTTCTAGGACGTGTGATATCATTCCAGTTGGCATTTCTGATGAAATCCTACAAACCCATGTGGCATAGCCCTCTTTGATGCGAACCACGGAGAATCTATGCAATTTGAACAATTTTAACATCGCTTACTCAACGAACGTATTGACGGTTAAAAAATAAAATATTGTGCTCAAAATCCTGCCTTTTCGTTTATGTTTAGATTCTGAATTTCTGCTGCAGCCGTGTCGCCCATGGTGTCGTCGGCTCACTTGACAGATGACATATGACAACTGAAAACAGATGCTCAATTCTTGACATTGACGTAGGCAATTGCTATTGTTTTTGCAGCATAAAAAAAAAAAATTTTACTCAAATTAATATGTTTAAATTAATCTCACTTTATTATTATTCTGATCTGAGAACTATAAATGACTTACCATATTTTAATTGTTTGTTATAAAAACTGGAAATAAACGCAAACGTCATAAATGTTGTGTCATAATGATTTTTCTTTATTATTTGTCTTGTTACTAAATTGATACGTTAAAAAAAGAAATTTATAAAAATATTAAAATTAATAGTTTATTAAAATGTCTATGTATATCCAAAGATCGCGTCCAGATACATTACAAAGTATAGTATCATCGTTTAAACAATTTGAAAAGAAATTAGATAAACTTCAAGATGATGTAAATTACCACGGGCAAACGCTCTCCGAACTTCATATAATGTTGGCTAATATATCGACTGGGAATGTTTTAAGTGGTATCCATAACGAAAAAATTGAAGATGTCAAGAAACTTGTAAATAAAACTACAGCTATGCGCCATGATAGTAATTTTTATCATGAAAAACCAATTAAAACAAAACGTAGAAATACAATACAACCTTTACCTTCTAAGTTGACTTCAAAAAGTTTTCAAGGCCCAAGGAATGCAATAAAGGCAAATGAACTACAGTCATATAATGTAACGAAAATGTCAAGTAGTCCAAGTAATGCTTTAAGTGGAAAGCGTGGTAGGCAAAGAAAATGTGAAAATCCGAGAAAGATTTCGAAAATGAGAAAAGAAGATAAAAAGCAAACTTGCAGCCCACAATTAATTTTTTAAAGAATATTTTTCCATGTTCTACGTATGTAATTATATACAGACAGTCTATTTGATAAATAACATGCTTTACTTATCATTATTGTGAATAATAAGTGTACCTAAATTAAAATGTTTATAGTTTTAAAGAACGTATGAAATTAAAAAAACTTTAAAAACAAAAATAATTATTTTATCTATTCCGTCCTACAAGTTACTGGTGTATAATGGTAATAAACAGCATAGGTGGAAGGGTTCTGTACCCTCTCATTTGGGTAGGTATTGCCCACTCATCATGTATTCTATCGCCAATCACGAATACATAGTATTGTAATGTTCCAGTTTGTAGGGTGACAACGCCAATGTAACAGGCGCATACGAATTTATAAGGTTGTTGGTGCATTGGTGATGATAAAAATGATTAAAATTTTGCGCCAATTTTTTCCCAACCAGCGCTCACATATCTGTGAGCAGTGGTGACCACTTATAAAAAAAGTAGGAACCAAATGAGTAAAGAAAGGATTTTGGAGATGAAAAAAGAAGGGCTTTATTTTTGATAAGAAAAAAAATTAAGCGATTTTTAAATGGTCTTCTCCATCAACGAACACAAATTAATTACCTATGTACCTACTATTGCTAACAATCACAAGGCACTTTTTTGTCGTCTGTCTCAGCAATGGATTATTGAAACAGCAATATATGCGCGGTAAATAATAATAGGTTTAGACGTAATTGTTATCCTATAACCTTCACGCTTAAATTGTAATAATTCGTTGTTTTGTTAATTTACATTCACTCGTACTACCTGCGTACCAGCTATTTGAACTTCCTTATATATTTAAATATATTTATTAAAATTAGATATATTTTCGTATCAAAACAACATTCCTCTATTTAATTAGTATTTTAGTTGCTTAAAGTAGGTACATAATGTCAATCCTAATGTTACCAAGATAAGCAGTGTACTTTAAATTTAATAAGCTTCCTCGTTCGATGCATTTATAATTAGTAATTTATTAATTTGATATTTCAAATGAAACGAAAACACATTGATTTTTATAGATACGTGAAATACGCTTTATACCTATAAATTTTATACTTATTTTTATTTCTGGTAATTTATTATACAGACTTTTACCAAACCGTGAATGGTCGTTGTACTCACTCATACAATTGATTTAAATAAAAAAAATAATAAACCTTTTTGAAGCATAAGTAAAATAAAAAAAAAAACATTTAAAAATACGAACACTTGAATGACCAAATTTAAGAGATAAGATCCTTATATATGTGCTGGAAAGAATATCGAAAAAGCGCTACACAAACAAAAACTATTTCATTATGAGAATCATTACTTCTTCTTCTTCGTATGGTCTATTTTAGTACTTTTTTTTCCTATAGTGCATCAATTATTTTAGGTATAAGCACTTAGATTTAAACAATTAATCTAATATATACACATACAATTCAAAAACAAAACAAAATTAACATTAAGGTCCTGGTACCAAATAAATAGAACGCATCTTTCTTTAATTCTTTATTTTCATAGAATTTTAATACCTCAAATTAGCAATAGGTAAAAGCAATATTGTGTAGAGCTCTAAATTATTTTTCTACTAAATGTAATAAGATTATATGTTAGATTTTATGTATTAAGATTTCGATCGCTAGTATTAGAACTGAAGCAGTTATCCCATACAGCATGAAAATCAGTACCGGTCGTAAGTTGGGTAGACCGACGCTGCTGAATGCCGACATTTTCTCCGTGCAACGCGGCTTAGGGACATCAATGCGTTTTTGGAGCGCCATTTGAATACCAGACTCGTGTATGCGTTTGAAACTGAAGACGAACATAAATACTATTTATCGATTTGCTAGAACGCTTATGAAAAACTGATTTAATACTTGTAAATTTACATTATCTGGACGGTACATAGTTGGGGTCTATCGATGGTATTATAGGCGACTAACGATCGTACACTCAACAGTTTATTAATAAAAAATCAATTATTATTATTAATGTAAACTAGGTAATTTTAAAGTTATCTGCACTATTTTGCACGGTATTTAAAGAACAGATGACATAATAGGAACAGAAAAAATTTAGAAACTAAAAAGTCCTTCAAAGACAATCTTCTGTGAAAGAAGTAAGAGAACATTTAAAATGAAGAGAGAGAAAATTAGTATTGAATAAACTCATTTCTTCGGACAAATATTTTTAAAACAATACATAAGCTAGTGGCTAACAAGTGATTCTTTTCTAAACGTAAGATATATCTGATTATAATTATTATTTTCCTTACGCAACTCTCAGCAACTCTATGTACGGTGAGTGTTTGTATATCGGTACAAATGGATCCAAAGCGTTCATGAAATCCACTTCCATCAAGTCACATTTCTCTGTCTCCAAGAAGGTTTCCTCAATGCGTCGGTATACGGATTCCATAAGCGAATGAAAGGCAAATAAACCCTGAAAATTAACGCAATTTTAAAGCTCACTGAGTCATAAAACGATCAATACCTTTCTCTTCAAAAGATTCCTTTACCTTTGGTTAACCGTGGATAACATAAAAGGGAAATTATCAAACAAGTACTGCCTACTCATTCCTCTTAAGCCTTTAAAACGTATTTAAAAAATATTCCTTTTAAAACTTAACATTTTATTTTCAAATATAATTGTTTTCCGGATATAATAATACAATACACTCGACAAGATATGGATCATAACAATATAAATTCAACACAGTGTAATTTATATTGTTTGAAAATAAAAAATAACATTTCATATAAATACGCAATAATTTCATTAAAACGTTGGTAAAAAAGTAAAAATATGTCTTTATTACCTGCCTCACACGTTCGACACCTTCATTTAAATTATAAAAATGACCTTTCCCTTTTTCTGATTTTATTCTTTTATAAATAAGACGCCTCAGATCGTCTTTTTGTGCCTAATAAAAAAAAAGCATTAAACGAACTGTATATAAAAAAAAAACTTGTCAAATTCAAAAATGGAATTACCTTAAGTACAAAATGATTGTAATCAACGTCTAAAGCGGCAATTGTCATTTTAGAATGGGCGAGTTGTTCCAACGTCTTTATTGAATTGGAAGGTGCTTGTAATAACACAACAATATTAGCCGAATACGCTGCATAAAGAGCCATTAGAGCGGTGAATATTACGAATAACATTATTCGACCTGCGATTGTAAATTACAATTAAATGTAAGCCTTAGGTTTATTTTACTCTCTCCAAAAACATGTATGAAAGAAAGACTTTGAAATAATTGTAATATTATTATATAAGACTGATCATAAAGTTAGTATCCAAGCTGATTGTGTTTCCATTGGGTATGAAAAAAATAATAAGAAGAATACTGATAATTATCAGTTTTTTGTAAAAAGTTTCAGAATCATTTACTGGATTACGAACGTATACATGTATTCCTTTCAAAGAAGTTTTCCCTCAATAATTTAATTTAGTTACCATTACCCATGTACCGTTATTACAAATTTAGAGTGAATCTTGCCTGAAAGCTTTTTCGGTTCCTTAGAACAACCCTGCTGGCTCAAAGCACACATTGTCAAAAGCATTGCGTCTCCAATACTTCCATCGAGCTGTGTTTGTGTCTAGAAATGTATAATTTATTTAAATACTAATTTCACGATACCAAAAGCAATACAGAAAAATGAGGGTTCAAAGACTTATAAAACCTAATAATAATTAGCTCGACATTTATTACAGAGACTCCGTGGTGTTGAAAAATGTCTTGAGTAAATAAACTCTTTTCTTTGGATGAATATTTTCCTCTCATACTTCCGTAAACAAGAATGTCTTCGGTGATTTTGAAAAATATCTTGATTAAGCTCTTTGTTTCGAATGGAAATTGACCTCTTATATTTCGATCAATAAGCATAGAAGTAGCGTGATAGAATAAAATGGGTTACGCTCGGCATGCCATAGCATATTAGCCATTGGGACTTTTCCCGAAAATGTTGCTTTACTATATATTTTTTTAGATATCAGATAATTAGGAATAAGACCTTTTTAGTATTAGTGCAACTTTTGCTCACATTAATAGTAAAGACTTTCCACAAGTTACTACTTGTGTGAAACTACTAACTATGAAAATACCATACCTTGCCCATGCTCAGGGTTTCCAATTTAGTAGCAAAAAAAATAGTTACACATGATATGATAAAAGTGAGAATAGTCGCGATCCACACATTAAAAGAGAAAGGTAGCGTAAATATGTTTGAGACGTAGGAGAGGGGTGGTTGTCTGAAGATAAATTTAACTTTAAACTTAGATATTGAATCTGTAAAGACGACAACACTTAGTCGATCAGAACTAGCGACACAATTTGTACCTAAAACACAAGAAAGAAATAATAAATTAACTTATGCTGCTGATGTAGCTTTGCTGATATGATGATATTTCAAGTCTTGAGTTAACGCCATTAACTAATCGATAATGATTTTATTGGTAGAAAATCTGTATTTATCATAAATGCTATTCTACAATATGTTTTTCTAAGCCATATTGCTTCATTGTCCAATAAACTAGGGACTTCCGTTCATTATCTTCAATTTCTTCTATAACAGTAGAACTATTAAGTCACTATCCAGTAGTAGGATGAGAGACATCAGTTTACTCAATACTCTCCCCAGTTACAAACACGGTAAGAAATAGTGCTCCGTCGTCTTGACGACAATCTTTGAAATCGGTTTGATGACCTTGAAATAAGCGAGTGCTAACGAACTGTAGAGATTGATATATAGATAAAATTATTTTCAAATAATTAATTTAAAATGTGTACCTAAATCAGCTCTACCAGTGTTAAGATCATTGATCATGCCAGACCACTGTCCATTGCGCTTGTAACCCCATCTGTGACTGAAAATGTATCTCGGAGTTGCGTTCAGCATTTGGAATGCGATATGTACGTTCATCCAGGATCTCTTAGCTATGGGATCGTGATAAAGTTCCCTGGCAAATACATTTAGATTTTTAATAATGGCAATACTTGTATTATATCTGAATATGTATAATCTTAGTAGTTACAATACCACAATAATGCATTATGTATATAAATTATGCCTAGTCTTAGTTTTTTCGGATTATTAAAATGGTTTTGACATTTTTTGTCACTAAATTCAATTTAAACGCCTGAGGTTATAACCCATCGAAATATGAGAGGCGTTTATATCTGTGTTTATTATAGATATTAGTCTTAGTAAGACTTCAGGAGAGTATTTATATGAATGGTTGGAAGAAAGGTGTGTTTTGTAAATCCACAGGCGCCGAATACCACATCGTGGAAGCCATAGTTTGTACATGGACGGAGAGAAATAAGAATGTGACCACTCAATATCAGGTTGAATATTTGCCTTATTGTCAAAATGAATAACAGAACGAGAGTCGAGATGGCCCAGTGGTTAGAACGTGTGCATCTTAACCGATGATTGCGGGTTCAAACCCAGGCAAGCACCGTTGTTTCATGTGCTTAATTTGACTTTATAATTCATCTCGTGCTCAGCGGTGAAGGAAAACATCGTGAGGAAACCTGCATGTGCCAAATTTCATAGAAATTCTGCCACATGTGTATTCCACCAACCCGCATTGGAACAGCGTGGTGGAATATGTTCCAAACCTTCTCCTCAGAGGGAGAGGAGGCCTTTAGCCCAGCAGTGGGAATTTACAGGCTGTTGTTGTTGTTGTTGTTGAATAACAGAACTACCAGTCCACTTTTGACTTTCAAAGCTTTGGATTACAAGTTATGCGATGTAATTGAAATCGAAGATATTAATACTGTGCCGTACAGTCTATTTTCCCTTGGCAAGTGATATATAGATGAGTTGCTGTCTTGTATAACATTAGCCATAGTTAAAGTATGACCCATAATGTCTTTCCTTCTTCTGAACATCTCTCGATTGGTTCTAGTGTCAACTAATACATGATTGTAGTATCCACGAGGACTTGAATGCGTAGGACCATTTGAAGATGGCTTGTGTACTGTAACATATTTTTTTTACAATATTATCATCAAAATTTTATTGATGCTTTTGGATTGGAACTTTAGCTTCTATTAATCACAACGTATTGTTAGATGAAGAATTTTTTTAAAGATCGATTAGATCAAATCTATAAATTTTATTAATTTTTTGAATGTTTTTTTAATGACTAAATAAAACAACATCGCTAAAATATATCCAATAAAAGAGAGATGTTGAATGGATTATTATAGATTAAGACATTTTCTTACATTCTGATAGCGTTATTTTGTCTCCGTTTCGTATAGCTAAGACGAATTCGCTGTCAGCCAACAACGGTAGATTCCAAAGATTTTTAACATCATAATTGTTATGATTAATTTTGTGGTGTAAGACCAGCCAACGGTAAGGAGATCGAAGATGTCCTGAAATCTTAAGAAATAAAATTTACAAGATATGACTATATTTACTATTTTCTCCTGCCATTAAGCGACAAGCTTATTCTTATAGTGGGGATGAAAATCCCATCTAAGTGGTCTATGAATGGTGCAAATTTAAAAATAAAACTAACATTCAAAGCAACATCTGCAAGAGGACAACTTAAATCGACAAAAAATAGTAAGGCATGATCTTGAAGAGAAGAACGTTCTGTGAAAACAGATGAAGATCGTATTCCCGCATCAGATAATTCTTTAAAGAATGCAATTTTTTCATCTGAAACAATTAATTACATTTAAAACAAAACATCAATAACTTAGAATGTACTTTTCTTAAATTTTCCAAATCTTAACAATTCTTCAATTTATAAGAATTTCTCAGATCATTAAATACAACCTCATGAATGGTTGGAAAGTTTGAATAGCTAGAATTTAAGTAAAAGTTGAAATAATATTCTATAACTTGTATAACTTTGTCATCATAAGTTTTTATTTAGCGATATGATTCTTTAAATATAAAACTACACTTAATATTATAATATAACCGTATAGAAGACAATATCTATTAAAACGTGGAAGTTAAGAAATACATATTATCAAATAATTATCGAACGCCCGAATCGCAGGACTGGCAACAAACTTAAGATTTTTTTTTTTACTTTTATTTATTCTTAAAAGTATTAAAATTTAATTGACGCCATACTTAGGACATAGCTAGTCCACATATTCATAATTGAATTTAAAATGCAATTGTGTTTTATAAAGATACTAACTTTTTCTCCAGCATAAATTGTTGCAGATAAGAAAAGTTGGTTTATTCTCATTTGCAATATAACTCTTAATGAAATTGACAGTGACTTCATCTTTAGCAAGAACTAAATAATATAAAGAAAATGAAAGCAAAATTACTTTAAACATTTTCAAAATATTAAAGACCTATTTAATTTTGTGTGTTGTCACGTCCAAGACTTTTCAACGACTTTGTATTGTACTAAAAAGTGTTTCATCGAAAAATTATTGGTTATTCGTGAACTATTCATGTTATGAAGGTTTTTCTCTATAGAGAACTTGTCTACCCATCCATATATTAATTTTATATTAAGAATTCAGTGGTACGTATGTTAAAGGCTTTGTTACAACATGTTTCTGTCTTTCTATTCAGTGGTAAGTAGTAAGAGTAGTTGACTAATAACCAAATGAAGATGGTGATTTTAATGTTACTGGACATAGGATACCATTCCTTCTTCTTAATTTGACATCATATATATGTAATATAAACAAGCGAAGAGGATATAGAATTAGCAGTATGTTGACATTCAAAGAACTTACAAAATTCCTAATCTATTTTGCTCTGTGATTACCGTACACCTTTACGTCCGGAGTATAAGATCAAATATTGCAGAAAATATATCAATACTCATAATCAGGAGTCAAATGGATGGCTTAGTTATAAGGACCGTAATTGGTCGTACAAGAGCTTTATAAATTCTTCTATATCGTTTTACATATACGCTCTTACATTTTATTTTCTTTATATTGTATTAAGTAAATATCGATTTCAAATAGACAATTTCAGGGTAAAGAACATAGTCAAATTTAAGTAGACGTTTTCGTGCCAAATTACCGTTAATTACAGAGTCGGTAAGCTTCGTAAATGTTAGTTTAGGAAATTAAACACAATTATAGGGCTTGGGGTGAATTTATTTTCTAATTCGGTGTTCTAAAGCTACATTACAGTTGAATAAATGTGATTATAAGTTTTCATTGTTCTTTATTCAAATTGTCAATTTTCTTAGTAACCTCCTCTTTTCTCTTAAGTGTAATCTGAAAAAAAAGAAATTAAAATTTCTCAGATACTGATACTGCCTCTAGTTTGAGATTGATTCTAAATTTGTGCTGTAGCAACATATTACTTAAGACTATGTATTTACATATATTTTTATATCGGCCATTTTTTCAAGAGATTTCGATGGAAATTTTATTGTAATATTTGTAATGACCAAATTTTATTCGACTGTTATGAACTCTTCCTGAGCAATTTGTACACTTCTCACACTACGTATTTTGATGACTATATACTTACAGCCTCTTATAAGTGATCTCCAGTAAAAGTACGACGAGAGAAATCAGCATGCCATACAAGGTAGCGATAAGAGCTGGATACATGTCAGTAATCCCTACGCTGCTGAAGGTGGAAATACTTCCTGAACATTTCGGTTTGCCGACGTGGAGACGACGATGGATGTTTGATTGGATTCCCGTTTCGCGAATCTTGATGAAGCTGATGAAGATATTGTGGATATCATTACATTATTTTTGATTGCCTTTTCTGGAAAGCTTAACTCTTCAATTTATTTTGATTGGGAATAAGAAGCCAGTGTAATCATTTCCTAAGTCTTAAATTTGAATATTTACATACATATATATGTATTACAGAGATATAGACATATACAACAGTGGAGTACTATTTTCTTCTCTGTATTATACTTGTTTTTTTTACTCCAAGTAAAGTAAAAAAAGTTGTGGGCCAAGGAAGCCAGTAAAACGTTTATGTCATTTATAAATAAAAAACCGTTTGAAACCTCTCATATATCAATAGCGTAAGTTGATTTTTGACCCAGTGATTATGGGACGATGGCTGCATATAAAAAATGGGCTATAATCTCATTTTAAAGAGCACCAGTTAATGTGTTCGGGCCATATTAAAAAAAAAAAACATATAAAAGAGGTTTCATAATTTTGACGCTAAATGTAATATAATAAAAAAAATTGTCGTAAGCTTCGATATTCCTAAAAAATCTTAATAATATCAGCGAAGTTTTGCAGGTGACCCAAATTTTCTATAAAGAGCACGATCAGATGTCGAGGACTGGTCGAAAACCATTGAAACTTGAAACCGACCTGATTTTAAATAAATCTTTATAAGGCGAACGCTTCTGTCCCGGTAGCCAAGGATCGATTTCGTTGATGTAATCAATTTCCACAAGGTCGCATTTCTCCTCTTCCTGGTATGTTTCTTGTATCAACCTGTACCCTGGATTTAATTCCATGTGGAAAGCGAATAGACCCTAAAAATAACATTGTAAAAATCACGTTTGTCAAATTAACATATCTCCAAGTTCAGATAATTCGACATTCATCCTTAAACCCAGAAAATTAAGACTTATAATTCCTTAAATTTTTAATGGTGCTTCATACCTTTCTTATTTTTTCGACGCCCTCTTTCATCGTGTAAAAATTAGGCTTCTTGCCTTTAGGTGCGATTTTCTTATTATAGATTGCTTTCCTGATAGGCTCATTTAGTTTCTGAAATAAAACGCAAATTATAATACAAATGTAATATATGGCTTGCTTATGATATTTGCAATTTGTACCTTAAAGAAATAGCGATTGTATTCAAAGTCGCTTGCACCGAGTTTCAAAGGTGAATTCAAAAGGTCTGGCAATGATCTTACTGATGAGCTCGGAGCTCGGAGTAGGACCACGATGTTTGCAGAATATGCCGCGTATAAAATCGTCAGCGCCACGAACAGCAGCAGGGTAACACATCTACCTGTGGAATTAATTAAGTCAGTGAGTCAGTCAGTCATTACTTGGTGGTAGGGCTTTGTGCAAGCCCGTCTGGGTAGGTACCACCCACTCATCAGTTATTCTACCGCCAAAGAACAGTACTCAGTATTGTTGTGTTCCGGTCTGAAGGGTGAGTGAGCCAGTGTAACTACAGGCACAAGGGACATAACATCTTAGTTCCCAAGGTTGGTGGCACATTGACGATGTAAGGAATAGTTAATAATTCTTACAGCGTTAATGTCTATGGGCGATGGTGACCACTTACCATCAGGTGGCCCATATGCTCGTCCGCCAACCTATACCATAAAAAAAAAAAAAAAAAAGTGATGAATCTTATTTAACTGACGTAATGTAAAAAGGCTGACTCGCTATTTAAGTATGTACCACTTACTGCCCTTTTAGAATTAAATAACAATGATTATGCACTTTTAAAATGAATGCTGATTGAATCGTATATTACAAATACCTTTGACGATATTATATTACAATGCATACATACTATTTCATCAGCTACCCATATAATAAGATTGGAGTGACTGTTTGTAATATTCAAATAGAGAAGTTTTATTCAATGCATACGTATGTAAGTACTCAGTACATATACTGAAATAATATTTTGTCTATCTGTTTGTTCCGGCTAATTTCTGGAACGGCTGGACCGATTTTGACGGGACTTTCAATGGCAGGTAACTGATATAATAAGGAGTAACTTAGGCTACAATATTTATTTATTTTGTTAAATTCAAACGCGTACAACGTCGTGGGCATAGTATATTTTTACAATAAGATGAATAAAGTGACTTTAATAAAACGATTAATTTTATTCGTTGATAAAACTTAATAACCTGCTGCGTATCTGGGTTCGAGCGTACACCCCTGCTGCAAAACGGCACCGATGATCAAAATCAGCACATCTGCCCATGATCCATTTAGTTGCAACGGGTGCTGAAAGCAGATCAGATTACCCATGTTCTAAGAAACCCTTGTGACAATTATGATACTTTATTCCATCCATTTAATGTAAAGTAAAAAAAGTAATGTAAATTTCTAAAAATTTCCCACTGCTGGGCTAAGGCCTCCCATTAAGGAGAGGGTTTGGAACACATTCCACCACGCTGTTCCAATGGGGGTTGGTGGAATGTACATGTAGCAGAATTTCGATGAAATTAGACACATGCAGGTTTCCTCACGAGGTTTTTCTTCAACGCCGAGCACGAGATGAATTATAAACACAAATTAAGCACACATATATATAGTGGTGCTTGCCTGAGTTTGAACTTGTAATCATCGGTTATGATGCACGCGTTCTAACCACTGGGCCATCTCAGCCTCATTTTAATGAGTTTGACAAAAACATAAATATTGAATTAGGACTCACCATACCAACAGAAGCCTCCCATTTCGAGGTAATGTATAAAAACAAGGCGCATCCCATGACACAGATGAATATGGCGACCCATACAGCTGTGGTGAAGGGCAAAGCGAAGATGTTCTCCAGCAAAGCCAAGGGTGGTTCCCTAAACACGAACCGCACAGCTGTCGACCCAACCATGGCTATGTAATCTATGACCTTCATTCGCTCCTGTGTGAATATTGTAAGCGTACCTGAAAATCGTGAAATTCTAAGTCATCTATCACCTTTGAAAATTATTTTATTAAATTTAGGATAATCCACAATTTTATTCGCTGAATTTGAATGAATTCAAATGAATAATGCCTTTGACTTTTCCAACTTTTTCTAAAGCGATATTGATTACTTTCGATAATAGATTGCAATTGAATTGCTTGAATCGATCAAGATAAAGTGTTAAATCTGGTTATTCAAATAAGTAATTGATTATTAATTAAGAGATGATGACCTCTGTGGTCGAGTAGTGTGTACACCGGTTTTCATGTACGCCACTCCGAGGTCCGGGGTTCGATTATCAGCCGAATCGATGTAGAACAAAAAATCATTAGTTTTCTATGATGTCTTGGGTGTTTGTGATACCATCGTTAGTTCTGATTTTCCATGACACAAGTGCTTTAGCAAATGTAAGTAACATTGGAATCAGAGTAATGTATGTAATGTCCAATATTTATATTTATATTATTCCAAAAATGAACTTAAGTACAATTAATTACCCAGATCAGCCTCCTTCTTCAGTAGATGATCAATTATTCCCTGCCAATTGCCGTTCTTGTCCTTATAACCCCAAGTGTGAGTAAAAATACGTTTCTCTGTCGCATTCAACATTTCGAAGCATATCTTGACGACCATATAAGACATTTTAGTTATGGAATCTTGGTGGAGATTTCTGTAACAAAGTTATTTATAACCAATTCCAGACACAGTAGCGTAAAGACAAATTAAACAATTTTGATTAGTATTGTCGTAATATAATTGGTCGATATCTTAAATAATAATCAACAGAGTTTCTTGTGGAGTCAAAGAAAAGGCCATTGAATGTGGGAGAAATTTGGATGTAGAATGAAATAAGAGATTAAGTGGAAAAGTGTTGTATTATAAATAATCATTGTTTGTAGTGCATAACGAAAGAGCATTGAAAGCCAATGTGAATAGCGATGGCCTAATGATGATTATTAAAAGGTTACATATTTGTTTATTAACATATAAGCCCCCTCGCACGACAGAAAAATCTATGAATAGGCGTATTTTAGACCTCGCTTAGCATTGAACGTGTTAAGACATAATATACCTATCTTACCTTATATTAATTCCTATCTTATTTATATTGAGAATCAGAACACTTTCGTTATTAAAAGACGAGTCTAGTCTAGTCCAAGTTTATTTTAACACAAAATAATATAATTGATTATTCTAAACCAGCGGTGGGCAAGACGTGGCCCGTGGAACATCTTCCTTGCGGCCCGTGAATATTTTGAAAAAAAAAGTTGTAATATATGACACGTCACATGCAAGTAGCGTCTCAAATGTAACCTGAGACATAACTTTTTTTTTTGTGGCTTTTATTTGTGAACTGAGACATAACACTAAAATTTGTGTAAAATCAATTTCCTGTTTGGGTCATTTGTAGTTTTCATTTCATTATTTTTCTAGGCATAAAACCAAAACATATAAACATATTGAAAGTATTATGCGTACGATTAAAAATCTGTATATTTAACAATTTAAATCAATTTTTTATAACAATTTTATTTTTTCTATGAAATATGACGACGAATTAACACTAATAATGGGTAGGTATATTGGGCTTTTAAAGTTAATATAATGACTGCGGCCCACCTATAGTTTATTTTGCTACCTTGTACCTAGCCCTTGCCAATGCCTACCAAGAGGTTGCCGACAGCTGTTATAAACCGACACCGATTCGAATAGAATCTAAATACATACTATTAATACTACTAAGATCAATAATAAGATAATCAATTAAATTTTATTTTATCCTGAATCACGCTTTCGATGTTTTGTATAACAATTGCTATAAATCAATTGCAACATTCGCAATGTAGTTGTTCTCCTGACTTCAAAATTGATATAATCTTCACGACATCATTATAATTAGCTATTATAGTAGCTAATTATAATGATGTCGTACATACATATGTTAATGGTAAGTTATATGTATCGTTATATCGTTTATAAGTCATTGTTATAATAATTGGAGATTATTTAATTAAATTATTATATATAAAAACTAGTTGTGCCCCTTACTTTGTTCGCTATTGAATTTAACAGAAAAGTCATTGTTGTAGCCTAAGTTACTCCTTATGAGATTTTTGTCAGTGAAATTTCCGTGAAAATTGGTCCAGCCGTTCAAGAGATTAGCCGGAATAAACAGACGAAAATTAATAACAAAAAATTGTAAGAAATGTTATTTTGGTATATGTACCGTGTATACATATAAATTTAGCAAAAATCGGTTATTTTAAAGTTAAAAAAAGACAATCCCAATTTTATTATATGTATAGTATTCTAAAGTATTTGTTTTAGGCGAGAGTTTAACGCCACCATCGTAGACATAAGTAATAAGAAATACCCCTTAATAAAAGAAAAGTGTCGTTTAATTTCTTTCTCCGGTTCTTCTAGCGTCTGAAGTGTTTCTTGTCGAACTGGTGAAAGATTGTTTGATCAATAAGTAAGTGTAGCTATTAAATATGTATATATTTTTAACTTTCACTTTGATATACATTGGCAATGCAATACGGAGCTACAATAAGATGTAATGACGATACGATATGTCTAATATTGTGTTAATTTGTATTTAATTAGCCGAGAATGAGCCGAGATGGCGCAGTGGTTAGAACACGTGCATCTTAACCGATGATTGCGGGTTCAATCCCAGGCAAGCACCATTGAATATTCATGTGCTTAATTTGTGTTTCAAACTCAAATAACATTATTCAATATAGAAGCATTACACTTTCTTATTGATGGTCAATTGAAACACTACCACCGGTTTGGAAAAGAAAATACTCTGACCTGAGAAGAACCGGCGAAAGTAACTCAGCGGGTTTTTTTTTTGTTTGTCTCATATATTATATAAACACTTTTATAATTCATCTCGTGCTCGGTGGTTAAGGAAAACATCGTGAGGAAACCTACGTGTGTCTAATTTCGTTGAAATTCTGCCACATGTGCATTCCACTAACCCGCATTGGAAAAGCGTGTTGGAATATGTTCCAAACTTCTCATCAAAGGGAGAGCACGCCTTAGCCCAGCTGTGGGAAATTTGCAGGATGTTGTTGTTGTTGATGTATTTAATTTTAAATATGATTTCAAATTATTCAATACATACAGCCTGTCATCCAAGTGTTTCCTCGTCTCGTTGCTATCGGTGATCACATTCGCCATAGTCAGAACGTGCCTTCGTAAGTTCCTCCTTCTAATTGAAATCACTTTTGTGTATCTGTAATCTTCCAAAGCACCGTATTTTGATATCTGTGGATTTTAAAGTATACATTGTTGCGTTTATAATTATTTTTCATGTATAGGTAATGAAAGCCAAGAGTCAAGATGGCTCAGTGGTTAGAACGCGTGCATCTTAACTGACGATTATAGGTTCAAACCCAGGCGAGCACCACTGAATATTCGTGTGCTTAATTTATGTTTACAATTCATTTCGTGCTAGGTGGTAAAAACATCTTGAGGAAACCTGCATCTGACTAATTTCATAAAAATTTGCCACATGTGTATTCTACCAACCTACATGGGAGCGGCGTGGTGAAATATATATAAACCTTCTCCTTAAAGGGAGAGGAGGCCTTATTTCAGCAGTGGAAAATTTACAGGCTGTTTTTGTTGTTGTATAGGTAATATAAGATCTGAGCTCCAAACTAAAGCATTTAGAGATTCCCTCACTATAAACAAAATAATCATCAAAATCGGTTCTTCCGTAAAATAGTAGATCAGAACACACTACCACAAGGATTACATATAGAGTACGTAATGCTAGAAAATAATCAACTTATAAAAAAAAAATAAAGAAATGAGACGATAATTGTTGCTAGTGTGAATGAGACTTTAAATCAAAACGATTTACATTCGACCCAAAAACGAACGTAAAATAATATTTAAAAAAAATATATAATACTTCTTAATTCTGTCAAGTGGCTTGCTATCCAATTTAATAAAACATTTATAAATTGAAATCAGAATTTGTTGATAAAAATATCGTGGCCACTCCTTTAATTAAGCTTGATTGATCAGACACTTCAAGGTAATGGTAAAAGGTAACTTACATATTATCATTAGGTAATATATATAAAAGTATATTGCTTTTGATTTAAAAAGGGAAAAGAAAAAAATAAATAAAATGAATTAAAAGTAGGGTGAACGCGCGGCTTCGTCCACATTGTGGGTTAGTAGGTTGTGGGCTGGCTATCGGCCCACCTGATGGTATATGATAACCACTACAAATGATCTTAGATAACCAATGTGCTTCCAGCTTTAGGAACTGAGATGTTTTGTCTCACTCACACTTCAAATCGGAACACAAAAATAATAATTAATACTTCTTGACAGTATATGATCTAACTAACCTATCCTGATAGGTTTGTACAGCCCTATCACCAAGAATCACCAAACATGATGATCACGTGTAGTTAAGACAAGAAAGCTTAACAAACGTGCAAATATATGATGATACTATTGTGGTATGTAGGTATGGTCCGATTCATCACTCAGAACTCCAAACTAAAGAATCCTTCAAAAGTCAAAAGCATAAACGAGAAGTTTTATACATATAAAAACTTTTTACTACTCATTTTTTATTTGGCTCTAAATAAAATTCCTTTACCTTCATTCGATTTAGCTCTCCGCTGACATATAATGTCACATTACTCGTGTCATTTCCTGCTGTTTCAATTGGTAAATAGTTTGATTTCTGTTTGTGTTTGATTTCAACGCTGGAGGATCGCCAAGAGCCTCTCGTCGTGTAAATGACTTCAGAGCTAACCCCCACTTTATAAGCTGTAAAATAATGCTATAATTAAAAACAAAGAAAACACAAGCAATTAATATAAATGTTACCAATTATATAAAAAAATATATTATAGCTGCATTCACTTTAAAAAAAATCATACTTTATTCATGTAGGCAATGTAAGTGTTTTACAAGTGTAAAAACTTCGTGAGAAAACCTGCATGTGTCTAATGTCAACTTTTGCCACCTTTTTATTTCAATTAATATATCTTTTATTTATAACGTATAGTAAATACGCCCCCTCAGGGCAAAGAGATCCGTACATTTGAAGCTTACTCACAAAAATCTTTAAGTATAATCGATATACATATTTAGCGTGATACCGCTTTGCACGAGTATCCTCAAATACTTATTTGATACAGTACTTTTTAATATGCTTACCTTTATAAACAGTGGTCAATAATTGCTTGACAAGTTACATAAATGACATAAAATTAGAGTAAATACGAGTGATATACCTGTATATAATTAACATCGATATGCAAATAATATTATTACTATCTGTGTCAAATTTCCTTAGATAAGCTAACTTATTTATGTCACATGACATAAATAGTCAGACGAATAGTCCTTCAGAGTGCTATAGTAGGTACCTACTTCATATATTATTAAAACAAAATAAAGCTCATGTCAAAAGTCTCTGATAAATAATACGTCTTGTATATCTTTTAGAGTAAGAACTAACGCGCACTGGTAACTTTTGTCACGGTGACTGTTTCGTCACTCTTGTCAAGTCCGTGAATATGTACAGATGATGACACAAATGTCACCCAATTGTCACGTCGTAACGAGCGCGCACCTCCATACATATTCATGGACTCGACAAGAGTGACGAAACAGTCACCGTGACAAAAGTTACTAGTGCGAGCTAGTTCTTACTCTACAATATTCGAAATACGAACGCGTGGAAAAAATATTTATTAACAAGTAGTCCCGCGGTTGCGCTCGCGTTTTAGTGTATTGGTGAAAATGTATCAGGCAAAAAAGATACATAAATACATTAACCGGCAATAAATTCGGTAGTTATTCTTCTCCAATTTTTTTTACAGAGCATATCCGTAAAGTACAATGAAAATATGACATCTAGAAATTTATATCATGTGAAAGTATCTCTGTATCGAAATATATATATTATTATGTATCTTCACGACCAATCCGCTAAACATAATTTGATGTAATTTGGCATGAAGCAAACTTAAACTCCAAAAAAGGACATAGGCTAATTTTTTTGCGTAACACAAAACCTAGAACGCTAGCGAAGCCGCAGGAAACTACTAATTCAAAATAATTAGTTTAAGTATTAGTAGCGAACTAAAATACATACCTTCTACAAGTTGATACTCTTCATCGTTAATTTTTTTCGCGATAACGACATCGCTATTGAGAGGAATGTCGAGATTATTAAATAAATCGAATTTGTAAGATCCGACGTCGGAATCCAGTAACAACCATCTGTATGGGGACTTGAAGTAACCTTCGTTACTAACCTGCTTAGAAATAAGTTAAATTATTATATATAAAAGTTAGTTTGATTGTATTAATCATCATTATCACTACATAGTATAAACTAAAGTCGTTTTCTCTGTCCCTATATCCCTATGCATGCTTAACTCTTTAGAACTACCCAACGGATTTGGATACGGTTTTTTTTTTGACAACCTCCATGGTCTCGACCATGGAGGTCGTATAGTAGTGTTCTGAGGTCCCGGGTTCGATTCTCGGCCGAGTCGATGTAGAAAATTCATTAGTTTTCTATGTTGTCTTGGGTCTGGGTGTATGTGGTACCTTCGTTACTTCTGATTTTCCATAACACAAGTGCTTTCGCTACTTACATTGGGATCAGAGTAATGTATGTGCTGTTGTCCAATATTTATATTACTCCAAAAATGAACGGTAAATTACAATTAATTACCAACATCAGCTTATTTATATTATTTAATAGATAGAGTGATTCGGAGGAAGTTTCTTGTATATAATACATGGACAATTTAGTAAGGAAACAGTGATAATTTTAGAAGTTTCTACTGTGATGTCATAGCGTTGCACCCGTGCGAAGCCGGGGCTGAGTGGTAACTAATAATTGGGGATCCAAGTCCGGGAATAAAGATAAACAAATTTTTGATTTATGTATTCCATGCGATTTGCTATAATACATACGATATTATAATACAACATTGTTATAATTACTACTAATATTCACTTAAAATATTTTAGTTCCGATACCAATTTCATCGACGTTTAAAATGCCATTTATTCCCAAATATATAAATATGTTTTGAATATCACGTTAATTCGCTGTTCTTTTGTGTTTGGAATAGACCATAGTTAATTATCTTTTTATTATCTAGTGTTAGGCGGTGAAGGAAAACATCATAAGGCGTTTTTTTTATGGTATAGGTTTGCGGACGAGCATATGGGCCACCTGATGGTAACTGGTCACCATCACCCATAGACAATGACGCTGTAAGAAATATTAACTATTCCTTACATCGTCAATGTGCCACCAACCTTGGAAACTAAGAAGTTATGTCCCTTCTGCCTGTAGTTACACTCGCTCATTCACCCTTCAAACCGGAACACAACAATAGTGTTGTTAGCAGTAGAATATCAGACGGGCTTGCATAAAGCCCTACCACTAAGAAACGTTGCACGATAAATTGACGTTTAATTATTACAAATATAATCTTTGTATATGTATGTACATGTGTATTATGTAAATATAGAATTGTTTTACGCAAACAGAGATATCTTATAACATCCACTTATACTAATGTATCACACAGTAATAATTTAAAGTGGAAGGGCGCCTGCGTGGATTAACAGATCTCACCCAACTCACAACGAAATGCTTAACTTACAACTATCATAAATTCTTACTTACTTGTTAGAAAACCGTAACATTAAGGACGAGATCTTAAATAGTAGATATATCGGCAAAATACCTAAATATATCACTGGAGATCTTATGCATTATAACTAAAGTTTGTCTTTAATTTTTAATAAACTTAACCAGCTGAGCTGAGATGGTCCAGTGGTTAGAACGCGAGCATCTTATCCGATGATTGCGAGTTCGAACCCAGGCAAGCACCACTGAATTTTCATGTACTTAATTTGAGCTCGTAATTCACCTCGTGTTCAGTGCTGAAAGAAAACATCGCGAGGAAACCTGCATATGACTTGCTTCAACGAAATTCTGCCACATGTGTATCCACCAACCCGCATTGGAGCAGCGTGGCGGAATACGCTCTAACCTTTTCTCAAACGTAGGTCTTAGTCCAATAGTGACAAATTTACATTATATTGAATATAATTATGACGAAACTTAACAAAATATTATTTTTAATTAAAATTATATTAATAGATTCTAAAAAATAACGATATCTAATCCGTATATATCATAAATTAAAATTGATATCCATTTTTATATTTACGGTTGATTTATTTCGATGGAATAATTAGTACGAGTTCTCAGTCTAGTCGCAATACCAATTATAAATCACTACATAGTATAAAACAGAGTCGCTTTCTCTGTCCCTATATCCATGTATGCTAGAATCTTTAAAACTATGCAACGGATTTTGATCCGTTTTTTTAAATATAAAGAGGAAGGTTTATACATATGTATAACATATACACATTATACTACAAAACACTGATAATTTTAGAAGTTTTAAAGTCTGTCTTAAATATTTTTCAGGCAAGCACCACTATAAATATGTGCTTAATTTGTGTTTATTTATTTATTATATAATTCATCTCGCGCTCGGCGGTGTAAACCTACATGTGTGTAATTTCATCGAAATTCTGCCACATGTGCATTCCACCAACCCGCATTGGAACAGCGTGGTGGAATATGTTCTTAAAACCCTCTCCTTAATGGGAGAGGAGGCCTTAGCCCATAAGTGGGTAATGAACAGGCTTTACTGACTTTACTTTACTTACTTTAAGCTAAGTTGTTAATGGCTTAAATAAATGAATACAATATAATAAAATTTCACACGAATCTGGGGCGTGTAGTTAGTATATATTAAACTGTATCGAATCAGACCTGTGCTAAGAACACTTCGATTCCCGGACACGATAAATCAGCTAATATTACGATTTGATGTAGAAAATATTCGCTTCGGTTGCTTTGAAGAGAAGGTGCCAAGAAAATGTTTTCTTTAAATAATTTCCTGCCCAGCGACAGCATTTGAACTGCAAAAAATAACATTGCATTTAGACAAGTACCTATTTTTGATTAATGGCCATTAAATGATCTATGTGAACTGGATTGTGGGAAGTGTATAACTGTAACTAACACTAAAAGTGTTTTTATTTTTTTCTGAACGAACATTGCACGCGATTTCGTTCACTAATGCTAAGCAACTCTCATGTATTTATAAAAATAATACTTTGTAGTTTTTTATCCTTGCTTCACTTATTATAGTTTGTTACATTACGTTTCAAAAGTGCTTGCAAACCTTAATACTTAATAAAGTAAATTTTGAAATCTTTGAAAATAATAATAATAATAGGAATGCTGATAATTCCGGTAAGTAAATAAAGATTGTCAATTATTTTCTGGTTTTGAGGTTCAAGATCGAACAAGCAACTTCCACATCACGGGGCGACCCTTTAAACAATTATAATATTTTTATGAATACCAATATTATAAATAGGAAATAAAATCTGTCTGTGTGCCTGTTGCTCTTTCACGACCAAACAACTGAAGTAAATAATCGTGGAAAAACATACATATTTATAGGTCAAACACAGAACCTCCTTTTTAGTCGGTTAAAGCACTAAAACCTTCTCCTGAATGTAAAAAATACTTTTCTAAAAACCGCATCCAAATAGCTTTAGTCAAACGCGAGATAATCGCGGACAAACATACATACATACGTACATACAAACAATCGAACTGAGAACCTCCTTTTTTTTAAGTCGGTTAATTATATAACATCCTGCTTGGAAATCAACAAGTATTACAAATTTAATCCCGGTGTCAAAAATAATGTTTCACTATTTAAATTGTGACATACAAACAAACATACATATCGTTTAACTTTTATTATGCTCACATGTAACAAGTCTCTCTTGTGCCAATTATTTTGATTTAAACTTAAAACTAAGCAAAATATAACCAAGACTCGATTTAAAATATACTAAAAATGTTCTCGATTGAATGATGTATTATTGCAAAATTATGAGAATAAAGAAAAAAAATGTATCTTAAGTCGTTTTACCAATTGGCACTACGACACACGTTCAAAAGATCCACTAATTTAAAAAAAAAATTCTATATTTTGATTAGTTCGTTATTAAACGCTATACAAAACGTAACAAGAATCTTTTTTTGTTTTTACGCCACTAAATTTTCCAAGCGATTTTCATCACTAAACAGATTTATTCAAGAGTAAGTTTTATGTATACATGCATATTAAAGTATAGAGTAAAAAAATCTTCAACCTAGTATAAGTTGTATATTTATGTATCACCGTAAGATTACAAAATTGTAAACTGTCAATGGATTGTAAACGTTTATTCAATTTGCAATAAAATATAAACAATTCCGATAGTTCGTAATATTTCAGTTAGGTTAGGTTATAGTTTTCATAACTCAACTGAAAACTTTTATAGCATGTAGATTACCGAATAGTAACGGTGACATATGATTGGTCGCTCTTACAATAAAATTGGCCAATCAGGAGCTTTCGACAATCAGACGTGGGATAGATTGTAATCTAACAGTTTAACTTCGATAGATTACTATAAAGCGATAAATTGCACTCATATGTCACAGTTCAAAATATTTCGACAGATTACAATCTGTCTCGTGAGATTGTAATATAACGAATTTTGTAACATACATAACATATACAAGTGAAGCCGGGAAGGATGTCCTATATCATCATCCTCCTGCCCTTATCCCAATATTATTTGGAGTCGGCGCAGTATGTCTTCTCCTTCCATACTTCTCTGTCAGACGTGATCTCACAAGAAACATTATTTCTAACCATATCAACACACAAACCATCCATCGTTTCCTTGGTCCTCTACCTCTATATCCGTCCACATCCATACTTAAGGCTTTTCTTACAATATGTTCCTCATTACTCCGCATTATATTCCCATACCATGATAGCCGCCTTCCACATACCTTCTCGGCTATCGTTGTCACTTTCAAACTCCCTCCTATGTACTCGTTCCTTACTCTATCCATTCGCGTAGCACCACACATTCCTCTTAGCATTCTCATATCCGCAAAATGCAATTGTCTTTCAGTCATCCCTTTTGTAGCCCAACACTCTGATCCATATGAAGGATGTCCCATATATGAATATTAATATATGATTATAAACTTACACGGAGTCCAACACAAGTTCGGGGTCAACAAAGCCGTCGGCGTATCTTCAGAAATAACAAATGAAGTAACGAGATCATCAAGATTTGCACACAAACAACACACAAATGAAAAACACATAAATACGAGACGGTATATTTTTTTAAATTGCATTTTCAAGCCTTGTTACAGACCATGGGACTCACGAAGGTCTTTACGAAGACATGGAATATATTATGGTTCTGTTACAATTTGCATTAAATAATAATGCGACTTGAAAGAAAGAATGGGGAATATTCTTATAACACTGTACAGTCGTACACGTAAAGAGTTGTATCGTAATAAATTAATTATTTCTTATATATCAGTATCTATGTATCTTGTAAATGAGAGGTGAAATTCATTAAGGTTAACTAAACCAGCCTATTCAGAGAGACATTATAATTACATTCTAAGTAACAATACAAAAATATTTTTGAATCGCCAATTAACATAATTATAAATTGCATGAAGTAGTGAGAAGAACTTGGTGAACCTGGTGGTAGAACTTGATGGGAGGTTTGTGCAAGCCCGTCTGGGTAAGCCACCATCCACTCGTCAGGTAAATTTCAATTAGATTAAAAAAAAAATCGTTTCATTTTCTTATTTTGTTTAATTGTACTGCCCACAGCCCACAGTTATATAATATAATAATCTTAGCCTGTATAGTATAGAAGTAGAAACAGCCAGTAAATTTGCCACTGCTGGGCTATGCCTTCTTGTCCGTCAGGGCGTCACGGTAGCATGCGTAAGCGATCCCGTGGCGCCCGCCGACAGACGGAGAGGGTACCGCTGGTTTTTTAGTGGGTAAACCCGGTGGACCTGGGCGCACTCGGCGTTCAGGGAACGGGTGAGTACCACCCCCCCCCCCCCACATTGTCCATCACGTGGGGGAAGAGCGTAACGCGCAAGAAAAAAAAACGCCTTCCTGTCCCTTTGAGGAGATGGTTAGGCGCATATTCCACCACGCTGCTCCAATACGGGTTATTGATTTACATGTGGCAGAATTTCCTTGTTATTAAACACATGCAGGTTTCCTTACGATGTTTTGCTTCACCGGTAAGCTTTATATATATTATAAACACATATTAAGCACACATGTAATGCTTGCCTAGGCTTGAACTTGCAATCATCTTAAGATGTACGTGTTCTAACCACTAAATAAATAAATAAAATTCACAAGCAATTAGTTCTATAAACATCTGTGTGAGACATATTTTAACTTAAAATTATTGATGCAAATTACACTTTTATCCTTCACAGTACCATAAAGGCGTATAAAATATTCTGTTAGAGTTAACGACACGCCCATAAGACATTATGCTCCTTATTACAGTAACATGTCATTATAGTTCAGACATAATTTAAAGATTTACGGGAAAATATTATCGATATGTTTAGAGATCCGTATAAATATACGAAAAGATTTTCATTGTTAAAAGTATTGATAAGTAAGTATTTATTTACAATCGTAATTAGACTCGCTTATTAAAGTATTACAATATTATTGTGTTTTAATGTTTAGTGATGATAAATTAAAAAACCGGTTATAAAAACGTCTGAATATAATTAAAAAGAAAAAGGTTGAAATAAAAGAGATCGTGTATAAAAGAAAGTTTCACAGAGAAAGAGAAAAAAAGAGGCAATGGTTGCTTCAAGGAGGCGTAATGCTTTTAGGTTATGTGATGATTTCGCGTATCAAAATTCCATTAAATGTCAGAAAAAAATTACTACTATTTTTTTTTAATTCGAACCGTTTTATTTTTATAAATACGCCATAGGTTATTTAGAATTTATTTTTAATTATAACAATATAAAATGTTCCACGATATTCGATCTAGTAATTATAAAAACAATTATATCGAAAATATTTACCATTCCAAAGGAAATAGATCAATCTTATTAATCATAATTTTTATGTTAATTACGTATTTATAGCCAATAACCTCACATTTTTGCGCTATAAATATTTAATTGTTTTGTTGTGAATATGTACTAGAAGAAATCATCTTGATACACTGTTGCATTATTTCTTTGTGTATGAAAATGTTGTAATTTAATTCTGGTGGATTATTCTGGCACAAATTGTTGTAATTGCCTTCTATTCTATTTATCTCCTACCGACAGTTTAGTTTGCATTCTCTATGAGCCTTAAAAATTAAAACAATTGTATGTAGGGGACAGGTGCCCAATCTAAAGGTTCTGTGGTATGAATCTGTAGCTCGTAGAAGAACTTTTATTTATTTTTTTCACTGTAAAAACGCTTTACTCACTTCCCCCACGTGATGGAATGTGGTGGGGGGAGACTCCCCGGTTTCCTGGACACCGAGTGTGCCCAGGTCCAGTGGGTTTACCCACGTGGGTTTACGCATGCGACCGTGAAACTCGTAGGAGAACCTAAGCTACCTCTAAGAGTGTAAACTATTTATTTATTTTATTTCACAGTAAATAGGAGAAAGATCAATCTTAAGCATTCAGATCATTATAAAGTAATAAATACTTATTGAAAAAATAAAAAAAGAAGCTAAATTTCGTCGTCAACATGTACATAAGTATAGTGTACATACGTCAATGTATATTGGCGTATGTGTGGTGGTGGCATGTGGGTAGTTTGTTTCTTATTGTATTCAGTTAATTCTTTTTTTCGGTCTCTTCATATTCCATTTTTAAAACGCAATACGTTAAATTTTTCGTATATGAAAAAAAAAAACAATTACTTTAAACTTCTCATGAAATTGCACATGAATTGGACATTATAAAAAAAACCTAAAAATACTATATCTTAAACTGTAACATGCATTAATCTCATACGATTGGCTTAGTTTTATAATTACTATCAATCAAGGCTCGATAACGCGAATTGCCAATACATAATGCGACTCTGAGTCACGTACGTCGAGTTTCCCGTTACAAAGTATATTGAGACAAGTATTTTAAGCTTCATTAATATATAATAGCATTAAATGCTTCAACACGTTTAATATTACTGTAAAATTAATTCTTTAAATTACAGTTTTTTTGTGGTATGTGTTCAATCTCACGCACACATGTTTAAAACATGAGTTAAGCCTTTTGGTATTGCAGATTGTTTATATTATATATAATAAATTATTGTATGATCCAACTTAGATGTAGCATCGCCATAATTCGTAAAACCGATCATATCCGAATTGAGTACGCTATCCAAAATTATCAATATTTATTTTTTATGTGAAAATAATTTTTCAAACTATCATTTCACTCGCTATCTCGGGTTGAACTGATGCGAGAATTTATAGCGACGAATAGCGTCGATTGGCGCGATAGGGAGCTATTTCTGTTGGTTGTATATATCGGCAGTGATCGATTTTATTGAATTTGCCGATGCAACATCTAATTTCTATCGTACTTCACATACATACTAACATATATAATTGTAATTAACTAACATACAAAGAGTAACTACTGAGTTTGTTGCCGGTTCTTCTCGTTACAATCTACTTCCCGAACCGGTGGTAGTTTCACTTAATTATTAAATGACGATTCAAAAGTCCTGTAAAAGCCTACTTGAATAAAGTATATTTTGATTTTGTGTTTTTTAATGCATTGTAATTTTTTATAGTCTATGGTTTTGACTGAAACGAGATGCCTGACTGTAAGTGGTTATCAATTTATATACCTATGGAGCCTATAAAAAAAATTAAACATAAATTATGTATAGAGTATTCCAACCATAAGAGGCGAAAAGCCAAATAAAGATCATTTGACAGCAAACTGACGCGAGATCATTGGCAGAGAGCTTGATTAATCTATGATGATATTCACTATGGATTTGCGAAAAAATGGCGCTTCGAACGTCGACGAAATTTATCGGAATTTTGGAAGCAAATTAAAAGTGGAAATAAGTAGGTAAGTTTAATAGTTTCGGATTATGAACAAAGATTTATTAATCAATTGAAAGTAGTGCACAATATAGCTGTTTTAGTAGCAAAGCGCAAGTAATACGTAAATTTAAGGTTTGTTTTTCTTTTTTACTCTACTCTAATACCTTTACTTGAACTTTTTAATAAGATTCCTTGCATCGGTGATATACCAAACTTGGGAACCAAGGTGTCATAACACTCATAACCCTGTAGTCACACTGAGTCATTCACCCTTCAAACCAAAACACAATAGTAATAAGTATTGTTATTATGTTATTTTCTTCTCAGCCAGTTCTTCTCAGGGTATTTCTTTTTCCGAAACGGTGGTAGTGTTTAATTTGACATCAATAAGAAAGAGTAATGCTTCTACATTAAATCAAGTTATTTGAGTTGAGTTTGAGTTTGAATTTTTTCCCACAAGAAAAACAGCGGTGTCCAATTTTACGAACACATCTTGCCGTGGGTACACTACATCTATATCATAAATTATTCAATAAAAATAATTCCTCTAAAAATAAAGATTACTTACATGTAATAATTATTAATTTATCATTACCAAGTGTAACATATACTATGACTATTTTAGGCCTTGACACACTAAAAATGGAGAAACCAAAGCGCGCTACAAAAATGAGTCAGCCATCTTGTTTCTTGGAATCCCGAGCTGCGAAATGCGCAAAAATATGACGATTGCATTGCACTGACATAAGGGAATGAACGAATGACTCTACATTCCTATGCAAAGATTGTACTTCATTCTTTTTAAGGCCCACGTAACTATTTATAGTTTTATCACTATTGAATACGATGTTATAATTCAGTTCCATTATAATGTCATATCAGGTCTGAATTGAGAAGTCTAAAATTCAGCGAAATTATGTTGTGAAATAAAATACTTAACTATATTAATAAACATATTTATATAATAAAATACAAGGATAAAACTAATTTACTTTTTATTTACTTAAAAAAAAAATTAAACCGCCATTATTTTTTTCTTTTTGGGCGCGGACTGTAAGGTCGATATTGGCTCAACCTCTCAACCTATAATTTGTTAAGTTTTATTTGTGATTTATTTGGATTTGTACGCTCAACTGAGTAAGTTACTTCAATGTGTTTGATTTGGTGTTTTATTTATGTTTAGATAAATCCCAAGTTAGAAATATTTTTGGTATATTAGGAAATTGTTTAAAGTTATTTATTATTCTTGTCTTGTTTTAATCTATTTCATTTCTGTAAATATACTATACTATATTAAATGAATAAATTATAATAATTATAGTGGTTTTGGAGCTGAGATGACTTCGGCTTATATATATATATATAAGCATCATCCATCAGTCATTATAAGCCGATATTCACGCATTCCACCAACCCGCATTGGAACAGCCAGCGTGGTGGAATATGTTCCAAACCCTCTCCTCAATGGGAGAGGAGGCCTTAGTCCAGCAGTGGGAAACTTACAGACTGTTACTTATTGTGGTTTTGAATTAGGAATCTTAAATGGACCTCCATCTCTCATCCATCCTCGAATGTTAAGTTTGTCAGTGTTGCCCTGGATGCAGTCACCTAAACCGTGTTCCTGCATGATACTGGACTATTTGCACTTCTGTATTTAGTTTTTGAGTTTGAATTCTTCGTTCATTTACAAATATGTATAGTTTATTTAATCAAGCTTATATAAATTGAAATACATAACGCACATTAATACCAAAAAGTTTCGCACAAAAAGTTTCAATATATGTAGTTGTTTAAGAAGGAACTGGTTCGTAAATATCTTCTTTATTTTGCAAAAAGGATGTTCTGGTTCTGGTTCTGGGAGTACTTTCTTTCATTACCCTCATCTACTTACATTACGTGTAGGACGTAATGGATTATAATTATCTTTATTTTGCTTTGTTTGTTGTAATTTTTTCTTTATTAAAAATAAATAAATATTTTGGTAGTAGCGTTGTTAAAGCAGCCGCTTCGTTGCTCTTAATTAAATGATATATACACGTTAGTTAATATGTAAATGAGTTTTTAACTGATACGTAATTAAAATAAAAACCGTAACTTGTCAGATTAATATAAATCAATAAGACCCTGGCACAAATCTGAGCAAATGTTAAGAAAAACAAGAAAGTAAGCTCAGTAATTATCTATATAAGCCGATATGGCCCAATGACGAGACTCATAAGAGAAGATTGCAAGTACAAACCCGGGCAAATATCATGTACCCAATTTTTTTTATTGTTTCTTTTTTGCATGAGCAAACCGGTACGTGTCGGATGATGTTCTTCCATATTTGTCTCCAGCAGAGAGCCGAATGCCGAAATGGCCGAAATGGCCCAGTAGTTATAACGTGCATCTTACCGATGATTGCGAGTTTGAAACCAGATAAGAACTATTGAACTTCCATGAATTGATTTTAAGTTTAGTTAAAGAAAAACATCGTGAGTAAATCCGTGTCAATAATTTCAATGATATTCTGCCATCTATGAATCTACCTACCATTGAAACAGTATGGAAAAGGCTCCATACTACCTCAAAGTGTGAGGATACCATAGCCCAGCAGTAGTTAATAAGCTGTTACAATATAAGTATGCACCAAATCGCATACGAGCAGCGTGAAAGCAGCTCTAACCTCAAAATTGTTATTTGCCCAGCAGTGTGATATTAACTGGCTGCTTACTTTTATATAACTTATTTTTTTAATAACTAAATAAGATACTTGTAACAGGAGGGCTGGTTTGTTTAGCTCAGAGCATCGGAATTGCGAATGAAAGGGGAAATGCTAGCTTTCTTGCCACCATTCCACGCGGTCAAGATTTATACAGTTACTATTTTCAATTCATATTTGTATATATTTAAGGACTTGATGTCAATAAGTAATATGTAAATTTTTTTTATTTTATACTAAATAGGCATTTATCTTTCCAGATAACAAGATATAAAAGGAAACTTACTAAGACCAAGTTATACACTCGTAAAACGACTTAACAACTTGACAACTGCGATCTGTATTACTTTACATATCTCTGTGACAAATAACTCTATGACTTGCACATAACTATGTATAAATTTATTATTTAGGCGATATAATCAGTCTTTCTTTAATAAAATTCCGCAGATTACGTTCATGCTGACTCTCCGAGTCATAAATTTAAAAAAAATGTTAAAAAACATATATATAAATAAAACTCTAACATTGTATTTTAAATGTTGGAAAAGATTTAATACTAAATTTCCAGAATGGGAGAAGCTTAACTATATATTGTTTTTTAAAATTACCGTTCAAAGTTATTTGTACTCGTAAAAACCGTAAATTCAAGTAGAATAGATTACATTTTGATTATCCTACATATAAAAAATGTACCAAAATGAAAAACCAACTTCAAACAAAACACTATTTTAAAACAAATAAATATGCACTAAAAAGTAATAAAAATAATTGCGTATTTCAAATATTTTCTAGAGTCCTCCTAAGTAAAATGAAATGAAATATATTAGACTACTTAAACGTCGATTTACGCTTATATAACGTGTTTATAGTAATTGATATATTTGGAGCCGGTGTCAGCCAAGAAAACCCTACAGTAGGTATATCTATCAAAAAAAACCTCCTTTTTGAAGTCGGTTTTTTCCTCCTCCTCCTTTCGGAAGTTATAAATAACTTAATAAAATAAAAGTAAGTTGACATAAATAATGTAATAACAAAATTGGATGTTACCTCAACACTGTTTTGCAATGTGTCATAAACCGTAATTGACAGTGACATTATTTATTATGCAGCCATGCCCGAACCAAATATGATGGTCGACTGTATCGTCCATCTCGTGGCTGATATGGCTATATGGCTGCAGATTCAATTGCCCATAGCATCTTGAGATATTTTCTGCCTCGCACAAGCTTTCGACCTGGGAACCTTCAAGAAAATGGCGTACTCATTTAAAGACCGGCAACGCAGCGGTGGTACAGATGTCCATACAGTGGTAAAATTAAAAAACCCCAAGTCAGGCCGGAAATTTGAATTTTTCAAAAAAAAAAATCTTTATAATTCCGGAGTCTGAAAATTGGAAGTGTATACTTTCCTGTCTCGAATACTACTTAGATTCGTTGGCCCTGCGTCTGACTCCTTCTGGTCGTAAACGGTTTGCATTCCAACGGCTTAAGAGAGTGCAGTTAAGTTACATCTTATGCTCATAAGCAGCATAGTACAAATGATGCTCTATAATACATCCTTCAATCATATTTGGCTGGTCTCCCCTGAGCCAGCGTTGCCGAAGTCGGTCAGGAGTAATCTTAGTGTATCATACAACACATAAATTAAAAGATAACCTTTCTGATAAGATATAACACATTACTTTAAGGTTTTCGATTTTTGAAATCGTACTGCTCTTTTACGGTAGTATTATTCATTTTTATGTCATCGATTTGTGAGTCATGACTTTAGCGCCGCGGCTTGCCTTGTTCTTACGCCCCAAGCAATCAGCTAGTACTGAGGGTCATTCTACTAACAAATAATGCATTTCATTTTCAATCATTTTGTCGCAACGAATCTATTACAGCTGTCTAATATAAAAAATGTCATAAGGCATTGTTTATATTAGACAGGTCTTACAAAATGACTTATCAATAATTAGGTCTTTAATAATGTTTACTGGCTAAATAGATTTTTGTTATTTTTCGTTTGACACAGTTTACTTGTATTCTAGAATGGTCTCGAATAAGTTAGTACGATAATAAAATCCACATTTGTTTATTTTTCAACATTAACCTATCAGAATCTAAGCGTAACTCTTGGTTTTTGGCCGTTTTCCTATTCAGCACGATTCAATAACACGATCCACTTGCAGTACAGAATCCGAAACAATCTTTATCGATATAAATTTGTAGAATTGGTCCTCACTAACGATTCAATTGATGATGATATTTTTTTGTTTGACAACACTCGAAGTTGGATCAGATTTGAAATTGGAACGTATCACAAAAATAGTAGAATTGCCCATTGTATGCTATTATCAGCAAACAGTCTGGTTCATAAGCTTAATGGATTCGCGGTAAACAGTTTGTGAACCTTATTCGAAATTTGAATTACCGACGTCCAGATTTGGTTGTCCATTGTTTAAATTATTTTTTCCAACCTAACAGGAAAATGAATATAGGTCAGTTACATACAATTAGTTAATTCAATGAATTTCTTTGTAGCCATTGCTGATTAACATTGATGATTTCTCGGAATTATCGTTTCAAATATATGAATCGCAAATTAAAAACATTAACATACAATGCGTTATAAGACGTGGGAACATTTGTATCTGTTTCTAATTGTTTCTTTTGCGTAGAACTTAACCATAACATTGGTCGTTTTTGAAATGCAATAAAACCTTAAATAGACGTTATCCTAATATTATAAATGTGAAAGTAACTCTGTCTATCTGTCTGTCTGTTGTTCTTTCACGACCAAACCAATGAACCGAATTTGATGAAATTTGGTGCAAAGCAAACTTGAACTCCAGGGAAAGATATAGGTTACGTTTTTGCCTGACACATATCAATCAACGCTTAAAACGCAAGCAAAGCCGCGGGGTACAACTATTCTGCCCTATGTTGTGTATTATATCTTTTCCGAAACGGATTACTTCTCCCAGTAAAAGTTTTATGTATATTGATGTAGTCATTCTTGTATTTAGATTATACAAACCAACGAATTCTTTTCATAATATATTTAATTATTTTGTTACTGTTAGAAATATCCTCCATGCTAATATATTTATATTATAATTATATATTTAATAAACTCATATTTTCTTGTATGTGTATCCGTTTTCGTAAAAGTGTAATCGATTTAAGAACGTCATTGGTATGGCTGTATAAAATAATACATGATGTTTTCCCGCGCAAACGGATTATTAAAAAAACAAGAGAGAGTCGCGCATGGAACGACATTTAAAAATTATAAAAATCGATTTGTTGAACTTCAGAGCAATAATATAAAAATAAAACCAACAATAAATAAACATTAAGTTACTATAATAAAACAATTGAAACAAACGAACTTTTTCTTTTTAAATCAAAATAAATATAAATACTTTTTCCTCCCAACCTCTTTTAACAATGACAATTTTACACTGACGTTTAATAAGGATACGCATTGAGTTCTTGTAATCGAAATGTTTCGGAGTACGTGCTTGACACCATTTCGTAAGAACCCGTGGTTTTCCTCATACTATTATCCCATTTATCATATTTATGAATTATCTGCAATGCTCCGGGCGATACAGTAACAAGTAATGGTCTATAATTGAGGGCATTAGTGTTAAATATTAAAGCTTGAACGTAGATAAGAATCGATGGTCCAATGGCTACACGTGATGAATTGAAACCCTGACTGACTGACTGAATTAAACAAGTACAGTAACAGCGCGTAAATTTCCCACTGCTGGGCTTAGTCCTCCTCCTGAGGAGAAGGTTAGGATGATATTCCAAGACGCTGCTATAATGCGGGTTGTCGGATTTACATGTGGCACAATTTCGTTGAAATTGGACACATGTAGGTTTCCTCACGATGTTTTTCTTTATAGAGTCCTAGAAAGGAGGCATTAAATTTACCGTTAAAAACTGTCCATACATTTTTTTCTTTCCCTTTCATTCTTATGTAATGTTTGTCATTGTTTATTATTATTATCTTAAAATTTATTTTGATTATTACTACCAGTTTCAGTCAGTATTTCTCCTTTATTCAAAACATCCAGAGAGACAAAAATCAAGGCAACTAATTATGTATTAAGATTTGGTAAAAGTAAAAATTTTTAAACATTTTTGACTTCTAGACGAGCTTTACATTATTTCTTGTATATTAACAATTTTGATGATGTTACTTAAAAAGGAAATTTAAGTGTAATGTTTTGTCTTATAAATCTTATTAACTTGATATAAAAATTTTCCTTAGAGCCTTTAAAATAATTTTAAAACGTACATATATAACTATAAATTTTAACAGAAATTGCTAAAGCAATCGACGATTCATTGATTCAGTTAACGAAATCACCATGGCAACAAAAAATATCCAAAAAAAGAGGCATCTTTGATTGATTCGTAATCGGATATTTTGACTTTGACGTATAAAATGAGTCAGGCGCATTTTACTCGTGACATCCGCGTACAGTGCAGTCATCATACCACAGGATTAATCATTTTTCATCACGCATGTACCTCTTACGTAACGGTATAGTATAATACGATACAACTTAGATGTCGCATCGGCAAAATTCGTAAAACCGATCACATCCGAATTAAGTACGCTATCCCAAATTATCAATAATAATTTCTCATGCGAATATGATCTTTACTGAAACGTAATAACTTGTAGTATTATATGACCTAATATATTCGTCAATTTGACGCGTCGATTTACATGCACTTGCTTTCTCTGACGCGTGAATCTATAGCGACGAATAGCGTCGAATGGCGCGATATGGAGCTATTTCTATTGGATGTGTAAATCGGCAGTAATCGGTTTTATTTTCATTCCATTGCATTTTCCGATGCTACATCTAATTTGTATCGTACTATACGATACAACTTAGATGTAGCATCGGTAATACTCGTAAAACCGAAGTACGCTATCCCAAATTATCAATATTTACTTCTCATGTCAATATGATCTATACACAAACGTAATAGCTTGTAATATCATATGAACTAATATATTCGTCAATTTGAAACCTTGATTTACATGCACTTGCTTTCTCGGGTTGAACAGACGCGAGAATATATAGCGACGAATAGCGTCGAATGGCGCGATAGGGAGCCATTTCTATTGGTTGTATACATCGAAAGTAATAGGTTTTATTGAATTTGCCGATGCTACATCTAAGTTGTGTCGTACTATACTCAGGTGCAGATTACGATTCACGGTACACGTAACATGCAGCAAGTTGGGTTCAACCCACTTCACTTGAGTGAGTCAAGAATTTATCGTAGAATAACTATTCAACAATGTTTTGTTTCTATAATTAGATAAATGATTTGTTTACTCGATTGTACAATCGAGTTGAATATTATCAATGTTTAATAAATAATATATTTTAATCTATACATTAAATAAAATTGGAGTGTCTGTTTGTAATATTAGAATAGCCTTTTTTACTCAAAACACATGTATTTATACTCGGTACATATACTAAAATAACATTTTTTACAATTTTTGTTGGTCTGTCTGTCTGTTTGTTCAGGCGAATCTCTGGAACGGCTCGACCGATTTTGACGGGACTTTCACTGGCAGATCACTGATATTATAGGGAGTAACTTAGGCTATAATAATTTATTTTTTAATACTAAACGCTTACATGGTCGCAGGCACATACATTATCTACTATACATCAATATCGCCCAGTATTTAATTTAAATGAATGTTTTCGAAGATATTACAGATTTAAAATGCAGTGACATCGCGGTTTGTCTTGACAACAATGTGAACGTTATAAGACATTATGAAGTATATTTAGTGGTTATGGTTCAGTGAGTGTCTTACATTTAATGAAGTATCTAATATAGTAATGACACATACCATATAACTTAATTAAATACTTAGCTAATAACTTATGTGGACGAATGTATTTAACGGATTAACGCCATCCTCTGCAAACCTGTATAGCTAGATAACCTTATCTATCCAGCCTAACATTGAACATGCATAAATTTGCTGTTTCTAATTTTTGACTTAAGATTAAATTTTAATCATTAATTAATTGCCCACTCAAAAGCTTTAAATCTGAGATGGCCCAGTGGTTAGAAAGCGTGCACCTTAACCAATGATTGCGGGTTCAAACCCATGTAAGGACTACACATTAAGCACATAATATATATATATATATATATATATATATATATATATATATATATATATATATATATACATATATATATATATATATATATATATATATATTGTTTATAATTCATCTCGTGCTCGGCGGTGAAGGCAAACATCGTAACTTACTTTTATCGTACATTTAACTACTATTACTATTTAAAAATTAAATAAAACTTAGATAATAAACTGAGTCTGAAAGATGTACATCTTCTTATAATTATTAAGTACATACAGTTATTATTCGAGTGAGCGTATTTTAGTAAGTAGTTTACCTGTTGGTTAGGCTTCATGCTAGCTGTTCTGGGTAGGTAGCACTTGCTCATCAGGTATCTAACATAAAAAACAAATAATGCCCCCAAATTTACCACTACTGGGTTTAGAATTTCTCGACCTTTGAAAAGGTTAGGTATATATTTCACGCTACTTCTATTTCGGTTGGTGGATTTACATAGGGGAGATCAAGGAATTTCGGCGCCAATGGCTATGGGCGGTTGTGACAGATAATAATATAATGTATGTAGTGTGCTATTTACATTGGTCGTGTAAATCGGCAGTAGTCGGTTTTATTTTCATTTCATTGCATTTTCCGATGCTACATCTGATTTGTGTCGTACTATACTCTTAAACGACAAATATGAAATACTATTATATATACTATTAATTGATTAAAAAAATTACATGTCATAAATCATTATTCGATGTAGACTGTAGTAAGACTGTTACATTGTTTTTTATAGTCATCGGCGAAAGAAACACAACGAGTTTTTTTTAACTGTATTTTTTTACAACTATTGATATCCTTCAATAACAATACAATACAGGTCACACAACTTCCTTTAAAAAAAAGGCGGGAGATTCGTGGCTGACACATTGAGATCGCGATTATACCTAATTATTACGGTGTAATGTGATTATTGATGGTTATTTGTGTTGAAGACTAAATGTTTTTCTTTCGTGGTAGATTGATTGTTATTGTAAATTATAGATAATTGTTTTAGAGGTTAGCCTACTTCTTTTCGATTTTTGGAAACGGCCTGGAGGCAATCATCTCATTACCAAATGTGGAATGATCTAAGAAATAAAGAGTGTTGTACCATCCTTTAACGTTCCTTAACGATTCTTTTTAATTTTACAGTTGAGATGTTAGTAAAAATATATTTATATATTTAGACAAGGATTTTTCTCTCCAAATGTATATACATACATATAGAGCTATAATGTTATTACCACTCGATAGCAATGGCCGAATTTGCTCAGCCATCGCATAAAACTTGTCGTTCGGAAACCAGTTTTTCAAGATTGCAGTTGTTTAAGTATTCGAGTACCGTACGAAATCGGATTTAACGTTTAATTATTACAATGTAAATTAAATAAAAGATTAACAAAGTTCGTTATTTAGCATAGAACCATAAGAAACTATGAGACTATTATTTATCTATGTAATATGTACATAATGAATCTAAATTATTTTTATTTTTGACTGGTATAATATGTTTGAAGTATTTCGAAAATGTTGCTATCAATAAAAAAATAATGACAATTTTTTTTTTAATTTTTACGTATTCGTAATATTAAAAAAAAATAATAATATTCTACAGACCCAATCTGGTTTAAGCAGTTTGCACATGTCTGGATTTTTATCGCTGTGTATTGAACATGTTAATGCATACGTAATTGACCTGGCGTCTGTGTCGCCTTCAGGTAAGAATTAATTAAAAAAAAGCAAAAGTAATATAGTTATATAATTGAATCATGCATACATTTTTTTAATCATGAAATCTATATTTTATAATTGGCGCGAAAAAAAAAACATTTTTTATCTTTCGTTCGTTAAAATTAAACGTCATTTATTTATGATTTTTGGTAGTGGATTATCAATTTGTTAATAGGATGATTTTAATAAAATTATTTATGAGGCAATTAAATTCCTATTTTGTCTAAAGGTGTTATTTTTCTTGTTACGAATTAATGAGATTATTGACATGATTGGTAAACGGAAATATATAAGCTTTCAAAATCTCTTTTCGATATTCAAACATTTAGTTCTAATCATTCGTATTAGGCAGAATAGTATGTTACCATTGACATAAAAATATTATCCCATTCTATAAAATAAGTAATTTTTCTATCTTTGTTAGTAGGCCATAATTAAAAAAATAAAACGTTAATTTTCTAGATCAGAGTTCTTTTCAAATTACGTAAGAACATAGTTTTTATCTATGCTTCTCAAATAAAAAAAATGCGGCGCCATTAGAACAACATTTAAAATTCGAATGCGTTCGAAATAGAGCAGAGTTTATTTTTTCATTTGAATGTAAAATTGCTATCGTTAAAAGAAGTGTTTTTCTATCTTAGTCCGTTTCTTATACCTATGTACTTAAAACCTTAATATAGTGTTAGTCATCTAGACAAGGTCTTAGTCTAAGTAATCTAGACTAAAATTCACTAATCTATTAGGTGCATGTTTATCTCGGACACATTCCAGAGATGGTTACGTAGTCTCAATTTTAGTATTACGACTTGCAGCTTTGTTTTGTTGCATGAATATTGAATATTATTTAAAGTGATATTCAAAATAGACAAATGCCATAAATAATAAATAAGTACTTATCTTATTTGCGAATATAGATTTAGTAATAAAATGACTTTGTAATCGAAAACAAATTCGGCTTTTTGAGTAGCGGTGGACTTTGTGAATTGTATGCCTTTAGGTAATTAAAATCTCCAAATCAATAAAAAAATATTTAATTCTATTAAATCTTAATCGCATAACATTTTTCATATCAAACTTGGGAAAGTGGTTACTAATTATTTTACTGGGAGACCGTCCATGAATATACCTTAATAAAAGTCAAAATGTTCAATACATGAACTTTCAATTTAATTTACCAATAAAAATTGTGATTGTAAGTGAAAGCGTAAGAACCGGTGATTAGTGAAATATTTCTGGTTTTTTAATTAGTATTCATATAAATGAAATTGCTAACTATTCAGCTTTTATTATTAATCAACTAAGAAGGAGAAATAAAATATAAATCCGGTACTAAAATTGATCCCATGGAGACTGTTATACAACTCTCTCAAGCTATTTCAATATTGAAATGCTTTATTTAAATATGGATTTAATAAAGAAAGAATAATGCGTAGGAAGATCATCATAGGAATCAAGGAAGAGACGCAGAATGAAATTAGAATAATCTTTGATTTATCAAAGGCATTTGATTGTGTTGACCCCAATATCCTACTTACCTACTAATATTATAAATGCAAAAGTTGCGTCTGTTAACCATTAACGGTAAAACCACAATCAAATTTGATGAAACTGGTTAACAAACAAGCTGGAAAAAATGGAAGGATATAGACAATTTTTTCATGTCGTAGGTAAACCTAAAAAAATCGAACCATCAAGCGGGCGAAAACTTGTGATAAATAAATAAAAGTAACCCATAGTTTAAGAATATAAGTGAGAAGCAATATTAAATCGTATTTAAACGTCTTGTCTATTTATTCGTGTAGCATATAATATTGAGTTTATATATTATAATTTGTTATATATTATAGTTTGTTAATTATAATGAGTATTTACTACGTTTGTTGCTGATTATTGCGGTTTTATGTGTACCCGTTTTAATATTTTATTTTATAAAATATCAATGTAGACATCAAGACAAGTCTATTTCAATTATTATTTATATCTTATAAAATATTTTATGACGCATTCACACTGCGCAGTTCTTAAATTCGGTCTATTAAAAACATATAAAGTCGATTTTAATTATACACTCGTACAATTGTTCAAGTTCATTCGAAGAATCGATTTGCTATTTTGAGAATTCGATTCCTTGTGCATTTATTTTATTGTTATATGCATTATGTGGTTAGTGCAATTACACATGTATTATAATAAAAACGAAAACGGAAAAACGAAAAAGGGAAAATCGCCACTAGAGTGGAGACCTCATCTCGGCAAACGTAGTGTAGGACGTCCTCAGGCACGGTGGAGTGACGATATACGCAAGCCGGCAGGCAGGAGCTGGATGCGAGTAGCCGGAGAAAGACCACAGTGGCGTGCACTGGGAGAGGCCTATGTCCAGCAGTGTACGGGAACGCGCTGATGATGATGATAATGATTTATATATATATATATATATATATAGTTGCATTTATAGACGTGGGGTAGTACTACCTATCCTACCTACCACGTCTATAGTACAACTAGTTTGTACAAACCAGTCTCTTAATAGGTATCACTCAACATCGGTAATATGCGCCTTGAATAAAAGGATTTTTAAGTGGTTATTTTTATAGAGGTATCCAGTCCACTTACTGGGTTATGGAGAATCGTTACCCACTAAAACTACTACGATTGCCGTCTTCGTCACGGATTCATCTTGGAAATAAGATGATCGCCCACAGGCTAATAAAATAAATAATTTTCACTTCAAATTTCAAATAAATAATTTATTTTTTATAGATAATATATATACTTCTGAGTTTCTTTCGCCGGCTCTTCAGCTCTGAAGTGTTTGTTTACGAACAGGTGGTCGATTGTTGTTAATCAATAAACAATTTAACGCATATTGTTTAAATATATTTGACTTTTTATTTTCATTCGCGTGGCTGTGTGCGTGTAGTGAAAAAATACTGAACCAGTGTAACTAAAGGTTTCTTAGTTTCCAAGTTTGGTGGCGCATATAGGGAATATAATTTACAGCGCTGATATTTATGGGCGGTGGTGACCAGTTACTACACTTACAGTTAAAGGCACTAGTTGGTCCATTTGCCTGACCACCTTCCTTTATCATAAAATATGAAAAAGAAATTTTATGACTAATATCCATTTCTAAATATATCTATGAAAGATTTACGATAATTTCGCCGATTGTTTTTCTGATATATTTCCACATGTAACCAAAAGTATGTCTGAGGAACAAAAAAACAAATATGCAGTCTTAAAATAACAGATTAAAATGATTCAAGGAGACTATTTCGTATGCTATTGGCAGTTTTTGAATTAAAGCCAAGAAATTTAGATTATCAAACATTTTATTTCGAACGCTTGAATACACTGACTACCTGTGCTGGAAATTATGCCGACAATATATTTAGACATCAAAATTTCTAAGCTATTGATGAGGATATTGATTGTTCGGAATTGATATTATTTTAAGAATTATAAGAGACTTGCAAAATTTTATAAAATAATATTATAATTATCGTTTAAATGAATATAATATACAGTCGTTATACATAGTCAAATTTAAAATAGTCTCTCCTGGTTCGTACCCGACGCAAAGCTGCCCATAATGCAGGCTGCATTTCCACACTGTACGGCAATGGACAAGCTCTGCGCCAGGTAGGACCCGGAGTGACTGTCAAATATCCTCTCTCTAAGGCGATAGCCAATCTCCCTGATTAAAGCAAGGGCATCCGACCCCCAACATCCTGACGTCTCAAACGCTAGTGGTACAAATAAATATCTTTTACACTTGCAAAATGCAATACCTATATTTATAAAATCGTTTATTCTAAATGGTAAGTCAATGCATATAAATATACTACCTTTGAGTAGAAATCTGGACCTTTTACCTTAGATTTATTTTATAACGTAAGCATACGGCAAAAATAATCTACTTTAGGCATGGAACGGTATGTCATTTTAGCAGTATGTAGAGATAGAAGGGCAGCTAATCTATATAAAAAAAAAAAATTGGTACTGGTCACTTATAATCTTGATTTAAACAAAAGCCAATTTTTTTATTGTTTATCAATAACTAGCGACCCACAAAGACTTCGACTTTCGAAGGACAATGATAAGAATTATCAGTGTTTTTTGTACCATATTGTCTATATATTTTATATAAAAAAAGCCTCTTGAATCAATGTATTTATTAAAAAAAAAGTGCATCAAAATCAATTGCATAGTGTTAAACATAGGGGCATAGGGATCGAGAACGCTTTCTCTATCCCTATTTCTTATACTATGTAAGGATGAAACACAATTACCAACCTAAGACATCATAAAATGCCTAAAAGAAAATCGTGATTATAATAATTACCACACATGAGATTACTCATAAACATATACATAGCATTACGTCATACATAGAAAGCGGGAATTGATATAATGCATAAAATTCTTAGAGATTGCATCCTATGACGAATCTAAGGAAAACCTATTAGGATATTGTGCAAATTGTGATAGTATTATTAAATAAATATAAGACAACATCACATACATTACTCTGATCCCAATGTAAGTACTCCAGCTACTTACTTTACACTTGTGTTATGGAAATCAGAAGTAACGACGGTACCACAAACACCCAGACCCAAGACAACATAGAAAACTAATGGTAATCTACATCGACTCGGCCGGGAATCGAACCCGGTATCGACCTCAGAGTGGCGTACCCATAAAAACCAGTGTACACACCACTCGACCACGACTCATATAAAATAAACTTTATACAAATGTATTATATACTAAATAGTCGCCCGTACTATAATTTATTTAATAATTTACGACCCTGTTAATAGCAAAATACATATATAATACAAATACAAATAATTTGTGTATAATTTGTCTCCTGAGTTATACAGATAATATAGTTTATTGACCTACGATAAAGATTATACTCGAAATAATATTATTGTTTCGTTTCTACTTCCTTATTTGTTACACTAAATTTATCAAACCATAGTTTATCCTTGAACCGGTTCAAACTGGTTATAATCATTGTCCATAAATTAATATTTGTATATTTTGGCTTCTATGTGTTTAAAAAACATTTATATGATGGTTGCGAAATATTGATGTTCTGAGCAAGTTACTGATTTTTTTCTTTTCTACGTGTTTCCTAGAATATGAACGTGTTACAAAGACCCAAACTATTTTATTAAAATGTTAATATTATATTTTGTTACAATTATTATAATAATATTATTAAGACAAACGTAAATTGTGGTGCTGTCTAGTAATAAAAAATGACAAATAAATCATCACAGAAACCAAAATGGTATTTCTGTGTAAATGAAAATATAAAAATTAAAAAAATGTTAAGAATGTCTCGTTAGTCTGGTAGCCTGTCAACTATGGAGAAATCCTCATAGCAACGGATGGAGCAGAGCAGTCTTTTCAACCAACCTTTCTTCCCAATGGTACACGTTGGCCCAACCATGGAACATTTGGTGACCAACATTTGTCTTTATTACAAAACAAAATTACGTTTGTACCAAAGTCATAAATTCCTGGTAGAAGTGACGAATTGGATAACTGAAGCATCACTACTATGACGACAAATTGTAATGTCACGTAGGACGTGCATAGGACGATTACATAGCCTGACTCAATATCAATTAGACGATTTCGTAGTGACGTTTCATTACATGGAACAATGTATGTATATACAGTCTATTTGAAGGGGAAATAGATATATTGTTTTCCTTGTCTTCCCAATGTTATTTGATACTAGTTGTGTTAGGCAAAAAACGTAGCATATTGTTTGCATGCTTCACACCAAATTTAATCAAAATCGGTACAGTGCTTTGGTCGTGAAAAAGTGAGAGAGACAGAGTTACTTTCTCATTTATAAATATTATAAATATAGAATATATATTGATGAAACAATATCTGCTGGGTGTAATGTTTATACATGTTGGTACCATAAAAATTATTTGGTAAAAATATCATTTTCGTAAGATTTCAGAAAATGTTTACGTGATTTAATGAAAATAAACTAACTTATATACTTATATATTGCGATTCAACGGGGAAATGCTGCTAGCATTCTTGCCACCATTCCACGCGGTCAAGATTTATACAGTAACTAGTTTTAGTTCATATTTGTATATATATATTTAAGCATTTAATGTTGTTAATTCTTATGTTAATAAATTATTTGCTATTTTAACTTATATACACAAAAAATAAATCACTTGTCAGTCAAATTATATTTAACAAATATATCATTTATAGATCTCAACTAAAAATATATAATATTGACAATATTGCTCACAGTTTTGCTAAAATTGTGAGACGTAATAAATAATCGTATATTACTTCATATATATTTGAGAAATACATTATAAAAAACGTGTTTTTGTGTTGTCAAATAACAAACTACTATATAATCAACATGTTTTAAGATATCGGAAAAAAAAAGAAAAAATATTTATTTATATATAGACATAGCTTCGTTAAATTATAATGAATCTATATAAGGAAACATATTGTATATATTATTTAATGATATAGACATAAAAAAGCATGTACACGGTACAATTTTTTTTTCGTCATAAATGTTTTTAAACAGAACAAACATGGCTCATAAAGTTGACCTTGAAATATTATCCTCATTGCGTCCAAACGCTAGATATCGAAAACAGTTGTACATATTTCGAATTTTAATAGTCATCTCTATAGAAAGAATTTGAATAATACTCTTCTTTAATACTACTTAATATATCGTCTATAAAAACCTTATTATCATATCACTGGTTACATAGTAACAAAAAGAAAATACATTTTAATAAAATGCAATAAAAATTGAATGAATACAGCAATAAGGTGATTCTTGGATTCTTCTTCCATCGGATTTCTGGAGGATTCTTGATTGAAATTTACTAAATTGTTGCGTTTTTTACCAAAGATTTAATATCAAAAAGCGAAAAAAGTTACTAGCCGGTTAAAGTGCTGTAAAGGAAAAAAAATGAAAACTTTTAAAGCATTTCATTTTGAATAAATGCGAAATGCGAAATCTCCCATGAAAATTTTTGAATAAAATAGTTTCGTGGGAGACACACTAGTAACGTTACTAATAATAATAATAAATTCCCACTTCTAGTCAAAGGCCTTCTCTCCCTTTGAGAAGAAGGTTTGTTAATTCCACCACCCGGCTTCAATGCCAGTTGGTGGATTCAGAAGTGGCAGAATTTCGTTGAAATTAGACATATGCGTGAAGGAAAACATCGCCAAGAAACCTTTCCTTGCGATGTTTTCCTTCTCCGCCAACCTCGAGATGAATAAAATTGAGCATATGAAAATTCAATGCCCTGGATTTGAACCGGCACTCATCGGTTAAGACGTATGCGTTCTAACCACTGGACCATATCGGTTCATGTAATGTATTAATTGTAGTAATTAATTATCTTTTTCAAAGAATCTTCGGTCTTAATACAACGAATAACTTCAAGTACATACATTAATAATATAATAAAATTAGCATCGTTTTATCAATGAATGAGTCCAATGCGTGTTGTCCTCCAGACAGAAACACGTCACATCTTATATGACGTTTACACGTCTCGTCACGTACTCATTGGAAAATATTTAGAGGTTTCCCCGTCGTTGGTTTAACGGCTAAGAATTTCTCAAAGTATAGTACGACACAACTTAGATGTAGCATTGGCAAAATTCGTAAAACCGATCACATCCGCGTGAATCTATAGCGACGAATAGCGTCGAATGGCGCGAAAGGGAGCTATTTCTATTGGTTGTGTAAATCGGCAGTAATCGGTTTTATTTTCATTCCATTGCATTTTTCGATGCTACATCTAATTTGTGTCTTACTATACTAGAGACCAAAGTTCGAAGTACGAATAGGCCAAAAAAAGTTATATCATCGAAAAATTTACATTAGTAGCCCAGGGTTCGAATATCGACTGTTTTTATACGCCCATACTTCCCTTGAAAAGTTTCATCATGATCATCATTAACATAAGCCTGTAAATTTCCCACTGCTGGGCTAAGGCATTCTCTCCCTTTGAGGAGAGGTTTGGAGCATATTCTACCACGCTGCTCCAAAGCCGGCTGGTAGATACACAAGTGGTAGAATATCGCTGAAATTAGTCACATGCAGGAGATGAATTACAAACACAAACAAGCACATGAAAATTTAGTGGTGCTTGCCTGGGTTTGAACTCGTAATCATCGGTTAAGATGCTAACCACTGAACCATCTCGGCTGGAAAGTTTCACAAATGCTTAGACTGTTAGTCCTAGTAAAAGCTTTTATAACTCTTGTACTATGATTTCTTTTTCTTCATACTGCACAGCATTTTCCCATACAGTGACTAATTTAGAAGTTTCGTATGTATGTAACATTAGGTATAAGTTTTAATATAATTTTCAGTGTCCTGGCTTATATTTTTAGTAGAAATATTTAAACTTTTAAAACCACTCGAGTTGCTTCCATAGAAGTTCTTTAACAGAGCAATTGACTTTTATATAATGCGTTTAATTGACCCGTCCGGCTTTTCAAGGGTGCAATACTGATACTAAATATACAACAGAATTTGTTTATTTACGACACCGCATTAGAAATTTCTAAAATTATCAGTGTTTCTTTATATTGTTCATATTTTGTTAGAGAGAGAAATTGGTTTTCCGGCCGAAACCGAAACCGAAAACGAATATTCGGCGAAAATCAGGTGGTCAAATATAAAAATTTCTTTAAATGCTGAAATTTGGTGCATTTTATCGATTATTAGGACAGGAAATAGAAACAGTATATTAAGTTTGTTGTACTTAATCATTTATGTATATATATGATAAAATTGGAGTGTCTGCTTGTAATATTAAAATAGCCCTTTTTTAATCAATACATATATGTATGTTTACACGGTATATATACCAAAATAACATTTTTTTAAAAAGAAATCGAACCTTCGATCGGATACTATATTTTGTAAAAAAACCTTCCTCTCGAATCACTCTATCTATTAAAAAAATGCGCATCAAAATCCGTTGCGTAGTTTTAAACATTTAAGCTTACATAGGGTTATAGGGAGTAAGCGACTTTGTTTTATATTATGTAGTGAAGTAACGTTTTTAAACATGACATTAAGAATGCTCTTATACTTTCTTTGCAAAGCAACATTGTTAAACACTATTAAATATATTTTGTAAACAACGTAATCAACGCATTGGAAAATATGAAAGTAATGTTTATACTTCTCTTTTTAATAATAATTAATGTTTAATATTATAATTAAAAAAAAAATCTTTTTTCTTTCTTAACATAACTTATGAATAGTTATAATAAGTAGAACTGCCTTGCGACATGCGAGGCATTCCTTCTTGTTATAACTAATTATTCATTGCCTCCACAGGTGACAGGGCTGGTTCGTTTTTCGCCCAGAGGATCGTTATTGCGATTCAACGGGTAAATGTTGCTAGTATTCTTGCCACCATTCCACGCGGTCAAGATTTATACATGAACTAGTTTTAGTTCATATTTGTATATATTTAAGTATTTTATGTTATTAATTCTGAAGTTAACAAATTATTCTTATTAAAAGTCAGAATTCAAAATCAAGGATTTAATCTGGCTCTCGAAAAAATATTTTTGGTTTCAATAAAATAAATTCTTCATAATATATAGTTTGGATGTTGGTAATGTTGAATATTATGTATATTAATATTATAAATGTGACAGTAACTCTATCTGTATGTCAGTCCTTCACAACCAAATCAATGAACCGAATTTGTCGAAATTTAGTATGAAGCAAACTTGAACTCCAAGAGGACATAGGCTACTTTTTTCCTAACACATAACAAGCCCCCTAATACGTGAGCGAAGCCGCGGTAGGTGGTAGGGCTTTGTGCAAGCCCGTCTGGGTAGGTACCACCCACTCGTCAGATATTCTACCGCCAAACAATAGTACTCAGTATTGTTGTGTTCCGCTTTGAAGGGTGAGTGAGCCAGTGTAACTACAGGCACAAGGGTCATAACATCTTAGTTCCCAAGGTTGGTGGCACATGGACGATGTAAAGAATAATTGATATTTCTTACAGCGTCATTGTCTATGGGTGATCGTGACCACTTACCATCAGGTGGTCCATATGCGCGTCCGTCAACCTATTCCATGAAAAATAAATAAAGGTAAGTATAATATAATGTACTAAAGATTCGCGTTCATACACAATGATGTAACTTGTCAACAAATTTTAACTATTTGTGAAGCAATATAATTTTTATAACTGTGCAAAGTATGCCAGTAAAAACATAATATTGCAGCTTCTCCGGTTTGACGAGTGTAAACATTCGAAGTCGACGCAGATATCTTTAGATACATGGTTAGCATTGCCAATTTAAGGAATGTTCTTTAAAGTCTAATCACGTTGGTGCTAGAGCTAATTGGAGTTTTGACTGGGAGAGGGAGGGGAGAGAAATTGGTCAATATTATACTTCCAAACCTGATTTGCAAATGAGTCAGTGTCATATAGGCACAAGGGACTTCTTATATTCTGTGATTAGCAGGGTACTGATGATTTTTTTTTTAATGACATAAAAATGCGGACGAGCATATAGGCGATCTGATGAGAAGTGGTAAACACCAGCTGCATATTGGAGCTGTAAGAAATGTTAATCATACTTTACATCGTCAATGCGCCACCAACTTTGGCAACTAAGATTTTATACCCCTTGTGCCTGTAGTTTTACATTAGCTCACCTGCCCTTCAAACCAGAACACAATATTAAATATTACCTAATGGAATTTCTACCTTAATATTCTACCTGACCAGAGTGACTTACCAATAAGAATTATTACAAGTACACATTAATGGGCTAAACTAGTTCGCATTCGAAGATCAATTTAAAAAAAAGTAATAATGATAATATATAAGACAAAATCAGTCTGCTGTACATTCGTAAGCAACAGTAGCTTCTCATAAACCGATGAGACAGCTATGTTCCGACACAACGAGAATTTTTACACGTGTATTCTGTTTTACGTGAGTATCAACACTACTGAAATCCAGACTCCGGGAAGTATAAACCCAGACTACAAAAGTACCAAAATTTCTCAGCAGCAAAAACCGAATAATTGTTCGAGTACGGGATTCAATCGGGGACTTCCAGTTCTGCAGCCTTACTAAATATATACGAGGCCGTAAAAGGCAGCCCTTCCAATAATAATTATGATTCATAAATAAAGTACCCTACGAAGCGTTAAAGTCTTAAAATAATTATGATTTAAGAATAAAAACGCCCGTTAAATAATTCATCGTATTCTTCAATTAGAGAGCCGAGATGGCCCAGTGGTTAGAATGTACATCTTAACTGATGATTACAGGTTCAAACCCAGGCACGTCCCACTGAAGTTTCAAGTGCTTAATTTGTGATTATAATTCATGTCATACTCGGCGGTAGAAAAGCATCGTGAGGAAACTTGCATTTGACTAATTTCAACGAAATTCTGCCACATGTGGTGGAATATGCTTCAAGTGTTCTCCTTAAAGGTAGAAGAGGCCTTAGCCCATGTACATATACAGGCTGTTAATGTAATGTATAAAAATATTCTATTATTATCCAATGAATGACGTCATTAACTAGTCAAGATCGTGACCTTAGGGAAACACTGTCGCCGTAGTATATATTATTTGCGCTATCGGTCATTATCATAATAGGCCCATCATGTATATATATGTACGGCTATTGTTGGGAATTCGGCACTATGACAACACGCACATCAGTAGGTTGACAAGGAATTTAGATGTACTTATATGAGTTCCAAATGATATAATATTACATTGAAATTATTATTAATTTATAATAATTATAATACCAAATTCAAATGTCACTTTTAAATGTTATTTTAAATGGATAATTACAAATCGCTAAAAATCTGTGTATGTTAATTATGAATTTTACAAATAATTCAAATCGAATTAAAATAAACTTTATTTAAGTAGGCTTGTACAAGCATTTTTGAATCGTAATTTTACAATTAAGTGAAGCTACCACCGGTTGCTTTATTATTATGTCAAAATAACTGCAACGGGTCATGAAATGATAAATTACTGGACTTAAATGAACTTTTATGTTTAAAATAAGTAAATTATTTAAAAAAAGAACATGTTATTGCGGAGTTTTAAAATATCTATGATTATTCATATTTATAGATCAAAATAATTACAACAGAGAGTGAGAACGCGTTGAAAAAAAATAGCGCCAAACGAAGAACATGACATAGAAAAAATTATTTAGTCTTACGACTGATTGAATTGATTCATTTTAAGTCATGATGAAGGAGAAATTACAAAACATCTTTATCAGAATATAATTATGTCTATGATGAATGTAGGTAATTTCAATGACAGCTTATGAAATAAGAATTATATCCTACGAGAATTTAGCAGTTTAGTCATCGTACACGGATCGTCGGCGCTTACGCATCTGAAGATATACCCCGAGCAGCGCGTATTCGGCGTCAGTTGAACGTGTGATTCGAAACGTTCCACATTTGAATTTTAATTTATTTTTAATTCGTGTTTTTGTGACTTTAACCGCCAGTTCTGACATAATTTTTTAGTGTTATAGTGTCACAGAGGTTAGTGTTGATTTTTTTTATAAATAATTTATTCAGTTCATATATATATATATATATTCTACATTATCTTTGTTATAAAAAGGAATGGACATTTATTAAATATTTTTACATTCATTTATTCGCTAAAATTTTTGTATATTAAAAAATAAACTTTTTTAAATTCGAAATTAAAAAAATCAATTGATTGGACTGGATATTCTTATATTTACTGGATATCATAAATATTATTTTTATTTTTAATAATACTTGTAGTATGTTAACACTATATTAAAATGAATAATTCATAAACTGATTGTTTAATTTAAAACTGAGTGATTTAATTTATATTTTTGAATTAGATTTTTTGTTACGTTTCGTTTGAATTATGGAGTGGACAAAATATAAGGTTTTATCTTAAAAATTTAAAAGCATTTAAATATAGAATAAAATTAGGTCATTCGTCTTCGTCAACTTAAACACTGACACGAAAATATATTAGGCTTAATTAGTCATGTCTTGTCATAATAAAAAAAAAATGTTTCTTAAAAATATCTTGAAAGAGTTTTTTAAATTTCGAATTCAAAGCTTTGATGTCGAACCAAACTCGTCATCGTATGTCTTAATTAGAATCAGAATGAAAGAGAGCAAGGCACTTTATTATCCCAACCCAGATCGTACGAAAAGTTTAATAAAAAAAGTAACCGACACTTAATCGATTTTGAAATATAACACAAAATGAAATAATTTATTATCTTCATTGAACAATTGAGTCAAGATGGCCCAGTGGTTAGAACGCGTGCATCTTAACCGATGATTGCGGGTTCAAACCCAGGCAAGCACCGCTGATTCATGTGCTTAATTTGTCTTTATAATTCATCTCGTGCTCAGCGGTGAAGGAAAACATCGTGAGGAAACTACATGTGACAAATTTCATGGAAATTCTGCCACATGTGTATTCCACCAACCCGCATTGGAACATCGTGGTGGAATATGTTCCAAACCTTCTCAAAGGGAGAGGAGGCCTTTAGCCCATCAGTGGGAATTTACAGGCTGTTGTTGTTGTTGTTGTTGTTGTTGTATTGAACAATTTAATTTGACAGCATTATTTGACGATAAGTTTTAAAAATCGAACGATTTTAAGAATTCTCATTTTTATTTGACAAACACGGACATAATAAAAAAAACCTCATAAATCAAATTTGGAACATTCGTTTCATTAGAAGATTGTCTTATGTCATAAGGTTTATTTATGAACATTATACCTTTAGAAACGGTGAAGTGTAAATAAATTATGTTTATAGTTTTATCAATGTCATTGACACAATACTTAGAAACAGGCAGTGATACTCCGTATTGTGGTATTTTGGATTAAAGCATGAGTGGGCCAAGACAAGACACTTGTTAACGGTGGCAGTGACCTTACCATCAGGTGGTCCCTATGCCAGTCAGCCTCACAATTCAAAAACAAAACAAAAACCTTTTCCGTAATGCGTTCGTTTTCATATAGTTTTCAATGAATATATAGGTGAGTTATAGTATATTTACAAACAATGTATTCCTATGGTTCATTGAGTTTATTTTAGTCAGCTGACGCGTTAGAAACAACGGCAATATCAATGTAACAAGGTCGGGATATAACTAGATGCCACCCGGCTTTGCATGATCACAATATATATTAAAGCTTACCTGTATTTGTTTTATTAAAGAGAGTTTTCATTTAGATCATTTTTATACAATTAAAGTATTTATTATTTAATATTAAAATAACCACATTTTTAATTTTTGTCTGTCTGTCTGTTTTGGTCAGGCTAATTTCTGGAATGGCTAAACCGATTTTTAAGAGACTTTTAGTGGCAGATAACTTATGTAATAAAAAGTATCTTAGGTAACAATAATAACTTTTTTGTTGACGTCAAACCTACGAAGTCACGGACACAGCTAGTATCCAAATAAAAAATAATTATAGGTAAACTTATTATAAGATACATTTTTTTTTTCCATCTTACGTCTAGAACTGTCCAAAAAGTCATTATCTTACAATAATATGTATAAAAAATACACGCAAAAATCAAATTAATAAAATGACAACGATTTGTTTTTAAGAGTTAATTAAAATGAAGTCCATACTCCGAACACGTGTGGCTTTCGAAGTAATTTCACGATAATATTTCGAAGTTCCGATAAATACGTCGGAATTCGTCACGAACCATTTAAATCGTAAATTAAGTCAGTTCCAGAATATTTAAAAATATAACACGAATCAACAAACATCACACATCTGTTTGTGTTTCGTTGATATAAAATAAGCTCTCTGTCGAACTATTCTGTAAACATAATCGAAACTCACCGCGGGAAACGATCGTAAAATTGTAGAGTTACGCGACATCGGCTATGACAATAATGACGTTTATATACAAGTATCAAAATCGTTTTACATCATAAGTTTTTGTACACCACAGTTCATAGTTAAGTCTGGAAATTATTATTTTTTTATAACTAATTTTCACCAAAGAGAGTCGAGATGGCCCAGTGGTTAGAACGCGTGCATCTTAACCGATGATTGCGGGTTCAAACCCACGCAAGCACCGCTGATTCATGTGCTTAATTTGTCTTTATAATTCATCTCGTGCTCAGCGGTGAAGGAAAACATCGTGAGAAAACCTGCATGTGACCAATTTCATAGAAATTCTGCCACATGTGTATTCCACCAACCCGCATTGGAACAGCGTGGTGGAATATGTTCCAAACCTTCTCCTCAAAGGGAATTTACAGGCTGTTGTTTTTGTTTCACCAAAATTATTGTCAATATAGGTTTCGTATGCGGATTCACTCGCGTTTTAGGGATGGTTTTTGGGTATTGTTTACACATTATCTTTATAAATTGTAGCCTATTTCTCGTTCAGTAGTTGTTTGTTTGGGTGAAAGCGTTAATCTCGGGAAATACAGGTCCGAATTTGTAAATTGAAAATGATGTAATTTAATTAGTTGAAAGAACACATTATAATTCGAAATCGAAATCTTTATTCAATATAACTTTTCACCTATGTCTTAAAAACTACTGGTTTGTAGAAAGTATCTTAAACTGAAAGATACCCAAGAACCATTGTCTTTTCAACCGACTTCAAAAAGGAGGAGGTTATCAATTCGTCTGAATTTTTTTTTATATTTGTTACCTCATAACTTTTCACTGGGTGGATCAATTTTGATAATTTTTATCCAAATATACCAATAACTATAACTACGTTATATAATCGTAAATCGACTTTTAAGTAGTGTAATATTTTTCATTTAATTTTACTTCGGAGGACTCTACAAAATATGTTAAATACGCAATTATTTTTATTACTTTTTAGTGCATATTCATTTGTTTTAAAATAGTGTTTTGTTTGATGTCAGTTTTTCATTTTGTTAAAATTTTTATTTATGTTTTCAACAATTGTTGTCTACAATGCAAGTATTTAATTATACTTGTAACTGAAAAATTAGTCTCTTACGGAGTATTCTGGGTGTACTGACATTTCACATGACAGTTCAAAAAAACTAAACTGAACTAAAAAGGCCACATGAAAAACATTTTTCTGTATATTGGTTATTCTCTGGTAGGATTAACTAGTTAATGACATGAAATATTTATATGACTGATTTCTTTATAACGCTATACAATTGTGTATGTAACAAAGATTTGCCTTGTCGTGGTCACGTTTGAATACGTAATATCGATTGAAATGAGTTAATTTTTAAACTTACTCTGATTGCAAGGGCCACCTGTTGCTATGTATATAGTCTTAGATTTATCAGTACACTGACAGCGTTGGTGTATATCCATTATGAACTTTCAGTTCTATATAACATAGATGGCCGGATTTGTGCAGAAATATTCCAACCTACACAGCGTTATTTAAAGGAAATAATGTATATACAGTTACAGTATTTAAGCCTGTCTTGTACCTGTAATGTAATATATTATTTTATCATTTGACATTTTATAAGTTTTTTTTAAAATTCACTAGTGACCTGCCCCGGGCTTCGCACGGGTGTAATGCTGATACTAAATGTACTACAGATTTTTTCTGTGTTTATTTAATATTTTGTCCATGTATTATGTACAGAAACCTTCCCCACGAATCACTCTATCTGTTAAAAAAAACTGCATCAAAATCCGTTGCGTAATTTTAAAGATCTAAGCATACATAGGCACAGACAGCGGTAAGCGACTTTGTTTTATACTATGTAATGATAATGATTTAAACTTTCATATAAAAACTTTCACAAGCGTTTCCGTGCAGTTAAATCAATCGAAAAACATACTAAACAAAAGTATAACTGACCTAGAAGTTATAAGACATCTTTATTTTCACAATAATGATTTTAATTGAAGATTTAAATAACTATATATCACAATTTATAAAAAAAAAAAACGTTCCCGCGCTTTATCCATTAGGTCAGAGAGTTATCACTTTTTTTACAATATAATTGCAAAGATACAAGATTTAGTTCATCATATTTTTAGAAATTTCGCAACGATAGGTTAAAAGCTAGTGCAAACATTGTAATTAACTTCAAATAAACTCTTTTATTAATTCAGCCTTGATACTGTTGTAGTCATTTGAGAATATGAATTCTAAACACTGTATTTTCTTTACCGGTCTTAAAACGAAAGAATGAAAGAATTTTGATTTTGACCAATCTCACATCGATATAATGTAGTGTGTTTTACGTCGATGACTTTTCTCATCTCGTGCTCGGCGGTAACATTTTGAGGAAATCTGTATGTCTGTAATTTCATAGAAATTCTGCCATGTGTGTATTTCAACAACCTGCATTGGAACAGCGCGGTGGAATGTGTTCCAAAGACCTCTTCAAAGGGAGGCCTAGCCCAGCAGTGGCAAATTTACAGGCTGTTGATGTTAATGACACGGTACCTACTTAGAGGGGTATTATAGTGCGACACAACTTAGATGTAGCATCGGCAAATTAAAGAAAATCGATTACTGCCGATATCTACGACCAATAGAAATAGCTCCCTATCGCGCCATTCGACGCTATTCTCGCGTCAGTTCAACCCGAGAAAGCAAGTGCAACTATATCGACGTGTCAATTTGACGAATATTATTGCGTTGCGTAATAGTATTGCGTTTGTGTAATGATCATATACACATAAGAAATAAATATTGATGATTTGGAATAGCGTATTTAATTTGGATGTGATCGGTTTTACGAATTTTGTCGATGCTACATCTAACTTGTGTCGTACTATACGCACAAAGCCCTACCATTAATTGAATTACCTTCATAGACATCTTTGTATCGATATACGCACAAATTGTATATTGTAATTTTTCTAAGAACAGTAATATATACAGACGATTATGTAATTAATTATTTGCACACGTGTTTATCCATCACTATGTAACGAACAATTATTTATATTATTAAGAAATATATACTTATTTTTAATGATGTACAGGGATATAATACCACAGACTTATAATAATTATTTGTAATTAATCAGACCTTGGTGCTATTAAAATTATAAAAAAGAATACATAAATGTATTTTTAGTACGAATTATTATTATTAATTACTAAGTTATAACTCATGGGATTAGTAAATTAGTTTGATACTGCTATATATGCTGTGAACGTTAGAACAGCATCAGAAAAGTAGGTTGCTGTAAAGAGTTTTATCTTATTTATTATGTATACTAAAAATCGCTTACATTTAAATATTACGGAATAATTAAAAACAAATTTATTTTTAATATTAGATATTGCTTAAAAGTAATTACAGCGTGCGAATAAAAAATAAAAGTAACCGGGCAAAAACATAAAACAAAAAAGATACCCTTAATTTTTTTGCTCCAGTAAAAAAGAATCTCAATGTATATGTTATTGTTATGTTATTATTTTGTTCCAGATCATCTGAACAGAATGGATCCGCTTGTAGTCGACGTCGTGCACTTCTATCCGAGGGAGAACGCGCAACCACACAATACTGTTAAGTAAGTTATTTACAAAGGTGAATTACCCCTTCATATTAAACAGTCTTATAGCTATACCATACACTGTTGTGTATAAAACCTTAAATCATCTCAAACAGCTGATGCCTCGTCGTTGGATAACGCAATTCTTAAACGCTGACTGGGGGTTAGTCTAAAAATCCGAGCAAGCAATAAGTATTGATATTTTTTGTACTTAATTTATATTTCTGATTTTAAAATTTAAAAAAAATGCACATTTAATGTCATAGTATTTATAACCCAGATAATGTCTTATTAATTTCATTTAAATCCCAAATTCTATTATATAATTAACCGAAATTATTGATTAAATATGCTGTCATATATCAGTTATTTTATGTTATTCTATCTTATACATATACTTAAATAATATAATATTCTAAGGTTCGAAGTGATAAACGACGAAAATCCCACCACTACCATCGTGCGACGTGGTCAACCCTTCAATGGTGTAGCGAGGTTCACCAGACCCTTCGATGAGAATGAAGACGTTGTTCAATTGGTATTCAACCTTGGTAAGTAAAGAAATGTCATACTTGGCTTGGCCACATTTCGGACTTTTTCAACGGAAACCAGGCAGTTAACCGACATTATTAATAGTAACTCAGTCTGTGTGTTGCTCTTTTACGACCAACCAATGAACAGAATTTCATCACATTTGTTGTGAAGCAAACACCAACTTCAAGGAAGGACATAGACTCCTTTCTTTGGCCCAGAACATGACAACTAATCCCCTAAAACGCGAACGAATCCACTAATCTTGCAGAATCCTCCTTAATCCATCACTTTCATCAACTTATCGGACATTAATTTAACATGTCAGGAGACAGGGAAGAGGCTTCAAGATGGCTGTCCAAAGCGATTGGTACCACCAACCTCATAACTATATTTGCTCACAATATAACACAATAGCTTTTTATATTTCGCCTGGAGATTGGCATTCTTACCTGCTTTGGAATGGCTATTTGAAAAATAAATTGTGAGTTATTGTAATCAGTGTATAGGTATTATGAGTTTAAAAATAGTTGTTTGTCACGTGACACAAAACGCTCTTGATTGGCCGGGCTTATGATGAAGTCACATTCTTGTAAACTTTGCTTTTCTTTTATATGTACCACAGATTAAAATGCGCCATATTGTCCAAGTAGCGTTTTTGCGCCCTATTTAAATATGGAATTTTTAATAAGATATTTTTGGCAAATATGTACTAGAAATAATAACACGACTTTTACTGGGTTCCGTAACTTCTACTTAATTATATTAAATTAATTTTACAAACCAGTCAAATAGCCTATCTGCTTAAGCGAAGCATTCGATACATAATGTTTATCTATTTCAATAATTTAATTTCTCTTAGGTGTGGGTAAAATTTAAACCGCAACTGATTAAACTGGCGGTACATTTTGGCATACTAAATAATGTCTTATGTTTTGCGAATCTAGGAGATAAGCCGCTAATGGACACCCAAGGTTCGATGATCTTGAAACGAGACGTGATTCCCGACAAGCACAGCTGGTGCGCCAAAATCTTGGACATACAAGGAGACACCGTGTCGTTTGAGGTTAGTTTATAAAATATTATTTTACAAATTGTTCCCATTTACATTTTTCATAACATTTTAAATACGAAAAGTATCCTATCTAGTATTTTTGAAACCTTGGATGATATTTTCAGTTCGTTAGACGGTAAGGGTTATATTGATCAAGTGTCTCTACAAAGTCATATATCTGGTAAAAATATCCTTTTAAGGAAAATGATTGCATATAAATCCACCACGATACTTGGATGTATTATTTGCATCTGCAGCAGAATTTTATCAAATAGATACATACTTATGTTTGTATAGTACGTCTCACGATGTTTTCCTTCACCTTCGAGCACGGTAAACTATAAACATAGTACACTTGCCAACTATGAGTTGTTTGTCAGGGTTAGAAGATGACCACCAGTTAAGATCCCTGTGTTCTATACAATATCTTTATATGCTATCTCGATATGGGTAGAAATTTTGCTATTTGCATCTGAAGGGGGGGGGGGTCGTCCAGGTTATCTGGAGTCCTTTTCTGGTCTCCCATTGAACATGTATGCTAAATTTCATGATGATCCGTTGAGAGATAAACACGTGAGAGACTACAATAACCAAAAACAGCCTGTAAATTTCTCTTTGCTGGGCTAAAGCCTCCAATCCCTTTGAGGAAAAGGTTTGGAATAATATTCCCCCACGCTGTTCCAATGCGGGATGAAATACACATGTGGCAAAATTTCTATGAAATAAGACAGATGCAGGTATCACGATGTTTTTCTTCAACGCCGAGCACGAGATAATTATAAACTCAAAGTAAACACATGTCAAGTGTGCTTGATTGGGTTTGAACCCGCAATCATCGGTTAAGATGCACGCGTTCTAACTACTGGGCCATCTCGGCCCTCGGCATCATGAAAGCATAACAAATTTACTTTTCCTTATAAAATAAATATTATGGTGACAAATTACGATAAACATCTATTTCTAGAGCTGATGAATTTTTAATTGGAATTTCTAAATTAGAACTAGTTCATATAAAGATGACTTAACTACTAATACATCGGTTCAATAGTTGCCAATTCTATTTGTATCCACTTGTACTCATTTCGATCGAGAAAGTGTTTTATTGTACATATTTTAGCAAAATACTATATTAAAATGTTCTCATTATTTTATAATACAAGTATTTAGTTTGATAACGCTTTATAACAAACTGAAAGACATTTTTGTTGCTACACAAAACAACAACAACAACAGCCTGTAATTTCCCACTGCTGGGCTAAGGCTCTCCCTTTGAGGAGAAGGATTGGAACATATTTCACCACGAAAATACAAAATATGCTTCATTCAATTACGTTTTTCAAGAACCGTTTTAAACGACAAATTTAAAAACCGGTAAGGAATGTAGACTAGACCGAGAAGAAATGTCAAGAAACTCAGTAATTACTCTTTTCCAACTTTTCAAATATAAAATTGTGTCAGCTAAATATATATACTTTTTTTAATAATAGTTTTCTGTCTGAAACTCAACAAGTATTCGCGCTTCGCTATTTAATCTATACATAAAATAAATATGGAGTGTCTATTTGTAATCATAAAATAACTTTTTAATACATGTATATGTATATATAGGTATACAAAGGCCAGTACCAATGTTGTTTTTTCAATTTTTGTCTCTATCTTTTTCGGCTATCTGGAAAGGCTTGACCAATTTCGACAAAACGATTTTGGCCGATAGTTGATGTAATAAGGAGTAACTTAGGCTATTTTTATTTTAGAATAATATATAAATTAATAATAAATTCAACTGAGAACCGAGCAGCCCTTGCGCTAACAATATGTCTTAGTGTGTTACAAATTTGATTATATTTGTAATAATTTAACGCGAAGACTCTTAAAGAGGGATTAGATATTTAACAATTATTAAAATTAAATTGTTTATGGCTAAATCTATCAGACAAATAGCTTATAGAATCTCTCTCAAGCTATCCCAAGAGAAGAAACAAACCCAGCAGATGGACCTTTACTTGGGTATTTTAAGACATGATGCACACATACAGCATCTTATTTTATTTGAAATAAAATATCAAGACTCATCAGCAATGTGTCTACAAAACTATAGATAAATATGTTAATTCAGTAACATGAGTATTTGATTCTTTATTTTAAGAAAGAATCAAATGTTTAACACTTAAATAAATATGTATACTAGCGGTCACTTCAAGGTTGTGTTTGGTCTCGTACAACAAGTTCACGTAGCCGGAATACTGATTATACCTAAATAGTTAAATTGATTGTTATTAACGATGTTTATGTAAAATTAATTCGGAATACTTCAATATTAAATGTACCTACCTATTGAATTATTGTATGCTAGTGGATCGTTAGAAAACTTCGCATTTTTTAGGAATTTCGATATTTAAAAGTTTTTTTTTTAATGTCAGAAACGGAGTTTGTTGTTCAAAATTTACTTTAATTTCTTTTTTCTTTTCTTGTAACTGGCCAGTAACATTTATCCCCTCTTGAAAATTACTTCTTTTTTCAATTGCAATAATTTTGTAAATTGTAATCAGAGCAGATAGAGCTTTTCAAAATGAGATCAAAACCGATTTTATATGTGGCAGCTATTGTCCCATAGTCACTGGGGCAAAAATCAGCTTATGCTATTCAAATATTTAAATATATGTATTTTGGAACTAATTAATTGTATCATTTTATGTACATGATTGGGTTGTTTATTAATTGTCTTGTCTATTCTGTGTCTAAACGTACATACGTTCGTATTCATCTCAAATATAAAGTAAGAAATGTCTAAAAGAGATTACAGTAAACCAAAATATTATATTTTCATATTTACTATATAATGCTGTATATTATATCGAAGAGCATCAAAAGTTCTGGGGAGAGAAATGCCTCTTCTGTTTCTACAGCTCTTACTGACAAACAACCTTCCTTTGCATAAATAAAAATAATGACAAATGAATATTAATTGCATTTAATACGACGAGCAACAGGTATTAATTTCACATAATATAGTACAAGTTTGCGATTTACATAATAACGAAATTTAGTTGACAATTGAACAAAATTATAATCGATTAAGTTTAGTTTATTAACATTAAACGAATATTATTTCTATGATACAGGTAAATGAGAAAACGTTACTTGTATAATAATAACATTAAATACTAAACATGTTTTAATAAAATTATGCGAAAAGGATTTAGCCACGACTGGGGGAAAAACATTCTCATATAATATAATGATGTTAAAAATCACGTGAAAATTCTGCAAAGCTATCGTAGATTGCTTTTTGGTAAGGCTTTGCAAGTCCTGGATAGAAAGCTCCTTCTCATCATATATTCTTCCACCAATCTACAATACTTACAATTACTGTGTTCCGGTTTGAATGATGAGTTAATCAGTACACTACAGGGTCAAGAAATAGGATAATAAGAGTTTTGTTCCAAACGTTGCTGGCGAATCTCATACGGCACTAATTACTATGGCCGTATAAATTTCACATTTCCAATCGATGCCAAAAAAAAAGATTAATCGCTTCGTAACTTGAATAGGATTTTGTTGATAAAGTCGAAATTTACATTCATTTTCCATTGTGAAGGACCCTAATATACCTAAGAAGAATTAACAAAGAAACTCTACGTTCCTTTTGTTAATTTACTTTAAGTATCATCCTGATTAACTCAATTTCTGTCGTTAATAAATATTAACGACAGAAATTTCTAAATTTGATATGTGAGCACTTATATTGATAATATTCTACCCTTGTTTTTGTTCCCAATATTAAGCCAATTTATTTGGTCTTAGGTGTCAACGCCAGTAACATTGCCTGTGGGGTGCTGGGCTCTACGTTTGGTCACAAGTTTGAGGAGCAGCCGCGCGAGAGAAGTCTATGACTACGACCAGGACTTGTACATTCTCTTTAACCCATGGAATCCAGGTGAGAATACTTTCATGATTAATGGTGATAAGTAAGATTACAAAGTTAAGGTTTGATTATACCAGTAAAACTGGCAAGTTATAAATGCATAGTTTAATAGTTGAGTGAAAAATACAGCTTCTTCCTCATATGGGTTGTGGTGAACAGATATGTGACAGGTTTTTCATCTGATGAAAGTTCCTTTCGACGTTGTTCCTTCACTGAAAAGCACGATAACTATAAATATATATTATTGTTGTGATATTGTATGTTATCATAATTTCTATGTATTTTTCATATCGTACAACTGACGGCATTTCATTAATATCTATCAGAGATTATTCTGCCATTAATTTATTTTTTTCTTCTGGACATTTTAGATGACCAAACCTTTATGGAAGACCTGGGTCTCTTGCAAGAGTACGTGCTGAATGATGTTGGCAAAGTGTGGGTGGGTCCCATCAAAACTACAAGAGGGAAACCCTGGTTCTATGGGCAGTTCGACAGCGCTGTGTTACCAGCTGTCATGTTTATGCTGGACAGAGCTGACATACCTTTCCACCAGTGAGTATTTAACGATTTTATTTAAAAATTAAAACATTTTTTAATTCAATTATAGCAGCATATATTAATGATACATCATTATCTAGTGTTCTGAAATAATCAATAGATAATAATTATATGTTCTTAATTATAATATATGTAAGTTATATGAGTTTTAATTCAAGCTATTAAAATAATTGTTGTAATAATTGAATGGTTTGGCTTTGCAAAAGTCCAACTAGACCACAAATATCTACCGCCAAACAATAATACTCAGTATTGTTATGTTCTAGTTTAAACGATATTTTATCATCATATCTAAATACGCATACATTTTAGTTGCCAAGATTAATGACGCATACATGATGTACCACATAAAATCAGGTACTTAATTTTCTAGCCTAAAAAAATTATAAATATTCTTTAACATAGAATACAGGCAGGAAGATTTGCAAAGGGTTATCTTATTGCTAACACCCTAATAAGTTCCAAGAGCCCTGTTCTTAACACTTACGTACATTATTTACCTTTATCGCTAATTAAGATTAAACATTCTTATAGCCGCGGAGATCCTGTGAAGGTATCAAGGGTTATTTCCCGCATTGTCAACTCTAATGATGATGCGGGCGTGCTTGTGGGTCGCTGGGATGGCGAATACGATGATGGAACTGCTCCGTCTGAATGGACTGGCTCCGTGGAAATTCTAGCCCAGTATCTGGAGACGCAACAGGAGGTGCCATATGGTCAATGCTGGGTGTTTGCTGGTGTTGTTACTACAGGTATGACTAAAATCCTAATTATTAAGTAAACAACTAAAATATTCGACTCAATCGATTGAGCGAATGAATCCCGAAGAGATAACTGAGTTGCTTTCGCATTCCTATTATTAATTCACGACATTCCTTATAATTCTAATTAATGTAAACATCATATTGACTACGAAAGTAAACTAAATATAATAATCATTATTTGACGTCTAACATTTTTTCCTGAAAATGAACATTGAAATAAACACCACAGAACATTTAAATTTCGAAGAATTTTATTTATAACAACTTGCAATTACCACATAAACAATCACATTTTAATATTATAATATTTCAGTATATTGTGTGTTTAATAATTGTTCTGTTATTTATTAAGACATAGTTTTGTCATATTGTCTTTGCAAGCAACTAACTTATAATTAAAACGTTCTGACTCACCTAGGAATTAATTGACGTGTTAATGATATCATATTAAATTATAATCTGTACCAAACTTACTTATTAATAAACCTGCATCGCCTGTATCCGTGTGACTCCAGACCTTATTACGATGCACTACACATATAAAACCTCTGTCCTTGATGTAATCATTTGAGGATGCATATTAATATTCTGCAGAATGTTTGTTTTTAACAAGTAGATTACGTGAGATACTTCTAAAATGCACTAGCATAGTTTGTATAATGACATTACGTGCTGTAACTTTAGCGTAATAAATCTATTTATTACATTACATCATCTTATCTAGTTAAAAGCGTGCACGTGAATTATCAATATAGCGATCTTTACCAGACAATGTTTTTAAAGGAAACTTATTTATAAGAATTAAAAATATAGTTGAGCAACTTTTTACTTGGTGGTAGGGCTTTGTGCAAGCCCGTCTGGGTAGGTACCACCCACTCATCAGTTATTCTACAGTCAAATAACAGTACTCAGTATTGTTGTGTTCCGGTTCAAAGGCTGAGTGAGCCAGTGTAACTACAGGCACAAGGGACATAAAATCTTAGTTTCCAAGGTTATGTTGACCAATTACCATCAGGTGGCCCATATGCTCGTCCGCCAACCTAAAACATAAAAAAATAAAGTTGAGCAACTTAAGACAGTACCAAAAAAAATTCAAGGTGTAGATTATATTTTGAATGAATTGTTTGTAAACTTCGTGATAATATTCATGGAGATTACAGTTGCCAAGAATAGATAAACTACTGTTATTATACATATGTATATAATATATCTATTATTCGATCAATGACCCGAGACGAGTTCTATAGCGTCGTGTCTAACACATCATAATTAATAGACTAAGAGTTTTTGGATATGTTTTTTTTTTTCAACACTATCATGTTAATGTTCCACGGCTCTCCTCCTCTAATGAAGAATTTGTTTGAATTTATTTTTCCACTTGCCCCAATTTGAGTTAGGCGTATATGTGAGGGAAGAGAGACTTAAGCGCCAAAACGGTACTTTTGGAAATTATATGCACTGATGATGTTCAAGAAATGTGGCTCCATTTTAAAAAAAAAAAACTTATGAATGAAATTTGTGTTACTAACCAACTCAGCTCGCATATTTAATAACATAGCTCATAATATTATGTTTTGCAGTATGCCGTGCTCTGGGTATTCCATCACGAGTGGTGTCAAACTTGGTATCAGCTCATGATGCAAACTCATCCCTCACCGTTGATAAATACTACACCGAGAACATGGAGGAACTGGACTTCGACCCCAACAACCCGCAGGGAGCTGATTCGATCTGGAACTACCACGTGTGGAATGACGTGTGGATGGCGAGACCAGACCTACCACCAGGTACGTGTTTTTTATTATTTTTGGTACAATAAGGGCATCTAGCTAGACTAATAATAAATATACGACATTGTGATTGAAGGACAAACATGAAAAAAAAAATGTTATTTTATTCCGACTACGAATGTTCAACTTCTTTGCTTTTTCCGGCTATAAGTCCAAAATATAAACGTTCCCCTCCAATCGCTTCTATTTATTGGCAAAAACTGCATTAAAATCCGTTTCGTATTTTGAAGGATCTAAGCCTATATACGTCAGGAAGCGGTTCGAATAATCTCGTAAACAAAATTTATATTGTTGCTTTAAATAACTCACTAGTATTTGATTAGAGTTTGCAATTTATTTTAAACAGGTTATGGTGGCTGGCAAGCCGTAGACGCTACGCCTCAAGAAACATCATCAGGAATGTACCAATGTGGTCCAGCGCCATTAGAAGCTATAAAGCAGGGTGTTATCGGTTTCAACTACGACGTTGAGTTCATGTTGGCATCTGTTAACGCCGATCTCATGAGGTGGAGGAAAGACCCCGAATCGGAGACAGGATATTCGATGGTCGACACCAATAATTACCAGTAAGTAGAGTACCAACCCATTCCTTAGTTAAGGACGTTTTAGCCCATAGCCTATCAATTGTAATGTCTGTACTTCATTTTAATTTTAGAGTAATAATAATTGTGATTTGCGATTATGCAGATGGATTTCCAGAAAGTCCCTTTTTTCTCTGAAATCAAAAGATATAAAGACATTGCAAAATCTCTGTAATTATTTTTGAAGAGTTTTGTTGATTAAGAGTCGAGATGGCTCAGTGGTTAGAACGCGTGCATCTTAACCGATGGTTGCGGGTTCAAACCCAGGCAAGCACCGCTGATTCGTGTGCTTAATTTGTCTTTAGAATTCATCTCGTGCCCAAGCGGTGAAGGAAAACATCGTGAGGAAACCTGCATGTGACAAATTTCATAGAAATTCTGCCACATGTGTATTCCACCAACCCGCATTGGAACAGCGTGGTGGAATATGTTCCTAACCTTCTTCTCAAAGGGAGAGGAGGCCTTTAGCCCAGCAGTGGGAATTTACAGGCTGTTGTTGTTGTTGTTGATTAAAGAGAATGTATTTTTTTAGTATCGGCCGTATGGTCCTCACGAAGAAACCCTTCGTGTTCGATCCTCTTGGAGACGAAGACAGACAAGACATCACCTCAGAATACAAACACAGGGAGGGAACTGCCTCAGAAAGATTGGCTCTAATGAACGGTGTACGGTACTCCGAAAGGGCGAAGAGGTAACATATTACTTATAAGATAGTAATTATACTTATTTGAATAAGATTCGTTTACAAACAACATGTGCCCAAATTTCAATTCAAACACAGAAAACACATATGAGATTTTTTATTTATTTAGCAGACAAAGATTTTTGGTTATGATTTATAATTAAAGGAAACATGAATGTATCTGATGAAATACTGTACAATCTACATGTTAAGTTAACACCAAGTTTTGATTCAGACCTTTAGCCAAAGAGTTTTTGTATCATATATTTTTTATAGAAATTCGGGTAAATTTCCACCTTACATCTAAGGCTTCCATGCTTATCATAATTTTTAAAGTCGAAATCATAATTTGTAATCATATTATATTTTTTTTTTTATAGAAAATGGGGAAAACTTCCACCTTCCAGGCTTTTATCATAATATTTAATGGCGAAGTCATAATTTGTACGATAAAAGCTTTAAATAAAATTACGTTTTGTGTAATGCAAGTTTAAATTTCTACCAGGTACTACGCCGTCGCTGCTAATTCCTCAAGTGACGTGACGTTCAAACTCCGAGATATTGACACGGTGCCCATCGGCAAGGAGTTCAGAGTGATCGTTGACATCGATAATATGTCAGATGAGGTAAGACCATCAAAATCATCAAAAAACCTTTAATAAAAAGCAGAAGAGTTTTTATGAATGTGCAATTAGTATTGGACCTTTTTTTGGAAAAAGTAGAGATATTATTATTGATATTATAGGGTCGTAACATCAAGGCCGCTCTTACGGCGACCAGTGTCTTCTACAACGGCGTGAAAGCAGAGGTCGTGAAGAAGATCGAAGGGAAAGTCTTCGTTGGTCCTCAGAAACGTAAGCTCATCGCCATTTTATACACTTAAATACAATGTATATCTACCATTTTTTTTTTTATAAAATATGAGACAACATCATATACATTAGTCTGATCCCAATGTAAGTAGCTGAAGCTCTTGTGTTATGGAAATCAGAAGTAACGACGGTACCAAAAACACCCAGACCCAAGACAACATAGAAAACTAAGCTGGGAATCGAACCCGGGACCTTAGAGTGGCGTACCCATAAAAACCGGTGTACACACCACTCATTCGTCGAGGTCGTCATTGGCAAGAAATTTATTTCCAAATGAGAAGAACCCACAAGTGACTGCAGTTACTTACCGAATTAGAATTCATTAACATATTATATAATTTTTTTAGATGAACAAGTCAGCATACTCGTCCAACCAGACGACTACTTACCCAAGTTGGTGGAGTATTGCAATATGAAGATCTCAGCTATGGCCATCGTCGACGAGACCAAGCAATCTTGGGCAGACGATGATGATTTCCAAGTGTTAAAACCCGACATTAGTATTAAGGTAGGATAAATAAAAATACGTATTTAAGTTGAAATTTTTAAAATTGATGATTTTTGACGATCAGCCAAAATGTATTCTTAAAATATGCTATAGTAAATATATATCAGCTTCCTTGTGATCTGCGCAAATCGTAGTAAAATCTTAACGGCTCCATTTACCATATTTAATTCGGTAGGGCTTCATGCAAGCCTTTTTGGGTAGGTATCATATGGTCAGCCGCCAGTGGTGACCACTAGCATCATTTAGACCATTTGCCTGCTTGCTTGCCTAAAGTAACAGCCTGTAAATTTCCCACTGCTGAGATAAGGCCTCCTCTTCCATTAACGAGAGAGATTGGAACATATTCCACCACGCTGTTCCAATGCGGGTTGGTGGAATGCACATGTGACAGAATTTCGATGAAATTAGACACATGCAGGTTTCCTCACGATGTTTACCTTCACCGCCGAGCACGAGATGAATTATAAACACAATTAAGCACATATATATAGTGGTGCTTGCCTGGGTTTGAACCCGCAATCATCGGTTAAGATGCACGCGTTCTAACCACTGGGCCATCTCAGCTCTCGCTTGCTTGCCTATGCCATAAAAAATCATTCCGCCCCGCAGTTCAACGAGGACCTGATCCTGGGTCAGCCGGCGACGGCGGTGCTGTCGTTCGTGAACCCGCTGGAGCGCGCGCTGACGGGCTGCGAGTTCCGCGTGACGTCAGCGGGCGTGGCGGGCCGCACACTGCGCCTCGCCGCCGAGCCCGCCGCGCCGCGCGCGCTTCTCAGCGTCGACCTGCCCGTGCTGCCCACCGTGAGTGTTACCATCTCATGATTGAGGGTAAAGGACTTTGTGGGAACTTTGTGGGAACATCTTGTGTCATTCGTCTCCACATTATCTCATGATAAAGAATGGAGGAAAGCTTCGTAGATATACGTATGTACATCGGTGATCCATTTCACTCACTCGCAGTGAATCAACCATCTCATGAGGGTGAAGGAATACTTTGTGGGGACATCTTGTGTCATTCGTCTCCACAGTATCTCATGATAAAGAATGGAGGAAAGCTTCGTAGATATACGTATGTACATCGGTGATGAATTTCACACACTCGCAGTGAAGCAATTTTGTGAAGTGATGAAGCTAGCTTAAATTATTTAAAAGGAGCCCAAAAGGAGAACATTACGGGCTATTATGTTACTCGTTACTTATAGTTTTCAACTTTTCTATATTGTAAAAAACTATTTCTTTTCAGAAATTGGGAATGATCAACTTCATAGCCACATTCAAGTCTGTTGAGCTGAAAGACATAAACGGCGCCGCTACTGTCGAAGTATTTGAAGGATAAGCGACTCTATTACATAATCTATAAGGATTAATTTGTAAGAACAGATGTATTTACTCGTAGACTTAAGAAAGTGTATTTTTATAAAACCAATACGTATATGAGATTATTCGATGTGCCATACATGGTACATAAGTAAATAATGGTAGCTGTTATTAATTAATGAGATTCTTTATTTAAATTTAAGTGTATATTTATTTCGAAGTGAAACTTCTTTGAAGCATTTTTGAAGCAAAAAAAAGATTTACTTCCGCCACGCGTACCAGAGCTACAAACGCTTTGATTTTTGTATGATATTTACATGTATGAGAAAATTCAAAATTTTCATAAAAATTAAAAATCGAAATAAAAAATGTTATTAAAACCAAAATGTTTTATTCAATTCCATGCAATGTACAACATTTTCGCTTACACCGTAACACGAGACATTTTGTTCTGCGCCCACTACCTTAAAAAACTATAGGTGAAAAAGAGACAACTATATGTAAGATATGTCTCTCCTTTAGAATTATTATTTTAACGACAAACGTACACATTGAAATTGGAAAATCGCATACAAAGAAATAGCATAATCTTACATTATAATTTTCAAACGATAATAAAGTCATAGCCTATTCCAATGGCAGATTTACTTATTCCATTCGATACGCTGAAAATTTTGCAATATTATGCATAAAAAATAGTTACTTCTAACTTATATCGACTCTTAACACTCAAAAGTATTTACTATACCAATAAATAATAAATACCATAAAGTATTATAGAGCTCAGCCAATGACGTCATAATGACATACATTCAATTTCATACTTGTTTATTCGTCTTTACTCCAGCCGTTGGAATAGGTTAGTTACAACCACAGAAAGGCGAGCACACATAAATAGATTTCGATACATTATCAAGGCATTTTGTTAACTAATGTGTATCAACCTTTAAACATACAATTGCGAAAATAGGAATATAATATAAACAATGTATTTCCTTCACGTATTCGTGACTAGTTAATCGTTGAAACATTTATTCTTATAATATTGGCAGTTAAAGTGAGAAAGACTATAGAAAAAAAAAATTGTCTATGCTACTCTATACTACATACAACATTATTTGGATATAAATCATTTGAATTTTATTATAGATCGAACTGTTTGTAACGTTTATTGATTTTTTTATTGTTTTCAAAATCATTTAAGAATTATAAGATATTATAATCTGACAATTAAACAGCCATATAGGTAACTAAAAACTATTCTCGCCTATATTAGACTTATCTTAGTCCATATTTCTCACAATTAAATAAAGAAATAAAAAATGACACATGTCAATTTGCATGACATTTAACTTTTTAAATATTTATGTTAACTTTAAGGAAAAGGTATCAAAACGTACAGCCGTAATATTTGTTTTTATTTGATATTTTATCAGCTGTATTTTATGTATAGCGCGACTTACAAACTATGATCATTGGTGATAGAATGAACAATTAAATATTAAGAGTTATCTTCGTGATTTTTTTATATAATTAAATTGTATGAGCATTGTTTTAAACTATGTAAATTTAATGTAATCAAGGAACTTACGGACGGCAAATAATCAACTTCATTATGCAATGATATATTAATAATAAATATTGAAGATATTCAAGTTATAACTTGTTTCATTATGGGTTTTGTTTAAAAGAACTGCTTAAAAACAAACACTTGTTAAAATTATCAATATTCATGAGTGTTTAATGTTACTGGGCGATATTAAAAAAAGTGACATTTTATAATGTTGCTATACAAAAAATTAAAATGATAAAATAATCTTTCAAACAGGAATTAACTGAAAAATCGAGTCTTTTTAAACGACAAATATTTCATTAGGTAACTAATACCTAATAATATATTAAAAATTATTATGTTTTTTGTAAAACAAATAAAATTTGTATTTTCTTTACTCATTAGTGCTGCCAAATATAAAAAAAACCTAAATATGCATTTCAACAAAAAAATGCTGCAAAATTGCAAATGCAAATTACTGATAATAATACTTACGATAAATTGTTTTAACGTCTTTTAATAAATAAAATTCACAGTTGTCTTAAAATTAGAAAACAGATTATATAACTCAAACATTAATTTGAGTAAATTTCTCTTATAATCTACATTTATTACTTGTGTCTACTATCTATGTAATCAACAGAAAACATTTTTGGAATAATTATTGAACATATATTTATTACTAAATAAATTGAATCATGGTTATTGAGGAATTTTGCCGATTATTACTACAAAGGATCAAAATTTTATTAATTTATAAGAAAACCTACTTGTTTTTAAGTATAATGCGATACATTTATATCATAAACTAAAAGATTATATTGAATTTTTGCATTATTTCAAATGTACTTTATTTCCGTCTTCACATTAAGATCAAATCAATCTTCATTTTAATTTTATCAAATCATTGAAAATCTGATTTGCCAAACTGTACATTGTTATTCTATTATCGACTCTACAGCTTTTTGATAAAGTTGATAATCGTCTAACTTAATTAATTTTTACTTTACCGGTTATAACCTTGGCGTACTCCTCGTAGAACTTCGGGAAGAATTGTATCACGAAGTATACGAGGGTGAGGTACGCGATGATTGCGAGCGTCAGAATCAAGTCGAAAACTGCCGGTTTCACACTGGAATCGAAGAGTCAAAGAATTAATACACACAAGTATGCAAATAACATGATGATGTTATTTGGTGGTAGAGCTTTGTGCAAGCCCGTCTGGGTAGGTACCACCCACTCATCAGTTATTCTAACGCCAAACAACAGTACTCAGTATTGTTGTGTTCCGGTTTGAAGGGTGAGTCAGTGTAACTACAGGCACAAGGGACGTAACATCTTAGTTCCCAAGGTTAGTGACGCATTGACGATTTAAGGTATGGTTAATATTTTTTACAGCGTCATTGTCTATGGGTAATGGTGACCAATTACCACCAGATGCTCGTCCGCCAATCTATACCATAAAAAATGTACTCTGATAGAACATTTTTTATTTGAAACCCCACTGAGACAATATTTTATCAGTACAACTATACGTTCTTTCGAATGCGCCATATTTAATTTATTGTGACGTCACACATCCTGTCAACCATGGACGGTCAAACGACTTGGAACGCTTTGTAAATTGTTTGTCAAATCATCATATGTATAATGGGATCCGACAATTATAAATTATATTGTCTCATATTTACAAAAAACCAAAAAAAGATTTGAAGTCATATTCCCCCCCCCCCCCTTCCGCGTGTGCGGTCAAAGACAGTTCAGGGGCAGAGTTACCTGTAGACGTAGAGCAGTGCGCGCGTGGGCGCGTAGAGTGCGTATTCGGGCTCGCGCCGGTCCACGCCCGCCGCGCCCAGCGACGCCTCCATGTAGCGCGACAGCGCTCGCTCCAGCGCGCCCGACACGCCTGCGCACACGTTACACTTACACCCGTAACAAGGGCATACCATTCGATACAAGATATCGTAGATGATAAAAAAGCGTTGAGTTAATACTATTCGATACAAGATTTTGTAGATGATAAAAAAGCGTCGAGTTAATACCTGTTGACTTCCAGGCAGAATATTATTAATACTCTTTATTGCACTCAGAAATTTTAAATAGAAGTTTTAAACATGAAATTTTTGTTTGCAATACATTATAGTATGACACAAATTAGATGTAGCATCGGAAAATGCAATGGAAATGGAAAAAATGGAAAATAAAACCAATTACTGTCGATTTACACAACAAATAGAAATAGCTCCCTATCGCGCCATTCGACGCTATTTGTCGCTATAGATTCTCGCGTCAGAGAAAGCGAGTGCATGTAAATCGATGCGTCAAATTGACGAATATATTAAGTTATATGATATTACAAGTTATTACGTTTGTGCAAAGATCATATTCGCATGAGAAATAAATTTTGATAATTTGGGATAGCGTACTCAATTCGGATCGGTATTACGAATTTTATCGATGCGACATCGAAGTTGTATCGTACTATACATACATATATAATTGTATTTAACTAACACGACTGTATTTTTTAAATGTTGAAAAAGTAAACTACTGAGTTTCTCGCCGGTTCTTCTCGATCTACTTTCCGAACCGGTGGTAGCTTCACTTATTTGTAAAATGACGATTCAAAAGTAAAAACCTACTTGAATAAAATTTATTTTGATTTTGATCGCATAATACACGTAAATACTGCCGTGGTATAACTAAACCACCTGACATCGAATGCATTGCCAACTTTCAACATTTGATCGCATATTAATAAGAAAAAAAAGCTATCGTCATATATTTGCCATTTTTTGGTATCATGATTAGTTTTGCAAATAATTTTATGGTCGAATTGTAGTATCGATAAGTGACATACATTTTACATTCTTACCTCGTTTTTTGCTCATAATTGAGTTTAGTTAGATAACAGCATCATAGATATACCACGGCAGCATAATACTCTTACTCAATTCGATATAACTAAGTTATTCTTAAATTTATCTGAATTAAAAATAAATTAAACATATTCTATACAAACCTCCATTAGTCGTCGTCGTTATAATCTGTGGCGCTCGAGGTTGTGATGACAGGTATTTGTACCAATGTCTGATGGACGATTCATCTACGGTCTGCAAAACAATTAAAAAATACATTATTAACCACTTCATTAAACTTATTTTTACACCCATAAGGGATATAACATCTTAGTTCCCAGGGCTATTAGTGCATATATTTTGTAAGAAATGAAAAACAAATTATAGCACCAATGTCTACAAGCGATGGTAACCCTATCAAAAAATAAATTGCAGTGAATATTTTATAACATCCACTCATTGTAACTCGCCGCTAGATGGCGCACTGACATTTTCCTTACAAATGCATAGAGCTAATACTTGTTGACTAACCAGGCAGGATATATTACATACATATAAAATTGTATTTAACTAACATGACCTTGCATTTTTAAACGATGAAAAAGAATTTTTTGCCAGTCCTTCTCGGTGAAATCTGTATTCTGAACAGATGGTAGCTTCACTTGATAAAAGATGACGATTCCAATGTGCTTGTAACAGACTACTCAAATAAATTATATTTAAATTTAGATTTTGACAGATTACCATTACAAATTACTATTACATTTTTTATAATAAACTGAAATACTTGACTAACTAACTAACTAACTGCTTATTAACTACTATAAAACTAGACACAGCAAAAGTACTTCATCGTCTTTGGAACTGCCCTTGCCGGAGCCTCTATCCCATTAGTAGATTTGATGTCTTACCAATGCATCATCAAACAGCTCTGAATCCTCAGTGTTTTCCTCGTCGGTGAGGTTGTAGATGTGCGAGGCGAGCGCGCGAGCCGTCAGCTGCACGTTACTGATGAGAGTCTTCAGTGAGCTCTCCGACGGGGTGTCCAACACTGTACTCCGGGATGGATCCTTGTGACTCTGTGAAAAAAATAAAAAATTAATTTAAAAACTATCATATACTAATACTTCATTCAAGTGTTAGCATATTTATTTTAATATGATCATATTTTATTGTTTTAATGTATTAAAGTATTATCAGCATAAATAATTCGATTTAAATAGTTGTTACAATTTGCGTTGATTGTCAACATCCGGTTTTGACTAAATTGTTTTTTAAAATGGATCGAAACCGGATGTTGCTACAGTCGAAGGAGGGGCGTGTAAACATTAAATACTAGGAGTAAGCCTAAAAATGGTCATTCTAACTTATATTAAAATATTATATTAAAATTATATATAAGTAATTTGCAATAACATTGAAAATTGTAATGATCTGCTACGAGTGTTATATGAAAATAACTTTGTATGTGGTTCTGACTCATATGAATCTCATTTTCAATAAATAATGTCCTTTAAGGGACACTTGATGTGCAAACTTATTACCCCCTAGGTAGGTACCTAAAGAGTCGAGATGGCCCAGTGGTTAGAACGCGTGCATCTTAACCGATGATTGCGGGTTCAAACACAGGCAAGCACCGCTGATTCATGTGCTTAATTTGTCTTTATAATTCATCTCGTGCTCAGCGGTGAAGGAAAACATAATGAGGAAACCTGCATGTGACAAATTTCATAGAAATTCTGCGACATGTGTATTCCACCAACCCGCATTGGACAGCCTGGTGGAATATATTCCAAACCTTCTCCTCAAAGGGAGAGGAGGCCTTTAGCCCAGCAGTGGGAATTTACAGGCTGTTGTTGTTGTAGGTACCTCCCATTTATCACATATTCTACCAATAAGCAGCAATACTTTATACTGTACTTTGGTTTCAAGAGTGAATTATCCAGCATAACCTTAGTAAGATTACCCAGTTGCTGTACACATACCAACATTGTAAAAACTAAAATAAATAAATTAAGTATAAACATATTCGAACCTGCAAAGAACTGAGCGTAAAGGCAGTCATCCTCCTTATACTGAACCGTTCATGGTGCCATGCGAGTAGCTCATCGGCCAGGTTGATCTTCTTGTGGACAAGCGGTACACCCAGTCTTGCTTTCATGGATTGGGCCGGGGTTCCCGCTTTAGGTGGCTTTGATACGTGCATTGTGAGCGGTCCAGATGATATAGAGTCTAAGCACATTGCAAATGATATATCCTGTTGACAGAAAAGTGCATATTTATTAGGGCAATAAACAAAACTATAAAGATTTTTTATATTCAAGGCATTTCTTTTATAAATCTGTCCATACAAATTCTTTATTACATTTTGGAATAGAATAAAAATACATGTTATTTTTATGATCAAACTATATTTTAAGGACATTTATTTTTATTATTATAAACTTTAACCAGATAAATTTCTAGATTCATATAAATAAATGAAAGCAATTTAAATTGAATTACATCAGTAAAGCTACTAATAGCTTACCTGTAGCAAAGATGCATCCGATGAATCCAGTTGTTCCTCCAACCACTTTTTAGTTGCAAAGTAGTTCAATGAATGACCCGTTGACATAAGAACGAAGACAAGAGACGGGCCACCGCGAACGGCCACAGAGGAATACAGGCGAGAGAAGATACGCGCCAATTCCAATACTGCAACTGCACCAGAAGCGTTTGAGTCGGCACCGTTGGAGAGTTCCTGTAAAAGAAGTTTATAATTATCAACGCAGGTAGATTTAGAGACGGCAATTGTTTCAAAATCCAGTTGTATTGTATTGTACCAACAACAGCCTGTAAATTTCCCACTGAAATAAAACTAGCTATAACGGATTTGAATCGCGTATATTAATTATTTTTAACATCCTTGTCGAGACGTTTCGAACACTTTACAGTGTTCGTGGTCACGGGTAGACTAGTCACGGGTAGAAAAACGTCGGGATGTTAAAAATAATTAATATGCGCGATTCAAATCCGTTATAGCTAGTTTTATTTCAATGTGTAATCGCGAAAATTTAAGACAACATTAAATTTCCCACTGCTGGACAAAGCTTCCCATCCCCTTTAACAAGTTTTGGAATTGTATTGTACCAAGTGAAATAAATTTAAGACTGACCGGTATGATACTTGAAGAGTCATAATGTGCAGCGATCACAATGGTCTGTGGTGTGCTAGATCTGCCAACCAGTTTGCCGTGAATTGTCACAGGCTTCGAGTCAATTTTCTGAGGATTCGGTGCTGACACAACTAGAATAAAAATTATTAAAAGGTAATATATAAATTTTGCTTATTTTCTATGCATCAACAAATCATGCAATAGTAATCTGGTGTACATTATACAATAAATCTTTCGATTTAATAATAAAAATTTAATTTATTTAAAATTTAAGTTTCTCTAGTTACTTCATAAATTAAAATTCAGATAAAAGAGAAAGAATTGTAAACTGGTAATTATTTATTATGATATACATTTATGTATTTTTTATGATTGGATAATTAGTATTATAACAGTGAGTATAGTAGGAGGAAATGAATCATCACAAATAAAGCTTTCCAATTCTTACCTATCTGATAGCCATTAGACGAAACAGTGTTAAACATGGCTTCAAGAGCTGTTCCCGACTTATCATCAGTGATGAAGCTGTGCTGAAGATCTTTGATGATATCCTCAAACTCCGGAGTCCACTCGGCAAAATATACAGGAGCACTTATTTCTTGCTGCATCATCGCCATTTCCAAAAGTTTAATATGCTGAAAGAGATATGTGTATTTATTTAAAAATATTAATATTTATAGTTAGCTTACCTGTCAATAAATAGTTAAGATTAATATTAAAATTATTTTAATATGGAAATACTAGAGATTTTTTTAATAAGTCCTGTTATACTGATAGATATATATTTATAGAGCAGGAATTATGTAAAAAATACCATTTTATATACAAAACAAGTGAAGTTACTGTAATTTCAAATGACACAAAATAAAATCAAGGTCTAAAATAACTATATATAGTTAAATACCTATTATCTTATTCATTTAATAATAATCTACACCCAAGGTTTTACACTGTACATAATTTCACTGATACATCATTTTCAAAGTCAAAGATCATCATATTTACTGTGTACAGAAGGTTAAAATAAGGTAATAACTATATACTTAGTTTTTCAGATCACTGATGACCTACCTTAGCAGATCATATATCACTTATAGTTTAATAACTAGTAATAATATTGCATACATAAATCACACAACTATCAAAAACTATTAAAGAAACTACATTTAAGTTCAAGTACAAGATCCAGGAACTCTTTGACATAAAGAAAAGTAAGTAATTTATCAACCAGTAAATCTTGAACTATTCATTCGAAACAATCTCTAGTGAATATTTGAACATACCATGGTTATTGTAGTACACCACCGTTTATTATAAATTTAACTTCAAAGACAAAAAAAAAACAAAGTTTTTAACAAACAACAGAGCTGTCATTGTAGTATTTGTGATTTGATAAGATTAAATGTGAACTGAATTTTCATTTTAAGTATCTGATTTTTTTTTTTAACTGGGTCACTATTTGATATACTAAAATGCTTGGACTTTTTTTCAATTTTCACCACATATTTACATTAAATTAATTAGTTTTTTATTTATTTATTTATTTATGTACCAACAGAGTATACATAGAATTATATAAATGAAAAATGTGTAACTACAAAGGGATAACTTATCTCTAACAAGAGATCTCTTCCAGAAACCCTGAATCTAGTGGAGATTATTTGTAATACATATTTATGGTGTAGGTACAATATCAATTAGTTTTATATTATAAAATTCAAGTAGACTTAACGATAAATTAATATATTACACACTAAATACATTATATGTATATATTATTTTATAGATTTTATAAGTGTATGGGATGAATTTAGCATTGAATAAATATTTTACAATACAAGATAGTACTTAATAATGCTATTCAAATTAAAATATACACAAACCTCCTTTTGTTCATTTGTAAGCATTGTATCATTCTTTGGCAACACTAGTAGCAGAGCTCCAGCCTTGTTTCGGATTTCGACAAACTGGTCAATGGTGATATCCTGGATACGGGCAACAACGCAGTGACGGGACATGCTCCAGGAGGTCAAGGAACGGCCTTCGAGATTGAAGCTTGCACTGCGACATCCTATGTTCGGGACATAAATGTATGAATTTATTTTCCTATGTTTACTTTGACAATACAAAATTTACAACTAACCAAATAACCAAAGATCTATCTATCTAAACACTAGGAAATTCATAATACCTATATGACATTGAAGTCTAAATAATAAAATACATTGTACCATCATATTTATGTTACTTTGTACCACTTGACTGTTTGAATTGTATGCTAATTAGATGCAATTGAATGTTTTAATTTTTAGGAAATTTTAAATTAAACAAAACAGAATGTCAGTTACAATAACTTTAATGGGAAAAAGGATACGTAGTTTCGATACTTATTTTAATTTTATTTCAGTAATTCATAATAAATACAATGATGTTAAGATTATTGTACTGTCCTTTTTATGTAGTTAAACATTTATGATCAACGATATGTAATTAGGCTATCACTAAGCAAACATCTCAATATAAGAATCGTTTTATTAAACTAGAACTCAAAGATAAGATATTTTGTTTTTTTTTTTTTATTCCAACTCGAAATGCTATAACCTCAAAATACATCGATTTCCGATATTATAAATGGGACAAGCAATTATCAATTACACTTACCATGGGGTACGGTGTGTAGATCATATTGTTGCATTCTATACACAGAAAATTCATGTGAAGCGGCAACAGGGTTCGCGGGCGACATTATTATAAAAATAGGAAAAACGACTAGCAAATAATACGGTAGATATCCTTTAAATATTTCCGCAAAACCGTCCGCTTGGTCGAGCCACATTGTTGCAACTGTTTTGTACTCACTTTTTAAATAGAATTAACTCAAAATCAATTTTTATCAATAGAATCCCATTAACGAAACCTTACGTGTGATATTTCGGTCAATGACATTTACGTGACTTGACAGAGAGAAAATGATAAAAGTCTATTGTCTATACCAGCAACATTCCATTTTAAGCATCATGTATAGCAATAAAGTATCATGATATATTTATGATTTATTTAATTAAAACTATAAATTATTTTTTGATATCTATATATTATAACGTTGGGATCTTATATTTGATATTTCTAGTGAAAATTTTTAATAAGTAGTAGCAGGCATAATTTAGGCATCTGTAGGTATATTTTATTTTATTTTTCTCTTTATTTCGTATTTGTGGTTTCGGAACAAAGTTGCTACAATAATTTGAATAACATAAGTGGTAATATGCTTAATTACCTAAATTTTACAATTTCTCTATATCTCTATAACTCTATCTTACAAATTCTCATTAAAATTATTTTGATAATAGTTTCATTATATGCTTTGACGGACTCATTATTTTAAAATTTTAAACATGTATTCAACTTTTTATATACAGATAAAAAGATGAATAAATGGTTAAAATTGAAATCTATAATTTGGTTTTTTAACTTCATAACAGCGTAGCATAATATTCTGAATATCTTTAATTTCCAATGTAATTTTTTTTTCTAAAAAAGAATTGTTGTTTTTGTGAAGTGAAGTGCCGCTACTTGCCTACTTGCAGATTACAGATTCTAATCGGTTTCGCATAAATCTAATTATGGTTATTTAATTTTCTTGCGGATTATTCTTGCATTCTTGAGAAATCGTTGTACAGCCACTGTTATTGTGAGTAGATTTATCGAGTAGACTAGCGAACTTCTTTAAACTCTCCCAAATAAGGTCAATGGAATTATGATTCACCCTACACGAACTACCTTCAAAAGGACCACACTCCTGGGTACAATTTTGAGTCTATCCCTTCACATGTCGACGATAGAGTCTTCTGCAACCATCTGGTCATTTAAACATGCCCTAAGCTCATCGATGAATAATATAAAGAGCTTTGGATTTACTGTCTAAACAGGATGATGACAACTTTCATATTATTCCTGCACTCATGTTAATTCCCATGTTTACGTAAGGAAATTATTTCGTATGGGAGTTGAAATGATCAATCGGTCGCCGCGACTGGTGGTTACCTCGAGTTCTATCGGTTCCGAGCCTGCTTTTATAAGAACCGGTCTGTCCAAGCTTTCAGTATACTCTAGAAACCGTTGACTGGTATATATTTAAATTTCTAACAATCGTTCGTTTATCCATGCCTTCCTGAACGGAAATGAAGTATCCATATTTATGATTACGGAACTACTTTAAAAGAATCATAATAATCAATGTTATTGAGAACAATACTTTTGAGAGAAAATTACAATCACAATTGAGCAAAAAAAATTGTTTTTTGTTCAATTTTTTGGCTAAGCTTAATCTAAAAAGGGTGCACACATATCAAAAATATTACTTAGAATGTAATCCTGAAATTAAAGTCCAGTGGCAGTTTATGAGTCCGTCTGGGTATATTAATAACGTAATGCACTAACCAGTCGTATAAATTATATTAAAAATGAAAAACTATCATTTATATAGATACTATAAATGAATTCCGATTGATCGTAATTAATGTGTACGCGAATGACACAGCATTTTATGTTCGTAAGGAAGTCATAGCTATGGCGACATTACACCGATACGACAACTGCTAGATAGAAGATACCTTTATCTTCCTTCCAAAAAAAAACCATCTATGTAGTCTTAGTCATCTATGACGACGTCCGTGGTCGCCACTCCAAGGTCCTGGGTTCATTTCCCGGTCGATGTAGATAGATAATAATTAATTTTCATTGTCGTCTTGGGTCTGGATGTTTGTGGTACCGTCGTTACTTCTGATTTTTCATAACACAAGTGCTTTAGTTACTTACATTGGGATCAGAGTGATGTATGTGATTTTGTCTCATATTTATATATTGTTATCCGCGATACGGGGATCTTGAACCATTTTAATGGCCTTTAATTAAAGGCCATTAAAATTGAAGCATCTGCCTTCATCCACCGATACCTGTAGAGGCAATAATAGTCTCAATTGTGTTGGGAAGGACTAAACGGAGGAAACATCTCAATCGAGTGGGTCCTACCCCGACCAATAATTATCTGACATTACTCCATGTCCTCCCCTCATAATCCTCGAAGGGAGTCGCTCGCAAAAACCACTGTGCTAAATAGACAAATCTCCGTATACACCGTTGCCAAGATAGCCACTATACTAATATAACAAAGTGTAAAATTTGTTTGTTTATGTAAAGTAAAGTAAAAGCCTGTAAATTCCCCTACTGCTGGGATAAGGCCTCCTCTTCCATTAAGGAGAGGTTTTGGAACATATTCATACTACAGACCACGCTGTTTCAATGCGGGTTGGTGGAATTTCGATGAAACTAGACACATACATGTTTCCTCACGATGTTTTCCCTCACCGCCGAACACGAGACGAATTATAAACACAAATTAAGCACATATATATAGTAGTGCTTGCCTGGATTTAAACCCAATCATCGGTTAAGATGCAAGCGTTGTAACCACTGCGCCATCTCAGCAGTTTTGTTTATGTGTAAGGTAATACCCGAAAATAGAGACCTAATACGTACAAAAATGCTGTTAGAATGCGACATTATTGTATTTATATCTGATATGTTTCGCTGTTAATACCATAATTTTAGTCAGTGGCGGATTTGCAAATCTGCCGCTTACTAGTAGGCTAGTAGGTTATTCAATTTTTTTCGCCCCTACTTATTTGCAACATTTATGATTTGTGTTTGTTATATATGTTAAGGAGTAGGGATGCGTCAATCAAACGACCAGGCTAGTTACACACTGCTTTAATAGAACCGTTGCACCGGCGGGGACGCAGCCACACGCACACACGTAAACGCTTACTACATATATAACAGTGTTCTATCTTCCTCATTAGATCTGTTTTTTCCCGTTATTAGTATAATTATTAACTACGACATATTTCTGTCAGTTACTAGATTTATTTTTCCGATCCACTATGTAGAGACGAGTATACGCATTACGGACGTAATGTGTATACATATAGTTATAAATTCAGTTTTTTTTTATTTCTGTAAGATAATAACAAATTTGACTAAATCTGCCGCCCTAGGCTCCAGCGTACTTAGCCTATTGGTAAATCCGCCACTGACTTTGGATGCGTTCACGTATTGTAAAGAATTAGATATTAAATATATCAAATTATTTGACATCATATTTTATTAACCTTCAACTATTTGATTTGCTTTTTATATTTTCTTTTTTTTAATTCATCGTCATTTATGTGTATTTTTTAGTTAAGTGGAATTTTAATTGATTTATGTTTTCTTATATTTGTTTTTTTCTTTTAATTATAATTGTTTGTTTCCAAATAAATATATTTCGAAGTAAATTTCATTCGTTCTCTAGACATATTTATTTTTATTTGCACGGAGGACGTACAAAAGAACAGCAATAGTAACTTTGTCCTATCTTGCTCCGGAAACTAAGTTAATGTTCGCCCGTCACGAATCATACAGATTTTATCGACACAACACAACACTAATGTCGATACATACACAAGCCACTTTTCTTCGACGTAACATTTTAAAAAAAGAATACTTTTTAAATTTGGAAATTAGTGTTAATGAAGTGATTTGAAAGCGTACGTTCGAGTAAATGAAAAAGCCTTAAGTTAAGTCCACTTCAAACAAGCAAGGAAGCGTTGGGCGTGTAAAACAATGTTCAATGCAATCTATACTTTATTAATATGTAAATACGGTATACATTTGTACTAAGTGAAATTTGTTCTGAACGCGCATGATTCCTTGAACAAACGGCAGTTTTGTACGTCTTCATCATGCTATTTTAAGCCTTAATACCTTAATCGTAAAGTTTTATTTTATTAAACTTAACTTACTGTCGCACTACAGATGCGCTTCCGCGTTTTAAGGATTTTTGAAGTAGCTATTACAATGGTATACATAGTCTCCAGCGTAGTCCTTTAATAAAGGGTGATATTATGTTATATATGTTTAATTAAAACTCTATGTATAAAATCTTATATATTTACAATACTTGTATGTTTCTACAAGATACTACTATTAGTACTTGTGTAAAAATTAATGGCTTTAATTACTGTTTTATTTAATTGTAAGCTACATTTTTTTAAATTTATATGTACCTATTGTTTACTAACATAAGGTACTAGTAATAGTAGTAGTAGTAGTAATAGTAAGAATAAATAATAATTTAATAAAATAAATATATTATCATATTGTACGACGTGTAAGATACTACGGAGAAAATTAAGTACTTGGGATAATTAAACACAATATAAATAAAAAAGCACGTGAAATCTCACGTTTTTTAATCTGTAATTTCACAATGTGTAATGAATTATTTTACGTTTAGGATTAACTATTCTGTTTAGAAATTACATTAATTTTGTATTAAATCTTTTGTCATATTTGTTTTAATTATTATTCTCGTCACAAATCATAGATAATAAATATTATTGCGAGTACGTAGTGTAATTTTGTAGTATACGAATGCACGCATTGGAAGTGTTCCGTAGACTGTTTTTAGGGCAGGTCCATCCTCGTAGCGCGGAGCGGCGGCGCGGCGCAGTGCGGCGCTATCGAGCGGCGGCGCGCGGGGCGCGGGATAGAGCGGTGACTATCGATAATTTGACGATGTATCGATTATACTCGATTCTTGTTATTGCTTAATTACTAAGATTTTTGTTAGAAAGTCTATAAAAATCAGTCTATTCCATTTTTTTTATTATTATAACTCTTTTGTTAATTGTAATTTTATAATGTAATCTTGAATTTAATACGTTGTATTTTAATATTATTATATACACTATAAATAATAAATTAATGTTATTTGGAATACATTTAACTGCTTAAGTATAAGTGATAGAGCTTTCAATTTGCTACCTTTTTATGAGTAAAGGTGTACTTTAAATATTACTCTTATTAAAATGACCACAAAAACTCGATTATCGATTCTAAATTTTAAATTGTGCCATCCCGAATGTAGTCGAAATTCGGAAAAGAATAGTAATGTCGATAGCGATCGGGCCGCGTCGTATCTCGGCCGTCAGTGTGCTCGCAGCCCCCGGGAGCGCGGGATGGGTGGCGCGCTGCTGCTCGCGCTGCTGGCGGCGGCGCGGGCCGGCGAGCCCAACGCGACCGACCTCACCGCAACCGACTTCACCGACCTCGCCGCCCCCGACCCCGACCTCGAGGAGAGGACCCCGCTCTTCCCCGAGGACCTCTTCACCGAGGAGGAACGCCGTTCCGGCGCCATCGTCTTCCACGTGATAGGCATGGGCTACATGTTCGTGGCTCTCGCGATCGTTTGCGACGAGTTCTTCGTGCCCGCGCTGGACGTGATCATCGAGCGGCTGGCGATCAGGGACGACGTGGCCGGCGCCACCTTCATGGCAGCCGGCGGCTCGGCCCCCGAGCTGTTCACGTCCATTATTGGCGTGTTCGTGTCGTTCGACGACGTCGGCATAGGGACGATCGTCGGCTCAGCCGTGTTCAACATATTGTTCGTGATCGGTGCTTGCGCGCTGTTCTCGCGCACGACGCTGTCCCTCACCTGGTGGCCTCTCTTCCGCGACTGCACCTTTTACTCCATCAGCCTCCTTGTGTTGATATACTGTTTCCGTGATAATGTTATATACTGGCAGGAGGCGTTGGTACTGTTCTCTTTGTACGGAGCGTACGTGTTGTTCATGAGATGGAACCAGCAAGTGGAGAGGGCGGTGAAGAAGCTGATATACAAAAACAAGGTGACGAGAGTCAGGAGTACTGATCAGCTGATGCCTACGGTGAGCTCGCCCGCACAGACCTTGCATGCACTCGGACATGGATTTGGTTAACATATAAACGCACACTTTGATACAAATCTATCAGACAAAATTGGCACACTTATACCTGATACATCAAATCCATGTCGTTATAGGAAATAACTAGATAGAGCTTGTTACTTATTAGAAACATTAACCTATTCCATATACATATATATAATATTTATCGTATCGATGTCGTAAAACTCACATGAAACTAAAAAAATAATCATAAAATTACATCCATTAGGTTCTATTATTCAAACGCGTAACATTAACTTTAATCTAAGGATAATTTACCAACGTTCGTGATTTCTGAACGCAAACATGAAACGTTTAAAATATCGAAAACAAAGTAGCGTAAGCTTTAATTTGTAGATCAAGATATCTCGATTTTACTACATCGTTATTGAATTAATCATTTCGAGTATCAAAACAATCGACGTTTACGTGAGCTTCATTTGGTAATATGACGTCGGAATAGGTATTTTGTGAGTGATGTATAATACAATAAACTGGTTGATAAACACTGCGAAGTTATATATTTTGTTTATTAGAAAGAGCTGTTTGAGGTGCGTTGTTATGGCGACTACTGACTCGCCCCGTACACTGATTGCTTATGTAACGTTGGCGTGACCTCGTGTATATTTTGACTCGATTAGACTCATGTATTTTTATTGCGTCGATTAGCAACAAAGTTCTTACGGGAGCCAAGAATTGGGTTAAATTTTATTACAAAGGTCGCGTGTGGATCTATTATCTCATATGGATCTTGAATGTCATAGCGTGATGATGTGATTTTTGTTATACATAGCTTGTAAACACACTAATTAAAAATTGTTTTTGTTAATTGGTGCGGTAATGTATGCGGTTTTATTTCAGATATCGAAAGCCGAAATAGAACCTCTTTGGATTAAAAATATTTTTATGTAGATGAAAAAATATTATATTGGTTCAATGATGTTACAACAATTTATATAAAGAGTTATATTTTCTTCAAGAAATGGAAATCGAATCGTGAATTCACGAGAATTTCATTGCAGCATATATTATATAGAACTCTGAAAGTAGCTATATGTCTATAGTTATTTCTAATGAAATTTATTTTTGAAAATGCAATTATAACAGTGAAAACAAGTTAAGCGTTAAATTTAATTACTAATTTTTTTTATCTTTATTAATCCAAATATACAACTTAAATATATAACCTCTATCATATTTAAAGATTTATATTCATCATGCCGGAGATTTTTTCAAATTAAAATTACACTAGCATTACGTTAATTTAAAACCATCATTACAACTTTTTTTTCTCAGCATTGCATTATACAGAAATTAAAATACCTTACAAAACAGGAATGATTTATTTTACATTTAAAATGCGGTTTTATTCTGAACAATAATGATAAAATGCAAAATACTTTTCAAACGAACCGTATTCTCGCTACGTAGGTTGCTACGATGGGCTACGAGGGAGCTACGCGCATGTACATAGTATAAAAATATACCTGACTGTTCGAATGCATTGTTTAGTAGAACGAGTCTTATATCAATAAAAGCATGAAAAACGTCCTGTTGATGGCTCAGGTAATTATCAATGAATTAATTATTGTATTTATTTATAATTTATATTGATGAGTTTCAGTTTAAATAGTGAATGATCGAGTGTAATTACAGGCGCAATTGTCATGTTATATTCTGTGATTGATAATGTAATCAATTTACTTTTTAAATAAATTAAATTGTCTATTGTTTAAACAAAAGAAAGAAGGGATGGGACGTATGACGTAAGACAAAAGTCCCAAAAATAAATAAGAAAAAAAAATTGTCTATGAACGAAGACGAGTTCTTACCTCCAGGCTACCACGTGGCTAATTATTTTCGTAATTAAAAATATAACTAAGATCTCAGGTAGGCAGTACATTGGGACTGTAAAGAATGTTTTATATTATATTTTTATAATTTGGGCCGATGCCTATGGTCAGAGGTGACCTACTACCAAGTGACCCATTTGCTTTTTAGCCTTTCTTCTATCTAAAAATGGATATATTTTTAACGCTTTTTGTTGAAGACAACAAACTGTTCTGTTAAAAATATAATTAAAAATATAAATTTGAAATCTCGATACAAAATAATATTCAAAATTATTTAAGTTTTAAAGTAAAAACACGCAATTTCGTAATTGACTTGTAATTGTTTGCATTTAATTAAATAGAGTTCAGTGTGTGAACCGTTTTTAAAGAATTTTTTTTTTTTTTTTATTTCCTGTAATATTTTTAAACATGTTCTAGAATAACAAATATAAAATATAGATCAACTATGCGAATAGCCGTTTCTTCTCGTTTTTTTGTAGAGTTGGAATATTGATGATTTAAAAATGCTTTATTATAAAGTTTACTAGAGAAAAATACATTTGTTTAAATACAATAATGCACGCACAAATCTTATATATAATTATTAAAACTTACCTTAACATTGTAATTAGTTAACAAAGTACAATACGAAAATTATTCAATAAAAAAAAGTAATAAAATTTCAATAAAGTAAGTGATAGATAACCAATAACTCATGTCTCCGTAGACGTTTTTATGTGAAATAGTTGCGGTAAATGTTTGTATTTTCACAACGGAAACACTGCAATGCATCTTGGCTCAGATACCTTCATCTACAGGCATCACATATAATATATACCAACATATATATAACATACCAAGTTCTCAAGATCTGTGCCAACTTCTCTTGCACATTATTCCCAGTCAACTTTGATCATTATAAGTTAAGATCAGATACGTTTAAAAGGATTCTGCGATCTCTGCTATAATCTTTTGATATATTTTCAAAGTGTTGCTTTGTTGTAAAAATATTGTTCGGCGTTGTTAAGTTTATTTAAATATAGTCATAAATCTCTAAGATTAAAAAGGGATTTCTCGTTCTTTTTTTGTTTTTCATAAAAAGTTAATTATCTGATTGGAAATTAACTGTTTAAGACATATTATATATATTTCATTTAATACAAGTAGATGACTAAATAACTAATATTAAGGATTATCTATTCAATAAACAAAACTATTACAGATATTCAAAATTGTTGTATCATCACACAGTATAAAACAAAGTCGCTTACGCTTTGTCTGTCCCTATGTATGCAATCTTTTAAATTACTTAACAGATTTTGATGCAGTTTTTTTAATCAATAGAGTGATTCGAGATGAATGTTTTTGTATATAATATATGGATAATAAAGTAGAAAAATACAGATAATTTTATAAGTTTCTAATGTAATGTATTACTTAGATAATTTCTGTAGTATATTTAGTATCAGCATTGCATCCGTGTGTAGCCGGGGCGGGATCGCTATTATCATATATCTGTCTGTCTGTCTATTTAAATAAGGTACGCGATAAAATTAACGATATATATCGTCATCTAATTTATTTGTAACAATTATTTTGAAAATGGATACCCCGGCGATCTTAAGTATTTTCGAAAATAATAAACAATATTCGTCTTAGAAACTTCGTAAATTGGAACAGCTTACACGAATAACACTTGTCTCGGCTGACTGGAGACGAGGAGATAGAAAGGTATTTCGAAGGAAATGATTTCAAATATCTAGGAGTATTTATTTTATCTCTACGTAACGTTGGTATAGTACGACACAACTTAGATGTAGCATCGACAATATTCTTAAAACCGATCACATCCGAATTAAGTACGCTATCCCAAATGATCAGTATTTATTTCTTATGTGAATATGATCTTTACTAAAAAGTAATAACTTGTAATATCATATGACCTAATATATTCGTCAATTTGACACGTCGATTTACATGCACTGGCTTTCTCGAGTAGAACTAATGCGAGAATCTATAGTGACGAATAGCGTCGAATGGCGCGATAGGGAGCTATTTCTATTGGTTGTATAAAACGGCAGTAATCGGAATTATTGAGCTTGCCAGTGCTACATCAAAGATGTGTCGTACTATAACTTGTGAAATCCTGTAATATTCGCGTAATTGTCTGCTTACATTGATAGATGATAGAATTGTCAGCAACCTAATCGAATTTTTCTATTTCTATTTGGACGGTTGCATGTTTGTTTAATAAGACAGAACAGCTGAACGGTTTTATAGTCTGGAATAAAACATATAGTAATTTTTATCCCTGATACCTCTCACCCTGCCACACTCGAGAGCAAAATTACAGACGTAAACTAGAATTACATATATTTTTTAGTACCTAAACGTAATAATTATTCCGAGGGTCCATTTTCATCAGAAAACAAATGTGTTTAATGTTTGAATGTTTTCTAATTGAAATGAATTTTACAATGTGGCGATATGGGTATCAAAGTATGTATTGTTAATTATTAATAAAAGAATAAATGCTTTATTTATTAAATAGTAAAAACTCTCAAAATACGTAATAAATTGGGCTAAACCAAAGATTGCCAACCAAGGATTGCTAACTTACTTGCAAGATAGAGTTATCATATTTATAATTTATATCACACTTTATTCTCTTTCTTTAATCAATATAAAAAAGTAATTTTGAGATAAGAAACATCAGATGCAATTCTGCTGACTGCATGTCTGAGCAGCGAGGTAGAATAGACTCAAACCATTTTCATTAACACTGCTATTAAAGAAAAGGTATGTATCCCATAAGACATTTAATCTTGAATAGCTTTTTGTATTAATTTATTACATTATATAGAGAGAATATTATTTTGATTTTAAATTTCGATTCGTTACACAAAATCAATTCATCCAGATTACTACATATATATCTTGTCTGAATTTAAAATAAAACATTCTCTATTCTATGAATGGAGTGCTTATAACAGCCATTAACCAAAAATACAACGCGAGCTATTAATAACTGTCAAGAGAATGAGGCTAAACCTTTAAAGACGAACAAGAGAGATTGAAGCAACAATAGTTTTGATATCTGTATTTAAAATGGCACTATATTAATCAAATCCCTCCTTGCTTTATATCTTCGGCTATATATATATTAAATGTATATAAAAACACATCCACAGATATGATAAATCATTTAATACAAGATTTATATTTAATATGTTATAAAATTTGTAGAGTTTATAGTGTTGAATTTTGGGCAGTATACATAAATTCCATTGCCTTATTAAAATACCTGTGATTTTTTATTTGATAGAAAAGAAAAACTACTGATATTCTTGCTCGCTATTCTCGTCTATATTCTTAACTGGTGTTAGCTGCATATAGCGAAATCTTGTTAAATGAAAATCAAAATGGCTTTTAAGATAAATAAAATATAGATACATATTACAAAGGATAAATGATTTTGTTAAACGTAATTTACTAAAAATTTAAAAATACGAAAATAGTTTGTTAGATGCAAATTATTTTCGTAATTAATATAATAAGTTATTTGTAATTAATTATTGTAAATTTTTAATTTTAGAATTCGTTGAATAATTTCTAAATACGATAAACATGTTATGTCTTCCAATTAAATGTAACTGTTGATGAGGCCTTTTTACAGGCTTAGCACTTTCAACCAAAAAATCGTATTGGTCTATGATATATGTTTCGATGTTGAACTAGTCTGTGTAATTACTCGCACGAGCGGCACGACACGGTTGGCGTAGCCTGGGAATATGTAAGAACTGATTTATACATGCATAACCAATGTCTTTGGGCCAAGCTGGTGCCACATATAGCCAACCTTCTTGTCTGTTGTTGTGTTGTGCTTTTAAAATAAATTAATTGAATTATAATCTGAAAGAATTTTTAGTAATTGACGACCTATATGATCGAGTAGTGTGTACGCCGGATTTCATGCCTACGCCAGTCCGTCCCGGGTTCGATTCCCGGCCGAGTCGATGTAGAAAATGTTCATAAATTTTCTATGTCATATTGGGTCTGAGTGTTTGTGGTAACCTCGTTACTTCTGATTTCACATAGCACTAGTGCTACTTACGTTGGGATCAGAATATTAATTTTTAATAATTGTAGCTACTCGGGGCAGATTATCAGGGGCAGATGTGACTGTAGCGTATCGTGTAAAAACAAATTCATACCGTAGGGATTTTATTTTTTTAATCCATTCGCTAACTTTAACGTAACAGACACATTTTTAGCGCAACACGCAAGTAATTTAAATTTTTTATTCTGGGTCGTACCAGTAACCTGACTCAGAGTGGTTGACTGAATTTAGGTAAAAGTTATTAATGACTTTTATTAAAAAAATGATGGGCAATAATAAAATGACATCTCGATTAATTTGAAAAACAGTATTACCCTTGTTTTAATGTAATTTTCATAATATGCTGAATTTACTTTTATAACCTGTGGAATACCTCAGGGATCTATTTTAGGGCCTCTGTTATTTTTAATATATATAAATGATATCAGTCATCTGGATTTATCCGGTGAAGTATCGCTCTATGCAGATGACACGTGTTTATTTTACTTTGAAGATTCTATTGAAATTTTATTAGCAAAAGCACAGAATGATTTAGATAAATTACATGAATGGTTTCAATATAATTTACTAACTATAAATATTGAAAAGACTTCTTTCATGCTTTTTCATGCAAAAAATAAAAAAATTCCAAAATTTAACCCAATAATGATAAATAATCAGACTATTAAACAATCAAATGAAGAAAAGTATCTTGGCCTAATCCTAGACCCTAAGCTAACATGGCAGGCACATTTAGACTACTTGCAAGGAAAAATAAATTCACTCACTGGGGCAATACGTAGATCGTCGCGATGTATACCACACAAAATCCGTATTATAATATATAATTCACTTGTAAAGTCATTATTAGAATATCTTGTTGAGATTTGGGGTAGTGCATATAAAACTAATATAAAGGATCTACAGATCTCGCAAAATAAATTACTAAAGTCATTATTCCATCTTGATTACCACATGTCAACCAAAGAATTATATAAACGTACTAATGTATTATCAATTAACCAGTTATACAAATTTAAAACATGCATATTAATTAGAAAAATACTAACAAAAACAATACACACACAAATAACGTTTAGAACTAAAACCTACAAACATTACACTAGAAATAAACACAAACTTGAATTACCCAAGACCAGGACGAAATATGGAATTAAATCTCTACAGTTTGAGGGAGCAAAACTATACAATAGCTTACCTAATGAAATTTTCAATGAAAAATCCTTTACGATCTTTAAGAAAAAATTATTATCTTATTGTAAAAAATACTTAGATTAATTACTCTTGAATTGTATAAGTCGTTACTACTGTACTAAATTGTCAGTTAAATTATTATGTAAAATATCTCATTTAAGTGAACATTGTATGTTCTTTATGAGAAAATAAATTCTTAAACCACATAACAAACTAGCGCCCCGGCTTCGCATGGGTACAATACTAATACTAAATATACTACAGAATTTATTTATTTACGACATCACATTAGAAACTTCTAACATTATAAGTGTTTCTTTACTATATTGTCAATGTATTATATATAAAACCTTCCTCTCGAATCACTTTATCTATTGAAAGAAAAAAACCGCATCAAAATCCGCTGCGTAAATTAAAGATATAAGCAAACATAGAGACAGACAGCGGTAAGTGACTTTGTTTTATACTATGTAATGATTTTCTGTATGTCATTTTCAGAGAAGCGTAGTTAAATCTTAATATTAAAATTCTAAACTTCATGTAATAAAATTTCCTTATGTTCTTGTATTGTAAAATAAAATATAAATGTATTATAATAATAAACAAATTACATATTAAGCAATACTTACGAGTAATATTATGAAATACAAACAATATTTAGGGCTCACACTCAGTAATAAGCTGTAAAAAGCTTTAGCCTGAGTTTAAGTTAAGCCTTAAATTAATGAATTCACGGACGAGGCTCGGCGCCGTAAAAATATTAATAAAAAATAATGTTTACAAGTATTCAGTAACAAAACAAAGTTAGAATATAAGTACAACCTACTTATTATGCTAACATTCCTTTTTAGTGCCTTACATTTTGAAAGCTGGATGGTATAATTGCAAAGACCTCTTACAAACTATTGACAGCCTCACCTTTATATTTGCAATACCAGTTTGACATAACAACATAATATTCAACACGTTCAATGAGGAACGAGGTCTAATGTGCCTCGTATGTCTTGCGGTGTGGCTAAGAAAAACATAGATTTATCTGTCTTGCTCAGTTCATAACATCTATTTGATATATTGTAGGAAAGTGAAATTTATATGACGCCTATTGAAAACGGAATGCTATAGTGTATCTACTTTAATACGGGGTCGCTTTGATCACGAACCGCACTGAAGAAATAAAAATCGATCACATCAAATCATCATATCGAATTTTAGTGTCTTACACGTTACGGGGTCTAATAAGCCCCGTACCGGTATTATGATAGTGTTTCATACGAAATCTCAAATGCCCCGTACATTATTAAAAAAAATGACGCCGCTGCCAACGTGTTAATTCGTGGAAAATAATATAGACGATATGCTATATCTTCTTCTTGTAGGTTTATTTTAAGTGTGTCTATAAAATCGGTTCACGATGATAGCTTTAAATAAAATTTTAAATGACAATTCAAAAGTGCTTGCAAGAGCCTCCGTGAATAATATGATTACCTACATTAGGAGACTTACTGGCGATATTTCCAAAATGAAGACTTGAAAATATATATTCTTTATTTTTAGTAATTACGGATATATCAAATCATCATATCAAAATTTCTCATATTACCAACGCGCCACCAACCTTGGGAATTAAGCTGTTATATCCCTTGGGCCATGGTCAGCATAGTAAATATTCTGGCTGACTCACCCTTCAACCTGGAACAAAAATGGTAAAATATATGATTATATAGTATTCACACGAAATTGATAAGTCTGGCTTACCGTATCTTTCGAACAATGCCTCTACTGGATATTTACCCTTAAGCTATTTGTAGTGAAAAGCGTTTTGTTCTCCTCTGTCGAAATTTAGGTTAGCTTTGACATATAAAAGACGAGTTTTTTTTCGCGTTACGGTAAAAATAGTTCAGTTTTCATAGAAAAATATAGAAATGTGAAAAGTTTAGAACAAAAACGGTACATTCGTCGATGAATAAAAATATTTGCATTGAATAAAAACTTATTTGGGCGTGTTAAGAGTGCATCCCGTTACGTTTCTGACGCCATTTTATTTTATTACACGAGATTTCTTTTTAACCGACATGAAAAAGGTTGTAAGATAACCAAAAAAAATCAATTTTGTAATATATAATAATAATTTTAACATCATATATACATACATCACTATGATCCCAATGTTAGTAGATAAAGTACTTGTGTTATGGAAAATCAAAAGTAACGACGGTAATACAAACACCTAGACCCAAGACAACATAGAAAACTACTGAATTTTCTTCATGGACTCGGCCGGGAATCGAACCCGGGACCTCGGAGTGGCGTACCCATGAAAACCGGTATACACAGTACTCGACCAAGGTGGTCGTCAAAGTTTTTATTCATCAAATCGTCAAGATTTTAATATTGATATCTCTCTACCAATATTCTTCTCTCTTATTCGATTGTTGTTTTTGATGAATTATTGCTGCGATGGATTGTCCGCTTCATTAGTCAACCGAATTGCAATTAGAAGATCATAAGCACTCACAAATATTTCTTTCAAGATATTTCAATTAATAACTTGCGGTAGGGCTTTGTGCAAGCCCGTCTGGGTAGGTACCACCCACTCATCAGTTATTCTACCGCCAAACAACAGTACTCAGTATTTTTGTGTTCCGGTTTGAAGGGTGAGTGAGCCAGTGTAACTACAGGCAGGAGGGACATAACATCTTAGTTCCCAAGGTTGGTGGCACATTGGCGATGTAAGGAGTAGTTAATATTTCCTACAGCGTCATTGTCTATGGGTGATGGTGACCACTTACCATCAGGTGGCCCATATGCTCGTCCGCCAACCTGTACCATTTAAAAAAGTAATAAACAATGATCTTTGTTGCCCATATAGGGTAGAAATTTGAGACGGGGCAGTTGAAAATAAATATTTACAGAATAATTTCCCAAGTGAACATTTTTAGATGGGGCAGTAAATATTTGTCACAATTTAAAACTTATAATTAAAATAATTGTCTTATCACCTCTTCTGTTCTCGAACAGCACTTTGCTTTACATTAATTTTGATCTAGTTAAAGCACATAACTAAATTAAACTTCCTAGAATTGGTAACAAGATACAGTTTTAAAGATGTACTTACGTCGTACTTTTGCTTATAGGAATTTTTAGTCCCTAACTCCTAGATTTAAGTCATCGACCACAATCTGAATTAGCCAAAATATTGCATTTCCTTTTATTCTGGCTGATTGGTTTACTAGACAGTTTTTTTAACCCTTTTTAATTCTTAGGTTCGTCTAGGGAAAAGTTAAAGAGTTTTTTGTAAAATAATTCACTTGAGTGACCAGCAAATAGTTGACAGTGTTGTACTCTCGTGTCTCGGAAAGCACTCTCGTGAAACTGTAAGTTGCAACCTTTATTTGATATTTCTTTGGTTGTGAGTATGTCGGAAATATATTGCATCTGTATTTCCAAAACTTGTGCTAGCAAGTCTCAAAGAAAACTTAAATGTGGAAATAAATTTTAAATTTGACATTATTCTATCATGCTTATGATATCAGTCGGTGAAAATTAGCTCTGAAAGAAATGTTAAACATTCTTTACATCGAAAATTCAACCTTGGGAACTAATACGTTACGTCCCTTGTGCCTGTAGTTACATTAGCTCACTCACCCCTAAAGCCGGATACCATCAATATAAAGTATTGCTGATTGGCGGAAATATGTGTATATATAGTGAACATTAACCAGTTATTTTTCCGCCAGTAAATTTGGTACCTACCCAAAATGTATTTTGACGTCTGCCTAGCAATATAATAAAAAAAAACTGTAACACTTTAATGAAACTTCGCCATGACAAATTGCCATAAAAAAAAAACAAAAAGGCTTGAACCTCCTAAGTACAGTACGACGCAACTTAGATGTAACATCGGCAAATTCAAAATAACCGATGACTGCCGATTTATACAGTCAATAGAAATAGCTCCATAATGCGCCATTCGACGCTATTCGTCACTGTAGATTCTCGCGTCAGTTCAAACCGAGAAAGCAAGCGCATGTGAAATGGACCAATGTTTTCGGTCATATGTATTATTACAAGTTATTACATTTGCGTAAAGATCATATTCAGAAGAAATAAATATATTGATAATTTGGGGTAGCGTGCTTAATTCGGATGTGATCGGTTTACGAATTTTGCCGATGCTACTTCTAAGTTATATCGTACTATAATTCTTTATTGAAAACGTAAACAGTTTCAAATGAAGGCAATAATGATATAGCTCTGTATTGCAGATTATTAGACGAATGGCTTTAACAAGCGTGTGCATCGCGTAATCAGCTGTGAACCGAAGCGATTTGAATGCATTATGATGCTTAGCAATCTCCGAAATGGTTTACACAAGCAGGAATTACATTAGATGCGTCATATAGTTATATGCGTTATACATTACTATTAATATTGACTTCATATACTTTGTAGAGGAATATTAAGGTAATTGTAATAAAAGTAGACTTATCAGTCACCACGCTGGTTTGACTTGGTGGTAGGTCTTTGTGCAAGTCTGGGTAGGTACCACTCATTAGGTATTCTACCACAGTAGCAGTTATACTTGTATTTCGGTTTTGATGTAAGGAATGTCAATTATTTCTCACTTTGCCAATGTCTATGGGTGACTTACCATCAGGTGGTTCATTGTCCCGTCCGTATACGTTAAATACGTACTTTAAAAGAACGCTGTATCATTGCTTTTTGGGACATTTTGTGACAGATTATCATTCGATACATTCATAATGTGTTTCTTCGTCTGATGAATTGTAAATTTTAATTACAGAAGTGTATGAAAATTATGTAGATTTTTTGATTTTGATTCCGTAATCATCGAGTTTTGACGAGTTTTATCTATGAGCCATGTCGGCCTTTTGACGGATTCCTTAATTAAATTTCAAGTTTTCTGGATTTTTCAAAATACATGGATAAAAAAATCCATTTTTTATGAAAAACTTTTCTCAACAAGATAGACTTCAAAATATATGCACTATAAAGTATCCAAACTTAATTTTTAATAACATATATTTATTAATATAACACATTCCATTTTTAAATTTAAATATATCTTTTATAAAGATAGATAACGAATGCGAGTTGAGCAACAGCTGCATACAATTTCATACAACATCTCAACTTTAGCATGTTTATATTTTTTGCGCTGTATCACACAATTAGCATTTGAAAATGTTTTCAACAGACTGCCTACACTTCGTCAAGTAGTCATTATATCTAGCCCACGCTTTATGTGGAACATGGCCGGTTTTTCAGAAATAGGCCACATTATATTGCACAGTGAAACAGTGCCCTTAGCCGCATCGTTAGTGAGCCTTCAGAAGTGTTTTTCGTTACGTATTTAAAAAATGTTAAATGTTTTCACGCAGATAGATACGTTACTACATTCCTGGAACATATATCTAAAGTATCTACAAATGTCCCACTGTTGAACAAATATCTACTATTTTTTTGAAGTTTAGAGCATATTCCACCACGATGCTTCAATGTTTTTGATTCTTTATCCAACAAATACAAGTTTCTTCACGATTTTTCCTTTACCATTGAACTCGAGATGATTTGTAAACACAGATTATGTAACTAGATTATTTGAAAATGGAACTTAAAATTGTAGTTCTTGAATAAACGCATTTTACGTAGAATCCCGATCCGCATGGGATGGCGCGGTAACCGCAGATAAGCGGATTTTGCGGATAATTCGAAATCGGCGTATGACGACGAAAATTCATACAAAATACTTTTAAACTTGTTTTATTTACCTCTATTAGAATAACAATACGTTTCCTCAAATATAAAATAGAGATGGAACTCTTTACCAATCGGACAAATAGGTCATCTATTGTTAAGGCTAACCATAAAGATTAATTTAACGTCTAACTATAAATATTGTCACCATTGGTAAAAGACAGGCACTATACGAATTAATAGAAAACATCAAACATACCTGATTTCATCAATGCACCAGCAGCCTTGAGAATTTAGATGTTATGTCTCTTATACCTACTGGTCCTTTCGCAGATACCGGAACACAATAATATTCTACGATAAAACAAAAATAATATAGTATTGCTGTTTGACGGTAAAATTGTCCTTAGTGTCTCAAATATAAAATAGGGATGGAACTCTTTACCAATCGGACAAATAGGTCATCTATTGTTAAGGCTAACTATAAAGATTAATTTAACATCTAACTATAAATATTGTCACCATTAGTAAAAGACAGGCACTATAAGAATTAATAGAAAACATCAAACATACCTGATTTCATCAATGCACCAGCAGCCTTGAGAATTAAGATGTTATGTCTCTTATACCTACTGGTCCTTTCGCAGAAACCGGAACACAATAATATTCTACGATAAAACAAAAATAATATAGTATTGCTGTTTGACGGTAAAATTGTCCTTAGTGATCGGTACCTAACCTACTAACAATAATATGCTCGTTAAGTACCTATCTATCTTGATTATTTTCATAATGCTTGGCTTATGGTATATTTATCTTTAGCAATATTAATAATATCTAAATTGTATTTTTTTACAAAAGCTTCATGTTAGGTCTATTTATTATCTTGGAGATAATCTCTAGTAAACCTTCAGAATGTTATCTTATGGTTTTAAAATATATTATATTAAATTTGGAGGAATATATTTTGTAATGCTCATTAGAAAAAAATTACTAAGCTAATATACATAATATTTATAATAGAAGATGTAGCGCAGTTTGGAGTATATAATATGTATATAAGATTATTATATAAGTAGCCATACCTCACGTGTGTCCCTTGCTTTGGATTTAGACTATTGAAGTTACAAAAACGATTTCAAAATTCGAATCTTTTAATTAAAAAAAAAAAAAAAAACATTTCGAGAATCAGTCGCAAAAACGATTACAACTATAACAGTATCAATGATCACGCTTATCTCACCGCCGGCTCGGTTTGCCTACGAATTATCGGTAAAATTTTCATCCGGCCAAGCACGTCCGACCTCCATTAAAATGTGTTCGAGTCGAACAAATGGGCATAAATTCGACATTTGGTACGCGTTATTGAAACTACAGTATTTGGCACGACGCCAATTACATAGACATTAGTGTGATAAATATATTCACGTTAAATAAAACAATTGAAATAAAAAATATGTTAATAAAGTACGAACTATTAGCGGAAACTAAGGAACTTTTCAACAACATACAAAAACTTTAACAGCCTGTGAAGTTCTCACTGCTAGGCTAATGTTGCCTGTGGTCTTGCCCTTTGGGGAGGTTTGGAGCATTTTTCACTACGGTGTTCCATTGCTAGGTGGTGGATTCATATATCGTAGAATGTCGTTGAAATTAGACACACGCAGGTTTCCTTACGAAATTTTCCTTCACCACCAACCACAAGATGAATTATAAACACAAATTCAGTGGTGCTTGCCTGGGTATAAACCCGCAATCATTGGTTAAGATGTACGTGTTCAAACCGTTGGGGCATCTCGGGTCTTGTGTTTTGTAAATATTATTAATTTTATTATTCCAGACTATAGGTATCTACTAGCCAATGACGAATCTCTACAGTTCAGAAACGTGAAATATTAGGTTGGGGAAAAAGTCTTTTCGCATATAGTATGTATGAACTTGTAATAAAATCTCTTTGGCTATACCATTTGTATCTGGCTGGTTTTGGTATCATTAAAAAGTTTTAATTTCAAAGAAGGCACTTCCAAATTCAAATTAGGAATTTGTGTGATTTTCATTTGTTTTTGTTGTTGTTAAAATGAGTGAATCTAAAGAAGAAATTCGATACATTTTAAAATTTTACTATAAAAAAGGTAAAAATGCAACTCAAGCCGCGAAAAAAATTTGTGATGTTTATGGACCTAATGCAGTATCTGTGAGAGTAGCGCAAGTTTGGTTTAAGCGTTTTCAAGCCGGAAATTTTGATACCAAAGATGCATCTCGCTCTGGTCGCCCTGTTACGGACAAAATTGATGCCATTTTTGAAAAAGTGGAGCAAGATCGGCATATTAGTAGTTACGATGTAGCTGAAGAACTGGCAATTGACCACAAAACGGTTTTGACTCATTTGAATAAAGCTAGGTACACAAAAAAGCTCGATATATGGGTGCCTCATGAACTCACTGAAAGAAACCTAATGAACCGTGTACTCATTTGTGATTCTTTATTACGACGTAATGAAACCGAACCATTTTTGAAGAAGCTGATAACTGGTGATGAAAAGTGGATCACATACGACAAGAACGTGCGAAAAAGATCGTGGGCAAAGGCCGGTCAAGCTTCACAGACTGTGGCAAAACCCGGATTAACTCGCAACAAGGTAATGCTGTGTGTATGGTGGGATTGGAAGGGCATCATTCATTATGAGCTGTTACCGTCCGGCAGGACCATCGATTCAGAACTGTATTGCGAACAATTGATGAGATTGAAGCAAGAAATTGAGAGAAAGCGGCCAGAATTGATCAACAGAAGGGGTGTGGTTTCTCACCTCCTCAACCTCACACATCTTTAGCCACTCAACAAAAATTACGAGAGTTTGGCTGGGAGGTATTAATGCATCCGCCGTATAGTCCTGACCTTGCACCTTCAGATTTTCATCTGTTTCGGTCTCTGCAGAATTCCTTAGGTAGTGTCAGGTTAACATCACGAGAGGACTGCCCGAACCACTTGTCGCAGTTTTTCGATCAGAAGCCCCAAAATTTTTACAGCAATGGGATCATGTCACTACCAACAAGATGGCAATAAGTTATGGAACAAAATGGCACCTACATACTTTAGTCAAATGTAAATAAACTATAAAAAAAACTTTTTGAATTTTCATATAACATACGAAGAAACTTTTTCCCCAACCTATTATTAAATTAACGCTGTATAAACTTACTATTTCACTGATATTTAACAGGCGTTTTAGTTTTGTGTGAACTTGTATGAACCCGAGATACTTATTATATAATCTTTTGACAAACATCAATATTGTGAATTGATAACTTCAAATTACATTAAAACCCTTCAAGAAAATCATATATAAGTTTCGATATACATTATGTATTTAAGTCCCGTGTATGTCAGACATAGAAAATAAGTTTAAATAATATTATATAAAACCATACATAAAGGAAGAGACGGGGAATATATGAAAAAGTCCTGGAAACGCTTCATCCTTATTCTACTGTAACACGTAAAATAACTTCTTTCCAAATTATATATAAAATCTATAATCTATAGATTAAAGAGAGACGGAGCGAGAGAAAGAGACCGCAACACAATGAAATGATTTGTAGGCGATCGTTTTGATATAAAAATAAACCTCTGGTTTTGGAAAAAACTACCTCTAACATATAAAGAAAAGAAATAATAGCGGGATATATCTATATATTTATTAGACAGTCAGTAAGCAAGTGAAATGCCTGTATATTGAGTAAAGCTTTTAAATTTGAGTGAGCCATAGCATTTTATATCCCATGGGCGCTAACCCCGAGTCCCATTTGCCTTATGCACATATTAAACCGTTTACCCACGGATTTCTACCATACAAATACGATGAGTATTTAACAAAATAAGGGTGTAGAAACACTAAGTTAAATATTAGAATAAACTATCAACCCGCCCGACATCATACTAAATATACCACAGAATTTGTTTATTTATGACATAACATTAGAAACTTCTAAAATTATCAGTGTTTCTTTACTATATTGACCATGTTCTATGTGTATATGTGTTAAAAAAACCGCAGCAAAATCCGTTGCGTAATTTAAAAGATCTAAGCATACATAGGGACAGACAGCGGTAAGCGATTTTGTTGTATACCATGTAACGATAATGATGAAACACTTTGAAAGTATTTAGTACTGATTGTATTAGGCATATTATCTACGAAATCCATTAATCTGCGATTACGGCGTCACCCAGTGGACCAAGTGTGTTAAAAAAATGTTTATTCCTAAATTAAAATTTCGAGTTTCATTTGGAAGTAACCTTTTCTTCCGCTAGCACGCATTCACGCATATCCCTCACATGAAGGGACTGGAAGACCCTGTAAAAAACCAACGGTACATCCTCCCTTATTTCAGAGGACGTCAGTATCAGACTTGCTTATAATCTTTGTATAATGGGTATGTAGTCAGCGACGTGACAGTGAACCCACACATCAACGTTTAAAAGAAAAAGGAACATATCATCTCTGAAACAAACTAATTCAGGTGATAAAAATCATTCGACTATTACCTGATTATTAATGAATAGTCGGAGGCTAATGTTTCATAGGCTAAGAATAGTCAAGTCTTTTATCTCTTTCTATCATCAGTATATTTGATATTCGAAAAAGGAAGACAGAACATATGACACTTGGAAAACCTTATTTTGGTCAGAATACTAAGATTTTTTTTAATCTGTTGTATCGTCATCGTTCATTAATATGCATAAACAAGATAAAATTTTAACAAAAAGAAAAACCGACTTCAAACAAAACACTATTTTAAAACAAATAAAAATGTACTAAAAAGTAATAACACCGACTCCAAATATAGCAATAATTATAACTACATTATATAATCGTAAATCGACTTTTAAGTAGTCTAATATTTTTCATTTCATTTTACCTAGGAGGACACTCAAAAATATGTTCAATATGCAATTATTTTTATTACTTTTTAGTACATTTTTATTTGTTTTAAAATAGTGTTTTGTTTGAAGTCGGTTTTTCTTTTTGTTAAAATTTTATTTATTTTTTGATTTTAAGTGAAGCTGATGTAGACTAACATTTTTTTTAATATGGATAGATTAACCGTGCCGTTTATAAGAATCAGAAACTACTTCGGGGACAATTTCAAAAGAAACTTTCGAATAAAGCAAAAATAGATTTTCGAAAATGCGGCTTTAATACGTCATGCGGCATAAACTACAAGGTACCACCCTCGAATGAGCTGTAATCGACCTCAGTAAAAAAACTTTGCAAAAGAGCTATTCGTATGCTAAGTCGTACATCATATGACATCACATCATATATACAAAATTTGATTAAAGACAGTAAGAAATTCTGCCCCAAATCGCACCCTAACTGTAAGCCGTTTAGGAGTTCCGTCAATACATAGTATACAAAGTTGCTTTCTCTGTCCCTATATCTTTAAAACTACGCAACGGATTTTGATGCGGTTTTTTTTTAATAGATAGTGTGATTCAAGGGGAACGTTTGTGTATAATAAATGAACAATATAGTAAAGAAACACTGACAATTTTAGAAGTTTGCAATGTGATGTCGTAAATAAACAAATTCTTTAGTATATTTAGTATCAGTTTTGCACCCGTGAGAAGTCGGGGCGGGTCGCTAGTTAATTATAATATTCGATTATGACAATTACATGAACATAACCACGTTCCGGAAGATGATTTAAATATCCAAGTAACCCATAAATAAAAGATTCGACCGAGTATTGCTAACGTGCTCCTCAGAATTGTTCCGTTCCCTCCCGTTCCCTTAATTTGTCATGGATCCTATACTCAGAACCTTACCAAACTTTCACCAAACTACCCTTAAAGTATGTCCTTTATAATTTTAAAAGAATCATGAAAATTGTGCCAACCAATTTTGAGTTATTCACCTATATATCGCGCACATACATAATGCAAATTTAAGACTTATGTCGTTTTCATACAGATACCATCATCGGAAAAAAATTAAAAAAAAATGGGACCCCACGGGAAGCACTACCTTTCAAACAAAAAAAATTATCAAAATCGGTCCACCCAGTAAAAAGTTATGAGGTAACAAACATAAAAAAAAAAAAAAAAATACATACGAATTGATAACCTCCTCCTTTTTGAAGTCGGTTGAAAATATTCAAATCAATCAATGAGAATCACCGAAAAAGTTCCGTTACATAGATACATACAGATTACGTCACGATAGCATGCATGGAGGGTACCGCTGCTTTTTAGTGGGTTATCCCGGTGGATCTTGGCGCACCTGGCGTCCAAGGAACCGGGGATCCCCACACCCACTTTCCATCACGTGAGGGAAGCGCGTAACGTGTTTTTCCAGCGAGAAAAAAACGATCCATACAGATCGAACGATTAAATCGCGTTAGAACTAACTACATTTAGAACTAAAGATCTATTTATTCAAGTCGCGCACCTCATCTTTAAATTACTAATACCGGCGTACATAAGTATGTGTGACCCTTATACTCATAAGATATCATAGTGTGCGTGAGGCGACTAAACATAAAAACAATAAAATATACAGCTCAGATAACATTATGAATAAAAAAATACAAGGCTATGCGCGCTTTAATGAGCAAATCGATCTACAGACGCTAATACGATACACAGTCCACAATAACATAACTTCCTCTGGTTAATTATTTAATAATTAAATATAATATAACAATAAATTACTTGCAAACATAGCCTGATCGATGTTTATTCGAACAATTTTATTATATTAACAGACTACCGAACAGCCCCGGCTTCGCATGGGTGCAATACTAATACTAAATATACTACAGAATTTGTTTATTTACGACATCACATTAGAAACATAACAAAATAATCAGTGCTTCTTTACTATATTGTCCATGTATTATATACATAAACCTTCCCGTCGAAAAACGCTATCTATTAAAAAAAAACATCAAAATCCGTTGCGTAATTTTAAAGATTAAGCATACATAGGGAAAAGCATACATCTGTGTGTATAACTTATCTCGTGCTCGGCGGTGAAGGAATACATCGTGAGGAAACATGGAAATGAATCTAATTTCATAGAATTAGGAATATGTTCCAGAACATCTTCCCAAAGGGGAGGAGGCCTTAGCCCAACAGTGGGTAATTTACAGGTTGTTGTTGTTGTTGTGACATAGGGTTATAGGGACAGAGAAAGTGACTTTGTTTTATACTATGTAGGAATACAAACAAATAAAAGAAAATTTCCCGTCTAGACGATGTGTATACAAACAATAAAGGAATCTCATTAATTTCAACCATTCTCGAAGTCAATTGTCTTAAATAATGATCGTTAGCTTCAAAATATTATTTAAGAATATGAGACATGAATCAAAGAAGAAAATGAGAAGCTATTACTTAAGATAATTGAAAAATAATATCGTTAATATAGTCATAACCACCATATCCAACTTTGTTTTTGTTTTCCTTCACATTAAAAAAATATCACTTAAGACATAGCATGTTACAATGTACTAGTTGTTAGTTATGTTAATTACGGTTTTACTCGCATTTAGGGTTCTTCTGATATATTTTATTTAAGGCCTAACATATAACTAATGTACTATGTATTTAGTTTAATTAATTTGAGAAATATAATAAAAATAAAACTAATTACTAGTGTGTTTCTTGCACTGAATCGTTGGTAACTTTCCAATTTAATTCTATCATATAACGATTCAATAGCGCTTATATGAGCCTTCTTAAATTAAATGTATTTTGAGTCCGGGAAATGTCCCTCGAGGGCTCGAGACAATGACACTATAAACAAATATTAACCACTAGTTGACGCCGAGATGGCCCATTGGTTAGAACATGTGCATGTTAGCCGATGATTTCGGGTTCAAGCCCAGGTAAGCACTAGATATATGTGCTTAATTTGTGTTTATAATTCATCTCGTGCTCGGCGGTGAAGGAAAACATCGTGAGGAAACCTGCATGTGTCTAATTTCTTTGAAATTCTGCCACATGTGCATTCCACCAATCGCATCGGAACAGCGTGGTGTAATATGTTCCAAGCCTCACCCTAATGGGAGAGGAGGCCATTAGCCCAGCAGTTATCGCCGTTTGCTACGTTCACGTTTTACGGGATTAGTAGTCACGCGTCATGTCCTACCTTGGTATGCAAGTATGCTGCGTAGCAAATTTCGACAAATTCGCTTCGTCGGTTTGGCAGTTCAAGACAGATAGACAGACAAAATCACATTTATAATATAAACAGATTCCTGACATTGCTAATGCGATACCAAACATGGGAATGAGCCTTGTGCCAGTAGTAACACTGGCTCACTAGTAACAATACTGAGTACTGTTACTTGGCGGTAGAGAATCTAATGAGAGGGTGGTACCAACCCAGTTGGGCTTGCACAAAGCCCTACCACTAAATACTGCTTTAATAATAAAAAGCTTTACTTTTTATTGAGTATTAAGGATTGTGTACTCAAATAAAATGGCGTTGAAATAATGGTAACAATAGTTTCCGAACGCGTTTTAATCACAAGAGTTCAATTTAAATGCTTTTGAGTTCAACTTAAATCGACTCGTATAGTTTTTTAAAGTACGCTTATATTTATGTTTCTCGTGGGGAGAATTTATTTTACTAATTGATATAGTGTTTTAATTATGCGACTTCCTTAACTATGAAGAAGGACTATGTCTGCTTCATTAAATATTTAGTATTTGGGAACAATATATTTATCATTCAAGTCATTAACCTAACTAATATGACTTTGTATTCTTAAATTTTGAAAAAGAGTAACTACTGAGTTTCTTATCGGTATTTCTCGGTAGAATATGAATTTCGAACCGGTGCTAGCTTCACTTAAAATAGTTTGTGTAACGATTCAAAAGTGCTTGTAAAAGTCTACTTGAATAAAGTATATTTTAATTTCGGTTGAAATTTATGCCTCATTTGTATCCGTAAGCCACTTTGGAATATCATGATGGAATGGCCTTTCCGTATCCTTTGAGGAGAGGAATCTTTAACCGTCTTAATAGCAGTCCGTAGTTTGAATTACAAAATCTTTCAAAATCGAAATGAGGTCAACTTAAGTAAGTTCGTGTAATAGTTTCACTATATTTTATTTACCAAGGTTATGATTCATCACCAAATCTAGTAACACAAATCGCTACAAAGGGACCAATAACTGATTTTATCTACAATAATTGTGTCGAGTGTGGGTGTATTTCGTTATACATTTATCAGAAGTTTCCTGGAACGAAACATAATATAGTTTATAATAGCTAGCGTATTTATCTATTGTATAATATGTACTCATTGACGATAGACGGAGGATAGATGTCGTGTTTATCGAAGATATTTGAATCAATTTCAAGCAAAGTTACGGCAATTTTGACGGGAAATACTAGGGTTTTAAATCAAGAACCATAGGATGTTAAAATTTATGAGCTTATCCCGATTATGTAATATGCATCTTTGCACGGATCAGAGTAGTTATGGCTTCTTTTCGATACAACCCACCCACTGTTCCTCCCGAACTGTTCTTGAGGGCGAGGAGATAATCGTTTCATACTCGAACGTATCCTCCTTCCTATCATCCTTACCCAAATGAAGAGTTTTACTCGAGTTGCTTCCGACCATATGGATTACATGAGCTGGTTCAATGCCCCTAGATTATCTTTATACATGGTGGCGAGAGACAATCCCTTAATACTCTCATTTTGGTATCAAGAGTCTTTTGCACGTTCCACTCTGCTGATCAGAGGACAACCAGTACCTATATAGTAGGCACCACCACTTCAGTTTACCTACACCAACAAAGCAGTTAAATACTAACAATTTAAGTACAAAGAAATATTGCGTGTAGAACCTTAAAAAACAATACCGAAATCCCAATAAATAGTGGTTTAAATGGATCACTGGGTGATATAATGTATGTCGAAAACAAGCGCGCCGCTGAACGCGCCCTCATTAATCTCCAGCTCAGGAAACTGAATGGATATATGTATTATCCGACCGAGTCTAAGCGATAGTAATGGTTTGGTCACTTTGTTGGTTCAGTATATTCTGTATACGTTTTGTTTAGGTTACAAAAAGACTTACCATTACAGTTCTTAGCTGAAGTTAGTTTTTATACTAATACTATTAATCGCACGCGGCTTTGCTCGCGTTTTAGGGTGTTAGTTGTCATGTGTCAGGCAAGAAAGTAGCCTTGTGTTCTTAAAATGTCCTTTATTGGAGTACAAATTTGCTTCATACTAAATTCATCAAATTCAGTTCAGTGGTTTTGTCGTGTAAGAGCGACAGATAGAGCCACTTTCACATTTATAATAATAATAAAGATTACAATAATTTTTATAACTTATCTTATAGGGGTATAAAAGTATCTTCTTGGATTTTTTTAGGTATCTTATTATATTTATATTCTACTTCAACCACACACCAGACAGACAAAAACCAGTAATTAACATCGAATTGACGTGATATGGTTGATCAAGAGAATAAGAGAATAAGATTGCACAAAAAACCTATTTTTAACTATTAACGAAATATCGGGAATCGGATATTTTTTTTTAAATAAAGTTAAAGTGAATATTATAAGTGGTAGAATTAAAGTGAATTCGTGTGGTGTTATAAATAAATATACATACATCAAGAAATTAGTAGTTCAGAATATAGCTGAACTATTAGTAAATCTAAGATTTTTTTTTTCTTTTCCAATTGGAATACGCTATACGTATAGTCGTCACGGTAGCATGCGAAAGTGATCCCGTGGCGCACACTGAAAAGTTTGTAGTTTTTATTGGTTATTCCAGTGTACCTGGGCACACTAGGCGTCCAGGCCATCGGGGAGCCCCACATACCCCCCCCCCCACTTCTATCAGATTGGGGAAACACGTAACGTTGAATACTGAAGAATTAAATGACGTTTAAAGCAATATTTTCAAAGGCACATGTTAGCCACAAATAAACGTTTAAAATTAATGCTTTATCAAAATTATCATTTAATCTGGTCAATTTGTCAAACGCTTATGTAGAGTGTTTGTTCACGATATATCGTTACGGTTTCGTGGTTTAGTTATTATTGACGACACTCTATTATATTTTTGATATACCAGTAATTTATTTATAAATAATAATCTTTTGTAAAATTTAATAATTTGACTTAACATGTATATTAAAAAAACAATGTAAGAATTTGAATTTTAGACGATATTTTAAGAATCTAAACGAGGCAGATACGGACTATGCATATACGCTAGAGAAATAAGTCATTAGTGATTTAATCGTGAGATGGCATTTTTATCCCATATTGCTTATTTGGTATAATTGAATTCTATTAAAAAAATACAAAATTGAAAATGTGTGCAATTTTACGTATAAGCAGATATTTCTAGTAGGACAGTATTATTGTTTAATTATCTGTAAATATATTTTAAGAAAATAAACATATATACGTACAATACTTTCATATATCACAAACCTTTGGTGTATATTTGATCTTTAAATTTTGGCAAACAATAATAGTTTATTAATTGGGTTGACACTTAAACGTTCTATTATTAATAATTCTTTGTTTATGGATATGTATTATTTACTGCTATTAATATAAGAAATATGTTAAAGTACAAACAGAACGCATCGATCATGCTATGACACTGAACAGTTATCGCAGACATGTCAACACAAGTACATAAAAAAAAAACATTTTCTATTATTTTTCAAAAAGAGAACTTCTTCTTCTTCTCCTGTATAAACTTCCTGACTTCTCTACTGGCTATACTGACTAAAGCCTGTTTTTACAGCACCAGACAGCCGCTCAGACGTTGGTGAGTGATTGCCTTGTTCTTAGTATTTTTCACATATATATTTTTTTCTTAATATTTATCTTTCAATCTCTCGCTTTTTCTATATTACAAAGCTTCACTATGACAATGAGCCAGTAACATTCAGCCGATCACACCGTAGCTTATATATTACAGTATATATAATATACATTACATTAGATATATTATATAAATTTTTAATATTTTGACGGTAACGTATCTTGGTTTTAATAAAAATAATAAATTAAATCGTAAATAACCTGTATCCTGAACTTAAATCATAAATAACGGTATACGTTCGCCAGTTTGGGTTGCCGCCAACTTTTTCGGTGGATCCTGTGATTTTGCCAACATAAAAATAATAGAAAGTCAAATAAAAAAAAAACATGCCATATAAAATGTAAATTAGTTTCTGTTTTTTGAGATTACGTCCAAGTTTGTATAGTTTTAAGTATATTTCGCGTTGTTTAGTAAAATGATTCGTATGACAAAGTTCGTAAAATTCATTTTATTAAAACACATTAGTAAGGCATTTAAATCAACAGTTGTTTTTTATGTCCGGAGTTAAATGGGCTAACATGATAAAAAACTTTCATTAGAACTATTTTAAGCTGTATCGGTTTCCGAACAAATAAACTTGGAATAGATAGATAGGAAAAACTATCTTTTATCGATTAAAAAATCTATACACAATGGCAAAAATAGTGTTATGTTGAAATCATTTGATACGGTAATTTACCCAATTGAGGTATGATTTATATACTCGTAGTGCGATGTAAATATAAATATATATGTACATGATTTTTCTTTATTATAACGTTATTATTATGATTATAGGTTGATGGTAAGTAGTCACCACCTTTTACTGTAAGAAATATTAGCCTATCCTGACATAACCAATCCACCAACATCGGGAACTAAGATATTATGTTTCCTATGCCTGTAGTTACACTGGATCACTCACCCTTCAAACCGGAACACAACAATACCGAGTGTTCAGTACAGACAATATTTATATATGTAAATATGTAAACTAAATAATGGGAGATGCGTTAATTTATTTTTTATGACAATAATATAAATATAATATAATATAACAGACAAGGGTCTCTATAGTTGTTCTTTCCCGACTATTAAATATAATCTATAATTAATGTGAAAGTAACTCCGTTTGTCTGTCTGTTTGTCGCTCTTTCACTACGAAACCGCTGAACCGAATTTGATGAAATTTGGTATGAAGCAAACTTCAACTTCAGGAAAGAACATAGGCTTTTTTTTGACCTAACATGACCAGCAACACTAGGAAAACGACCAAAGCATCCGACTACTATTAGATTATAAAATACAATAGCATTATTATTCTAATTTCATCCATCATACATCTTATTAATAAAACGTTATTATTGGCCTGTAAGCCCCTCAGCGTTGCAAATGTTTAGGAGGGGGGGGGGGGTGATAATCACTTTCCATCAGGTGACCATTACCCCCTATAAAATAAAAATATTTTTTATTTTATACGTAATAAAATTAATCTAAAAACTATTTTGCCAGTGAAAATGTATGTAGTTATACAAAACACTAAGCTTACCCATTATTATGAATTCTGCTGTACCAAATAAGTTATGTAACATTATATTAATGAGTTAAACTAACATTAATGATAGTTTTCCGGTAGTCGTTATTGTTGTGGATTACTATTGATGTACTGAAATAATTCTAGTAGGTACAAAGATATATATTTCGATTTTACTTCGAAAGGTTAAGGCTCTACCTTAATTATAGTTGCGTAATATTCTAATCTTTCAATAAAACATGATGGTATCATTGAAATGGGAGATTTTGAATTGGATTCGTTAAAATTTAAAATTAAACTTGATCAAGTAGTTCATCGAAACAGTGTTGTGTTATAAATAATTCAAGAACTGCTTTCAGTGCATAATAGTAATAGCCTTTAAATTTACCACTGCTCGGATAAGGCCTCCTCTTCGATTAGGGAGAGGGCTTGGAACATATTCCCACACGCTGTTCCAATGCGGGTTGGTGAAATGCACATGTGGCAGAAATTTGATGAAATAAGACACATGCAGGTTTCCACACGATGTTTTCCTTCACCGCCGACCACGAGATGAATTATAAACATAAATTAAGTACATATATATAGTGGTGCTTGCCTGCGTTTGAACACGAAATCATCGGTTAAGATGAACGCTTTCTAACCACTGGGCCATCTCAGCTCGCTATATAAGAGTAAATACAATTTAATTCTAATATCAAATGAATAAAGAAAAAATATTTAAATTGAGACATAAATGAATTTTACGAATGTAAGGTTTTCTCATTTAATATAAAGTATTTTTATTGTTAAAGTGATTTTTTAAATAACAACTTTTAGATCGCTACGGTGTCAAGTGTGGATATTAATAATGATGCTTTCAATCTTAACGTAATTTAAATCTTCATCGCTTACAGATTGAACAAGGCTCAACATTTAAAAAAAAACAACACAACAATAAGGTTTTATATCTAGCATGATCGCTTTCATTTTTGACAAATTACAAAATGTCATACATCCTACTACAGACTGTCAAGTATAAGTTGGCGTTCCTGTGGCAGCACCTGCTACACCCTTTGTTTTGCCACTTTTTTGTTTATTTTACCAATATCTCCCTAGAAAATAATTCTCTACGTCTCATTTTTAATACATTTTGGGTAAGTTTTCTTAATAAGGGTAAATAAAACAAATAAGATATAAATGAACAAAAAAAATTAGTACATGTTTTTGCCACACGCCAACTTACACTTGACGCGCTATATGATTATGATTGACACATTTCTGATTATGATTTATGACACATTGCACAGATAAGCATATAATTTAACGACACGTTCACAAAGGGCTTCTCTTATAAATTTTGCTTATGAGGTGAACAATTAAACGATGTTTTGTCTCTTTCTTTCAGAAAGAGAGAAATTATTGTATAATTGATCCCCTATAATTAATGTTTATAAGTTCAGCCGCCATTGAATAATATTGTTATTTTTATATTTAAATTTTTAAGATCCGTACAGATCCGCTGAGTGCTTAATCTTGCAAGTATAAAAACTTATTTGCGTATTTTAATATATGACATATTAGTTATTATCTACTATTTATATATACCAAAAAATATTTGCAATATATTGTTCAATTTTAGATTTTTCGTTTTTGAATTTGGAAACGTATCTTATGAAAATGATAAAGTATTTACATACTATATAGTAATAAAGATTCATCTCATATTTATCCAAATTACATTATTTTATGACCATATGTGTGATTAAATTCACGAAAGAATCATATTAGTTTGTTTTGAACACAAGAAGCTTCCGGGCGCGAGCAATTTTCGGGCCAATTCCCCTCCTCCCGAAAAACGATTTCAATGGTGCATTCCCGATATTCCAAAACATAGCTATCATCGTCGGTACGGTCCCCAAAGTACCATAAGGGTTTGATTGAGTCCCTGTTTGTTTGTTGCACCATAAATTAAGGCGAGCCAAAACAAAATGAGCCGAGATGACCAGTGGCCCAGTGAAACCATGCACTTTAAACGATGATTGCGGGTTGCCTGGGGCAAGCATCACTGAATATACATGTGCTTAATTTGTGTCTAGAATTCAGCGGTTAAGGAAAACATGAAAATATATTCACATATGTATTCCACTAACCCACATTGGAACGGCGTGGTGGAATATGTTCCAAACCTTCTCCTCAAAGGGAGAGGAGGCCTTAGCCAGCAGTGGGAATTTACAGGCTGTTGATAATGATGATGAAAATAAAACAAAGTGTGACGAATTACTGTCACACAATTCATTGCTTGTTTGTGATAATTAAAGTAAATAACAATTGATTCGATAAAACAAAGTTTTCACAAGAGAAATCTGTGAAATCAGATTACAAATATCAATCATAGTAGCCTTCTGAAGGTCGACGTGTATTAAATTAATCTTCGAATAGAATTACCGAAGCTAAATTAATCATTTTCGAACAGAAACGGGATGACTTTCAATTTCGAGCATTGAAGCAAGGCTTAAGTAATCAATGATTCACTTAAGCCTCTAAAGTACTAAATATAGACGTAGTTACCACAAGTTCAATAGTGTAACAGTTCCTTAATCCATAACTTCATTAGCACGCAGCAACAAAAAGTGATTTTAGATTATCTGGAGGCAGTTATAACGCTGAATTGTCACAGAAAACATTACTGGTTACAATATCTTGGTATTTCATCATCATCATCATTTCAAGCGTAGGAAATCCACTGCTGGATAGATCTCCCACAAAGATCTCCATATTAACCGGTCTTGTGCAACCCGCAACTTAGTATTTATTAATATAAGTATTCTGAAATTATAAACTCGAAACAGCACAGTAGTACGATTATTTAAGAAATCACTTCGTATCTGACACTGAAGTCCACTTACAGTAATACGCCAATTGATACTCCTTGCCATCATAGTCATTTCCGTACATTTCATTCTACAATTTTAAGCTCGTATTTTGTAGCGAGCTGGAGAATAGACTATACTAATACGACCAATGACCATGAATGTGATATGCGATACTGACCTTTAATCATTATAAAATTTGTAGGAAACACGTATCAAAATAGCCTATAACTGCTTATTGGTTATGACTTAAAATACATAAACATACAAACTGCAAGAATATTTTTTTATATGATACTTGCGAAATTTTGAAAGCCGATTTATGATGGTATTACTGCAACATCGCTTTTCACTTTCTGAAATTTCACAAAAGAGTTTATATTTATTCTAACAGAGTTACTTTCTCTCGTTTTTGATGATTATCACATGATCACATGTTCATGAAAATAATTCTTGAAGATCAAAGGAATCTTAAAAATTCGTCGAAGTAATATAAATTTTCCATGCTTGGATCGATCAAAACAATACTCCATAACAATACAATGAGGCGAGATAGAACAGAAGATTACCACAATGTAACTATTACACTGGTGGTCACCATTAACTATCTATTAATTTACTAAATTACAAAGGTCAGAAAGCTCCTGCAATATTCTTCAATTGCTAAATGCTTACTCCTGCCTCTCCTAATTACTATTGTAAGAGGTCTGAGCCATATCTTACAATATTCTACGAACTGTACTTTCGGAAGGTTGGAGTTAATCTCTAGAGCTTGTATCAATACTAGCCTATACAGTGGCTTATATAAATTACCATTTTTATCTCACTGCTGCTCAGGGGCAGACTATTTAGCGGGTAAAATGAGTTTCATATATTTCTAGGTCGAATTGGTAGGCTGTCAAGTAAATTATTCTCTTGAAGTGGCATATTTTGAATGAAATGCATTGTAGTAAAAATACTTGATGTATGTTGTGTTGACTAATATTACAAACAATTTACCTGGTGCAATGGTGATACAAAATATACTACAGAATGTCAACTGAATTTTTTGAACACCTAAAATTTCAAAAATACTGTTATTTTGATCTCGTAGGATCTAAATTTATAGGTCGTACGTGTGGCATACTTGCAAATACATAATTATAATATTGTAGGTATGGACAATTATACTTCAATTTCAGACGCGTGCCGAGTTATGAGCCCGATGTTTAGCAATACAAGAGAAGCATTTGTCGAGGAAAAAATCCTACCTTTATCCACGCAAACAATACTTATATCTACATTTGTATCGTTATCTACCAGCTTCTATTAGTTACTCTGATCCATATTTCCGCAAGCTCGTCTGAAGTTCGATTTAATATCGTATCTGAGCACTATGAATTGAACATATGAATTATTACGGGCAGGAATCGCATGTGAAATACGAAAGCATAATATTTCAGAATAAATCAGTGCTACGCTTTCCTTTGAAATTTCTTCTCACTTTGATTCTAGTTATCAATCCTTATATTATAAATACGAAAGTAACTTTGTCTGTCTGTTACCTGATCTTGATGACATAATAATAAAGTAACATTGAAAGCCAATTCAATAGGCTTCTTTTTAGTCCTTCAAGGACCTAAAAATGAGAAGCAAGTTATTTAAGTATGTTTACAAGTTTTCACCACTTTTAGAATGGATTTAATGAAAGCAATACATTGGTCTACGTAGTCACCACACAGACAGTAAGATATTAAAATCATTGAAAAAAATAGCTAGCTAAATAATTATAAATACGAAAGTAACTTTGTCTGTCTGTTACCTGATCTTGATGACATAATAATAAACTAACATTGAACTCCAATTCCATAGACTTCTTTTTATCCTTCAAGGACCTAAAAATGAGAAGCAAGCTATTTAAGTATGTTTACAAGTTTTCACCACTTTTAGAATGGATTTAATGAAAGCAATACATTGGTCTACGTAGTCAACACACAGACAGTAAGATATTAAAATTATTGAAAGAATTGCTTCAAAATTATGAAAAGGAAATTCTATAGCTCAATACAGCTCTAGAACTCAAATAAGCAAATTGACTAGTCTGTGCTACATCAATATTGATAACAACTTTTGGTACAACGGTTTCAGTTCACAAAAAATTCGGAATTGTTAAATATAATAAATGAAATAATAAAGACACGATAAAGAAAGATATCTTATATTAATATGATATTAAATTTATTCGGATAACAGTCACCTTATTCAAACGATTTACATTCATAGTGCTAATGTCAAAAATCACCTTAAAAATGTCAACTTAATTCCAAATCTTGTAGAATTTTAAGGAAATATTTGTATAGAACGAACCAACTTCGATGTAGCATCGGCGAATTCGTAGAAACTGATTACTGCTGATATACACAACCAATAGAAATAGTTCCCCATCGCGTCATTCGACGCTATTCGTCGCTATAGATTCTCGCGTCAGTTCAACCCAAGAAAGCAAGTGCATGCAAATCAACGTTTTAAATTGACGAATATATTAGGTCATATGATATTACAAGTTATTACGTTTGTGTAAAGATCATATTCACATAAGAAATAAATATTGATAATTTGCGTACTTAATTCGGATGTGATCGATTTACAAATTTTGCCGATACTACATCAAAGTTGTGTCATACTATACTGTATTTATTATTTCATCTGTGAAACAAACAGAGTCAATACCAATCAGAGCAGATACCAGCCATTTGTCTTCCATTAATACAATATTAGTAATCGAATCGAAGCGGTCCGAATCGATACATATCTCGAATGCCTCTGATTCGAGACTAGAATAACAATATTGAGGGATGACAAATGGGAACACGGCACGCGATGATAAATTCTAATATTTACCTTTATATTTGTTTCAAGTACATAATTTAGCGTTGAATATTATAACATTTACGATAAAAATATAACAATATATTTTTAATATACTAATATAATATAACTATGCATATATACAAATATGATATAAAACTAGTTACTGTATAAATCTTGACCGCGTAGAATGGTGACAAGAATGCTAACTGCATTTCCCCGTTGAATCGTAATTTCGATCCTCTGGGCAAAAAACGAACCAGCCCTTCTGTTACCAGTGGAGGCAATGAGGCAAGGTGTTATACTTTTGGTTGTTTGGTTTCTAATAATTTATTCATCCTAAACATAACTTGTTAAATGGAAGAACATTTTTTGATTAAAACATCCATCTATTATAGTTATATTTTTAATAAATATTAATTATATTCATTGTAATGATAATGGATCCAACAACTAAAATGCTTCTAAAACTTAACTGATTATTAATCTTTAATTTTTCTTATTTGTATCTGTCCAACAGAATCTCGCAGGTATTCTATTCGGACGTTCGGGTTTGATGATCGTTGGTGACGTAGATGCCTTATAATATTCTGGGATATTCTCGCCTTTTGAAAAATCATCCTCCGTACCAGTTTTATCTCTTGTAGCCATGCTTGTGACAGATGATGTTTTGGTTGTTTTTTTCGTTAAAAATTCAACCTGCGCTAACTCTTCTTCAGAACTGATATTATCTTTTACGGTCAAAATGTCTTTTCCAATTTCTTCTAATTTTGATGTTTTCAAAGTTTTGAAATTGTCATCTCTTCCCGTTCTTTGATTGTTGGTGATATTATCTATTTTATTTTCAATGCGAGTTAATTTCTCCAGAACGCTATCGAGTTTGTTTGATTGTGTTTCGATTAGTTTATGTACATATAATATGTCATGTCTCATGTCAGATTGGACGTTTAAATCTAGAAACAATTCTTTCATAGTTTTCGCTACCGGGGCGCTAATGCTATCACACAGCAATTGTTTTTCTTTTTCATTCATAAGATGAATTTTAATATTTGATTCATTTGTATTAATGTATTCAGTTGCAACAGCTTCGAAGGTGTCTGAAGGTATTATTTTTCGAACATCTTTTCTTTTAGATTTTCTTTCATGGGATTCTTTTAAATGTTTTTGATCTGATATTTCTGATAAAGAACATAACGAATGATCGTTAGTATCATCTATTGTATTATTTTGAGAAGATCGGCTTGAAGAATCGGTTTTTAATTTGGTGCGTTTGCTATCTTGTTGGACTCCGATTTCATGTTTTGATTTAACCTCATTAAGCTTCACATCCGTGTGCTTTGGATTATGGTCACCAGAATCATGTTTTCTTTTAGTTTTTTTGCTTGATTTAACTGTATAGTAAACAGGATTGGTTGTAACATTTGTGGTCGGTGGTATTGTCAATGGAATGATATCTTTGGCAAATTTTATGGTTTGTTCGATCAAAGGATCTTTTTCTTCAATTTTAGTATTATTTTCGTCGTATATTTTGTAGGTATGTTGACACTTTTGTGTTTCCGTCATTGTTTCCTTTTGATTTTCTCCATTATGTACTTTAGGTAAATATCTTTTGTGTATATATACGATTGGATTACACGAGTTTTTATCGATGAAGTAATCAGATAAATTAATCCCATTGATATTTGATATTTTTGCTTGAAAGTCTGAAAGAAAAACAAATAAGTAAATAAAAAATCATCTCTACGTCTTAAATGTTCATATCTTTAAGAGATTTTTCTGGACATTATTTAAGATAAATGTGGACGATGGCAATGAAATTAATAATCTTAAAAAAGGTAATTAGTAGTTGTAATTTGAGCTATATACGAGAATATCTCTACTACTTATATAACTACTTATATGCTATAATATAATAAACAGGACGTTGTGTTATGTAACATAATCTGCGTTTCTGAGACTTTTCTTGAAAATATTGATTTTTCTTTTATTAATACTGTAGTAAATAATATCTCAACTCTCCCTTCCAAGGAATTGTAATCGAAAACACATTTTTTTACCTGAATCCATTTGAACTTTAGAAACAATTTTTAATTATCTGTTTAATACGAGTTTATTTATAATTTGTCATTGACAAAATATAACGTTTCACATTTTGACATGTGAATACATCGATTCCATAGTAATCAAAAAGTTTTTACCTCAAAAATAAAAATTGTTAGTAAATTTTAAAAGACAAAGTTTAACTAAAAACTTACTTTAATGAAGATAAAATATCTGTATGAAAAGATTATTTTATTAACCGCCTGCAATTTTCTGATACTTTGCCAAAATGGCGGTCATCCTCCGATATGATTGTCTGTGACGTCATAATATAGACAATTTTGGTTGTAATTATTTATTGATAATGCAATCTGTAATATTATATACATAATATGTGTATTATAGTCAGTATAAAACGAGCTGTTGGGTGTGATTTCCACGTAAAATTCTTTTCCATCACTATCAAAGTCCGGAGTCCGCAACAGATCCGATCTTAAATATACATGGTATTTAAACAGTATAAGGTCATTACCCTCGTTACCTGCACTTCAATGGATTAAAACACATTGCCTTGTCCTAGGACTGTTGTAAGTACTCGTTAAGTATTCTAGAACAAATCCATTGCCAAATTGGCGCCCACAGATAAGTTAACACTACACTTCAACCGTCTACGCCTGTGTACGATGCAATTAATTATTATGCACTGTTAAGTCACATTAAGCACTTCCAATTGAATTTCGACCACATTGCAAGAGAATAAAGTCGTTTATTCAAAGATAGAATATCGTTTAATGGATTTAAAGCATTATAAGCCTTAATAAAATATAATAGAGTAGAGTTTTGTGTATGTATTTCATACGGGAAAGGAGGTTTCATAAGTGACAAACGACAGGAAATCCCTGGCACGGCTCGAGCGACTCATCGCCCTCTTAAGTCGCAGTATTAACATCGGTACTACGTATTCTCGATACGTGATATATATTTTTAATATATTTAAAAATACACTTTAGGAGACGAGATGACCCAGTTGTTAGAACGCGTAAATCTTCACCGATGAATGCGGGTTCAAACCTAGGCTAAACAATTAGTGTATTTTCATGTACTTAATTTATGCTTATAATGCATCTCGAGCTCGGCGGTGAAGGAAAACATCGTGAGGAAACCTACATGTGTCTAATTTCAACGAAATACTGCCACAAATGCATCCACCAATCCGCATTGGAGTAGCGTAGCCAAATATGCTTCTAAGCTTCTCCTCGAAAGGAGAGGAAGCCTCTACCCACCAGGGTGAAATTTACAGGCCGTTATTTTTATTATATTATTATTATTTTTTAGTAAAGATTTAAAGTAGGAGAGGAAATATTTACAGTCATAAAGTACAAGAATGACGCAAGTTAAATAAAAATTAAAATCAAAATTTTACAAAAAAAATGTCAAGTGTAGTTGCTGCCACGGAATGTAGATTAGAATTGCGAGAAACTCAGTAGTTACTTTTTTCCAACGTTTAAAAAAGTAGCTCGTATGATGGAAAGAAACTCATAATTTACTTAAATAACTTTACTAAATGTACGCTTATAGTATTTATATATATATTAATTATCCTCTAATACAATTTAACAGTGAAATATGACGTTTCCTAATTATAATACTTAGTTATTATAAAAATTTGGATATAGCCGGCGACCAATACGTGTATTAACATGATCAGGACGAATTTTTTCTCCACAAAAGAAAAACTAAATAATAAAACATTCAGTATAATTTTTACAGCTAGGGGAAATTTATAAAGGTAGATGAAAAATCTGGCAACACTTCTCCTTTCCGTGGCCAACTTCAGACTTTGGGCGGGGCACCAACACTTGAGTCTGTCGTTTTCTGAAAAAAAAAACCTTCAAAATTTGGCTACATTCTGAACCATAAAATAATATTTTTATTACGTCAGTGTTATAGGAGTTTATATTAATATTTACAGTACCGTTAGTTACTTTTCGAGTTGATGCCCAGATGTATCAGCGGGATGTATCCATCGTTCATTAATTTTAGGGCTTCGTGCAACCCCAGCTGGATAGATAATAACCATTTATCAGATATTCTACCGCCAAATAACTCAGTATTATGGAGTTTCGGTTTAAAGGGCGAGTGAGCGATTATACGCGAAAGGTACATGAAATCTTAGTTTGTGATGGTAGGACGATGGTAAACTTTTACAATCAGGTGCCGTATTCTTCTGACGGTCTACTTACTAAAGATATTTTTTCTCAGTGCGTTTCTAAGTCATTCATTGGAATTATTATGAACCTGTCTACGTACACATGAGAAGGTAGTCAAAAGAAAATATACACGTTTTATATAAATCCATATTCCACTCTTCACCCTCTGATGAAAATCATAGTGTAAGGTATCGCGTAATATAATATATACACAAAAGTACATATCCAAAATACAATTTCGAGATTAAGCTATTTTTAAATTTGCCTTAAAAAAACCTAGTTTTTCCATCGCTCTGTGACACCGAAGAGCTTGAGAGAAAATCTAATTTAAAACGAAGCTCATGGAACGAAATGAAGATATTATCGTATATACTCATAAGAGAATTTTAAAGGGTACGATTTTCGACAAAAATGGCTTTATGAAATTGATACAGTTAATAAATAAAATTTTAACAAAAAGAAAAACCGACTTCAAACAAAACACTATTTTAAAACAAATGAATATGCACGAAAAAGTAATAAAAATAATTGCGTATTCAACATATTTTTTAGAGTCTTCCTAAGTTAAATGAAATGAAAAATATTAGACTACTTAAAAGTCGATTAACGATTATATCATGTAGTTATAATTATTGGTATATTTGGAGCCGGTGTCAGCCACGGTGCCCTTGCCCCAACAATCAAAAGAAAGAAGCGATACGAGCCCCTTGATTGATCCAGTATATTATTGTGTAAAAGGTAATTTGTAAAAAACATATTTGTTAAAGTATTCTCGTATCATTATTATTGTTTTTTGATAGATATACTGTAGGGTTTTATTGGCTGACACCGACTCCAAATATAACAATAATTATAACTACATGATATAATCGTTAATCGACTTTTAAGTAGTCTAATATTTTTCATTTCATTTAACTTAGGAAGACTCTAAAAAATATGTTGAATACGCAATTATTTTTATTACTTTTTCGTGCATATTCATTTGTTTTAAAATAGTGTTTTGTTTGAAGTCGGTTTTTCTTTTTGTTAAAATTTTATTTATTTTTTGATTTTAAGTGAAGCTGATGTTGACTAACTAATTTTTTTTAATAAGGATAGATTAAGCGTTCAGTTTATATGAGTCAGAAACTCCTTCGAGGACAATTTCAAAGGAAACTTGCGAATAAAGCAAAAATAGACGTTCGAAAATGCGGATTTAATACGTCACGCGGCGTAAACTACAAGGATCCCTCGAAAGAGCTGTAATCGAACTCAGCAAAAAAACTTTGAAAAAGACCAACTATATTTCGTACATCATATGACATCACATCACATACACAAAATTTGATTAAATATAGTAAGAAATTCTGCCCCATATCGCACCCTAGCTGCGAGCCGTATAGGAGTTCCATCACTACATAGTATAAAACAAAGTCGCTTTCTCTGTCCCTATATCTTTAAATCTACGCAACGGATTTTGATGCGGTTTTTTTTAAAAGATAGTGTGATTCAAGGGGAAGGTTTGTGTATATAATACATGAACAATATAGTAAAGAAACACTGATAATTTTAGAAGTTTGCGATGTGATGTCGTAAATAAACAAATTCTGTAGTATATTTAGTATCAGTATTGCACCCGTGCGAAGCCGGGGTGGGTAGCTAGTTGATTATAATATTCGACTATGATAATTACATAAACATAACCACATTACGGAAGGTGACTCAAATATCCAAATAACCTATAAATAAAAGATTCGACCGAGTATCGCTAACGTGCTCCTCAGAATTGTTCCGTTCCCTTCCGTTCCGTTACTTTGTCATGGATCCTGTGCTCAGAACCTTACCAAACTTTCACCAAATTACCCTTGAAGTATATATTTTATAATAAAAAAGAATTATCAAAATTGGTTAACGTGATTTTCAGTTATTCACCTATTTGTCGCGCATATACATAATGCAAATTTAAGACTTATGTCGTTTTCACATGGATACCATCATCGGAAAAAAAAATAAAAAAAATGGGACCCCACGGGAAGCACTACCTTTCAAACAAAAAAAAAATTATCAAAATCGGTCCACCCAGTGAAAAGTTATGAGGTAACAAACATAAAAAAAAAAAAAAAAAAAAAAAAAAAAAAAAAAAAATACAGACGAATTGATAACCTCCTCCTTTTGGAAGTCGGTTGAAAATATATTCTACAGCGCACGTGTTATCGTTGAAAATGGCTAGCAGATTTGTATCCCTAAAGGATTATAAGCGTTGTATATAGATTATAGGAAAAAATCATGTTATCTAATTTATTAGTGGATGTAGATATCCATGCTGATACTTTTATATCAAAGTAATTTTATCTGTCGATCTATCTAATACGCTTTCAGACCACTGAATGTTGCAACAAGAAAACACATGACAAAAATTATGTTCTACTAAACCTGGATTCTTAATTTGAAAATAAATTCAAATTAAAAAAAAAAAAAACAACTATAATCTGCCTGTAATATAAAATTATTTTAATAGTACCACAATCATTAACAAATTTCTAACATTCTTTGGCAATAAACGAATTCATACAGCAATTTCAATTCTGAACAGATTCAGGCAAAAGTTAAAATTATGATATTATAAAATATTTTCTTATCGATCAGTCAAATCGCAAAAGTTTCCGAGCCATTCGTTATAAAACGTAAAAAACTAAACTTGGCAATGCAGTACCTGGGCTATCAATCAAAATCTATTTTAAATCGTTCAGACCTTAAAATTTTGTTTTAACATTAGCAAGATAGATTATTGGAACAGAAATTAAAAGCACAGATAGAAACCGGCTAATATACTACTATTCTAGTTTACAAAGGATTTATGTTTAGGCTCTTTGTGTGCAATATATTAAAACTATAAATAGACAAAGAAAAAAAACTTCAGTTAATTTTTCTTCTCTATTTGAAATCTGATTTTCTTTTTTCTTTGTTTGGTATCCTTGTATCAACAACCTGGTTTCTGAATATGTTTCTCTTTTTAAATATCCCCGTGCTTGATAGAGGACGTTAAGGGTAAAGAACTTTTAAGACATCGCATGTCCAATTTCCCTAAAAGAGTTTGTCTGGGGATAACGTACTCGAAGTCAAACGAAGGTCTTTTTATTTATACTTTAACAAAACGCGATGAACAATAAACGTGTTATAGATCTGACGTAACCAAGTGATTCGAAATTCGAATTTTGCAGAATTATCCCTGAATCAGTTGCATAATTATGTAGTAATCACCACGAGAACAGAAACCTTGGTCTATTGATAGAATATTTTCAAGCTAATTTAATGTTATCATGAAAAGTTCGAAAGGTTGCAAAAATTACATGATCTGAAAAATACCCCTGCGAATAGTTGTAAATTCCCACGTGATGCAATTATATCTTATAACAATGTGAATGTGTTTCTTGTAAATTTAATTATGTTAAGTTCAATGACACGTTATGAAGACGGTTAACGATGGTATTTAAATATTTCATTCGATAACTTCATTTCTATTTACTTGGTGGTAGGGCTTTGTGCAACCCCGTCTGGGTAGGTACCACCCACTCATCAGTTATTCTACCGCCAAACAACAGTACTCAGTATTGTTGTATTCCAGTTTGAAGGGTGAGTGAACCAGTGTAACTACAGGCAGAAGGGAAATAACATCGTTCCCAAGGTTGGTGGCACATTGACGATGTAAGGAATAGTTAAATATTTCTTACAGCGTCATTGTCTATGGGTGATGGTGACCACTTACCATCAGGTGGCCCATATGCTCGTCCGCCAACCTGTACCATAAAAAAGGTGGAATTCGTATACTTAAATAACTGCGATCGCCGTCTTCGACAAAGAGAAGCTACAGGATCGTATTGATATAATGCGACCACGAGGAGCACAAAACGGGCTCCTCCTCAGGGGGAATATTTACCCCTGCGCCATCAAATCTAACAATAATAACATTTAGCGCAATTGGGGTCATATATTTATATTATCCATATCCTCAAAATACATGAATATAAATATTTATGATATACGATAAAATACAAGTTTATCCATTAGACAATTTTGTCTTTAATTAAATTATTCCAATAAAATTACAATAAACTACAAGAGCATGCAACTCTAGACTCGGATTTCTACAGGGAGACAGAGCTTCCATTATCAGTACAAGTTTGATGATGCTATCCATCTAATTAATGCAATTTTGAAAAACAATACGTCTCTGGGACATGGGCTGAGAGCCGTTGAGTATAAAATGAAATTCATTTTCATATCTTCATTGTTAAGGCTAGTAGACTTTAATATTACAGAATCCATTGATTAAACATGATATTGTAATCGAAAATTGTGGGTTAATATCTGAGAAACCACGACTAAATCTTGGGTGATTAATTAGTGCATATAACTCATCTCGTGTTAAAGATAACATGCACGTGTATAACATCATGCTCCATTTGCATTCTTCAGAGGATCGTGGTGGAATAAACTCAAAACTTCCTCAAACCCAATATTGAGACATTTATGGGCTGTTAGTCCAATTTTTTTCACATTGTATTGTGTTTCTTAACTACTCACAAAAGCCCCTTACTTACTTGAGAATCTTATTCTCTAAAAATTATAAGTAAGTAGCTCCAAGGATATTATACAAATTTATCTAAAAGACAGATATTGCCAAAGTTGGCTCGTGTCTCCTCCAGAATTCGGAAATGAGTTGAAATTTTCAAACGAACTTCATGCACTTCATTTGGCAGCGATGACTTTATTCAATCTCTGCTGACACTTGAAAATTTGGCATATTATTCGTGCAATTTAAAAAGATTTGTGCATAACGCAACGCAATGCACAATTACTAGTAAGTTGTGTACAAATTTTATTCCATACTTGGTAATTTATATGGTTGTAATTATAGTATTATAGAACGAAATCACAGTGACGTGGCAAGGAAGTGACGTCACCTTTCGGACGTAGTAAAAGGGGCATCTATCCTTGGTTGTCATGGTGGTAACAAGTTTGGTGACTGTCAGTTACATCGTTGATAAATTAGATAATATTATGTGGATAATAACTGAAACTTGGATAATCAGTATCCAGTACATTTATATTAGGTATATTTATTTTAAAATTTTTCAATGAATGGTCGATTAATAGCAACATTAGCTTCACATAATAAAATAATTATGTATTTATCTCGATCCTAATTATTTTATTTACTCGATCTATTGGCGGTGTTTAGCTGTCGTGGTTACGATATCTGTTGTAATTACCTAGAAAAAAATGCTTTTGTCTACGAATATGCGTTATCATTTCTTAAACCGTATCGAAATATACACATACGACGTATTTATTGCGCAAGTGTCAGATCGAAGTGTAGCCGTTAAGTGAAGCTCATTGTAATAAAACACTTTGATGTTAAAAAAATTACCGACCGCATTATTTTCGATTTTGCCCAAGTTACAAAGCCTTCGCGAAGACTTACCTTTATTCATCGCTATAAACTGAAAATTCGCAACGTATGCCGTAGTGTTGGGTGCATGCATCGCGATTGTTTAAAATATGCACTATTAATTACATGCATAAGGGAATTTACCTTCGATCCAGTCAAGAAAGCTTAAAAATAAGTAGGGAACCACCCACCATTAAGCAGCAATGTTGTGGTCCAGTTTGAAGGGTGTGTGGACCAGTGTGACTAGCACCAGTCACATACAAACACTAATGTAATTTAAAGAATAGATAGTGTACAATGTGAGAGTCGAGATGGCCCAGTGGTTAGAACACGTGCATCTTAACCGATGATTGCGGGTTCAAACCCAGGCAAGCACCGCTGATTCATGTGCTTAATTTGTCTTTATAATTCATCTTGTGCTCAGCGGTGAAGGAGAATATCGTGAGGAAACATGCATATAACAAATTTCATAGAAATTCTGCCACATATGTATTCGACCAACCCGCATTGGAACAGCGTGGTGGAATATGTCCCAAACCCTCTCCTAAATGGAAGAGGAGGCTTTAGCCCAGCAGTGGGAAATTTACAGGCTGTTACTTTACTTTACTTTAGTGTACAATAGTGATCAGCAGTGTTGCACTTACCATTAATTCAAACCAGATATAACGCCTATCACTGGGCAGTGAAGGGAAACCTCGTGAAAAAGCTTAAATTTATGAATTTCTATAAGTAACATGTATCCAACTGACATTGGAACAGGGAATTATATAAGCTCCAAACCTTCTACGAGCTACGAGAGATATTTCATATTTACTCGCTGCTACTGTACTTCTCCTTAGGTGCCAGCCTATTGATATTTGCTAAATGGGTCAGAGCTGGTATTGTTTCCCATGTCAAGGCTTGCCAGCATTACCTTAAAAAGAGTTCGCATAGCTTCATAACAATTACGGATCTCACATCATCAACACCACAGCCGCCCAGAAAAAACGGTGTCGTTTTAAAATCCTAAGCTCTTGTTTTGTTAATCAACAAAACTGAGCTGAAATAAAAATACTAAGCTCTTTTTCCAATTTAAATCCACCGTGTGGTGAACTAAGCCACTTTCCGACCAGGGAACCCTAAGAATAACATTGTGACCTATTTCAGCAACTTTTGAGGTGCTCCTCATTTCAATTGTAGGCCACGGAAAATACGTTACAATGCAAATATAACCTTAATACCAGTGTTCACGATTCAATTTCTATCGGAGTTAAATTTTGTAGTATGAAGAGTACGGTTCGCTCAGAAATTCAGTGTTTCGTATTTTAAGAGACATTCACAAGTTGTTACGTGAATAAGAATCAGATGACATTGTTGATGTTTCGGTATTGTTCAATACTGAACTGTACATGTCAAACTCGTGACCTTTCATCAACTTGTATTTAAGACTGGCTAATTCTTACTAAACATTTTTTTTAAATCGAATAACGTCTTCATCTGACGTGACTTAGTAAATTTTGTTGGGGATTTTACCATTTGCTTTCCAATGATTTTCTATAATGTTTGTAAAGCTCGATAACGCCCCACTCTTCGAGTCCGTTAACGGAAAAGTATTAAAAGCTTAATCCGACGGGGGACTCAACTTAGAACTACCGTCTGCTACGTCTCTAAAGCTATTAATGTGTCCAAAATAAGTTCTTTCCAACAAAAAATACTTCATTTAAGCTGCTTAAGAACATTATTTTCTATAAATTGCCCATGAATAATCATGACAAATGGTAATTATTCAGAATATATACACAATAACAATAACAACAACAGCCTGTAAATTTATTAAGGCTTCCTCTCCCCTTGAAGAGAAGGTTTGGCACATATTCCACCACACTATTCAAATACAGGTTGCTGGAATAAACATGTGGCAGATTTTTTTTGAAATTAGACATATGAAGGTTTCCTCAGTATGTTTTCCTTCACCGCTAAGCACGACATGAATTATAAACACTAATTGAGCAAATGGGTATTCAGTGGTGCTTACCTAAGTTTGAACCCGAACCACTGGGCCACCTCAGCTCTATCGAATACGAAAACATCCATACCACATTACAATAAGACAGTACAATTACACTAAGTTCGTATTACAATACCTTGGCTGGCTTCCACTGGCAATATCAGTACATTACACGAGACAGAATTATATATGGTGCACTAAATGTTCATTTACATCGTTGTAATCTTAATTTACGGACTTTGCCTATTATCAGAACCGAATTTTTCAAAGCAATTACATGTTTAAAATATCTGGATTTTGATTTGGTCCATAAAAACAGTTTTTGGCCTTTGGATCTTTCGATTGCCAACTTCCAGACTCTTGGTTTTTACTGCTTTTTTTTCCAAAAACCAAAGATATTTTTATCGGCCTGACCTGAGGTTTAAATACAGGAGCTCGAGATCTGTGACTTTATATCTAACTACTAGACCATCGAGTCAGTCAACAATATAATATAAAAAAGATTCCAGTAAAATACCAGTTATAACTAGTTTCATCTAACCTCTGTTACAGTAGTCAAATATTGGTATTATGAGAGTCAGGAATGAGAAACTGTAATGGGATTCTGTGTTAATTCACTTCTCACTCGTGAAATGTAGACGACTATATATGCTACTTTGATGTGTGCATCCTATATATATTATAATTTTATTTATTTAAGTCAATGTCGTATATGATATTTAGACATTTCACGGTCGTGTTGTGAGATACGGATGTCCAATAGCAGCACTGTAATAAAAGCTGACAATGACACCTTTTCTAAAACGGGAAATTTAAAACACGAGTTAAGCAAACAAGTTACCTGTTTTTATTTTTAAAATCACATGGATTCACGAATTTCCGAAGTTACGTTTTACTTACGAATAGTTTAAGTGATAAATTTATATATTTATGTCGTTGCAAACTTCGTCATAAGATATTTTACGCAGGGAAAATCGCTTTTCTTGAACTATTCCTGCATTCGCTTAAGTAATACGTATTACTTACTTGGAATATATGAATATTTTCGAATGGATTTGTCTAGTAATGGATTCAAACATGATGTCGTGCGTTAAAATCGAATAATTAGTTGTAAGCTAAATATATTGCTATTATCAAAAGACCAGGATTTTATAAATCGTGGCGCATTGGAACAATGTGGTGGAATATGTTCCAAACTTTCCTCAAAGAGAGAGGAGGTCTCAGCCCAGCAGTAGGAAATTTACAGGCTGTTGTTGTTGTATGAATCTTTTTTTTATAGTGCTTGTTCTCACATATATTCGGGGAAGAACGAAATAGAATATTTTTATACATAAACTTATAAAACGTAAGCAAACCCACAAAAGATATCTAGTCTGATATAAAAACCCTATAGCCGACTGAAATTCGACATTTTAGTATTATTACATAACAGTATAGCCGAATCTGAGGAAGTATGTGATATCGTAAAATCCGTAATCAACATTCTTACACTTGAAGTTTTCGCTTTTTCAATTTTATTACAAACATTGAAAGGGTGTCGTCTGTCGAAGCTTTTATTAGTTACATCACGAGACGTGGAAGAGGCACATAATATCGACCGAAATGTATCTTGAATTCCTTTCATTATTTTTTACATTGCTCTGCGGAAGTTTGGGAACATTTGATAAGAAGTCTTTGTGCTAGATGTCTCGGAAGAATCGATGTTATTTTAAAAACAATTGCTTATTCGATTATTCGACTATCTCATCTTAGAATATTTTCAAATTCTCATTTTTTCTTTCTTTCTAAGGAATAACGGTATGTAGAAATTATTGATTGTCATATATGCTTATATTTAAAATAATGAACCTTCTGATAAAGTATATGTCTTCTATATACTAATAATATAGTATACAGCTAAAATGTATTATTAATAGTTCATTGTAATAATAAAGAAAATGCTTTATGCTATAACACTCAGAAATAAAGTAGCTTGATAACAGTATTTATATTGGTCTGATTTGAACCTAGGCCCTCAGGGTCAGTCTAGCCACTAAACCAACGAGGCAGTCAATATTAGTTCAGATTAGCCAAATGGCAAACGGCGACGAAATCTTAATCTCAAACGGAAATACGAAATAATAGTAAGAATTTCTCAAAATAAAATTCCAGCTAGGCGAATAAAATATTATAACCCAGTTATTTTATAATCCGGTTAGAATCTAACAGGTCGGTTAACCAGAAACGTTTTATTCCGTTCGTAAAGTTCATCCGCGAGTTCGGTTTGGTTTCACGGAGTTTGACTTCGACGTTGCTCCAACCTTTTACGTTATTAGAGTCTGCATTTTATTTACGTTTTGTTCGGATTTTACTTCGCTTGGTGGTAAGGTTTTTGCAAGCCTGTCTGGGTAGGTACCACCCACTTAACATATACTAGCTGTTGCCCGTGGCTTTGCCCGCAAATAATATTAATATATTTCCAAATTAACTTAAAATATAATGTTGATGTAAAGTAAAGTAACAGCCTGCACATTTCCCATTGCTGAGATAAAGCCTCCTCTTTAATTAAGGCTTTGAAAAATATTCCACCACGCAGTTTCAATGCGGGTTGGTGGAATGCACATGTGGCAGAATTTCGATGAAATTAGATACATGCAGATTTCCTCACGACGTTTTCATTCACTACCGAGCACGAAATCTCGGGCTCTGGACTATTTGTGTACCAAATTTCATTTAAATCGGTCCAGTAGTTTTGGTTTGAAAGCGAGACAGACAGACAGACAAAGTTACTTCCACATTTATAATATTATAGCATGGATCTGTACTGCTTAGCAGTATATAACATGATAGTTTGTACTGTTGTATTCGGTTTTGACAGCTGATTAAAAGTCAAAGTCTTATTCAAAAATCATTAATTAATATGGAAGAAAATCTACCCAGTGAGAATAACCGGCGAAAGAAACTCGGGATTTAAGGCTTTTAAAGCCCGAATATAGTATAAATATTAATAATGCCTGTGCATAAAGGACAAAATAACTTGGTTCACATGGTTGGGGATATAAGATAGGATGAAAATATCTTACAGTCCTTATGTCTAAAGACGAAGATGACCACTTACCATTTATTCAAATTTTGTATGAAAACATTAAAAAATGTATTTAGAATATTATTCCGTTAACAAATACCTAAACTTGCTGCGACTGGTCGAGACTTTAAGTGATCCAAAAGGCACTCACCCAGTTTAAAGATTAAGGTATTAGCGTCAGCGTCATGGATTCAATATAACTGAAATACTTTTTACATTTTGAACATTTTACGATTAAATGAAACGGACAATTTCATTATATTTTATTTAGGGATATTCCGATGTACCTTACTAACGATTTCGCGTGGTTTCTCCTGTGATCATAAGTAGTTTTTAAGTATGTCGAACTTTTCTCGATAAATGACGTACATAAGAGCCGAGATGGCCCAGTGGTTAGAACACGTGCATCTTAACCGATGAGTTCGGGTTCAAACCCAGGCAAGCACCACTATATATATGTGCTTAATTTGTGTTTATAATTCATCTCGTGCTCGGTGGTGAAGGAAAACATGTTAAGAAAACCTAATGTGCCTAATTTCATTGAAATTCTGCCACATGTGCATTCCACCAACCCGCATTGGAACAGCGTGGTGGAATATTAGTCCAGCAGTGGCAAATTTACAAGCTGTTACTTTACTTTACTTTCTAACATATATATACATTACTGTTCATCGACTTTATCCCAATAATTGCCGAGCGAAAATCGCGACCATACTAACTCTATATTCGAAGACAATTAACACTGCTTCAAATTTATAATGCTATGCTGCTGGTATTAAAATATATAGGCAAAAACATTGAGATACTTGGTGGTAGGGATTTGTGCAAGCCCGCCTGTGTAGGTACCACCTACTCATCAGATATTCTACCGCTAAACAACAGTACGTAGTATTGTTGTGTTCCGGTTTAAAGGGTGAGTGAGCCAGTGTAACTACAGGCACAAGGGACATAGCATCTTAGTTCCCAAGGTTGGTGGCGCATTGACAATGTAAGGAATAGTTAATATTTCTTACAGCGTCATTGTCTATGGGTGATGGTGACACCTTACCATCAGGTGGCCCATATGCTCGTCCGCCAACCTATTCCATAAAAAAAAAAATAGATACAATTTTAGCAATAGTGAACAGATATTAAGTCCACGCTTTTTTATCATCTATAAAATCTTTTATCGAATATTATGCTGTTTTTACCAATGTATTTTTACAAACGATTTGAATTTACGAAACGGCAAAGTTAAAAAGTCTATGTCTATGTCTGATATGTCTTTGTCGGATATTTTCGATAGCTTTCGACGGTATATAAATAAACTAGCGACCCGCCCCGGTTCTCACTGGTACAATACTGATACTAAATATACTACAGAATTTGTTTATTTACGACATCACATTACATAATTCTAAAATTATCAGTGTTTCTTCACTAAATTGTCCATGTAATATAAACAAAAATCGCATCAAAATCTGTTGTGTAGTTTTATAGATTTAAGCGTACATAGGGACAGAGAAAACGACTCCGTTTTATACTGTGTAGTGATGTGTTTTTGTTTCGAAACGTCAAAACATGAAATGTATCCATAGCTAAGGGCTAGCGCGCACTGGTAACTTTTGTCACGGTGACTGTTTCGTCACTCTTGTCGAGTCCATGAATATGTATGGAGGTGTGCGCACGTTACGACATGATAATTGGGTGACATTTGTGTCCGCAATCGACAAATTTGTCACTCTCGTCGTCAGTCTTGCGCTATCTGCACTTTGACTGCCGCGCGCAAATGGCGTTACCATCTATTCAAAACGTAAACATTCGTGAAGACGATACTGATAATAATGTTCTAATAGAAGAAGTGGAAAAGATACCAGCTCTTTATGATAAAAAATTGAAAGAGTATTCAGATATTCACGTGAAAAATAAAGTCTTTTTCTGCCGAGTCCCACGGGTTCACAGAGAACCACCGTCTCTTCGAAATCCATAGTGGTAAATGACACTTCGATTTCGAAAATATTTTGTCACTGTCTCTATTAATGAGCGCACTCCACTTTGTAAACGTGACGTGACAGTGACAAACACTTTAAAGTCACCGTGACAAAAGTTACCAGTGCGCGCTAGCTCTAAGTTAAGGCTCAATTTGAAAATTAATGACGTTAAATCAGTACTTCCTCAATTAAAATCCACCCAAGCGACCGCTGCAGTGGTCACAGATGGAATATGATGAATCTATTCGGTTACGACATCTTTAAAATATTTTTAAATAGTCAAAAGCTCATTAAACGTTTACGTGTGACGTTTTATTTAGATATCCGTTTAATTAAGGTTCTGGAGCTTACTAATTGATATTCAAATACTAATAAGAAAATTCGTCTGACCTGAGAAAACTCGTGTAAGAGTTTTTTTGAAGACGTACCATTTCTACTGTAATAGAAATGAATACAATCATTACATAGCCCAAAGTAAAATAAAATAAATATTGTTTATTCTACAAAATCCTAATAATCATTATAATCATCGTTTATTCGTGCTGATACTGATAAGTCCGATCACAAGTAATCCAAACCCAAAACATTTTTCGTATATCTTCACTTGTCAGAATCTGAGGACGTCGCTCACTTCGGAACACCCGGTTGGAACGAGGATGACAGCGCTTTTATTGATTACGCCACATTGCATATTAGTGTTCTAAGTTCAGATAGATTTCATAAGACAATTATCACAATGATATATCAATTAACATCTTTGGAACCACTTATAATTCATTTTAATATGGTTGAGTTAACGATCTTGTAAGCCAACTAATGGTAAGTGGTCAGCACTGCCCATAGACAACCATTCGATTCAACCATTCCAAATATTATATTTGTAGTTTTTCTGACTCAACTATCTTTCAAACCATAACATTCCTAATTACTGCGTGGCGATGGTACCTAACTATACAGGTTGCACTAATCCCTATCAAGTAAATATACAATGTAACATAACATACAATGTGTGTGTAAGCCCGATTCCTTATCGTGACGTCTGCAGTGCGCTCTAAATACCAAATCTGCATACACTAAGCTCTACAACTTAATATTGATTAGGACGCATAGACTTAACTAGTACTTTTAGGGGTCAAAAGAGAACAACGATATTCACTAGTTTAACTACTAATTATTTGAGTTTGACTTAATTTTTAAAGCTTATCAGGAAATATACAGCAAGCCAACTATATTTCGCACGGGTGCAATACTGTTATTAAATATTCTACAGAATTAATCTGTTTTAGACATCACATTAGAAACTTATAAAATTATCAGTGTTTCTTTACTATATTGTCCACATATTAGATACAAAAACCTTCCTTCTGAATCTCTCTATCTTTTAAAAAATCTGCATTAAAATCCGTTGCGTGATTTTAAATATCTAAGCATACATAGGGACAGACTGCGGTTAGCGACTTAGTTTTATACTATATAATTAATGATCATCACATAGTATAAGCTTACATATCATCATTATCATTAAAAATGATAATATATGTGATCGGGTTTCATTCTTGATGACAAACGAGCTATTAAGCTAGTGTTATATATAGACAGACAGGCAGTGTAAGAAAAGAATATATATATTTATATACATACATGTATAGTAAGCTTTTTTTCTCGATGGAAAAACGCCTCACGCATTTCCCTCACATTAAGTCGGGTGTGTGAAAAAAATGTGTAACGCTTCACGATCTTGCGTGTCACCCTTGGCAAGCCTTCGTGTTAATCTTCTCTGTAACGTTCCAATTTTATTATATACAGTGTCGCTATACATATAAACGTTGCCTTAACTATTTTAAAAGAAGCAATATTGTCACATATATAATACTAATACCTAGTCGCAAGACGAAGTAGCTATGTCCTTTCTTGGAGTTATAGCTTGCTTCATACCAAATTTTATCAAATGCGGTTCTTTGGTTTGGTCGCATAAGAGCGACAGATAGAGTTACTTTGACATTTATAATAATAATGAAGATTACAATATTTCTTATAACTTATTCTATAGAATGGGGTACAATTATTTCTTCTTGGGTTTTTACTCATCTGTATTTATATTCGAATTCAAATTTTATCAAATTCGGTTCAGCGGTTTGGACAAAATAAACGACGGTCAGACTGAGTTACTTTCACATTTATAATATTAATGTAGATAGTATTTGTGGTACGAGTGTCACCGGTTTTTGGAAGAAAGATAACGGAGGCACAACTGATAAAAGTCTTATATCTACTTCCACTGATATAACGTCATCATTTCCAAACGATAGCGCGATTCAGCGCATCTGTTCAGCGCCTTGATTGAACAATGATCCAATATGTAACTCAGAGAGCCGAAATTACCCAGTGGTTAGAACGCGTGGATTATATGCAGATTCAAACCCAGGCAAGCACCACTGATTGTTCATGTGCTTAATTTGTATTTATAATTCGTCTCGTGTTCGGCGGTCAAGGAAAACATCGTGAGGAAACCTGCATGTAAGAATCAACAAAGTTCTGCCTCATGTGTATCCATTGATCTGCATTGGAGCAGTGTTGTGGAGTAACCTTCAAACTCAAAGGAAGAGGCTTTAGCGCAGCAGTGAGAAAATCAAAGGCTGTTATTGTACGATATACAAATATACGACATACATTTATAAAATGTGTTATTTAATTGTAGAATATAGTATTTTAAGTAAATATCCATTAACGTAGCAATGAAATGTTCATCTTCTTTAACGTCAGATCATTCTAAGTGAATTTCATTAAGAGATATTAGATCACCTAGCCTAGAGCATGATCTGTATCTAGTTTACCTAGATTAGAATATCCTTAGTAAAGCGGGCGAGCTACATTTTATTTGTTATTTAAGTATGATTATTTAGAACATGTTTTTATTATAATGATTGAGTATTGATGTTTGATATATCAAGTATGAGATATATTTCTTGTAATAGAATATTTATTAGGGAATTATTTACTCGTATTAAATGTGTATAAGTTTGAATGCTATATAATATTACATATATAATAATCTCGCAGTATTCTTTATCTCGTGTTGTGTATTTCTAGACACGTGTATAATTAATAACAATAAGTATATCTAACTTCACAGAACATAACTTTATATGCATTGAAATATTAATTAATCATTATGTAAATTGAGGTAAATAAACAAATGGTCCTATTATATATATATATATATATATATATATATATATATATATATATATATATATATAAGGCTTGAAACATGGGTCACAGTTGGGGGTTATTTATGGTTTGAGATTGTTTTACCTTAATAATATACTGGTATACTATGATGTCGATGTATCTGCTATTATTAGCTTTTAGCTTATTTTGTGCCTATTGAGCTACTGCCATATTTTACCTGATAGTAAATGGTCACCACCACCTATAGATATTGACGCTGTAAGAAATAATCCTTACATAGCACTAATGCGTCACCAACCTTAGGAACGAATATGCTATGTCCCTTGGGCCTGTTATTACACTGTCAGTCACCCTTCAAAATGAAACACAATACTGACTATCCATGTTTGGGGATAAAATATCTGGTGAATCGACGGTAACCTACCAATTGGTAATCTTGTCCACTTTACGACACGTATATGAAAACTTGTGATTTCAGTCATTGCGTGAATTATTATTTTGAAATTATTACAATATTAAACTATATATGTCACCGTAAGATTACAAAAATTCGTTAGATTACAATCTACCTCAACACATCTTACAATCTAACTTACCAATCAGCGTTCAACTTACGTTAGTTCACAATTTGACCGCTTACCATCAATAGATTACAATATAGAGAAAAATAATGCGTTAAATAGCAATTATATCTCACGGTTCACAATATTTCAACAGTTTACAATCTCACGAGACAGATTGTAATCTAACGAATTTTGTATTCTTACGGTGACATATATGTTTATGTAAAAATAAATATGTGCTAGCTTAAATATAACTGCCGTATTTTATAGTCAGTCCCAGTTAGCTCATGCAGGGCCTGCGTCGCCCGGGGTCTTCGCGGCTATTGAAAGAAATAGGTCAAAGTCGTTTAAATTTTTGTCTTACAAAAGTTTTAAATTTATTATTTAGAGGGCAGAAAAAAAATCACAGAAATAATTTCACATCAGTTACTTCATAACGGTGTAAGATTTAAAGGTCTTGGTTTAAACATGGATTTAGAGTAAGGGCACTTGTTTGGTATTTGCGTACATTCTGAAGAAGAAAGCACATAGCTTTCGGAGTTTTGAGAATGGTCATCAAAAAATGGTTTGTTAGAAATATCACAGTGATACTGATTTTGTTTTGCGTTTTGATTACGTTTTGTTACATAGCTTAAGATTAATTTCACGACCTACGGTTATGATCGAAGTATATATACTATACACTGCGTTAAAATATTCTTAATACAATATTTCCGTTTTTCAGCCATTCAGCCTGTTTGCTTAATGAAAAGTATTCATCAAATACTAGTTGTGGTTCGTGGCTTCGCTTGCATCTTTGGGGTTGCTCGTCAGATTTTAGGCGCAAAAGTCTAGGTCTATGATTAAACTAGGTTCATACAAAGTTTTATCAAATACAGTTCAGTTTGTTACAGAGTAACGCTAGTATTTGTAATATTAGTATAGATTATATATAAAGAAATAAAGTGCGATTGAACTAACAATTAAAATACATTCATGGCTATTTGTAACAAAAAAAAAACTTTAATTAAAATATACGTTCGCTCTTTTGTTTAGCAAACGAATTTATATAAACCAAAGTTACTCAGCATATGGCACACGCTAACATTATATACAATTTTTTTTATTCTCTATTAATCAAACAGATAAACCAGCTATAATACTTATTTTCTTATCTTGGAATCTTATACTATAAGATACTTTTCATTATTTAAAAGAAAGCATCGATAGATAAATAGCCAACTCCTAGACTTTGCGACAGAGGTTTCAAACCTCAGACCTCGAAATTTACAGCTGTGAAAACTAACTACTATATCAACAAGAAATATAATACACATAACAGACATGCAATATAAAAAAAAAGTTTCTGTCAAATAACATGATATGGATATTGAAAATTTAAAATTAGAACATTAAAAAAAATATGTCAACTACAAATTTTTCGAGCCAACCAAACCACAAAAGTTGAAAGCATCCAATTAGATATTAGACGTCGCAATCTGTTGCTACGTTGAGAACTGCACGACAAATAAAAGAAGGTTACTTGGGTTATTTTTCTTAAAACATTTCACGAGTTGGACCGAGTTCGTGAACAGGTTTGCTTGTGACATTTCAGCATGGGCTAGATAAGACTCTATTCGATATCCAATCAGAACTGGCCGTGAAGGTTCCCAAATTGAATTTTCGGAACATTCTAATACTTGTGCCGGTTACTTTATTCAATACACGAACCGTTTTCCTCACAAATTGTATAATTGTCTACGTGTTGTATTTTAGAAATTAACTTTGGCTTTGGATAAAAGATGTAAGAAATATATGAAAATTACAGACAAATATTTTTTTGATGAAGAAGATTTACTTTTTTTGATTAGTTTAAAAAAAAACAGAGCTTAGATAAACAGTGAATCATTTCGCAGTATATACGTAAAAAGTATCATTCGATAATGATTTTATAAGCAAAGGTACACAAATGAATTATTTCTCATTTTACAATTCTAAAACTACGTATCCTGGGACAGAACAGACCTTTCGGCACTACACGTTATCGAAACAGTGTTTCGAATATTTAAGTGCAAAATTTCCCTATTTTTACATCTCTATTATTATTTTTTAAAAAAGGAAATTAATGTGCCTTTATTTCGCGGGAAAAACGCCTTTTATATTAACAAATTCTGCAATATATTTATTAGTATTACACCCGTGCGAAACCAGTATGGACCGGAATGTAGCGTGTAGCAGTCAATGTGTGTGTAGTCTGTTGCTCGTATGTGGCGTTTCTAACTGTACACTTCAGTGTTGCTTCTTCCAGGCCTGAACCTGGGCCTGGCCCAAATGTTGCCTAAAAGAGCCTGCCTTGTGGTGTACAATAAAGAGTATCTATATAATACTAACATCACAGTTCCATCTCGACAATTCTGACGTAATTATAACTACATACAAAGTATATTTCCTTTTATGTAAAATTTAGAGCACAGTAGTCACTTCAATCTAATTAACCTAATATCCAGATGACTCAGAACTGGGACCCTGACCCGAGTCTTTCTAATTCAGAGCGCCCGAAACCTTCAGATAAAAATCTCACCATCGTTCTTTGTATGTTTACGTTTTTGCCGCGCAGACCCTTCTGCCATCCCTTCTGTCCGTATTATTATTTATTCCACACATACGCGTGACGCAATTTCATTTCACATATACGTTTATGTTATTCGTATAAAAGAATGTGATTTGTGTGCTTGAGATATATATTTCTATATGATTTGGTAGACTACCATAAAATTGGATAATTTTTTTTATGTTATAGGTTGGCGGACGAGCATATGGGCCACCTGATGGTAAGTGGTCACCATCACCCATAGACAATGACGCTGTAAGAAATATTGACTATTCCTTACTTCGTCAATGTGCCACCAACTTTGGGAACTAAGATGTTATGTCCCTTGTGCCTGTAGTTACACTGGCTCATTCAACCTTCAAACCGGAACATAACAGTACTGAGTACTGTTATTTGGCGGTAGAATAATTGTTGAGTGGGTGGTACCTATCCAAACGGGCTTGCACGAAGCCCTACCACCAAGTATATACGTATATGTAGTTTCACAATGAGAAGTTTTCCGTAACATCCAATTAATTGGAACCACTGATTGGCATCGTAGCCCGTCTACTTTCTTGTTGAGAAAAAATAACGAGGTGTGAAAACCTACTTAGCTGACCATCGATTCAGGTATCACTATAAATAACGAAAGGCTAGGTTAGGCTCGTCACCGTCGCCATAATTAAAGCAAAAACCATTGCATTTGAAAATTATGTCTGAGATGAGTGAGTCATAATAATGATGCTCTAAATTCGAAATCAATCGTAAAACAAACAGATAAAGTCTCAAATCAAAAGGAATCCATGAAACCGACAGTCTAGAACCAAACGGAAAAACTTATCTTACTTATCCGGCATTCAGCGATCAGTCCAAAAATAATTAAGTCTCTCCATTAATATTACTTAGACACTTTTTCATTCATGGATACCAGCACATCTTAGGAATGGAACGATTGTCTCCTGGCAATTTCTTTGTAATATTGTATGTGGAAACAATCGCAAATTACAATTGACAAAAAAATACCCGCAAACCGCTAAATTGCTTTCGACGTTTTTCAGGTCAGGGTATATTCATTTTCAAACTGGTAGCAGTTCTTGACTTCATAAGTTGTGATCCTGTAATATAAGAATTTGATTTTGATTAGATATTCTCTTATTTATAAGAACCGCAGATCCCAAAGTTCTGTTATGAATATGGTTCAATGAATCCTCTTGTTTTCCACTTCTGTTTCATACTGGTCGTACATTGGAATATGTCCACAGAGGTATGCAACGAATGTTACATTAAGAACAGAAACAAAAAATTAACACTAATTTAAAGCGGATGAATTGCGCCGTTTCTTATAATAATATTACATACCGAAACCTTATTCAAATCGCGCTTCATCTTTCAGTATAAGTAGTTGTCTGTTAGTATAGAATTGGTCTCATTTGTGTGCTACAGAATACGTCTTCTGATTTATCACAATACATTCAAAATACTATTAAAAGTAATGTCTTAAAAGAACACCAACCAAATCATATACGCTTGTAGAATTAAGTCGAATTTCTATAATATTTTAAATCTTTTCAAATAATTCCTCTCGTATTCCATGAAGAAAATCGTGAGGAAAACTAAATGGGTTAGGTCCTTTTTTATGAACTATTATTCCTATGATATTCTTCTTAAAAGCGAGCACTTAGCACGAAAAATAAAAAAAAAAAATTGAAACCAAATTTATAAATTGAAATATAAGCTATATTCAAGAACCATTCACCAATATCACTCGTACCATACCAGGCTTACAATATATTAAATGTTACGAATAAAACGGATGTGATTGCTTTTTCATTCTGACATATCGAATAATTGCCTCTGGAATACATTTAAAATGTTGCAGTAATTTTGCGAACATCACGAAATCCCATCAACGCATCCAACATTCGAGGGTACAGAACCAAGTAATATTCGTTTAGAATTATAATATTTTTCGAGAATCGCTTGTTCAGGACAGAGCAGTGGTTAGAACGCGTGCATCTTAACCAATAAGCAAGTCTTGGACTATCATTTTTCTATAGTTGTTGGTGATAGGGCTGTATGCAAGCCCGTCTCGGTAAGTACCAGCATATATTCAACCGTCAAGAAGCAATTTATTTATATATTTATTTATTTAAACACTTTATTGTACACCACAAATTAAACAGATAAGTAAGAACACATAAAAAAAAAAAAAAATAGATGGTACAACCGGCGGTCTTATCGCTTTAAAGCGATTTCTTCCAGACAACCAAGGTGATATGGAGTAGTAGCCAACAGAGAAATGGTAGGTGGTGTAAAATAGACTACATGCATAGATACAAATAATATAATACATAAATAAACTACTACATACATATAGCTAGGTACATAAATACATTTATACATACATATATACATAGAGTCATACATAAAAACATATAAATATACAGATATATACGAATAACAAATGGTATCTAGTCGCCATTCAGTGTGAGAGTGTGAGGTAATAATTAATAACTTTAGTTTTAAATAATGTTAAAGAGGTTGCAGATTTGATATTAAGCGGGAGGGCATTCCACAATCGAGTAGCCTCAGCCGTAAAAGATTTTTTGGAAAAAATTGTTTTCTGCACAGGTGGATTTAAAAGTAAATTTTCAGATGAACGTAAGTTCATGTTGTGTCCGTCAATAACATTGCGAAGCAATACTCAGTATTGTTGTGTTCCGTTATGTAGGGTACTTAAGCCAATATAATTCACAATGAACGTGAAACCTCAGTTCCCAAGGTTGCTTTCGTATTTGCAATGTACGAACGTTTATCTACCTTTGCCATAAAAAAAGTTCTTTCAATTTTTTTGAAAGTAGAATACTTTTTATCTACCTATGCCATAAAAAGGTTATTTGAAAAATTTTGAAAATAGAATACATTTCATTTACCTTTACCATAAAAAAGGGTAATTTGAATTTTTTGAATATAGAACACAAAATATTTACTGATTAAGTCCGATAAAATATTTCTGACTTTCCATCCTGGGATCTACGTAAATATCTTATAATATATTTCATGTCAATGCTTGCAACAACAATACAACAATTCCCGTTGCTAGGTTAAGGTTGTTCCATTCCAAACGCTGTACCAATACGGGTTGGTGTAATACACGTGAGGCAAAATTTCTTTGAAATTAGAGACATGAAAATTTCCTTACAATATTTTCCTTCACCGTTGTACAAGAAATGAATTATAAATACAAATTAAGCACATCAATATTCAGTGGTGCTGGCCTGGGTTTGGACCCGCAATAATCAGTTAAGATGCACGTGTTCTAAGAGCACTGGACCATCTCGGATATTTCAATGCTTGCAGTTATATTATAAACCACCATACTAATATACTATTTTCAATGATCATTATCACATACTGTAATGTGGTATCATCACACACTTAATAACTATTTGCGGCTTAACATGAAAGCTTTGAACCAAAATACAAAGCAAAGTTCTTCTAAAAGTGAAAATAATTTTAATGATATCATAAGAGCTACTTGTATATGTTTATATGTTTTAACGAATGAATGATACGTATAAATTCAATATACACACGTGTATATAATGACTCGCGAGCAACGGTACTTTCAAATATATATTATTTTAAGAGCGCGTAAAATAGCTACAAACATTAACCTTACCTTACCTTATGGCGCGTATAATATATATTTTATTGTGATATATTTCTAACATAATAAGAATAATATATTTATTACATTAACGAATATCTATATTTTATTTTAAGATTTTTTTATAATATAGTTTGGCGGAACAACAACACACACAACACCCTTCAAACCGGAACACAACAATACTGAGTACTGTTATTTGGCGGTAGAATAACTGATGAGTGGGTGGTACCTACCGAGACGAGCTTGCACAAAGCCCTACCACCAAGTGATATGCTTTATTATAAACTAGCAGGTGCAATTCTTTTTTTTTTTTTAATCCATTTTTAATCCATAATAACTTCTAAAATATTCATTTAAATTACATACTATAAAGTACTATATTGATCTATGTTAAATGCACAATGTATTTAAGGTACTTTATTGGATAAATATGAATACTGTATTGCATAAAATCGTTTCCAAAATAAACATAATTCTCGTAAAAAGTAAAGGATAGAAAATTATTATTGTGTGTTACCTCTTAGAGAAACGTATAATATATACCTAGATTTTTCAAAGACTTTTTAAGATATACAGTACTGAAGTACATTATTTGATCACCAGTTGGTCTTCTATAGCAGAGACTTAATTAAAACCCATCGCCTTAAAACCTTAAAAACAATATTAATTAACGTTCTTTCTTAAACGCAGGCCCAACTCTCACTTGAACACGACTTTAACTAATACAATGGGATTATAATAGATCCTTTATATATATCACAGCGATTTGTAAGCCCTAGATTTACCAAGGCGACCTTAGAACGCTATAAATAACAAACATTGCGGAGAAATGAAACATTTCATCGTCAAATGTTCTTAAGTGATCGTGTATTGTGTGAACAACAACAGCCTGTAAATTTCCCACTGCTGGGCTAAGGCCTCCCTTTGAAGGAACGTCTGGAACATATTCCACCACGCTGTTTCAATACGGGTTTGTGGAAAACTCATGCGGCTGAATTTCTATCAAATTAGACACATGCAGGTCTCCTCACGATGTTTTCCTTCGCCGCGAAGATGAAATATTAACACCAATTAAGCACATGTATATTCAGTGGTTCTCACCTGGGTTTGAACCCCTAATCATCTTTTAAGATGCACGCGTTCTAACCACTGGACCATCTCGGCTCATATTTTTATATTGTGTGACTCAATGATACTTGATTCTTACCCATACCTCAGCTTGAATATTATTGCCCCAAACAATTTGTGATTTTCGTACAAAATATGACGTTGAAAAAAACATACGATCATATGTTTCTAAGAACCTGTGTGGTCGAGCAGTGTGTTTGCCGATTTTCATTGGTGCGCAACTCCGAGGTGCCAGGTTCGATTCCCGGGCGAGTCGATATAGAAAAGGTTTATTAGTTTCTATGCTGTCTTGGGTTGAGTGTTTGTTGTACAGTCGTTACTTCTGATTTGCCATAACACAAGTGCTTTAGCTACTTACAATAGGATCGGAGTAATGTATGTGATGTTGTTCAATATTTATTTATTGTAATGAGCGCGATGGTTTACGGACCGCCTCGCAATGTAATAAAGTCGTAAGTTCGATTCTGACCCATTGGCCTAATTTTCCCCTCGAAAATAGGAATATTAGTAATTCCTTTAAATAGGGCTAATTGCTACTATTTGCAAAAAAAAAATTAAACATGTTAAAATTTTGAAAATAGAATGTTTTCAGCCTCCGTAATAATTTCAATACGAATAGTTTCAACCGCATTTAATTTCCTAAACCAGACTGAGTATATATTTAATTAAATCCAACAAATTTAATTATTATCGTGTGGTAGACGCTGACTCTAAATTACATTGTGTAGTAACAGTCTGTAAATATTCTGGAATAAGGACTTCTCTTGTCTAAAGTTGAATATGTTCTATATTCCACAACAATTCTCCAAAGTGTTGGTTATATACCAACACTGTGGTATAAGTTCATCTGTAAAAGGAGGTTTCATTACCGATCCAAAAAGGTTATAAAAAATGTTGAAAGAGATGATTTTTTAAGTGACGTGAAATCTATTAAGTGTCAAATCACTCAAAATAGACTTCATACCTTATCTTAGAATGTTAATTTTATCACAATAAAGATATCATTGTAATTGATCAAGAACAACAGCCTGTAAATATCCCACTGCTGAGTTAAGGCCTCCTCTCCCTCGAGGAGTTGGTTTTTTAACGTATTCCACCACGCTGTTCCATTACAGGTTGGTGGAATACATATAAGACAGAATTTCTTTAAAATTAGACACATGCAGGTTTCCTTACGATGTTTCACCGCCGAGTACGTGACGAATTATAAACACAAATTAGTACATGAATATTCAGTGACGCTTGCCTGGGTTTGAACCCACGATCATCCGTCAATTGATCATTTTTGTGCAATTAAAAACTATTTTATTCACGCCAAAGAATAACTTCTCACCCATATAAATTTTTTAGATTAATTGCTACGTCTTTTTGGCGAAAAGTAATCACAGTTGCAATGGCTCACTTGAGCAGCTAGTTTCCCAGAAAAGTCAGTCAGGAGAACAATTATTATTTTACAAAACTATAATTCAATATTTTTTTTATATATTAATATTACACTGTATTTATTTATTATGTTTATATCTGCTCAGTACACCCCTACCTCTTTCTATATCTGTTTTCCTCTACCTTAAGGTTGCCTGGAAGAGATCGCTGTGTTAGCGATAAGGCCTCTTGTACATCTTTCATCTAACCGTGTATATGTGATTTATTTACTGGTGTACAATAAAGTGTATTTTGATTTGATTTGATTTAATTCAACTTAAAGGCGAATTAAATGACATGTAAAATATATCCCTTTTATCACGTGAAATACAAATTGTGATATTCGAACAAGCGTGTATTTATGAGGCACGCTTCATACCGCTTCAGATACGTTGAAAGCCGAGTCTCCCGGGAATGGTACCACGTGTAAACTTGGCCAAGGTAAAACTCTATAAAGATTAACCTTCCGATTTCTATTTGTCGTTGAAATGCCCAAGATTTATGTAACAATTTTTCAAACCGTATTCTATAAAATTTTACAATATATGTAATTTTTTTTTTGTATGATACCTAATCATTATATTTCTCTAACCGGCGCAACAGCTTCTAAACAAATTAAAAGTAATATACTATCGCGTATACATCACGTTACGTTGTAATAATTCCAAAAATATATACAATTATTGGATAAAAGCACATTACTCTGATCCCTATGTAAGTAGCTAACGCACTTGTGTTATGGAAAAACGTAACGACGGTACCACAAATACCTAGTTCAAGACAACATAGAAAACTAATGAACTTTTTCTATAATGACTCGAATTGGCACCCGGCGATCGCACCCGGGACCTAAGAGTGACGTACCCATGAAAACCGATATAGATATCACTCGACCACGGAGGTCACCCAAAAATATACCACCGATGGACAAAAATTACCTCTCTCATAACAAGCGATCTTTCTGTCAATACATAGTTTACTTTTTACACTGAAAAAACAACGTGTTTCCCCCACGTGAAGTGTATTTGGGACTCAACGGTGCCCAGGACGTCGAGTGCGCGCGGCATATCGGAATACCCAATAAAAACCAGCGGTACCCTCTCCGGGTTTTCAGCGGGTGCCACAGGATCGCTTAAAGCATTCTACTGTGACTGCCAATATATACAATACTTTATGTTACGTTTTACGCTATGTATATTGTACTAACACTTTTTGGGGAGAATATTTTTGAGTTGATTCTCAACTCTTCCATAGTGTAGATTAGTGGATTACAAGTGCGGCAGAATTCGGTAAGAAAGACGTTATATGCGACACAAGATTTCCGTCCGAATTATTATAAAGACGAATTAAGCAAACTATTGAAGAATTGAAGAACTAACCTTCAATTATAATAATTCATGTGTTCCAACATTTCTGTTTAAATAATCAATTTGCATTGATAAATTTACGTTATAGAGTAAGGGAATGTCAAGAGTATAGCTACGAAGCGATAGAATTAAATACATAATTATACGTAAAATATAAACTTCGCGAATACCTTTCTCGGTCCACAAAACGAGAGTCCCTTTCATGTTTCAAGTCTCTATTATTTTCGGTGTGCCTTAATATGCAATCACTCAGGTTATTGAACTTTGTACACGTTACGGTCAATGTGATAAGTCCGGGCAATTTGAATAATGGCCGGTCTGTATTCATAATGACCGAATCAATTGTACATCTCGAGCTAAGTATTAAAACAGGTGAATTATAGATTTTTCGTTTCTAAATCAAAATAAACTTACAAAATTTAAAATGAGTTTAGTTGAGTTTGAGTAAATTTGAATTGAGTTGAGTTGAATGGCCATACTAATCCGCCCAGTCTACAATCTTTTCTTAATAAATAGGATTAATATTATTTGGTCGTGTGAGGGCGTTCTAACAAACAAACTTTTCATCAACAACAAACAAACAACAACAGCCTGTAAATTCCCACTGCTGGGCTAAAGGCCTCCTCTCCCTTTGAGGAGAAGGTTTTGGAACATATTCCACCACGCTGTTCCAATGCGGGTTGGTGGAATACACATGTGGCAGAATTTCTATGAAATTTGTCACATGCAGGTTTCCTCACGATGTTTTCCTTCACCGCTGAGCACGAGATGAATTATAAAGACAAATTAAGCACATGAATCAGCGGTGCTTGCCTGGGTTTGAACCCGCAATCATCGGTTAAGATGCGCGCGTTCTTACCACTGGGCCATCTCGACTCTTTTTAACTTTTCATAGCTATACCAATATTATAAATGTGAAAGTTTCTCTTTCACGACGAAACCGCTGAACCGATTTTGGTGAAATTTAGTGTGAAGCAAACTTGAACTCCAAAGAAGGACATAGGCTACGTTTTTTGCGACAACCAATCCCCTAAAACAAGCGAAACCGCGGGCGACATCTGGTATGTTATATATAAATATAAATAGGCTTGTAACCGCGATTATACCTTTTTCATTTCATCCTACATTTCAGAGTTGCATCTGCCGTGGTCACAAACATGACAATGCTGCGGTTAAACTCTGGCTATAAATACAATTATTTATATGTACCTATTCGAATTGTATAAAACGATTTGTTATCAATTAAACTATTAAAAACAGGCTACTCGTGTGGGATATTGGGTCCAAGTTGCAGAATTAAATGCGAAGAATATTAATAATGATTGGCTCGCGACGCATGCGCAAACCGCTAAGATTTGGTACTATAAAAAAATTGGAAAAAAATCTAACCAAAAGTGACTCGTATTATTTTATTATATTGCAAAATGTAATATCCTTAAAAAGGTTATCAATTCAATCATGATAAGTAATAGAGTATATCCTCAGAATGAACGGATATGTTTTCAAAACGATAAATTAATTACGTATATTATTCTAAAACATGCAGATCAATAAATGCCCAGAATTATAGTTATGGGAATGAATAACTTATACACTTCTGTTATATACAAAAAAAAACAGCTGACGTTATAATTTTAATATGTTGTTTTCGATACATTCTCATTTTGCTACCTATTAAATTAATATAATAACGATTTTAAACAAATAGTCACATAGCGTTATATTGAGATTTGAACACTCCCGTGACATACACACACATGTACATTTTGTTATAAAACTACTACTCTCTAAAATTATCAGTATTTTCCATATTATAAACAAAAAAACTCGAATCATTCAATCTATTAAAAAAACGCATCTAAATCCGTTGCGTAATGTTAAAGATCTAAGCATACATAGAGACAAACAGCGGCAGGCGACTTTGTTTTATACTATCTAGTGATGATTAAAGTATTTACAAACACATATAAATAAAGAATTAAGACGCGCTTTAACATACTCCATGTACATTTATGTTCTATTTAAGTGCATAAAGTTTCAACTCTACCATTTAGAGTTATGTCGAGTAAGCAATTCGAAAAGACTGCATTGTTTATTACGACGCCATTGTTGTCTCAGCGATAGAACAAAGGCTCGGAGTCTTTAAGATAATTAAAACAGTTATACAATAATAATGTACCACTTTTTATATAATAGGGCTCCAGTAATCAGTAGTCTTTATGGTTGATTATATAACATGTTTATAGTGATTAATTTACTGAAGGAAGAAAATTATTATTTGGTTTGTATAATATTTTAAAAAGGTCAATGACCGATGTTTAGAACTACCATAGAGCACTCGGTTATCTTAATGATGATTTTCTTTAACGCTAGCTTTTCCTATTCAAAATTTCTTTTCTATTTAAAATTGAAATTTCAAAAAAATGATTTCCCAAGCTCATCTGATGCTTGGGCTATGAATAAAACTATGTTCCAAATTTGAGTTTTCTAAGCTCAGTTTGTCTAGGCCTTAATATTCTTATGGAACAAACTTTTTTTTAATGTAGATGTCATCTTATATATTAATAGCGTGAGCCGGTTTTTGTTCCAGTGACTATGGGGCGATAGCTGCACGTAAAAAATCGGCTGTGGTCTCATTTTGAAGATATTCTTGGTTCCAATTTAGTAAATTGTTACAACTTAAAAATAATTAATTTTAAAGAGCGGAGAAAAGTTACTGGCTGCATAGAACGGCGCAATGGCTTCATATAAAAAAAAAACAATTGCAATACGTACGATCAGACATTGTCAATTTAGAATGAAATGAAATCAAAATAAAACCTGTCACAGGTTCCGAAATTTGTTATAATCTGTGGAATAAATGCGAAGTTTCGCGGGCCCACTAGTATTAATAATTATCATACGGATTAATATAATTATCCGTTAATATGACAGCGATGTATTAATTATTGCCTGACAACTGTACGCTCTCCATCATATTGAACTGTCATCAAATCTTATAATCCGCATTCGTTGCTAAATATTATTAATTAATAAAAACAGACTACTCACTTTTATAAAATAACCTAAAATGTTTTATAAATTATACTTATGTATTGTACTGCATATGTATGTACTAGTAATGTCAGAGCAGAGATGGCCCAGTAGTTAGAACGCCTTCTTAACGGATGCCTGCGGGTTCAATTTGTAATAATTCATCTCGAATGCGAAGAACAAAACCGTGAGGAAGCCTGCATGTGACTAATTTCAACGAAACTCTTCTCCTCAAATTGAGAGAAGACCTTATCCCATCAGTGAGCCATTAATACAATTATGTATGTATGTGTATATATTATATATATCCTGCCATGTTGACTTCCAGTCAACAAGTCATAACTCCATGCTTCTTTTTTCATTTGTATAATCTCATGTTGCATAATATTACCCCTTTTTACCAATGTATTTTTTACAAATGATTTAAATTTATGAAAGGGTAAAGTTAAAAATGTCTGCGGAATTTTATTATAGAAACGTATACCTTGCCTTGCCTTGCATTGTGTGGATTACATGCATCATATCGACACCAACAATTTATACTTACTCGAATTTTAGTGAAAATCGTTTTCTTATGCGAAGTCGCTTAAAATATGTTATTTTATATGTATTAAAAAAATCGCGGAATACAAAATTAAGGAAATTACAAATTTTGTACAACGCTAACCAAAGGCAAATTTTGAAATCACTCGATTTAAAGTACGCTAACAATTATCACCGGAGTGTGAGCACACTCTCGAGTTAGCTTAGTGTAAATAATTGGAGTCGATAACATAGAATTAGCTTGCATTATGTAGATTAAATAATAAGCATTCTTGTAGTAAATTGAATTATAAAAATTGTAACTCAATTCAAATTGGAGCAGGTTCATTCGATACTAAAAATCGTTTAATTTCAGCATGGAAACGCGACAACGTCGAGCGAAACCTCCGTAGGCACGAACACGGCGACGGTCACCGCCACCCCGGGACCGAGTAAAGCGCCACCACCCGCCGCAAAGTTCCGCCACGGTCTGCTGCAACTCATGATACACACCATCGATCCCATGCACGACGGTGAGTTAGGTATGCACCGCGCTTTGCTTTCACTAACACTTACTAATTCACACGATTCGATTTTGAAAACAGATAATAAATAATAATTCAAATCGAGTCATGGTTAAATTATATTTAATCGATTTATTTTGCTTTAATTCGTTTTAAAGTTCGAATCGATTTTTCAGTTGATCAATTAAATTCGATTCGTGTGAACTCCGACTTATTGATAAATTTAAGTCAATCAATTACTCAATGAATTAATCGATAACTAAATGAAAAATATTGAATAATAATTAAATCTAAATCCTATTTTCAAACGAAAGAAAATAGTTCTTACGTTGTTATTCTCAAATTATTCCAATGCAATTCATCACAACTCACAGAGTGAATGAATTTGAACGAATCTAATATTGTCGTTATATGGGATATTAAAAAAAAAATACATTTGAAACTTGAAGACTAGTCTGATGATAACTGTTCTCATCCAATCAAGATATATAGACAAAAATATTATAAAGGGTTAAGTTTGTTTGTACATTATCCTATTACCGTTCAATAGCATTTTTAAGTGATGGTTACGCCATGGTAAATGTTACATCCACCACAGTCAGTTAATACTAATATAAGTTAATAAGTAGATATGCAAACGTATTACAATCTATATACCTACATAAAAAAGAAATACCTCTAATTGACGAGTCACGCTATCTCAGAAAATATATCACCTACAAAATTGAAATCAGCCAAGTTCCTTAGAGAGTGTTCTTTTTATGGTATAGGTTGGCAAGCATATGGGCCACCTGATGCTAAGTGGTCACCATCACCCATAGACAATGACATGAAATATTAACTATTCCTTACATCGTCAATGTGCCACCAACCTTGGGAACTAAGATGTTATGTCCCTTGTGCCTGTAGTAACACTGGCTCACTCATCCTTCAAACCGGAACACAATAATACTGAGTAGTTATTTGGCGGTAGAATAGGGTGGTACCTACCCAGACGGGCTTGCAAAATCTCTACCACCAAGAAATAGTAGAGGTCTATGAACGAATTTTACTTAACTCACCCCACCCCTGAAAGGGTAAACCGGGATTTGAAATAATGAAGCTAATAAAATATAATTACAATGAAATTTTAATTAATTCGCGTTATTTCGAACTATAAATCTCTGAACATTTAACTAATGTCAATTGTTTCAAGCAATTGAGTACTTGATTGACGTAAATGAACCGTAGAACGTAGTATAAATAAAGCTGTAAAATATCAAGCTAAATTAATTTTACTAATTGTTTAATTATTATTAATAAAGCTTGACATAATCATTTTATAAATATATGAACATCGACGTGTACATTATATCTCGTGACTGATAATTACGGATACCATTACAAAATATAAAAATTAGATGAAATTATAAAAAGTCGTATACCCACCAAACCACATTATAATAGGATGGTGGGTTAGGGTGTACACTAGGGTCTTAAATAGGGGGAATGTTTGATGTTTATCACTCGTTGTGTGAGTTTGAGTTATATAGGTTATTTGTAATGTACTATATTTTTGTACAGATTGTTTACGCTCAATATATATGCACATATACACATAGTATTAAAACATATATACGAATATTTTAAATCGCAGCAGCTTGACACGGCAATTTATCGTCGCCTGCATATTTAAATGTTTCGTCGCCTTTATACGTACACCAAAGCTTGAACTTCATACAAAATTTATGTTAAAACGCACCACACATGACCGCTTAAACCACTCTTTACTGCCATTTCACGCAAACGAAATAAAAAAAACACTCCTCTTTGTGTATAAAATTTGGTTTCTTTATACAGAGATTAATATCAACAATTAGCTTTTTGTACATTCTGTAAATATTGTTTATTTGGACGTTTATAAGACATGAGTAGTTGTTCTGTAAATACAAAGTCGTAGAAGATTATCAGTTACAGTTACAGTAACAGCCTGTAGATTTCCCACTACTAGGCTAAGGCCTCCTCCCCCACTAAGGAGAAAGTTTGGAACATATTCCACCACGCTGTTCCAATGCGGTTTGGTGGAGGCACATGGGGCAGAATTTTGATGAAATTAGTCTAATAGTAATGCCTGGGTTTAAACTGCAACCATCGGTTAAGATACTCGCGATCTAACCTCTGGGCCATCTCAGCTCTAGAAGATGATCCTTAAGTACAAAATCAAATCAAAATATACTTTATTCAAGTAGGCTTACAAGCACTTTTGTATCATGTAATAACTGTATTAAGGGAAGCTACCACCGGTTTGGTATGTAAATTCTACCGAGGAAAATAAACCGAGAATAAACTCAGTAATTACTGTTTTTCACAATGTAAAAATATAGTCATGTTAGTTAAATACAATTAAATCCTGCCCGGAAGTCAACAAGTACTAATACCACGACTTTTTATAGTCTGTATAATCTTGTATTGAATAATATGCCTTCCTTACCAAAGTTTTTCTTACAAATTATTTGAATGAATTAAATGAATGAATTATTCTTTATTGCACACCACAAACAAAAAAAAAGAAAGTAACACAAAATTAATAAAATACAAAAAAAAAAATAAAAAAACAAAAATCAAAAGAAGTACATTAAAGGTGTTGTACAACGGGCGACTTATGGCTTATTAGTCATCTCTTCCAGACAACCCAATCAAGGGGAGATTTCAATATTTGAATGTATGAAACGGCAAAGTTAAAAATGTCCGTGGAGTTTTAATACAGAAACCGATACCAAAAGGTAACATGCGACATTGACTATTATAACGTTTGAATAATTAATGCATCACCAGAAATCGGTTAACAATATTAGACAAATCAGATAAGAAGTGAGTTGATGCAAAAATTAATGTATTATAAAAGTATTCTATAAGAAGGATCTCGAATCTCACCTAGAATTACGAGCAGAAAAAAAGAAAATTTATAGGATCCACGTATCAACGTAAGTCAATTGACATAATTTCATAAGTGAGCTACGAGATTTCTTACAGAATCGTACCCTTCTTGATAATGAATAACAATTTGGAAACAATAACAATAAAATATATAAATTCCATAAACTTAAAATCACTGTCCGCAAACGAATCATACAAATACTTGGGTATGTCGGAAGCGTTAGGCATCAATGTTTAGGAGCGTTTCTTTGGTCGCCTGAAAAAAGTACTCAAATTAAATTTTAGATATATAAAAAGATATAATAACATAAAATCTTTTTTATATATGTTGCTTAGGAGGCTTTCAATTAAAGACTGATATCTCTCTCTTTCCTTCATCGCGATTTTAATATTGAAAAGAAAAAAAAAAACATTATTTCAGGAATCACAACTTATGTCAGCTAATAATGTTTAAAGGAACTATACATTATACATTAAATGATACATTGGAACAAAAAATCAAACTAATATTCGGTAAATTTACTGACAAGTATAAAAATTTCTAATCATTAGCTTTTTTCTGCTGACTCTACTTTAATTGAGATTTTTTTATCGTGACTGCGCAAACGACTGATACGAAAATACGTTACACTATTTTGAAAGTAAATCGTTTGACAGAAAAGCTGAAAGTAAACGGATTATCTCGGGACATGAAGAGTTCGGTACAGTATCCACGAACGTACTTAACAAAGATAACAGAAGCATGAGAAGGATAACATGGGCCAGAAGTATCTGAGATTCTGACAAATGATAGTCTGAGACCGAAAGAAGGGTCTTTGAAAAATATTTTTGAAAGTACTAGATCGCCAATTAAAGATGTTTTATGATCAATTCACTTTTTTTTACCGGCTAAAATACATACTTTTAGCAAACCATGGTGCATATGTACCGTAAAATATGTATATTCAATATGATATTATATTAATACTAAATAGAAATCAAAATGTTTGTACGAATGAAACAAAATTTAAGATAAATGTTTTTTTTGTGATTAAAATAATAATATCCACTAAATTTATTTTAACTATGACACCTTTGTTCGTTAGTTATACATTAACAATAATACATTAGTAATACATAAAATGAAATTTAAACAAATACCAGTTACTCATAAGTAGATACCAGTAACAACAAGCTACCTAACAAACCTCATCCTTCTTCCAAAGCGCAATGACCCGATTTTAATTCTTGCAAAAGTTTGCTTGAATCTGATTTACGTCGTAAATAAACTGTTTAAGCGTGTGTTAAAATATGAACGTGAAAACCTCAGCCGAGACAAACTTGACCGGTTTTTGTTAAAACAATATTTACCGCGTGAATGTCTTATATAAGTTGGACGTGGAGTTCAGCGTTGTGTATTTGGGTCACGCCAGCGTCACGGCTAAGGGATCTTCGCCGACGATTACTCACGGCGTTCGTATAACTTTGGTTTCTTTTTGTGTCGCACGGGTGTTGGCTCTTATTCATAACGCTAAACGTGTTCAATTAAAGTATACCTCACTCCGAGGTTCTAGGTTATTCACGTTAAGTTGATTAAAAGTTTAGTTTAGATGTTATTGAATTTCGTGATATGATTTTTACATCCATCGTCAACGCCAACATGAAATACTATATGAATTTTGTATATGTAGCGATGTATATACAATTTTCCATTATAATCATTGCTGATCTGGACCAGATTACTCTGCCTGCTTTATAAATATTGTTTATAACTATAGAATACTGTTTGACGACCTCCATGGTCGAGTGGTAAGTACACCGGTTTTTATGGGTACGCCACTCCGAGGTCTCGTGTTCGATTCCCGGTCGATTTGATGTAGAAAAAGTTCATTAGTTGTCTTAGGTCTGGGTGTTTGTAGTACCTTCGTTACTTCTGATTTTCCAAAACACAAGTGCTACAGCAATTTAAACCGGGATCAGAGTAATCATCATCACATACATTGTTGTCTCATATTTGATAAGACAGTGTTTGGATTATAATTTCGAGATTCATTTTATTTATACATTAAATAAAATTGGAATTTCTGTTAATATTAAAATGTTAATTTAGTATATGTTTACGGCAAATTTACCTAATTATTTAATTGCTAATCTGGAATGGCTAGACCGATTTTGACGGGACTTCTATCTGGCAAATAGCTGATGTGATAAGGAGTAGCTTACAACAATAACTTTTTTGTTAAATTCAGACGCGCATGAAATCGCCGACACAGCTAGTCTTAATATAACGTTACCTTTGAAAACATTCCAGCGCAAGAAAATTAAAGTTATAAATTTATTTTTGTTAATATATTATCTATTTTATTGTTTATACGGTTTTTTTTTTTCATTAGGTATTTTATTATCGTAGTATTTTTATAGACGAATGTCAATATAGTCACCTAACTAGCTTAAAGCTAATAGCTAATTTATGTTCAAAAATATATCAAATAATAGTTTTTATATAAGACTACATACCACCCGTAACTTCGTATATTTTCAAGTAAGCTTTAACAAGCAATTTTGAATCGTCATTTTACAAAACTGTCATGTACATGATAAGAGTACCCTATGTCCTTCCGTTAATTAGATTAAAACTTGCTTTATTTTTTAATAAAATTTTGTTCAGTGGTTTGATCGTTACGAAATAGACAGTCAGACATATTTAGATTCGAATCACCTATTTAACAAATTTTATATTTGTTTTTATATATAATTAAGCGAGTCATAAAACAATATGACTACTTTTATATGTAAACAGATAAAGCCTCATGACGCAATACTCCTCTAATTGTTCTTTTTAACTTCTGACTCATACTAAAATATTCTCCATGAACCTTTCCAAACTGGTATGACGGTCCGGTCAGTTGAAAGGTTTAGTGTAGAAAACGCGCTACAGTGCAATCTAGCGGTAACTTTCAACAATTTATATCATAAAAAACCTTTTTACATATATGTATGTAAGTATAATTTAAGTACCTATTTGTTTTTAATAAACATTCACAACGAAAATTAAACAAAGCAAGAATATTTTCAAAATGTAATATCAACAACAGCCTGTAAATATCCCACTTCTGGGCTAAGGCCTCCTCTCCGATTGAGGAGACGGTTTGGTATATATTCCACCACGCTGTTCCAGTACGGGTTGGTGTAATACACATGTGGCAGAATTTCTATGAAATTAGACACATGCAGGTTTCTTCACGATGTTTTTTTCACCGCCGAGCTCGAGATGAATTATTATATACAAAGTGTTTAATATAGGATGTATAAATTCCATTTCACGCTTTTTAAACGTAAACATTTGTAACAAAACTCGTTCCGTTTCACGAAAAATATGTTAATTGTGGTGTCGGAATTTCGAAACACACGAGCCAAGTTCATTTAACATTATGCCAGGTTTTAAGCTAGCATCAGAATTGCAAGCTGCACCAAGTTTACGACTGCAAACCGGTATTAGCAAGCAGTTAAACTACAAAGTTGAGCTTATATGAATTATTACTTTGCATACAAACATTCATCAGATGATGAAGAAGAGCATGTGTGTGCATCTTAGCCGATGATTACGGGTTCAAACCCAGGTAAGCACCGCAGAATATTCATGTGCTTAATTTGTGTTGATGAAAACATCGTGAGGAAAACTACATGTGAGAGAGGAAGAAAAGCCTTAACGAAGCAGTGGGAAATTTACAGTCTGTTGTTGTTGGTGTTCAGAACTAATAAAAATTCACGGAACAATCATATCTATATCTATATAGCCTTAAAACCTATTCTCCCGTAAAGTTCTGGAGATGTGATCAACACAAACGTGCCGGATTCTCATTCGATACACACACTCTCTCATACCGTTGACCTTAGGATGATGGGATGAAACATAATACAAATTGACACCATAAACTTATGACTAACCCGATTTGAAGCCGTAATCATTAGAGCTATATTTCCTAACACATGAACAGTTTCAGAATACTGTGTTATAAATATTGATTCTCTACACGTAATACACAATAAGTAATTTATAGAAAATTAAACCGACTTTATAAATTAGACACAGCTAGTGAACTGAAAATAAAAAATACTATGAAACTACTGGACCGACTTTAATCACACTCACACTGTTCCCTGAGTTGAAGAGTACCTAACTTAAATAATATATTATCATTTCAATACTACTTTAAATTTTCGAAAAATTCGTGAATAAACATACAAACATGCACTTACGAAATTAAGCACATGTGCTTGGAAGCCTAAATCGATTATAATACTCAAATATAATTAAATTCTAACAATGTTACATACATGCATGTCAAACTGATAATCACCTTTTTTAGAAGTTAGTTAAAACCTAACGGCTCGTAATAATCTAGATACAACAATCAAAGATAATCTATATATCTTGGACCTTAAATTACTTTTTAAACTAATATACAATTTGAATTTAATAATAATTTTAAAATATGTTTTATCTATCTTTATTTTAATATTGTAGTGTATCTTTATTAATATTGTAATTATACCCGTGAAATACCGGGGTAAGTCGCTAGTATGTGATAATTTTTGACTATTTCCTTTTTTAAACTATTTTCCTCTATAATTTTGTTTTTAAATACATTAAAGCAAAGTTGTTTTATTATCTGTAGGAATATGAGGTAAATAGTATGAAAAATCATTATCTAGACTTTAAAAGGAAGAAGAAATTAAAAGAAAAGAAAAGAAGTAAAGAGAATATGTGCCAAGCTCGGAACGAAGATCGAAAAGTACGGTACATTCAGACATTAGTAATTGAAAGTACTAAATTTTCATTTTGTTTGTGTACTTTCTTTTACTAAAGTCTGCGTGGACCACGTCACCTGAAACCTGTACCTGGGAGTCTAAGTAAGTTACAAAGACCACAGAAGGATTAGAATGGACAGCAGGAAAAATGGCGTAAGTTACCTTCTATGCTATAACTTGAATTAATATTTAAATAACTTTAGTTTTAGCGTGTTCAAATATATTATTATTATGATATCCAAATTCCTTTTTTCTATTAATTTGTTCTAATATAAAATTGTGTAATTATATTATATTTTTTAAGTATGGATTGTTTTATATATTCGTGAATTTAATTGAACATAACAATGCATGCCATAATTACTTGTAACTAAAAGTGCAACACACTTAAGGCTTATAAATACAGTGTTATTGTCAATTTTATTAGTAAATTAAAAAATGTGACTTATATGATTTACATCAAATGTATGTATCGAACAGTGTCAGTATTTATTGATGGTGATATCATCGTGAGATATTTTTTTTTATCATTCTTAAATAAATAAAAGTCGTAGCCATTTCGATTTTATCTTACTGTGAACATGAAAACCAAGATGGCTAATTAGTTAGAACGTGCGTAACCTATGATTGCGGATTCAAATTTCAGTTTCTGGGAATGAAACGATCGCCTCCTGGTTATTTCATCTCATATTAAATTGTTTATATAATATATGAGACAAATAAAAAAAAAATAAACAAAAAGCGGCTGAGTTTCTTTCTCAGGTCAGGGTATTTTCTTTTCCGAACCGGTGGTAGTGGTTCAATTGACCATCAATAAGAAAGTGTAATGCTTCTATATTGAATAACTACCCCGGATTTGCATTTGATTGATTTGTGTTTATACCTAACATTGTGTTTGGTGCAAAATAACATCGTTAGGTAAACTTCTCCCCAAAGGAAGAGCCCAGTAGTGGAATATTAACATGTGAATTAACGCCGTTAAAGTTATTTGACAAATAGTAACACTGTAAATTTCCCACAGCTGGGCTAAGGCCTCCTTCTCCCTTTTTAAGAAGATGGTTAGAAGCATAATCCACGCTTCTCCAATGCGGGTTAGCTTCACATGTGGTAGAATTACCATGAATTCAGACACATGTAGGTTACCTTAAGATATATTTCTTCACCACATTTCTTCAACTGTCGGTTAAGATGTAAAATTTCTAACCACTCGGCTATCACTTCTCAAATTATCTCACATTTCAGACAAATTTTGTAAGGGCGGTTCTTGTAAAACAAAATCTTATATACAAATATTACTCATTTTACAGTGTGGCTATATAGAGTCGGGTTTGCCATTTTGTATTTAAAACTTGCTTTTATATAAAGTGTGCTGAAATAATGTAGGTCGTACTCGTGACCTTAAAGCAACTGACCCTTCAGTCTTTGTGGCTAGAGTACACTTTGGTGTATAATTTTTATCCAAATGTAGAATATAATCTAGAAATACAGTAAATTATCTATTTTTAAATATTTCAAAAACTACTACAACGATTTGAAAACGGATTTTTGTAGCATATACATGGGTGGACTGGCAAAAATCCAATGGTATGCGTCACAAGCCAAAGGCAACAGAGGCATAATGTTCGTTGTGCCTATAGTTACTAACTCACTCACTATCACACCGAAATACAACAATTCTAGTCATTACACCGTGATGGTAGAATATAACATAAGCGGGCTCGAACTATCCAGCCGAGCTTACACAAAGCCCTAACACTATGAAACTAAGCCCTTTACGTAGTATCTACATTTCGAACTGATTGTAGCTTCACTTAATACAGTTTTGTAAAATGACGATTCAAAAATACTTATTATAAAGCCTACTTGAGTGATTTGAATTTTATAAAAAACAAATTTGTGTTAGAATATAATTTAAGTCAACAAAACAATTTACATTCGACTATTTGTGCAAAACTGGTACCAATAAAGGCCTGCATAGATCACCAGTCGGCTATCCTGCCAACTTTGCGACTTTAAATAAAAAGGTCGAAGCTTTAAATAAAAAAGGTCGAGAATGAAATATTTTAAGAGCTGTTCCGTTCTGTTGAATAAGCACTAATGTGACCCTTGAGTGTAAACGAGCTGATATTTCTCCCACATGTTTAAAACTATATTATGATATACAAACATAGAAGCAAAAACCTTTTTTTTTTTTAATTTTCACAATAAATAATTTAGTTCATAATTATGAACTTGTGTACCAAGCCCTTTACATGAAAGAGTTCAATAATTCCACGATTTCGCGATAGCGTTTAAAAATTGAGTGGAAATTTCAAATCCGATGGAATATTCTCTCGTTATATACCAATTACGAAAAAGGTGCGAGTTTAAGTACGTGCGTGAAAGGTCTGCTTTAAATATTTTTCATTACATTTGCATATAATAAATTACAATTTATTTAATTAAGTTAAATAAGATAAGGCGTGAAGTTGTCTATTTCGAGCGACGTAACACTTAACTGTCAGCTTAGAGGGTAACTTCATCACGTAGCCTTCAAGTAACCCTGTGTTCGCGCGTCAAAAAAGATACTTATAATTTTTAACACAACGCGCTAAAAGAAATATATAACTTCAAAAACATAAGAGTTAAAAACATTAAATGCTTATATACATACAAATATTAGCAGTGCCCGTGACCTTGTACGCGTTTGAATTTAACAAAAAATATATTATTTTAACCTAAGTTTATCCTTATCATATCAGTTAATCCTTGTCATATCAGTTATCTTCCAGTGAAAATCCCGTCAAAATCAGTCCAGGCGTTACAGAGATTAGCCGGACCAAACAGACAGACAGACAAAAATTGTAAAAAATGTTATTTTAGTATATCTATTATGTATACATATATATGCTTTGAGTAAAACAGGGCTATTTTAATATTACAAACAGACACTCAAATATGTACTACAGATGAATTAAAAATAGTAACTGTATAAATATTGACCGATCACAATTCTAAGAACCGGTGCCGCTGCGGAAAAAGTTGAAACAAAAAAAAGATCTAAATATTCCTGTCTTATGTTAAATTACCTATTTGTCCCATTTCTTTCGAAACACTTGTAGTAATGCTGCAAAAGCTTCATCAAAAGTATGACACCTCGCCTTATTGCCTCCACTGGTAACAGGAGGGCTGGTTCGTATTTTGCCCAGAGGATCGAAATTGCGATTCAACGGGGAAACACTGCTAGCATTATGGCCACCATTCCACGCGGTCAAGATTTATACAGTTACTTTTATTTTAAAAACAGGAATTAGTATTTTGAATTTGGAAATGATACATAAATTTTATTAACATACTACTACTCATATAATACTTTATAACACATACAGTTATGAAAAATATTATAAACATGACTTAAATAAGCATTGTTAATTATATTTTAGCAAGTGCACTCAACAGTATAAATTCAATTTTTTTTATATAAAGCATTTCATGACATTGATAAAAATAAGTAATCTATAAGTCCTAATAAAATCTCTTGTCCTGACTGACTATCATTGTATATCTTACCACTGAATCTAGAAAGCTGAAGGCCTCCTCTCCCTTTAAAGAGAAGGGTTGGATCATATTCCACCACACTGTTCTAATGTGTGTTGTTGAAATACACATGTGGTAGAATTTCTATGAAATTAGACACATACAGGTTTCCTTACGATGTTTTCCTTCACCACCGAGCACGAGATGAATTATAAACAAAAATTAAGCACATAAATATTCAACAGTGCTTGCCTGGATTTGAACCCGCAATCATAACCGGGCCATCTCGGCTCAACTTAAGTAACTTAACAAATTTAAAAATAATAATTATTCTACCTATCTTATTTGAGATGGTTCAGTGAATATGAAAATATAATATCAACATTCTTTACCTTCTGTCAAAAAGTTCATTAAAAAAACGTTATAAAGACATTTTTAATGACGCTCTTCGAAATGACCTGTTTCCGATGTATTTAGCATTGATTTATAAAATATCCGTGTAAAATAGAAGTCGGAGTGCTCGTCGCTAAGCCCCCGGCCCTCGATCCGTTATCACTCTCGAACATTCTACTTCTATTGAACTAGCCACTTGACACAAAAAAAGATGAAAGCGAGGCAAAGGCGACGTTTTTAGTGATTTTGTAATTTTTCTATAAATATATTTTAGCATAATTATATCCGGCGCGTATATCATTCTTGTATATATATGTAGATTTAAATTGAACTAGCTTAGACATTTTCTGCCTCGCACAACCACCACCAACCACAACCGATACGACATGGGAACCTTCAAGAAAAGAGCGTACTCCTTTCTTAAAGGCCGGCAATGCACCTGCCCCTGGTGTTGCAGATGTCCATGGGCGGTGGTAGTCACTTTCCATCAGGTGAGCCTCCTGCTCGTTTGCCAGCTATCATATAAAAAAAATAACTAAAATACATATATAACTAACATTTAGTGTAATTACAGGCAAGGGACATAACGTCTTAGTTACCAAGTCTGGTGGCGCATTGGCGATGTAAGGAATAGTTAATATTTCGCATAGCTCTAATTTCTATGGACGGTGGTGAATATATTAAAAGATTAAAATGTCCTAAACGATTGGTCTTAAAGGCAAATCTACCAAGTATGACTAAATTATCAAAATGTAAAAGATAATTTTCTAAAAACTCACCGCGGTGAAGGAAAACGTCCTTAGCAAAAGTGCACATATAACATGCATGTCATATATTTATATATCTTGACACAAAATTCATAAACGTGCACAAAAAAATCTGCTTAGTCGGGTGTGTGGAACTTCATTAAAATTTAGTTTAATAATTTGACCCACACAGTTTCAGGTGTAATTATATTTTAGAGGCTTTTTAAAAATAGCCCAATATCTCAAAAATTGAAATCAAAATCAAAATAAACTTTATTCAAGTGGGCTTTTACAAGCACTTTTGAATCGTCATTTAACAATTGAGTGAAGCTACCATCGGTTTGGAAAGTAGATTCTACCGAGAAGAACCGGCAAGAAACTCAAGAGTTACTCTTTTTCAATATTTAAAAAATACAATCATGTAAGTTAAATACAATTATATATGTATGTTATGTATCCTGCCTGGAAGTCAGCAGGTATTAATTCCAAGCTTTTTATCATCTACAAAATCTTGTATCGAATAATATGCCTTTTTTACCAATGTATTTTTATAAGCGATTTGAATTTACGAAACGGCAAAGTTAAAAATGTCTGTAATCTGTAAATATAATTTAAAATATAGCATATCTGCCAGTGATTTATTGCCCATATCCCTAGTCCAGTGGATCGTGAGGCTTAAGCTCAATCCAGACAGATTAACGTGTCAAGCAGATTCCAATCTGGGATTGATATGTCGAATCTCCGTTTTAAATTTATTTTACATTTATTAATAACCGATCGAATTGAATAAAAATATTTATATTATATTCGAAGATTCGATTTTACATTTTCATTAATTACTTTGTTTAATAGACAGGTTAACTGACAAATCGGTCCATGTTTGAACACCAAGTCAGGCCTCTATAAAGCTGTTGGAATTTTTTGGTCAATAATTTTCTAGAACAGGTCTATAGTTATAATAGAGCATACGAACCACTATTTTTGTACGCTTTTGTGCAGAAGGCTAGTCTGTCTATCAGACAGACTATCGTAGGTCTAAACCTAGAGTGACAACATTAAGAAAAACGTCCATAAATTACTCACCTAAACTCACTCAACGTTAAAAAACTGGAATCATCAATAGCTCGCTGCAAAAATAATTACTTAATTAAATATTCCCGTATCCGAAATCAATCAAATTACTGATGACGGTAGCACGCCATTACATACGAGTATATGAATACCGCAAGATGTGACCGTTTCCTCATTGATCGGGATAAAAATTCCAAATGCGTACCTCAAATAGAAAATCTGCTGAGTTCAATTTCTCATTGAAGAATATAAGTAGGATTATCATACACCCCGACTCTTACATATTACATTAATGTTAATTTCACGTTGAATTCTATCTGCATACCGTACTGAAAACGGTTATATGTGTACTAGCGACCTGTCCCGACTTTGTACGGTTGCAAGACCGATACTAAATATGCTACATAATTTGTTTATTTACGACATCACATTAGAAACTTCTGAAATTATCAGTGTTTCTTTACTATATTGTCCATGTATTATATACAAAAACCTTAATCTCGAATCACTCTATCTATTAAATAAAAAAACCTCATTAAAATCCGTTACGTAGTTTAAGCATACATAGGGATATAGGGACAGAGACAGCGACTTTGTTTTATACTATGTAGTGATACGTATTGAAAGCCGAGATGGCCCAGGGGTTAGAATACATAGTTACATACATTTCAACCGATGAACTTCAGGTGATGCGGGTCACTGAAAGTACCACTGAAGTTTCATGTGTTTAATATGTGTTTATAATTTATCTCCCGCTGGTGAAGGAAAACATCGGAGGAAACTTCCATGTGTCTAATTTCAACGAGTATTGGAGCAGCGTGTTGGAATATACTCCAAACCTCTTCAAAAATTAAATATTGTTGTAATTTTACATTTATATTATTATTTGAAAAATTTGAATTTTTAATACCTCCACAAGTAATAAGATTCAAAGCCGTCTTGTAGAATGTACCAATAAGTCTCATGAATTAGAAATAACATTTAAAAAAAAATTGCGGTAACGAACTTAAATAATGCAAAACAAGATTTAATATTGAATGAAAAGAATATAGTAATTTCGTTGTCAAGTAAAGATGTGATGAGATTCGTCAATATGAAAATAATTGAATTTGTGACACATACGCCATATTATACGATAATGATACAATTTACGATAAAAAAACACTAGTTAAAATTTGTTATTTTTGTAGTAAACAAGGGACGAACGGACAAAACGAATGAAAAAAAAAACAAAATTTAAATTTAGAACAACTCCAAGACATGATTTATTGTGAAATTTATTATCAATTATAACCTCTAAGAAGGTATTTATTCATTCATCATATCATTCACTCCTCCAAATCATACTATTTCAAATACCACCCTGTATATATTTATTACAAAGTATATAACAGCGAGAAATGCTGAATCAATTTGAAACTTTCAAGAGAGGCCAATTATATTGTTCAAAGTTCAATCTCTGGCGATAAAGCTATCTCACATTCTCGAATACGTCTTATCTTAAACTTAAATACGTTTTAAACTTAACCGAACCATAGATATAATAATCTAATTCCGCCATCTGCTTTTCAAACAGACAGACGTATGTCCGAACTTGGTAACTTTGCCGTTTCTAACAATTGTTATAGCTAGTTCGATATCGCATCTGACCTATTTTTAGTTCTCAGTTAAATTGTTAACAGAACCAGCAACGCGATCGGATTCTATACGACGCTAGATGTAATGCACACTATTTTTAATTACAAAATATGTTCAGGTGAAAAGCGTTAATATTTTCAATGTATATTAATATCTTAGCCTGATTAGTATTTGCTAGCATTCATATTTGTATGAAGTCCATTAAATATAGAAAGTCATAAAATTATATAAGTTTCGGTATAAAATTTTCGATGTATGTTTTTCCTAGTTGTTTCAAAGTACAATATGTATTTCAAAGCGTAAGTAATATTAAGTTTAATCTTTAATTTTGGTTACTTTAATTGATGTACATCAAAATTAGTTTTTTATATATGATTTTAAGTTCTTTTAAAGTAACATTAGGAGTGTATTTGACTATTTTGGAAATAGAATTTATTCATTCAATGTAAATAAAGATCAACAAATTTACAGTATGATAATAGAACGAATGATGAAGAAAGACTTTGTCAAATGTCTCTGTATGTTTTTAATATACAATAGCGTTAATAATTTCGTCTACGCCTTGTACATGGTTATACTAGTTAATCAATTATTGGAAACTTTTATTTATCATGATTTGTTAACATTTGTTATTTATAAAATATTATTATAAACTGTTTGCTTTGACACAAATAAATAGATACTCACTCACTAAATTATGATTACATTAATTGATTGATTAATTTAAAAAAATATTACTTAGATAACCGAGAGAATATTTCCAATTATTTTCATCGTCTAAGACCAAATATCATCACAACGAATTCCTACTAAACTTAGTCATTCTGAGTTTCAATATAATACTAATTGAGTCGAGATAATCCATTAATCTGAACATGAGATTTGAAGGGTCACGCGTTCGAATCTGGACAACTACTAAACTTTTCACTTGATACCGGAAATTTTATGTACTCGTAGGGACTTAATTTACACACTATCTAATTGAAAACGTCCTAAGTAATTTTGAAGATTTGAATCTATAAATATATAAATATCTACGCACATACTGATCACCGTAACACAAGAAGAAGCGTTTACCTCAACTTTTACTAATACTATGCAAAGGACTATAACTTCGCCGAAAGCAACCGTTCCAATTGCTTTTTTTGCAATGTGGTACAACTTAGTAGTTTAAGTTACCTTAAGTACTAAAGTAAATGGAGCTGAGATGGCCCAGTGGTTAGAACGCGTGCATCTTAACCGATGATTGCGGGTTCAAACCCAGGCAAGCACCACTATATATATGTGCTTAATTTGTGTTTATAATTCATCTCGTGCTCGGCGGTGAAGGAAAACATCGTGAGGAAACCTGCATGTGTCTAATTTGCCCCGCATTGGAACAGCGTGGTGGAATATGTTCCAAACCCTCTCCTTAATGGCAGAGGAGGCCTTATCCCAGCAGTGGGAAATTTACAGGCTGTTACTTTACTTTTTTACTTTAAGTACTAAAGTATCATATCAAGTAATAAAATAATATTATAACTGTAAACTTCTTCCCAGGTAAAGTAGACGAGAAGGCGACACAGCTGCATGCGATAGCCTCGCTCAAGGTGCTCCTGGAGGCGACGAGGCCGACAGCAGGCGGTGCTGGCGCCGCCGCTGCGAGGCACTCCGCCGCCGCCGCACAAGCCAAGGAGACGCCTCTTGACCTCCCCAATGGAGGTCTAGCGGACGTCCAGTTAGATGCTATAGAAGAGGTAGGAAATAAAATTGCTATTATATATCCATATATATAATAATTATATATAACATTGCGCATGATATGTTATAGTGTAAGTGTGTACGCAAACACACATATGCACTGTAATATATATGTTACCGATCATAATCTTACAATTGCGCGAGATAGACAATAAACAAATTGTTTAATTAAAGTTTCTTCTCCTTGTCCCAATTGCGGGACTGTAAAGGATATATACCACATTTTAATGTAGTGTGTTTGTAGCGAACCCCTCCTAGCACAACTGACAGATAAATCGATGGGAATATGTAAAAATTATTTTGCTAATCCTACTTCTGAACTACCCAGAATTATGTATAATATAGGTAAACATAATATAAATAAGCGTCACTAGATGACATGATACGTGTAATTATTGTAAGGACATCATTTTTTTTTTAAATCTACCAGAGCAACATAGTCACCTAAGTGACTCAGCTCTTAAAATGAGAATAAAAAAAAAATCTTTAATTTCGAGTAACCGTTCCTATCTTATTAATTAGTATGGATTAGTAGAGAAAAGGGGATTTGACATAAAAAAGTGTGATATTAAAAACAAAAAAAAAACAAATAATTTCTAAATAAATGACAAAAGACCTAATCATAAAATCTTTAAAGCTTAGAATAATCAAAAAAAACACAATGATATGGTATTGTATGAATCAAACGAAATGGAAATCAAAATGTTACATAACAGTCCTTTACAAGCGCTTTTAAATCGTCATTTTTCAGAAATGTATCAAACGTAAAGTACCAACATTCGGAATGTAGATTAAACATTATTATACATTATATATATTGTATATTATAATTGATATAATAATATTATAAATGTAAAAGTAACTCTGCCTGTCGCTCTTGCACGACCAAACCAATGAATCGAATTTAATTTAATTTGGTGTGAAGCAAACTTGAGATTCAAAGAAGGACATACAAGGTTTTTTGCCTAACACGCGACAACCAACCCCCTAAAAGCGACTGAAGCCGCGGGCGGAAACTAGTATAAATATAAACAACAACGAGTATTAAGATTATATGTATAAGTTTCAAGTCAGAGCACTCCAGTGACTGCGTCGTTTTTAAAAGTTCATATGACTTCTTGAACTCGCAACTATTTCAATATTTATAAGAATATTAACAAAGTTTTTTGGCCGAACTCCCGATGAGACTTTGAAACTTAATTTCGCTATAGTACTTCCGAACTGTTTTATACATAAAGTGACACATCAAGTTTGTTACTGATATGTGAATTAGGTCGTTTTAAATCTTTCGACAATAGCAATATTTTAGAGGAAGTTTTTTTTTTTTTTTTATGGCATAGGTGGCAAACGAGCTGGAGGCTCACCTGATGGAAAGTGACTACCACCGCCCATGGACACCTGCAACACCAGGGGACTTGCAGGTGCGTTGCCGGCCTTTCAAAAAGGAGTACGCTCTTTTCTTGAAGGTTCCCATGTCGTATCGGTTCGGAAAAACCGCCGGCGAATTTGGAATACATTCCACCACGCTGCTCCAATCCGCGTTGATGGATACCCATGTAGCATAATTTCCTTGAAATTAGTTATATACAGTTGTCCGTCAACGAGCACGAGATAAATTATCTATAAGATAATTAATTATCACAGGGTTCGGCTGATAGCAACATGAACTTTTGATTTTCCATTAGAAAATTTATTTATAAAAAATACATTGATAAGTTTTAAGAAAAGAATCCGATACGATACTGATGTGTCCTCGTTCCTCACGTTTATCAGGCGCGTCACAGCACATCCTGTGACGGAGCCACGATCGTGACTTTCGGAATCCGATCGAATAAGGCGTCAAATGACTTCCGATTCGCTACATGATGATGCATTGATTCTTTTCTTCTCCGAATCTTTTTATTTGGAACGAGGTTACTGATACTAACTTTATACCTATATATATAAGGTAATTTTTGTTCATATTCGTCTTTATACAGTGTTATTGGTAATTCGACGTATTCCCATTAGGAGGTGCTGGAGGTGACTATTTGCAATAATTTTATCCCCCACATGCATAGTGCAAAAGCGAACCACTTTTGAGTTATCACGTTTTTTAATTATTTTCAAAATAAGCAAAAAATGCAACTTCAAAAATGTATATTAAAAAAATTATCAATTAACATCTATTTTTTTCTTCCGATTTATAAAAAATATTAAACACCGGGTATTTTTCAATATTTAAAACATTATTTACCGGTCCAAATTTAAAAACGCGAGACGGAAAACGATATCATTTCCTTGTTATATGAGTAATGAATATGTTCCAAACCTTCTCCACACAGAGAGAAGAGGCCTTAGCTCAGCAGTGGAAAATTGACAGCCTGTTGTTATTGAAACCGGGCTGGGTCACTTGTTAGTATTATGTACTGATATTGTTCCTGGTTTTGCAGATTGGAGACCTGGAGGATGACACGATGCCGCTGGATATGTCGTGGCCCTCCGGTTTCCGCAAGCGGATCACATATTTGTTGGTCGCACCCATTGTCTTCCCATTATGGATGACCCTCCCGGACACGAGGACTCCGAGAGGTACCAAACAGATTACATAAGACTTGTGTTTTTAATAATTTATTGGGAATCCACCAGAAAAAAAATCTTCTACTCTTATCATCCTCCCACCTTTTGATCTCTTCGTCGTGGAATTAAAGAAAGTACATGTACATGTACCAGAGAGTATATGAAATTATGTAGTTTTCCCTATTCCCTAATGACCAGAATATTCTTCAAAAGCGATTTAAAAAGACAAATTATGCCCCAGAAAAACGCATACTGCCTAATTGTATTGGTTATATAATTAAATAAAATTAAAACATACCGCCGGAATAAGTAATAAAAGATAATCCAAATTTAATATTATTAATACGTCAATAATATTAATGTTATTCAATATTATTAATATGACTTCATAAGACTATTATTATTTAAAAAGACTCCTTTCTCACTACCGGAAGAGGGTACATGTTGATAATAATCTTGTATTCGATTTGGTTGCTTAACTTAACGTAATCTGAGGCAATGTTAACAAAATAATAATAATTTATTTTCTTTTTCCAGGGAAGAAACTGTTCCCTGTAACATTTATAGGGTCGATAGTTTGGATAGCGTTTTTCTCCTACCTCATGGTGTGGTGGGCGAACCTGGTGGGGGCGGCAGCCTACGTGCCTCCCGAGGTGATGGGGCTGACGCTCCTCGCCGCGGGTACTTCGGTGCCGGACCTGATCACCTCAGTCATTGTCGCGAGGAAAGGTTTTGGTGACATGGCTGTTTCAAGCTCCGTGGGCAGTAATATATTCGACGTCACTGTTGGGTGAGTTGACTTCTCATAACTTACACGATAATTAGAATCAATCCTTTAAGTGTGAAAACACTTATATTAAAAGTAGAACCTCTTCCACCCCTGAAGCATAAAGTATTGAAACAATAAGTGGAAAAGTGAAGCTAAGAATAAAAAAAATATATGAATAGAGATATATTTAAGCATAAATTAGTAAAATATAAATGCATTTTATATGGGTATGGTAGTGTATGGAAGTGTACGTATGTCTACTAATCTTGGAGTAAAAGTATGTATAATTTAAAAGCTGGACCGACTTTGACGGAACTTTAACTGGTAGATAGGTGATGTAATCAGGAGTAATTTAGACTATTACAGTAGCCTTTTTTAAGTTGAAACGCACACAAAGTTGCGGTCACTGGTCGTATTTCATATATTTTTTATACCTAACCGTTACATATATTTGACATATTCGTGTGTGTACTTATTTGTACGTGTGTGCATATAGTTTCAGGGTGTCCAAAGGCAATACATTGTATTTGAATATTACAGTTTAAAAAATCTGAAAACCGTCAGATTAAACTATTAGCAGATACACGATGACCAATTTATGGCAAATACACCAGAATTTTTTTGCCAATCATAATAACCGAAAAATACCCAAAACTATATATATCACGTAGATATGTTACGATATACACTTTTCGAGCAACCCGAACACACGATTTTTATTCGGATTTTATGTTTCATGAATCATTCAGTCGGTTGATTTGAAACAAAAAATATTTTTGGGGTTATTTGGAACTTTCGGAAAGGTTTCTAGTACCGTGACGTTAATGAGACATACAAGTCAAACTTACCAGGCAATCTTCTCCTTAATAAACTAATGCATTGTAACGGTTTAGGATAGCATAGAAACAGGATAACATGACCTTAACGATTCACCAAATTGTGAAGAAAAACCTTGTCCAAAAAAGAAATATTTCCGTATACGTTTTTCTTCAATAAAACCTTTTTTGTAGGTTCTTGACCTACTAGTGTCAAACCAGTGCCTAGTTGTAAATAAAATGATTAAATAGCATTTAAAAATACACCAGTCATCTTACTTATATCTTAAATATTCTCCTCTAGAAAAAGGGCCGATCCCTATTGTGGGACGCGACATGCGTTGACACATTGGTCCCGCCTCATAATAGGGAACAATGATAAAACGAGGCGCCCGGAAAATGAAGCGATCAAACAGAGTAAATGTTCGCCTCTAATTCCAGATTATATCTGGAAACGGAAACATGAAATATTTTTAAATTAAATAGATGATATATTTGTTTGAACATTATATATAACAACTACTGGAGCTGCAACTTAAATTGCAATATTTATTTTTATGTACGTACTGGTAGTCTGTAATACCTGACTTCGTATGAGCAAAATAAGAATAAAGCTACAACCCCATTCCTTCTCATAATTGACATTTCCAAAAATCCATTCTTTAAGTATGTAGTCATAATGGATCATATCTGTGAAACTAATTTTAGAAGGATTATTATGTAAATGCTGCAAAGTTTATATAGGCCACATTGTTCCGAGATAAGAAGAAGCCTGTTATTCAAAACTATAATCTATCTCTGTGCCAAATTTCATTCAGATCCGTTCAGCCATTTTATCATGATGAAGTAACGGACACTAATCACACGGACACAATCTTAGGAAAATATAAACAAAATTATATTTCTTTAATATTAGTTGCAATACTATGTGTAAATGAATTATTATAATATAAAATACATTCCTCAAATATGTATTATATGTAGCTTGATGTTCTAACTTTACATTTTCATCTCAACAATACATAATTCTTCTTAATTTTTATAAAAACGCCCCTGAAACTCAAGTCGCAGTTACGTCACGAGCTCGAACACATTTGGACCGGAGCCAAAAGCGAGGCGAGAGATATAGTTGAAAATAATTTTATTTTCCTTTCTAAATTAACTTGCAGCTTACTCTTGCGAACTTAAAATTTAATTGGAAAAAAATTGTTCGCTGCTTACAGACCATTTGGGTTTAAAGGGCTGTTATCAACGCTTTCATTGTTATTAGTTTGAATTATTTAATACTACTGGCATAGCTAAGTGTATATCAGATGTTTATGTGTAAGCGTGTAAACGCTATTGGTATTACAGATAGTATTGCGTATATACCCTCGCTTTAGCAGCCCGTAACAGATCTGATACGATCAAGAATATCAGTTGCGGGATCACTTTACATGCTTTCAGAGGCATAGAACTATAACACTGCCAAGTTACTAACTCTCTAATCTGAGAGTATCACAATAGAAAAATCTAATTATTGAACCGATAGTCAAGTTCAAGACTTGGATATTGTAAAAAGCAAAGTTTTGTGTGAGTCTTCCTGCCTCTTTTTAAAACATATTGATGGACCTATCATATGAAGTGTGCAAGCTGTAATTGTCAGTGTCGGATTTACCAATAGGCTAAGTAGACTAGAGCCTAGGGCGGCAGATTTAGAGGGGCAACAAATTTAGCCCAAGTTTGTTATCATCTTACAGAAATAAAAAAATACTTATAATTATATGGATACACATTACGTCCGTAATAATAAGCACGATAATTTCAAAATAAATGTAATAAGGTAATTAATTTGAATTTCAAAAGTCAATAGGGGCGGCAAAAATTGTATAACCTACTAGTCTACTAGCGGCAAATTTGTAAATCCGCCACTGGTTGTGTATTGTCAATAATTAAGAGACTACTTTACAATCTACCAATAGATGACTCTGGTTTAAGGCACGTTTCTGCAATGAGAAAACTAAACTTCTGTCTATATTATATCATATAGAATAGAATCTTCTAATTTAATTTCAATCCGGAATAAGTAACAGCAACAATTATACTTGGTACAAATAATTCCAGTATCAGTTCAGTCCAATACTGGAATGTCAAGGAATCATATTAACTAACACTGAAATGTACCAATTCATTGGAATTAGTACATTCCAGTGTTAGTTAGCGATCCATTCCAGGGACTTGATTGTTACTGTCACTGTTAATTACTGTAATAATGTGAGCCCCGTATTACAGTCAAAATAATCGAAGGTCTGTCATCATATGAAGGTTATGTGGTACATGGAGAATATAGCCAAGATGGCCAAATAGAACACATACAGAATAATCATGTGCTTAATTTGTGTTTATAATTCATTTCGTGGTCGGCGCTGAAGGAAAACATCGCGATGAAACCTACACGTGTCTAATTTCATAGAAATTCTGCCACATGTATATTCCAGTAACCCGCATTGGAACAGTGTTTTGGAATATGTTCCAAACCTTCTCCTCAAAGGGAGAGGAGCCTTTAGCCCAGCAGAGGAAATTTACAGGCTGCTGTTGTTGGAGAACACAATCGTTTCATTCATCATTTCGTTCCAACGATTTCTTCAGGCGTAAACCCTAATCACGACGCGTTTTAATAACACATAAAAGGCACTCTAATTTAACCTTTAACGTTTGAAGAACGCTTTATTTTTTAAAAACCCACATGACGTTTAGCTTTTATTTCGTATTTTCCGCATTTCTAAATGTTTCAACAACTGCTTTCTAACTGTAGATTAAAAATGTTTCGTTACAGTTTTGTCCTTTTTATATGCGACTATGTTTAAGCAACGGTTTATGTTGTCGGGTGTAGTTTCACCCGCTTCATAAAACAAACCTCGTGTGTCGTAGGACTAATATTACTAAAGTGTAAGTTAGTTTTTTGGCTTTTTAGTGTATAACAGAAAGATAATGATTCATTGTAAATACATCGATATTTATACAAAATACAAGTAGTATTTAAGTTAGTTTGTACGGTAGATGTAAAAATCATATCACGAAATTAAATAGCATTGAAACTAAATTTATAATCAAATGAAATAAATATAAAGTTCTGAATATATATTCTAAATTATATACGGGTAGGTCGTAGCGATGAGTTTATGAGTTAATGAAAAAACGCTTAAAATTTTAGTCATCTTTTTTTTTCACTGAAAGAACGCATTTACGCAATTTGTCCACGTGAAATGGTAGTTACGTGGAGACTCTTTTCGAGAACGTCACGGAGTCGCTTGTGCAATGAGTGTCTAGTAGTCTATACCCAGATTTTACACCGACTACCTTACACCCACCTCGACTATCTCAGATTAATAAAGCCTTTGGCAGAACTAAATGTATTTTTATGGTACATAATTTATTAACATTAGAATTAACAACATTAAATGCTTAAATATATACAAATATGAACTAAAACTAGTTACTGTATAAATCTTGACCGCGTGGAATGGTGGCAAGAATGCTAGCAGCATTTCCCCGTTGAATCGCAATTCCGATCCTCTGGGCAAAAAACGAACCAGCCCTCCTGTCACCAATGTTGGCAATGAGGCGAGGTGTTATACTTTTGATGAAGCTTTTTCCACCACTACTCCAAGGGCCAAGCGTTTCGACAGCAAATGGAACAAAAAAAGTAATTAGATATAATACACGAATATTTAGTTCTTTTTTTGGCTTCAGCTTTTTCCGCAGCGGCACCAGCTCTTAACATTGTTTCTCGGATATGAGATGGGGCCAACGTGTCAACACATGTAGCATCCCACACAAGGGCCCGACCTCGCTCCCAGGGAACCAATATTAATCCATCAGGTTTCTTACCATTATCACGACTAATTCCACGAGGCTCAGTAAGAGCAGGAACGTCGATGGTGGCAAGAGCCCTTTAAAATTTATGTCATTAAGAGAACCGTGGCGGGAAGCCTACCTGAACTCCTTGGGCAAGAGAGACCATGTAAACCGAAAGAGTCCACCTCCTTTCCACACGGGCATCTGTGCTCAGAACACAGAGGTGTTCCCAGTCGGAGACCAATCGATATGCGAAAACATTCATTATCTAAAAGTGTCCCAAGATTTTTAGAGGGTAATTAATTCAACCAGTGACTAGACTCTTTAGATGATAACGCTAGAAGCCTGGCACGGTCTTGAGCACTTGTTAAATTTTGTGTCAAACTGTGTAGTGTAGCGTGAACCAATGAAGAATCCCAAAGTTTTTGTTTTGTAACTTCCTTAGGGATATCATCATTAGGGCACTTTACCTTCCAGGTCTCTATCGCCTCAGTAACATTCATGATTTTTACTGATTTTGATTTTAAAATTTCTGAACAAAGGTCTGAAATGCTATCAGAAGAGAGAAAGTCCGGGAGGGCAACACTTGATATTTTTCTCACGCCGATGCAACCAAAAGGAATGGAAAGTGTAGCTTGAGTCCAAGAATATTTATCAAGAGATAAATTTAGAATTTTTTCTAAAGCTTTTTTAAGGGTGGCATCGATTTGATTGGTAAGACTAGGATATTTCCAGATTGGGCTCGCACGTAGAATGTACATTAATTTTGGAACAAAAAGGCACTGTTTTAAGATTGTATAAGCTATTTGAAAAATAAAATGTTGTATGTTACCTTTCTTAATGAATAGGCTATCAATCACTATTCTGTTTAGTCAGACTTGTAGTTTTTATTTTTATATCATATAGACAGACAGACTGGCAAATTGTAAGTCTGAGATCTTTAGTACTGCTAGAAATATTAAGATTTTGTCGATTTATCCATGCGCCAGCTTACTCACCCTTCAAACTGGAAGAAAGTAGTACTCACCAGTTTGGCGGTAGAATTTATGATAGTATATGCTACCAAAACAAGCCTCACCCCCTAGTTACAATCTCAGAATTATCTGAGGTTAAGGTATTTCAAAGAAAGAATTTCGTCAGCTAGATATAATGGTACAAATAACCCGAGAAAAAATTAATTAATTTATACATTAATGTTTTAATATAATTGATACAGAATACTCACTGATTGAAAACTAATAAGCATATTAGCCGCTAATATTCAAAGGCACATACAAAGGGTAAAACATTGCTTTGTCTACCAAAGATAGCTGATATGGAAAAAGTAACAATGTAAGACCATGAAATGGTAAAACATGGCGTCCAGTGAAATAGCGACATCGAGAGCTAGTCCATGCTATTAAAAATAACGACACTGGAGTCTATAGACTAGACTATTTGATGACATTAAAATTTACTCTTTTATTAACAGCTTGAGTTAAATATTTATATTTATATTATTTACTGGATAGTCGGGCTTTATGACGTCTGTGTATTTCCTCTATTATTTGTTATCGATCAAATCCATCACTCTCATGCTGTCCACACTCCATCCATGTTTTCTTAGGTCCTCTTCCCCTCTACCTTCATAACTCTTCCAGTAACATAATTAGAAATTAGAAATTGAGACAACATCACATACATTACTCTGATCCCAATGTAAGTAGCTGAAGCACTTGTGTTATGGAAATCAGAAGTAACGACGGTACCGCAAACACCCAGACCCAAGCCAACATAGAAAACTACATCGACTCGGCCAGGAATCGAACCCGGGACCTCGGAGTAGCGTACCCATGAAAACCGATGTACACACCACTCGACCATGGAGTTCGTCAAAACATAAATATTTTCTCTGCACCCATGTACATACCAACTCAACCGGCGGTCACTATTTCTGTTATTGACGCTACTTTCAGGCTTCCTCTTATACACCTTCCTTTATCTATTCTAAGTTACTCTATACATCTATCTCAACATCTTCATCTCGTTTACCAGTTGTTCTGAGCGAATACATAGTAAATAATTAATAGCCTGTAAATTTCATCTCGTGCTCAGCGGTGAAGGAATACATCGTGAGGAAACCTGCATGTGACAAATTTCATAGAAATTCTGCCACATGTGTATTCCAGCAACCCGCATTGGAACAGCGTGGTGGAATATATTTCAAACCTTCTCCTCAAAGAGAGAAGAGGTTTTTAGCCCAGCAGTGGGAATTTACAGGCTGTTGTTATTGTTGTTGTAGCCTGTAAACATGACCATAGCTGAGCGAGAAGCTCCACTCGTTTTCCAGATAATGTTTTGCGTTCACTTAATCACCCTACGCTTGTGTAGGACTTTGTTTCAATGTAGGTCGGTGGGTACACGTGTAACATTTGTCTAGTTCAAGCTGACTCTTGACATAAAGAAATCACATATAACTTTGCGGTGCTTGACCGGATTTTATCTGGAGTTCAGTTAAATTTTTAAATTCGCTCTTAAATTCCGTATTTTGATATCACAAATGGACATTTAAGAAACGAACATCGTAAGATTTCTCAATATTTTATGGTACGGCGTCCAATTTCCAACATTAAAAATAACTTTACATAAATGTAAGAGTAACTGAAGATCAAATAATTATCATGACATTACAATTAAAAATATGTTATAATTTACGTCAATAATGAAGTATTTTAATTGAGGTATGAAATACGTAGTATGTAGTAGTAGTAGTGGTAGTTTCGACTATTGAATAACGATATTATTTTTTTAAATAGGTATATATTTTTATGTCAATTTTGACTTAATCTTTTGCGTATTGATGTACAATAAATAAATTACAATTAAAAAAATCTTGTATAAAATAGTATAGCTACATGTAATCAGTGGATGGTAAGCCCTAATTTCCTTGAACTTTGCGCCCTTCATTCGCATCAAAACTCTTTGACACTGATATCTGAGGTTGAATGCTTCTACGTTTATTAAAGACCGTTTGTGTGTGCAACTGTGTGACTAACACTGGCCTATTTTTGAGCTAGCGACATAAGATTGATGGTAGGTTGACTGCCAGTCTAGTTCTCACTCTCATAATCCAAATGGACGGCAGATCCAACATGGCTGGTCATAATTCAAGCACAATACCAGGTGCTCTACACCCTATCCGAGGCACGAGAGGATAAGGATTGCCAATTCCTAGACATCAAGTTGAGAATTTTCCTATTATAATCACAATATATTTTTAATGTCCCAACTTGGAATTTCAGTCCAGGATCTCAGGATATACATCCAAATAAGCTAGGACAAAATAATAATAATATATTCACAGAATAACTATGTCCATTAGGAATGGTTGCTAGAAAGTAGAATTTCAGATCTAAAATACAAAATAATAAGGAATAAAAATGACACCCTTTTGACATCGTAAGTACTTCAAGAACAGCGCCATGTTTGCGACGAATAAAATATTATAAATATATTTCACATAAAATGTAACCACGCGCATACTCTATTCCATACAGTTCTACAACTGTGCGGAGAATTTCAAATTACTTCCGTTTTATTATAAGTCTTATGACTCGAAACAAATGGCTCATTTTCCCACAACGATGCTCGCATTTCACGAGCACTGTATCGTATAAAACAAAAAGAGTATTTTATGAACCTTCTAATATTTGTATTAGAACCATAACAATAATACGAGCAGGCTCAGTTGGAACACGTGGACTATATCTGAAGGTCGCGGGTACAAATCCGGTCAAGCACTTACCTAATTAGTCCTTATAATTAATCCCAAAAATATCGACGAAAATTTTTCATGAGTTGAATGAAAGTCTGTTTCATGTACATATATCGGCCAAATATACGAGGTAGATTTTCACCCAGCATAGACCAAATCTGTACATATAATAAAATTGTAGTGTCAGTTTGTAATATTAATATAGCCCTTTTTACTCAATGCTTATATATTTATACAAGGTACATATTCCAAAATAACATTTTTTACAATTTTTGTCGGTCTCACTGTCTGTCTGTTTGTTCCGACTAATCTCTGGAACGGCTGGACCGATTTTGACGGGATTTTCAGTGGCAGATAATTGATACAATAGGGAGTAACTTAGGCTACGATAACACTTCTTTGTTTCTAAGTTTGTGATAAAATTAACATTATAAGATAAGGTATGAATTCTATTTTGAGTGATATGACACTTAATAGTTTTTCACTCATTATCAACATCATTACTTCAATGCATATGTATGTATACAAGTAACTGATTAGTTACAAAATAGTCACTAGATTAGTGACAAACTAGTCACTAGGTCGCTGGCACAACTAGTAGTAAATAGAAATAAGCCATAATACAATCCATCCAGCCAAGTTCATCTTCTGAAAGGAAGAGGACACCCAAGCTCAATGGTTAGGAATTTTCAGGTTATTTCACAAAAAGCTCTGCATATATCCTGTCCGAGGTTTTCAGTGCAGAGCGTCGTTATGCAAATTAAGGACATATCTCTATGACTGTACGTGTGATTGTTCTATGAAGCCGTATTACGTAATTTGTAAAATCATAAAAACATTCGTATATTTTGAGTTAAAATATACGAATTTTATATTCGAATCGAGATGGCCCAGTGGTTCGAACGCGTGCATCTTAACCGATGATTGCGGGTTCAAACCCAGACAAGCACCGCTGATTCATGTGCTTAATTTGTCTTTATAATTCATCTCGTGCTCAGCGGTGAAGGAAAACATCTTGAGGAAACCTGCATGTGACAAATTTCATAGAAATTCTGCCACATGTGTATTCCACCAACCCGCATTGGAACAGCGTGATGGAATATGTTCCAACCCTTCTCCTCAAAGGGAGAGGAGGAATTTACAGGCTGTTGTTGTTGTTATATAGGTTTTCAGAATCCACGATATTATTATTTTGAAACTTAATATGGCTGTTATACAGCCTGTAAAACATAGCACGTGCTGCATACTAGCGAGAAGACCAATAAACTTGTTGATAAATCGATTATAGTACGACACAACTTAGATGTAGCATCGGCAAATTCAATAAAGCCGATTACTGCCCATTTATACAACCAATAGAAATAGTTCCCTATCGCGCCATTTGACGCTATTCGTCGCTATAGATTCTCGCGTCAGTTCAACCCGAGAAAGCCAGTGCATGTAAATCAACGTGTCAAACTGACGAATATATTACGTCATATGATATTACAAGTTATTATGTTTGTGTAAAGATCATATTCACATAACAAATAAATATTGATGATTTTGGATAGCGTACTTAATTCGGATTTGACAGATTTTACGAATTTTGCTTATGCTACATCTAAGTTATGTCATACCATACCAATTTAACTATAATTGGTCATAATTCGTAATATCTCTTACTTTTTCTAAGAACTCTGTTCACGACACCACCTACCACGACCTCGGTATGCCAGTATTTGCATTTACCGAATTTTCTGTACTTTGCCAGTGTTTGGAAGCAATAAAAATCGCTTTAGTTAAGTTTGAGGTCAATTTGCCAATCGTATTTAAGACGACTATTATCGTGTGACATTTTGGTTCTACATAATGCCAGTAGGCTTACATTAACCTTAGGTATGAGCGCAAAATGTAATGTTATAACCTCTTATTGTTAACTAGTGATCCATATTAAATATACCACATTCATTATCAGTGTTTGTTAACCATATTGTTCATGTATTATAAACAAAAACCTTCCTCTCGAATTACTCTATGTATTAAAAAAACCGAATCAGAATTCGTTGCGCAGTTTTCGAGATCTAAGCATACATATACTATGTAATGATAATGATGATTATTGGTTTATTTCATAAATTAACATTTTACTGCCCGTCCCGAATTCGTTTGGGAAAAGTTCGTAAAAGTAACCCATCCCATTTACGTCATCCCATTAAATTGAAATTTCCAAAATCCTTAATGCCTTAATTTCAGCTTTCAAGAGTATTTTTGGTTGTGCGTTGATAAAATTAAATCCATACATACATATTAATATATAGTAACGTCCGACAAAGACAGATAGATACACCCCTCCTGCTCTATAACGATATCCGTTCATCGATATCACCATTAGTGAATATAAATATGTCAGCGTCTCTTTCAAAACATAAATATGTATTCAGTGTTTCAACGTTTCGACAGAGTTGCATCTGTCGCAGTTACGAGTTGTCTGGACCAGATGACGGCAGCTGAATTTAATGCAAAATTAGGGCACTTATATTCTAAAAAATTTCCAAAATAATATAGCAATGGATTTTAAGTATTTGTTATATTATATATCCCTGTATTAAACAATGTATGCAACAAACAATAGCCTATAAATTTCCTACTGCTGGGTGAAGGCCTCTTCTCCCTTTGAGGAGAAGGTCTAGAACGTATTCCAACACGCTGTTCCAATTCAGGTTGGTGGAATACACATGTGGTAGTTCTATGAAATTAGACACATGCAGGTTTTTTCGGGATGTTTTCCTTCACAGCCGAGCACAAGGTGTATTATAAACACAAATTCATTATGATTCATCATTTTTTAAGACCTCGGTGGTCGAGTAGTGTGTACACCTGTTTTCATGGAAACGCCACTTCGAGGTCCCGGTTTCGATTCTTTCATTGTTTATTTTGATTAAGCACATGAACTTGCTTGCTTGGGTTTGAACGCGCAATCATCGATTAAGGTGCGCGCTTTCTAACCACTGTAAACAATAAATAACATCATAATTATATTATAAAAAGGAAAATATATAATGAAATCACGGATAGTCGACTAAAAGAATTCAGACTACCTTGGATATGCATACATCAGCGAACGGCGAACATCAGCTAGGTGTCTAAAATATGTTTTTTATGACAAAGAGGGAGACCGCAAGAACATGGCTTGCCAGGTGAAGCTGTCGCTTATTGTGTTTTTTTTTTATGGTATTGGTAGGCGGACGAGCATATGGACCACCTGATGGTAAGTGGTCACCATCACCCATAGACACTGACGCTGTAAGAAATATTAAATATTCCTTACATTGTCAATGTGCCACCAGCCTTGGGAACTAAGATGTTATGTCCCTTGTGCCTGTAGTTACACTGGCTCACTCTGCCTTCAAACTGGAACACAACAATACTGAGTACTGTTATTTGGAGGTAGAATAACTGGAGAGTGGGTGGTACCTACCCAGACGGGCTTGCACAAAGCCCTACCACCAAAAAAAGCCCTACCATCAAGTGAAGAACGGTGTCGGAACTATATTGAATGCAAGGAAAAAGTTATACCCAATTATATTTACAAAAAATATAAGTATATTTAAATATAACCATAACAAATTTAACAATACAAAACCAGAACTTCATTATTCTAACGTTTTCGCTAAGATTCCTTAAGAACAGAATTGCTGACAATTCCAGCGAGATAGCCATTCCAGAATCGCGTAATCGTTTGAGCAATTTCATTCCTTATTGCTCTGATAATAAAATCGAAATTTCTTAATCTGATATCCAGTTACGATTTCTATAGGACTAGACGTTGCAAAATCGATGATGAAATATGTACGACGGAACTTTACGGAAATAAGAGTTCATTTCTATCTTTTATTGGCTCGAACGAATGAATTGAACGGATTCAATCATTTAAAATTAAATAAATTTTCCTTTACAATAAGAGAAACAAAAATTATTATACAACATGAATCATTTTGAAGTTATTAAGTACCCATTTCAATAATGAAATATTAGAGTTCATTTCGCCATGCTATTTCAATACATTCATTAGATTAAAGATTTTTAGGTTAACATATTTTAACTGATTTTAAGATAAACTACCAATAATTTTGTCGAAACGCATGGCCCTTGGAGTAGTGGTGCAAAAAGCTTATATATAAAAGGTTTGCCTCGCCTCATTGCCTCCACTGTTTTAGTTCATATATGTATATATTTAGGCATTTAATATTATTAATTCTTATGTTCATACATGTTTTAAAAAAAGATGATATATATGCTATGTACATTTTAATTGTTTAAAGAATAACTATACCTACTAGTATAAACCAAATGGATATTATATAGGATACTAGTTGGGTGGATTCTAGTTAGTCGCTCGTGTTTTAGGGCTGGTTGTCATGTGTTAGGCAAAAAAGTAGCCTATGTCCTTTTTTGGAGTTAAAGTTTGCCGCATACCATATTTCATCAAATTCAGTTCGTTGGTTTAGGAGTGAAAGAGCGACAGACAAACAGTTACTTTCACATTTATAATATTAGTAAAGATAGTACAGATTGGATAATTCCAGATATTGATTTATTATGTTGGTATTATAATGTATATTTTTTAACATATTCATCCTATAACGTATCTTTTAAGCATATTTGTCTTTTTTTTCGCTCTTTTTTATATACAATATATAAGTATAAAACTTAAATAGAAACTATATGTTACTACTACTAATTGTGTTAATATATTACTATATTATTTCTACAACAGGCAATATTAACAATCAATCAATTAACAAAGTATTTCTTAACTTTAAAGTAGAAATTGCTAAACAAACTTCTGTGGCGTTTCTTAATAGTTTCACTGGTGTTGCCATATAAAAAAAACCTCAAAGCGTTGTAATTCGAAGCTTAAATACTTAAAATATTTGTAATACCATAACTTTAACAAAAATCCACTTTATATAAGACAGCGGATTGTTTTGAGCTAACAACTTTATTTTTATCTGCGATGTCTAGGCTTACAATACTACACTGCATTGGCTTAGTGTGCATCATCCGATCGATAACATAAAACTCCTCTTGATAAACAATATCGACTCTATTATCAATGTAATAGAGTCCAAATTCCTTCAGATAATTCATACCTAAAAGGCTCTAACAATGCATGGAGTACTCAACTCTATATCGTTTGCACAGAGTACGTTTTCCAACGATCACTTCAGAATAAGTCGGTAAATGGATGAGCCTGGTAAGTGCTAGATGTACACAATGGAAGAAAACATTGTTATTTTTGAAGAAATTTTTCTCGAATTTATACTTAAAATATGCTCTTCCTGTTTGTTACATGTTTTAACTTCTGGCTACTCATGGTAGTTCTCCCATTTGGAATTACATTGACGCTACATTAAACCAAATAGCCTAATGGTTTATAGTCCAAATTAACCGAAATTCTGATTTCAAACTTGGCTAAAAACCATTCAATTTTTACATCCTATGTTCTTTTTTTTTAAATAAAGGAGTAGTAGATATTCCTCATTTTATAAGTAAGCCTAAAGCTAGGACACGGTCTTGTAATTGTGTGCTAATGCTGTGGAACGACAATAGCCTTACTTGGTGGTAGGGCTTTGTGCAAGCCCGTCTGGGTAGGTACCACCCACTCATCAGTTATTCTACCGCCAAATAACAGTACTCAGTATTGTTGTGTTCCGGTCTGAAGGGTGAGTGAGCCGGTGTAACTACAGGCACAAGGGACATAACATCTTAGTTTCCAAGGTTGGTGGCACATTGACGATGTAAGGAATAGTTAATATTTCTTACAGCGTCATTGTCTATGGGTGATGGTGACCACTTACCATCAGGTGGCTCGTATGCTCGTCCGCCAACCTATACCATAATAAAAAAAATAGCCCTTTTGACATAACTAGGCGTCCCGTAAACCTCAGGGCTAGTGGTGTTCATATTTGGTAATTAAAAAATTAATCGTGAGAACCAAATGAGTCAGATGAAATTCTGTCACGTGTGTATCTGACCGTTTTGAGCAGTGTGCTGGCAACACCAAACTTGTTGCAAGTAACAACATACTTGAAACAATTGACAATATTCTAATTTTTAAATTACAATAGGATGAATAAGAATTTGTAAAAGAAGCAACAATAGGAGTTTTTAACTAAAGGCGAATATGAAGTAGATAGAAAAATAGGTAGAGGTGTCCACTACCGTGTCAAATAATCAAAAAAAAAATCTAAGAAAAAAATTACATATTTGTCTCAATGTAAATATTAAATATCATAAAAAATTAACTTAATTTGAAAAAGTACTAATAAACTAAATAATGTATGTTCTGTTATTAATAGAAATAACTTGGTCATAATTCATTTAAGTTACCTTCAACGAGGAGTTCACTCAAACGGAAATTTAAATTAAAAAGATATTAATTAAAAATAAAAAATTTTTTTTGGACTTACCTTATGTTAGAAATACTTCTTTATGCTAATACATTTATATTATAATTACATATATATTTAATTAACTCATATTTTGTTAGTGTATCCGTTTTCGTAAAAGTGTTGTCGATTTTAGAACGTCATTGGTATGGCTGTAAAAAATAATACAAGATGTTTTCCCGCGCAAACGGATTTAAAAAAAAAACAAGAGATAGTCGCGATAGAACAACATTTAAAAATTATTGTAAAATTCGATTTGTAAACTTCAGGGCAATAATATAAAAAATAAAACCAACAATAAATAAATACTATACTTTCTGGCGTATTTAATGCTTATCATACCAGCTAATAAATAGTTCTGGCTTACAACTAATAAGTCAATAATAGAAGGTATTTATTAAGACGTTGTAAGTTGAAACTCACCGACGAACGCAAGCGTGAAAATCAAGCAAGTCAAAATTTGATACTTGAATTTGCTTTTAATAATTATTAAAATAATATGACACATGTATCAAATGGACGTCTCATCCGGTTCGCATCGCACTACTGATATCAGAAATAGATCATACTATTATATAATAAAAAAGGATAGTTGTGAATAAAAACTCTTTGAAAGCAATGTAAGACATATTTCAAAATTCGAATTAGTTTGCTGACATCAAACAAACATTTTTATTTAACGTTGGCCCAAAACGACCAAGAAAAATTGCACGTGTTTTTATGATATTTTTTAGTATAGACAAAAAATATTTGCAATCTTTGCATTATATAAAATTGCGCCACTCTGTATCAAACTATGGCCTAATTTTGGCCAGCTCTACAACAATGACCTATAATACTAACCGAGTCAGCCGTAAATGATCCATAACTGGCGTGAAAATTTACATTCTGATACTATCTACCAATAAGCCTTGGCCCAAATGTTGGGTCAAACGAAATGCCAACTCCCCCAGGATACAGCCTTGCGTGATTTTTCGACTTCTCATGAAAAAAGGCCGATACGATCTTTATTTGAACATGTTTCTTATCGAGAACATTAAACGTTTCAAAAAATTAATGACTAATACCTAATATTATATAAAGGTAATTTAGGAGTATATATGTATTGTATATTAAATTTGACCAATTTCATAGGAAATATTTGATATGACTTGACGTGATAAGTTTAAATTAGAATTCACTAATGGAATTAATTTACAATTGTGTATCAGGATTGATTTGAGCTGAGATGGCCCATTAGTTAGAATTTGTACATCTTAATCTATAATTCCGGGTTCAAGCCCAGGCAAGCACCACTAAAGTCTCATGTGCTTAATATGTGTTATGAACACTTCATCTCGAGCTCGGCGGTAAAGAAAAACATCGTGAGGAAACCTGCGTGCGTCTTCTATCGTTGTTCCTATTATTATTGTATTGAGTAAGGAAATCGGTCGGTCTGTCTGTGCCCTTTGCGGCCAAACCACTAGAAAACGCAAACGAAACCACGGTCAGTAACTAGTTGTGTATAAATTCCCATTTTTTTTGTTGTGTTCCTGTTCGAAGCCATATGCCAGATATATATGTATAATAGGTGATGACCATCAAGAGACCCATTTGCTAGTGGCTATTTTTATTAAATAATTATGGGTCATATTGTTTTAAAGTATTTTTTTCCATTTTCAGGTTGCCTCTGCCCTGGCTCCTCTATGGCTTGATATACGGCGAACCAGTTCAGGTCAATTCGAAGGGCATGGTGTGCAGCATCGTTCTACTGTTCGCCATGCTGATCTTCGTCATCATCAGCATAGCCTGCTTCAGGTGGAAAATGAACAGGGGCCTCGGTTTCACCATGTTCCTCCTTTATTTCGTCTTCGTAGCCGTCAGTCTCGGCCTCGAATATGGCTACCTCCATTGCCCTAGCGAATAGTCTTATGTTTGATTAGCGAAACGAAAGTCGCATACAATAAACAATTACAATCGATTAAATTATTATGTTTTAAATGATAGTTATACTTTTTTGATATTTTTATGAAAGATTAAATCCTTTTTGGTTGTTCAAGAACAATTATTTGAAAAAATATATTGAAACGTCACAACTTTCTTCCATTCGATATTAAAAGCTGTCTCTATGTAAAGACAGAATATCTTCATAATCTCATATAAATTTTGGGACTAATAATAAAACAGCGATGTAATTTTAAATTCAAGAACAATTAAGACACGTACAAATAATTTTTTTTTTATTGTAACACTGCGCACCGTAGAACAAGAATTGAAATTATACAAATTATTATATTGACTTTATGACCGATATAGCTCATTTTATTAGCATTCCTTTAGATTTATTTGACGCTCAAATATTTGTTAGTTTTAACATGTGATGAATATTTAGCACAAAATAGCGACAAATATTACTCTATACCACGAATGAATCTATAAACAATATTCGTACTATGCGTTATATACGAAGTTACTTTATCGATGATAAATATTATAGATGACTCCGAAAAAGTTTAAGATAATAAATTTGACGGCCCTATAAATAAAATTAATCAATTTTCATTGTAAGAATTTGTTAAGATGTCAGAGAAGCAATACAATAAAATTTGTACTTAAAAATTATTTCATATTAAATTAAACGAGATACTGTAATCGTAGCAAAACGATATAGTGTAGATATTTATATAAATGTTAGTAATTATTCAAGGCTTTTACAGAAATGTATTGTAGCTGATATTACCGTGTTATATTTTAACGATAGATTATCTGTAATTTAGTTTAATTACGATTTATTTTGTAAATACTTTGATTGTAATAACTTTGTAGATATTGATTTTGTTATATGTGTCCTAGGTCGAATTGTAATTCGTCCACCGTGAGAGGACGGATAGTGAGCATAGTATTTTATAAGATTTTTTACACAAATCACATACAGCCGCAAATCATTTACTCCAACGATACGAAATATCGATCAAGATTCAATAATGCATCAATTAAAATTCGTTAAAATAATCGATTAAAATTATCCGAAATTATAAACTCAAATTGACTGTTTGGGTGTTTGAAGGACAATTTAAAACGTGTATCAAAATGAAGTTCTCGCGAAGATCAGTGTTTTTTACATTGTAACAATGTGTCGTCTATATTATATTTTTCGTATAATATTAGTGACGTTGAACGTAGATTATACAACGGTGATGCCGAAGTCGCTGCACAAATGTTAATTAAAAATCGTACTGTAAATAAAAATGTAGATGATTCGCAAAGTGGGGCAGATGTGGCTGAAATGGATGATGGAACATTAGAAACACAATGTGCCTCTGAGTTCAGTGATCTATAGCTAGGTTTTATTAACGTTACTGATGTTATTTTTGTATTTGATGGGTGATTTTTCTTTCAACTTATTAGCAATATTTAAGTGTCTAGAGCTGTCATGATATTTCCTAGTCACATTTGTCCCGCTCGAGAATATATTATATTTAAAAATTTTACACATTCTCTATAGCTCATATGCGTAAATGTACTTTTTCTTCCTTATAATTTTGACCTTCAATGTTTCTCTCTATCTTTCTCTTTCTACTTTTAGATTCCTACTATAAAACTACGCTGCTAATATAAAATACTAATCATGTTTTTTTTTCAAAGCTAAACTTAAATCACGGTTTAAATTTCGAACGGCCATCTTTGGCTAAATTGATAAAATTTTAACATCTTGATAAACCGTCCGTAGATTCCTTTCAATGCTGTAAATCAAGAGATTGTTTCGAATAAACAAGTTATTGATTGAGAAATTTAAAAAAAAATGATAATTTTGTAAAAACAATTGTTAAGATCCCACAAAATATATTGATAACCCGCCTATTTGACATAGCAATAAATAGACTAGAATAGATAGATAATATTATTGTTAAGCTTTGACAATTTCAAATCAACTATCGCCTCGTTGGTGAAATATTACTCAACAGATTTTTCTAACATCTTCGTAAACCCTGTCAATCTTCAAATAGTCATTCGCTATGAACAGCATTCAAATTTCGAACAAAGCTTAACGGAAAGGATTTTGAAAGTGGAACTGAGCAAGCATTAGGCAATTCGATTTTTATTACGCATTTATTTTGGACGAATAACATATCGGTAGGTTACTGTTGGTTACAGTCGTATAGATCATATTCTGTGATAAGGACATTAATAATAATTTAAATATACCATATTTAAATGAATGTTCAACAATTGAAAAAAAAATTCTTCAAATTACGCGGAAACTGTAAACACTCTTTGTATATATTAAGATTGGATTTGATAGCCTTCTGTAGTTCGCTTAGTAGTGTCACTTCTGATCAAACAGTTTCACATACAGACATAATTAATCCAAATACAGCTTCAAACTCTTTATCATTCTTATAGACATAGGTTCCCGATTCAGAATCTTCATCAGAATTTACGTGTCCCGGTGGATATGAAACTGTATGATTTCGAAGTGACCAATCTATACAATTAATGTAAGTTACAAACGAATTTTTCTCTCCAATTAAAGTTTCTTAAAGGGTCGGTGATATATTTAACATCAATTAGAAGTAGATCGCAGTAAATACAAAAAGTTTATCTAATATTTATAATTAGTATACTGGAAAGCACCAAGACATGCGTGGACGTTCGTGTACGTTAAATGTATCATCTATACGCCACTTGTATACCTATGCTGTATCTTACGTATTATATACACTAGACATTTCTATCTATCTCTTGTAATGATTAAACTATTATTAAGTAGAATCTGTAAATTAATCATCCTTCCATTGTTTCTAGTCGACATTGCGATTAGGTTACTTAAAAATACGGAGGGTTCAAGTATTTAATAATATTATAACGATCATATCATGAAGCGCTCGTACGATGTCCATTCGTAGTTGCATCAAGATATTGCATTTGTTCAGTACCAAATAGCACATGCCGAGCTAGTTTCCATTCTATTTCAAGTTTGTTACAATTACTAGAACCTATATGACTTGAACGAATACTCTTGGTATCTCGATTTGATACATTTTACGAAATAAACTAATCTTTACTTCTTCGTAGTATAAGTTTAGGCTTAAAGCTACAATTAAAAATTTAAAAATGTTAATTATCTTATAATTGAGTATGATATCCAGGTAGAATTGTTACTAGAATGGTTTTTTATATAAAAAAATAATAAATTTAATGGATAAAAGAAATAAAAATATTAAGCGTCGCGTTTTCTTCGGTGCGGTACGTTTGACGAACACCATAATTGTAATTTCAGTGCTAAGACTTCAAACTCTTCGATACTATTGATATTCAGCTTTAAGTGGTTCGTAGCGGAGAAAACGGGACGACATTTAGTCAACGACTTTTTTTCGTAGCTGAAACATTTCGATTACGAGAAACCAGATTTATTTGAGCACGTACCAAATGTCTTTATACACTTTTCAATATCACATAAGATCTACATTTGAAACTGTGTAAAAGATGTTTTAGTTTTTAATTTTGAATTAATCTACTTTCATATTTCTTTTCAATCATTTAACATACAATTTCAAATAGAAGATATTATTTTACTTCAAGACGAATATTTTGATGGAAGATCTTGTGAAAAGGTAGTTATTCTCGTATTCGAAATGACAGCGTAGATTGTTAATAGTGATATTATTAATTAAGGAAAAGTAAAAAATGTTATTACTTTTAACGATGTAGCAAAGTTATAGAGACTTTCAAAACGTTGGAACGATACTATTGGAGCGGCTCTTGATGGTTATACTAATTTAAGTCTTGCATTTGGACATTATTATATATTGCTTAAGTTCGTTATAATTTCCAATATATGAAACAAATATTCATGTTAATTAATATCAGTGACCTGGTGTTAAGACTAAAGTTTTTGCTATTTGCCAAGTCATTTAAAAAAGAAGTATTCGTGCTATAATGAAATAAGCTTAACATTACTAACTAATATGCAAAAAGGCTTATGTTATATGGATAATCAACATCTGTTTGATGTTTCTATTCTGATATAGTAAAGGCCCTTTTAGCACCAGATCACAGATATTATTAATAGTATTCGAATGTTCTTTTTATGAATTCTGTGTCACTTTATTTACAATATTATTATTTTCAACATTGAATTGTAGAAATTTCAGCTGTGTTGTATAGATGTACAGCAGTATTATTGTTATAAAAAGCAATAAAAGTGATTTAAAATATGAAACGAACGAAAATGAAGTACAATTGTAGAATTCTTTCGCCTTTTGTTGAGTTTCAAAAGTTTTGTATTTTAATAATGGACAACGTTGTTCTAATCAAATCGTTTATTGATTGTTAAATTGTGATGATAGTTTTTTATTATATCGCATTCAGATGTTTACATTTACTGTTTTTTTAATGTTCGAATTGGTAATATTTGGCGTATGACAAGAGCATCGGCGTGTCAACCGATCGTATTATGAAAAATTACAATAAAATAATAAAATAGTGAGTTACAATGTGTATTTATTTTCATAAGCCTCTTGACGATCATTTTGTTTTGTTGTTGTTGTATAACTATAATAGGAAATTACCTTATATTCAAAATACATATATGGGTAGTTCTACAAATTACGGATAATTCGAGTCTGATTTCAGCCTGACATTTTTTATATATTATGGTGGCGAAATTCAGTCTAATAATTAAAGTACAGTATCTTTTAGCTTTTTAAAAAGAGAACAGTCAAAAAATTATATATTTTTTTTATTTATGGCCATTTAAAAAAACGAGCCACAAGAAAAACATATTTCATATCTTCAATTTCACTTTTAGTAACGATATAAAGTGTCACACCAGGGCAGCGATTTTGAATAACTCCGCAGAACTCACTTAGATCAGTAACATCACCTCCACATGCTACGACATCATCGACATTTTGAATAGATGACATTTTTTGTCTCCTTTATAGGTACTATCAACTCAGCGGAACGGTAAAGACACACAGATAATAGTCTAGTGAATATTTCTTAATTCAACAGCGAACAGGATACTGATATAAAATCGTAGGAACAAAATGTAAACAAGATTTATTTATTAATCCTATACTAATTGTTCTACCTGTCCAGGAATAATAGTAAGCTTATTAATATGCGATTCTTTTAACACCCAAATGTAGAAGTAAATGTATCACGATGCACTTTGAACTAAAATTTGTACGAGTGACACTGCAGGAACCTGAGAATTCGACACTTTGAACAGTGATTTTGTTCAGAAAAGTAATTGTAATCTTAATTATTTTTAGTGACCATACTTTTTTTAGTGACTAGAAACAATTGTAATTAATAATATTCCATGTAAAAAAAATTGTTAGTAACATTGTTTTTTACATATTTTGGCTGAGCTGCCCAAAATTCCTTAGTTTGTAGAACTACCCATAAATTATTGAATAAGTCTTGAATGAAATCGACACCAAATTAATAATTTTTGAAGAAATAAATCGTAAAGAAAGTTCGTAAACCAGAAATATTTGAAATTGTAAGGAAATGAAAAAAGACACAAATAAATTAAATCTATTTTTATAGAACAATACACCAATATATAAATTATAAAAGAGAAAACATGATTACAGCTTGTTCTTCTCTCTCTCAATCCTCATATACGAATGCCAAATACAAGAAACATATAAAAAAATAGATAAATCTACAAAACAAGAACATTAATGAGAAAGATTCCAGAATTAAAAATGCCATTGAATGGCAACAAAATATGTCAATAGCGCTTGTAATACCAACATGCCATTAAACGGTACTGTGATGAGAATTTTTCCACTGTCTGCGGCGCATTTGTGTGGAACTTTCTTCCCAAAATCAATCCAAATTTATTATGAACAAACCTACATAACCAATTAAAAAAAAAAACAAATTCTAGTGATGGCAATCGTAAAACAGTTTCCATGTTATAAACAAAAATAATTTATAAAATTGAACACAAAAAAAATTAGCGTTCGAAAAATGAAAATCTTCGATGATATGCTACAATATACTTAATGTATACATGTACAAACCGCTGTGAATTATTTTCTATAATCAGAATTTAGTGAAACTAGCATAATTAACTCTAGAAAAGTCTAAAAACAAAAATTTATTTATATCTCAAGTGATAGCAAGAAAGGAGCTGAAAGGCCAGAGAAGAGCTTATGGGAAATGAGGTTTAAAATAAATAAACCTCCTTCACCAGCTTTTTAACCTTCCAGCATTTGTTTCTTTCTACGTTATTTATAATATGACAATATGTACTTTGAATTGAATATGACAGGTCTCTTGATGACCGATTAAGAGCACCATAGCCATCCTGAAATAATGATAACCAAGTGCACAGGACAAATTATTATAAAGCACTAGAATGTGAAAAATCAAATAAGTTGGCATTTTTTGGTTATGATACAATAAAATAGACAATACAATCAAAATATTTATTCAAATTACATAGTTCATCATGTGAAAATACGTTATACAATCTGTAAAGTAAATAACAATATCTGCTAATAAATATAACATGGATCATGAAAAAACTAAACATTATTTTAATATTCTCTTTTTGGTGTCAGATCTAGTATTCACCTAAGTCTAAATTTTTTATATCTTATTTAATTATTTATCATGACTCCTCATCACCCTCCACTTTGATGGATACTTGGTTTTAATTATCAGTCTGTGTACACTTTGATTTATTTATATGATAGACAGTCGAAGTTAACAACGCATTGAAAAATATTATGGCCAGTGTTAGCGAGTTTGTATTGCGATACTGTAGATATATAAATGATTTAAGTTTAGAGGTTCTTAGTTAGATTCGACGCAGCTAAACAGTATTAATGTTATTTTTTTTATATTTCTAACAGGCACACCTTTACAAACTTTTCCTTAGATATTATAATTATAGTAATATTATTGTATTATACCAATGTCTATGGAGACATACCGTGGTACAATCCTTGGTAAATATAAAGACGAAATTTTACATCTAGTTGAGTATTTAATCTTATAAATATATTAATAGGTCCTCTTCCTGGTTTGTTAAATCATACTATTAAATTTAGAGTTTTTATTAATGGTGTTGCTTAGCAACTGAATGTTCAAGACAAGCTATTCTTCAATATATTCAAAAGCAACTGTCGTCTGCTTCGCTCGTGAGGCGTAATTCGTCATTTGATTGGCAGTTAAAATAGTAGCCAATGATTTCGCCGTTAAACAATAACAAAAGGCAGAGTTATGTAAACATTTATAAAATTCTATAGATTACTGTGAAAGTAAATAAATCGAGTAATATAATTATGCAATGTTCACAGATAATTGTGGTGATTGGTAATGATACTATTAATGGTATGCTTTCAGTGACATAATCTTAGAAAGCTAGAGGTCAAATGTCCAACTATATGTTTTGGTAAGTGGTCATTTCCATAGACGGGCACTGTAGAAATAAACATTCTGTACGAGTAAACACAAATTTTCTTCTTTCTTAACCAACATTGCGAGGCTATTGCTTATTAGCTATCCATCCCAACTCCGCACTGGAGAATACAATACCCCTCTTAACTATTAAAATACTTCTTTAAATATAAATTCAAATATTTTTAATTTCTAATTACATTCAATCCAAAATACACTAAAATTTAATAGATTTAAGTTATAATAATAAGTTCAGAAGCAAGATTTTTTTTGTAATACTTTTTTATTTATTATTAAATGTCTGCTATATTTGGAAATAGTTTGGCATACCGTTAAAAAAAATACAACACTATGAGTATAAACATGATGTATGTTTTGACATTGGAAAAAACATTGGATTATCATTTTAATGAAATGAATAATGCAATACATAATAATTTTAGATGAAACGATTTCCCTCATCATCGATCATACCTTTGGTCCACCTAAAATGCTGCTGTTACCACTCAATTACCATAAACCCTTTAGTTAAGGCATCAGAAATTGAAGCACAAGAAAGACTCCAAAATTTTGTTCAAATAACATGACACTAAGCTATAAGGCTTATTTGATCAACATCATATCATAATAAGTCATAAGAGCTTAATTTATAAAAAGAAGAAAGCTACCTAAATAATTATGTCATAATAAAAAATTTTGATTAACATCTGTCTGACAGATATTCTTAATTGGTTAAAGTATAGGAGCATCTGTTGACTTTAAATACGAATAAATACTGTCGGACGGTTAGGTATACTCAGGACTTTATTGTGTAATCTGTAAAATGAGGATCAAACCAGAAACATTCATAAAAACAATTGAATAACTAAGCCCTATCTATGAATCTTATGTATAGCAATCTCTTCAGAACCCTGAGCTATTATCCTTCATCATTTCACATCTTAATCTTTACATATATGAATTTTAAACCTTGCTTAACAACAATATCCTCTTGGATAATTCTTGAATCCATCTTGAAGATTTGTAAAGATGTTTTACTGGAGATTATTTTTGGAAAATCATTTTCCAATACACGTTTATAAAATGCAACTGGATAAACAATTTATCCAGGAATCTTTTCAAGCTATGCCCACGCATGTTGCGGAAGTAATGAGATTGTTTAAAGCAGAGCGTGGCGGAGTCGCGTGCGGCAAAACAGAAGAAAAGCGAGCAGTGCCGCAAGAGCCGCGCCTGCTAGAAGAGTCTCTTCTCTGCGCGTGCCACCTGCTCGTTCCACAACTGCACTCTGAAATATCAATAACACAGGTTAATCAAGAGCCGGTGCCGCTGCGGAAAAAGATGAAGCAAAAAAATATATCTAAATATTCGTGTCTTATGTCAAATTACTTTTTGTTCTATTTGCTGTCGAAACACTTGGCCCTTGGAATAGTGGTGCAAAAAGCTTCATCAAAAGTATAACACCTCGCCTTATGGCTTCCACTAGTGACAGGAGGGTTGTCTATACCAGATGATCGGAATTGCGATTCAACAGGGAAATGGGAGATTTATGCATTAACTATTTTCAATTCATATTTGTATATATTTAAGCATTTAATGTTATTAATTCTTATGTTAAATATATAACTGCCGCCTTAATCAAATGTATGAATTACATTAGTAATATCAAGAATATAATTAGTAAATTGTTAACAAACATATATTTTGTACTGTTTCATATACAACAATATTTTACTTGCAATATTATTAATTTGAATACGAAGAATTATCAGGAGACACAATTCAATGTTTAGAATAAGTTTGATTGAACTTACCCAGCCACCATGTCGAATAGCCCAGGGAGTCGCACATTGAGCTACATGCCTCGCAGCCCAATCAGCTGCTCTACACCAGCCCCCAACCCTAACAGCGCGCGCGACCACCTCGCACAGAAACGCCAGGACAACTAACGCTCTCTGTTCAATGTGAACACAGGCCTAAAACAATACAAAATCATTAATAAATCAAACCAGCTAGTTGATAACAGTAATGTGTAGAATAATAATAATATGACGTACAAATTGCTCATCAGGTGGCAAGTGGTTACCGCCGACTATAGAAATGGATGCTATAAGATTCAACAGTTAAGCAATTGTTACAGCACCAAGTCTTGGGTAGTAAGAGGTTATGTCCGCCCTTCAAAACGAAACACAGCAATAAGAAGTGGAGGCGTTTCGGGATAGAATATCTGATGAGTCAGGGGTACCTACCCAAATGCACCAATTAGATGATTAATTTCTGTATTTAATCGACCAAATATAAGCAATATCCTGAATAAAAGACATTGTTTCCATAGATAAAACAGACAAAAACAGTCACTTAAAAATATATGATAAATTCTTTTAAGTTAATTGTTGCATAGATTTTACCTGACATATTTCTTGCATAATATCTTCAAATTGCACCTCGTCCAGGCATAATAAGGGTATGTGTTCAGCCCGCGCCGCCAGCCGAGCTCTCGCCTTTGTATCTCTAAATCTACGGGCAGCGCGTTCCAATGCTCTCCAGTCTCTCCAGTACATCCACCAACCTCTAAAAAATATTTTACAAGATCATCACCCAATTATTCTGCAACATTTTAGAGGTTCAATGTATTTACAATATATTTTACATTATCTACAACAAAGACTATTTTCGTTATTCTTTGCTGTTATGATTCCTCTCTTACGCTTTTATTCGGCCAGAATATTCTTAAGATTAATAGTAACTTACATAAAAAACTGGTAGTATATTTATACGTGTGTTTTTTCTCTAGATTCCTTGAAACATAAGGATCTTAGAGTAAGTGAATTAATCCATGTAATTAACTGGATATACGTTGTTCTGGCTTACTTTCCGATTAATGCTACTGTACACAATATAATATCTCGTTATACACTTCTTAGTGTAAGTATATTTACGTATAGTATAAGTTACCTTTGATCAGGATTTGCTGGGACTATCATACATGGCGGCGGCCGAAGTTCTTCAAGTCTCAAGTGCTGGAGGAGCATTGCTCTAAAGAGTCGTACTCCCTTCTCCTCCTCCTCTCCTTCCAGATACGGCCCTCTCCAGTGCCCTTGACAATCATCACGCCTCTCTTCATCTAAGGATACCTGACGACGAAGGGGAGCTCGTGGGGTGTTGTATTCTTCTAATGACTGAACACTACGAGCTGAAATATAAATTGGAGTAAGGAGATTAACTTGCAGAATATTTGATCTTCATATGTTTTATTCATTTCAGCAGCAGTAACTTCATATTTTTCATTTCAAATCTATAAATATATTGAATCTAAATAGTTTCTCTTACATAAACACACAATCAACAAATGTCACACTTTAATCTAATTACGCGAAAGATACCACGTAAGTATCACAAATTTGAAAAGATATCAACATCTTCATCTTCAACTAATTATCTAATTATATATTTACATGTCTGTCGCACTTCACAATTTACAACAAGTTCGTGACACAAATAACATATTACATAAATGTGAATTTCTGAATATTCCAGTAATGTTTATGAAATACCTGGCACAGCACGCGGTGGCACAAAAGCCATAACGGCACAATTCTCTCACTAAAAGACTTTTTCCCTTCGACTCAATAATAGAAGTGACAGTGTAAACGCTAAACATAAGTGACCTTGCGTATTTTGTGTCATGTCACGGCCCTGACATAGATTTCTGAGCATGCGCACTAATTACATCTCTCGTGAGGGAAGTTCAAAGCTTTAGGTACGGAAGTTTAGTACAAGTTTAGTTTGCCATGCCGCATTTACAAAAATATTAAAATAATATAATTTGTACCACTATTACAGAATAATTAGCCCGTCCCGGCTCGGCATAGGTGAACATAAGATTTTTGAAATTTCACCTTTTGTTTATATTTGTTGCTTTTTTCCGACACAATAATCTTAATAAATTATACACTTAAACCTTCCTTATGAATTTCTCCATCTATTAGTGAAAACCGCATGAAAATCCGTTCAGTAGTTTTGGAGTTTATCGTGAACATATAGAATTTTATAATATGTAGTGATGATTATTTTATTTTATGAATACCTGTTGTTATGAAATTGATATCATACAATTTTTGAAACAATAATACGAGTATACTCCACACGCGTGCTGTTCGTGGATTAGTTATGTCATCTTAATATGCCTGCGTATCATTAACAGGCTGCAAATTGATATCATTCACCATGCTGGCTTGTATAACACTAGTTTTCTATAATAGCCAAAGACAAAACTGTTCAGTACCATTTTCTCCTCCTTTTTTAACCAATTTTTCTATATATATTTTTTTCTTCTATCTACTTACGAGTTTAAGTCCATGGATGAAATAAAAATAAAAATGGGAGTAAAAAAAAAAGAAAAGAAGCTTTTTGGACAATGGGGCAGTGTAATAATGATTAAATGAATTATTTATATATTGCAATTGAAAGCAAATAACTTTCTGTGGGTAAAATGTATATTTACAATTTTGCAAGAATAACTTAAAGAGGTCGCTATCATGGCAATTAGGCCGGCTCTTGTACATACTTTGATTTTATTCTTTGTATAAGTTTAATTGGAGCACAATGAAGAGAATCTGTATTGTATTGTACTTTATTTTTTTAGTAACCATTCAAACTAAATCGTCAAGCTAATCTATTTGATGTTTATACTAGCGACCCGCCCCGTCTTCGCAGGGGTTCAATGATATGACATCACAGTAGAAACTTCTAAAATTATCTCTATTTCTTGACTAAATTTTTCATGAATTATATACATAAAAACCTTCTCGAATCACTCTATCTATTAAATAAAACCGCATCAAAATCCGTTGCGCAGTTTTAAAGATTTAAGCGTACATATGGAAAAGGGGCAGAGAAATCGACTTTGTTATACTATGTAGTGATTAAATACTCACACTTGCTTTAAATATAATCCATAGTATTTAAAGACAATTGAATCCCCGCAGATCGAGGAGCGTCTGATCGTTAATAACACAAGGCTCAATTGGTTATCGGAACGGGTCATTGTGCAACTACGCTACTCCTATCTCACAGGAAGGACCACATTTGTCCGGATTATATTCAGATAACTCAGTTACTCTTTATATAGATCGACAGCTACTACGCTTTACTCCACTCGTAATCATTCTGACGTTGAAGCTGATTAAAGTGAGATCGGACGAGATTCAGACGCGTTTGTAGTTGAAGATGATCTGACAATGAAGATTGAAAATAAAAGTGATAAAAACAAAATAAAGGACGTTGATCAACATGTACGATGCTGCAAAAAACTTTCTGTATTCGCGAGTGTGTGCGGTGTCCTATCATTACTTCTACATACATACAATTATACGTCTGGTTTTTTAGATGATTTTAAAAGGAATCAACACACAATACAAGAGACTGATTATCTGACTTTAAACGATATAGAGGTAGATAGAATTAATCCGTTTGCTACAAACCCAGTCAGATTAAAAAGAGATGCTATGCTCGTGAGTATATTTAATTTCATAACTGTACTTAATTGCAAAGATTCAGTGGAATATTTTATTAAGTTTTAAATAGATTTGCTGAAAACATAAACAGATTTAACAGGGAAGTTATTGAGGTTAAGAACAATAATCAAAATTACTTTGGCCATAATATTGTAATGGCAAACCAGGGACCTCATATATTCCGTTCCTTCTGAATACATTGAAGTTTTAAAGCCATAAAGAATTCTGACATTTTACAAGATGAATGCTTGAAAATAGTCCTGCAATCTTTACTTTAGTTAATACTAGTTTGCACGCGATATCATGATCATAGATGTCTCATTTGTCACACTATATTATAGAAACAATCACCTGGCCAAGAAGACAACACAGTGGCACCACATGTGGAGTTCTTTAACCCAAAAATGCGGCCGGAGCTGGAGGAGAAGGACGCAATTGAGATGAAGAAGACAGGAGCAAAGGGTCCAGCGCCTGGAGGCGACACGTGGGTCTGGCTCACCAGTTATTCACGAGTGCCTGTAAGTGCTACAATTACATGATAGCTTTTAAAATAACTGGAGCATAAACAGCTTTAATATATGATGACAGTGATAGATTTTTTAAGGTTAGATTGTTTTTTTTTTATTGATCTAATAACCTATAACTGTAAAATATGAAATATTTTTCATATCTTTTTTATAATTTGTACAATGTTCAATTAAAATCGAAATTAAAAATTCAGACACAGTTAAAATAAGTACAAGTTTTTGTGATTTTATAAATCTATACGTATAATAAAATTGAAGTGTGTGTTTGTAACATTAAAATGGCCCTTTTTTACTAAATGCATATTTATCTACACTAGGTACATATACCCAAATAACATTTTTTACATTTTTTGTTTGTCTGTCTTTTTTTTCCGGTTAATCTTTAGAACGGCTGGGCCGATTTTGACGGGACTTTCACTGGCAGATAACTGATATAATAAGGAGTAACTTAGGCTACATTTATTTTGGCTAATTTCAAACTCGTATACGACCACGGGCACAGCTAGTTTGGAAATAAAAAGCTTTAAGAGTACCAATAATTAAGACTGGAAGACTGTTATATATCACATAACAACATCTTAAGGCTTCGTGAGCATGAAGCCGTACCCGTACGTAATAAGAATAAAATTGTAATTGCTGCATACTATCACACATTGCATGCAAAAATTGTATTAACATTACTAGCTGTGAACGAGACCTTATACGCGTATGAATTTAACAAAAAAAATATTATTGTAGCCTAATGCGTATGCCTGCGCAAACGCAAATATTTGCCCTCTTTCTAACTCTAATACCCAGCACCAACCTTTAATTTTATTAATATTTATTATAATATAATGTATTCGCCGACCCTTGCTTATAAATATAAAACAAGAATTAATTAAGTATATAATGCAATTGTTTTATAAATGAAATTATGGATTCTATCTTTTTATTTTTGTACTGATATGATACCAATAATTAAACTGCTGAACAATACAACCTTTTTAACGAGAATCTTTGTAAAATGGTCGGAACGTACCTTAGAAAAAAGTTGTTGTATGAAAGCTTAATTTTAAAAATAACTTATCCGACAATATTGACGACGTTATTAAATTATAGTCGTTTAAACATATTTTTAATTATTGTAATAAATTATACATGGGCATAATTATGGCATCCGTAGAATTATGCTGCAATAACAAGGATTTCACATCAATACAACAAAATATATTGCATATGTTAGCTAATAATATACCAGCAATCTGCCGGAATTTATTGTAGAGTTCTGTCTGTCTCCGAAACACATCATCAGATCTTCCTGAAATATAAATGGGATCATTTCCTATACAATCGTTTCAGACACGAAATAATTTCGCAAATCTGCGTATATACGAAGCAATTGTGTTAGAACATACATATAAAAAAGGTACGTCACAACTCAGATATAGCATCGGCAAAAAACGGAGTAAAACCAATCACGTCCAAATTAAGTACGCTATCCCAAATTATCAATATTGATTTCCTATGTGAATATAATTTTTACGCTAACGTAATAACTTGTAATATGATATGACCTGATGTATTCGTCAATTTTACACGTCACTGACGCGAGAATCTATAGCGACGAATAGCGTCGAATGGCGCGATAAGGAGCTATTTCTATTGGTCGTGTAAATCGGTAGTAATAGGTTTTATTTAATTTGACTGTGCTACATCTAAGTTGTGTCGTACTTTACTTATCAACGCCATATGTAGAAAAAACCTAACCTAACTTATATTTAATGTTATATTTATTGGCGCATAATATTCTTCATTTCGTTTTATACGTTGGCATTAATACAAGTAAGAAAAATGTGCAAATTAAGATCCTCTCCTTTTTGAATTTTACTATAAAACCTTATTCGTTTAAAAATAAATTCAAAACTCACGACAGAACACGTACTGCATTGTCATAGTGTTATAACTGACACTGTTTATTATATATTTAATGTAATTTTAAAGAACACAATAGTAAAAACAGCGTATCAACACAAATCAATGGTAATATATTGAGATACGACAATTGTTACTGAACAGCACAGCTGAACGCATTTAAAGCCTAATGAATAGGTCTCACATTGAATGTAATCTGTCGCAATTAATAAAAGTTCAGTGATCGGAACCTTATAATCACGTATTTTCTGTCTATCAGTTGGACAAATCCACAGTTTGTACTGCTGTAGAAATTCAGTATAAATTCTTCAATCGTATTTATAAAAATTAAATTTTCTTAATGTATGTTTCAACTCTCTTACTTACCAAATACATTTATCACAAAAAAACTCACATTTATTTTAAAAATAGTATTAACGATTTCCATTGTAAAAGAATAAAATTCTTATTTACCAAATTAAGCTTAAGGATTGTAGTCAGAGTGGGTATGACAGTCGCCTAGCCCGGGGGGAATCCCCCCTAAGTGTTGGAGGCCGGGCCGACCGTCGGGGCGTCACAGTAGCATGCGATCCCGTGGCGTCCGCTGAAAGACGGAGAGGGTACCGCTGGTTTTTTAGTGGGTAAACCCGATTGCTGCAGACGCACTCGGCATCCAGGGAACTCGGAGTCCCAAAAACGCCCCCACTTTCTATCACGTGGGGGAGGCGCGTAATGCGTTTTTCCAGCGAGAAAAAAAAAGGGTATGCCAGTCGCTCAAGCTATCAGGATCGAGCCTGCGACTTCTTACATCGCATCCTACAAACCATTACGATTTAAATACACACTTAAAATAAAACCTTATACAAAAATAAATAATTAACTTCATACAAGCATCTAAATACCAAAACATCAAGGTAAATTTTAACTGAAAAACTTGAACATGTAATGAAATAAAAGACAAAAGTAACGTTGTAAAAAATCTTTTATTGTTGGCACGAAAAATCTCATATCAGAACCTTTTCAGACCAGGACTGTTACAGTTTTAGATTCAAAACATAAATCCCTGGGAAAAACGTTTTTATAATCGTTAACTTTTATGGCAAATTGCCAAAAGAGTATTGCATAGTGCGGATGCGGTCTTCAAATATTCTTGAAAGCTAAAATAAGTGAAGGCATAAATATGAGCCATAGGAAATATGTTGAAGATTTGTAGTGATCGATAAATATAAAACGAAAGGTTTTGTGATTAAAACATGAGGATTGTATCTTAAATGTTGAAGTAAAAACTAAAACTATCCTGACCGTAAAAAAAATCGCTCAATTCTTAATTATTGTCTATAAATCAATCAGGAATAGTGATACTAAGGGATCTACAGATATAGATATAAATAAAAGTTTACAGAAATCAAATTATAGAATTCCGATTTGATTTAAAACCTTGCAGTATTCTCATTGGCTTAAACTTTGGCAATATTTAGACACCCGTGAATCAGAAAACAAGAAAATCTGTGTCCAGCCCGACATCTCAGCTGAAAATGTACTTTAGCGGAATTTAAATAATAAAATATATTAATTTATTTGCACAATTCCAGTACAAAGTTGTACAAGGATTCTGCAAAGCAACACAGGATTATTGCCCACCGGGTGTACAAGGGCCTGAAGGGCCAGTAGGAGCTCAAGGTCCAAAGGGCGAGAGGGGTGATGCGGGAGCACCAGGCACGCCAGGAAGTCCAGGGATGAGAGGTCCAGTTGGACCTCCTGGCCCAAAAGGTACAATTAATCAAAATCTTATTGATATTAAACACTTTTTTTGCAATATTTTATCTTATTACTAAAATGCCAACTAATTTTATTCTTGCGTTTCTTTTTTTATCAACCGACTTCAAAAAGGAAGTCTGTATTTTTTTTAATGTATCAACGACATCTTTTATATATTTATAATGAATTAAATAAACTTTATAAACACAATTCTTAACCTCTAAAAAAAATTGCAGGAGAACGTGGATTCCCTGGTAATCCCGGCTTAGATGGAAGAGACGGAGTACCCGGAGAGCCTGGCCTTGATGGGCTGTCAGGTAGAAATGGTGCTGATGGAGCACCAGGAAAGGATGGTCGTGACGGTATTCCAGGAAGAGATGGTAGCCCAGGGAAAAATGGAAGAGATGGCAAAGATGGTGAGAAAAATAACAATGTATTTTCATTTGTTTCGCTTGTTACTAAATCTTTCTTTTCATTATTTGCATAAGTATTAAAAATGTTATATGGAATCTTTATTTTTAAATTTCAGGCAAAGCAGGATCCCAGGGCCCACCAGGCATAAGAGGACCGAAGGGAGACCGTGGTCCAATGGGTCCGAAAGGCTTACGAGGCAATGATGGTCATGATGGGGCTCCAGGGAGACCTGGCCTTTCCATCTATAACTATACTAAAGAAAATCAGATGTTTATACCGCCATCATTCGCCTGTGAGTTTTGAAATAATTTGCTCAATTTTTATAATATCGAACTGAGATGGCCCAGTGGTTAGAATGCGTTCATCTTAACCGATGATTTCGGGTTCAAACCCAGGCAAGCACCACTATATATATGTGCTTAATTTGCGTTTATAATTCATCTCGTGCTGGTGAAGGAAAACATCGTGAAGAAACCTGAATTTGTCTAATTTCGTCAAAATTCTGCCACACGTGCATTTCACGAACCCGCATTGGCACAGCGTGGTGGAATATGTTCTAAGCCCTCTCCTTAATGGGAGAGGAGGCCTTAGCCCATCAGTGAGAAATTTACAGGCTGTTACTTTACTTTCTTTTTTTTAAATCTACGCATTATTTAATCAGTATATGCATAAGGTATCAATATGTACTTGGAGGGCTTCGTGAAAGCCCGTATGGTTAGGTACCACCTACTAATCATTCATGATCAAATTCTACCGCCAAACAAACTATAGTACAGTTGTGTTCCGAACCGAAGTGTAACTTCAAGTACAAGGAACATAACATCACAACTCCCTAGATTGGTAACGCATTAGCTATGTAAGGAATGGCTTATATTTCTTAGAATGCCAAGATCTATGAGCGGTCTATGTACTAGATAAGCTCAAAAACTACCAAACGATTTTTCATATGGTTTTCACTAATTAACCAATTGATTCGTAAGGGTATGCTGTATAATTTATTAGGTTTTTGTATAAAATTAATGAAATACGATGATGATTTTTGAAATTGTTGTATATTATCATTGATATAAACGTTTTATGTTGAATCTAGCCGTGCAATGCCGGCTCTGGGAGCTAGTTTATTATAAATTATTTCTATAACTTTAAATTTGGATGGGTCATATCCAGTGACGTGAAAACATTTTTTTTTTTATTTTAAACTAGTTCTTATCAGCGGCTTCGCTTGCTTTTTAAGGGTTGATTTCCCGTGTCCTTTCTTGGGGATCAAGTTTGCTACATACCAGTGTTCATCAAATTATATTCATTGGTCTTGTAGTTAAAGAGCGACAGAAAACAGACAGAGTTACTTACACATTTATAATATTATATAGTATATATAATGTAATAAGGGATTCAATATGAGATGGCCGGTTTAAAATTCTAATTTTTATTTAAATGTTTATTTCAGTGGAAAATCCAAGATTGATAGTACGCGAAGGGGACACTATGCGCTTGGACTGCAATCCCAAAGGCTTTCCAGAACCCACGATAGAGTGGCGACGAGCTGATGGAACTCCTATTATTCAGGTATAGTAAGAATATATATCAATTTTTTGGAAAGTACCAATTTCCTGATCAATTTATAACTTTAACAATTATGTTTTAAATTAATTTTGCTTTTGGAATAACTCATTTATTTATATGAGAAAAAAATATTAAGGATTTAACTTAAAAGCGTATAGAAAACATAAATCAAAATAAAAAATAATTAATTGATTTTTTTTGGGATATATGTATATTTATAGTTAAGGGTGGAATAAGGAAGTTCCTCCTTTTTTTTCTTGGTCAAAAAACCATATACTTATAGTGTCGTACTATACAACTAAGATGTAGCATCGGAAAATTCAATAAAACCGATTGCCGATGTATACAATCAATAGAAATAGCTCCCTATCGCTCAATTCGACGCTAAATATTCTCGCGTCAGTTCAATAGATATGGGTAATTTGGGATAGCGTACTTAATTCGGATATGATCGGTTATACGAATTTTGCCGATGCTACATTAAGTTGTGTCGTACTATATGTATATGTTGCAGGCTATACTTTAATTTGTTTCATATTTAAAAATAGAATTAGCGGCATAAATTAATGATTCACGCAATTCATGTTCCAATCATAGAATAGACTAATTTGTTTTAGACTATAGTATCAGCAAGTTTGCTTAAAGTTTTTCCAATTTTTTCAAGGGTTCCTGGCGTGATGCATCCGTAAGCGGACACGTGCTCAATATACCGAACGTGTCCCGTTGGCACACTGGCAAGTACGTCTGTCTCGCCAACAATGGCATGCAGCCGCCAGCTAACCAGACCACTGACGTTGAAGTACATTGTTAGTAATTTATCATATAAGCCAGTGGATAAGACAAAGCGATAATTGCCAAAATTATACTTTTGAGAATTGAGATTTACAGTATAAACTTTAAAAGTTATTTTCGAATTGTACCAAATTGGCACTTAAGCTTTTCTTTCCACTAACAATATAATTTATCCCTTACTTGGTTATTAGAGAGAGCAGATCCTATTCTATATAAATATAAATATAAGACCTAATAGTTGGATATCTTGATTTTGAATGAAGATTCGGGAATTAAACGAGCAAGCTCAGTTATCATGTGCTCAATTTGTGTTAATAATTCATGTCATCAAATAAAAGATCAGAAAGTTTGAGATGATATTACGATTAGATTGATAAATAAATTTACCATCGGTTTTTTTTCCAGTTAGTCCATACATACGGGTGCCCAACAACATAGTGTATGTTTTTAACAAAACAGTCAAGATCGAATGTGAGGTGAGAAAGTATTTCATTTACTACAAAATTTTAGAAAGTGTAATAAAATTATAATAATATAATTCATTATATTTAATAGACAAAGTTACAGGTTCTATCCCGACCCCTTGGGCCTCCCTAATAGCCATTAGGAACGACAGTGGCTCACTTGGGGAGCTTCCCATATACACTCCGGTATAGCTTCCTTTACTTCATTCTTTTCATAATGAAATTTTGGGTAAATAGGATTTTTTTATGGGATTTTTTGGCGAACGAGTATATGGGCCACCTGAATGTAAGTGGTCATCATCACCCATAGACAATGACGCTGTAAGAAATATGAACTATTCCTTACATCGTCAATGCGCCACCAACCTTAGGAACTAAGAAGCTATGTCCCTTGTGCCTTTAATTACATTGGCTCACTCACCCTTCAAACTGGAACTCAACAATATTGCGTACTGTTTTTTAACGGTAGAATATCTGATGAGGGGGTGGTAACTACCCAGGCAGGCTTGCACAAAGCCCTACCACCAAATGAATATTAATATGTTTTATTAATAAGTCTTAAATTCTCACATATTTCTTAATACATATTAATTATTGTCACTTGGAGTTTTTACCAAGTTCGATCCGCAGTTCAACCTTCCACGAGTTTCCCTGTATCACCTATGGCCCAATGTATCCAAAGCCCTTGTTTTCTTACAATACATCCTTATCGTATATTTAATTGAAGCGTCATATGTTAATAGCATCAATTATTATCTTAAAAACAAAGTTCATTAAGTCCATTGATGTCAAAGTTTTGGAGATGAGTAACTATGGCTTTTGAAGGGCTATTTTACTTTACCAAGGATAACAAACAGGCAGCTTTATATAGAGTGTAATCAACATTTACCGATATTTATTATTCATTAAATCTCCTTTCTTCAGATTCAGGCCTGGCCAGAACCAGTTCTAGCTTGGGAAAGCGATGGAGTTACTTTAGAAGGATCTCGATATAGGATGGAAGTTTCCACAACTGGGGACCCTTGGAGGTGGATCATGAGACTCGAGATACCCAACCTCAGAGAACATGACTTGAAACAATACAGCTGCGTCGCGAAAAATGAGCTCAATAACCAAACAGTTAAAGGGCATATTCGTTTGATGTGTATGTTCTCCATTAAATATTTTTCCAGCTCATTTATGAATCAAATTTAATTTACAAATTTTTTTCCATCAAAATATCTAAAAATCTCACAACAAATGATTAAAAAATAATTTAAATAAATATCTTTACAGTCAGAGACATGGTCTTAAATTCTGATAAGAACTTGAAAAATGCACCAATAATAAAAATATCTTTTACTTTTGCTCACAGATCCGGGTCCGAACCAGCACACCCAAATCCAACAGCCCATGGAGTTCGGCTTCCGTCCCCCAACACTCACGTCATACGAGGAGTTGTGTCAAGTTCAGCGGTGTCCTTCCTGTCCGCGGTGTGACCGCGCATTGCTCTTAATATCCACGATGAATACCACAGCCGGGTACAAGCCCAGGAGAAACATAAGTACGTTCAAATCCTAGCCTTATCTACTTTCATCGATACACACCCATACACACACCTGATCCATTCTGGCCATGACGTTCATTCTGCATGTGTGCGTAAGCGCTCTTTATTCTTTACCGTTAGAATTCGATGGGATTCACGTCAAGGATTACATATGACTTTCAAGACACTAACTTCCCAAGTACTTCTTGTCTGTAAAAACGAAGTAAATAAGTAAAACATTACATTTCCTTCTCCTTAACAAGCTTATTTCTGGTTAGCGTACTTATGACTGGACTTTATTAGCTTGCCTTCTAGACTTCATACGGTAACAATAAAAGTCTATTTATACCTTTTAGATTGAAGAACAAACAAAAAATCTTATTTTTATCCGGCTGGAAAGTTGGACCGTGTAAATCTTGAATCGCTTTGTTTACGGATGAAAACAGCAAAAATCCGTAGCGTAGTTTAAAAAGTAAATGGTAAAGATTATTTATTATTTCTTTCAGATTGTCAATTATATGCAATCGGTAAGCCCGTGTATCACCGATACATTGATGAACTGTTTGGGGCATGGCTGCGGGACTCTAACGCTTCCGAAAGTCAGGTACGTATTTCGTTTGCCACTAATTCCTATTTATACATAAAAATTAACCGCTCATTCTTGAAGATGTGACTCAGATAAAGAAAATTGAATTTGTGGTATTTCCCCCAAAATATATATAAAAAAGAAATAATATTTTCAGAAAGAAAAACTTTGGGCTACACAAGAGAATGACATTGAAAGACTGCGGGAGTACAGAAGCAAAGCCAGCTTTAAGTCGGATCATGTTGACGAGTTCCATAAGTTACAAAAGCCTTTCTTTGTGAGTTAAAAAAATACCTACTATCATTGATTAAAATAAAAAATATCTTTATTTAGTTGGATTTTTATTAGCACTTTCAAATTGGTACTAGATGATGATGATGATGATGAGATGTTTAGTATCAAATGTAAAGCCATGGATATAAAACCTAGTACCTAGTTACTCTTTTCTTTAATAAAATTACTTGGTGATAGGGCTTTGTGCTAGCCCGTCTGGGTAGGTACCACCCACGCATCAGTTATTCTTCCGCCAAACAGTACTCAGTATTGTTGTGTTCCGGTTTGAAGGGTGAGTGAGCCAGTGTAACTACAGGCACAAGGGACATAACATTTTAGTTCCCAAGGTTGGTGGCATTTTACGATGTAAAGAATAGTTAATATTTCTTACAGCATCATTGTCTATGGGTGATGTTGACCACTTACCATCACGTGCTCGTTCGCCAACCTATAAGCATAAAAAAATATGAAATACATACCTGATGTAAGTTCGCATAGACATGCCCACTATCAACTCGTGACTGTTCTTTTGTCAATACATAAGATGTATTGTATTTCCACATAAAGTTTTTATATATTTATTAACTAAATATTTTTTGGCGGGTTTTTGTTTTTAAACCGACATTAATGATCCTTTTTGTGTTGGGTCCAGTATAGCTCCAAGACACTCTCTTTTTCTCACTGGAATAATGTATGACGCGTTTCCCCAGCGATGTGTATGTGGGACTAACCGGTGCCCAGGATTGCGCCCTAGTACACCGGAATACCCACTAAAAACCATCAGTACCCTCTCCGGTTTTTCAGCGGACGCCACACGATCGCTTTCGCAAGCTACTGTGACGATGGCTCCAAGCCCCTTTTTTAATATCATTAGTGTTAGATATTGCATAATACAGAATCATTTTCAAGTAAACTTTTTTAAATAACGTTTGTAGTACCAACTTACCAACTTGCAATATTTCCTGTGATTTCAGGGTAACGGCCACATCGTCTACAGCGGGTCTTTCTTCTACCAGGCGAATGAGTCAGGGCATCCCGGTGACATCATACGTTACGATTTAACGCAAAGTCGAATAAAATCGGTACACTTACCCCACGCCGACGGTAGATTGTACAGCTCACAGCATAATCAGGTCAATGATAAAAAAAGTTATTTTCTAAATACCAATTATTCATATCATTATCAGTAATTATTTCTTAATCTTGTTACAATTGTACTGATTATTACTACAGAGTACTTCAGAGTGGACTCTGCTCTAACATATCCTTCTAGTGTCAAAATAAAGACACAACAACAAGATGAGATTAGGGCATAGACAATGTTACTACTTTATAAACTTATTATATTGCTAACAAATATGTAATAAGTTTTTTGTTATGTGTCATTAATTATGCAAAGCAACAACATAATTACTTTTGTTGATGTTTGTATTGACTTATGATCTGTAAACCAATTTCGGCCAAATTCCATTTGACAAATCTTCGGTTTTGTGGGGTATGTTCAAGATGTTTTTTAATTTACCAGGTCGACTTCAGTGCTGACGACAACGGTCTGTGGGCTATCTACTCTATTGAAGGTTCGAACAACACTGCAGTTGCTAAGGTATGAGAAATAATACGGACTATTTTTTGGGAATCACAATATAATGTCTCTGAAATGTCGACATTCTGTTGAGAATAATATTGTCAGCGCCAAATTTTAACGGTGCGGAGGTTATAGATAACGAAATAATTATGGGTTCGAATTAATTATTTTGCTAATTTAAATTACGACATTAAAACTCATATTAAGAAGCACCCTATGTTTTGCCTTTTTCTAAATCTGGTCCCATTCTCAGTGCCCACTTTATTCCATTACCCTTAATGTACTCTACCAAATTGTAAAAATTCTTAGCTGTTAAATACTTGAATATATTAAAGTGCTCGATGTTTATTTGATATATGTATCCATGTAAATTATATAACACCTCTTAAGTATCTTTCTTATACTTCTTTTAATTAAAATTTTCATTGCAGCTCAGTTTTGATCCAAACAAGGACGACTTAAATATAGATTACATTTGGAATATATCACTGAATCACAAACAAGTAAGTATGCATTACTCATAATAAGATAATTTTCTCTAAATAACGGAGATAATAATCCGAAGGTATTTGAAAATAAATTCGAGCACCAAACATTGATCTTCGATCAGCAAGACAATATTTAACCAATTATTAGATGTTAATGGGTTAAATTGGTCGCGACTCGGTGTTTAAGTTTTTTTATGCGATTGTTTTATACTCAAAATGCAACATTTTTATAAATTTATGTTTATTTATTATTAAAAATTTTATTCATCAATTTTATTCACTTTTTATATCCTACTTTTGAGAAGAAATTATTTCTAACAATAATAATAATAATGGCGTTCATTCTACTATTAAAATGTCTTGTTTTCAAAATATATCATATCTATTCGGTAAGCATAATTTGAATTCGCCAAACACAGGGTGTATTTAAATGAAACTATACTTAGTTGTAAATAACTTTTCAGGTGGGAGAAATGTTTATAGTATGCGGTGTGCTGTACGCGTTGGACTCAGCGACTGAGCGCGAAAGCAAAGTCACTGTGGCCATTGATTTATACTTGAGCAAGCCGGTGGAGGTGACGCTGCAGTTCACTAACCCCTTCAGAAAGACCACGCAACTTGGATACGACCACACGCACAAGGTTCATACACAACCATACACAGACAGCGTACAAGCAAAACTTAAATGTAACGTTACATACAAATTCAAAATTGATTAATTCTCAGACTCAATCAAATTTGAGGGTAGGCTCTCTATTTGGTCTAGGTCGAGCTGGGTTGGGAGATTTTTCCTGCGTGAAAAAAAAAAGAAAAAGAAAAGGTCGAGCTGGGTACGGGCCTCGAGGCGTACCTCCTTGATTTATGTCCTCGATGATAGCAAACAGCTACCATGTTATTGTGTTTTGACCCAATCTGTCAGAGTTGATTTGACCCGGTGTGGGTGTGACCCAAACAAATTGTACCTTAAAAAAACTTAGTTCTAATTTTAAATCCAAAATCGGTGCAAAGAATGTTTTAATGTAAGAAATAGAAATTTGGTATTTACGGTATGGTATGTCAACAACAACAAAAGCCTGTAAATTCCCACTGCAGGGCTAAAGGCCTCCTTTCCCTGAGGAGAAGCTTTTGAACATATTCATGTGGTATGTGTGGCTACAATATATACCAAGGGAACTAAAATCCCATCAAAAACAGTTTCATGTAAAATGTTGCCAAAACGAGACCTGCACATGCGCTGTCAAAAAATTATTATTTCATATAGAGCTAAGCTAGTACAAATACAAGGCTTACTCAAAATATGCGGCCGAAAAAAGTGCATAAAATATTCACCTTACCATGTGTAGGGAAACGGCGAAGCTTCATATTTTGTCTACGCTGAATAGAAGCAACGTTTTGTTTTTGCTGGTTTTGTATTTTTTTTAATATCGATTCTTTTTTTTTATTGGAGTAGGATATAGGTAAACATCGTTTCATGATTACATAAATAAATGTTAAAGATTTTGTTGCCAGTCGCGTCCATAATAATTAAATTCTATGGATATCTCAGAAACTTGGGCATGGGAAAAAAGTATAAAAAAAAAAACAAATATTTTCGTTAGTGTTTTTCTTTTTATTTGTGTAATAAGAACCATCTACACATAATAACAAGAACTTAATAGTTTTGTAGATTTCTAAGTTGCGTTATTACTGTCATAGATGGCAGTACTTGTATCAAAATTGAAACTAATTTAAATTATATTAAATAAACTAACCTCTAAGCGCCATCTATGTTTTTGTGTTCGAAGCTTAAAATCTATTTTTTCGCATTTAAATAGAGTTACTATATAGTTATATTTAATTAGTAAGACTTGTACATTTTTTGTGTTATTTTCAGGAGCTGTATTCATGGGATCGAGGAAATCAACTAACATATCCTGTGAGATACAACGAACTGCCTGGCCCTTGATATAATGATGATTACTTAATACAAAATATATATTATATTGTATAACACATTTTACATTAAATTATAGATATCTAAGTTTTTTCATTGCTTTAATAAAACGTTCCTATAAATGCACACATACTTATTTAATTAATAAAACAGGGACAGAAACTATTCCGTCAATTTGGTGTGTACATTTTGTGCTATAATTGACAAATTATAGCGCCTGACCATGACTTTCATATCATATTCATATCAATATCATCACCAATATCATATCAACTAACAGAAGTCTTCTCCCGTATCTGTATTAAAAAAGATCCCAAACCCATTCGTCATTGGAATCTTCTGAATGAATTCCATATAATACATTGCTAGCTTTAGTCGTTTTTTTGATAAATAATGCACCTCTATGCTAACATAGCATTCAGCATTAGCAGTAGCATTTCAAGCTACAATATACAACGAAACTGATTTTTAAAAATGGGCCATTGTCAAACAATAATTTATGTATAGCCTATTCCAATAATAACAAATAGGTAACAGTTTCGTCGATATCCAAAACGCAATTTTTTCGAAAATCAATACTAAATATCATAGATTATTCAAGCTCTCGACCAATGGTATCGCGTCAATTCGCTGTCAAATCTTGTTTATTTATTTGGGCTCTGCCCTCTTGAGATTGGAACAGACTACAGAATAGAATTGGAGTGTAATTCAAATGGCATATATTTGGCCCAAATACATGAGAATCATCCTCCCTATAATTCATTCATAAACTACCATAATGAATATCAACGTAAAACGTCACTTTAATTAATAGTTATTAACGTTCATAATAACTAAACGACATAATAAAATCGTTGTTTCGCGTGGACGGAAATTTTGATTCGCTTTTCATTTTGTATTCGATTATGTTGCTTCACTTTCATCTTCCGTGCGCTCCATCTGCTTTTTAATATAGAATAAAATGCGGTACAGGGGATTATCGTTGTCATCTGAAACACTTGATAGGAAATAGAGAGTAGAGACTATGCCAAAACAAACCTGCAATGAGTAAAAAAATGACGTTATTTCAAAAAACAACTAATAAAATTAAGACATATTTATTTCACTATCACATATTTAGTCAAAACCAACACAGCTATATATTTTGAGGAACTCTACCTTCTTGTATTTACATAAGCAATATACTTCTGAAGACATTTTTTAAATAAATTAACTATAACCAACTCACTACCGCAACCATTAAATGATGCGAAATAAATTTGGTTTATAAGGTCATCACTAGATGGCGTTACTAGTCCAGTCTATTAAAATGACTAATTACTCAATTATAGTACTCTTATTATTCATGAAGATCAATTTACTAAATATAAAACAAATATTACTTGTTCAATAATCTACTAACTATTAATTCGAACATAGTTTATTTTTAATATCTAAAATATATTTGTGTCTTACTTTCGTTTATATAACTTTTTGTAGCACTAAAGATTTCATAAATAACGTTAGTCAAGACCGTTATGGTAACTGTTCACTTACAACGTACCTAGAAGTGACACTAAAAGCATCAATCAATCATTAATTCACATGTGACATGCACATATCGATCGCTCGTTTAATCATACGATACTATCGCACAGCTTAAATAAAAAATTAATACAACCTACAGTAATCGTCGATGCAGCACTAAAAGTTGGCGAATGGGAGTCCAACTCAAAAGCCGGGCCCGCAGCCCACTTCGACCCCCGTCATTTTTTGCCACAATAGCAGGCAATACGTTCCGTGACTTGGCAGAACTTGAGAAGTTGGCCCCCGCTCGCCGATCAATACGTGCGCACAACGCCATCTAGGAGCCGTCGCGCAGGCAAATTGCAGTTTAATAGTTCATTAGATCCGACAAAAATGGCGGGGACATACAGTTTAAATTCGGAACACGATATCGATTCGCGGTTTGCGATTGGAAAAATGGAGCCTAGAGATTTAATAGGACTATAATATTCTCTTACAGTGAGATTTACTTTAGATTTTCGTTTGATAATCCTGATTATGTCATACAATAATAACAAATACATATTAAGAACTTGACAATTCAATCTTCTGACGTTAAAAATGAAAGAGGTTTTATACGATATAATTATGATTGGAATTAATATTTTTAAAAATACGACATTTAAAATCCGCCATCTTGATTTGAAGTAAAAACTATAAATATTGTTTTGATATAAGTTTTCTAAGTTTACTGTTAATTTGGTATAACTTACTGTTATTTAAATATTTAGAATACTGATCAGCTACTTTTGGAGTCGGTATTCGGTATATATACAGTTCCTTGCCTTGGTTTAGGAAATTGGCATGCAGCATGCATCTTTTAAACATGCAGAGCATTATTGAAGTAGCATCTTAATACAATTATTTTTAAATGTTCGTGGTATATTTAATTAATTGATGTCTATTATAGTAGGTAGACTTTTGCGGGTAAAATTTCAGTTATTGAGCTAGAGGTACATTTAAGAAATAAATATTATTCATTAAAATGAATTTATAACCGTTGCAATTTTCAAATAATAGCCACATGGAGCGGCCCTCTAGGTATATAATATACACAAATACAAAAAGTATTATATATAAAACCTTTTTGATTGGTTCGTAATCATTTATAAAAAAAATATGCTGCTAATTTAAAAAAAAAAACACTAAAATACGAGTATATGTACAAATTTAATACTTTTTACTAGTAACCTAATATTATGTTAAGCCGTATCGATAAAAAGTCACTAAATTTGAACAGAGAAACAGAAATAGGTAAGCCGTGCTGAAACCAGTCTTAAATTACGTCGTCTGGGTCAACATTATTCCAGACTCAGGCGGATGAATAACTGAAGGACACCTGGTCTCTGAAATTAGATCTGCTTATTTAGCTTACTACGTGATTCTTCGTGACTGCTGTTTATTATCGATATGACAAATTTTATACGTATAATTTGAATCTAACGACCTTAAAATGTTATACCTTAACCTTAGTATAAAGAGAAATAAAAAAAAAAGCTCAGACACTTTCATATTTTTTTAATGTCAAACAATATTTAAAAAAAGAACAACTATTTGAATGACTTACTCGTTAATTCTGATTATTTTTAAGTTATTAAAAATTAAACCCTAGTCTAGACTCGATAGCTACATTCAGTTTCAAAAACTGCCCCCCTTCCCCACCCCTTACACGCTGTGAATGAATCATGGCGCAATCACAGAAACGCATTAATTCCACGAACTGAGCGATTAGAATCGTATTCGTAGGATTCGAAAAATCGAGGAAATATATATCGATAGTAAATATTTGTTTTGAACGAACTTCGATGTTTAATCGAATTTGTGTTTAATTCGTGATCGAATTATAAAATATCTATACAAGTATCGTAATATTATTATTATTTTTCGTTATTATGTATTTTATTTAAGTTGTTCCGCTGGCAACCACTAGCTGATGGTAAGTTGTCAATGCACCACCAACCTCGCTAAGTTAGATGCTTCCTTCATTGTGCCTCTAGTTAATCAGTCTTACTTACCCTAGAGCAACTACAACAACAGCCTGTAAATTTCCTACTGCTGGGCTAAGGCCTCATCTCCCTTTGAGGAGAAGTTTCGGACCATATTCAACCACGCTGTTCTAATGCCTCCCGCCGAGTACGAGATCAATTATAAACACAAATTAAGCCCATGAATATTCAGTGGTACTTGTCTGGGTTTGAACCCGCAATCATCGGTTAGGATGCACTCGTTCTAACCACTGGGACATCTCGGCTCACCCTACAAATCGAATACGATAAAAGTAACTTATGTTGTTTGGTGTAGAATAAATAAGGTGTAGGTGGTACCCACCTAAACTCGCACAATGCACCACCAAGTGCATTCGTAATGCACATTATCACTTAATAATTTCTTGACGAATTTTTCACGTACTTACCTATAAAATTATTTGAACAAAACAGATTTCCTGCAAACGCTAAGTGTTGGTTTTGACCACATTCCTATGTAAATGTACTACAAGTTTACTTCTAGAAATTGCTATGCTAATGGGTGAGGCGCGGTCATACGAAATATACTTGATAACGTTTTGCGAAAAATACTAAATTCCATTCAATGCTAATTTTGTTTCGAGTATTTTTATGATTAACATACAACAGACAAGAAAATGGAGTACTGTGTTTATTAATTACCATAGAAAAGACTTTGTTTGACGCATTAGACATTGGACAAACATGTGCTATTACTATCTATTACATTCTGAGACGTCCATTATAATTTTTGTGTCAGTTTTTTCACTGTTATTATGATGATGAACGCATAAAAGCCTCACAATATTAACACAGTTTAAAATAATTCGATTAATAAGTTATCCCACTAATAATTATTAATCGAAAATTAATTCACAATTAAAATCATGTCATCAACCTTCTGCCTTTATTCCAACTTTACTATCCCAAGTATATGCGTAGCATATTCTTGTTCCATATTTCACTTTCTGACGCCATTTCGCAAGTAACATTATTACCAGCCATATCATTCACACAATCCATCCATCGTTTCTTTGGTCGTCCCCTTCCTCTATATCCATCCACGTCCATACCCTAAATCTTGCTCACAACATGGTCCTCATTACTCCCAATTAAAATTCACAATCATAGTCAAATCATTTTTTTTTAACACAGAACCTACGTTCCTTTGAATAGTCGTTTTATAGGATTGTTGAATGTAAGGTCACATCATCATCATCAGCCTTTTGCTGTCCACTGTTGAAGATAGGCCTCCCCCAGAGCGCGCCACGCTGCTCGGTCCTCTGCCTCCCTCATCCAGCCTCCACCAGCGATCCTGCGTATGTCGTCGGACCAGGAAGTCACAATAGCCGCTTTAAATTCTAGACAAGGACATCTCCGTAAAAGTGTAATAAACGCCTTTATTAATAGCAAAAACAATAATATAGTTATCTCTTCAAAGTTTTAACCCTTTAATGAGAGGAGTTTCTTCATCGATCAAGTATTGGACTACGAAATCCCATCACCCCTAACAACAATAACGCAATTTTTAGCGAATACATACATACATATTGACAATCATAAGTTATTTAAAATCAAACTCAAATTTCTTTATTCAATATAAAAGTATTTTATGTACTTACTTATTGGTAAAACTAGGCTTTATTCAAGTAGGCTTTTTTAAGCACTTTTGAATCGACATTTAACAACTATTATAAGTGAAGCTACCACCGGCTCGGAAAGGAGGTTCTATCGAGAAGAACCGGCAAGAAAATCAGTAGTTCTTTTTCACCATTTAAAAATAAAGTCATCTTAGTTAATTACATCAAACACTACCACCGATTCGGAAAAGGAAATATCCTAACCTGAGAAGAGCCGCCTAAAGAAACTCAACGAGTCTATTTTTTGTCAATTATGTTATTTACATTCGAAATGAAATGACGTCATTAAAATATTAAAGTTGTTTATATTGTTTTGTTCTTGTAGTTGGAATAGACGATAGTTACATTGGTTATCTAATTGGAAACATGTTAGATCACCCTTCACGAATTGCGAAGGTCAAAAAAGTAAAATTTACGTGCAGAACTAGTTTGAAATGTCAAAACGAATTAACTACAGAATGAAAGTTGTAAGTAGTCGATCTACATCAATGGCTGACTAAATATTTTCATTGAAAGACTAATGTAATATCAGGAATATATTATGTATGTCTATAAAGCGCTAAATATAAAAGTAAACTTATTTTTTGTATTTTATAATAGTCTAGTAACCTATTAAAATTGAAAGGTTATTAAAAAAATCCGTCGAATTTACGTGGCGAAGGTGACTAGTGCAGCTCATTCTTGCTGTGCGTACTAGTCTTCTTCTCGTTTGGATTCCATTTCCACTTACCATCAGGTGGAGTGGAGTCATGTGACTAACCGGATATCATAAAAAAAAACTCCAAAAAAGGACATACAAACTCCTTTTTTTGAGTATTACCATGTGTTAGTACTAAAAAAAATTAAGCCTGTATATTTTACTATGTCATGTGACTACTAACACTTACTAACGACTACCCTGAAACGCGAACGATGCTTCAGGTGAACACTCTGTACCAGTCTTGGCTATGATTAAGGAATACACATTAATTAATTGGCGCCATCTTTTAATCCTAGGTTGCAAAATATGCGCCCAACAATAATTAAGTAGCTAGAAGTAAGTGGTTGTTTTAAAATAGTTTAAAATTTTAGAAACTAAGATACTTTAAGTACGTGTCTCATACATTTTTATATAAAAGTTTCATCCAAAGAGTTAATTTTCATAAATTTCTGAACTTCCATACAAACTTTCACCCCCCATTAATTTCTTTGAAAGAATAATTTTGAAAAATCCATTCTTTGTAATCACCTTGATTTAAATTATCTTTTTTTTCGATTTTGTTACCAGTGTTATGTTATCTATAATGATGTACTCCTGACAGATTTTGGCGACCTCAGCCAATTTTTAAGCGGCTAAGCGAACTGCGTTGGCCACATTTTGGTAACAGTGTGTGCGCAGATTGAAGCAATGTTTCAATAGTCCGATGGGACAAATCCGACTCGACTATTTCCTGAACTCTATCTGGTCGAGTCCTGTTTTAACTGATTTTGGAGGCACGGGAACGCATAGAACTTCACTTACAAATTTCAATACTACAACTTTCTTGATAGTAAAAACGTAGTATCCTTATGTTTTGTAATCAGTACCTCGCAATCTCAATACTTATAAGCTAGGTAATTTCACTTCTACAGTTTTAGCTTTTCTGCTTGTTGCCAAATTGACCCTTGATACATGTCATTAGCTGATATCACTGCAAATGGCTCATTTTTAGACTTAAGCCCTTTTGGGAAAACTTGGTATTTATAAGATTGCGCTTCTCCAATACGGGCTATTGGACACATGCAGCAGATTTTCCTCCAACTCTCCCAGGTTCGTTCAGAATATTTTCCTTCAATATCGAGTATGAGTTGAATTGTTAGCACACGGGTTTGTACTACATAAGTATTTCCAACAGTATTAAACAAAAACAAAATACAGTCAATATAACTCTTACAATATCAAGATACATCATGAGTTCTTATGTCTACCACCAAGTAAAACTGACTTTCATTGTGCTCTACAGACTCTTTCAAGTTCGAACTAAGTTCGTTGATCACAGAACACAAATTTAGTAAATTAACATATAATAAAAAAAGAAATACTTAGTCAATAAGTATCGACTGCAGATCAGATTCTATTGTTGAATACATTTTTTATGCAAATTGGATCACTGAAAAAGATTACTGTGCTAATATTTTTAATTAAGTCTTAATTATTTCATAGAATTATGTATGTATTCTACCTAAGAAAAATCTAGTTGGTTGGGTAACAGTTAAAATTTACTAGCGACCCGCCCTGGCTTCGCACAGGTGCAATACTGATACTATAAAATACTACAGAATTTGTTTATTTACATCACATTAGAAACTTCTAAAATTATCAGTGTTTATTAACTATACTGTCTATGTATTATATACAAAAACCTTCTACTCAAGTCTCAATCTATTAATAAAAAAACACATCAAATCCGTTGCGTAATTTTGAAAATCTAAGCATACATAGGGGCAAACAGCGGTGAGCGACTTTGCTTTGTACCATTTAATAATGAATAATAATAAGAAAAATACAAAATATAGAACCTACGTCACTCTATACTTTGATAAAATTCAATACGAATTTCGATTTTCGAACATTTACCGGTTCTGTTGTTGCCAACAGACTTACTTCGTATCGTTACGTTGTGGTTGAAGGTGAACCAGTTGCCAGTGTAATACAAACAATGGGTTAACAATTCTTGGATTGCCATTCATTATCTATGACACATTTATATCTGCTTATAATATATACAAGCTCGCATAAACCACAAGCAAGAATATAATATATTGCAATTAATGTTTTTAAAAAATAAATTGGAATATCTGTAATCAGTTTCTGACCGTGTTATCGTGTGGAAGTGTCAGGTGTATATTTTATTTTTCCGGGATTAAAAGTTACCCATATTATGCTATCAGGGTGTACAACGCATCTGTAAGAAGTAACAAACATTCATCCATCCAAACTTTCATTATTATAAATTAACAAAATAATGATTTTTAAAGAAACAAACTTCGACTGAGCTTTGAGAAAAAAAAAACAAATTTATTTAGGAAAAGGTTTCATCACTTTGGCGCTAAGATGAGTGACTTAAAGTTTACAATGAAATTAAACCTGTCTTAGCTTACAAAAATGCTCAAAATCTTACAGCCCAATAGTGTCACTTTAAATATACTATGGTAAACTTAACATAATATTATTATTACGAACTACCGGTCCGTCCGGGCATCGCACAGGTCGATAAGGTTTTTCTTTATATATATTTACCTTTCATTTATATATTTTTGTTACTTTTATCCGATATTCAACTTATTTACACAAAAACCTCAATAAATTATATACCTAAACCTTCCTCATGAACCAATCTATCTGATAGTGAAAACCGCATGAAAATCCGTTCAGTAGTTTTCGAGATTATCGCGAACATACCGACAGACACACGCGGATGAGGGAATTTATTTTATAATATTTAGTGAGTAGTATAGTGATAATCTCTAACTCCTATCTTATCGTTCTCTCTCTGTCTCTCTTCGTAGATTGTGGGGTACAAGTGCGCAAACGCAGGTGCATTCTCTCTCATAATCCGATCGGACCGCAATCCAACACGACCGAGATCAGGCGTAGCGCCAACGGCTTTACTTGGTATTCGAAACGACAAATCTTTCTCTTGACTCGGTATTTGCATATACAACAACAGCCTGTAAATTCCCACTGCTGGGCTAAAGGCCTCCTCTCCCCTTGAGGAGAAGGTTTGGAACATATTCAACCACGCTGTTCCAATGCGGGTTAGTGGGATACACATGTGGCAGAATTTCTATGAAATTTGTCACATGCAGGTTTCCTCACGATGTTTTCCTTCACCGCTGAGCACGAGATGAATTATAAAGACCTATTGCCTGGGTTTGAACCCGCAATCATCGGTTAAGATGCACGCGTTCTAACCACTCTCTCTCCCATGGCCATCTCGACTCCATTTGCATATAAACCCTCAAGATATAAGCAGCCACAAACTCACCACGATGATCGAGACAGTCGCAAATTATAAGCAATACATCATAGAATCAATAGCAAATGTATAAATCATTACATAGTATAAAACAAAGTTGCTTCCCGAATCACGCTTTCTGTCCTTATGTATGCTTAGATCTTTAAAATAACACAACGGATTTTGTAGCGGTTCTTTTAATTGATAGATCAATTCAAGAGAAAAGTTTATATGTATAATACATGCACAATATAATAGAGTATGACTGAAAAAACAACTGTGAACATTGTAAGACTCTCAGCAGTATATTTAGTATCAGCATTGCAAAGGAGCGAAGACGGGACGGGTCAAAACATTTTTTTTTTTAAAAGTAAGTCAAAGGAAATAAATATTCGGCTTGCTTAAATTATAAAAATTATAAAATTTAATATCAGTCAGATAATAATAAATAACTAGATATAGAAATATATTATGTAGGTATGTACGTGTTGTGTATGTCTAAACATTTTTTCTTAAGCCGTTTTTATAATTAGAACAAGGAACTCTAAACTCGGTTCACAACACCGATCAGCTGACTGACACGTAATTTGTATTATTATTATGTACAAACAGTTGTATAAATAGCTATATGTAGGTATAACTGACGGGATTTCGCCCGAGACATAGATACGAGAGGAATAAAGCGCTGCAGCGCTGAACGTTTGAAACACGTTTACTTTCATTATTTCTTTAATTTCCTTTTTATGACGTATGACAATGGGTTTACAAATTTTTTTTACTGATTGCCTTTTGAAGTTTATTAGTGATATTTAAATGCTTATATCGAACTATTTTCTGAATAATGCTTATAAAATATTAATATTTAAACTTCGACATTTATACTACTCGATATTATTGGAATACATAATAAAATGACATTATATGTGATCTTGATATGATTATATATTGATCTATATATTTAAATATTATATTAAATGTATCAGTTTTATATAATGCAAACAATATCTGTAATATAATATATCTAAAAAGTACAAAATACTGCATTAAAACTAGTACCTGCATATTTCAAAACGAACTAATACTTTTTAAATACCACACAATTGTATTGAATCACTTACCTGCGTCCAGCATACAAGTACACAATACCTGCTACACAAATAAACGGACGGCATTAATAGTATTCGCTCAAAAAAAATTATAAACAAATAAAGGTCATTGTACGTGCGACACAAGTCAGCGGCTGCAGCGCTGAATCAACGAATCTCAGCTGAGCGCAGTCGGACACCTGACGTCGCGACCCACCTCTCCCCTCGCCCCGCCTCTCACCGCCATCAGCTGTTAATGTAACCCCCACCCGCCTTTCCCCTTCGTTTGTGTAATGTGAGGAGGCGAGACCCGAATGGATAAGGATGCTGATTCTTGGGCCATTATTTTTTATGACAGTTTTGCATTGTTACTTGAAAGTTATTTTACATATTTTTATATGGAACGAGTAAAATTATAAATATGTATATTACGTTTCAGAATCCCTTATATTATTAAATAAAATAAGATATTAGATTTAATAATAAATTCATATCATACTACGTCGTTATATTATCAGATCAGTTAAGATAAAATTTAATATACGCAACAATAACCATTACCAAAGGAGTCTGTACATAAATGATATTCGCTCATCGAAAATCGAATGTAGTTTCAGCGCAGTAGAACAAAACAAAAATGCCAACTTTTAATAATATATCGCACATTATGCCTGCCAAATGAATAATTTATCGTAGTGTGTCGATTTAGGGCGCACATCCCCGCGGGGGGCTCTCCCCAGCGAGTGTTCGGAGCGGGGGAGGGGTAGCGGAGAGCACGTCAGTCCGCGCCGAGCGGCCGAGCGAGCGCCATGACGACGTGTGCGCCGCGCGCGTGCTGCCGGCCGCGCGCCCCGCCGACCCTACTCGACATCACGGCCAAGATAGTCGCCGCCGCGATCCCGTTCCAGCGCATCGAGGAGCGCTACGAACGCATCCCGGAGCCGGTGCAACGGCGCGTCGTGTACTGGTCGTTCCCGCGAGACGAGCGCGACATTTGCATGTACTCGTCGCTGGCGCGCGCGCCGCCCGACGACCACCGCAACATCGCCTTCTGCCGCGGCCTCAAGCTGCTGGAGGCCGGCTGCGTGGAGAACGTCCTACAAGTCGGTGAGTGTCCGCTGATCGCGCCTGCGCCTGTTTACTAATACGTGCCTCGCCCACCCGCGCCGTATAAATAAAAACCTCGACGTGTGCGATCGATAGCTGCTCCTCGCGGGAATTATTCATGCGTCGGGTGAGATTAGGGCTTCGGAGGCGAATCCTTCTGTCCGACTAGATGGGAGCCGGTCGGACGGCCGGTGAATCGATGGCCCGATCGGTCACATTTAAATGGTGCCCGCTAAACTCGTCGGTGCGGTCCGATAACGTTCCGATACGTCGCTCGGTAGGAAATCACAGCAGTAATTAATCGGAATTCATTAAATCGCTTCGAGTCGGACTGGTCTGCGAGTCGTCACTCGCGAATGCGACAACTTCCTCCGAACGGGAGTAATCGTTGGCATAATTTAAATCTACTTTCGAAACTACACCGCATGTTCGTGAAATTCGGCTATGATTACCATAACTGGATGTTCCGTTATAAGCATAGGGAATTACACAACTGGATTCCTTCGCTCAGCGTGCACGTAGGCTCGCGAGAGGCGCGCCACATTAGGCCGTGCAAACGTCGTTTGTTAATGTCTCCGCAGTGACTAACGGACGCGAATAAACAATATTAATTGCCTGTTTTATTTCCATAGGGTCAGGCCCGAGCCCGCTTTTATTGTGGCGGGCGTGGGAGGACGCGTTACATATTCATTTGTGCTTATCTGCCATCAAGATGGCGATTACTGGTCATTTGTGGTCGTTTCGGGTCGAGCGGCGGCCGCGTACGCCACATTTGGACCCGAGCGGCCCATAACGTCGGCTTTAAGAATACGCCTAACGCGATAAAACTTATGGACCGAACGTGGTATTCTCTGGTTTAAGCCTGGCTTCCTTCCAAGTTTGAGGCAACACTCGAGATAGCGTCTCTGTATGGATAATGTTCTACTTAACTTAGATAAACGTTGTGTATCATTTTATTTGTCTGTTTATTCCCACACTCGTATCAACTGACTCATAATCCACGATCAGTCAAACCCGCCCACTTGATTAAAACCAAGTTAAAATATACGAGCCAAGAATGGTTTGACGTTCCGCTTGTGGTTTGGAATGGCAAAGTAATTTGTAGGTCAAACCAGGTCAGGAGAATCGGTTTTATTTTAAAAAAATGTAGCATTCGATGCACATAATGTGTATATTGTAAAGTAAAATATGCCACCATTAGACTGGTTACAATTTACAAACGAGAAATACAACATTCATGATGAATAAAAGAACAAGATGTTTGCCCCGAAGGTTTTGTAACGAAAGATATATAAAAGTATTTAAAGAAGTATGTGAGGCACTTTGTTATGCAAAATTTATCGTTCCAAGCTGACACTGACTTAATATTTAAAATCAGTGCTGATGACTTCATATCTTCTGCTTGAATCTATATCAGAAAACCGGTACTCCTTTGTCGATAACGCATGCAATTGAATATTGATAATAGAACTCCTTATTGTAAGCGATTTTACACCAAACTGGTTTAATCGAACAGACTCTTGGGTCAATTGAAAAATTATTATGAGTTATCTTTAAGTAAAAATTGAAGAAACGCACAACTACACATACACAACGCACTACACAACTTAGATGTAGCGTCGGCAAAATTCGAAAAACCGATCACATCTGAATTAAGAACACTGCCAAATTATCCATATTTATTTGACACGTCGATTTACATGCACTCGCTTACTCGGGTTGAACTGACGCGAGAATCTATACCAAGGAATAGCGTCAAACGGCGCGATAGGGAGCTATTTCTTTTGGTTGTATAAATCGGCAGTAATCGGTTTTATTAAATTTGCCGATAATAGATCTAAGTCGTGTCGTAATATACATTTAATCAGTACGGCTTAACTTGCTACCCATCCGGATATCGTACGAGGAAAATAATGATTTCAACTTCATTTTTTATACCCAATCAGATATTAGCAAGACATGGAGGCAAAAATTAAGTATTAGCCAACCATTTGTTTGAGAATTGCAAAACATAAAAGTATTAGTTGATAACGAAGTAATATCTGGATAATATTGCCATTTACCGGACTATGGCTAAGGACCAATTGATCTCAATAATAAAAAAAAAAATCGTCAAAACAATCAATTAATCTGGGCAGATAAGAGTCTAGTCTTTTAAGATAATGAATTATATGTCTAATGTTATAAGATATGCCAGTTACGCATTAAGTTATTTTCAAGATCCAAGCGATTATTAGAAAACTAAACAATTCTAAAAAGAAGCCCTTGTTTACGGAAGAACTTCTGTATAATTTACGGATTTTCTCGGCCTTTTGTCCATAATCTTATAAATAGTTTGCGCTTATCTCATGACGTCCGATTAACATATCAAACAATACGATACTTGGAAGATATTTATATAAAGTCACAATTCTCATAAAATCTTAGCTATGTCACGTCACACGTGTGATAGTTCGGTTCCCAGAAGGTCCAGGCGTACGTTTTATAGCCTAAGCCGCCATGATTCATGCTCCTCCGTGATGATCTTTGATATTTCAAGACGCCAACTTGTTTCTTGGGAACTAAAACATTTGACGGTTTTTTCGTTCGGAACTATAATGAAAATTCTGAGTAGACGTTGCGTTTTGAAGACACGTAGCCTCATATTTTGTAGGCAACGAAATCACTAAGATCTTTATTGTTTTATTTTTTTTACGAATGGCAATTTTAGGGAACGTAACATTTGAAAAAGGAACTATTTATAAATCATACCACCGTCCCGCCCATTTTAAATTTTTTTTAATTGCCTGCATCTATTTGAAATCGTAAAATTATTTAGAAGACGTTCCGTTTTTAAATTATAACTTATAATAAATAATCATTGCTAAAAAACGAAATAAAAAAAAAAAAAAACGTTCCATGACCTTTCTTGAACTTCATTATTTGACAACATATATCATAATAAGGCGATTTGACAGGTCTCAATTATAATCTATAGCGTCCAATTCTATCTTCGACAACAGATTGCGTTGCTCGCAATTTTTAAAGGTCGATCTGCAATAACCGCAGATATACGCCTACTTTTATTCGTACTAGTTTCATTATGGTTATATTTTTTTTTTCTACCGATGGACTATTTGCAGACATCTGGATTTGCCAGGGTTCAGTGATATATACAATGGACTCTAAGCTCATAAATCACGTGGAATGATCAATTACCTTTACATGCCCTTTTTAATCTTCAGTAAAATAAAATAATTAAAAAAATGCATACGTAATGCCTCAAACAAATAGTTGTATAGATAATATATATTTAATTTAGATTAAATATACTTCAAATGCAATATTATATGATAAACAAAATGAATGCGAAAATAAAAAACAAATCATGCAATCTTTTAAAACTTTCGATTCGAATATAAAACTATTTATAGCTCGGTTTCATTGTACTAATTTAGTTTTAATGGCGCCTCCAAACCGGACCGTAATGTTTTCTACGACAATTCAAAACTGATTTTAATTTAGGAGATAACCATTATAAAACTATTAGAAATATAATGCTTCTATTTTCGCGCTATTTTACCTAATGTTAATCTAAGCTATAACGCTAAGTTTTAAAACCATTATAATTACGGCGGATCAAAGTACATTTATATTCATATTCAACGAACATTTGCTAGCTATGGAGCATGACATGCCGATCGCTATCTATGAAACTGGTAAATTAAACTTGAAATATATCACGTCTGCAACAATAACAAGCGGCCATTCTACTTACATCCGTGAAAAACTACCATCTGTCAATACAGACGCGATTCATTGCAACAAAGAAATATACTGAGTGACTGACGAACGTTCAAACGTTCTTTGAACGATGCTCTGTCCAATAACAGAGTTTCATAGTGCCGATAAAAGAGCGCTTCTGTCGCCCGACCTCGTACCGAAAACCATTCAAACAAGATCCTCTTTGTACCTTCAAAATCCCCTAATATACCCAATGTAATATACAATCAGCGGGGGGTAGAAGGTCTCCCGAAATTGGTTAAATTTACAAAGACACGTAAGTACTACACGTTGTGAGCACCTCCGCATTTTAGAGCCGGTTAGCAAACTTAATTGAGCGCTAAAAGAGGACTCTATACTATTGGAATAAGGAATATATTTGAATGAACGAGCTATGAATGCTTATATTGAATGGTTGAAGGAGAACAGGATTCTGAAGAGTTGAAATCGTAAGCTCCAATGCGGTATTGTTTGGGATATTTGATTTGTATGCAAAAGTTTATTCATAATCGACAACTAATACCTCGCTACTACTTTTTTGCATACAAAACGTTTTAATAGAAACAGATTAACATATCGTGTCACCTGTCAATTAAGGTCTAAAGACTTGTTTATAAACGGATACGACGCGGGAACGTAATAACTCAATTAGTCGTGGGAAAAGTATACAAATGTTAATACGACTATGTAAGTAGTTGACACACCGATGTAGAATCTGCGACCTACATACATTACTTAGTAATACGAGTTAGAACGTGTTGACAATGTTACAGGGACAGTTATTGATGCTTGTCATAAAAGGCAAATGGTTAGCTCAAGGAAGGATTAACGGATGTAACGAGAACGTAAAATATTTAGCACGTTATCCTAAATATATGGTTATGGGCGTCCTGCAAATAACACTTAAGATTTAAATAAATCGTTCTTAGGTAAAAAAGTGTTATTGTTAAAGGATCCAAGCAACTTATCTTTTGGATATTTTATTTGAGTCCTATTATAAGAAATTGTGGTTATGTTATAGGTTTCCAAAATTTTTAGAAATTGAGCTTATTATTTTAAGATCGACATTTCCAAAAGTAGTCAATCCTATTAAGGAATATAAACGAAATGTATATGTCTGATATAACGATAAATAGTTTTAAACTCAGAATCGAGACACAAATTGACCTCTAATAACACCCAACAGAGTATCCAAATAAGTTGCATATTTATCGTACCTTGTTCATTTGGAATATTGTTCGTATATAAGAAACTTTGGTAGCGTATAAATTAGATGATGGTTGGAAGATCTTAAAAATATATTGAATAGATTCATTGATCTCTTATAGAAATTATAAACATTAAAAATCTAACAAGCCTTAATGGTTAAAGAGAACACGAATTTTTCCTTATATTTTGTGTACCTGTAAGTTTGAGGAATTGAGATTTGATGGTGCAAAAACTAGAATGGTAAGTAAGCTGTTCGGAATTTCTCCGTAACCACCATCGAACAAACATAGCTATATAATGAGCGAACAATAAGCAAATTATTTATAAACTCGACCGCTGCATTCGCTGGAATTGATTGTTGCAAAGAAAACGTTGCAAAATGATTTATTTAGGTCCGTCCTGAAACGACAATAAAATGACGAATGTTGCAATACTTAAAGATTTGCTGATTGGACATTAGTAGTCACTTTTCGTTATCAAAAATTATGATTGGTTGAAAATTTCGGCTAAATTTGCTATATTATTTAAAATAGATTATAGAACAATATATTTCCTAATGTAATCGTTATTTTGCCTTTTGCTCTTTGTGTGATTACTGTAGAGTAAAACATATCATAATCGTAACGTCCTTATTAAATCCTTTTGTCCAAAAGTGTTTCATCAGCTAAGTCAGATAGCGTTCTCGCATTACCAAGACCGACGTGTTGGAACAATTTTTTACTAAGTTTATTACCGTAGTAACTTTTATTTTAATCTTAATTACCATCGCTTTGATTTATTATTTTATTATACAACCCGTGTCAGTCACCTAAACTTCACTACCTAAGACATAAAGTCTAGCAAATAGAAAATAGTATGCTAAATTACAATGAAGCGAGTTCAACCCTTAGGTCAACTTTCAATAATTGACTATGAGGGTAGAGGTGAAACACAATTAGCTCCAATCAGACGGCAGGAAGCCGAATTAAGATGTTAGACTCTTTGACACTGAACATGCACGTAATTGACTGATTAAAGCGTTTATCTTGCTCTGAAACTGACCAATCGAAGCGTCCTAGAATATGTTTTAGTCATAACTAAAGTAGGTATGCTATAAAAACAGACTGATTTACAATCGAAAATTTTGCATCCAACTTTATGCATGAAGAACATATATTTTTTTTGAATATATTCATATTGTATACATTTATGGCATTATTAAAATGAGTTTACATATTTCCATTTTTAGCACCTCTTAAAATTTGCCTTTTTGGGTGCCGAAGAATGAATCGTGTCGGAATGGTCTTGTTGCTATCGCCAGTTAAGCACTCCGAGGCTCGTTTTCCACAATTGTGTTAAACCATAGTTCGTGATCTACATACTAACTACGACCTAAACAGGTCCTAGAAAGACTAGTGATATCTTTACATAGTATATCACAAAGTCGCTTACCACTGACTATCCCTATGTATGCTTAGATCTTTAAAATTACACAATGGATTCTGATGCGGTTATTTTTTAATAGACAGATTGATTGTATGTATAATATGGATGAAGGAATAAACCCGAATAGTTTTAGAGATTTCTAATATAATGCCATAAATATACACTTTTTTTGCGTTCACATTTCAAACGCTGACTGAATCCTACGAGATCAAAATAATATACTACAGTATTGGACACCTTAAAAAGCTGTGAACGTTGTATGACATTCTGCAGTATATTATATTTAGCATCAGCATTGCACACGTGCGAAGCCGAGCTGGGTCGCTAGTTTATGAATAATTTTCCAAACCATGGTTATACAGTTTCCTAGACTTTCAACCATCTAAATAATGGATCCTTTCCTGTACCTCAAATAAATAGAAAAGGTAGGTATTAAAATCAATCCTGATAATAATTATTCCTTGAACACCGATTAAATTAATCTTCGAATCTGCTACAAGATTCATTAACTTTAAATATACGTTACAATAGCATCCAATATCCATCACACCGAAGACAGGACGGTTTTGTGATGTAGATCCGTATCATTTGTTATTGTCAATTATAATGATACAGCCGGTTTGACGGGCGGCCGTCTATTGTTAAATAACGCGTTCACATTATGACGGACCGGTTGTTTTATCGTGCCGTGTAGAAACAAATTCAGAAATGCATGAGATTTGCATCAAGCGAAGGGATTTCGACGGATCTGATGAGTTGTTGTCCCAAACATTTGTTTTACTTTAAACAGAGCTTTCTATTAAATCTTGGTTACGAAATACTGACGTTTGAGAGTAAACGTCACAAGCTAATGGTAGTAGTTCAGCACTTGAAAAATATTAACCGAAGAAAGGCGATAAAAAGACGTCCCGTCACAATGGATACCTATTCTTTAAATCTCGTATGCTCGACGACGCCTCGTGTAAATTTTTGTGTCATCCCTTTTATGTGAAGATATGCTTTATAACATATCTTTACAGGACTAGTTCATATCAATCAGTTACATTATCAAGATCGCAATTGACAGTTGGCTTAAGCGAATTTACTGCCTTCTATCCAATCATTAATGCTTGCTTACATAGGAAAATGCCAGATATTTGTACTAAGAAGAATAATAACTTAGAAATTAATGCAAGATTTGTCATATAAGCTCTTTTTTTACTATATTATTTTTTTACTCTTTTATACTAGAATCTTTGACTAGAATTTGATGAATTGATTACCATTTTAACATAAGTTCCATTTTTGATTTATCAATGTAAGAAAGCGAGGATGTGTCGTTAGGTTTAATAGTAAGCAATCAGGAACAAGTGACGCGTGGAGTAGACGCATTGCGACGCACATTCGATGCACTGCGCTGTTATCTAATATTGTCACAATACATTCAACATGTAGGCATTCTTCCAATATCGATATACCCTGACTGTTTTTATTTAATAAGTATAGACAATTGCATCCCATTGCACCAAAAATACCTTTGCAAACAAATACCCAATCATATTGCAGATTCTCATCAAACCAATTATATCAGCTAATAAGCGAGTGCTATCATATCACCAATCACTCGAACAACAAAACACCTCAAAATATCGAGGGCATCGTGCTTGACACAACCATCTTGTGCAAGCAATGTCGCTATCGCGGCTTCAGATTGTCGATACCGTAAACCATGCCCCATTTACAGTCAGCGCCGATAATTTAACCATGTCAAATAAATATTGCTAAACTGATACTAGCGTATCGAAGTTGTTCAATGGGTGGACCGAAATCATCTAAACTGTTACCAAATTGCTCAAATGCAAAGAATTAAGAAACCAGCTCCAAAAGCGAAGATGATAAATGTCAAAAATGTGTTCACGAGAACCCTTAAGTAGTACAAATCGTCCAAAGAACGAAAACTTCGGAATCGCGTTGGGTGTTATTCTAATAAAACTAATTCTTAATTCTGTAATTTTTGCCGCAAGTTTTAGTCTACAGTGCCACCGTACATTATTACACACATAAATGTATACATACATGTCATTAACATTTCCCGCAAATGGTCACATTAAACCGTCGGTCACGTTTTATATTACTAGCAATCAACAATTAATCTCAGGTAGAAAGATTAACCGGATATTTTGCTGGCACTGGCTTAAATAAACGACCAATTGAATCTTCTAGAAATCTCGGAAAATGTTTGTTATAATGAGGCAAGAAGTCGTCGAAAATGGGGCCCCCGAAAATACCGCAAAAACCGATTTTCTGATCCATTTCATGAGGAATTGTTTGAAACAATGGCACCTGGCCATGGGTCGGTGCTATCATTAAGGCGCATTACGGGACGGAACGGAAACAGATTGTTAACAGCGTATTGTAACGTATGACGCATCTGAATATAGTTTTTGCTCACTTAAGGTCAATGTTTTTTGATCACTTAGGCCGAGATCTTTAAACAAAGCTAGCAAAATTTTTCTCTTAGATTTATTTTTGGCCTGACGCATCGTTTATAAAAACGCTCACTTTATTCCCATTTTAAAGTGTTTTTAGTGCAAATATTATGACGAAATTATCTACATATTTAATTAATATTAAATCATGCATCAAGTAAAATTACTTTTTAAGTAAGGAAGCTATAAAAAAAGTTACTTATAGATATATAATAGGTAAATCCACCTTATTTCCTGAGGTGCAATCTAAACTATAAATAACCCCAGGGTTGCCGTCCAAGGCACCGCAACAATCATCTGTAATTTAGAGCAATAACTTGTATCAATATTAAATAAATTGCCTTAACCCTTACCTGCCTTAGCGCCGCCATTATAATCTCTGTTAATAACTTATGATATTCACTTCAGATAAAAACTGTTTTTTTTTTTTAAGTGAACATGAGGCCAAGTTTTTTGTTTCAATGATCATTATGTATTTCTTAATTTAATTTATCCGTACTGTATTAAAAAAATAAAATATATATAAAGTATTAATAAATAAAATTTTAGTATCAAATTCTGGTTTTCATTGTAATTATAAAATAAAAAACTTTTAATTTTTAAGCGACAGGTTTATTTTAATATTAAAACAAAAAAGAATAAGAAATTAATTAAAATGTCTCACAGTATTGCTGAGTTTATTATAAAGTTATATGTAATTATTTATAGATTTATTTTTATGATAGCTAGAGGCTTTACATCGTTTTTCTAAGGGCTCACTACTGGGCTTAGACCATCTCTCCTCTGCAGCAGAAGTAGTTTTTATGCGAGCCAGTGGATACCTGTCATTCTTTGATTACGATTCACATATCTTCAGACGGGGTCATATTGATTCAACCATTTTTTATTGCTCAACGTATTTTTGAAAATTCTATGACAAAATATTTTTGAGGTTCCTCTAGATCCACCGCGAGAAGCTTTGACTTTCTAATATCTATTTCTACTAAAAAATACACTCTGCAAAAATTGATATATTATATGCTATTGTCTTTGAAATATCGTTTAACAAAAAGCCTCATAAAATTTTATACAAAATTAACAGCAATCTTCAAACGACCTCTGCTGAAGATTCATAAAACGACCGATATAGAATGTAATAACATAGAGGATTGTGGCACCATAAACAACAATGTAAAGAAGTATTAATTTGATGTTAACTATAACCCGGGTAGATAGGATGTCAGGAGAATAAACGCGAGGTCTTTAAAACGCCACTCATTTATACTTGCCAGGTTTACCTCTCCCTACTTCCCTCCAGCGATGTTACAGTGCAGATTCGAGATTAATGACGTTTCGTCTGATTATAAAGGATTTTAGATATACAAGATATATTACACTATTTTGAATACGTAATATATTCGTATAAAGTGTTTCGATATAAAATAAAAGCTACATTTATTTGTAAGTCAGGGTGACATACAAATAAATTACATATGTAGTTATTAATTTTAACAGCAAATGAAGTCTTATGAAAATGTCTTTCAAATAACGTCATTAAATATATTTTTAATACAGTTCTAGAAAAATACAATAATTTTGGACAAGAACGCTAGTGTGGAATTAACTCTGCTAATGTTTCTTGCAGTGATTTGAGCTGAAACCTATCCTAATACCAAGGTAATACAATCTAAACTACATCAATACTAATGAAATAATTATAGTTTAACAACTGACTCAAACTATACAAAGCTTTAAAAGATATGACGTCATTAACCTATCTGATGTATGATCATGTTATTCGTTTTTCTGAATAAATATAGTTTTTAATAAAAACATATCACTGTATATACATTTGAACAGTAAAGAATTTCATCTTGCGATTCTCGCCCGGGGAGCCAGCAATCTCGTTTGTTGAAACAAGGCCATAAACAAACAACTACAGTCATTTTATATTGCTTTTACGGAGACCTCCACTACGGTATTCAATTTCACATAAAAAGTCCAACGAAACAACGCATCTGCCATCAGCGATTTATTTTTGAATCTACACTAGAAGTTTTTCATTAACCCAGTTAAAAACTCAGTAAGAACAAATAATTTATCCGAAGCCTCTCCCTCCTCGTTCCCCTTCTCGCGCCCGGCCAGAAACCTTAAACGAATGACGGCTTGGCACCTGGCGGACATCGCACGTCCAAGTCTGGCTGGAAACTTGGCAGTGAAGTCCGAACACTTGCCAATATGTACACACCGGTCCGTTGGTGATTTGGCAAACTTAGGTACTTCCACACCTTGTACACTACGATTTATAATGTTTCCTTTGGCAGGCTGTTAACCGTTTAGGCATATGGACATCTTGACTTACGTCAGCAGAATTTGAAAACTAAGAACGTTGTCTGGAAGCAAAAATCGAATAATGCTTAAATCACATGCTTGTGAAACAATAATAAAATTTTTAGTTTTAAATTTGTTACTTCGGTTTTATGGTCCACAATACAATGTAACATTTATACATTGTGATCAGAATGTTCGTGACTTTTATAACGAACTCAATTTGACGAACGATTAGATTTAAAGTAATTTCGATCATTGTTTATCGCGTGCTCGTGTCGTATTTAAATTTCAACGCCATCTATTACGATCGATCGACGACAAAAAATACTAATTAACAGCGACTAGAAAATAAATCGCAAAAAAAACCTCGGGTGTCATTAGACCCCTGCGTCGTCACGAGGGTTAAGTCGATCATTATTCAAAAGTAAGAGTTATCGTGACTGTTTAAGGTTGAAATTAGCATGTACTTGTTTTTATACCCCCTTGGAGAGAGCGGTGTTTTTGTGTTTTTTTGTTCCTGTACCTGCTCAGCAAACCTGGAGTCGGATCGAGGCATGTGCATCTCGGAATAACTTGAAGTTTTGTTGAAACTTTAGCTTCGAGTAAAACATGAGATGCACTCGATAGATTGCGGAAATGTCTCTGTATTCTTCGGGAAAATATCTTTAAAACTACATTGTTTGAAATAAGAACACTAAAAAGATTGTCTTTAGTCTGTCACTACACGTACTCACTATATAAATAGGTGTTTTTTTTTGTCTGTCTGCTGCCAGTTACAAAAAGTAATTATTCTTTTGTTACGGAACTTTCATATACTTTTAAATGTTTTGAATTTTATTTCTTGGAACGATAATCTTAATAGCCATCAAACGGACTATACTTAACTCTACTAAAAGAACTGTCGACGCAATAAACGGCAGAAAACTCCATTTTAATTTATCATTATTTATATAATTAGTAAGTAAAAAAAAAAACGATTAGCATTTAGAAATCATTTATCAACGGCAATATCCTTCGAACTATTTTTTCATAAATTAAGTAAATCAATGTCATATAAAAAAATAAATCTTTCTTTATGTCAACTAAAAATCGTACGACAAATGCAACAAAATAACGTTATTTAAAAATTAAGTTTGATAACAAAGCATATCAACAGATAACAGGGGTTAAGGATTCTCTACAAGGTCAGACGTAACGTAAGTTATTACCTTAAAACTACAGTATTATGCATATATACGGTCAACCAATGCTCAGTATGCGTTATACGTTTGTTTTGTAACTAAAAATAAATAGAGTATCTGGTTCCGATCGGGCGCCATCTATTGTGCGTTGATGGTAGACAAGTGTAATAATTATTCTACAAACTAGTGACCCGCCCCGGCTTCGAACGAGTGCTATACTAAATATAATACGGAAATGTTCTTGTTTATTTATTATATTGTCCATGTATTATACACAAAAACCTTCTCGAATCATTCTATCAATTAAAAAAACCGCATCAAAATCCGTTGCGTAATTTTAAAGATCTAAGCATACATAGGGACAGACAGCGGTTAGCGACTTTGTTTTATACTATGTGATAATTTTCAACTCAATTATATAGTTATGATACGTAAATAACCCTGTGGTTGAACTAATGTATCACATATCTATAGTAAGAAGGCTATATGGTTTAATTCTCATTTTGAAATTCAATTGAATTAAAAATCTATGTAATAATTTGTTAATTACAAACAAATATATGTATTTTTTTAATGATATAGCTAGACGGATTCTAGACTGTAGCGAGACTACTAATAAAAAAACTCAGCAATAAATCATTTATCAATGCCACTGAATACAGGTAGTGCCCAAAAATCCTAGAATTTGTGCCTCTACCTACTGACATTTCTTATTTTTGTACTGGCAACATTAAAAATATTACAATCATAATATTATCTGTACAAAATATTGATTGAAATGACGCGAGATTGCACCTGGGTGGTCTAAATAAGGGAAGTATAAAATCTCATTAAAAACAATAGCTCCAACCCGTTTAAATGTAAATATATTTACACGAAACTACACCTTATTACAATTCAATAAGTACTTGAATTAAATTACTTTATAGCTGTTTCCAAATATTTATGTTACTATGAACTGCTGGCTAATTAAATTAAAAAAAAAAAACATTTATTTACTAGAACAAAATAAAGATATGTAAATTAATATAATATTATGTAGTAATATATAGCTGTTTTAACTTGGTTGGGTATTCCGCCATTTTCTTTTTTTTTTTAAGACCATGACCTACGTCCGCTAGTACATTAATTTTGTATATCCTCCTGACGCCTAAGCATTTACTGAGTTCACTTGCAACAAGGGCCGAATGTACTTTACATAGCAATAAACTGTTTTTGTTACAAAGGCCGAGACCTTGTCAGTTAAATAAAACATAAACTAGGGGTTCTCCCGAGTTTTCACTAAAACAAATGTTTCTTAACATTATTTGACGAAGACATTGAGTTTACATTTGTTTAGATATTTTTTGTCTTTTATAAAGGACTTCAGGTCATTAAGGCATAAGTAGGTTAATTGTATAAATAAAAAAAATTATTACATTTATTCATATAATTTAATGTAACGTCACAAATGAAGTACCAAACATAAATATATTTATTTATTTTTATCAATATAATACAAAAAAGGTTACAAGACTACCCAATCAACATATGTCAATCTTCAAATGTCGTACTTCCTTGGTAAACCAAAATATCACATCATCAGTGGTGACATCAAGATCATATACTTCAATGAGTTCCGTAGCTGAAAGTAGCACAGCCAGCACGCCGTCTGTCCCGACCTCGAAAACCAGTAGTCCTCCCGAGGATACTAGAACCGCTTCGACCTCTTGACAAATTGCTATCAACGCTGTCTCAACTGTCGCTCATGCTTCATCTGCTGATGACCGGGATTCATTGCTAGAAGCCTCAGCGAAATTTTCATCCTTACTCGAGTTTTCAAACTCGGAGTTATTCAATAATTCCGTGATATTCGCTACTTTTGGTATGAACGCCGAATGTGATATACATACGATCAATTCCATATATTTAAACTATGAATAACGAACGAAGTGCCTTTCTATAGGTTTAATTTATTTACGACGGTTTATTTAATATATTATTTTTGTATTTCTCCCCAAAAGTACGCAAATTCCAAAGAATATTTACTAATTTTAAATTATGTAAAAAAAAATCATTAAAACAAGTGAATTTAATAAAAATATTCGAAGTTTTACTAACCCTGTCGGTGGCGTGCCGTCATCTTCCTGAACTCCTGAGCACGCTTCGCAAGAATGGCCGCCACTAGGTTTGATATTTCGATCGAACTCCATGGACAAACTATCGCCATTGCTTAAATTTCATTGGCTACAAGCAATCACTTGACCAATACTTTTTTAGCGGGTGAATACAAACAATCAGGAATTAATGCTACATAAAGGACGGTCGGCCGATGTTGGAATAAGAAGTTCAAAAATATTCGGCGTTTAGAGTACGATTTATTTAGCACTTTGTAAAGTACGCGAGGTGTCAGGAGGATATGCTAAGACCATATTTTATCTTCAAGTTTATTTATTGGTTGGATCTTGTTAATGTCATAAGAAATCTTTAACGACTTTATAAGACAAAAAGTCTTCCAGTGTTAAAGTTGATGTAAATATATTACATACTAAAACATTATGGAAGGTTCAATCGACGTAAATTAACAAAAAGAGAGTTATGAAAAACAAATTTGTTTAATAAAAGTTTTAAAAGTCGATTTAAATAATAATATAGCTTTATATATATTTAAATTTGTAACCCATGAAGATTCAAAAGTTTAATTATTATTAAAGAGAATGACAGATTAATTAACGCACGTTATATATGAACGAACGAATTCATCTTCATTTCATTATCTTTTAGTAAAACTCTGGATCTATACAGAGTCGGAATATGTATAAAACTAATGGTTGTCTGTACGTATACATCTGGAGCGGCTTTTAGTATTCAATTCGAGCTGTTTGTATGGAAATGTGCGAGGGTGGGCATGCGGCGTTCCGTTGTTATTAACATATTTATCAATATTACCCCAGCCTGAATTACAGATGCACTAAACGTATCTAAAATTGGACGAAATTCATTCCAACGTTATATAATTTCGTTTTGATAATGCCGCATCTTTTTATAAACTCAAAAGTAGAACTATTGTGTAAGAACAAAATCGAAACTTACATAGAACACCATCGTGATATATTAGAAAGCGTTGTGCGATTCAAAATAATCATTTCGCGAATGACATATTATGTACGCAGTAAGCTCTCACATAATGCCTATAACTATATTTGTATACATTTAAAATGATTTTAACACACACGCACACACAAACACACACACACACACACACACACTATATTTACTGTGGAATATTCTCAAGTCACTTGTCGCTTTATTGTTTAAAATTTTCTTTCAAAAATCAATGTGCATATTTACATTTTACAATACACTTAAAAACTTCCTACGACATATTTGAAAAGTCTTGCAGCACTGTTTAGACCAATAACGTGTAATAACAAATAAGAAATTCGACATTTACAAAATCGTTGGAAGGAGACTACTACTACTACAGTTGTATATATACTGATATATACCAATACAGACTTCTAGAAGTCCATATATACCAGTCTAGCTAGTGTTACGTCAGTGGCACATTTTTTTTATAGTATTGATAATCGTATTTGCAAATCAGCCAACCGATGGCAAGTTACTAACATTGGCCATACGCGTTGGCGCCTAAAAAAAATACGATTCCTTATATCGCCAATGCGCAACCAACCTTGGTTCCAACTAAGATACGATGTCTCTTGTGTCTGTAGTTCCGCTGATTTTAAGACATTAACTTGGCTTTAATCTGTATGGCTATTGGTGGAAATACGCGATGACGCAATTGGCGACCAATGAGGGTTTAGTTTATCACATTAGATTAAACTGGAAGGCAAACCTTAACTTTGATTACAAGTTACAGGAGGAAACTTTCATAGTTCTGAATTCGATTGTAGAAATTACAATCAATTGCCTAATAGTATTTGAAATTGGAATGTCCCTACGACTTCAGAAAGGTTTTCACGTGCGTATGTCTTTATGCGGTTGCTACGCAAGAATAGGATCCAGGATCTTTAGCAAAAGGAGGGCACTTACTTAGTATCGTTACGATTGAGTGGTTTATTTTATACTAGATAGATAGATATCTAGTTAGATAGATAGATAGATAAATATACAGATAAATAGATATCTACCGAATTCGGTCAAAAAACAACCAGAGACTTTCTTAAAAGAATCATCGAAATTAATCCAACTATTCCGGAGTTTTATAACATACACATGTAACATAATAAATATATAACGAAAACACACTATTAATTTATTATGCGGCCCAAAGTAAAGCCGCTATAATCTATCTTATATGGTTTTCCAGGAGGCGTTTTAATTTAGGCTAGCTTTCTCCAAATACGATTTAGATCGTGCTTAGAGGCACTATTCCGAAAGTCATCGCGTTGGATCGTGAGTTGGCGTTCTTATTCAACGGGTTTCTGTCAGTCGTTTGTTTTTACTCAACACAAAGAAATCCTTCTCGTCTTTGTTTTTTGGGAATAAACTGTTTGTATAAATGTAGGCACATAATACCTTTTTTTAATGTTACCTCGCCATTGTTACACTACTGTTAATGTATTAAATTTAAGATTTAAAGGAATGTATTTGATGTTTACCATTTTGATACAAATGAAAATATTAAAACATTAAAAAAACATCGTTTATAATTTTTTTAAAAGAGTTCGATGGAACGAGTTAACAGGCTAAAATCAAAGAATTGATCTCAAAAGTGGCGTCATATCAAATCTGTGATCCTATATGATATTAGTAAAAGTTGTATATGGTACGTGTCATTTATAAAATTAAAACAAAATTCATAATTAAAAGACCAGTAAAGCGAACCGTACATATTTGCCAGTTATATTGATAACAAACGCATAAGTAATTTCATATAAAGTAGATAAAACAAGTGAATTATTTATTGTAATATACAACACACAGTTAACAGCAATTCTGACGCATGAGAAACCAGACTGGCAAACAGCCTAAGTTACAGCAACAGCAGTTTGAAGTCATACTTTTAATACCTCTTTTATTATCTTGCTTATAAAGATCTTACTCTAATTATTTATCAGGAATTGTTGAACCTTTTAATATAGTGCTCTTTTTCGATACGGAGCCACTTGTGATAAGTATTAAAGGAAACCTCTGCCATACGGTGAACACTTCCATCAACTTCATATAGAATTATTTTTAAGCCCTTTAAAATATTTAAGTGTTTCGTTCCGCCTCTCAAGAGATACGAAGATCGAAAGCTTCAAAGGCAGATAGAAATCTAACTTCAAAGACGGCGCATTTTTGAAACGATACATAAATGTTACACACACATTGATATAAAACATGACATTATATAACGTTATAGTTCTTTATTAACATGAGAATTAATAACATTAAATGCTTAAATATATACAAATATTAATTAAAACTACAAATCTTGACCGGGTGGGATTGTGGCAAGAATGCTAGCAGCATTCCCCCGTTGAATCGCAATTCCGATCCTCTTGGCGAAAAATGAACCAGCTCTCCTGCCACAGTAGAGGTAATAAGGCGAGGTGTCATACTTTTGATGTAACATTTTGCACCACCAGACCAAGCGTTTCGACGTAAGAAAGTAATTTGCCGTAAGACACGAATATTTATTGACATTATTAATAATTTGAACATATTTGTTTCAGGTATGTAATCGCGTCGATTTTTCTACTTTTACCACAAATCGGTAAGTTAATGGATAACTCTATGTTCACGGTTAAAGAGCGATCCGCACATAACCACAGCACTAAAACTGCCGTTATGTCTGAGTTTATACGTAGACGATATAATATTCTATGCCCTAACGATTGCTGTTCACAAAATTACGCACTAAAATGTAAAGTAACAGATGCGTCACGATCTGCCATAAACGAAACGTACTAAATGCGACCACCCAAAGCTGACACCCCTGGCATCTCCCCTAATTCGTGAATCTTCACTTATCGAAGAATAATGTGGAATGGCTGAGGTCTCGATGTGTTGGACGTAGGGGAACCATCGCCTTCTCCTGATATCGATCTTTGGTTAAAACTCCCTTGAGTTTCAAGTCCTTTGGTCTGAATTAGTGGCACAATTTATGCTGTGCCGAGGGCGCTTTGTGCATTTAGCCTTTGGTTTGCCTAATTCTACGGACGGCTATTGTTCTTAATTGGTTTCTTGGAGATTACCGTTACGTCCTCGGTTTATGCGAAAATTTTAACGTCCTTACAGACTACAGTTTTGTTTAAATATAATTTGGTTTTGTTGTTGATTTTCGATATACTTTCTCATATTGTAAATAATATATTTACTCAAACGGAATTAAGTAATGGATAAATTTAAAAACTTTCCACATTTAAAATTGATTAAATTATTTATTATTCGGAAATTTTAAATATATACCAATAACTGTCAATAAATGGAACACACAACACATTTTCTTAATTAAATTCTACAATATTCCGACAACACAATACAACCATCATTCTCCTGGAGTTTAACGGCAGACAATGCAAGTTATCGCTGGAAACAAGTTTTCGAGGGATACCATCGCTTATCTTCAGCCACATGTGATGCCTGGGGCCCTTTAAACTAATACCATCGTAAAACGACACCCCCTATCCCCTCCGCTCGCCATAAAACGAGGTCATAGAAGAGAATGGGCGTGTAAAATGAAGGTTCAAGTTACGCTGGTCAAGCTTTGGCCGATTATCAGCTCGCGTGCGTGCCCGTTCTATTTTGAAGTGATAATGATAACTGGATGCTTTGGTCGATACTCAGTATAGAAATGCTCTTTGTGGCATTGGCTTTTGAATTGCCTTTTTTATAGTTATATTTAGGTACTACAACATTTTAAAACACGAGCGAAAAATTGCTAAAATATTTAATTGGTATTGAACTTATGCTGTAATTAATATGTATGAAAGTTTATTTTGTTTCATGTTTATTTAATAACACATAGGGATATGTTTTCGTATATTTTAAAGATAAAGCCAGTGTCACCCTTGTTTACTCAAAGAGAGCTTGTATTTAACACAATAATAGGAAGAGAGGGTTGCTTGGAGAGGGGTATTGGACTTAATTCACGCGATGTTTTATATATCGTGTGTTATTCTATTTGATTATTTTTGATACTCAATAATTTGATCTTTACATGGATTAATTTGCAGATCATATAAAGTTGCTCATTCAAATTTAAAAGCGATATACTTACTGATTGTCAAAAAATTGGAAAATAGTGTTTATGGTCTCAAAAGAACTGTTGTTTCGATTCTGTAAGTATTCATCTCTTCTCTCTCATCTTACGATGATACGCCATTTTGATACGAAAATTTAAATTCAATTTTAATTTTACAAATGACTAGCGAGCTGCCCCGGCTTCGCACGAGTGCAATGCTGATACTAAATAGTAAATATCCTATAGAATTTCTTACAATACTGTAGTACATTATTGTCATCAATCTCCGTAGGCTTCAGCCAGCTTTTACAATGTATTCGAAACTTCTAACATTATAAGTATCCTATCATATTATGAATCACTCTATCTAAATATAGTATGTTTGTATTCGTTGCGTAGTTTTAAAGAACTAAGGATACACAGGGACAGACAGCGGGAAGTAGCTTTGTTTTATTCTACGTAGTGATATAGTCTGTGTCCCATACATTCTGACATCTCACACTCGAGTTCTGAGGTGAGTTAGTTCTCATAGAATAGTACTACAGAAGGATTATATGTACATTAATATATGCGATTAAAACTGTTTCGTTGATTTATATTCTCATTTTAAACGCGATATCTCCGTAACCAAAGTTCACAAGAACGCAACGCTAAAGTTTCGTCGTTCCAAATGTAGACTGGCGATATATAAATGTGATTCCGTATACCAGCAATGTGATTCCGTAAAAATTCACATCGAATCTCACTCGTGAAAATTTAAGAATCGACTTGCAGTGATATTAATGCGACTTCCCTTTTGATACGTGCATCCTAAAATAGTCAATGTTATATACAATATTCTGATGTGTCACGCTCATGTTCCGTGGTGAGATTCGAGTTTCTTGTTACAGAATAGCCCTACAGGACAACTGTAGCCTTAGTACGAGTTTGACAGTTAACTTCATGTAATTTACTTTCGGTTTTCTTTTCATACAAATCCTATCAGCGCCCCAAGCGTAAACGCAGAGGAACTAAAATCGGCAGTACGAGTTTTTATTACTAACGTTATCGACTTCGAAGTCGAAATAACGCGCGGTTTTCGACATTTTGATAGTACGAGTAACACTTTTGACAGATTTACGCATGTAAATTGACGTTTTCGTTACTTTCTTATCGAGTTTGAACTCACTGAATTTATTTCGGTGAGCGTCAGTGAAACCTATTTTTGAAAATTAATTACTAAACATGTGAGGCAATATAATGCTTGAAAACTAGCTACAACTGTTACGGTAGTCTTTTAGAACATTAAAAAGCAACGAAACTGAATTCTGCGGTGAAATTTATCTTTAATTAGCCGTATTTTAAACTAACATATTTTCTTGAGAATTGCCTTGGAAAATGTTAATATTTTTATGCGTTAACATGTGAAGAAGAAATGAGTAATAAATATTAACTTATTTTCAATATATTTACAAATATGATACAAACGCAAGGTGAGTCTAAATATAACATATATTTTTAAATGGCATGCTAATGTATTATTTAAATACATCGAAAATAAATGATAATAATGTAAAAGAATATAATTCAATTATCATAATATCATAACATCGCTTAAACAAAATAGTAAAACAAGTTATAATTGAAATATGTATGTATATTGTTTAAATGAGTATTTTCAAAAACATCAAAAATACTTAACATATTTTTGTTATTATTCCTAACAATATTGGTAGCAGTTGAGAATGCTTTGAAGGTATGATGGGGATCATGCAAAGTATAATTAACTGTCATTCTTTAGTGTAATCATTATTAATAAAAATATATATTTTTTTCAGGCTATGAGTGAATCAATCCTTTATTTGGAGCAGCTATACTATTATTAATGATGATTTGGTGCAGACAATATCCAAGAAACAAGTGACCATGCATTGAACAGTTATCTACATCTCTATATAATTTCCTTTTCATTTAATTCAAACAATAAATATACTGAAAAGTGGATTTGTCTCTTTATTGAATATCTATTATTTTCTACGATATTGTAAAATGAAATTGAATTGAGAATGATTTAAAAAATATGCATTATTATATTAGAAACATCTATAGGTTCATTATTATACTATTATGTATGTATATTATATGTTTATATTAAATTATGTATACATTATTATTATACTCAATAAATGTTTATAACTATTGTTTTGAATTCTCATAAATAATCAACGTCAAAAACACTCATTGCTTAAAAACATAGAATATTATTTATCCTTTTCCAAAAAGTAAAAATATAAATAACAATAGTAGTATAAAACAGATAATTAAAACTATTAACTCTTTATTGTTTAATGTAAATCAGAAACTTTATGTATGTAGTGCATATAATTATATTTTAGAAAAAATAAAACAAATTAAGAGAAAGTAATTGTTAGGTATTTGTTTTCAATATATTAAACTTTATTTTCACAATGATTCTTGGAGTTAAGAGTGATAGACATAATGTCACACTGGAAAATCAATAACTATTGTTTTGATTTCTCTCAAATAATCGACTTCAAAAACACTCATAGCTTAATAAAATAGAATGTTGTTATTCATACTTTCTCAATTATGGGGTATATTAAAACAGTTAATTAAAACTATGAACTCTTTATTGTTAAATGTAAATAAAAAGCTTTATATATGTAGTATACATATAATTATATTTTAGGAAAAATAAAAAACAAATTATGGTAGTAATTATTAGGTATTTGTTTTCTATATATTAAACTTTATTTTAACAATGAGTCTTGGAGTTAAGAGTGATAGATGTAGCATCACACTGGAAAATGCAGCACAGATGTATTTGTATTATCTCGGCTTGTATTTCTTCTTTACAACTGTAATCACAAACAATATTTTTATTAATACATTCACAAACATATAAGATAGTCATGATCATGGAATTATTTAAATCTAAGTGAACCCTAATTGAAATATAATTAATAAGGTCCATAATACATAATGGCAATTAGACATACATATTATTGTAGTATATTGAAATAGTTTGTATTTATTTAGGATAATATCGAAATAACAAAATATTTAAGCATAACTTTGAATTGAGATGAAAGTCACTTCATTTTAAATTAAACTTTATAAACAGGAAATAAAAACAATAATTTAAATATAGAATAAAAGTGTTCGCAAACTAATTTTACTTATTAATAGATGCTCTAAATATGTATAAGTATATCAACGTAAAATTGTAAGGAGAATTCAATTAACCAAAGATTTAAATCGTTAGATGCGCCCCTGCCATAGTATAACCGCTACAAAATGTGTCAATCCTCAAATGAGTGAGCTTACTCATTCGCTACCAGTGTTCATTTATACGCAGTGACAGTCAGACGTCATCCATTGTAATTAATGCGCTAATTATAATCCAAAAAAAATCGCAAAATGCCGTCATGTGCCTTTCGAAAGTGCAATCACAACTCAAGAAATACTAATAAAGCCCAGGGTGTAACATTTCACTCGTAACTATTTATGTTTATTTTAATATTGAATTTATTTTATTCCGATGTCCGAAAAGACCACCAAATGAAAGAAATTGTGCGACAGAGAAAGTAGGATGGCATAATGTATGTAATTAACAGAGATGAAACTATTGTCTCAGCACCATTCTATTAACTAATATAACTAGATACACGGAAGTACTACGGAAGTGGTTTGGAAAGGGATCATCTATAAATGGACATTAACAGCGACAATACTGTGGTAGCGTCGGCATATTATGTTTTTTAAATATTATATTTAAAAAAAATGTTTTAAAATTGCATTGTAATATTTTTGTAATATTAGTCCGTCAAAGTATATTTTTGCTCTTAGAAATCTAATAGCTTAGTAAATGATGGGTGTTTTATTAAAAATGGTTCAGTGGTTCAGTCAAGAGTAACTAATTTGGTGCTGGAATAAAATTTAAATAATTGAAAATACCTGAGGCGTGTTTACCTACGAAATTTAGTCGAGTTTGTCCTGCCTAAAACAAACAACAACTTGGATCCATAAAATACAATTAATTAAGTCCGTAATTAAATGTTACACCTTTATCATTTTCATAAAAATGTTCAGAGAACAAACCGGCAAAAGTATAATAAATTGATTTTATTTCATGGAGAATAAATATTACGCAAAAAAAATGTAATACAATTTTTATAGTACAATTATATTTTTTTTTGTTAAAATTAATAGTGTTTATTAATAAGGTGTTGTATTTTTTGCAATTTCTACAAATTATTTCCTTTAACAACCTAATTTCTTAAATTTTACAATTTGATGAATTTGTTAACCGTACTTTGCACGCATTCGTGTGAGTGCGTAAGCGACTTGTCAACACACGCATTGTAAAAATTATTCCACAGTTTTTCAAGGTGAGGGCGCATCTAACGATTTAAATCTTTGCAATTAACAATATTTATAGGTTAGTTATAGTTTAACACAAATTCCTCTATATTAATAACAATATTCACTGTTTATATATTTTTTAAACGTTTAGAATCTTTATTATAAACTTACGGTCCTTACAATTATTACGTATCGTTTTATTTACTTAATGTAATAATAAATTTATGTTTACGTACCTCTTGATGGATTTTATAATATAATTAATCTTTCAAACAATGTTTCAGTGTAATTTCATCTCTTTTCACTGCTATTATAACACTTAAAAATTAAAGCATTCACCGTTCTATTTCTTATGGTAATGTAAACATTGTAAAATACGATAATATAACCTTTAAATTTTTAAAGACATTAGACAATACTTTGCGAGAAATGTCAAATACAATAACAATGACAAAATATTTTCTCTCACTCTTTTCAGCGCGTGTAAGTGAGATGGAAATATGAATTGTGTGGTAGTCTTTTTCGAGTAGCTCGATGGCTATCATGGTTTTAACGCAAACGAGTAATGTCAAACTTATACTATCGAATTCAAATACTTCGTAAACGTTTTCGAATAGACGATACGTTATTAACGCAAGAAGTATTGAAACTCGTACTAGGGGTACTGTTACGGTAACCCATTTATCGAAATCCACTACGAGACATAAACTTAATTTGTTTTGAATATCAATTAATTTATATAAAAGAGTGTTTGTGTGTGTGTGTATGTATTTTGATAACATATCACACATAAAGTATAGATTTTCAATATCAGTTAAAACGTTACAAATGTCCGTTCTTAGACAGAAGGTATTCAGACCGGAACAAACATTTGCGTTAAAGACTTATCTGCACCGGGAATCGAACCAGGAAATGTTATCGCGAATGGCAGGTGCATTCAACCGTTGATGTATTTTATATGTGCATATTAGTTTACAATACAACATACCTATATAAAATCAACTAGGGACTGATACTAAGTATACTGCAGTTTTTATCTCATTTCTTTCCTATATTGTCCATGTATTATACACGAAAAAGCTTCCTCTGGAATCACTCTATCTAGTAAAAAAAACATCAGCAAAATCCATTGCGTAAATTTAGAGGTCTAAGCATACATAGGGACAGACAGCGGCAAGCAACTTTGTTTTATACTATATAATCATGAACTGAACTAGACCAGTTAATATAACGCGTTAGAAGGGCGAACCCTTACTGGGAACTGTTACTGCCGTTAAGGGAACGCCATTAAACGAAGATCGCAGATTCAAATTCTGGCAACACTGAGTTTTAATTTTCAGTAAATTGAGTTTATGATTCATCTCGTATTCGGTTAAGAAAATTTCGCAAGGAAACCTGCACATATCGGTTAAGATTTCAACTTCAAGTTAATCCAGTAACACGAATCGGGTCAAAGTGGAATGATCTCCAAACATTCTGAAGAGACAAAATGGCTTTTGTAAAAGCCGACCTTAGCGGATATCTATACTTAAGGTAGCTCCAAATTTTAAGTTTTTAGGTGTAATCGTTTTTGAAAATTCGTGATTAATCAGTAAGTATTTCGCTTTTATATAGAATATAGAAAAATCAATTATCCGTCCCGACTGCCTATGGGTAAAATTCATACTATGTTACTCTTTTACAGTTGAAATTCCCAAAAATAGTATTCATGCATACATTTCAAATATAGTATTTTTTCCCAAAAGTTTGTATATTTTACAAAAGACTAATATTGACAATAAACATTGCTATGACTGTGCTACAATACCAGATTTATTACAACGATAGATGAAATATAACAATTGCATCGGAATTCGGATTCTAATTTTTTTTTATGATACGGCGCCAAAATTAAGCAAAGAGGTTTTACTCTGAAACTCTTAGGTGTTAAATGTAAGAAACCGTTGCAATATAATCTGTACCGCGTCAAACATCTACTGCACGCCGCCTCTCGTGCTAATACATCTAACCCACGCCCATGCGTTTTTTTCTGAAGCATTCCTTTAAACATCTTTTATGTCTCGAAACTTTTTTCTATGCGTTGAACGATCATGCCGGTTATTTTTCTAAGGATTATTGCAGTTTTAGAAACGTGCCGAGATAAAGTGTTTTTTTTTTAAAAGCTTACTCTGCCATATCAGAAAAATCAATGTAATAAATACAGCTTGTAAAGAAATTCCTTTTTGATCGGCTTAAATATTTCCAAAAAAAATTACCCAAGTTAGCATTTTCCTTTAACATTTGTAACAATTTTCTTATACATAGTAGGCATGTATTATAATTAAATAAAATAGTAAAATGTAAATATACAGTCGCTATGAGAAACATACACAGACATAGTACACGTGAAAGGATCAAGACTTAACAAACAAAAATGTAACTATGAAACAAAAAAAGACTTTTGGGAGTCATTAAGTTTTCTAACGAAGAGTTATAACCGAGTTGCTTTTAACCAGTGACCATAAGTCCTGATTACTCTGTAATGGGATGGCCACCAGGGGGCAGAGCACCATCTGCGCAATTAGCTGACCATCACTCACTACTACTGATTCACACTCGTAACTCGATTCGCTCGATTTCGGACTGTTGCCATTACTTAATCTGACCATAAAACCTCCTTTAAGGTAACTTCTTAAAAAAATTAAAAAAATTAAAATTATTTTTTCTATGTAATTAAATTATATGGCATTTAAGTTTTCCGATCATGTCGTGACAGACTTGAAACTTCTACAACCCTCGCCTAAGGTTAACAATATTTTAATGACGCACTATTAAGATACATTCTTTGAAATATTTCATCCGATTTTTTTTTGAAGCTGGCTACACTTTTCGAAACCAGCCTAAAAATCAAACGATTCTACATTTGTCAAAATGAGTTTTGACGTTTCATTTCCTACATAAACATATCATTACTGAAATCCTGTCGTATTATAATCTTTTAAAATGACGAATTTATATTTTTGTGGACGACATTTCCGTGAGTTACGTTGGTTTCTCGTGTAAACATAAGCCTCATACAAGTGCAAAACTTTATTGGATAATGACTCTTACGTGTATTGATTTAAGGGATAAAGGTTTAAATATATCAAAATGGTCACACCTGGGGTTTTGTATTACATGCTTATCCTTCACGGATCTTAATATATTCACGGATAAAATATTTGGATTTTAAATCGAATTCAATTTGATCCAAATTCAAATTTGATAATTCTTGCTATATTTTTTATATGCTTGTGTGTGTGAACTATATTATTATATTTATATTATCTAATCCTACTTCCTACTAATATTATAACTGCGAAAGTTTTTGAGGATGGATACATGTATTTTTGTTGCTCTTTCACGAAAAAATTACTGAACGGATTTGGATGAAATTTTACAGTAATATAGGTTATACATGAGAATAACACATAGGCTACAATTTATAATGATTTTATGTAATTTGGTCATAATATAACGATGCATATCAAGTACCCGTGCGAAACCGGGGCAGCTCGCTATTATTTAAGGTCTGTAATCTGATTTGTTAAATTCAAGTGGTTCTTATTGAATTCAATGATAAACAAGACAGACTTCGTATAATCATCTGCTATCCCCCTTTTTTTTTCCAACCTTAATATAAAATTTTTACCTCCAAATGTTTTCAAAAAAATCTTTTCTTAAAAACATCCCCAAACTTCTTCCTAAATTCCCTAATCATGGAATTAGGTAGTATATTCGAATGTGGTTTTAGTTTACTTGTAACATTTGAATGCTTATAGACAGATATATAAACGCCAAACACACATATATACATATTTATCTACACAGAAATAACTTTTTCAAATACCGAGGATTTTTACTGAGCCATATAATTTGGCACGAATACAAAAATTTGAACACTAAGTACTACGACTACATTTCCTTTATACTTAATAAAGGATATCTTTTCGAAAGAAGTACTGATTTTAAAACACATACTCGTTGTCGCCCGCAGATTCGCTTGCGTTTTAGTCGTTAGCCTTCAAATGTTACGTACAACACTTTGGAGTTCAGAATTGCTTCTTAACATATAAAATAAAATTCTAGTTAAGTGGTATAAACGTGAAATATCAACAGATAGACAGACAGAGTTACTTTCGCATTTATTTTAGCCAAAGTTACTCCTTACATGAGATATCTACGAGCGAAAGTCCCATCAAAACCGGTCCAGCCGTTTCAAAGATTAATTGGAACAGTCAGACAATAAAATTTGTATAAATGTTATTTTGGTATATGAACCGTGTATATAAACATATGCATTTAGTAAATGATTATATGAATATTACAAACAGACGTTCCAATTTTATTATATGTATATATATACAGTACACCTCCTTTATTTATAGTATAAATGGCTCTTAAAAGAAAGGATAAAGATGGAATACAGTTTCTAAAATTAGACTTGAGTGGTTCTGTTACAGATTGAACTGTGTTCCAGGGTCCGTGATTTCGCATAATGGTCCATGATCTTGCATAACACACAGACTATTAATACGATTCGGAACATTTAAAAAGAAAGTTCTATATTTGACCGTTTTGTGTGTTTGGAAAGGTTTAGGTTGAAAGCCTCACCAATACCGAGTGCTAGTGTGTATTTTTAACCGACAAAAATGGAGCTTATAAATTCGTCGGCATTTTCTCTTTATGTTTGTTACCGTAATAATTGTAACTAAGTACATATCGTAATTGACTTTTAAGTAGTCTAATATATTTCATTTCATTTTGCTTAGAAGAACTCTAAAAAATATTTTTAATACGTAATTATTTTTTTACTTTTAGCGCATATCAATTTGTTTTGAAATAGTGTTATTTTTGTTAAGATTTGTATTCACAGTCCGATTGTGTTATGTGAAGAAGAATATAAGTGATGTGTCAATAATATATGTATTCGAAATGTTTTCCCGCCTTTTTCTTTTTTTTTTTATAAATCTGTCAAATCAATTCCCAAGTAGGTAATGTACAATTATGCCATTCTAAATTTAAGATGCAATTGATATTTTAATTTGTCAACTGTTAGAACGAAATATGAATTTAAAAATGGAATATTTTAATATTAAGAATAAAACTGATCTAAAAGTCTTGCTACTTTTTTTTTAATCTGTCACACGATACAGTTGTATCAAGAAATAATGCCATTCAGTGGAATATGTATTACTAAAAAACTTGATTTCGATAAAGATTTCCAAATTCTACGGATATATTGAAATATATTATCTATTTCGGATGTCAATTTGTATATCCTATTGAAACAAATATTTCCAGTTATGATAAAATATAGCAACTTTCAAAATATTTAGAGACCAATAATATTGAACGAATAGAGTTATACATGATTAAAAAAATCATCACTACATAGTATAAAACAAAGTCGCTTTCTCTGTCCCTATGTCCCATTGTAAGCTTTAATCTTTAAAGCTACGCAACTGATTTTGATGCGGTTTTTTTAACAGATAGGGTGATTCAGGAGGAAGGTTTGTATTATACATGGTCAATATAGTAAAGAAACACTGTCAATTTAAGAAGCTTGTAATTTGATGTCGTATATAAACAAATTCTGTAGTATATTTAGTATCAGTATTGCAACTGTGCGAAGTAGAAGTGAGTCTCTAGTGTTTCTAATAACGCTATGAACTCCGCCATATTTAATTTCTGATGACGTCATAAAGGCATATAAATATTCATCGTCGACTAATATTTTTATAAAATTAATTATGTGTGCTATGTATAAATTTTTGTTTTTTCAATTTTTTATCTGTGATGTGTTGATTATGCAGTAACACGTCGTAATGTTTATCCATCGCATTATTTTTTTTTATTCCACATATGGCGTTGTGGGTTTCGCTTTTATGGCCACACGTGCCCTATTCAAAATATATTGAATGGATCTCTTCGTTGAAACGTTTGGATCGTCGGTTCAGTTTATTTTTCTTTCATTAACATTAAGGAAATAAGTTATTTAATACATTAAGTTCCATAATAATTATTGACTATATGATATTAATAAGGCAAAACTATTTAGATAATTTAAAAGTACTTTATTGCACAATACATGGAAACATAAGGGAAATATAAAATATTAGATGCATTGTGCGCAAAGGCGGTCTTATCGCTTATAGTGATTTCTGCAGATGTGTTCCCAGGCTAGCAAATGTACCCCTGATGGTAAGTGGTCACCTCCACTCGCAGATACTGGCAGTCAATACAAATTTGTCTGTGGAATAATTGATAAGTAGGTGGTGGCGGTAGCTATCCTGGGGTTGAAGTACAGATAGTAGAAAAGTTATGTCAGAGTTTTCGTTTCCTGTATAAAATGTACGGTCAGTATAAAAGTGTGCAATTAGAGCATTACAAATATAATAGTAGTTTATAGATAACAAGCTATTATATAGCTAGAAAAAAGTATCATCCATTTCCTAGAGGTCATTGAACTTTGACAAATTGTAGAGCTGAGCAAAGATTATTTCAAATGTTACGAAAGTAAAATACGGAACGAAAATCTGTCATATCGAATGTACGAGGCAGGCACAGCGTTATCGTTGTAAATATTGCATACAACAGATGCAAGCAACTGAGCAAACACGACGCCACAGATTAAAAACGTCCCTCCCGAAACGCGCCGTTATAATTTAAAATAAACTGCGCGTATCGAATCGACCAACTAAAAAGACCCTAACGCTGTTACCGAACGCAGATTTCAATGTTTTATGAGACTACCGTTCTAACATGACCTCCCAGCCTCCCCGCGGTCGTTAACGGAACGGATCCTAGAGGGGTGGATGTGTAAAATTGCACAGGTCTAACTACAATGGACGTGTTTTATACTCCCCCCCATTAAGGCGCGCCCCGTGTATAAAACGCGTAATAGAATTTCAGCGATGACGACTCCCTCCCCTTTACTGCCCATCTAACATTGTTAGCAGCGCGCATGCGCGGTGCCATCATGGGCACCAAGTGCCAAGTGTTAAATCCCTTGGCGCTTGGGACGACTGGACCCCTTAGACGTTCAAACATTAAATTATTGTATGAACTCCAAACATTTATTCTCTTTACATAACATATACATAGGATTTTTTTAACATTATATAAAATATTCAGATTTGAAAAAATATTTAATCTATTATATAATAGTTATCCACATTCTGAATTAAAAACACAATTTACAAAATATTTGTATCCTTATTAAAACGCAAATCTGTCTTTATAAAACTTAGACCCTTAAAAAGTATAATCGTTTGTTACTTAAATCATTTTTGCTTTTATATACTATTTATATACCTAAAGACATTGTTTACTTTCACATTTTATATTTAACTATGGAAAACATATTCTAATTATAATATAAATGCGAAAGTTACTGCGAGTACTGGAATTGAAATTTTAAATGTATCTAATGGTCGACTTTATAGTAAATAGGAACTTTAAAACAAAAACGCCATTAAATATACCAGTGATTGACAACCTTAGAGCTATCTCCACCACGCTACTCCAACGTAGTTCGGCGTATATACATTTAAAATATTCCATCACACACGATCCTCATAATGTTTTCCTACACCGCACGAGATGAATTACACACGCAAATTGCACATAAACTTAATGTTACTTATCTAGAATAGAACCCGCAATCTTCTATTAAGGTTGATATAATAACCACGGCGCTGAGATTGCATAAATCCGGTAATATATGAATATAACATATGCATAAGATTAGTATATAACTATAGAACAAATTTATTTACCCGTAAATAGATGATAAACTGTTATTATTATATAAAGCTTAAAATAAGTTAGGAGAGATTCTCTTGACAGAGTGCCAAGTGCGGTGGATATTGACCAATCTTAGGGGAGGCGCCATCTCCCACATTATTATCCAATTACTTCCTTTGTAATGTGCCGCGAATTCAAATGAGGCAGGGAGAGGTCGATGACCCTGATCAATTGGACCCCGCCCGCTTCGAACTATAGACCACATGTTCGCGTTTGATACAAGCTTGTAAACGCGACTTTGCGTGGACCGTTCGATGTGGACAGTTTTTGGCAACCCTTCGGAACTCACTTAATTTTTCGGGTTCTATAGTCTATGGTATATGGCGAAGATTTGAATTGATGATGTACTGATACATTGAACTTAAAAAAAAATGAAGATTTTACGTTTTCTTCGGAAAAATTGAAATGTACCTTAATATACTACTAATAAAGGAATCAAACATAGGTACATGAAAATTTATATAATAACGTACAATTATGTATTTTTCAAGTTAAGTTAAACAACTTATTTAGGCAATAAATCAATACAGAATTTGATAGAGACTTTACACATGACAAATTTGAAGAAGTAAAGATATTTTTATTTAGGTTTTAATATTCTCTTTGATTTGCAAGTACAGAGATATACCGACAAATAATCAATCTACACCAGACTTATATGGTTAATGAGAAAGTAACTATAGTCTATTCCAACCACAAGAGGAAAAAACCCAAATAAACTAAATTTGAAAATTGACGCGATGTCATTGGACGAGAGCTTGAATAATATATGATATTATTTATGGTTTGCAAATAAACTGCATTTTTTACGACGACGCAGCTGTACTAGAAATTTTGGAAGTAAAATTAAAATCCATATAAGTAGCTTAGTGGAATTGTGTTGATTAATTAATAAATATATATTACTCAAGAGTTAGTAGATCAAAGTATAGCTGAGCTATAAGCAAATCGCTTGGCGTATGTAAATCGCAGATTTGTTTATCCTTCGATTGGAATATAATATATGTATATATTTTTGTTACTATATGATTAAACCAATGAGCTGACCTTTATGATATAAACATGGACGACTTCGTGCGCGACTCAATTTGACAAAAAATATTTTGTTATAGTCTAAGTTACTCCTTATTACATGAGCTAACTGCCAGTGAAAGTCCCATCAAATTCGGTCCAAAAGTTCCAGAGATTAGCCGGAACCAACAGACAGACAAAAATAAAAAAATATATATTTTGGTACTGTAAAGCAGGAGACGTGGATGAAGAGGCAGTGAAGATTAGTTGAACAAATGCTAAAGTTTTATGTTATTTAATTAATAATGTTAACGGGTTTTTTTCTCCACGCCTTTGACGTAAGACTGGAGTACCTACTGAGTGGAGCCTAATGAAATTTAGTTTAAGAGTCGTCTCGAACGACGAGACGGACTAATATAATATGCCATAAGTAGATTAAGTCGTGGGCAGTGCAATATATTTTTGTATATCTTTAATTAAGCAATAAAACATTTAACTCATGCCTTAAGAATCTGTTAGATTATTCATTGCAATTATGCCTTGTATTCTGATATGTATTTTAATCAATATTTGGACTTTTAGTGATATTGTTATGTTATATTTTCGAAAAATAAACAGAATAAAAGTTAATTAAAGACTAAAATCTACCACGCTTCTCCAATGAATATACATATGTCGGAAAATTTTGTTTTCTACCAATTTTAAAGTTAGTAACAATTATCTGATCCTAGTGTTAGTACAATAAATAATACGAAATAATAATACAATAATACACCGGTTTTCATACGGTACACTACTCCGAGGACCCGGGTTCGATTCCCGGCCGAGTTGAATTAGATTATCATTAGTTTTCTATGTTTTCTTGGGTCTAGATGTTTTTGATAGCGTCGTTACTTCTGATTTTCCATAACACAAGTGCTTTAGCTACTTACATTGGGATCAGAGTAATGCATGTCATGTTGTTCATATTTATTTATTTATTTACATACATATTTCGGATTTTTTAGGAAAGTTTTGAGCTAGAGCAATATGTTCAAGCCACTGAGTCAACGGTGCTTATGAACTGTGCGCGAACAAATGACTGCGGTGGGAAGCATGTCCGCGCGAAATGTCGACGAGAATGCTAAAACCGTTTCCCATTAAATCGCAATTCCAATTCTCTATATATAAAAAATGAGTTCTTTTATCGGAGCTGACAGCGGCTTAGTTTTCCGTTGCATAAAATCCATCCACAATCTAGACATCTTTACTAAGAAATATTATTTAGTTTGGCACGAATACAAAAATCTTATATGTATTTTTAACGACTTTTATTTTATATTTAACGCTTTTTTTTGGCTGAAAAATGCTTTTTCACCTTTGCATCATGATTCTGAGATGGTTAGGACGCGTGTATCTTAACCGATGAAAAAACCCGAAGCACCACTATATATATGTGCTTAATTTGTGTTTATAATTCATCTCGTGCTCGGCGGTGATGGAAAACATCGCGAGGAAACCTGTGTCTAATTTCATCGAAATTCTGTCACATGTGCATTCCACTAACCCGCATTGGAACAGCGTGGTGGAATAGGTTCCAAGCCCTCTCCTTAATGGAAGAGGAGATATCAGCAGTGGAAAATGTACAGGCTGTTACTTTACTACTTTACATCATGTTTACTTGTGCCCGCGTCTTCGCTTGTATTATAGGAGCTAGCTGTCAGATGTTCTGCATAAAGAATGTAGTGTAAGTATATCACCGAATCGGTTCAGAGGTTACTTTCTCACTTATCATATTTACATCGATTAATCGATATTGATTATTCGTTTTTAGTGTTCAGTATAGCTTCGTGTTAGTATTCCGTAAAAAGAAATTTAAAACGAATCGGAATGTGATATGCGATATTGATTATAATAATTATTGAATTTATAGTATATACGTATCAAAATGGATTATCAAAGTAATTCAGGTCACAAAATATCAGTGAAATACGAAGTGAATTCTTACAGAATCGTAAGAAAGTGATCCTATGTATTTCAAGTGTATTGGATAGAAAACAGTTAAGGGTTTTCTTATGTTTTCCATAGTTTCACTGACGCTTATTTACTTATTATTGATGCGTTTATAATTTATCATAATATATATCATATGCGATGTTTTTATCGGAATGACGATACTGTAGATTCGCGTCTGACGACATTCGAATTTAATATGGCGCTTTATTAGAATATTTGTTAGTTATTTCATAAACTTATATGCAATTATGTAGTCGTCATTAAAGAATCTTTTATGACACGTGGTCTCAGTTTAAGCATGACTGTTAAATTCAACTTTTAACCACAATGTGACCAATACCGTCAATCTGTATGATTTCTATTGTATTCCATAGGATGAGTGTGTGTTTGTGTGCGTTTCAACATACCCTTCCCTTGGTAGACAGTTTATTGACAATTTTTAAATGTAAAAATCTCTTATTTACAAAGAAAAGGCATCGACAGGGATGACTTGCATAATAAACAAAGTTGATAAATATAGAATTATCTATGTATACATTACTGATAGTACGTTTGTACGTGAATAGATTTCTAAACGGTTTGACTGATTACCATGATAATTGGCACACCTCTTCATGATATTAAACAAAGTCGCTTCTCGCCGTCTTTACGTTTAGATCTTTTAAGTAACGGATTTAAATGCGGTTTTCATCAATATACGTATATTCAAGGGGAAAATGTACAATACATATACATATACATTATTGATAGTAAACTTGTATATAAATAAATATATATAAATATGAGACAACATCACATACATTAATCTGATCCCAATTTAAGTACCTAAAGCATTTGTGTTATGGAAAATCAGAAGTAACGATGGCACCACAAACGCCCAGATCCAAGACAGCATAGAAAACTAACGATAATCATCATCGACTCGGCCGGGAATCGAACCCGGGACCTCGGAGTGGCGTACCCATGAAAACCGGTGTACACACCACTCGTCATATAGATGTTTATTATAGCTTTATGAAGCTATATATACCGTATATATACTCTATGTTGTAATGGAGAATATGTTTTTTGTATTCGACCAATAGATGTCGCTGTAACAGCTCAATATACAGACAGAAAAACATCATTCATATACATTAGTATTACTGAATGAAAAATAAACATCTTGCTTTAATAACTTACTGAGTACTGTACTATCTGTTATGGTGACCTCTTGTTTGTTAGTGTCAAGGGCCACATAAAAACATCGGAGGGGCCTATTGGACCCGCGGGCCAAGGGCTTAGATTGAGGGTTAGGCTTGGATTATACATCTAAACAATATATCAACGTCATATAGAAGCTTTATATTTAATGTATGTACAATACAAAACCAAAGATATGCAAGTATAATATGCAATTCGCGCATCTACTAACATGCAAGAAAGACATACGATTAGAAAACCTTTATGTAAAATATAACCTTATATATTATGTAACATCCTCCTATATCTCTATGTTCAATGTGCTACACAAGTTTTTTATGTTTTAAATCCTCTAAAAAGGTTGCATTCCTTTAAGATTTGTGTTAAGCAATGACCCTCCTTCACGATTACTTTCGTGTTTTTATCTATGTTTTAAAAAATAAATTTTTGAATGCAAAGATGCGAGCTTTATATTCTGTATATCATCATTTTTGTTGAATTAGTTTATAGGTCAAAAAGTTGTGTATTATAATTTCAAATATTATTTAAAATAAATTGATCAAAACAAAAACAATATACAATATGAAATTATTCAAATTGCCTTAGAGTATTAGGTGTTTGTGGAAGTGATATGGGAAGTATCAGATAAAATAAAAATAATACGCCACAACTGGTAAGTGCTCTGGATGTAGACTGCACAATCATTATAGCTTCTAAGGCTTGCTATAGGCATCCTATCCTATTAATTCTGATCTGGAATCAAAGAACTATAATGTTAAGAAAACACGAAAGACAAAAGAACATTATCACATGCTGACTGATGTACGAGAAATTATGTGCATATAGCTAGCACGTTGATGACATATGTTGGAAACTATTATAGCGTTATAGCTCATGTACATACCATCCCAGAATACGCTATAAGAATAAACTATAGGTATATGAAATAAATACTTTGGACTCTCCTAAACCGCCCACGAAACTTTTGATCGATTTCAAAGCTATAAGCACCGTCCTTATGCTAACCTACAAGCCACCGCATTAAAATAATTAATTATTAATAAAACAAACTTAACAAATAAAATCTAATTTGTATTGTTTTTCTATCGCTACTCTTAATCGTCTCACGCACACCAAGACATTTTGTAAGCACGAGCGTCACTCACACATGTTAATGCACGCCAATCATAATTTAGATTGGAGGGGCGCGCCTTTATGAGTGAGTAAATACATACTACATACATGAAAGAACTCAAATTTGATATAAATAATAAAACTATTTAGTATGAATATTTTGACTTATTTAAGATGCCAAATTATTGCACTAAATTAATATTTATTTTTAAAGTTTGTAGGTAAGTTGATAGTGTCATGAATTACCCAAGAGCTCAATAGCACTAGAAATAGTACTAGAATAGCCGTAGATCTCAGGAAATAGAAGCCAGTGTGTTCAAAACTGAAATTACTTTGAATATTATAATGTGTCAAGTAAATTTGTAATACATTTTGACGCTATTTTTGTATACTAGCTGATCTGTAACCAATTCAATAACGTGTGATTGATTACGAGATCCAAACACACTATTTCTATAGCGATCAAAAATTAATTTCAAAATGGCGCCCGACCGCGACGCGCTCATAAATATAGATACCTCGTTCCTTCAATGATTGTATGAGTTTTGGTAAGTAATTAAAATAATAGTTCACGCTTTAAGGAAATATAATGTTATATCATATCTTCGGCCATATTTAATTGAATATAATTAAGCACTTTAAATAAGTTTACACTGACCTTCTATTTGATTGTATCCGAACATGAGATGATTCAATTGATAATAACGTTCGTATTCGTGATCGCTTAGAATCTTATGCCGAGACTAGCTCTTGGCCCGCGGCATTGCTCCCCTAAGGGATAGAATTTCCATTTTTCCGTAGTGGGTGTCTACTGGATAAACCATCCTACTCACCTAGGCCCTAGCTTTAATAGTATACGCTTGGCGCTGACGAATCCGTCAGTGAGGAATTGTAATTTTATGTATATAGAAAATGACCATATGCTTAGAAGTGAATATAGACTGAGGAGCTCGGTGCAAGCACGGGAAGCCAACTGGTTTATATACTTAAGAAGTGCTAATGTACATTTCATCTCGAGTTTGGTGAAGAAAATCATCGTGAGGTTATCTGCATGGGTCGGGATCAAACAGAATTAAAGCTTACCTATGGATTTAGTGCTTTCGGGGCATAGAACACTACAAATTCCGAAATTCTACTATGTTTTTTTTCCGGTTGCGACCTTATATGATAAACGGCTTTACGGACACTAAATTCAATTACACTAATATGACTTTTATTTTAATGAGCATGTAGGTTGATTCTGCACTGCAACTTTTGTATATAAGACCTTTATATAAAGAGATAAATAAAATATCTAAATCAGAAACGTAGGTCAATGTAAAGTGATTTTTTTATCTTTTATTATCATCTACAAAAGATCGTGAAACAGTGATAATTGTATTTAAGTACATCATTGCCATTACAGAGCAATCTAACTGTTAAATCCTTTCGAATATACCAAAACGAATTGTTGTTTTAGAAACATGCTTTCTATAATTTGTTTTGCAGTCTTTTTCTTGTCATTATTTATATATCTAGTAGTTTCACTTATGATATGTTTTAATAAATAATTGCCTTATTATAATAATGCGTTATTGTACCATACTTTTAATTAATGTTTTATAGAAACTGATTTAAATATAAATATTAGGTGATATTGTAAAATTTAAGCTCAAGCTCTTGTGTTGTTCTGGTTTAAAAATCATGCAATAGATTTTACACAAACTAACAGGTAAAGATACATGAAGGGTTCCAAGAATTAAATATTCTTGTAGTACTCTAGTTGTACTCCATACGGGATAAGTTTGAAAAAGAATTAGAATAGTCTCAATCAATCTCTTCTGAGTATCAGAGATACCAATTTTATTATCCTGCACCGAACTGCACAGACTATTAATATTTAGTTCCTATCACGTGTTCTTAACACATGTATCTGTTATCGTCATTAAATCAGTCCACAAAGGAACACATATTACACTTAGCAGAGCATAATAAATATATATAGAATAGAATTTGCAACTAAATCTTCTCAGGCTTGCCATATTTTGTGATATTTATATGATATTATTACTGCTTATCATTTACGATCGGGTCCGTGGGTTAAACGAGTTTGAGATTTGAAATCGGTTAAATAAACACAAAACAAGATTTTCGAGTTACACCTCCAGCTATTGCGTTGTTTTAAACACATTTATTTTATAAAATACCGATTCTATGCATCATATGTGTAGTTTCGGTTGTTCGTGTAATGAGTATTTGAGGGGCTCTGAACTAAAATGTTATATAGGCCGTTAGTCTGTTTTTACGCATTATATTATATCAATGTGTTGCTTCTTAAAAGAAACACAAAAGTACAAAACACTCTTTCGCGACTATTAGTAGGAGTGAATCATTCTGTATAAATTATTGACTTAATTGTGCATGGAAAGTATTATAACTTTTGGGCCTACACAATTCAAATTGATTTGTAATTTGCAAACTTTATTACATATAAACAAAATATACTTATTCAAGTATGCTTTATGCATTTTTGAATCGTCATTTAAAAGAACTATTTTAAGTGAAACTAAAACTTTGGAATGTAGATACTACCGAGAAGAATCGGCAAGATACTCAATAGTTATTCTTTTCCAACATTGAACATACAAAGTTATATTAGTTAAATACAATTATACATATAGATATAACATAATACAGATATAACATATCCTGCCTGAAAATCAATAAGTATCACTTGGTAGTGATACTTATTGATTTTCAGATTGATGGAATGGTTTCCATGTACTATCTAACTTGTTATATAATAAGTAATAACTGAAAATCTTAGTCGGTAAATTTGTTGAATATAGCCAAAGTTTAAAGAAACAAAAAACTAACGTTGTGATTATATGAATTCGTGTATTTGCTTACAATTCTCGTATTCCGGTCATCTTACCCACGGTTATTCAAAATATGATAAAACTAACTCCCAAATAGATACCCTGCGGTCTAACTTGCGTTGTACCGCAGTAACGGCATCTTACGTAACTATAGGGGCCGTTTACATAAAGTCGTGACGTGATTACTGTAATATCGAACTGTTTTTTTTTCGGTATAGAAGTACACTTGATATAATTAAAATAAAATTGTTATCAATCAACAGTGCTCTTTTGTATGAGCTTACTTACTTAAGTACCTCGCAAGCGAAATTATTCTTACAAAATAGCTAGGTTTTGAAATATTTTTTAATGGGTGATATTTATATAAAGATTCTTTATATGTAACGATCAAGTAAAATATGTGTCATGTGTTCAGTTGTTTTTTTTTATAATGTGTTTCTATATTGGTGCAAACAACAAAAAATAATTTAATTATATTAATGATTCTTATATTCAGCTCAATTTACTTATTAACGTTAAAAATGATAAATTTGTAAAAAAAAATAATGGCAATACTGTAACGAACATAGCTCCAGTTTTTCAATTCTTTACGATGATATCATTGAACTGTCATTACTTTATCATCATCATTATATCATTTAAAATGATTACTGATCGCAAAATAATTTATAAAAGCCGTACCCTCGATTTATCAGTGTTCGGTTTTTGCAGGATCCACTAGGTAATCTCACCTGTTATTCTATCGCCAGACAGCAATACTATGTGTAGTATGTGTACCGGTTGAGCCAGTATGAGCCAGGCACAAGAGACATAACTTCTATTATGGTTGGTTGCGCATTAACGGTGTAAGAAGTGGTTACGTTTCTTACGATATCAAGGGGGCCATTTAACTTAAGGGCCCACCTGATGCGAAACGACCACCTCCATCACTGCTATCAAAAATTGTATTTAAAAAAAAAATAAGTTTTTCGCGCAGATACGAAAATAGTTACGATTATGTTGAAAGGTTTTGTAAAATACCATATTATTAATTATATGACAGCCGAAAAATTTATATAAAGATCATATAAGTGGGATTTGAACCAATAGTAATAATAGATACACATTAAACACATATATACTTGTTTGTTATGTAATTGTGTGTGTAAATATTTGATGTATATATAACAAATGTAACCACATAGGAATGTGAATCATAATGTTTATTAATACATGATACTAAACTATTATTTTACATAACAACATTTTAGAGTGGTCTACTTAATTAAACTGTTTTTATGTATGTGTACGATATATTTAAAGTTAATTGTTGAAATATAATAAGCAGTTATTACTGTATGGTGGCAGTCCCTGATCTACAACGTTAAAAAAAAACAATAACAAAAAAGTCGCAATCAAATAAATATAAGCACTTTATACTTGGCAGGTTTTTGCTGTATTTTTTTAATCAAATTTCCACTATGTCATCTGATTTATTCGTTATGAATTTGTTTCGTGAACAAGTTACTTCTACATACATATTTATCTATTTGTACAATTTTCCTCCCTTTGAATCGTTACTGAGATATTACAGTAAGATAAGTATTGTGATTACCGTGGAAGTAAACGAGATGTAAAACACTATTAACAAAACCAACGGGAATAAGTAAATGCTAATTAATTTCAAAGCTGCAAAATAATGATCGCGGAGTAAACAAACAGCGTGGAGAACAGTTGAAGTAAACGCAATGTAAACGTGTTATTTACAATGGCAACGTGCTGTCAAGAGGAATATATGATCGGGTACATACAGTGTAGGTTAAGCCTCCTGGCAGACTTGTATTCCTTGCGTCTAAACAATACCAAAGATTTTTCTTTATTATGTTTTCTGGTTACTGGTCAATGAATCTTCGATCAAACCGAAGACAAATATATTTTAGTGCCAAAAGAGTGTACTCAGTAATCAGTATGAGCGACAATCTGCTTTACCGATCGAGAATGACATATAGCGTCGGAATGATTTGATATTTAGATTCAAAAGGTACTATGAGTTTAAGACTCGATAAAGGAATGAAACTGACGAAGGTTTTCTTACTGTGACTGTACTTAAATTGCAAGATCATTATTTAAAAGAAGATTATTATAAAAATAAGTTACTGAATAAAATAATATCGCTACCCAATATCGTATCCGCGTTGTGTAAACGGGGTAAAGTCATTTCTCACGATATCGCCTAAGGGATGTGAGCGCGGCCGACACTCATACTTCGACTTCAGTAAAATTTCCCTATATCATATTCAATATAAGTACAAAAAGAGCTCAGGATAAATGTTATTTAATAAAATAATACTAAGATTGAACTAAAGGAACAAAAAGTAAATATAATCAGCGCTAGACACAAGAGGCACAAAATAAAAAAAAACAATTAATTTCCGATCCGGAATAATTATGTACAATATGTAAGAAACTATTTATTTGTGTATGTATAACTTTGTCTATTGTATGCAATATTTTGAATATGGCAACATTGTTTTGTAGGGACCTCTAACATTGACGATTATTTTATTTCACTAATGTTTATACAAGAGAATATGTGTGTCAGTTCATTAATTACGTTATTTGTATATACAACAATATTACTTGTTGTTCTGAACGAGGTAAAATCAGTGCAGCATTTAAAACCACAATCTTAAAATAACATTAAATTAATTAACTATACTTTATTCGGATTGTATATATTACTATTATATCTGTTATAATAAATGAGGAGACTTTTTGTAACTACGAAAGCTAACATAACAACAATAAATAATAATTTTATCAAAATATGCACTTAAGCATTTTCTGTACCGTACCTACCAACCAACCTTTCTAAACTCCCCAAGATTATCTACAATAAGGTTCTATATACAAGCTTTACATTGAGCAGCATGCATAAAATGAAAAAAAAAATTGATTCTTCCGGATTAAATTAAAAATTAAATATTTTTTAATAAAAGAACGTAAATTTTTTTTCTTGTAAATTCAAGAATCAAAATTGATAATTTTAAATATAATTAATTATATCAAATCAAACATTACCATATAAAAAAATTGAGGCAAAAAAAATAAACACTGGCGCCATTACACTCGCTTAATTTAATTAAAAAATTATGCAGAATGCATATTTTATTTATATATTATAAGTTATTCACCGTATTTTTCTAAATACAGAATTTAAAAACGTGTTTTATTATATGCGTGCCTTTGTTGAGAGTTCATTAGTAATCTCAAAACAAAACAGAACGCTATCTGAAAGTCAATAGAGTCGAGACAGTGTGTGCTCAACGAATTCTCATCTGTTGTACAGCTTAAGAGTAAATGTGGCTACGAGCATCATATGGATATTATATTCCAAAACTATAAAGTACAGTCAGAGTAAGAAAATCCATCGTCAGTTTACAAATTCATTCCTTTATCAAGTCGTTAACTCTTAGTAAAATTTGAGCTGAGATGGCCCAGTGGTTACAACTCGTTCATCTTAAACGATGATTGCGGGTTCAAACCCAGGCAAGCATCACTATATATATGTGCTTAATTTGTGTTTATAATTCATCTGGTGCTCGGCGTTGACGGAAAACATCGTGAGGAAACCTGCATGTTTCTGATTTCATAGAATTTCTGCCATTTTGTATTCCACCGACCCCAATTGGAACAGCGTGGTTGAATATGCTCCGAACCTTCTCCTTAATGGAAGAGGAGGTCTTATCTCAGCAGTGGGTAATTTACAGGCTGTTACTTTACTTTACCTTTTGAAATTAAAGTCCTAAACTGACTGAATATAAAATTAAACTTATACAGTATGATAACTTGGTTCAAAATAGTGTAACAACTTTGCAACATATTTTCAAAAGGTCTGTCAGTGTCATATATTCTTGATCGGCAGATTATCACTCATACTGAGCACACGAAAATAGATCTTAAGGTGACGAACCTTTTCTTACTCCAACTGTACATAGTAGTTGACCACACATCGGTTCAGTATCAGTTCAATGTATCAAATAATAGTAATTAATACGAACAAGTCTGCGTAGAATTATATATTAAGACTAAAAAAATACGCACATTATATCGTCAAAGAAATCAAAGTCCGAATACTTTATATTCAACTATCGACCCGCCCCGTCAAAATCAAAATAAACTTTATCCAAGTAGGCTTTACGTATATCATATACATACGTAAAGCACTTTTGAATCGTCATTTAAAAATTAGGTGAAGCTACCACCGGTTCGGATAGTACATATATTCTACCGAGAAGAATCGGCAAGAAACTCAGTACTCTTTTTCAACATCGTCCTCGCATGGATTCAATTCTGATACAAAATACTACAAATGTCTGACTTTTTTTGAAGACCTATAAAATATTACCGTCGTTACTTCTGATTTCCATAACACAAGTGCTTAAGCTACTTACATTGGGATCAGAGTAATGTATGTGATGTTGTCTAAAAAAAAAAAAAAAATATTATTTTGATCTATCTTGTATGGTAAGCGCAAACCTCTAAAGTTATCAGTGTTTCTCAACTATATTGTACATTTATCTTTCTCTTGAATCAGTCTATCTATTAAAAGAAATCACATTAAAATCCGTTGTGTAATTTTAAAGCTGTAGAAGAGTGTGTAATGATAATTAAAGATGAGTCAAGCTAAACTTTTAAGCCAAATTATAGTACAGAACAGTGGACCAAACCCATTCAAGCCAATGATTGTTCATGTGCTTAATTTGTGTTTATAATTCACCTCTTGCTTGACGCTGAACTTCTTAGGATACTTGCATGTGTCTAATTTCATATAAATTCTGCCATTTTGTATTCCACCAGCATTGGAACAGCGTGGTTGAATATGGTCCGAACTTTCTCCTCAAAGGGAGATGAAGCCTTAACCCAGCAGTGGGAAATTAACAGGTTGTTGTTGTTATTATATTCATTAAAACGTATGTACTTACTATTGTTAATAGTGTCTCGTTTTGAGGTTTACTTATTATATTTACGTACTTAACTATTATTATTTACTACTACGTTAAAAATAGCGAAGTAAGCTTTGCTATTTATAAATAAAAACGCGTGTGAATGACGATTGATACTACACAATATACAAAAACGCCTACGGTCTTATCCATTGATTTTACGCTGGCCTATTTATACATAAAAGTAAAGGTATATGTACACATATACATATGTATAAGTAAGACTTTGATAAACGTTTATTTAATAACAGGTACTTGTTAGGTACCCAATATTTCTGTAAATGATAACGTCTACAAATTTGATAATAATCACTCGAATAGCTGAGACGCGAAAGTGAAACAAACAGACTGACTTATATATTTATAATACTAGTAGTTGCCCTCGACTTCGTTCGGTTATAGAGTTTGTTCAATGTAGCCTATGTCCTTCCATGGAAATCAAGCTTACTTTATAGCAAATTTCATCAAATTTGGTGCAGTAGTTTGGTCGTGTAAGAGCAACAGACATACAGACAAAGTACTAAAACAGTTGTCGAAACTTCCAATTGAGTTTTCTGTAGATATTATTCATCGAATACGCTAATTATTTTAAAATATAACTACTTAATATATTAAACAACGATATTACAAATTTCTATTCTCAAGCATAGTATTATAAAATAATGAGAGCGTCATATCGGGAAACGCCTCGGGCGTAATCTGACTGAAACCCTCCGCTAGAGCATGTGTATCAGTTATTCAGTTGATATTTCTAGGTCTTCGTAAAAGATATAATAGTTTAAATTTTATAGTCTTTGCAGGTAGGTCAGCTTATAGCAAACGCTCTCCTTATATACATTGGTACTGAAAGATAGATAATAAATGAATAGTTAGATGTTCACACACACTATAACAAAAATGTTATGTTCCACGTGCTGTAGTTACATTGTCTCTATCACCCTTCAAACCGTAATCTATATCATAATATTATAAATGTAAAAGTCACTCTGTCTATCCGTCGCTATTTCACGACCAAACCGCTGAACCGAATTTGATTAAATTTAGTATAAAGCAAACTTGAACTTCAAGGAAGGAAGTCCTTCCTATATAGGCTATATAGGCTATGATTTATGTCTAACCAAACCCCTACAACGCAAGCGAAACCGCGGGCGATAACTAGTTAAACATAAAGTACTGCTGTTTTACGATAGAATACGTGATGAGAGGATACGGTCAGGTTCCACAAACCTTTAGTTATTGTCTTTCCCGTCGATATGATCTCAGTAGCTCAGAAATCATCGGTGTCACACTCCCATGCCTCAGAAAGCAGGAAAACCAGGCCTTGCGCCTGATGTTTTCCGGTCGTCTCCGATTGCCGTCCAATCGGAATATGAGAGCGACGTCTTAAGAGTGCACCTGTAATTACGCACGCATGTGTGTTATAAATCCATCCTGGTTAGCTAGGCCCCGTAATTTTTTTTATAGATCTACTAAAGAACTAAATAAAAAAAAATAATAACTACGCTTCTATTAAATGGAAATTATCATTCCATGCTATATTGGTAATTAAATTTAATATGTACAAAAAATTGCTCAATTAAAGTATTTTTCTTAATTATTTCAAGTTATAGTTTGTCGTTAGCCAACAAGTTTGACCGTACCTGAAAAAAAAAACGTTATATTAAAGTGGATCAAAAATCGAACACTTAAATTCGAATTTTAAAAATCCCGGTAAAAGTTGAAAAAATATTTCATTTACGTATATGTGTTAAAATAATACAGTTTGGGATATTTTGAAATGTAATTGACGTAACCCTTCGCCAATCTCTTTGTAACCTAACGACTAAACTACTGAATCGATCTTAACGAATTTGACTAATAGGTAGTATCGGAGTCCTAGATAAGATAATAAATTACGGGATTTACGTATTTCGAGATTCATGGAGGCCAGCTCTTTACTTTATGAAACAATTAGTAAAACATATAAAATACAAATTTTATTGGATAACTAGCTGTGCCCGCGACGAAAATTGTTGTAGCCTAAGTTACCCTTTATTATATCAGTTATCTGCCAGCGAAAATCACGTCAAAATTGACTATTTTAATATTACAAACAGACACTCCAATTTTATTATGTGTATTATATATATATTCAAATAGTGTATGTGGAACAGCCTTTACGTTCTATACGTAAGACAATTGACAATTCATTACACATTTTAGCCCTAAATCGATACTAGTACTATGTCTGATGTCTGTATGTTTGATCACATTGATCTGAAAAACTACGCATTTGATTTGGTATCTAACACCGTTAGTTAAAAAAAGTATATCACAGAAACTTTATTGGAACTAAAACCTCTTTAATCAACTTAACATATGGTAACCGAATAAACAAGATAAATTTAAAAAAAGAACTCACCACTTCCTGTCAAACGAAAGTGTAATGACATTTATATTCTGTTATAATAATTACGCTAATGACATAATCGACAACGGACATTTCAGAATATATTATCTGTCCCATCTGGCCCGCATGTATGTTAATAAACTCAAGTCGAACTTACCGACTGCGGTAAAAACACTTGCAAGCAATAAATTCCCATCCGGATATTATTTAACATGTTAACGTCGGTTGCTTTGCGTTCGTTCGAGTCGCCATTTTGAATTTATACCTGTTTGATTAACATGTGACAGCTGTCATGCGGGTAGGCTTATTAATAATTGTTATGCTTAAGGGTAAAGGCTAGGCAGCTTATAACCTAAAACATTATGAACTTTCTAATAAATAACGGTTTTAATTTTGTTTAGTGTTTTTCTAATTTCTATTCAAGAATGATGAGACATTATATTTAATACGTATATTGTTGTTTTATAATAATTTGACGAAAAAATACCCGCTGAGTTTCTTTCGCCGGTTCTTCTCAGGTCTGGATGTTTCTTATTTTTTGAACCGCTGGTAGTAGTGTAGTAAGTAAATTTGAGTTTAGAGTTTATAAATTGTCAAAATAAGATATAATATTCAAAATAGTGTGTATGTGTTTTTTTTTATTTTTTTTTTTTTCTTAATATAAGTTACTTATAACACTTGAACAGTCTAGAAGGAATGATTATAATATTTTTCTAATTAATAAATCATTATTGCAAAACATATAAATTTATTATTGATTTTGACAATCATTTGAGATATTTCAACGATATGTTTTACCTAATTCAATTTATAACATAATTTTTCAACGTTTATGACAAACTATAACTGTAACAATAAGTTTATAAATTTTCAGAACTCGTTTCGATTTTATATAGATTCAAACGAAATAATCTGTGCCCTCTTGGCACAAACAAAAGCCATTAAAAAAAAAGATTCAAACATACGTCACACATCTAACGAACAATGTAATTGATAAAAGAGACAGCTCATTTCAATGCCACTTTCTTTATTTACGTATATTTTAAGCGTATTCGTATACATGCAAATTATTTTTTTTATTCGCCGCCTTTTTCATTGCGACAAAAGTTTTTTTTTTGCATTTGCATAAATAATGCAAGTATAGAATGTATATTAATTCCCCTCTTGCAGTTCGAAAATTCTTGCCCCTAGAACAAATTGGTCCCCAAGTGTTGATGTTGGACTAATAGACTTCCGTCACCTGTTAAAGGGCAGGTGCGAACGCAGCCTATACAATTTCAAGATTCTATTTTGATTATCTGTACACATCCCTACTAACAAAAAATAAATAATCTGATATTTATATAAAAAACAGATTTTATAATTTACGATATTCTGAGGTAGTTCGAAAATGATTTTGTAAGTAGTTATAAAATTTAAAAAAGTGTTCATGATTTTTTAATTATATATATTTTTTTTAACTTAATTATAACACTTTAACCATCTGGAAGAGTGATTATCTGTTTCCTTTGAATAAATCCTTATTGCTATACATATAAATTTATTTTTTATTTTAACAATCGTTTGAGATATTCGATGTATTGTCTAATTAAATTTATAATAAAAATTTTGAACACTTATGACAAACTCGAACTAAAACTAATACCTAAAATGTTTGCAGTTAAGAATAAATAAGAAAAAAGTTTTTATTGATTGTTTAGATAAATGGGATACTCTTAAAAATGTTGGTACTGCTCACTAGATGTCAAAATTGAAAAAAATATTCGCACTATACAGTTTCGTTACCTTTAATATCTACTTAACTATCCTTTTGAACTTCTATAAGCAAAAGTTATAGTGTTATACTTATATTTACATAATATGAATAATTTATCACGCGCCATTTTTGTTTACAATAAAATATTATAAAAAGCATCTTACTCTTCTTGTTTGCGTCTCAATCCTATTGAATATTGAATTGCATAAGACACATATTCATGTCCTTAATTGTATAAGTGTAAATGTTATTTATGATTTATGATAATGAGACTTCTACCTTTAAACATAAACTATTAAATACATATAGTAATATTGTCTTGTCATGGCGATCTGTTGAACAATATAAGTTTTGTACCGCAACAAAATGGTTTGTAAGAAATATCCTCAAGTGAAATTAACTAGTTATGACTTGTGGATACGCTTCCTTTGGTTTGGTTGGCTTTTGAAAGCGTACCTCACTGACAGACAAAGTTGCTTTCGCATTTATAATATTGGTAATTAATATACATGAAGTATTTAAAAAACACGCAAGTTTATTATATGCATGTAAAAACTTCCCGTGCGATATTTAAATCAGTATGTTTATGTGTCTCTGACAACGAATCTTTCACATTCATAGTTTTTTTTTTTTATGAATTTAAAAAAAAATCACAACAATATAATTGCCATGCAATATAAAATGCATTAATAATAATTGTAACCTATTTTGTAATCAAACACGCTAAAATGGACTCTGATGTAAAAATACAAAGTCCAATTTCATTTGCAGTTAAAAGTCGATTTTCATAAAATCACCCCTCTGATTCGATAGATTCCACAATGGCAAATGGTGGACCATTCACGAACACTTGCTGCTAAATAAATCTTTACTGTAAGGGTTGCCATATAAAAAAAAATCTTGAAATTTAACTGCAGTATTTCAAATAATTCGCATTGTCAAAATCAGCCGTTGGATGGTTAAAGTCCTTAAAAGCATTTCTAATAAAAAAGTACTGGCGACGCCAATATAGCTTAAAATTTTAAATTTAGAATAACTAATACTTGAATTGTGATGCCGCCAGTGATAAAAAAAAGAAACAAATTGATGTTAGGTAGACCAAAGGCACGGACAATATGCCTATTGACACACAAAAAAAAATCATACTGCACGTCTTTAGTGACGAGTGACTAAAAAAAAAATTATCAAAATCGGTCCACCCAGTGAAAAGTTATGAGGTAACAAACATAAAAAAAAAAAAAAAAATACAGACGAATTGATAACCTCCTCCTTTTGGAAGTCGGTTGAAAATTCAAACATTAAACCTTGTTCCCTAATTTAAATATATAGGTATGTAGAAAATGGTACAAATGTGTGTTTGCTGCATAACAACATATGTATTTATTAACACGGATTAAATATAACAAGAATATATATGCATCAGTGATATACAATTACAAATTACGTAAGTACAAGCTAGAGAATTAATATAATATACATATCATAGGGGTTATCTACACGGCAGCAACTGGCAGTTGTATTTCTTGTTAGAATAAAATATAATCGTACTGTTATCATTACAATTGAAACTTCATTAAAATATTTAATTACACGTTAGTATCTTTAATGTGTTATTTATAATCAGGGTAACATATTCTCGGAAATTAATAGAGCTACATAGATACGACAATTACGTAAAGGACAGTCTTGCGAAATGGCTACGGTTAAGGTCACAAAAATGTAACATTGACTTGACGAGGTGCACACAGTGGCGTGTAGACGCCGCGCACACAACGACGCCTGTGACGAAACGGCGTGACGTCACGTCGGCACGCGAACACACCCACACGCGCACGTGTCCGCGCTCCCCACGTGACGTTTTCACTCACATTACCAAACGTTCTCAATCCGCGCAACAGCATTCCACGCACACTAGCTTAGACGTAAACAAAGTGACGTAGCGACATGACTCACACAGAAGCGCTCGTTGCACACAGATAGTGATTAATGTAAACAAACCGGTTTGAATCGAGTCACTCACACAGACTTTGGTCTTGAGCTCGAAAGTGGGCCATCTGATTCGAACGATGGAAATTAGCTAATAATATTACGATACGATATTGTTTATGTTTTCATTGTGATTATAATTTCCATTAAAAGTACAGTAACGAAATAAATTGCTTTTAAAATAAAGCTAATACGTACCTACTTGGATTCGTACGATTGATTATGTACACGTCAGTTAAATGTACTTAAGTAGGCTCGTTGCTCCAAATATAATTTGTAAGTAGGTAATTATTTCTCAATAGAGTTAAAAAACGATTCGGTTCATGAACAGAACAAGATGGCTCCCCATTTTTTGCCGTTGTCAGTATAAAGCAATAAAATAAACCATCAGTTAAATCTTCAACAAGGCCAAAGCTACCAATTTCCACAACAAAGAACAATAAAAACCGACAGTAGAGATACCGGAATGGAAAAAAAATTAAAATAAAAATCACAATACAGTCGCGTACAAAAGTTATAACGCCGCTGGATGTGAAACAAGTACAGTCGTAAATAAAAATGAATAGCGCACAGGCCCACGCATACTGTTATTATATGCAAATTTATGGCGTTTGCCCAAAAATTACTGGTTTTGACCGGTTTATGGTGCGCAGAGCTCACAGCGCGAACAAAAACAATTTAGACTGTCATACATAATTAAATTATGCATATATATTTATTTTAACACTTCATTTCAGGAACCTATGGTATTTCATATGGTATGTAGCTACATATTATAACAAAAATAATAATTCCAATGATAAAAGTAGGACAGAATAAAATACCAGTTTCATCCGGTTCTAAACATATTAACCTTATCATGATAATATATATTTAAACAGAAAATAAACTGTAAAACATATTAGAATCTGGCAATACCAGAACCAATAAATTATTCCAATAAAAACGACTTCATTTATACCGTTTAATAGTATTGATTTCTCAAAGAAACTCATTAAATGTGAAATATGTTTCCCAAAGCGAATGTGACCTGACAGCGGGTTTTATTTAAATAACGATTAAGTATAGGCGTTTTAACAACTTTCTAAATGGCTAATATTGCAAAATATCGATAGAAATAACAGATAAATACTAATCACGAGATCGTACCTTCGTTGTTTTAATTAAAAAATATAATTTTTAAAACAGTATTAAGCTCCTTAACAACATGTTCATTGTGATTTTTTAAGTATAGTTTTTTTTTAAAGGCAAAGGTATACACGATACGGGTTAATAAAACAAATATTTATTTCAATATTATAATTTGATTTGCTTGTAGCGGAGAATCGATAAAGATGAAATGCATACAAATATTCAGTTAATAAATTCAATTTAAAATAAAATACTATTGAATCAGGTACCTCTAAAAATGTCACGTTATTCAAATCTACCGTGACAGCGTCACGCAAAGCTACTGGTTCACACTGAAGATTATAGCGTGATTGGTTATCTCTTTTGAAGTATTTAGTCTTTTGGAAAATTTTAACCTAAAACTTTATGCAACGTTTTAGGTCAGCTTAAAGAAACTGGTTTTCTTAAATTATTAAATTTAATTAAACAAAAGCTTTAAAAGTAAGTTCATTACGTATCATGCAAATACATTGTATACCAACAGATAATAACAATAAAGAACCTCAAGAAAAAAAGGTCTTCGCATATCATAATGTATTTAAAAAAAAAAAAACTTTCAAAGTTCCGTTATGAATTAATTACACGTTTCGTTGATTATCTGTTTTACGATTCCTTCTATACAAGTGAATATATCAAAGAGATTTCTTGATACCAGTGTGACACTTTTATTAGAGTCTACGGGTCATCATTTATTTCTCCCTATCGATCTGAATATCAGTTGAGTTTAAAAATTTAGAAGGTTGAATGGGGCTGTCCCCACGTTGTGGATACTCCGTACATTTGTAACTGAAGTCGTAGGGTTATTATGAATTAATGTATTAACTAGGCGTTGCTTCCTAAGGTATTGATTTATGGTTATACTGTCGTTGTTTTTTTTTAAATATTATAAAGCTTAAGAGTTCGTTTGTTGGCCTTAACTCGTTAATATCGAGAACGGGGATTTGAAAAAATATTCCAAATGATACATGTCCCATTTTGACTAAGACCAAGACTTTAGGCTGTATTTTTATAGTAAAGTAAAAAAAAAGTAACAGCCTGTAAATTTCCCACTGCTGGGATAAGGTCTCCTCTTTCATTAAGGAGAGGTTTAGACTTAACTTTTAGTGTTCCTTTTCTCATTGGTTCCTTTCAAGTCTGAAGCCTTCCTTTCCAATATTGGATATAGACAATAAAGGCATCTTAAATAATATTTGACTTCCTAAACTGACAACTATATGCAATGCAGCACAATTTATATTCTATAACGTTATATCTTATGGCGAAACACATTTGCATTAAAATTATAATAAACGCCATATCCTCCTTTGAAAATGCCGCCAAGTTCTAGCGTTAGTTCCTGAGTATAATGAATATATCAACACATCGTCTCTCTCGCTCTTTTTATTCGGAAACGAACGAGTAGGAAGCAAAGCACATGCATTTTGCACGTAGCATAACTTATTAGACCATCGGTTTGGAATTCGACTCCGCCCCATATCAAAGATCAACTAATTTAGAAATGATTTCATCTGTACTAATACAATAATGTCGGCTTCTCGTGACCTCAAAGGCTGGTTTCAAGACCGGGTGTTGTGGTGATCTTTGGGGGAGGCCTATGTCCAGCAGGTACTTGGTGGTAGGGCTTTGTGCAAGCCCGTCTGGGTAGGTACCACCCACTCATCAGTTATTCTACCGCCAAATAACAGCACTCAGTACTGTTGTGTTCCGGTTTGAAGGGTGAGTGAGCCAGTGTAACTACAGCCACATGGGACATAACATCTTAGTTCCCAAGGTTGGTGGCACATTGACGATGTAAGGAATAGTTAATATTTCTTACAGCGTCATTGTCTATGGGTGATGGTGACCAATTACCATCACGTGGCGCATATGCTCGTCCGCCAACCTATACAATAAAAGAAAAAACAGTGGACTTCCTTCGGCTGAAATATTATTAATAAAATAAACCCAAGGTGATAAAACTGATTTTCCTATTTATTTATGTTTAAATTCATTATTCGGTTGTGAATTAAAACATCGTTAGGAAGTCTGTCGCGTGATACACTAACAGTAATACCTGGAAAAGGGTAAACCTACCTTAATGGTAAACCTACCTTAAATTTTCCTAAAATGGTTACCTGATGGTAAGTCACCATAGACATTCACGTCGTAATTTTTAACTATTTCTTAGATTGCCAGTGCGCCACCATCCATGGGTACTAAGATGTTATACATCTTGTGGTACAACAATATGTGAATAATATGAGTGAGTGGTACCCAGATTGACTTACTCATGTTATTAATTAGACGTTATATTCTTAAATAAAACCGGAAATAATAACAAGGCTATTAATCATTACGTAAGTTTAATTTTCAACGACAATAGACGGCGCCTTGACCCCTCCTGACCTGTATATGTACATCGAGGTCAAATTACATTTAACTATTATGTGTAAATTTGGTTTAATTATTGTATTATTCTTACATACACGTGTGTGTGTTTGTGACGTAATGTTATTTTATTTTATTGAACACATTGTGATGATAATCTTTTCAGGGGCAGATGCACCAGTGTCTTGGTCAATGTCAGTTATATATAATTTATTTCTTACTAACGACACACCCCGGCTTCGCATAGACGCAATACTGATACTAAATGTACTACAGATTTTGTTTATTTAAAACATCACATTAGACACTACTGAAATAATCATTGTTTCTTTACTATATTGTCCATGTATTATATACAAAAACCATCTTCTAGAATCACGTTATCTATTGAAAAAAACCGCATCAAAATCCGTTGCGTAATTTTAAAAATCTAAGAATACATAGGGACAAACAATGGTAAGCGACTTTGTTTTATGCTATGTAATGATTAGCTAGCTGAATGCAGCGTCTTTATCCTCGCTAAATTTATAAAAATGCCTAAAATACGCAAAATGTCGCCCCTGATTTTATCCCTTGAAGGGTGAATAAAATAATGTAACTTATGTCATTCTCCGAGACTGAAACTATCTCCATATCAAAATTTCATCTAAATCGATTCAGCAGTTTAAGCGTGAATATGTAACAAAGTTACCTACGGATTTATAACATTATTAGAGTTAGTATAGCATAGTAAAGTGGATGCAATGTACTATATATTTTTTATCTATGTTTTCGATAAACTTACACTAATAAAAATGGAGGCAATTTATTTCCAAAAATAGTTTTTTTTTTATTATTATTACATTTCCTACAACGGGTGCAATCAAATACGTGGGTCAAATACCAAACATAGATTGATTAAAAAATTGGTACGTGCTTTGCATAATATAACTGACCGTAAAGCCGGCACTACACAATACAGCAAATCCAATATGGCGAATATTTCGTTGAGGTCCACTATACAATGATTTTTAATTAGATCATTCTTTACTGACGTTGGGATTCACCCAAGCCTCTCTGGGTGGATTATTTTCATCTAATCATCAGTTATTCTATAGCTTAAAGGTTGCTGTGTTCCCTTAAATGGGTAGGTCAACTGGAATGACCCGGTACATTTGGAACTCATTCCATCGTTAGTTCATATAGACCAATTGAACGTCTCCATTAAGACAAATATTAAAAAAAAAATTTAATCATCCAATCAGAATTCAACGTGCAAATATTCAAAAGCGCTCCCTTATACTTACAGTATGTGTGACTTCATCGAATTTGTTACGTTGAGACTCGAGCCACATTTAGTATTGGGGAAAAGGACTCGGCAATCCTATTTTGAATTTCGAATTCGCGCTAAATTCAAATTAACGGTCGTACGAATGGGATTGGAAGAAGTTAAGAGTATGTTTGTCGCTTTAGTTTGTGACTTTAATATATCTGTGACCATTAACCTTTAATAAAAATGTAATTAAAGACAAATACATTTCTACTTCTCAATATGTACATATCGGGAAGCCGTTGGAGTAGCAGTGGTAATCCTTGGTAGAGGTCTTTGTCCAGCAATCATCTTCCGGCTAATATTTAAAATTAAATATATACATAAAATATTATTTTTTTATTTTTCCTTTATTTTTAATAGTAAGGATTGAAAAACGTTTAATTATACTTAAATGTATAAAATATCATGTAATCAAAACCTATGTTATAATAGCACAGCTGTAATTGCAAATTCTAATCGAAGAATTATCAAACGAAACGCGTTCTCGTTCCCTTCTATATGAACTATCATTTGATACACCTCTAAAAATACAAGCCAATTCGATCCTTATGCCCAAGAACTAGAGAAGGAAGTAGCTTGTATTTTAGTTGTATGATCAGCTGCGTCGAACGTGTCCGCACCGATAACGAATCGCAATAAAATCGCAGAAACAGCTGTACTAACGCCGCCATGTTTTATTCTTTTTTTTTCTCACCAAAAAACGAGGCTTAGTTCTCTTTCTCGAGTGCCAGTGTTTCCGTCTCCATCGCCAAACTGAATAGCACTTAAATTCTGACATGATTTCCGATATTTAACTTTATTCAGCCGAAATAACGATTTCACAAAGCATAGAGGTTAAGTCAGTCGTGATGCAATTCTCTACAAGTTTTAAATTCGGAACAATGAAATTGCGGTTGAATTGAATTTTCATTTTAGTAATTGATAAATCGATTTAAAACTGCGAAATAATAAACGCTATGGACTATTTAACCATTCTAAAACAAATTAAATATGTATTTATATGCGTGTAAAATTGCCTCGTATTTAATGTGTTTTGATTCGACGTGCATTTAAACTCTAACTAAATGTTTTTTTTTTTCTTATAAACATTTGCCAAAGAACATAATTATAGTGTAATTACTGAGCGAATATTATTTTACTAATATAATAAGCGAGTTCATTTGTTTGAATTATGAATGTTTGTTATTCAATTACGTTTTAACGACTTAACTGATCTTAATAAAATTATATGAAATCTTTAGTCAATTATTATGGTATAAGAGACTAATTTACGCCGATCTGTGTAGGCGAATTATACATATATTATGTTAATTATTAATCATGACAAAATAAACAAAATAGACGTGCATATTAATTTTAGTAATTGCATTATGTTTATTATAATCTGTACCAAACATTTTCATTCCAAGTATAGAACTCAATAACAGGATACGAGCTTGATTGGCGCTCGTAATTTTTAGTATACATCGTTAACTCTAAATTGTCGACGGCCATTTTGAAAACTATACAATTTTAACGACTTATTTATAAAATATTGCTTTTTAAAATAGGAAATTGGCTTTTGTTCAAAATTGCTGTTATAATTCGGTTGTTTTGGGTGCGTTCTTAACAATTTACGTTATTATTAAATAATTCTGGTAATAAAAAACTTAATTTAAATATAATATTTTATATTTAAATTAAGTTTTTTTTTATTTACGGGAAACATTTATAGCTTAAGAAGAATTAAGTACATGTTTATTTTAAATATGCGTTAATAAACGAAATCACACAAAATGATTTTTTTTTTTCAATATATTTCTTATGATTTAAGTTTGATTTATTTATCTGTGGTTCCAAGTTGATTCGTACTGCGTAGTACGCAGTACCTACGCATTGCGGATTGCGGGCTCCCAAAACGCTTGATTAGCGAAACAATGTCAAAAGTCTCCCATTTATTTTACGCAACTGTTATAATCGTATTTAACGGTTGACATTCGATTCAAGCCAATTTTTCTTAAGATCGGCCTTGTGAACTTTTTTTTAAACTTACAATAGTGAAACTTCGACCTCTATTTAATGTTTTTTTTTTTTTTTTAAGTATGGCAAAATTCATGATCTTTTATGCCAAGTACGCTTAGATGTATAAGGTCGAAATTAATATCAAATAAGGTTTGAGGTCCTTTGGAGATGTCAAAAATTAAAAACCTTTAAGTCTACGCAATCAACAGATAAGGCCGGTTATGTCGCATTTCTCATACATTCACAGATGTCAAATAAGTTAATTACGTTTTTTAATTGTTACAGGTTTTCACTTGAGTGGCGTTGTCCGCGCTCCAGCCGCAGTGCCTCCCTGTTCCGAACCTGAAAGGTTGTTCAGGGTCACAGTTTCCTTCGACAGGTATGTATTGCTTTGAATTTTATCTGCCATCTGTTAAACTTAAATGAGGAGTTACTTTTCGCATGCGACATTGGCGAAATAATCTGTGCCTTTTTAAAAACCATAAAAAAACAGTTGGTAGAGGATGGAAATCTTTAGTTGGTAGATGATTGAAATGTTTTTGGATATAAACTTCTATAACTCACGTCAGATAACACTTCAGAGAAACTAGATATTTATTTATATATTTTATATGTATCGGTATTTAAACAAACGCATAAACAACGAAATGTTTTTAGTATATTCCGGAACAAATATATATCCCAATAAATTAATATTTTCTACAACATTATTATTCTTAGATTCATTAAAAAATGTAGAGTATCCTCCTCAATGTATCAAATAACATTTCGTTAACCTTAATTTTGTTCTTAAGAAAGTTGAATGTCAAAAATAATCGACCCTAAAATCACACTTTCTCTCGTTCAAATATCGCATTGAAATTTAAAACCTTGTCACTGTCAGTGGATGAAATATAAAAGGTCGTCCCTGAACCGTCTTTTGTTAAAAATGTCTCCGAACAATTTGTCGTTTATTTAACTACAGTATTGAATATCTGTTTATGAAGAACTAGCTTTACAGATATTATTTTTGTTTCGTATAAAAAGTTATATTGTTAAGTCGAACATAGGGAACAGAAAGATTTTGTGGAGGACATTGCATTTAATGATTTATATTTTTTAATATTGTTCGAAATATAAATTTGACAGTTGAAAGTACTACTTAGAAACACATTCAAAAAAACGTTCACTCCAGTAAGCATTCCTTCTTGTACGTGAATGTACATTTGGATCGGTTCATTAATAAATTAATCTGTCTTATTTGTCTCATTTTTTGTTTAGATGTGTCATTTTGAGTGAAAGTACAAAATGAATGATGCAAAATGAACGAACAACAAACCTTCAGATTCGACGTTTACTTATTGATTGATATATTTTTTTAAAGAATTATCTATATTGTTTTTATAACATACTAATTTCAATCCGCAGTTTTGTCTTGTGTGGGGGCAGAGATCGGGGCAGGTGTTAAGTACCCTTATATCCTTTTCTATATGAATCGTTTGTGTAGCTAAACAACAAACAAACACATAAACAAACTCAATTTTGCATATATAATACTAGTTGTCGATCGCGACTTCGCTCACCTTTTAGGCCTAAATTGTCACATGTTAGGCAAAATAGCCTGTCAATTCTTGGAGCCCGAGTTTCCTTCATACCAAATTTCATCGAATTCGGTTTGTAATATTAGTTTAGATAAATTGAGATGTAAATGATTATTAAAGTTCAATGTATTGCACGTTTCAAATGCCGATAATATGAGTACATTTTGAAAACGGAGCGTCGTATTGTCGTGACGTCAACTGAGGCCGTGACGGCTGTCAGTACCATGAACATCGCTATCGAATTATTTATTTTTTGTATTCTATTAATTGGAACATTTTATGGAACTTTTTCACCAAAAAAAGTAGGTAATCAAAAACAATTATTGTCTTTGTAACTTTTTTTCAACAATAAACAGAATATTATTTGTCTTATTTTAAACATTATTATCATTTATACGAAGTCGTTTGATTAAGACTAACAGCTTAGTTGTTATTTAGACAATGTACGTAAAAATTCGAAATTACAACGCAGTTTGAAAAGATCCTATTTTCGTTGTGTACTAAAATTTTGAATTCCATTTTGAACTGATAATACCAAATAGTGTCGCGATGTTCAACACTCACATTTGACAAGAGTACGCTTGCTATCCTTATTAAACATCGCGTGACACGACAGATAGAGAGAGATAGAAGACATTCTGTATGCCTGTCTTTATAGACACCGACCACTCAGCACTTATTCTACCGCCAAACAACAAAATATTACTGTATTTTGGTATGATGAGTAATTCAGGCACAAGGGACCTTTAGTTCACAGTTCACAGGCATTGTCAGTTTGTAAGATATTGTAACCACATTCCATCAGGTAGACCATTGGCTTGTATACTTTGTTAAAATGAATTTCAGAAAAAAAAACATTTCTCTGACATCAAATTATTGTAATTAAGAGTGACATTATGCAATGCAAATTACATATTATGCAATATTTATGCAAGTCACATATTTATCATAATGCTTTTATCAATTAATTTCAAGTTTTAAAAGTTTACATTAAGTTCAATGTTTAAGGTAAATAAAGGATATATATTATTTTTTCATTTAAGGTTGATTATATAATAACATAAACACAAATTATATAATATAGTGAATTGAATAAATATCCAAATTAATTACTTACTAGGAGGTTTTTATTAAAAAATATTTCAACATATTACCAAACATAAAAATATAATATATTTATATAGTATTATTATGTTTATTTCAATATTGCAGGGATATATGCGTTTTTTATGACATTACTTGGCTGGATGTAAATAATACAACGTTAAAAATAACTGAAATAAATGTAAATTGATAAATTATTTCTCTGTGCAGTTAACAGCTTAAAATATATTAAGAATAGTCAGACAAATTAGAAATAGAGATCTTTTGCTAATGATTCCAATGAATTATTATTTCCAGATGCAAAATAACAGGTGTAACATGCAGCTGCGAGGCGCGAGACATCTTCTGGTGCCAGCATGTGGTGGCGCTGGCGCTTTACCGCATCCGAAACGCAGATTCTGTGCGATTACGCGTGCCAATATCAGGTAACATACATGAATTGGCTCAAAGAGTACTTTATAAATAGATGTCATTATTTTCAAAAAGTTTTATTTCAATAAATATTTACATACTAACGCTACTCAAGTGTTAGCAGCAAAAAAGTGCCTAGATTTTTTTAATACGTTGGATTTTCAATTACGGGAAAATTATGAGATGGTCCAGTGGTTAGAACGCGTGCATCATTAACCGATGATTTCGGGTTCAAACCCAGGAAAGCACCACTATATATGTATGTGTTCATAATTCATCTCGTGCTTAGTGATGAAGGAAACCATCGTGAGGAAACCTGCATCTATCTCATTTCATCGAAATTCTGCCACATGTGTATTCCACCAACCCGCATTGGAATATGTTTCAAACCCTCTCCTTAATAGGAAAGGAGGCCTTAGCCCAGCAGTGGGGAATTACAGGCTTTTACTGTATCCATTAAAAATATATATATCTTTCCTCAATTGCAATGTTTCATTCCAGAAACCCTCCTCCAAATGGACCGGCAGCAGCTCCAGAAGTTCGTGCAGTATTTAATAGCAGAACATCACACGGAAGTGCTGCCGACCGCGCAGCGCTTAGCCGACGAGGTGCTGCAGGCCAGGTCCGCTATCAACAGGATCTGTGGGGCGCCCGACCCCACGGCCGGGCCTCCGCCTGACGCGCATCACGCTTGGCACTTGGATGAGCAGCAGGTACACTACACTCAAACCACCATCACATAGCCACTTCTTTTTTCCCTCCCTTGCTTTCCTATGCCCTTTCCAAAATGTTTTGAAGCAATGTATAACATGTATCGCTTTTGTTTCCAGGTCTGCGAACAAGTCCGAGCGTATTTATTACAGGGAACTTATTATAATGCCAATAAGCAACTAAATTCACTATTTTCTAAGGTAAATATAATTGAATACTTAATGGAATAACTGTCGTAATTATTGTTTATGGTATTAAACACATATTCCCTTGTGTTTCAGGTACGAGAAATGTTACGGGCGCAAGACTCAAACGGTCCAAGAATGCTAATGTTAATGACTGAACAGTTCCTATCAGATCCCAGGTTGCTCTTATGGAGGAATCAGAATACTCCGATGACTGAGAAATGCCGGCAATTGTGGGAGCAATTAGGTGCTTTATGGGTCAGCATAGTACTAGATCCTGGCAGCAATAAACATCACAGGATGCAGTGGCGACATCTGCTGGAGAAATGGTCGGCTGTTGAAGTTTGTCCGACTGAAGACCCAGACTACAGATCGTTTCCATTGGTAAGATTATTTTTTATAACTTTGGAACATAGTTTTCATACATAAACTTTTTATAATGGTCATTTTAGTTGAATAAAAGCCTAATTATATGGATGTACTGCATTATAAGCAAATAAATTTAAAAAGTAATGGAACATAAATATTTCTCTCTCTTTTCAGTACGCGAGAGAGCGAGAAAGAAGCGAGAGGGACCGAGACAGAGATCACCGTGATAGGGACAGAGAACGACACAGGGATAGAGAAGAGAGGGACAGAGAAAGGCTGCGGGAGAGAGAGGAGAGAGATAGGTAAAGTAAAACGTGTGTACCAACCTAAGAAATTATAATGATAAGTTGGTATCAGAGTTTAATTTATGCTTTATTATTTTAGAGAAAGACATAGAGAGAGACAGAGAAGAGAAATGCATTCCCATTCAGAGAGTTCTGATGAAGAATCTAGACCTAATAAGTGAGTTAAATATTATACTTTATATACAAGTATAGTCATATATTTTCGTATTTATGCATCTATACTATTTTCTCTATCACTTAACGATATTGTTGCAGTATTGTTGACCTGCACTGTATAACATGAAATGCCAATAAAACCAGTTTAAAAACATCCCTCAGCCGACAACGCAGTGCTTTCCTAGTCTTAATTGGGTTACTAATTCTCTCATAATGTTTTAAGCTAACAAGTTAACTAAGCTAAAAATGACGAAAACGGACGTCGGTGACCAATACCAAGAGGAACAGCCAAGTTCACTGGTCATATTATAGTGGTCAATTGTGTTTACAAAAATAGGTCGAGTTCTATAATTCCATCAGAACATAATTGTTCATATCCACTTTTTAGTTGTTACATTTCATGTATGAAATATCAATATCAATCATGTATATGATAGTAACATCCTATCACTATTTTCAGCTATGAACGCGAGTACAGAAGGGCGAGTAAAAGACTTAGGCTTCACAATCAGAGGCCCGCACAGCTGACGCCGAGAACAGTGTTTCATAAGTGAGTCCTATCGAAAGAATGTTTTATGATGGCGGCAGAATTATTTAAAGAAAAGGCTATCTGCCAAGTTCATGGAACTTTAATAATAATTTTTTTTTTGATTGAGTTGTGGGGGGGAGCGGTCTTTAATTTTAGAACAGAATTTAATTCGAAATTGGAAAGCAAATTTTTAACATCTAGTTTAAAATTTTCTTTACTTCAATTAACTTCGTCAAGGACGTTTTTGAATAACTTTATAATATGTTTCATTCTTTTCAAATTGTTATTGCTATTTTATGCGATTCTAAAAGTGTGAGTAATGAATATTCTAATTTGTCATATTTATAGAGCCCTGGACGCGGTGGACATTTCATGGGAAAATGAGCATCTTAAAAATATTTTAAGCTCAGATGAATTCTGTGATCCTGAAAAACCTGATAAAGCTGGTGCTTCCACAGGCTCTACCTCACTACAGCCCTACCCTAAGTTTAATGAATTAGGACAACCCTTATGGCACGGTGAGTTTACTAATCTTAATTAAATTTCAGTTTAATCTCGAAAAGCAAATATATTTTATTTGTAATATATGTATATGCAATAATGATTTTAAAAAAATAAGGCTATACCAGTACCATAATGACAAAAATTGTAAATGTAAATTTACTTGGTGATAGAGCTTTGTGCAAGCCCGAATAACTGTCAGTTATTCTACCGCCAAATAACAGTACTCAGTATTATTGTGGTCCGGTTTGAAGCATGAGTGAGCCAGTGTAACTACAGGCACAAGGGACATAACATCTTAGTTCTCAAGGTTGGTGGCACATTGACGATGTAAGGAATAGTTAATATTTCTTACAGCGTCATTGTCTATGGGTGATAGTGACCACTTACCATCAGGTGGCCTATACCATAAACAAATTTTTTTTTTAGGAATTGAAGTTTTCAATGTATCGAATCTAATAACAATATAAGGATTCAAGGCATATCGTTTAACTATAAATATATCCCGCAGAGCACTTACCCGTAGTGGGCGCGCGCATCGAAGCGCTGCGCGCGCACGGTCGCGCGCCCGCCGCCTTGCGCCTCGCCGTCGCCGCCGCGCGCGCCATGCGCCACCGACAGGTACGCAGGCCCCTGTATTGTTATCCCTTTCTTGCCTACCACCGACAGGTCTGCAGGCTCCTATATTCCTATCCCTTTCTTGCCTACTGTTAAACGCTTACATTTGCCCCACTCATATATTAACGATGATGCACATACGATCTCGAGACCAAAGCTTGCCCATCACTTGCCTGGCAGTGAAGGAAAACTCCACCTCTCACCACCACAATCACCAGACTCTAAATTATTTATCATAAATCAAATCAAAATAAACTTAATTCAAGTAGGCTTTTATGAGCTCTTTTGAACTGTCATTTAACAATTAAGTTAAGCTACCACCGGTTCGAAAAGTAGATTGTACCGAGAAGAAACTCAGTAATTACTCTTTTTCAACATATAAAAATACAGTCATATTAGTAAATACAATTATATATGTATGTAATGTAACCTGCCTGGAAGTCAACGTATTTAATTAGTATTATTTGTTTTCATTATAATTCTTCAGTAAATAATTAAGCGTTACATTATCGATTTTGAAACAACAATTGAATACAACTCTGTCTTAATGCGACAAGATTCCCGCTTCTATTTTCTTGGGTTTAAAATATGTATAATGACTTTAAATGAATGACTACTACATTCACCGTGGTAGAGTATTACGAATAGCAACACATAATGTAATAATATCGATTTGAATTGATTTTCTCAAAGAGTTACGCGATAATATATTATGTAATATCAGGAGGTGAGCTGAGATGGCCCAGTGGTTAGAACGCGTGCATCTTAACCGATGATTGCGGGTTCAAACCCAGGCGAGCACCGCTGATTCATGTGCTTAATTTGTATTTATAATTCATCTCGTGCTCAGCGGTGAAGGAAAACATCGTGAGGAAACCTGCATCTGTCTAATTTCATCGAAATTATGCAAGACGTGTATTCCACTAACCCGCATTGGAACAGCGTGGTGGAATATGATCCAAACCTCCTCAAAGGGAGAGGAGGCCTTTAGCCCAGCAGTGGGAATTTACAGGCTGTTGTTGTATGCGATATCAGGAGGTGGCGCAGCAGCGCTGGCAGGAGGCGGGCGGTGGGGAGGCGTCCAGCAGCAGCAGCGGCGCGGGCGGCGCGGGGGGGGCGTGCGCCAGCGACTCGTGCGCCGGCCAGTGCGACCGCGCCAAGCTGTCGCTCGTGTGCGCGCACATGGACGCCGGCGCCTGCCTGCCCGCCGCCAGCACGTGCGCGCTGTCGCACTCGCAGCGCTGCATCGGCAGAGGTCACTACATTTGCTAACATCTAGTTTTCATAATATAAACCAAACTCACTTTACTATCTGTCCATATGTATGCTTACATCTTTTGAAATTACGCAACGACAAAGTGATTCGGAAGGAAGGTTTTTGTATATGATAGAGTATGAGACAACATCACATACATTACTCTGATCCCAATGTAAGTACCTGAAGCACTTGTGTTATGGAAATCAGAAGCAACGACGGTACCACAAACACCCAGACCTAAGACAACATAGAAAACTAATGGTAATCTACATCGACTCGGCCGGGAATCGAACCCGGGACCACAGAGTGGCGTACCCATGAAAACCGGTGTACATACCACTCGACCATGGAGGTCGTCAAAAGGAAGAGATAGATAAGATAGAGGAATGTATAGTAAAGAAACACTGATGATTTTAGAAGTTTCTAATCTAATGTCGTAAATAAAAAAAATCTGTAGTACATTAAGTATCAGTATTGCACCCGTGCGAAGGGAAAGCGGGTCGCTAGTAATATATATTAAAACAAACACACATACACATACAAACAATCACATGTCACCGGTAAAATAACCCAACACAAGTGCATGTTCAGTATTATCATTACGTCGTGCCGATGTATTAACCAACTGTTTTGTTCACAGACAGTAGATGCTGGACGGGTTGGACGCTGGAGGCCATCTGGTGCGTGTACGAGTGCCTGGCCGACGCGTGCCTGGCGCCGGACGACCAGCGCGCCTCGCCGCGGCTACATACATACATCGACGAGGAGCCCAACACCGGCCTGCCGCCCAGGTGACGGTCTACTCACATTATCATTTATATATTGACACCATACAACGTGCCGCTCCCATTTTTCACAGCCTAAACGAGCGATCGTTGACTTTTGCTCTTTCAATTATAACCTTCAGAGGCAAAGTTAGGCGTAGTACACAATGTTTATTACATGTGACATCGAATAAAGTAGTCTAATAATATTAAACATTTACTATATACATAGGTGCATGTCGGTCGCAATAGAATATAAATTAGACAGAACAATATTAAAGACACACTTATATATATAATTTGTTAAAGACTTTTTATGATTCATGTATATTGTGTAGTGGTGTCAAAATGCGTGTATTTCATCCTACACACCAAGCACAACATTAATTATTAATACAATTTTTTTTTGTACTGGGTAATTAATCTAAATTCTTTTACATACAGATATCAGCATGTGCCTGTAGCCGGTAGTAAAAATCCCGAGGAAACTTACCTCGCCCTCGCTCTGGAAGCCGCCCTACTCGGCCTGGGCATGCAAAGAATGTTACCCAGCGGCCTCTATGCGCAAGAGAGGTATTGTAAACAGGTATGTTTTGCATTCATTATTCTTGTACACATACATATTTAATAGTATTTAATTAGTATTCTTTGTTTTAATTATAATTCATAGTATATATAAGTATGTTTGTATTTTATAACTGTTATCAATAAATAATTAAGAGTTATTATAGATTTTGAAACCACGATTTAATCCAAATCTGATTTAATGCGAAATGATCCTTTTTCTTTCCGCTCGTTTCCTTCTGGATTTAAAATATAAAATTTTGTTAATATGAAAAAATGACTACTGAATTTACTGCTAGGTCTCCTTGGTAGAGTATTATCGATTAGCTTAGATGTAATGTACCCATGTGTCGTCGCAGGAGGAGCGTCTGATCAGCCAGCTTCAGCGCGTGGAGGGCGAGGCGGCGGGCGGCGTGTGCGCGCGCGTGTCCCGCGCGCTGCTGGCGGGCGGGCCGGCCTCGTGCCTCGGCACCAAGCTGCACCCGCGCTCGGCGCCCGCGCACACCTTCGCGCGCTTCCTCTTCCTCGCGCTGCTGCCCGCCGACCCCGACCTCGCCTACCGCGTCGGCCTCCGGGCGATGAGGTACGTTTGCTCACACACCGGGGGATACATTCATTACATGGTCTTCTTCCGCTCCGTTTCCAGTAACGACAAAATGAGGAGTCAGCTCTTTGTCATTGGTTATAGAACAAAAAATCAATTAAAAGAAAAAAAATCGACGTCCCAAGAACAAAATCGTATCTGCGAAATTCCTACTTTACAGTGTGATGGCTTAAAGTTTTGTAAAACTATGTTTTTCATATACGGTATTTCATATACGGCATTGTTCTACTGGTTATCTCAAAAGATAAACACTTAATTTAAAAGAAAAACACACTACCGTGTAGTTAATGTTATACAGGTTAATAATTAACAATAAAGTCGATTTTGTCTTATTTTTCCATAAGATTTTGTTCTTGGGACCCGTCGAAATATATCTATCTATTTAATGCCATGATATTGTCTGAAATTTGTTTATATGATTGGTTCTACTGGACTTGTGTGGTCGTGTGCAATGGTCGAGTAAGAGGTGCGCGTGCGCAGGCTGCCGATGGTGGAGGAGGCGTACGCGCTGGACGGCGGCGGCGCGGCGGCGGGCGGCGCGGGCGCGTGGCACACGCTGCAGCACGCAGAGCAGCAGCAGGCCGCGCTCGCCAGCGCACTGCTCGGTGAGACCTCCATACATTACCAGACACACCTCAATTGCACAATACGCTATGGGTCTCCTGTTATAACAGCCTGAAAAAGTCCCACTGCTAGGACATTTGGAGACAGAATTTCATTGAAATTAGACACGTGCAGATTACCTTACTATGTTTTGCTTCACCTCCATCAATCACAAGTTAAGCACATCAATGGATTCACGGATCCCAGACACACCTTAATTGCCTAATTGGCTATGGGTCTCCTGTAGTAATGGTCTGAGAAAGTCCCACTGCTAAGACATTTGGAGACAGAATCTCATTGAAATTAAACACGTGCAGATTACTTTACTATGTTTTCCTTCACCGAGCACGAGCTGAATATCAAATACAAGTTAAGCACGAATCGGATCGCCTAGCGATGTAAAGCAGTCGCAGGTTTCATCCTTATACCTTGATCCGTTGTCATTCTTAGCTACACATTTAGTTCAATTGGAGGAGTAGGTAGGAATTTCAGTAATTCCTTACAAATGGGATGTAACTATACTTTTTGGGATATAGTTACCAGCATATATGATAGTGACTCTGTAATGACGCTCGGTGTCGCTGCAGGCGCGGCTCGCGGCACGCCGGCGCGTCTGCGTGCAGCGCTGGCAGCGGCGCAGCGGCACGTGCGCTCGGCGGCGCAGCTGTTCCGCCTGGCTCAGGACGCGCTGCGCCACGCCGCGCCGCCCGACGCCCCTCACCACCACCGGGACCTCCTCGCCGCCGCCTTCGAACTCGGCCTCCAGGTATGCACTTTATACAGGCAGTGGCGTAACTATCGTAGGGCCTGGCGGTGCAGTGCACCAGGGCCCCGAAGTTCAGGGGGCCCTCTAAACTAAACCTGCGTCCCTGCGCGCAAGATTTCTTATTTGGTATCTATAATTTTAAAGGGTAATTATTAGCAAAGAGGGAAGGGAAAGAGGTGGTGAGGGCCCGATTCTTTTTCTATGCACCGTGGACCTTCCTGACCTATCTACGCCACTGTATACAGGGTGACTGGTGAATTACTCATTTAAATAAAACTAATTATAACGGATGAATCGCGTATGTTAATTATTTTTAAACATCCTAGGTAGACTGACCTACCTACCCGTGACCACGAACACTGCAAAGTGCTCGAAACGTCGGGATGTTTAAAAATAATTAATATACGCGATTCATCCGTTATAATTAGTTTTATTTAAATGTGTAATAATCGCGAAAATTTAAGACAACATTATGGTGAATTACTATCGATACTTGAGGACGTGATATTTGACGATCATATATTCTAGTTGACTTGGGAATGAGATGATCGCCTCCAGGCTATTTTAAATAACAGGAATATGTTTATTATTGTAAATTATAAATTGACAGTATAAAAAAAAAAAAAATATCCCGCTGAGTTTCTCTCGCCGGTTCTTCTCAGGTCTGAGGTATTATATTCCGAACCGGTGGTAGATTATCGACAGTCAATAAGAAAGTGTAAACACTTCTATTTTGAATAAAGGTTTTTGACTTTGACTTTTGACTTTGACAAAATAAAAATTAATATAACATATATATTAATAAACTTCTAAGTAAAGTTAACCAAAAGTTATGTAATTAATTACGCATCGTGTGAACACCCTAAATGCGTTATCCAAACGCCGCACGCCGGCGCGTGTTAACAGGGTAGCAGTCTACCTTAGATAAACATCCTGTATAAACAGCCATTGGTACTTAACCAACGCCTGTTTCCTTACTATAATCTGCCGGCAAATAAAGTTTCCCTTTCTTACCTTCAAATAATTTGTTTTGAAATTATAGACAAATATTTAATTCATTCATTCATTCATTCATTCATTCATTCATTGATCAGGTCCTCCGTATGACTCTATCGGCTGTGAACTGGCGAAGACGCGAGATGGTACGGTGGCTCGTCACGTGCGCCACGGAGCTAGGGCTCGACGCGCTGCTCTCCATCATGCAGAACTGGTGAGTGAATACTTCCAACTGTGTTGACTACAATGATGTCATGATTATTAGTAGTAGTTTTAGGCATAATTAAGTAGAACTACGCGGTGAGTGTCATATATCCCGGCTAAAATATATTTTGTTAAACAAATCCACCCACTGTGCACTTAGCATTTACATCCATGCTATACGTTTGGTGGTGGTGAACTTACCCTGTAAACTATAACTTACTTCCTAAAGTGACTTAGAAAAAAAGCCGAGAGATCATAACAATATCGATTGCGTTATTTCATGCAAGTGATACGCCTAATACTCTTATCGCGACAACCGTATATTAATATTTCGACTGTAACATAACAAAAAAATGTAAAGCTACCGGAGATATATAGGGTGTATAATTACAATTTCCATCGCAGGTACGAGTTATTCACTCCGACGGAGGCGACGGGCCCCGTGGCCGCGGCCGCCATGTCGCACGCCACGGCCCTCCGGCTCGGGCTCAGCTTTGAGCAGCAGGAAAAGCTCAGCGCATGCGCACGCACGCTAGCCTTACAATGCGCCGCCAAGGTAACTACAGTTCTGACTCATTTTACTCAAGGACTATACTTTTTTAAATAAAACTAATTATAACGGATGAATCGCGTTTATTAATTATTTTTAAACATCCCGTCGTTTCGAGCACTTTGCAGTGTTCGTGGTCACGGGTAGACTGATAGTCTATTGCGATTCATCCGTTATAAATAGTTTTATTTAAATGTGTAATAATCGCGAAAATTTAAGACGACTATACTTTTTCCTATCTGTGTTTTCTTATGCTCCCTCTATAAATATTTAAAAAATAATATAGAGAAACTTTCTCCTGTAAGAGAATAAATAAATGATGGCGTGACGTCCTTCCTATCTGTGTTCTCTTATGCTCTCTATATAAATATTTAATGTGGAGAAACCTTCTCATGTAAGAGAATAAATAAATGATGTGGTGACGTATGCAGGACCCGCCCGGGTGCGCGCTGAGCGCGCTGTCGGTGTGCGAGGGCTCGGCGGGCGCGTTCGAGGCGGCGTGCGCGGCCGTGGGCGGCGCGGCGGCGCGCGGCGCGCTGGCGTCCAGCCAGCTGTTCGCCGTGGCGCGCTACATGGAGCAGCGCGGCCAGCCCGCGCGCGCCATGCGCCTCGCCACGCTCGCCATGCGCAACCTGCACCTGCACTACAACCAGGACAGCCACCCCGCCATCGCCGACATCCACTGGGCCGTCGCGCTCGCGCACTCGCTGGGCCGCGCCGAGCTGCAGGCCATGCTGCCGCTCCTCGTCAAGAATGTGCAGTGTGCGCCCGTACTGGTGAGCAACATTCTTCACTGTTGAACTATTTTGTTTTCACAATGTATAAACCTCTCTGTGTACTTATTAAACGTAAACTATACTGCGTGGAAGAACCACGTAATATAGTGTACGTTTAAATATAGGTTACGTTTAGTCCCTTGGCCAGTCAAAATAGGATTCCTAAAAAATCTAAAAAGATCCTTCTTGACACACAATATCTGATCTGGTATCGCTAGTCGAATTTAATAAAATAATCACTCAACCGTTCACCCGAGTCTGACTGTCAATAAATGCGAACGGCACCGCATCGGCGTATCGGGCGTATCGCTCTCTCGCTCTAACCGTCCGCCACCCGTGCAGTCGGACGTGCTGCGGCGCTGCTGCGTGGCGGCGGCGGGCTGCTCGCGCGCGCGGCCGCCCCCCCCGCGCCCGCCCACGCCGCTGCGCCCGCTGCTCGAGGCCGCGCTGCGCGCCTACGCCTCCACCACGCACGCGCGCCTCGCGCATATCTCCCCGCGACACTACGCCGACTTCGTCGACTTCCTTGGTAAGGCCGTGCTGCTTCACTCTTCATTTTATCATCAATTCCTTGCACTCACGTAAAACTTATAGTACGACACAACTTAGATGTCGCATCGGCAAAAGTCGTAAAACCGATCACATCCGAATTAAGTACGCTATCCCAAATTATCAATATTTATTTTTCATGCGAATATGATCTTTGCACAAACGTAATAACTTTTAATATCATGTGACCTAATATATTCGTCAATTTGACGCGTCGATTAACATGACTTGCTTTCTCTGACGCGTGAATCTATAGCGACGAATAGCGTCGAATGGCGCGATAGGGAGCTATTTCTATTGGTTGTGTAAATCGGCAGTAATCGGTTTTATTTTCATTGCATTTCATTTTCCGATGCTACATCTAAGTTGTGTCGTACTATACTTTACTTCTCAGAACTACTAACAATGAATACGACGAAAATGAACTTACGTACATATATATCGTATATATCGATTTCTGTAATTAAAATAAAATCTGAACAGATCTTAGTAAAATATTTTAATATTTTTTATTATGAGTTGTTTTATATTTTTTCCAGGTAAAGCTCGAGACACATTTGCGCTGGCGCACGATGGTCCCCATCAGTTCGCTGCTCTGTTACAAGAAATAAAGTTAAAATATAAAGGCAAAAAGAAACTAATGTTCCTTGTCAAAGAGAGGTTCGGCTGAGAGTGTAGCAGATATTTATCTCTTGAAATTAATGTCGCAGTAAGTGAAAAGTACTACCTAACTGTAATGACACTACATGCATGGCCAGAAAGTTGTTGACTTTATTTAAAATTGACTTTTATTTTATAAATTTCGTGCAATAGATGGCCACGTATTGTATATTTTTATAACTATATCCATTCGAATAAAAGACATTTATCGTATTCGTAAGATTTAATATATAATATGAATCACGGCTGAACGCCATTACCTCATCGAAGTTCGCACGAGCGTTCGTGTACTCAATTTGTACCAAACCAGTCTTTTCTAAAGTATTATTTTTATGTAACCTAGATTATAAAATACCTCTTAGATGTCGCATTAATGTAAGTAGTTAACATTGTAATGATCTCAATGATTCCATTGTGTATATAGATATAGTGTGTAAATATAAAACGAGTTAAGTCTAGATTATTAGTTCGTTGGAAAATGTTAGATATATTTTAAATAGGCGATGAATCATGCGAGCGCTGAAAATTGTAAATGATAATAATATCGAGATGCATATTTCTAAACGTCTTATCTAACAGCGCTCGTGCGATGAGATATATGAATAAACGCCGTGAGTATAGCGTCCAATAGCAGTGGAATCAATAATTATTGAAATGACACCACACCAAAGAAATATAATGTAAGCGATTCCTTGAGCGTGGAATGAGCGATGCCATCTTTCTTTCAGTATTCTTGAGTATTCATATATATAGGTGTTCGTTTTTTTTAAAACATTAAGCTGTCCATTTCATATTTTTCTGTTATGCCGCCATCTTGGTTTTTGTTACGGCCATTTTGTTTAAATTTTTTTTTGTATAGTTATGCTGCATTTTATTTGTATTATATTCTTTCCCTCTATATTATACACAATTTCTATGTTAGAGTAGATGTAAAGATTAAAAAAGAAGTGCATTTATAAAGGTAGAAATGTTTAATATTTAAAGATAGACGTGACATTGGATAGTGTTCAGAAATTAGGATCAATTGATTATGATAGTATATAAGCTACGAGGGACTTTTGTACTTTTTGTGGTGTGTACTAGGGTTGTGCAAAGTAGCTATTTTTGTTATTTTTTTTTGTTGCTAAACTAAACTATCATAGTTCTTTTTAATTGAGCAAAACTTACCAATGCAATAAATGATTTTGCGAATCTAAATTATTATTATTCTTTATATATATTTTTAAAATTTTATGACATCGAATATTAAGTGAGTTTTGCCAACCCTATAATGTGTCAAATCCGTTAAAGTTATAAAATCAACAGAGCGAAAGATTTTCTCTAACATATATTTAATTTTTATTAAACTCTTGATGTAAGTAATGTAAACAATCAAGTTTAAACCAAGATTATAACATGACAAAATTAAAAATGAGAGCAATTTTTTATCCAATAGCTATTAAAAGGCGACTTTTTAATTGCTTCTGCATTTTGTTTTTAATTAAATTAATTTTTAATTTAATTAAACTTGAATTCTGATATGTTTACACTATTTACAAACAAGATTTAAAAAGATAATTATATATTTGAGATTCCTTGTAAAGAGTAAGGGGTAAATTGCTTTTAATAAAAATGCAGACTGAAGTTGTTTTACTAGTTTATGATCCTTTCTGTAATGTAATACAAAATAGAGAAATATTTTGTAAATTTTACTTACAATTGCAGCTTACAATATTAAACAAATATAACTTTAAAATTCAATGAGCAATAATTTAGTAGCCTTTAGCCGGTCTGCTTATGTTTGTATAAAATTAAATTCTGCAAGTAATGTCATTTACAAAATCAAGCTATATAATTACAGCCTTTAATTCCATTTTATCAATTAAAATCATATGCAATTATAATATTTTCATATCTTTGCTGATTAAAAAATTTGTAATATTGTATTTTATGCCAATTTAACTAGCGTGATTCTGTAATGTACATAAAAAATTATAAATCTCCTACATAAATTAATGTAAGTAATAAGTGCTGACTTGCCAAATTGCAACTTCAAGCAAATAAATGTTGACCGCAAGTGCCTTCAGGCGAGTCCAAATTATTTCCAGACCGGCTTTTCTTTGTGATTGTACATTACATTGTTTTTGATCTATTTGTACTGCATTTGTCGATTATTATCATTTGAAATTGTGTTTTACGTAAAACGTAGACACCCTTCAGTGTTGACTAAGAAGGTGATAATTTCAATAAAAATTATTAAAATCATCTTTTGTTTCATTTATTGTATCTGTAGAATTTTTTATATTATTAATAAAAAAAAAAAAAAAAACATCATCAGTGTTACTTAAAGGCCAATCTCTGACGTAACTATAACAAACCTATATCCTGTTAACGCGTCGTTTAATAAAATATATACTTTGTAGAACTTGTATGTCTGTCATTCGTGCGTTTAAAGAATATATTGCACCACATTTGTAGTGAATGCCGTTATCAGCTATTATAAATGTTTTTTTTAATAAACACTAATGATTATTAAGAATGTAGATAATACCAAAAATATAGACACACAAGATGTTATTTTTCCAAAACAATTTGAATCATATGTAATATAAATGATTTTAAAATTTTCTGATCATCAAGCTTCATACAAAGTCTTCACACTTTATAATATCAATAACATGGAAATGGGAACAATAAAAAGCTATATAAAACCCCCTGCAAAGCAGAAGAACGGTTCATAAACATAAAATATATATACTTATATATGTTATATACAAAAATAATATATCATATGAGGCTAATTTTTAATCAGGTTAATTTAATTGCAACAATCCACGAAATTTTTTGAATAAATAACTCACTGTCAATTAAATGCAAAGTCAATGTCAAATGCCAATAATAATTGTCAATTGAAATGTCATTCAGCTGACAGTCAAAATCGGTGTTTTGCGAAGTTATCAAATACAACAATCAAAACAAGCTAGGTACATCATCAAAAATACGTCTTTTTAGGATTTAAACTATTGACAAAACAAGCCATGTACCGTCAGGTAAATAATGATAATTCCTTTATTTATATATTCAATTATTTAATAAATCAAATTATTTATATTTATGGCAGTGGCATATTTAGATATTTAACATAAAGAGTATATTTAATATTTGTTGTACGACTGATGACTGATTTAATAATTAATTGAAAACAAACAAAACTAATATTACTATAGTTGCCTGGTGACAGACTGGAAAGAGCTGGGTGTCTTCGAGTCTTGGGAGTCACCTACTGTTGTCCAAGTTCAAAAATAAAATCCCACAAACAAAGATATATGAACAGGTATTGTACAAAATATTAATATAAAAATATTGTAATAAGTACATACAAGATCTTCTTAGAATTTTAATTGCTATAATTGTTATAGTTAATATAAGATTACAAGGTGGTATGGTTTTGTACTAACCCATCCGGGGAGGTATCACCGGCTCTATTTTGGAATATATATTTGTTAACAATCTATATAAAAAAGTAATGTTTTAATTGCATCATTATATGTTTTATTTTGCTTAAAAACATAATGTACAAAGAGAATTGAAATAGATAACATAAATTTATTTAAAATCTCTTATAAAAATGCAGCCCAATATTTATTTAGCTAGTTTATAATTGATTAAAAGATAAAATATATATGTGTTCCAAGAAGGCTAAAATACTTAATGATTTACAGATTGAAAAAGTCTTAAGAGACACAGGGCAATGTAAAACAGAAAGTAAAATATTTTACACAAATCGTAATAATTTAAATGAATTGATAGATGTGCAAGATGCTGTTGAGCTAGACAATAAGACCAGAGAAAATATTATGAAAGATATATCATCGGTAAAGTATGCTTTTATAAATAATAATATAAATTGTAGGATGATTTATTTTATTTAATTTTTTTTTGTTTACAGATTTCAAATAATGTTAATTTTAAAGACTTTACTAATCAATTATTGAAGCCTGAAAATAAATTTATTTTAACTAATATCAGTACTTATAAGGTAAGTAATATAATAATACCTTTGTTAAATAGACAATAATAAAAAACTAATTGCTTTTTTTTATATTTGTATTATGTATTTATTTTATCATTTCAGAATAAGTGGAACAGAAGTGATAATCTAAGAGGTTCTATTATGAAAGTATATAATTCCTTTAATTATACAGAAGATATCAAGTATGAAGCTAGGGTAAACATTATTATTTATAAATGCATATTTAAATGACAGTTTTCTCAAACTAGGTCATTGATCAATATGTCGTTTGATTGATGTGTTACTGACTATAAAATTAGTGACTTTGGGCATATTTTTAATTTAATAAAAAAGTTATTGTTGTACCCAAAGTTACTCCTTATTACAACAGTTTTCTGCCTATGATTGTCCCGTCAAAATCGCCCCAGCTGTACCAGAGATTAGCCAGAACAAACAGACAGACAAACAAATTTTAAAAAAAATGCTATTTTGGTATAAGTACCATGTGTGCATTTAGTAAAATGAGGTTATTAATATTACAAATAAACACTCCAATTTATTATATGTATGTGTCACCATAAGACTACCAACATTGTTAGATTACAATCCATCTTGTGAGATTGTAAACTGTCAAAAGATTGTGAATGTTTATACAATTTTAAGTAAAACACATACATTTTCGATCATAATTTAGTAATTAATAAGTTAAGTAATTACTTTAAACACGGGCAAATTATATCAGATATACACATATATATATACATTAACACGCAATTTAGGTATATATTATTATTTATGTTAATTTTTTATTCATTTTTAGCTTTTAGAATTACCAATGCCGAACGATTTTAAACTAGTCGTAATAACACCAAACGAAGTAGATGTGATATGCAATCTATTTAATAAATTAACAAGTTACGGTTTGACAGCGGCCATTGGCAGCATACAACCACTATTTACTTCTATCTGTGAACTGAAAGCACCTCATATAAAATTTTCTTCTATCTGTGATACATTGCAGGTAAGTTTTGGGGTATTTTCCTTCTTATAGATCTATTTATGCACATAGCCTTACTACAGTGATTACCTCGTATTTTAAGAGATTTTCGATATTAAAGACTAACTGTGATGGTTATACAGCCAAGTTATATTGATATACATAGACCCCCCGATGGTAATAAGGGATTAGCAACACTACTGCTTTCATGTATGATTTGTCAAAAATACTATTTGGTTAGATAATACTTTCAATGTATTGAATTAACCCAAAATTTTCGGGGTTAATTCTTACAATCAATATGAATACATATTCGTACAAACACAAGTAAACCATATATGATCAACTATTTGTCGCACATGGCCTCGCTCGGGTTTTAGGGTAAAGTCTTCAGGTTTTAGCCATAAAAACAATATCCTATGGCTTTCCTTGCAGTTCAGACAGACAGACACAGAGTTAATTTCACATTTATAATTATAGTGTAGATATTTTCCGGTAATAAAAGTGCCTGTAAAGTCACGTTAACAGGCCTAATTATAGTACGACACAAATTAGATGTAGCATCGGAAAATGCAATGGAATGACAATAAAACCGATTACTGCCGATTTACACAACCACTAGAAATAGCTCCCTATCGCGCCATTCGACGCTATTCGTCGCTATGGATCCTCGCGTCAGAGAAAGCAAGTACACGTACATCGACGTGTTAAATTGACGAATATATTAGGTCATATGATATTACAAGTTATTACGTTTGTACAAAGATCATATTAGCATGAGAAATAAATATTGATAATTTTGGATAGCGTACTTAATTCGGATGTGATCGGTTTTACGAATTTTGCCGATGCTACATCTATGTTGTGTCGTACTCTACCTATCGCTTTGTACTTATTATCGTAATTATTTTCAGCACATCACTAATATTGACTACAATTTAGCGAAAGCCGAATATGGAAATGTGATAATCGATGAACAAGGAGTTTCAATCAAAGTTTGTACTTGTAAGTAATTGTATTTTTCGAATATAATGTCTTTTTTTGTGAGTTTTACCGATTTACCACGGGATTGAACGGTCAAATAATAATAAAATATTAATTTGTAAATCTATTTTAAAACATTACGATAGCGCATTGTCGTCCTTTGCAATTTTTTTTAAGTACTTAGATAATCTTTAGTAGATCATCAAATTAAATATATTTAATGTTTTCTACATATTTGACTTCTTTTGTAGTATTACACTTTTTTAAAGATTGTCAAAATTCTAGTTCGAAAAGAAATATCTCAGACCTGACCAATTTTTTTAGAAATGTTTTGAATAAATTGGGTGATGATTATACGAAATGTTAAAATGAACTCTGTTTTGTAAAATTGATTTCAAATAACTGTCATATTACTTTTTCCGTTTTATATTTTCAGATATGTTTCCCTCTCAAACACGGCCAAGAGAATGTTCGAAAATGGAATTTAACAATTTGACAAACACATTCTTTTTCGGACTGATATTCAAAGACACGCCTATTTTTATCGGACAGTACGTAAATGTACCCAAAACTTAAACAATAAAACACTATTAATAAATATGCCTTTTATTAACCGCGACATGGCTTTGTTTTTTTATTAGACCGTAATTTATCGTCATAATTGGCTTCGTGCTCTCCCTGGTCACGATGGTTATCTGTGTTCCTCTCAGGGTTGCGATTTTCTTTGGAATTATGACGTGGTTGATCATTTTTTACCTGTGGAAAATTAACAAATTTTAAGTAGTATGGAAATCATTAACAGTGTGTCATAGGAATCTTCATCCAAAGATGTAAGAAAGGTTACATTATTGCTTTAATTATATTATGCTACTATTTAACTTACTTATACACATACACATAGTATAAAACAAAATCGCTTACCGCTGTTATCCCTATATATGCTTGGATCTTTTAAATTACGCAAAGAATTTTAATGCGGTTTTTTTAATAAAGAAGAAAGGTTTTTGTATATAATGCCTGAACAATATAGTAAAGAAACAGTGATCAATTTAGAAGTTAGAAGTAATGTGATGCCGTAAATAAATAAATTCTGTTTTCTGAAGCCGGAACGGGTAGCTAATTAACAATAACTTGAAAACCGCTCCTTTTGTAGGTGGCTGCTGCTTTTTTCAGTACGACGTTGCTTACTCGAACTCTAGTAACGGCATTTATACCTACTTCATACATCTTTATAGTCAAATAGACTTCTTACATTTTTTTCTCCATTATCGTCGTATAATTCGTCATAGCCCAAAATTATTGGAGGAAGTATTATGAGGCCGGCTTGTCGGTGATCTGACATAATCTGTTATTTGAGAAAAAAAATTAGTAGCAAACGTATTTATGATGAAAATCCCAGGATATCTTAAGGTACGATCTAATTGACATGTAGACAGAATTCCTCTATCTAAACAAGATGTTCCATTTCTTAACCAGAACGAATAAATAAACGAATTAAATAAAATATAGTCACCAACATCTTAATACAGTTATAAAATTTACTTACAAAAATAACATCAACTTGCAAAACTAGAAAAATCAGCAATAACATTGTTAAATAAAACGAAACATAAAAATAGATTTTATAATGCTATAAAATTGATTTGCCCATATTTTCTTATTAGATTCTATAAATCTAAACAGTTCATAATATATGGTGTTTAGTTTCGAAGCCTATTTGATTTTTGTACTCTGTATATCTGTCGAAATAAAATATAATCTTATAAATAAATTTTTAAGAATTTCGGATACTGAAACATCTATTTTAGCGCCAAACTAAACTTCCAGTCATTGTCACAAAATGTAAAAAAAATGTAATCAGAATTTGACAGGTTTTTTTTTAAATAATTAGACGTGTTTGTGTTTTGAGTCTTATCATTGATATTGAATTATTTTATGATACGTATCATTGAAAAGCGTACTGCAGCACAAATGACCAAGCAAGCAATATGATTAACGTTTAAAATACTTCATTTAATAGTTATGCTTCTCTCATTATTATACACATTTCACGTTTGCATAATAAGTCCCACCAAATATCGCTAAGACAATAAAAAATCATCATCATTACATAGTATAAAACAAAGTCACTTCCTGCTGTCTGTGTGACTTTGTATTTTTTAAATGTTGAAAAACAGGAACTACTGAGGTTCTTGCTGGTTCTACTCGGTAGAATCTACTTTCCGAAACGGTGGTAGTTTCGGAAAGTAGATTCTACCGAGTAGAACCAGCAAGAAACTCAGTAGTTCCTGTTCATTGTTAATTGACGATTCAAAAGTGCTTATAAAAGCCCACTTGAATAAAGTTTATTTTGATTTTGTACCTATGTATACTTAGATCTTTAAAATTACGCAACAGACTTTGAAACGGTTTTTTTAGTAGATAGATTGATTCAAAAGCAAGGTTTATGTTTAATACACACACAATATAGTAAATAATATGTAACGCCACGCTATATGCAAAGCCGAGTCGAGTAGAACCAAGCCAGCCAAGCTAAAGCTAAAGCCAAAGCCAAAGCCAAAGTCAAAGCCAAAGCCAAAGCCAATGCCAATGCCAAAGCCAAAGCCAAAGCCAAAGCCAAAGCCAAGCCAAGCCAAGCCAAAACCAAAGCCAAAGTTATGCCACGACTATTATCGACGTCACATCCGATTATACATTGAGGGGATTGAATACCCGAACCATTCCTTACGGAATGTCATTCGCTAGTTTATGCTACGGAGCCTGTTGCCGATGACAACTGTAGTAACAGAAAAGAAAAGAGGGACGTCGCTATAGCAACGGGCAAACGATATAGAATAGAGTTGTAAGAAATATAAAGGACGAAACCTTCCGCTTCAAATAACTAAAAATCTCTGAACATTTAAAGACATTCTGCAGTATATTTTGTATCAGCATTGCAACCGTGCGAAGCTGGGGCGGGTCGCTACTTAAAAATAAAACAATAAACTGGATGTTTGTACTTTATTGACTAATAAGTAGATTAAGAGAAGTATCTTCTTTTTCGACAAAATAATACGGTACGATCATATAGCAATATAATATTGGTACTCTTTAATTAGACAAACCTAATAGAAAATATTATACATCTGCTTCAACTGAACTGAGTAGTGTAGGTATTCAAACTGTCTTAGAACTAATTCTGAAGTTTTTTGAAGGTTCTCGTATGCCTGTTCAAACTTCATCTGGTTGGAACTCCTTAGTTTCTTCCGTACCATCAATTGTGGTGCTGTGTTCGCTTTCCCCAGCCGGAATTTCAATCTCCTGAAGTTCAATTTTCGGCAGAAGGCTCAGTAAAGTCGCGAGATGACTTGATAACTGAAATTGAATTAGAAATACCTTCAATTAAATCTTCTTTTGTGTCAGAATTTGAGACAAATCTCTGGTGTATGTCATAGAGCCATGATGTTCCAGTTATCATGACTGTTTTCGATGGAATGTTGGCACACGTGGACGCAAAAACCCACATTGCAACACCGTAACAGAGTAAGATACAAATCTTGTCATTATGACTAAAGATTCCTTCCTTGGTGGTAGGGCTTTGTGCAAGCCCGTCTGGGTAGGTACCACCCACTCATCAGTTATTCTACCGCCAAATAACAGTACTCAGTATTGTTGTGTTCCGGTTTGAAGGGTGAGTCAGTCAGTGTAACTACAGACACGAGGGACATAACATCTTAGTTCCCAAGGTTGGTGGCACATTGACGGTGTAATTAATAAATAGTTAATATTTATTACAGCGTCATTGTCTATGGGTGATGGTGACCACTTACCATCAGGTGGCCCATATGCTCGTCCGCCAACCTGTACTATAAAAAAAAAGTAGTTAGCCCAAAAGTGGAACAACTACGAACAGTTAATTTTCTATTAGTTGCTTGTAGTATCTGCAAGAACAGCGTTACCTGAGCATCTGGATTGTATTCAAGCAATTGGGCAACAATTCTGGCTTCCTCTACAGCATCAGCCAATCTCCCAGCTCTAGCGTGTCTACCGGCCAGGTTGAGCCTGACCAGCGGGTCTTCAGGAGAAAGAGCTACAGCTCTGTTATAAGCTGCATCAGCTCTACTGTCACCTAATCGTTCTAGAGCAATTCCTATGAGCAATACCTGATAAAAATTCAAGAAATATTGATGTTCGTACTTGTGCATTTTATATTATAATCTGGTAATTTTGCCACTAGGAAAGATAGCAAATATGCTTCTTAAACTTGATAAAGGGGTATTATGTTGTCTTAAATTTTCGCGATTATTACACATTGAAATAAAACTAGTTTAAACGGATTTTAATCGCCTATATTACGTAATTAGTCACGGGTAGACTACCCTCGACCGCGAACGCTGTAAAGTGCTCGAAACGTCGGGATATTAAAAATAATTAATATACGCGATTCAAATCCGTTTAAACTAGTTTTATTTCAAAGAGGTATTATGTTTGATCATCGACGCATTAGTGACGAAGGCTTAAAAGGCTTTTAGCCAAGAAATGTAGTCTCCTAAAAATTTGATAGGTTAGGTTAGGTTCTGAAATTTTACCTACAACCAATTTAAATACAACACGGAATTCTTCGACTTAATAAAACGATTGAAATTCAGAAATGAGTCTCACAGTGTGGTGGCGAGTGGGTCGCAGGGCGGCGGCGCAGGCGAGGCGGCAGAAAGCGGAGGCGGGGCGGCGGCACCACAGCAGCGCCAGCCCCAGGTTGTGGGCCGCCCGAGCGCTCAGCGGCGCGCAGGTCGCCGCTCGGCTTAGGCACGTCAGCGCCTGCCAGGGGTTAGGTTTAGGTTTAGAGATCTTTATTTTCCAAAAAAAGACACAAAGTCACTTACATGGAAACAACAAATTCAAGTAATATTAAATGTCGTTCTTAAGATATTATTACCATAAACGAGTTGTTTTACTCATTTAATGTATTCAATTTTGAAGTGGGTAGTTTTGTATAATATATTCCGATAGTTTAGTTTTGAATACATAAAATGAGTTTACAGATTTTAAAGTAGACGGCAATTTATTATAATACTGTGCGCCCTCATATGTAAACATTTTTTTGCCCAGTTTTGTTCTAGTCTTGGGTAAAACTAAGAAACTAGCGCGGCGCGAGCGCAGCGTACGTTTAGTCGTGTTATTTTCGGGGTTCGTCATCATAGCACAGAGAGACGATAGACAAAAAAACCTTACTTCGACGAGTACGGGACAGTCCCAACACCATCTTGCGTGCATTGTCGGACCGCTGGGATTCACCAATATTAGCTCACTGGATACGACTTCACGTAGTCCAGTAGAATAGTTTAAAATTAGTTTGAAAAAAAAAAAAAAATGTCATACATAAATAAATATAAATATGGTCTGAAATAAATGATTATTATTATTATTATTAAAAAACGAAACAAAAATTTGTCAATTTTTTTTTTACTATAATTCAATCTTAGAACTAGCGCGCACTCGTAACTTTTGTAACGGTGACTGTTTCGTCACTCTTGTCGAGTCCGTGAATATGTATGGAGGTGCGCGCACGTTACGACGTGACATTTGTGTCTGCATCTGTACATATTCACGGACTTGACAAGAGTGACGAAACAGTCACCGTGACAAAAGTTACCAGTGCGTGCTAGTTCTTAGGCATTTTTATTAAGCTATCAAATAAGTTATTTCAATTACTCTGTTATAATAATCGATAATTTTGAAATGGATCATGAATAACTTAATTACTCACAGCGACAAACTTTTTCTTTGTAAGCAACGCGAGACCTAGGTTTGAGTGCGCAGCAACACATGTCGGATGAGCGCTTAAAGCGGCTTTAAGCCTTGCTAGCGCGGCATCTACGTCTTTATGTTGCAGCAGCATAGCGGCTAGCGCTAGTGCTGCAGCGTGCTGCGTAGGCTGCTGAGATAGAGCTTCGCCTAGCAGTTGAAAGGCTCGACGAGAGTCGCCCGCCCTTAAACTTAGTGCTCCTGCGGCAGCTAAAGTATCAGCACCGCAAGCATGACTCCTAAGAGCAAATGGCCGTAGTTAAGCTAGTTTAAATAAATTGTGTTCTCAGTCCAAAAAACACTAGGCATAATTACTTGAAAAAGTCAAAGTTACAAATCCGAAGTGAAAATAGTTTTGATGTTAGTTTGCTATAACTAGAGACAGTTTTTATAGCGAGCAATTATAAGAGATGAAGGAATCAATGTATGAAACGATCACTATTATTATCTTAGTTGGTACATGAAATACGGAGTGATGAGAATGTTAAATTAGAGAAAGTGTCATGAATGTAAGCTATAAGGCAAGAGGAAAGGGGAAAGTCAATAACATAATGAGGAACTGTGTAAGGAAAGATTAACGCAAGGGATTAGCTAAGCCTGGATACAAGCAATCTTGTATGCAATGGTGCCATAGATCCTACGCGAGAGCATGGTCATAGGCCGCCAGTGCGCCGGGCACGTCGCCGGCTCCCAGCAGCAGCCGCGCTAGCAGAGCCGCGGCGCGCTCCCCCCCGCCCGCAGCCTGCGCCCCCCGCGCCCACTCCACGCCCGCGCCGCCCACACCCGCCACGGAGCTCGCACATTCCGCTGCAGTTAAAATAGCACCACTAATTTCATAACATCATCACTCAGCAGATATTCTACCCCCAAATAACAGTATTTTATTTTATTTAAAATACTTTATTGCACAACACATTACACGACAATGGGTAACAGAGAGACAAAAAACAACAAATGGTGCGCAAAGGCGGTCTTATCGCTTATAGCGATCTCTCACAGACAACCTTTGGTGACAGGAACTTAAGACGAGAGAACGGGTAAGTGCAAATAGAATTAAGAGATAATAACTATAATTTAAGTAGACTAATATTACAGTATAATAATAAACTACAAACAACTACATCCAAATAATACACATATAATAATATAATATATATTATATATCAAAATATATACATAATTATAAACTACATATACAGTACTCAGTATTGTTGTGTTCCGGTTTGAAGGGTGAGTGAGCCAGTGTAACTACAGGCACAAGGGACATAACATCTTAGTTCCCAAGGTTGGTGGCACATTGACGATGTAAAGAATAGTTGATATTTCTTACAGCGTGGTTGTCTATGGGTGATGGTGACCACTTACCATCAAGTGGCCCATACGCTCTTCCGCCAACCTATTCCATAAAAAAAAACATTATTACACGTAAATCACAAACACTTAAGCATATGTCACCGTAAGATTACAAAATTCGTTAGAATACAATCTGACGGGGCAGATTATAATCTGTCGAAATATTGTGAACCGTGGAATATGATTACAATTTATAAAACAAACTACCTAAGGCACAATAAATTTCTGGATCTGGCTGCTTAGATAGTTTATCCGCTTCTAAATAAGCCTCTAGTGCCAATTGAAAGCGACCTTGCCGGTATCTGAAACAAAGTGTCCTTTTTATGATCATATTTTGAATAACGACTCATTTATAAAAATGAGCCTTTAAATGTTGCAATGAAAATTTTCTACATCAAAATGCGCATCAAAAATATAATTAAATAGGATAATTTATTAGCCTATTTGACAATGCGAAAAATAAAGTATAGATTGCAATCAGTATATATTATCAGTTTAAAAATGGTTTTGTATTAACGAAAGTTGAAAATAGTAATTAACTTATTCAAAAATCCATAAATTAAAAGGCATTTTTAAACGTACGTAACGTAACGTAAACGTTTGTCACGTGACATAAAATGCAGAAGCATTGGTCGGGTTTATGATGACGTTACTTGCTTGTTAACCTCGTTTGCCACTGTATGTGGATTATATGTATCACTGATTACAATACAGGCAAGTGACGTCACCGACACCATTACTGCGCCAACGGTCAAGCGACAGTAAACAATTACTTTAAAGCTGCATATAAATTGTAATTTAGTTTAAATGTAGTATTAATTTTAATAAATATGAAACAGTAGAGAGTTTAAATACAAGTCCATAGATAATATCACGACACACTTTGCGAAATGCGAAAATATAATTATCCTGATCAAAATTCAACTACCATAAAAGTTACTTTTTTAAATTAAAGTTTACTTTTATATAAAATATAAGAATACCACTTACAAGCACTTAGCTACTTGCTTTAAAGGTTCTGGATCCTGCGGCTGTAAGCGAATACAGCTGTGGAATTTGTCCACTGCCTCTTGAAGACGCCCTGCGTCTGCTAAAACTGCGCCCTGGTCAAATGACAGCGAAAAATTAAAAAATATATATCGAAGCTACAGGGTTGTTCTTCAAAAGCTAGGAAAAATGCTTTCCGACGAAATATTTTAACAAAAAAAAGAATTAGGATACCATTGATAGCCTTTTTTATTTATATTTAGGATTATTATATACGTTACTAAGTAAATAAAAAACAAATGAATATATTTTGTTATACAAAGTTTAAAAATGAGCTCTCAACGTCATTATGCTCAAGTTCCGATTGCCGTCTCTAGATGTAAAATTTGTTATTAAAAAATCTATGTTTACTTAATAATTGTAATTATGTTACTGAGGTTAAGTTTAATACATTATCTTATATTTAGATTGAAAAATATTTCCCAGTATGGCAAAAATTATCGTAAACAAAACATTTAATTTTTGTCACAAAAAGAAAGACATTTGTCGCGGTAACATTGATTATTATTTTGAGTGAACAACTTAATTCCTAATGCAACGCTAATATACCCTACCGGGTGCGCGGGGAGAGTCCTCAGTCGACGACAATATTTCGGTAAGAGAACACGTACGCTTTCAAAAACTGTAAGTACATTTTGATGGTTATTTGCATTTTGTCATAAAAAATGTCATTTGTATCCGAATCTTAAATACTTTAATGTGCACATTAAATATATTTGTTTAATAATACAATAAAAGCAAGTTGTAAACAGCTTCAACTAATGTAATTATTTCGTTGGTATTATGCTCACAGACAAGTCTGTACAAGTTTTCTTCTAATTTGGTCATTCTGCGATACGTCATTGTGGTCAACTTGTTGTTGAGACCAATGACGGTAAGTTTCATACAATGATGTTTGCCTTTTCTTTAATGACGACTTGTTACCAAGAATGATTCCAAGTTTTGTGCAAATTTTATGTTTTCATTAATTAAGGAAGTAAAAGCTATATTACATTGAGGATAAAAATTAAGATTACCTCTATGGTCCCTTATTTTTTTGCTTTTAGAATATAACGTTTTCATTATTATATTCACGTTATTAGGTCATTCGCAAATGACCTCTGTCTTAAATTAAGTTAAATTTTGATAAATCTTGATTTCACAATAGTGGCATTAAATTATTTATAAACAAATGACATTTATTGCTGTACTAAAATTTGGGCATGCTTTATAACTTTAAAACAAAATATATATTTTTATTGCAGCAAAAAATGCCACAAACCAAAGAACAACGATTAGAAAGCCAACGTTTGTGTAAAAGAAGACGCTATCAGGAAATTAAAAATGATCCGGAGCTCCTAGCGGTTGAAAAAGAAAAAAGAAGGAAACAATATCTTAAAACAAAGGAAGAAAAGAAGATTCTTCAGATCAAAGATCGAACTCCCAGATCTCAGAGAGAACAAAGAAGAAGATGGAAAAAAAATTCAAAAAACTATCGTGACAGACAAAAAGAAAATTTGTATAAAGATGCGACAATAGAGACAATCCAAGTTAATGCAGTCGCGGTTCCGAATTTGCTTAACGATGCTGATAATAGTCTTAATGAGGGGGATCCTTTGCAACACGATTGTGAATGCCAAGTCGTCAAACGTACAGTCAGAAAAATTAGATATACGGAATTTAAAAAAAGGAAGGTATTGATATCTATAATTAAATCATTAAAAAAGAAGAATGAATCACAACGAAAAACTATAACTAATCTACGGAATAAACTCGAGTTCATACAAAATTTACCAGATGAAGACCGAAATAAAATAATAAACAGCAAGCCACCTAAAGAACGAAATTTTTCATCCAAGAGCACATACCGTAAAAAGAGCTTATCTGAAATAAAAAATGCAATCATATCATTTTATTGTGACGACGCAAATAGCACCATTGCTGCAGGAAAAAAAGAATTTATTTCAAGGAATAAAAAAAGAATGCAAAAGCGATATCTGACAGCTCCATTAATTGATTTATACAAAATATTCATAAATGATACCAAAAATAGAATCCATTATTCATTTTTCTGCAAAAACCGACCTTTTTGGGTATTGCACCCCAAACCGGCTAACCGAGATACATGCATGTGTATTACTCATATAAATATGGAACTGTTGGTGAGTGCTTTGAATAAGGCATCTATAATTGATGAAAAAAAACCGCAAGATATATTAACCACACTGTGTTGTGATACAAACAACACAGAATGCTTGCAAAGAATGTGCCAATCTTGTGCAACACGTCACATTGCTTACAAACCATTTAATAATGAACATAATTTAATATTTTTTCAATGGCAGAGAGTTAAACAAAAAGATGGTGCCAAAATACAAGTTTTAACAGTAAAACAAAAAATCGAATTGAAACCTTTAGAAGCTACTTCCAAATTAGAAGAAGAACTACCAAAGTACTTTAACCATATCTACAAAATTATTAACCAATATAAAGCGATAAAATCACTTAAGACTAATTTAAATATTCATGAAGCAATCATACACGTCGATTTTTCTGAAAATTATAATTTAAAATATGCTAAAGAAGTTTAATCTTTTCACTTTGGAGGGAGTCGACAACAAGTATCGCTTCACACCGTTGTAATATATACCCATAGTTTTATAACTGGTCAAGTTACTCCCACATCAATGTGTACCCTTAGTCCATGTCTTCGACATGACGCTGCATCAATTTGGGCACATTTGTTACCTGTGCTCGACAAAGTTATAGAACTTAATCAATTCGTTGATACTATTCATTTCTTATCCGACTCTCCATCGTCGCAATATCGTAACAAGTATATGTTTTATATAATCAGTCAGTTATCGTCACAACACTCCAACATAACCAAAATAACGTGGAACTATTCTGAAGCTGGCCACGGCAAGGGTGCTCCAGACGGCGTAGGTGCCACACTTAAAAGATTAGCTGATCAGACGGTTCATTTTGGTACAGATGTTGGAAATTTTGATCAGTTTTACGAACTTATGGAATCGAGATTAGAAAATATTACAATTAAAAGTGTTTCAGAAGAGGATATCATTCAGAGGGAAAAGTTAATTCCTGAATCATTGAAACCATTTAGAGGTACTCTTGCCGTGCACCAAGTCTTATGGGATAAATTTAACCCTAGAATCACTATGAGAAATATGAGTTGTTTCTTATGTGACGTTGGTGAAATTTGCTCCCATGGCAAACATCTGGGTTTTATAAATAACTTATCTGTGAATCAGAATACTAATATTGATGCTTCTGTAGTTCCTTTGAAAAATACTAAGAGTAAATTTCCATTTGCACTTCAAAATAAAATCACTGTTTTATCCGATATTCTTATTGATGTCACTAACAAGATTGCACGTCAGTAAAATCAGGTTTATATGTTGATCCCAACGATATTAATTTAAAAAATCAAAAAATGTAAGTCTACGAGCAAAAAATGCACTCAGTCATAATCGGGATGATTAAATCATCCCGATTATGACTGTTGCTTTGTAATTGTGTGTATATCTTGCATTTGGAAGGTTTTATTGAATACTTAAATATTTGAATTATGATTGTCTGTGATTTTTTATTACTAAAAATTATGTGCTTGTCGCTCTTGCTGAATTGGACGTCAAGTGCGACAAAAGTATCCCATTTGCATTATTAAATTGCTGTTTTGTTTATCTTTCTATTAAAATATAATTGGTTGTTTTATAATTCGGTAAATAATTGATTTAGTAACAAATTCTTGTCTACTACCGTATTTTTAAAGCCTTTAAATCATTTTGTGCAACATTGCGTCATTATAATCCCAGCTGTCGTCATTATTGGCGTGTGGAGTCATTGTTCTCAATACAAATATTTTGAAATTTATCAGTTTTTCATTTAATACTGAACATTATCAGGTGCCTTTCTGATTGGAACTTCATTTAGTATGCATAGATTGCATCTACTTTGTTAAAAATAGATTACATAACTTTTTAATGAAAAAACAAAAATATTGTTTAAATAAATTAATTTCAAAGAATAACCCTACAACGTAAACGGCAATGTGGCTAATAAATCGACTAGTTTAATGAAATGTATAATGCTTATACTAAAACAGCGTATGCATATACTATGTGGTAGACCGATGTGAAATCATAGGCCAGTACCTATATTTTTAATCTAACATTTTTAACACTTAACATATCTGTATTACTGTAAATAATTTATTTTATTTATTTAGTGAACAATAATATATACATCTAGTTTCTTGTCTAATGGTATAATTTAGGTAAAAATAAAATAAACTATTTTTTTTTAATTAATTTAGCTCTTGTCTGAGCGTACATAAAACAGATCTATTGATCATAGTATTTTTATGTAATATCATTGTATAAGCTCATTGGATTGAAATTGGAAGCTTTTGAATTTTATTGAAATAAAATCTATTAAAGATTTTGAACATGATTATAAAATATTTTTCCCGGGAAATTCCTTTTTTTTTAATTTCGCTACCTTTATATAATATGCGAATCTGTGTGTATTATTCGTCTGTTTTTGCAAGTCTTCTGCTAATTCCATACATTTCGCATGTTCACCACGTACATAGCGTGTATGCAGAAGCCAGTTTCGTGAACCTCGTATGAAATCTGAAAGTATATTAAAAATATTTATGATTCAAAACCATAAATGTATAGTCAGTGATATTCTTTTTTTAAACAAAATTCACAAAAATGAAACAATTACGAACCATCATTCGCTATTGAAGTGGAATGTTTTTGCATTTTGTAGGGAAATCTTCCTAATTTAAATTTTTGTTTACATTTTCATTACCATGGCAATATATAAACAGTATTCACAAACTTTTCGAAAGATTTAAATTTAAAGTAGTTACGTATTTATATATTTTAAGTAATTTTTTTGTTACAAATCAATTTAATGTTTATTTTTAAAATGTTAAAAGAAAATGTTTTATTTAACAATCAAGTAGACAGAACGTTTCTAAACGGAAAATTAGATGACACTACAAAATTGACAAGTATTCGGTACCTACCAAATGACTTAGTCAATAATGCAGTAATAAATAAATATTTCCCTTACTAAACATTCCATCGCAATAAAACAATATAAACCTGAAAATGGAGGATATGGCGCGTTTAGCCCTAGTCGAACAAAATATTAAAGACACCAATAAGTTCAATGAAGTACTCCAAGAACTCTTGCAACTTATCAACTATATTTTAGATAATCCTCACGAAAATGAAATAAGAACGATTAAAAGTGATACACTCAAAAAATTGTTAAATTGTGAAGCTTTCAGTGATTACCTTAAATACATTGGATTTCAAACAGTAAGTGGTACAATATATTTGTTTGCGTGGATCTCAGGGAAAAATATATTTATTGAATTTTTTATTAAATATCCTTATCTAGTACGAGTACTTTGTTATTTGAATGATGACTAAGTTAATTTAATGTTAGTAATAAATACCGACTGAGTAATTAGGCTGAATGTTTAATTTCAGGGGCAAAATGAATTCACATTTCCTAAAGAACAAACATTAAATAAGCTGAGAGTTGCTCAGGCGGCATTAGAAAGAAAAATAAGTTTCTGCTATGGACCTTTTAAAAGTAGCAGAACAGCTGGACATCCAAGCTATTTGCCGCACAGAAAAAAAGTACAATTGACACCAGCCAATGTACTGGTATGTAATAATAATGTTTTATATTATTAATTTTATTTGAAAATAGACATAAAAATTTATCACACACTCATTATATATAGATTATTTATTATACAAAGGAATTATATAATAAAGAAACTCAAGTGAAATATGGCTATGGCAACAAAAAAATAGAATTCTTTTTTTTTAATTTTTTATTGAATATATGGAATATATATCTTTTAACTTTTAATTACTGATTAGATAGATTTTTTTTTATATTGAATGAACAAATGGTTAAAAAATTGATATAGAACGAATGTTATTGAGTGAGAGAGTGATGTAACTCAAAGTACTTTAAAAAATAAGTAGTAATGTTTCAAATATACTAATTGTTACATTCATAATCTTAGTTAAGATGAAATATTATATTTATTATACTAAATCTAAGTAAGTATATTTTAATCTATCACTATAGTATGAATTGTTATTTAAATACCATTATCCTATTATATATTCTAATTATAGAAGTGTTTAATAGAAGTAAGTATGCTGTAACTTATGCATAAAGTAGTTTTCTGTGAATCTCTGTAATATTTTTAAGAGATCTGAGGCAATTCCACTCAAACTGAAACACAAAGTATTCTAATCTCAGATTATATCAACATCAATTTTTTTAGACGAAATAGTAAATGATTTGTTTATGTACAGGAAACAGACAATCAATTATTACTAAAGATTCAAACTCTCTTTAATGATATGATAAAATACGAAGATGAAGAACTGCAACAGACAGCAAGGGAACATATCCCATTGGTAACATTACAATTAATGGCCCTAGATAGGATGAGGGAACAACAGAGGAAAATCAAGACAGGTTTGTATAATATACACTTATATCTATACTGACTTGACTTTGTCCATATATCTCTTTTTTGCCATACATCTTGATACTTACATAATGGACAGACCAGATTTCTATTTACTACTTTATGTCAAACTTATGATTAGTGCAGTGTTGTATTTGTGAAGATATCCTGAGTTAGCAAATGTACATTTATATCAGATAGAATAAAGTCAAATTCATGTAATTGTTGTTTCAGTAGTTCAGGATGGCCAAAATTATATTATAGTTTTACAATGATGCTTCACTGTCTCTATCTTTTGTTAGAATGACCCACTATCGTCCCATTGTTTTATAATGACAGCTCAATCATATTTCAAATAAGAAATAGTGTTACATGCCAGTATTAAATGCTATGCCATATAAAATAATATTAATTACAGTTTTATAAAATAATAAAGTAAATTCAATAGCTTCTGCTATATTAATAATATGCAATAATAATGTGATATAAATTATGATATAGAATCAAATGTCATAACACCGTATTGAAGGCTAAGGTTACTCTTGTAACATAATGTAATTTTTAATAGGTGTAATTCTTTCACAATTTCGATATATTGTCATATCTGTAACTGAAACTAACCAAAACAATCAAATAATCCAAAATACATTTGTATTGGTATCTGACATTGTTTATTTACATATGTATATACAGCTTTTAACAACCATTGAATAGTCATTTAAAAAAAAAACATTAATTGAAACTACCGCTATTCATATTCACAACATCCCTGGTATAAAGATGGCTGAAATAAATATATGAAGTGTGAGAAAGAAATATATGATGTGCAAGAAGGATGTATATTTATGAATTGTTCTTGTTACCGGGTTTGTCGATATATATGTCTCATTTGATACACATAGGCTACCTTACCCTTCAAAGGAGGTCATGTTTAAAAAAAAAGTTCATACTTTATAATGTTAAGTTACAAAGTCTTGTTGACTCTTATTGTTATTTGTGGTCTTGTCTCGCAACAGGTGAACTTAAAGGTCAAGACATGTCGTTCGACATAGCTCTGCTGATGGAGTTGTTGGGTTGGTTCAAGCACAAGTTTTTCACATGGGTCGATAAACCTCCGTGCGACGGCTGCGGCGGCGATACACAGTTTGTGAAGACAATATCCATGCAAACAGAAACGGAAACGTGCAGAGTTGAGGTGAGTGAAGCGAAACGTTTCATGTAATTTCATATTATAATTTTACGAATTCTGATATTTATAGTAACAGTAACAGCCTGTAAATTTGCCACTGCTGGGCTAAGGCCTCCTCTCCCACTATGGGTTTGGAACATATTCCACCACACTGTTCCAATGCGGATTGGTGGAAAGAACGTGTGGTAGAGTTTTGATGAAATTAGACCAATGCAGGTTTCGTTACGATAAAATTCTTCATCACCGAGCAAAAGATAAACTATAAACACAAATTAAGCGCATATATATAGTGGTGCTTGACTGGGTTTGAACCCGAAATTCTATTCTATTCTAACCAAAAATCAAAATCAAAATCAAAATAAACTTTATTCAAGTAGGCTTTTATAAGCACTTTTGAATCGTCATTTTACAATTAAGTGAAGCTACCACCGGTTCGGAAAGTAGATTCTACCGAGAAGAACCGGCAAGAAACTCAGTAGTTACTCTTTTTTAACATTTAAAAAATACAACGTCATGTTAATTAAATACAATTATTTCAATTAATGTATCCTGCTTGGAAGTCAACAGGTATTAACTCCACGCTTTTTTATCATCTACAAAATCTTGTATCGAATAGTATGCTTTTTCTACCAATGTATTTTTAACAAACGATTTGAATTTACTAAACGGCAAAGTTAAAAATTTCTGCGGAATTTTATTATAGAAACGGATACCTTGCCCCAAGAAGGATCCATTGACTTTGCGGAGTCGGAAACTTGGCGTTATAAGTTTATCCTTACTTCTAGTGCATAACCACTGGACTATATCAACTATAATGTTTAGAAATTAAGATGCACGCGTTCTAACCACTGGACTATATCAGCTATAATGTTTAGAAATTATGAAATATCTTCAAATATGTGCATACGTATCGGCTATAGACATAAAGGCATCTGTTCCAGGTGTATTCGTGCGCGTCGTGCGGCGCGGGCGCGCAGTTCGCGCGCTACAACTCGCCGCGCACGCTGCTGCGCACGCGCCGCGGCCGCTGCGGCGAGTGGGCCAACTGCTTCGCGCTGCTGTGCCGCGCGCTCGGCTACGACACGCGCTACGTCTACGACACCACCGACCACGTCTGGTGCGAGGTGAGTCTACTCTACCCTACTCAAGTCTTATAACCAGCATCCCCCCCCACCACCTAGGCCCAAGTCGTATAACCAGCATCCCCCCCCCCCACCTAGGTCCATCACTGAGACTATATCAATTTGGATGGTTAAGTTAATCGAAACCAGTTTATCTATTGCCGTTTGCTAAAATTATGAACTGACACATTTTCCTATTTTTTTTAAACAGCCTGTAAATTCCCACTGTTGGGCCAAAGGCCTCCTCTCCCTTTGAGGAGAAGGTTTGGATCATATTCCACCGCGCTGGAATGCACATGTGACAGAATTTCGATGAAATTAGACACATGCAGGTTTCCTCACGATGTTTTCCTTCACCGCCGAGCACGAGATGAATTATAAACACAATTAAGCACATATATATAGTGGTGCTTGCCTGGGTTTGAAACCGCAATCATCGGTTAAGATGCACGCGTTCTAACCACTGGGCCATCTCAGCTCTTAAAAACAATAAAATATGATCATAATAAAACAAATATGCTAGCAAGATATAATGACCTCAGGTTTTCGACTACGAATCAAACTGCTGGCTCCACGTGGACCCGTGCGAGGGTGTCCTCAACACGCCGCTCATGTACTCGCACGGCTGGGGCAAGAAGCTGACCTACGTCTTCGCCTTCTCCAGGGACGATCTGCAGGATGTCACGTGGCGGTACACTTCCGATCACAAAGAGGTATTTAAAAAAAAGTTTCAATTTCATGTCCAAGGCGTCTCTAGATCGAAGCTGAAATACCAATTTACTAAAAATATAAATATGAGACATGTCAAAAAGTAAATCTCCGTACTTCTTTTTAAGTTCAATGACAGACATATGCAATTATATAGATATAATCCCTCAAATGTATGGAGTAGACTAGATAGCTCAAAGTGTCTAATAAACGTGCCCAAAGTTTGCGTTATGCACGAACTTGCCGCACTACTGCATTAGTTTGTGATCGTGTATATTATAATGACGGTCAAGTACGGCTCGAGTGACGTCATCGTAGTGTATACGTTACGTTCCCATACTGTACGGGCGGGTCGCGGCAGGTGCTGCGGCGGCGCGCGGCGGGGGGCGCGGGGGGCGAGGCGGCGCTGGTGGCGGCGCTGCTGGCGCTCCGCGCGCGGCGCCACGCGCAGCTGTCGGCGCCGCGCCGCGCCTACCTGGCGGCGCGCACGCTGCGCGAGCTCGTCGACCTCATGCGCGAGAGGTAACTATGACTGTCGCATGGATGTGACCTCTGCGGACTTGTGTCTTACGGATGTGAATTCTATGGATACAAATCTAAATGATATCTGATCAATAGATAGATAGATAAAAACTTTATTGCACTCAATATCATATAATATAACAGTACATATAAAATGGTTCATTACAGAAAATTGAAGGCAAGGGCGGCCTAAAAGCGATCAATGACTTTATCTCACCGATCTACTGAAAGTTTTGAGAAATTCGAATTTTACGATAATTCGACATGCACTATATAAAAAATATCGATTTTGACATTCATATTTTCAACTTCCTCTATAACTCCGCCAATAAATATTACGCCACCATGACGTCACTATTAGATAAATCGGGCCTTTGCTAAAGGTTTTCTTTCGAATTGAATTCTATATTGATTGTTACTCTTCCGTAGCATAAGTAGATATTGTTTGTACCTACAATGTGCAAATTAAAAACTTAAAATGTTAATTTACAGAAAACCTACAGACTACGAATCACACGGTCGCATATCCGGATCTAAAGAATGGAGAACGGCTCGTGGGGAGACCGGAACGGTATCCGGTCACGTTTTCGAATTTGAGGTGCCGGGTGAACACACGGTCCAGTACAGCACCAGCCCAGACATATACCGGATAACTAGCAACGGCATAGAACTGGAACCGCTTAAAACCTGGGCGGCTGGAGTGTTTCAGTGCAAGAATGTGTTCAGAAAGGTCGAAAAGGATTGGAAACAAGCATATTTGGCGAGAGAAGGTTAGCCTATTGTCCAAATAATATAAAAACTGGCCATCTGTTTAGTGCTCGTAGAAAAAGCAACAGACAAACCGACAGACAAAGTTACTTTCGAATTTATATTATTAGTATAGATTAAGAGATACTTGATATACGAGTCATATATCATCCTCCTGCCCGTTTCTCAATTTTATTTTGGGGTCGGTGCAGCATGTCTTCTCCTTCCATACTTCTCTGTCAGACGTCATCTCACACGTAACATTCTTTCTAACCATATCGTCTTTCACACAATCCATCCATCGTTTTCTTGGTCGTCCTCTACCTCTATATCCGTCCAAATCCATGCTTTTTTCACGGCTTTTCTCACAATATGTTCCTCATTACTACATTACATGCCCATACTATGATAGCCGCCTTCCACATAACTTCTCGGCTATCGGTGTCACTTTCAAACTTCCTCTTATATACTCATTCCTTACTCTATCCATTCGCGTAACACCACACATTCCTCTCAGCATTCTCATCTCCGCAACATGCAATTGTCTTTCAGTCATCCCTTTTGTAGACCAACACTCAGTTCCATATAGGACAGCAGGTCTGATCTTGATCTTATAGATCTTCCCCTTATGTTTAAGGGGATATACGAGTCTAGATATTAAAAAAATGTTATAATAATTTTTATGACATGCGTTGGTACCGTAAATATCAAGGATATGTTTTTGTAGAAGGAGAAGACACCGGCTCAGTGTCTTGGCAGATAGCGACTGAGGGAGAAAACGTGGAGTTTGATTTGCTCGTCATTAAGCTGACTACTGCTGTCTACGAGGACGGCAAGATTGATTGGACGATACAGTTCGACAACGACACGCCCATAGCTGCTGAATTTGGAGGTGAGTTAAAATACGTATAATATTTGACAAATCAGTCTATTCATATACTATACTTAAAAAAAAAAAACGAAATTTGTCACATAAAAAGTTCTTCCTTCTCTTAAGGTTTTTCTTACTGAATCTGTGGCATTTTTTTGACAGTCAATAAGTAATAGCAAAGCTTCTTCTATATTGAATAACGATTTTCAACTTCGAAGTCACAAATTCAGTCAAAAAGTGCTCATTGTTATTTGTCATAAGCAAATGACATTAATTGTCTTTTATCAGAACTGGTATACTCGGTACATCCGTTGGTCGATCCCTAAGGCTCCTATTACTTTAACATAATTTCATTGTATGTACACATTCATAAGCAAATATAAATGTGAGCATTGTTATAATTGAGTCAGTATCAATAAAGCGTTCAAACAAACAGGTCGTTCTCATTACATAAACGCGCTACTCACAAACTAGCTGGCCTCTCTAAAACTATCAAATGTAATTGGTCTGTGGTACCAAACCCAAACAGCAAATGCATAAAACGAAATACAAATATAAGTTTGTGAATGAATAGAGAGTCCGGTGCGCTTCTCGCGGCGCTTCCGGCGCGCGACGCTGTGCGCGCGCATGCGCGGCGGGCGCGGCGGCGCGGCGTGGCAGCACGCGCAACTGTTCCGCCAGCCGCTGGGCGCCGCCGCCGACGCCCTGCGCCTCGCCGCGCGCCTCGTCGCCAAGTAGCACTGATGCCAACTCCTACCGAACCTCCCCCCCCCCCCAAACTCACGTCAAATTTCCCCTATGTGAAGGCTACTCTATTCATGCGCCTCGCCGCTCGCCTCGTCGCCAAGTAGCACTGATGCCAACTCCTACCGAACCTCCCCCCCCCCAACTCACGTCAAATTTCCCCTATGTGAAGGCTACTCTATTCATGCGCCTCGCCGCGCGCCTTGTCGCCAAGTAGCACTGGTGCCAACTCCTACCGAACCTCCCCCCCCCCAACTCACGTCAAATTTCCCCTATGTGAAGGCTACTCTATTCATGCGCCTCGCCGCGCGCCTTGTCGCCAAGTAGCCCTGATGCCTGAAGTCTTCAGTAGGACTACCCCCCCCCCCCAACTCACGTCAAATTCCCCTAAGTGAAGATGTAAAGTGTACTCTATTCAATACGTTTAAATTTAATTTGAAATTCGAAACAAAATTCTTAACTTTTTGCCCGAACTCCTACTGAACCTCCCCCCCCCCCCACTCACGTCAAATTCCCCTAAGTGAAGGCTACTCTATTCAATACTTTTAAATTTAATTTGAAATTAAAAACAAAATTCTTAAGTTTTCTTTCTTTCTTTCGTAAACGTTTTTTTTTTCATGCATAATTTTAGGCCTTTTGATACTTTTCCTTTGTTAATTTTTTCTCAAAAAAATTCCAAGTTGGCAACACTGGTGCATAGACATCAAAATATCCTCTATTATTTTTGCTTCCGACTTCCTATTTGTGACACCCACTCTTGAAATCCGTTTTAATTTTTCCACCAAAAATTTTTCCTGTCACAGCTAGTTTTATTTCATAATTTAAAAAAATATTTGAAGGTAAAAATAAACATTTAATGTTACATGGGTTGTTTTGAAATTTTTTGACAAATTATGATTATGTCAAGTAATATTCTTTATTTCAACCTTTTTTTTCTTGTTATTTCATTCTGATAGTTTAATATAAAAATTATTTATTATGGTTTTTTTTCTTCTATTGTTCCAAATTAATTTAAAATACATATGTATACACACCATATATTTTTATTGTATCGGTCTATTTTGTAATACAGTTAGATATCTCTCAATGATGTTGTAGTAAACAGATATGTTATTAACACGCAAAAAGAGAAGACTAGAAAACGTCCTAATTGGGACGTTTGCCTTTAGTTGTTTTACGTACTAATACGTTATAATACATTATAATTACGTAGTAATACGTTTTGCGTAATTAAAATATCTAGTTATCCCTTTTTCTTATTGTTTTTATCAAGCTATCCTTTTTACTTTTAACGAAATGTAAAAATAATCTAAAATGATCGGTCCCCGGCGCGGCACACTTTTTCTGTTGTTTTGTATGGATATAACATATCTGTTTATTAGAATATCATTGGATATCTCTACTTATATCGACTGGTGATATTTAATGATAATTATGCCCTTTATATATAATATGAATGTAAGGTAAAATTTCTGTAATGTTTCTTTAACGAGATGCACAGTAATGAAGTGATATATATAAGTGATATTATTCGATTACAATAAAGCTTGGTTGACGTTTCATTGTTATTTTATTTATACATATATGCTTCTATACTAATATTGTAGAAGTATAATTTGTTTGTTTTATGTCAGGTATAATCTCTTGAACTACAATATTTTTCACTCATAGAAAGAGTAAAGAGCTATGTACCACATTCCTGAGCGTATAATAAGCTATTTGACAATGCGAAAAATAAAGCATCAATTATTGTAAGCAATATATATTATGAGTGAGAAATGGTTATTTACTATGAAAAGTTGAAAATAATACTTAATTTGCTCAAAAATCCATAAATAAAAATTTACTATTTTAAGCGTTTGTCACGTGACACATAACGCTCTTGATTGGCCGGGCTTATTATGAAGTCACTTGCTTGTTAACCTTGCTGCCCTACTATATGTGCAACAGGTTAAAATATAGGCATGTGACGTCACCGACCCCATTGCAGCGCCATATTTTTAAAGTACCGTTTTCGCGCGCTATTTAAATGAGAATTTTTTAGTATGACATTTTTCGGCAAATATGTACTAGACATAAAAGAATCAACTTTAATTGGGATCCTTAACCTTTACTGTACTTATTACCAATTATGGACATCCAGAAAAAATCCCAATAAATAAATGCATCAAGCTGAAGCGGATTGGATCTCTAGTAATTTACAATCTGCCTGTTTTATAACTGCGATAAATAATAGCATTAAAAATATTTATATTATTTCTTATCTAATTTAATTGTAGTAAGTTCAGACTCAAGAGTATTTTCTAACAGTTTTTTGTAAGCTTTTCCGAGGGCAGAGAGTTGATATCAACTTTGTTTTTCACGTCAACATATATGATCGCTGTTCACAGTGGCGGCGTAAGGCGTGGGCAATGTGGGCCACTGCCCACGGCCTCGCCTCGCAAACTCTTGTCCACATTAACGCCACTGGTAACTTCTCGAGCCGCCACTGGTAACAAACACCTATGTACACCAAACAACAACAATGGCCTCGCAGTGGAGAGGGCCTCGCGCCCGAATTTAAAAAACAGTACCAACATGACATTCGGATCAGACTACTGAAAAAAAAAACACAAGGGCCTTGCAAACTGTATCTTGCCCACATTAAGATTCGATCTTGCGCCGCCACTGGCAGTGCATCGCCATGCAGTAGAAATAAAAAAAAAAACATATATTTAATTATTTATTTATTTTGAAAAATGTATAAAATTATATAGCTATTCAAAAGTACTTAGTGGGTGTAGGTACCCACGAACAGTACAATGTCGTCGTTCAGTATCGCGTATAGGAAGGGCCGGTCCACTTTGAAGGGTATCGGGGGCGGAGGGCGAGACCACGATGACATCGGCACTGCTACTAGTCCTGCAAAACAAATCTTAAATTAGAAAATATGTAAGAAAGTAAAGTAACAGCCTGTACATTTCCCACTGAGATAAGGCCTCCTCTTCCATTAAGGAGAGGGTCGGGTTGGTGGAATGCACATGTGGCAGAATTTCGATGAAATTAGACACATGCAGGTTTCCTCATGATGTTTTCCTTCACCGTCGAACATGAGATGAATTATATACACAAATTAAGCACATATATATAGTGGTGATTGCCTGGGTTTGAACCCGCAATCATCATCATGCACGCGTTCTAACCACTGGGCTATCTCAGCTCAATATGTATATAGTAAGGCTTTCTGGTAATTTTCGGATTTCGATATTCTTCTACAAATTTCATTTCAAGTTGTTTTTTCTTTCTTTTGTTAGGTCTGGTTAGTCGAACTAATTAAAATAAGTAAATTTGTCTCTGTCTATATCTCTTTGTCTTTGAATTAGATATTTGACAAAACTCCAGGAAGCTAAGTTAAAATACAGGGAGTGCAGGTAATATGTAGTCTGTAGTAATAATATTATAAGCCGAACTTATTGCGGGTAGTTGGCGTACTTTCTGACTCGTATAAAAACGACCGCTCGATAAGTCGGTCGGCCCCCACCGATTTCGTTCTGAGCCGAGGTGCGATCTCATAGGAGACACCCGCAGGACGAACTTTAGTTTTAATTTAGTTTTAATTTAGAGCCCCGCGCTCAACCTCAGGCCGGGGGACATTAGTTCTCGCCCGAAAGTCAGGTGACGCTGTGAAGGCCAGTAGGGCCAACAGCAATACACAACACACAAAAAAAAAAAAAAAGTCGGTCGGTAAGAGTGTCGGTACTTTCACTACTTAGCAGTAAGATCGTTTATTTATAATTGTGGTTTTGTGTTTATTTATGTGTTTGTCATATCTGAAATTAATGGTTGTTTGTGATTGCTCAATATTTTGAATCACTGTTAAAAATAAGATTATTTTTAAATAAGTTAGCTATAGGTTATTTCAATTGTTTTTTTTTTTTAAATTATTTTTCCTTCTGATTGCTAAAAATATTATTATGGGCAATAAACAACGAAGACAAAACATCTATTTACTAGCGTAAGCCGAGAGAAACTGAAGATTCAATTAGTGAAATTTTTGGATGATCAATTTTAGACGTGATGAAGTCAGAAATACCGGTGAAGGCTCCAGCGGTGGCGCCCTCTTCGTCCACTTTGACGAACGCCTCTTGCAGCGCCTTCGAGACCCTCACGCCGCGCTCCTTCACAATACCCGACGCCGCATTTTTGAATATACCGGATACTCCAACCTGAATGAATGTACAAATAATGCCCAAGATTACAGATAAAACATTTCAATTCCAAAAAATCATAAAATTGATAAATTTTGGCGCGATTATCTATTCTTTTTATAATTCAGTGTAAGCGTTAATTTAATACGCAAAAATGCAACAAATTGGGTATGTGTTCTATAAACAGGGCCGCATTTAGGGGAGGGCGACCGGGGCAACTGCCCTGGGGCCTCCACATGAGAGGGGGCCACAGTTTTCAGCAAGTTAACAAATACTGAGATATAGTCAAATTATAATAATGTTACTATTTAATATTTTTAAAGTTACCGATACAAATACGAAACAAATTCATAATAATATAAATATTAGGGTGTTCACGCTTCTGTTTGTCTAGGGCCCTCACTTCTGTGTGGCCCCGGGGCCTCCAGACCTTTAAATCCGACTCTGTGTGTTCTATAAAAGAACTTGAAACAAAATGAGCTAGACTAGAAACGACTTTGGCCAGCAAAGACAATGTTGCTTCTTATAAGGAGACATGTGAATATGTAAATCTTTAATAACTTAGATGCATACGCATACCACATATTTTTTTCATACCTTGCTCAAAACGTCATTGAGATTAATCTTCGACCTTGTTTCAAATTTGGGCATGTCCAAATCCACTTCAGCTCCAGCGGGGTACATCCGGAAGACGTTTTCTAGGAGCCCCTGCGTCGCAACCTTCTCCAGCACGCCAGGCAGACCGTCCACTTCATTCGGTAGCACAACTATCATCCGGAATTTAGATTCCTTGTACGGCAACTCTATCATCTGTAAATTTAAAAATATTATTAAGACTTAATTAATAAATCATATTATATGACGATATCCATGGTCGAGTGGTGTGTACACCGGTTTTCATGGGTACGCCACGCTGAGGTCCCGGTTCGATTCCCGGCCGAGTCGATGTAGATTACCATTAGTTTTCTGTGTTGTCTTGGGTCTGGGTGTTTGTGGTACCGTCGTTACTTCTGATTTCCATAACACAAGTGCTTCAGCTACTTACATTGGGATCAGAGTGATGTATGTGATGTTGTCTCATATTTATATGGTTTTATTTATATTATTCATTAAAAGAGTACTTTTAGAAAGAAACGCCTGGAGTTATGCTCGGGTTCCATCATAGGACACTAATTACTGTAAATTGCACATTTATTATATTGTAAATCCGTTTATTTAAAAAGAGCAACTATGCGAGTTTCTTGCCGTTTCTTCTCGCTAGAAGCTGCTTTCCGAAACGGTGGTAGTATTTAATTGTTGACGCTTCAAAAACGTTTCATTTTGAAGTTTACTTGAATTAAATTGATTTGATTTGATTTGTTGAATGAAGACTTAAGATTTTCTTAAACATTTACAGAAGATGAAATAAATAGTGAATATATGTTTGACTTATACCAGCATATGCAGCGCGATTCGAAGACGGTAAATGTTTACAGGCACAAGAGACATGACATCCCAGTCCCAAGTTTGGTCCAAAAGTGGAGCATTGGCGATAGAATCGTTATAAAACTTTTAAATTGCCTTGATGTTCTTGTTAAGCAATGTTTACTGACAAGACATGGTATTCGGTAAAATATATGATATAAAATAAATAAGAAAGTAAATGGTAGTAATGTCCTGTCTGGTTTGAAGAGCGTTCCGGAATGAACATTATGTAACTCCAAAATTGATCACGCATTTATAGTTTAAGAAACATTTTTATTTGTTACAGCCAATATCTGACGATAGAAATCACCAGAAATTTACCATTTAAATGTCTGTCTGCGATGATTCACTTGGTAATAGGCCTTTGAGCAAGCTTGTCGAGGTTTATAACCCTCACTCATCAGATATTCTACTACAAAATAGTAATTTTCCTGCTTTGGGTAAATAAGAACTGATACGAAGATCATAAGTACTTATTTCCAAATATCGGCGGCGCATTAACAAATCAATGTTTTTTTTAATATATCTCACAGCTGCCTTCGGGATTTAAATTAAAAAAAAAATCTTATGCTATAGGTTGGAGAACAGGCGTATGGGCCACCTGAGGGTAAGTGGTCACCACCATCACCACCACCAATAGACAATGGTGCTGTAAGAAACATTAACCATTCCTTAGATAGCAAATGCGCCACCAACCATCAGAACTAAGACATGTCCTTTGCGCTTGTAGTTACACTGACTCACCCACTCTTCAAACCGGAACTACACTAAGTACTGATATAATTAAAAATGCTTGCGTACCCGAACGCCCATCTCGTTGTCCTCGCGGTAGTGCAGCGACTGCCGGAGGTGCATCATGGGCTTCTTCACGGTCGTGGAGCGGTCCACGTTGAACTCCTGTTCCTTTGTCTTGCTGGCGTTAAAGGGCACGTGCCAGTGACCCTGTATAATGTACAATAATCATAAATTTATTTGATAATTGTAAGGATTTCTAAATATCCTTATTAATTCTTCAATTGAAATTAATATCCCGTAAGCCTTAGAAGTTGGTGTGGAATATAGACATCAAATATATTGTAACATAGTTTAAAGTTAAGAATAGATTGTGAAATTCTTATATATTTCATATATAATATATACAATGATATTTCTATAGTCGAGATGGTCAAGTGAATCTAAGCGATGATTACTGGTGCTCATAATTCATCGACTGTTCGACAGTGAAGATAAACGTCGTGAGGAAACCTGCATTAGGCAGAGAGACTGTCACATGTGTGCCCGTCGATCCGCAATGGCAAGCGTGAGTTCAACAGTGAAACATAACGGTTGGGCTAATTACGAAAAATTGAATCGTATTTTTTCGATAGTTTAAGCCTGTAGTTAAAAATATTTTACGTTGTTTTTTTTGTACAAGACCGTGTCATATAGAGTCTAAAAGTCAGACTGAATTACCGATTTACTCAGCGAATGCCCAGCACAGCTCGCAGGTGGCATTTTTCTGCCTTGGGTGACAAACATTAGTATTTATTAATTCATTCATAAAATAAACACAAAGGCTTGAGCTTTATAATACACATATGTCGTACATAAAATAAATTCATACCTGGAAGAATATTACATTAAGGAGAGCAATGGCAGCAGTCGGGTCGATATCAGATTCGGAGACCGGGTGATCGATCAATCCCTTTGTTTTACTGGATGACTGAAATATAACATTAAAATAAAAATCTCTAAAATTACCTAAACGAAACAATATAAATATTAAAATAGAACTCAACTCTATCTAAGGAACTGAACCCCATATATTACTAACGACTCTCATTTGATAAAAATGGTAATTCCAAATTAAGGAAGCAGATAATCAGGAATTAAGAGGCTATGGATATTCACTGCTCCCCTATTTCGTAATAAAACAAATTGTAAATGATGTTATATCATCTAAGTTATGATATACCCGAAAATTGATAAATTTCAACAATAAAACGAAGATTAGTCACCTTAACGAGATGTTTTAAGAATATGTCTAATCAGTTAATAAAATACCTAGTCTTAATGCTCTGGGGGCAGTTTCATTTTTGCCCAGAGGATCAGACTTGATATTCAATAGGAAAATACTGCTAGCATTCTTGCCACCACTCCACTTGATCGTGATTTGTATAGTAACTATATTTTTTTTATTTGGCCATAGTGTAAAAACAATTTGTATGAAAAAAAAATTGTATTTATTTAATTACACTTAGGGTAATTTAAGATGGAATCAACTAACGTCTGGCAGAATTGCACTTACCTGGCGTACAGGGGCGTAGCTACCGCCATATTTGCCGTATCAATTATATGAGGCCCCTAACGTACATAAGCAAAATTTAATTCAATACAAAATCCCCATTATTTTTATTTCCCGTTGAATCGTAATTCCAATCCTCTAGGCAATAAACGAACCAGCGCTCCTGTCACCAGTGGAGGCAATAAGGAGAGGTGTTGTCATTTTGATGTATTAACGTGTATAAAATTGCGATTTATGCTTACCCAGTTGTTAATAGCATCTGCAGCTATTTTCTGATTTTCGAAGTTAATGTTATCCACTTCGCTCCTATAATCTCTAGCCGTTTTAGAGAATCCTTCGTCGAGAGTGTATTTATTGGATACTAGTACCTTGTTGGCTAGTATTAAATAGTTTGGGTCCAGCGATGCGAACCTTTCGCTCAGTTCACTGTATGAACCTGAAAGCTGTCCTCAAAATTATGACAATATCTTGAATATTATTACAAGGTGTTTGTATTGTCATGTCTAAGAGTCGAAATGGCCCAGTGGTTAGAACGCGTGCATCTTAACCGATGATTGCGGGTTCCCCGGCAAGCACCGCTGATTCATGTGCTTAATTTGTCTTTATATTTCATCTCGTGCTCAGCGGTCAAGGAAAACATCGCCTAACCTGCATATGTCTAAATCCATAGATAGAATATGATTTGAAAGTTCTATTACTCCATTTACATACTCAGACAGATGTTTTTGTAATAATCATAAAAACATCATTACACGAGAAATTTAAAGAAATTAGGAGCAGAGATGGCCCAGTGGAGCAGAGATGGCCCAGTGGAGCAGAGATGGCCCAGTGGTTAGAACGCGTGCATCTTAAGCGTGAGGAAACCTGCATGTGACAAATTTCATAGAAATTCTGCCACATGTGTATTCCACCAACCCGCATTGGAACAGCGTGGTGGAATATGATCCAAACCTTCTCCCCAAAGGGAGAGGAGGCCTTTAGCCCAGCAGTGGGAATGTAAAGGCTGTTGTTGTTGTTGTCTAAGACAAAAGAACTAGCCTTTGTCATTTCTTGAAGTTCAAGTTGGCATCATACCAAATTTCGTGAAATTTCGTTCCGCGGTTTGGTCGTGAAAGACCGATAGGCAGACAGACAGACAGACAGACAGAGTTAGCAGGACCCTGTCTATATTGGATGTACTACAGCAATTTACTTTGTAATTAATAAGATATACATTGTTATTTATATTTGTAGTTACTAGGGATATAAAATATTAAATACCACGGTTAGTGGCTAGTTAACGTTTTACGGAGTAGCTGACTGCTTTAATAATAATACATAAATATGAGACAACATCACATACATTACTCTGATCCCAATGTAAGTAGCTGAAGCACTTGTGTTATGGAAATCAGAAGTAACGACGGTACCACAAACACCCAGACCCAAGACAACATAGAAAACTAATGGTAATCTACATCGACTCGGCCGGGAATTGAACCCGGGACCTCGGAGTGGCGTACCCATGAAAACCGGTGTACACACCACTCGACCATGGAGGTCGTCGATGCTTGTATTTGTCTAAAGGGTTTATAAATTGTTGTTTTATATGCTTGTCTGTCTATAAAAATGGTAATGAAAAATTGTGGAATACTTGGTTTAAACTCCCGCTCTGCCCATCTAATTATTTTCCGTTTTAGTTATTAAAATATTTATTATGACCGACAGTACTTCATAATTAGTGTACATTACTTATATTAACTTAAGTTTTACTGCAACACCAGATTCGATAAAAACAACAACAACATTTAATTAATTCATTCATAATCTCTGCTAATTCAGATAAATTTAATGGCAAAGCTATGAGTGTATGGAATATACTGTTTACATAAAGATTCAAATAAATACCTGTTCATAATCATTGGAACCCAGGAGTGCCATGATCTCCTCACGACTCTTCCCTTCCGACCCGGATGCGTACAGGGAGAGGAGAGTCAGCACGCCTAGAGGTGATGAAACTACGTTTTTGTCCGAAGATTGTTCATAAATTTCCTGCCAATGAATTTTATTTATTTAGTGATTATTGGTTTTGAGTCGCGATCTCATCTACTAAGGGTACTTTTTAATAAACTAATTAGTTTATTCCTTGAATATTAAATATGTTGGTGGATATCTAATTTTTTTTAAGTATTTTTTTGGAATTTTCTCGGCTTAATGTAGCAGGCATTTCCGATCAAATCTGACTTATAGCCGCTTGCTGATTTATTTTGGTGTTATTTAAATATAAATAAATGATTATGCTTATGGATAATGAAAAAATATACCACATGACCTACGTAAATAAACTGTTATATAATTCCCACGCTTCTCCCTTGCTTATACATATTATGTCATATCATTTTAGCAATAACTATTACACCAGGCATAAAATATAATAATTTAAAAACCTATGATTTTTTTTGTATTATATGTAGGAACAATGGAATTGTCTCCAACATTATAATAGACTCGGAACTGCGTTTCTGGTCTCGTTGAGTGACACTGTACATCTAGGAGTATAGTTCAGATTAATAATAAATATGAATATACCTTTAATAGCTTCATAGAAGCGACGTCAATTGAATCACCCAGTGGTGTTCTGTTGTAATCTGGAAATGTGTAATCAAATTGCGCAGCCGTGCTGGCGAGGACAGCTGAAAAAGAAATTCAGATTAAGCTCTCCGTACTATGTTTCCGTTTGCATACGACACAGAAAACATTTGTGGGCAATGGTGAACGCATATATAATAAGATACCGTACGAAATTTAAAGAGATTGAATAAATTAATAAATAAATCTTAATAAAGAGTACTTTTTAGAAAAATAACGCCTGGACATAGGCTCGCGTCCCATCACAGGACACTAATTATTGAAAAGAACAGCATTGTCTATTTGTTTACTTGAAAATAGCAACTATGCGAGTTTCTTGCCGTTTCTTCTCGCTAGAGGCTGCTTTCCGAAAAGTAGTAGTATTATATAAGTTATGATATGGTGGTAGTATTTAGTTATCGACGATACAAAAACGCTTCATTGCGAAGTTGACTTGTATAAAATTGATTTGATTAGATTAAAAAAGTACTTACGTAATGCAAAATAAAGTACATCTTATTTAAGATTAAAAAATATCTTTTGAAAAAGCCTATTATTTTTTTCAATTTTTTTTATATTTTTTGTTTATATATGAAGGTAAGGCATTTCCCGTATACAATAGCGCTATATTATATCTCATTATTTTAAAAAAATATCAGACAGTCAAACTTCACTGTATTCTCGCGAAGTCGGAACTGATATCTTGTGCAACATATTATTATAATAAATACACCCTCTTTCCTCTCTACAACAGGATATTTTACTTTAAATGTGAGTATTTGCATACTACTTGGATGCTTAAGCAATTCAAAACTATTTAGGCCAAAGTTGTCATAGACAAAGTCTGCCTATTTTTTTTCTAGCAAGATTTGAAGATTTATTTTAAAAAGACCCAAAAATCTGCACTTGGCACACCGTGGCCTAAATAGTTTTGAATTGCCTATACTAGCCTCTTAAAGCTTTGCACCCATATTTAAGTCATTCTGTATATTGATCTTTAAAACTACGCAACGGATTTTGAAGGAATTTTTTTTAATAGATAGAGTGATTCGAGAGGAAGGTTTTTATATATAATACATAAACAATATAGTTAGGTAACACTGATAATTTTAAAAGTTTCTCATGTAATGTCGTAATTTTTTTAATTTTTTTGCACTTACATTGTAAAAGCTGTCTGAACCCTACTAGATAGATCAAAATAATGTACCTACTACAGAATTGTCCACCTCAAAAATGTCTACAAAAAAGTCCGCGATGGTATATATCTATCTCTTAAAGATAACCCACAATAAACATTTTTATATCTTTAATTTTTACGAGAAAAATAGGCTTATTTTCGAAGCGATTTTAAGCAATACAGCATGAATCCTTATCCTATTAGGTACCTTAAATAAATTGTGCATTCAATATAGATCAATACGGCACTTTACAGCATGTAATTGAAATGAATAGTTTCAAAGATATTACAGTTTTAAAACGCAGGGACATAGCGGTTTGTATTTCCTAAGGAGTGAAAACTGTGTATATTGTACCATTACTACATCACTACATAGTATGAGTGAGTGAGTGATTTAAAGAGAATGATTTTGCATATATAATACGTGAACAATATAGTAGATAAACACTGAAAATTTTAGAGGTTATTATCGGAGCTCTCTAGCGAGGGATATAACAATACTTAATAAATAAATAAAAATTTAACAAAAAAAATAAGGAATAAGAATAATCAAACAAAAATATGACTAAAACGTAATAAAAATAATTGCGTATTCAACATATATTTTTTAGAGTCCTCCTAAGTAAAATGAAATGAAAAATATTAGACTACTTAAAAGTCGATCTACGATTATATACTGTAGTTATAATTATTGCTATATTTGGAGGCGGTGTTAGTCACAGGCATGCGCCTCAACAATCAAAAGAAAGAAGCTATACGAGCCCCTTGATTGAGCCCCAGTATATTATCCTATAAAAGGTAATTTGTAAAAAACATATATCTTAAAGTATATCGTATTGTATTTTGATAGATATACTATGGGGTTTTCTTGGCTGAAGGTTTTTTCTGCGGTTTTTTTAATATATAGAGTGATTCAAAGGGAAGGTTTGTGTATATAATACATGAACTATTGTTCATGTATTAATATATATAGTAAAGTAACATTGTTAATTTTAGAAGTTTGCAATTGATGTCGTTAATAAACAAATTCTGTAGTATATGTAGTATCAGTATTGCACCCGTGCAAAGCCGGGGTGGATCGCTAGTCATAAATAAAAACATTTGTTTATAAAAACTATGTTAAAATATCAATAAAATAATGTCAACAACTTATCTTTTCTTTTGTAATAGAAAATACAAAAGTTCATCAACACGGTTGTGTCACAGCTATATTACAATTTATTATAATGTTTACGCAAACAACTTATTATTATAATAAATGATAAGTTACAAATAAATACCTTATCCTACTGACTGAAATCAAGGGTTGCGTATTTAATACGTACTAGTACTATTTCTATAGTAATTATATGAGGAAATGATAAAAATTATAAAAGGATAATATTCTTTTGTTTTATAATCTGAGTGCCACCATTGTTGTAAAGGAGTCTAGGGTGGTATCTCAAAGACACAAGACGTTGTGACATAGCAGTTATATACATATGTACATATAAGTATATTTTATTGTTTCACAGTAATTGTTTTTATAAGGTTAGATGGCTTAACGGTCTTTTCTTTTACCTCAAGAGATTTTACAAGATAAAAAAAAGTTTTCTGATTTTTTTTTCCGACTTTTTCATAATGATGTATATGACGATTATGATAATATGTGTACGACACAACTTGATGTCGTTTCGGCAAAATTCGTAAAACCGATCATATCCAAAAATTAAGTACTCCATTCCAAATTATCAATATTTATTTCTTATGTGAATATGATCTTTATACAAACGTAACAACGTGTAATATTATATGACCTGATATATTCGTCAATTTGACATCCTTTCTCGGGTTATACTGTATGTTGCGAGAATCTATAGCGACGAATAGCGTCGAATGGCGCTATAGCGAGTTATTTCTATTGGTTGTTTAAATCGGCAGTAATCGGTTTTACGAATTTTGCCGATGCTAATCTAAGTTGAGTCATCCGATACTACTAGAGCTAGCGCGCACCGGTGACTTTAAAGTGTTTGTTTGACGTTTCCAAAGTGGAGTGCGCTCATTAATAGAGACAGTGACAAAACATTTTCGAAATAGAAGTGTCATTTGCCACTATGGTTTTCGAAGAGACGGTGGCTCTCTGTAAACTCGTGAGACTCGGGAGAAAAAGTAAGCGAAGAGAATACTGGGTACTAATTTCTTCCCACGCTTTAATTTTCACGTGAATATCTGAATACTCTTTAAATTCCACTTCTTCTATTAGAACATCATTATCGGTATCGTCTTCACGAATGTTTACGTTTTGAATAGATGGTGACGCACGTGGTATTTTGCGCGCGCCAAAGTCGGCAGTCAAAGTGCAGACAGCGGAAGACTGACGACGAGAGTGACAAATTTGTCACTAGTACGCGCATTGCTATGAAAAAACGTAAAGACGCTGACAGTTTCGCCACGGGCTTGTTCGCCGGTCGGCGGACACAAATATCACCCAATTGTCAGGTCGTAACTTGCGCGCACCTCCATACATATTCACCGACTTGACAAGAGTGACGAAACAGTCACCATGACAAAAATCACCGGTGCGCGCTTGCTCTTACTGGTGTTATTAGCGTATTAAAAAATATTCAATTTCAATTATTAGTACAGTCAGACACTTAAAAAAATCGTCTAGCCGTTTAGAAGCACCAAATACGTAGGTATAAATGTTGTTTATTTGGATTTTTCCTGTTATACTTGGAATAGAGAATACAGTACCTCTGTTATTATTATCATTATATATTAAATTAAATGTAGACAGGTGTAGACGGGCGGCAGGGAGCATCCGTGGTAGGTACCAATCTACAGGTATTGGGATAGGTCATGAAACTTACCTAGGACTTGTATTTCTTGTTAAGTTTACAAACAACTATAATTCAAACAATGTTGATCATTAAATCCTTACAATAACAAAGTGTAAATACCCATACGTATATAATCGCTTAACGATTTTATGTCAATTTCAATGCCATGATTATTCAATTTTGATACAATAAAGTGCAAAAAATATATAATAAGTTTTCTGTTAAGAATTGAGATAGGTTAGATTTAGATAAACAATTAGTTACGTTATTATTAATATTCATTCCCTATTTCATACATTCAAAGTGTGGCGGAATGAAAGATAGGTAGATCTGTGCAAAAGATAATACAAAAATAATTGTTTTTTTTTTTTATTTAAAAATGTTTGGATGTGTACAAGAAAACAAAAATATATTTATATACATCTTGACAACTAAAAAATATAGATTTTTTTAAATTTATTAAATTTTACTAAAACATTATTTATATATTAGGCTATAGTTTAGGTTAACGCACTCCTCCGTATTCGAATTAAAATCCAATTAAATAAAAATTATTTATCTATCTGTCTGTGACGTATAATAATATCATTCGCATTAATTTCTCAATGAACACAGACTAAAACATCGGTGGAGAAAAGATTTTTTCAAAAGTTATTGTATTATAAAATAGGTACTTATGTTTAATATTTAAAAAAAAAAAAGCAGAACGTACGGAGGGTACTCAAATCGTACAATACGAAGGTACTGTGAACGATAAATTACTTAACACGAAATCAGGGCGAATTGCTATACAAACTATTATTTTAATTTTACAACCAATACCAGCGGACGTAATTTTTAATTCGCTTTACTGATTATAATATCATATAAGGAAAGAAAACCTTAAAAACTTTAGACTGCGGTCGCTTTAGTGGATGTTTTTGTAGTCAACATATTTTATATAGAATAAATAACATTTTAATGTGGGTATATTTATTTAAATTAAATCTGAAACCTAGAATGTCAAAATTATTTTAACTTTTTTTTTAAATGGCGCGTATCAAAAATCCACTGCTTACTTCTAATTATTATCTTGTGCACAGGAAATATACATAGGTATAGCTTTAATTATAAATACAGCCAAATACAAAACTTAAACATTAAAAAAAACATTAAAATTGTCTCTTAAATCTCTTCTTCTCTGTCTCTTAAATAATATGTTTTTTATCATTTATAATAATTATAAGTTTGTAACATGAAATAATTAAAAAAAAAATTAAACATGTGCGAAAAATCATTGAAATCTTGAATCAATTTTTGCTGTTAAATTTGAATCAATGAAAGCGTCATATGAATCATATGAAAGATTAGTTAGTCAACGTACGTACCCACAAATAGTAGCAATATTTTTTCCATGTTGAAGTCGGACCGCTGACGTTCTTTCCCAAGTCAACTCGTTTCTAGACTGCCTTAGCTTTAGTGCCGTATATTGTGATATATTCTGATATCGTTTGTTTCATGTACATACTCTGTGGTGCCGAGAAGGCGTCACTTAGTTGTATTATTCTGAATGCAATATTATTTTCATCGAAATAACGCTACGCACTTGTAATATTCATCTCGGTTAATCACATTTTAATTATTGGGAACCTCTGGCAAATAGCAGATAATCGTTATCAAATCACGAATGTTACATAAATGTGGTTTTAAAAGCATATTGATGATATAACTTAATTGAAATAAAAAATAGTTCACAATCTTTACTAATATTATAAATGTGGAATAAACCCTTTTTTTTACGTTATCACGGAATACTGAGAATTTAGTGTGAATTGAGCTTGAGCCTCGAGGTAGGGCAGGCTCCATTTCATACCTATAACGAATTCAATTCTTTCTTTGATTTTTTTTGTTTATTTCTTTTGAATTTGGTTTATTGACCAAATTTCGGTCAAGGTTTTTCCGCTCAGAATCTGATGGGAAATCCGATCAGAAAGTCCAAGTTCCAGAATTATCGATCTGATAAGAATTGAGAAGAGCTAAGGATATCTCAGCAGGATTTTAATTTGGAAGTCATTATAACGTTAATTTAAAAACTAAATATTATAATAAAGTTTTAAGCCTTAGATTTCCTTTGACACATACGCTTTTATTATTTTTTGCGACGAATTTCTTATACACGATTTACAGTAGTTTAAAAAATCGACATGTAAGGGAAAGACGTAATTCCACCTCTCTTTCTCTTTAAATAACATTATTTCAAACTTAATTTTTTTTATTGTTGAAACACTATTATATAATTTATACGTAATAACATAAATTCACAAGAAATCTTTAATTATTACAGATTTTATTTCTTAAAATTTAATTGACCGTATGACCGTTCTAACGACACGACGGGTGTCCCACGACATATACCATTTATTTTTGACATTTTTGTACGTTTTCTGGGATTATGTTAATATAATGTTGAAAAAGATTAACTACTGAGTTTCTTGCCGGTTATCCTCGGTAGAATCTACTTTCCGAATCGGTGGTAGCTCCACTTAATTGACGATTCAAAAGTGCTTGTAAAAGCCTACTTGATTAAAGTTTATTTTGATTTGATTATTACCTCATTCCCCCCAAAAAGAACTCTGTGTAGGTAGACAGCAGTTTCATATAATTTCTAGTAAATAGTATGTATGTCTCTATATATCAATAAATATATTTTATAATTATTACGAAACCATCATAGAATTTTCATTTCGAGGCGACAATCAATCTTTTTTTGGTTATTCTCTTATCATAATAATATGAATTATTTCTGTGAAAGATTTATTTGTATATATTGACCTATGTATTTTAATACGAAAAATTAAGAAAGGGTCATAAGTAAACACTTTTATCTCGTGGTTGAGACCTTAAAGACCTAAGAGATAATGTCGATTACATTTTTATAAATGATAAAAAATTTAGACTGAGCTGCTTTGTTGAATATATATATATATATGTTTAAGTATTATAAGGTAAAGATAGCTTGTTTGCTTTCGTACAAATACCGATTTTACATACAAAAATTACTCTAAGCCAGTATTTTAATAAAGGAGGTATAATTTGTAACTCTTTTAAATTAAGTTCTTAAGCTTAAATCATACCACCAAAGCCATAGATTTAGTTTATATAACTAATATGAGCTATGATTGAAACTTAACCGGCGAGTAACGAGTCTTTGACCGAAGCTGACATTTAAATATTTTATTAGCAATATAACAAAAAGAAGACGAGAAACATGTTCCTTCGACAAAAACTTGTTTAAAAGATAAAACTATATTTATAAAACTCACTGTGGTGAATATTATTTTTAGTTTAATTATATATTTTTTGTAGGTTTGTCAACTATAGTTAGTTATTCGTAAGAAAGTAGGTACATTTGTTCTTCCCAAGATCACCTAAAACTAAGCTGATTTTAAAATCACCTAATGATGGAACTTTAGCTACAAATAACTACAGAATAACGTATTTTATAATCTATAATATGTATATTATTAATACTTATATTACAACTTATATTACAACTCTGAAGTTGACAAACAGCGAAAAGTAATTAATAGCCGGTAGAAGGTTTTCTAAAATCTTTGAGACGACTAACATTAATCTATAATTTTTGTTATTCTGATTCTGAATGATATTAATGGTTATAATTAACGAATTTACTAGACGCCAACAAGTCCTTCGCATTTGAGATTGTTAAACAGTAGTTCGTATTTATTATAATTTTTTTCTTACTGAATTCTATCTAAATAATAAATATTGATTAATATCTTGAGTTAAAAGAGTGCATGTGCTAATTCACTAAAAATATTATTAAAAAAATCGCTACACAGTTTTTTTTTTAATTCATTTATTTCGAATATCGAACATTTAACGTGTGTGCTATTTTTTATATGTGATAAAATAAATATATGTACTTATTGTCATTTGTTTTTACTTTTTATTAATGTATCGTACATTTTGTCTCACTACCTAGGGTTATCTGTCAAGTGTCAAATCGAGTAAACTAAGTCTACTTACGTATTTTTTAAAGTGCAACGAAACAAGTGAATTAATTTAAATTTTCTTAATGAAAAGAATGGCTACTATTAAAAAATTTATAGGTTAGTTATTAACTACTTATTTTTTTGTCATAAATTCATAATATTTTTTCTTAATGTCGTGAGGTTAGCCGCTTAAACAAAAATTAAATATATCTTTATTTTCAGATATCGGCGCTAATTTGACCGATGAGATGTATCAAGGAATATATCACGGGTCTAAAAAACATGAACCTGATTTGGATAAAGTTCTAAATCGCTCCTGGTCCGCTGGAATGGACAAAATGATTATAACTGGAGGTAGCTTACTAGACAGCAAGAAAGCTATCGAATTGTCTCGTACCGATTGTAAGTAGTTTTTTACTGAGAAAACAAATTAGTCACTTTAAAACTTGTATTTTATGTACTGCTATACGACAATTTTTTTTTTTCTTAACTATAAAACAAAGACGGAAAGTTGATATAAAATTATGATAAATGTTCTTTGAGTAACATAATATATAACCCCAATTATTTTAGTAATAGTTGTTTGTACTTGCAATATAATTTTCAGCACGATTATTTTCTACCGTAGGATGTCATCCAACAAGGTGTAACGACTTTGTACAGGACTCTGATACATATCTGAATGATCTAAGAGCATTGATAAAAGAAAACAGAGATAAAGTTGTCGCGATCGGGGAGTGCGGGCTTGATTATGAGAGATTACACTTTTGTGAGAAAGATGTGCAGTTAAAGTAAGTATTAACAAATTAATTAATTTAAGAATAAGCAAGTTAAGAATTAAAATGAAAATAAGCTGAATTTAAATTACTGAAATTTTATATTTAATTTGTGTAATAACAATCTTGAGCTCAGTTGGGAAAAAATGCACAGTAGTGAAAAAAAAAATAGAATCACTTTGTGTTCAATGATATTCTGATATCTCTTGTATGCACTAAATTGAAATGGAGTTCTTATAACTGTCAAGCTTAAAACTATCTCCATAGCATGAGATAATACACCATTTATAGTTTCATAGTCATAACCTAATACTGTTATAACAACTTATTTGTTGTATATGAATAATAAAGAATAGTTATTTCTTCCAATAGATACTTTGAATTACAGTTGCAATTGAGTAATGAATTCCAATTGCCCTTGTTTCTTCATTGTCGAGCTGCTGCTGATGATCTAGTTGAAATCCTGAGTAGGAACAAAGAAATAATAGTTGGTGGTGTTGTACATTCGTTTGATGGCTCTCAAGAGGCACTAGAGAAGATTCTGGAATTGGACTTATATATTGGTATAAATGGGTGGTAAGTTGTTTTCCAAAATGGTATTTTAATAAAGAATAATTAAAATATTTTATATTAGTATAGAAAAATTAAAACACAAGCAAAAATAATTTTGAAAACCAATTCCAGTTCATTAAGGACTAAGGAAAATTTAGAGGTAGCGGCGAAGATTCCTCAGGATAGGTTGATGATTGAGACAGACTGCCCATGGTGTGAAGTTAAACCCACACATCCAGGCTACGCTCATGTGCTTACAAAATTCCCTTCAGTCAAAAAGGAAAAATACTCTGTTGAGTCAAATAACCAAGTAAAAGGAAGAAATGAACCAGTTAACATTGTGTGAGTAAAAATATATAGAACTACTTTATAAAACAAGATCAACTATTAATTTTTTTTATTGCTTTTTATAGGCAAGTGCTGGAGGTCCTGTCAGCCATTAGAAAAGAAAATATTGATGAGTTAGCAGAAGCTATTTATAACAACACCAACAAATTGTTCTTTAGTAATAAGTTGAATTAGTTTACAGAGATGTATTTCTGGAGTGTATTTATGTACATCGTACTACAAAAATAGAGAGCTTCCTACCAGTGTATATTATTTCAGTGTTGCAATAAAGACGTTGATTTATTTTTTATTATTTTTATTTTATTAACATAAAGAAAGTCAGTTGGAGCGCGCAAAGCATAATAGTGAAGCAAGAAAAGCGAATACATATTCCTGGTCTATAAGTTCATGAGTGAATAGGTCTTTATAATATAATCATTATTTACTTACGACGACGCGCTCTGGATAGTACATTCGTGAGCGGCGCTTATTAGTATTGAGTAACACTCGTACATACAAGATGTCTTAGTGAGCTTGAAATGATTATTATTTATGTTTATTATACGTTATTGAAATTACAGCAGAACATTTTAACAATCTAAGTATTTAATATTCATCATGAACAGTGTTCTTTTAAATTTAAAATGAAACTAATTAATATGGAATATAATTTTTTTCCAAGGGTGATCCATTTCTTTCGAAATTATTTTTATATATTTATACCCAAATGAATGATATGTCAGTACAACAAAATTATACAAATCTAATATTTAACTATACAATTAATCTCATAAAAATAATTTATCAATATCGAAATTTAAAAAATTGCTCAGATTTAGTTTCTGATGGTTCTTTCAACTTTTTACTTCAAATATAGTCTACAACTATCTATACATCTATGAATAAAAAACTTAATGCAAAAAAGCCATAGAATAAAAAGAAAGGTAATATTTGGTTTATAATATATGACTAATGTATTTTGGTTATGAAACACATCTTTATATTATATTTATGAAATCTGTGTTATCTAGGATTATTTAAAATCTCACGAGTAAAGTTATTGAATTTTTTTATCAATACAATTTAACTCGTGAGATTTTAAATTCTCGCGAGATTTTGAATTCTTATTAATTTTTTTGAAATAAAACAAAGTAGAAATTTATTCCTCTATAATTTAAATTCTGTATTCAACATTTAAAACACACAAACTTTATCAACACAAATAAATACACTACAAAAACTTATTAACATCTCACATTTTTGTTAAAATTAATAAAGCGAAGACATCCAACTCATAATATTTAATTTATTGCGAAATGATTGAGATTTTAAAATGCATTTAAAGGAATGTATTTTGAAAATACTGATATTTTGTCAGAATACAGTCTTAATTGTCATGTAATTGTTTTATTTGCTAAAATGATATGATAACATTTGCTTTCACGGATGATTGATGTGACATTTTAATTTTCGTTGTATACATAAATTGTGATATTGATTTCATTAACATAAACTTTACAAAAATACAACCAAAAAGTTATAGCACATGAAAAATGTATAAAGAATTGTTCCAAATGATATTTTAACTTTTAAAAACACTTCAAAACTGAAGTGAATTTCAAGTTAGAAATTCATATATTATAGAAATTATTTGTAACAACTTATTTACTAAAAAATAGTTTGTGAGATTAACAAATTTAAAACCGAAGCTGATCTGGCACCCCTGAAAAATAAATCTTTTACTGCACTCGACAACGTCTCTCACATCACAATTTCTACAATCTTTAGGGTATCTCAGAGTACACATTGACTTGTTCCCGGAACCAGTGGAAATACGATTTCATATGAGATCTGGTAGCATTCAAAGCCAATTGAGTCTTATTCTGAAGAATTTCTGGTGCCCATTCACCTCTAAAAAAATAAAAATTTTTTTAATATAGTATGATATGATACAGAAAAAAAAATTACCACAAATAAAATAAAATGAGACACTTACACAAACACTTTTGTACTCAGATATTCAAGTGTGAGTTGGTAATAATCATTTGAATATTTTCTCACAGTTACATATCCGCTAACGGCATAGCTTTGAACAGTATCTATGACTCCAGGTGCGTATTGCTCAATCGTGGCCACCACTACTGGAGTTTTTTCAACAACATAATCTTTCATATTGGCGTATAGAATGCCAGTTTTCTTCAAGGCTATTATAAAAGCTTCCTTTGATAGTTGAGCGTACGGTGTGCAGGCTTCCATTGTGGTGTTGTAATAAATCGGTGCATTCGTTTCTAGCCATAAATAGCCCCGAGCTGAAGTGGATAATGTTTTCCTCCAGACATGCTGACTTTGTTCAAGGAGACCAAGATCGTTTAGAAGTTTTCCTGTTGCACTCTCTGTAATAAAATTAGAACAATTTATAATATGACGCTCAAAGAATTTTCAGGAAATTCTTAGTTTGCTCATAAATCAATATCTATGCCAATTATCTTAAAAGTTTTATATAATCTAATAACTAAAGCTGTGACTATTTCATAATTACTCATTTAGAATATATCTTTACATAATTATTTGTTATGAAAATGAAATTATAAATAGTGATAGCATTGCAATGGTAAGAGTGAAGTCCATAAGTTAAAACGGTCACTATCTAATCTACTGTGTTTATTTTCCAAATGTAACTTATATTTAATTAATTTGTAATTCAATGCATTTTATAATAAAATAAAATATATATTTATTTATGTATAAAAAAAGAGAAAAATAAATTGTTACTTTATGTTTGATAATTTCACTCATATTTATTAAATATTTGGCAATTGGCAAAATTGTTAATAGCAATTAGTAAATTACATACAAATAAATACTCAATATTAAACATATCTATTAAAATCATGTATCCTATCTACCAATATCTTCATCTATGTGATTTTCACAACTTTTTTGTTTAACTATGTATATACACTAATAATAAAACTTTATATACGCCTAACCTTAGTCATTTTTAACTATGCAAGTGTTGGCTAAGGTCTCGATTTAAGGTTTGGAGTTTAAACCACCATGTTACTTCAATGTGAGTCAGTGGACACACACGTGGCAGATTAGTTATCATTCTGCACTTGATGGTTTTCACACGTTTTCCTTCACAGTTAAGCATGCATTAAGTTTTCTGCATTACTTTGACCTGGCTTGAACTTTTAATCTTTATTTATGATTCATGTGTTATAACTATTGAGCCATCTGGCCCTGAGCAATTATTGAATGTTTGAAGAGCCCTTGAGCATACATAAAAGTAATAAATTATGATACCTTAAAATTCACCTCAACTCGCTTTTACAAAGGTAATAGATAAGCAAACAGTGAATTAAACATGAATGGTGTCAAGCACCTACTCAAATTTTTTATGTAATACAATGAATGCTATCCAATGAGTACATACAAAATTATTTTCTGTAATGCTATGTTGAAACTGATTTAGATTATTTATATGAACAAATGATATATTTTCAGGCAATTGTCGAGATAGTAGTTGTTAAATTCTTATAATTAATATTTAAGAACTTTATTGGTATTTGTTCTAGATAGTTATTTTGTATTTATTTTGAGTGAATTGTATGCAGTTTGTGAGTTTTTTGTGAATTAAATTTATATAGTTTATAGAACTATACAGTCTCAAGCATCAGTTACATAAGTAGAAACATTAGAATACTCACTTGGGAAGTTGCCGTTAACTCTTGATACATCATATCCAATCAGTCCAGCAATCCCGACCAGCAGGAAGAAGCTGGCCCACAGCCAAGGGAACCTTCTAGTGCTTGTCATCCTGTCTAGAATATCCTGTAAAGTAAATAATACCATGTTTAGATTATTTTTAGTCATATTACATTTGATAAAGAGAAAAAAAGATGGTATATGAATTTTGTTTGCCATAAATTAATTTTAAATTAATATGATTTGATATTCATTTTGTAAATAGATATTTTAAAACATTTTCACCTATGGAAACTGCTCAACATACTTTATATAAATATTAATTTTATTAATAACATTTTTCCTGCATTCCTCAAGACTTATGGTTTTATTTAATCGCATTTATGCCCAATAAAATTAAGACAAACAGGAAAGATTTAATTTAATTTATTTTTTTGTCATAAAATGTCATCTCAAAGTTTGACCTATACTATATTAACTCTCATATAAATTAAAAAAAAATAACAGTAAAAATAAAGTCCGAAAATAACAGAACTATAATGTAAGTCTATTAATTAGCATATCTCTTAAATATAACTTTCACATTCCGTCTTAAAAGAACATTTTTATGTTTCAATAATGTATTAAAGATTAGTAAATAACCGTGTAAAGTTTACAATCAAATACAAAACATACCACTTGTATTCGTGCACTTATACAAATACGAGTATAGCGTTCTTGGAATTCACAGCTTTATGAAAATAAACTGCACTTATTTATGTTTCGATGCGTTTAGATAAGCTTGAACAGTAATAGATATTGCCTTTTTATGTAATCATAGTTAACACAGACTAAGGTATGTAAATTAAAGTAGTATTTCTTATTAGATTCTATTAAACGTATAATACGTAACTTAATAAGAATACGTATTTAATACGCAAATTGACAATTCATTTACCACTGTTTTTTCTATGTGCATTAGCACACAAAGTACTGAAATTGTTTCAATAACATACGATGTTTATAAATTCAACGAGTATTGCGTATAAACTTCACGTGAATATAAAAACGACATTAAACAATATTCTTTTCTAAAATATAAGTGAGACTCCCACTGAGTTCGATAAGCGGATGTAACACGTCGAACTTAACTGTTTAAACGAAATAATATTGGGAGCGAAGAGAATGCATATGTAGAAGAGTAGTAATTCTTGTTTCCGAAACGAGAAAAAATCACATATCAACTAGAAACGTTATTTGCGCGGTACGCCCATAATGCTACGGAAATTTTTGCCTGTGTAATTCTAATAAATACGATTAATAATTATTTCGACTTACCAATCAACTGTTAATTACACAAAAGATTATAGTTTTAAATAGTTGCCCCGTAAATTAGTTTTACGAAGTTCGGATTATTAATTCGAAAAAATACACAAAATCAATTTCGATCGACACTCGTCACAAACGTCCTTTTCGATTTCGTTTGGCATTGAAACTAAATAGCGGTGTGACCACGCGTAAAAAAGCTCCACACCTTTTCTCGGTTAACCGTATTCTATGAAACAAATTATTGTTTTACAAATATAGTTATTTTAAGTAATCTAAATATGTTAATGATAATATTAAAAATGTAGATATTGATTGAAACTCGCACCGACTTAATTATTTATCCACTTGATTATATTATTTAATTTTAGGTGTTTAGTTAATTTTGTTTTGGTCTTTTATTTAAATTTTATTATCATTTTATTGTTGTCTTTTATATTCTCCATTTACACAAGTATTTTTTGTTTCATTAATTTTCGTTTACATAAGTTGCTATAGCGATAGGGTTCACAATTTTAAAATCGTGCATAGGGGGTGTTATGCACGACTTTACCCTTAGGTGTATCTTTATTAGGATCGTTTTTTTAAGGTTCATCAACAGGTATTACACAACATACATTTTTGTAACACTTGTATATAACAAAATTCAATGTATTCTAGTTAGGAGATGATAGGGGTGACTATTTGCGATAATGCATACGCATTATTAAAAAAGGGAACCATTTTTGTTTATGTTTCTAGCTTTTTCCAAAATAAGTCAAAAATGCGACTTACCAATAACCATGTATATATGGTAATACATCATTATTTGTATTATTATAAATTATTTGTATTTTTATGTCTGTATTTATCCCGTGATACAATTATGATATGACGTTTGCAATAAAGTTTAAATACCTAACATACTTATATATTTTTGGACTGTTATACAGTGAAATTAATGCAATTACACAAAACAACAAAATATAAAATTCTAATAAGATAGCAAAATTAATAGAAAAAAAATTAATATAACTTACCTGGCATATTTTTTTTGTTTTAACAACAGTCTCATCCTTCTTCTTGCCTTTCAATGTTTCACCGCAAACCTCCATGTATTGTGATATTGTTATTTTCAAAGATTTCTTCTTTAATCTTGGGCTTACTGTAGCCCAATTAGTATCTGTAACAAAATAATTTGTTAAATAAGGCTATCAAATCTAGTTAGCTATCTTTTTTTAATTTCCTAATTTTGAATTTATGAAAATCACATTTTTCCAACTCATAAAAATCTAGTAAAAACTTCGATATGTATTACATAATTTGTTAAGATTTAGATTTAATTATTTTTTTTAAAAAGACAAGCTCTGCCTACATTACTTCGCCTACTTCACTCGCTTTCAAATTTAACAAAAAGTTATATTTCAGTTCGTAGATTTTACTATAACTTAATATCTGTATAAGGCAGCTTTTGTGATAATAAATAGTTAGTAGGAGGCGGCAGGCAGAGGCGTTGGAGTGTCGGCAACAGCATGCGCGCGGTATTGGACAGTATTTGGACATTGCAGCTTAACTTTATTATCATTTTATATATAATTCTAAAATAAAATTAGCCTAATATATGTTTAGTAAAAAACAGTTCTTTTAATTTAATATTACAAATAAAGACTGCAATTTCATTATATGTATTGATGGCTGGGACATCTAGTTTTTAATTTAAACTTTTACACATGTCTATAGAATCAATTATTGTAATATGATAAGAACAAATTCTGCCATATGTTTTATATTGTATTGGAAGAATTAATTATATATACACATAGGTGTGTGACTGAAAAATTTAACAAAAATATATAAACTTGTTTTTACTTCCTATCTTAGAATTATGCTACGGTAATGCAATGTTTCCCTAACAAACAAGAACTCCATATTATAAATGACACACTAATATAATCACATATGATGCTCATACCTATAAATTCTATCAACGTTGCAGATTGTTTGCTGCATTTATGGAACAGTTGTCTCCATGTTGCATTACAGGAGTCGTCCTGTGCCAAGCAATCAACTAAGCTCTCAACCAGCACAGTGTTATAGGGATCCAAAATAGATCCGCTTAGATATTGATTAGGCAGTTTCTTCATCAGCTGGTTAAAGGTCACTTGTAATTTATTGCCACTCTTACTAAAATATACATCCTGGAATAAAATTTATAATTATTTTTTCTATCCAGTAACATGACAAAACTGCTAGATCCTTGTGTATTCAATCAAAAAGATATTAAGACCGTAGTTGCTTTTCTTTTTAACCTCAGTTATAAGAAAGAGATAGCTAATACTTTCAGTTTGGTAAGTTTCTTTGTATGGTAAAGTTTAATGGTACTTACCTTAAATTTACTTAATTGTTTTATAAGGTCACTTGACAGATCCTTTGATAACGCATTCCGTTTGTTGTTAACCATGTCGAACATGGCCAAAAATTGATCGTGTGTTACCTTTGCATCCATACTTGCGTGCTTATCTAGTATATCGGAGAGGTAAGCTATCACGTATTTCGAGTAATTCTTTAATTCTATAATAGGCAGAAAGACTTCTTGCCAAGCTGTAAAGAACAGAAACTTTAATATGGAGATACCAAATAAAAATGATTTACTGTATATATTTGTTTTGTTTTTTTTTTTTTTTGTTTTTATGGTATAGGTTGGCGGACGAGCATATAGGCCACCTGATGGTATGTGGTCACCATCACCCATAGACAATGACGCTGTAAGAAATATTAGCTATTCCTTACATCGTCAATGCGCCACCAACCTTGGGAACTAAGATGTTATGTCCCTTGTGCCTGTAGTTACACTGGCTCACTCACCCTTCAAACCGGAACACAACAATACTGAGTACTGTTATTTGGCGGTAGAATAACTGATAAGTGGGTGGTACCTACCCAGACGGGCTTGCACAGAGCCCTACCACCAAGATTTACAAATACTTCAGTCTTTAAATTTACTAAAGAATAAAATAAGTATTTTTTTATACATACATAGTCTCAGTGGAACAGGTTAAAAGAGAATGTTTTTTTTTTAATGTTTAAAATATAAGATAGCCTAAGACACAAACTAAAATAACATATTCCGCTGATAAAATAGTGTTAAATAAATGTCACAAGTTTTAAACTAAAGGCCGAGATGCAGGTTATCGCCGACCTTGGAGGTGAAAATTTGATAACAGATAAGAATACCTTTGCTCTGAAAACATACTTGTTTTTACATATTTCCAGAGCCGAGATGGCCCAGTGGTTAGAACACGTGCATCTTAACCGATGATTTCGGGTTCAAACCCAGGCAAGCACCACTATATATATGTGCTTAATTCGTATTTATAATTCATCTCGTGTTCGGCGGTGAAGGAAAACATCGTGAGGTAGCTTACATGTGTCTAATTTCATTGAAATTCTTTCACATGTGCATTCCACCAACCCGCATTGGTACAGCGTGGTGGAATATGTTCCAAGCCCTCTCCTTAATGGGAGAGGAGGTCATTAGCCCAGCAGTGGGAAATTTACAGGCTGTTACTTTACTTTACATATTTAAAAAAGTATAATATATATTCGTGCTAATGCATCGTACAACACGTTTCGCATATTTGTTACGCTATTCAAATATCTCGTAGTATTTCTAAAACGAATCGTAAATTGTAAAAGACATTATTTATTTACAGTTTACGTGTAAAATTAATTCGTTAATTGATTTGATAAGGATTAATAATTACTATATGAGAATTAAATTAATGTGTTACTTTTCAGTTAATTTATTAAAGAAAAAAAAAACACTGTATCAAAGAAATAATATAATATGTATGTAGTGGCTGAATTTTTGTACAATTTTAGATGCTTACAACAATTTTAAGCAGAGTTTTCCTCCATTGGTAATTGTATCTCCAAGTAGGTATATCAAAAATGCTTTATATGTAAATAATTTAAATACCAAACTTCCATTTACCGTAGAAATAAACAAAACCAATTAAAAATATATGAATAAATATTCTTACCTTTTAATCCAACTCCAAAGTTTACTAATCCACCTTGCCCCAATGTCCATAGCAAAGAGAGACCAATAGGTGGTCTATTTTGGTATGAAGTCCTCAGGCTGACACTCTTAGGTATGGAAGATATGCAGAATTCAGGGTACTCATTCGCTAGCATTTGTAGAAGCAATCGGTGGCCATTGGCTGGTTGACCTACGAAATAAATATTATTACATATATGAAAACTTACTTTAAATTGGGAGGATCACATATGAGCCTTCCTGGTTTAGAGAGTGAGTGACCCAGTGCAACTACAGGCACAGGAAACATAACATTTGAGATCCCATCTTATTTGATGACACATTAGCAATTATTGAAGTTATTAATTTCAGGATATTTAGGATGTTTTTTATTTTTGTTCGATGGAGCTCGATATTTCGGCATTATCTATGAATGTCTTGTTCACGAGTGAGTCACTAAATTAATAAGTTTAATAATAAAAAATACCAAGTCAATTTAATGTCACATTAGCAATGTAAGGTATGATTAAAGTTTATTACAGTATCAATGTTTGGTAGCATTGCTAACCTTTCCAAAAGGTGGCCTAATAGTTTGTTTCAAGAACATTTTATATTAGTAGCAATTGAATAATACAGACTTGGAATAAAAATAATGCAGTCACTATAAAACATCTTACAATTAATCAAATAGAATACCTATTACTAGATGTTATCTATCTGGTAATATTCTATTCGCAATATGATTTTTTAAATTTAACTTACAGCTCTAACTATTCTAAAAGATTCAAGAAGCCATAAAAAGAAACAGTTCAGATTAGTTTTACATAACCTACATAAGTCAATATGAAATGAGATTTCATATGAATAAAATACAGGTTAATATACAAACTAGGAATTATTATTATTAATTATTAATATTTTTATAGAGATGCTTTGAAACCTTCCTTTGTGTGAGTACAGTTAATTAACGGATGTACAACAAATACTAAATTTATACCAAAAACACAAATGTAGTAGTATAGAAATATAATACTGTATCCTAAAAAGTCTATTCTGTTTTATTCTATTTAAAAATTGGTGAATGTAACATAAATTCTAGCAAAAAAGAAAGAAAATTATATCATAGCAAAACAGTGATGTAATAATCTTTAAGTAATAAAAAGAGTTAAGTTGTCTAAAGATCTGACAACTTTCTACAAGTATCAAGACCATCAAACCTTACAATTAATATTGTTTTTATTCTTTATTTCTCACGGATAATGCTAATTTAAGTTTCATTTAGTTCTTATGTGGTTTTAAACTTGTCACTAAATACATTGGTTTCAATGTTTAAATGTATAATTATAGTTATGTATGTATTCTTACATAAACCTCTTTAAAATAAACCAATTATGAAAATAAAGCTTTAAAATGTAAAACCTCCTATTATTTTAAAGTAAATTGTTTAAAATATATAGATAAAGCAGCTTAATTGGATAAAATACAAACCTCTACTCATATCATTGGCTAGGGCAGTGAGTGTAACATCAAAAAATAATTGAGCATTCGTTTTCCCAGCATCTTGTAGCAAAGTCTCTAATGCCTTCCGTATTTCTACAGGTGTTACACAAAGCGGGTATGTCGGAGGGTAGTTCGAGAATGTGGGGTCATCAACCTCAATTTGAATTTTTGAATTCAGAAAATTAGCTACTTCTTTCAACCAAACCAGTGGTGCATTCGAAAATCGTACTTTGTTAGTAGTAATAATGCTGGCCAGTTCTGATGGGTCCATCTGTTAATAATACATATAATTATTATAATTAATTGATATAAGGGTAATAATAATCTTGTTTTTAAATATTATCCTATACAGGTCTAACTAAATGGTATGTAATTTTGTAATAAAAGTATTGTGTGAGGCAATTGAACGCAAAGTGAAAGTAAAATATACTGGTGTGAAGAAAAATTCAATTAATACAATATGCTTGTAGACAACTTGTAATTGATAGGAAACAAAGTTGTCTTGTTCAAAATTGCTCACTAAAAATCTTAAATTTGGTGAAGGTTATAGTACAAGTTTTTGTTAAACTTACAACTTCTAAAGCCTCATCAATGGTTTTAGGGGGTTTCGGCTTTGCTGGTTCGGATTTCTTGTCCTTTTTGTTTTTTTTATCTCCATTCTTTTTATCCTTTGGCGATTTTCTAGGGTCGTCAATTTCCATACCCGAGTAGTAAGATTTTATTTGAGTATGTGGTACTAAAAATAATATTTAAAGTAGATAAAGTATCATAGAAAATAAACCATAAGAGAAGCATAAATTTTAAGTTATTAACGTTTAAACTTACCAACATCTTCAAGTTTCGTACCATTTTTACTCGCCTTTTTTTCATCTTCCTTTACATTTTTAACTTTACCATTTTGAGACTTCTTACTCTTTCCGACAACTTCCCATTGACCGCTCGACATAATTATAAAGTTTTAAATATTAGTGTAATATTTTTTGTAAATACAGAGAAAGCGACAAGACACGTCAAAAACAAAGAAAAACGTCAAACTGAAAAGTGAAGTGGATTCTGATTGGCTAATAGATTCCACTTGGACAAAACGTGGCATTGCGTTTAGTGCACATAGTTGCATTTTTTTATAGTTGCATAATTTAATAATATCATAAATAGTTTTAAAAATATGTATAATTAGAAAAATAAAAATTGTATGTGTAATGTTAAGTAAATGTTATACTTGCGGTAACGATTACTATATCTTTCGATTTCATATTGGAAAAAATCGGTAATCAGCGGTTTTTACTACTAGAGGAAACCGTAACTGTCAAATGTCTAATGAAAATTGTCCCACAATTAGCAATATTTGTTTTCTGTACTAAGCTCATGAGCTCAAGTCGAAGTCAGGTCCTGACTCCTGTCCTGTGCGTAGTGTCTTGTCTTATGTGAAATAAAGGAACGTTTCTGGACTTCCGTGTGTCAAACCATAACAACAAAATATTCAAGTTCATATCGAGTGCAACCACTGCAATATACAGCTGTATTTTATTTATACAAAAGTAAATGTTATAATGGAGGACAAATTGATGCTGGATGATATATCCAGCAGTTTGAGAGAGAGGGTGTTTTTCGCAGCAAGGGATGGAATGTCCCTCACGCTATACGCTTTGTTATATGAAAAAAATACTGACGACATAGACGATCTTCTGAACAGCGTGAGTAAAAATAATAAACATTACGATTAAACGTCTGTCATTATTTTTATATTTCGCCAATGTCATGAGTCGAAAAATAATGGAAGTAACGTCTTTAATATCTATTTTTATCAGCATAAATCAGATGATACCTTATTTTGCGAGTCATGTGGGTGCGTTGTTTAATTATTTTTTTGCGTCATTTACGTATTTCTATTACACCATGTACCGTTTCAAGAATTGCGTAAAATCATAAATTTATTCACGCGAGCGCTGAAATTAGGTAAATAGTTTATTTTCAAGGTTCAGATCTGTATCATTGTTTCAATGTAATCCTAATAAACTATTACGAAATAATTTATTAAGAATTAGAATGTAACGCTTTTTATATTTTTCGCAAATATTCACAACAGCATTTTTTTATTGTTGTTTGAAATATAATGTAAACAAAAACAGCCAGTCTTAGTTGATGATATTACTTGGACATTAAATGAGTTTGTGTTTATTTATATTTAAAGATGCAAATGTTGAAGTTCATTGACATTCTTATAATGTATAGCTAAAAATATGACTGATAAGATAATATATCTGGCAACCATCATACAATAAAAAAAAATTAGATTATTATGTAACATGATATATGTTTATATAATTTATAAATATTTGAAATACCTAAATTGAGTTAAAGGAGCCACTTTCATTACAGGATGTATGCTGCGATGGAGTAAAGTGTACTCCATTGATAGCAGCTTCTAGACATGGAAGAGAAGGAGCCGTCAGAATACTTCTAGAGAAGTTCCGTCCACCGGTTAGATTGGAGACAGAAGGCACTGTCAAATTTGACGAGTATGTTATAGAAGGTTAGTATTAAAGTGCAAGAAAGACTTTTTCAGCTTTAAAAAATTAAAGATTAAATAAAATCTGTAATCAAAGGATTAAATAAAAAAAATATTGTATGCCAAATTTCAACTAAAATTTAGCAAAATTAGATGTATGCAGCATATATTTTTTGATATATTACAAATTACAAAATTTAGAAAAAAAACTAAATTAAAATATTTTTTTATTACATTTCTTTTTTATATATAGCCAGCCCTAAAGTAACAAATAAAGATTACAAAACAAAAAAATGTTATTATACAATAAGTCATATCATTCTGATATAATTAATGATGAATGATGATGAATGTTTAAGAAAATACACACTTTGGAATAAATTATCTTTGATAATTATGTATATTACAATAAGAAATGGATTAAAATTAACACTGATAATTCAAAGAATCTTATGTTACATAAAAAATATAATTTGACAAGGCTGGCAACTTATTACATAGAGTAGTAGAAAGCAATAATAAAATTAAAAAAAATATTTTTGTCAATCATTTGAAATTTCCACAAAAAAACATTTTTTATATACATATTTTAATTCATAAAAAAATAAAGTCTTCAAAATTCAGAAAAGCATAACTGTTTCCTTTAATAATTAGTTATTTGCCAAGCAATAGGTTAAAAAAAAATATTCCTAAACAAGTTGAATTTAATTCAACTTGAAAAAGGCTAGGAAAGTAGGCTATTCTTTTTATAGTATTATAGAGTTATAACATTTCTATAATGTTTATTGTCCTAAGCGAAAGTGCGTATGTGTCTTTGAAACATAATTATATTATATAATAAGTCTTTAATTAATTATGTATGAAATACATTATACTAATAAGATCTTGGCCGATGGATGTATCACAATCACATGATGTAGGGATTTTTATTATGTATCTTGGGATTTTTGACATCGTTTTAAGATTAACTGAACTGATAAATAGGGATAAAATAGAAATAAAACATATGAGAGCAGTTTTATTTTTTTAATTTAAAAACAAGTCAAAAGAGTGGTTATTTTTATCGATATAAAAAAGACCATTGATGTTTCAAAGGTAAAATTCCAAAAATGATGTAGGGATGAACTTATCACTTTATAATCCAGGGGGAAGAGAGCTAGTTTGAAATACGTAAAAATGTTATAACTTTGACCGTCACAATGCTTGCTATACTATGTGTCTTTGTGTGTTTACAAGCAAATGTATATTATATGTACGTACACTTATACGTATACTACAGTATAGACTTACTGCGTATGTGGTATGCGTCGTAAGCGTTACCTCTATTTACATAATTTATATATACATATATTATATCAATTTTATTAATATTTATTATTTATTTTTTAATTACTCTCGAACGTGGTCATCAAAGTAGATATCGTGATATCGCTAGATTGATAAGCGAATAGACCACCTGATGGTAAGTGGTCACCACCGCCAACAGACATTGGCGTTGTAAGAAATATGAATAGTTCCCGCCAAAGCGCCACACAGACGGGCTTGCACAAAGCCCTACCAAGTATAAGATAACATACATAATATAAACAGCGATATGAACTTTGTTATAACTTCTTTTGTTTTTTTTTTTTTTAATTAATAGAGATTAATCTTAATTTTTGGTGGTAGGGCTTTGCGAAGTAAGTACTCAGTATTGTTGTGTTCCGGTTTGAAGGGTGAATGAGCCAGTGTAACTACAAGTACAAGGGACATAACATCTTAGTTCCCAAAGTTGATAGCGCATTGACTATGTAAAGAATAGTCAATATTTCTTACAGCGTCATTGTTATGGGTGATGGTGACCACTTACCATCAGGTGGCCCATATTATGTTCGTTCGCCAAACTGTAATAAAAGTGTTATAAAGAGGAAAATTTTGTTTGTTTGTTTGTAATGAATAAGCTCAAAAACTACCGAGTTTAAAAAATCTTGAACCATTCGAAAGCTACATTATCTATTAGTAAGTAGTAACATAGGCTAAATTTTATTTTGGATAAAATGGGTTCGGATGCTTACGAAGTCGCGTGCAGAAGCTAGTAGAGAAATAGTTTGACAACTACATCAACAAACAACAACAACAACAACAACAACGCAAACAAAGAAAAAACTCTTTGAAAATAATTTGCTCGATTTATTATTTAATAAAATAATTATTGCCTAGATAAGTTTTATCTATTGTAGTAAAATTGTTCACTATTTCATTGACTCTTATCGTATGTAATTATAACATTAATTGTAACGCGGTATGTTTGTTGATATTTTTATAACCGGACGCTTGTAGTAGAATTCCACTTCATTTGTTTACAGGGGTCGAATAGTCCGGCAGGCGATACTAAATAAACTCTGTCCTAACGTAATATCTTACTTAGATGTGTCTTAAATATATTTTTATATATAACTTTACCCACGAACGCATTGATACATATGTTAGAACAGGTAAAAATAAACTAATCAGTTATTACTATCACAATAACTCTATCTCGTGTATGTAACTCTTAATCACTATCATCATTGTCATTTCATTACATATTATAAAACAAAGTCGCTTACCGCTGTCTGTCCCTATGTATGCTTAGATCTTTAAAAATACACAACGGATTTTGATGACTTTTTTTTAATAGAGTGATTCAAAAGGAAGGTTTTTGTACATAATGCATGGACAATATAGTAAATAAACACTGATTATTTTAGAAATTTCTAATGCGATGTCCTAAATAAACAAATTCTGTAGTTCATTTTGTGTCAATATTGCACCTGTGCGAAGCCAGGGCGGCTTGCTAGTGTATATTATAAATGCTAAAGTGACAATATGTCTGTTTAATCCTAATGATATGAAGTAAGCTTGTACCCCATGGAAGGACATAGGCTCCTTTTATACCTAACGGTAGCGAACAATCCCCGAAATTGGAGCAAAGACGAACAATTCTCTATATAAACACAGTAATTACTGCAACAATATCTGCGATAAATCCCTTCTCATACATAGTCTTTTCAAAAACATTAATCCATAGACAATTACTACTTTTTAATTAGTTGATATATTCCAAACAATAATTTCTGTTATAAGTTGGAATTGTCAAATTAATATTCCGTTCCGAATGTTTCATTTATTAATGGATAAAACTTTATCGGAATAATACAAAATTCAAATCGAGTTTTAATCCCTAAATTTTGAACGGATGTTTTAATTGGAACTTATTGTAATTTTACTACTTCAATTCTAGGAAACTAACTAATATTTTATGACATATATTCGTTAACTTTATGTAATAACATATATTGTATATTTTTTAATAAAAGCGCAATCAGCAATTATGTTTGCAACAGTTGCGTTCTCAATACACTTGTTACGTCCATCAATGTTACACTGCGTTAGTTTAAAATATTTTTTTTTTAATTTTAGTTTATGATGGTATTTTATGTCCTGTTCTATAAAGTTATTGACGTTAACAACAAATTGATAGAATCGTTATTGAGTAAACAAATGGAACAAAAAAACTTTCGTTCTGTAATATTATTGTATAGTACACAACTTCGGCGCTGAAGAATAGTCCAATTTCCCACTTAAGATAGTCAGCAGATAACCAGTATATGGTCATAATCTTACTCCTATAGTTTGTTTCGACGATATCCACAAGACCAGAGCGAGGTCAATCCAAATATGTAGAGGATTTAAACCGAGCATCGCGTTGTAGTTGTTATTATACTTCGATCGACGAAACAATAAAAGAAATTAAAACACAAACGTCACAAGAGATTTGTATAAATTTGTATGTATTTAAAAAAAGAACGTAGTTCATTTTTAAATTACTTGAAAGAAACAAATGTTTATTTCCGTAAAACGGTCATCTTTATCGTGTGAAAGACCAATGACTTCACGTTTTGAGGTACTCGAGCGCGTGGCGATGTATAATTAGACGTCGGTGTCGGTTCGATCACAAAGAAACCGAACGAATTCTAACGTAGCCGATGTTCCTTCGCTTGGCACAGCACCAGATCTTTGTTTTCATATGATTTATTGCAATTAATTCGCTATTATAAATATGTTTGGCATTGTTCATTCATTTGTATTATTTTACGATGACTGAGTGTGATATATTCCAGGTAATAGTTTAAACGCACGCATCGATAATAAGAAGAACTGCCGATGAAACGCTCTTTATTTTTTTCTTTTGATATTAATTTCAAGGAGTAATGTTTATGTTTCTTATTTCAATTAATTATGCAAGACAGATTATATTTGTAATGAAAAATTACTCGTTACTGTTTTGCCAAAACTTTTCCAGATGTATAAAAAATAAATCTGAGAGCTACTATATGATCCACCAAAATTTGAAATTTCGCTTGTTAATGCCGAATTCTTTCGAAGAAATTACTTTATGACCGACAAAGATGCGTTGAAGGTTTTAATTTCTTCGTCGGATTTATAAAACCTTAAAATTGACACATGACAAAAATGTTGAAATTGTCACCCATAATTACAAATAAATTATTTTTGTTAAAGAATCCTAGTTACTAGCCCGCGGTTATGCTCGCATTCAAGAAGTTTTTCGTCAGATATGAGATATAAAAAAGCCGATGTCCTATGGTTGCTTCATACGAAATTTCATCAAATTCGATTCAGCGGTTTGGCCGTGAAAGAGAAACAGACAATACAGACAAAGTTACTTTAGCATTTATAATATTAGTATAGAATGTAATTACAATAAAGTAATGCAATAAATTGCACTATACGAATGTTTTTGGCATAGATTGTATTCAGGTATTGTCACATTTAGCGCGAAATATTTATTTGTTAGTCATCGTTAGAATCTTTGCGGCATCACTAAAGTAAGATATTTTAAGAAGTGAATTACGTAGTGATTCCAAACTTATCTATTGATATTTCTCCGTACTACTTATCATGGTCCAGCATCATTTTATTATTTGTATCTGACTAATTTATATAAATATAACTGTAACTCACTTTGTTGTTATGCGCTTGCGCATCACGGTGGAATATGTCTATGTCTATGGTTTTTTAATATGTAAGTTCAATAGTCACATTCAGTGTGACTCTACAATTTTTTTGAATTTATACGAAAAGTCATTCGATACCATTGTTGAGCGAATCCCAATATTAATCGATATTGATATATATACGGAAATTAATTAGTCTTTTCATTTTTTTTTTTAAATTTTGTATGGATCTAACGACTGCAATTCTCAATGTTATGCCTTCAATATTTGTACTTTGTATTTATCTTTTATTGTACACCAAAATAATATTCAGAAAATTAAATGAATACTATCACAATGAACCATCTAAAATAACAGTATAACATGTCTAAGGGCTGAGGAATCCTTGAAAGGAAACAAGAGACTATTAAAAAGGTGTAGAGCGTATTCCACCATGCTGCTATAGATTGGTCGATTTGACACATGTAGGTTTCCTCACCGTAATATAGTCCGTCAAGCAAGACATAATTTATAATCCCGACGAAAACATGAAAAGTATTGGTCGCTTTGTTGGGTTTAAACTCGTAATCCTTGGTTAAAATTCACGCGTTCCAGCCATTTCGACTGATAATTATTATAAGAGATCGTTCTCGCACGGACGACATTCGTTTAAAGAAAACGGCGTCGAGCAAACATTAATTGAAAAAATGGTATTGTCGCTCTTCTTTCAATATGATCCTGTCCCTATCCTTAGAAAATATGTGTTGAATATAACTCCAGAACTTATTTCCAACATGCTCCAAAGCAAGTTGGTGAATTGTGACACACATCATCTATAACTATATGACTATGTGAAGGTTTGCTCACGGTGTTTTCTTTCGCGAGAAAACTCATTGGTGCTTGCTCAGGATTTCCTATTTCACTACCTTAGCTCATTCAACTATGTATAGTGTAAAATGCTAAGGGGATATAGTACGACACAACTTAGATGTTGCATCGGCAAAATTCGTAAAAACCGATCACATCCGAATTGAGTACGCTATCCCAAATTTTCAATATTTATTTCTCATGCGAATATGATCTTTGCCCAAACGTAATAACTTGTGATATCATATGACATAATATATTCGTCAATTTGACACGTCGATTTACATGCACTTGCTTTCTCTGACGCGAGAATCTATAGCGACGAATAGCATCGAATGGCGCGATAAGGGGCTATTTCTATTGGTTATGTAAATCGGCAGTAATCGGTTTTATTTTCATTCCATTGCATTTTCCGATGCTACATCTAATTTGTGTCGTACTATATCCCCTTAGCATTTTTTTCCTATTATCAAGAGTGAAAGACTATACAGCTAAATGTTTTTTTTTCCTTCAGGTGCCACAGCTCTCTGGTGTGCAGCTGGTGCAGGTCACCTAGGCATAGTCAAACGTTTAGTTCGAGCTGGAGCTAATGTGAATCACGCGACAAAGACACTAAGCACACCCCTACGAGCGGCTTGCTTCGACGGACGACTCGATATAGTGAAGTACCTCGTTCGACATGGGGCGGACATACACAAGGCGAACAAGTATAACAATACATGCCTTATGATCGCAGCATATAAAGGACACCTGGATGTGGTAAATATTTTTGACTATTACTGATTAATAGGCTATTTGACAATGTGAAAAATAAATTGTGAATTATTGTAATCAGTGTATATTAAGAGTTTAAAAGTGGTTATTTACTAATGAAACTTGAAAATAATACTTAATTTATTCAAAAATCAATAAATAAAAATGCATTTTTTCAAACGTTTGTCACGTGACACAAAACGCTCCTGATTGGCCGGGCTTATGATGAAGTCACATTCTTGTAAACCTTGCTTTTCTACTATATGTACCACAGATTAAAATACAGCAAAGTGACGTCACCGACCCCATTGCAGCGCCATATTGTCCAAGTAGCGTTTTCGCGCGTTATTTAAATATGGAATTTTTAATATGATATTTTTCGGCAAATATGTATGTACTAGAAATAAAAAATCTACTTTTACTGGGTTCCTTAACTTCTACTAAATAATATAAAATGGATTTTAAAAACCAGTCAAATAGCCTATTATGAAAATTCTATAAAAAAAGGTTCACTTAAAAATCTGACTCTTTACTAAAGTAAAAGTTTATGAACTGGCCATGTATTTAATATTGATGAAAACTATTCTGATGTAAAAAGTTTTAGTTAAAGAAATAGACGTAATAAAATAAATCTATTTGATCGCTACAGTATCAAAGATGGCTGTCTCTTTTCTTTATATGAAAAATAAAAAGATAGAACTGCTAGTTTTATAGCAATATATGTTTTAATAAAAGAAGTATATAAATACTGTGTAAAAGTAATGAAATATTTATGTTGTCAGAAAACTTCGTGTTGTTATGTAATATTATATTGATGTCATTTTTTTATAGCAATATATGTTTTAATAAAAGAAGTATATAAATACTGTGTAAAAGTAATGAAATATTTATGTTGTCAGAAAACTTCGTGTTGTTATGTAATATTATATTGATGTCATTTCTTGATTGAAAGTTATCTTATTTACTTTCACTAGCAGTAAATAAGCCTCGTATACAATGTTGATATTTAGACATAATTGGTATTGACAATTATAACTGTTATCATGTTTGAATGGAAAAATATGACTCTTGATCTATCTCACGTCATCGTTTAAAAAAAATCTGAATTTGACATTTGAGATAATGGCCTATCAAAAACGTGACCATTGCACTTGTCACTTTAAAATCAGCGATGTCAGCGGTAACCGTTAGTTGGTTCGTCTATGCGTCTAGAGGTAGTCTCAGAGAACTGAGGTAGTCTCAGAGAACTCCCATCCCTGTGACGCTTCGGCGTGGGAGAAGGCTGGAGATAGCGCCGGCAATTTGTCCTAGGTCTTCCTTAGCTGAGCGAGTTATAGTAAGACACAACTTGATGTATCATCGGCAGTTATTACGTTTGTGTAAAGATCATATTCACATAAGAAATAATTGTTGATAATTTAGGATCGCGTAATTAATTCGGATGTGATGGGTTTTACGAATTTTGCCGATGCTACGTGTAAGTTGTGTCGTACTATAGAGGAGGCTTTCGGTTTCCGCAGCATGTCGCAGTACATGATATTTACAGTTTTTAGTCAGGAGAGTGTCTTTGTGTTGTTGACTACAACAACAGCCTGTAAATTCCCACTGCTAGGCTGAAGGCCTCCTCTCCCTTTAAGGAGAAGGTTTGGAAGATATTCTACCACGCTGTTCCAATGCGGATTGGTGGAATACACATGTGGCAGAATTTCTATGAAATTTGTCACATGCAGGTTTCCTTACGATGTTTTCCTTCACCGCTGAGCACGAGATGAATTATAAAGACAAATTAAGCACATGAATCAGCGGTGCTTGCCTGGGTTTGAATCCGCAATCATCGTTTAAGATGCACGCGTTCTTGACTAGGCAATTAGCAATATAAGTTATGTTATATATTTTTTAAATACCATGTAACTATATCTGTTCCATCAGGTCCAGTTTTTGTTAGATAGCGGCGCGCGAGTTGACGAGAGGGCGCTTTGCGGCGCGACGGCGCTGCACTTCGCGTCCGAGTGCGGGCACGCCGCCGTCGTGTGCGCGCTCATCGACCACAGCGCCAAGATACTCACCAACGAGAACGGTAACACTCGCCACGGCAGAAGTACCTACTGTGACGTCACGGGATCAAACTCAAACTCAAATTCCTTTATTCAATATAGAAGCATTACACTTACTTATTGATTGTCAAATAAACACTACCACCGGTTCGGAAAAAAGGAACACCCTGACCTGAGAAGAACCGGCGAAAGAAACTCAGCGGTCTTTTTTTTGTAATTTTTTTTTTTGTCAAATCATCATATTATATCATATTTGATATTGATTTTACGTATGATAGTGAAGCTTACTTTGTAGAGAACTAAATTTAATTAACAATACCGTTGATCCAATTTTTTTTAAATATATTTCGTTCAGGACTAAAGCAAAAATATGGAATATTGTGTCATTATTATATAAGCCAAATAATATGATATAAAACGTAATATGACTAATTGTTTGTAGTTACTAGTTAGATCAGGAATTTTATTAAATTCAAAGAACATATTCCACTAACACTAAAAGTCCAAACTGCAAAGCTTAATCCAAAAAGGGTAAGATATTTGATTAAAACAAGTCAAAGTTTCTACGTGTGAAGATAAAGCCTCGACCGGATGTAAGGCTAACACAAAGCCCTCGTCATCTCGGCCGAGCAGGATAACGTAGGCACTTTACGTGGTCGAGATGGCCCAGTGGTTAGAACGCGTGCTTCTTAACCGATGATTGCGGGTTCAAAGGCAAGCACCGCTGTTTCATGTGCTTAATTTGTCTTTATAATTCATCTCGTGCTCAGCGATGAAGGAAAACATCGTGAGGAAACCTGCATGTGACAAATTCTGCCACATGTGTATTCCACCAACCCGCATTGGAACAGCGTGGTGGAATATGTTTCTTCTCAAAGGGAGAGGAGGCCTTTAGCCCAGCAGCGGGAATTTACAGGCTGTTGTTGTTGTTTACGTGGATGCCAAAGCTGCATCATGTATGTGGTCGGTAGGCATGACGCCGCTGCAGTGCGCGGCTGAGCGTGCGCGCGCGTCCGTGGTTGAGATCCTGGCGGCGAGGCCCGAGGTCTCGCGCGCCCAGGCCGTCGAGGCCTACGAGCTGCTGGGCGCCTCATTCGCCAACGACAAGGAGTACTACTGCCTGCGGGTGAGGCCGCTGCTTGTATCCCAACCCATGTTAAACGATAGCAGACTGTTACACTGCTTCATTCACACTAAATAAAGAATAATCAATAATATTAAATTACTTGGTGGTAGGGCTTTGTGCAAGCCCGTCTGGGTAGGTACCACCCACTCATCAGTTATTCTACCGCCAAATAACAGTACTCAGTATTGTTGTGTTCCGGTCTGAAGGGTGAGTGAGCCAGTGTAACTACAGGCACAAGGGACATAACATCTTAGTTCCCGAGGTTGGTGGCACATTGACGATGTAAGGAATAGTTAATAACTCTTACAGCGTTAATGTCTATGGGCGATGGTGACCACTTACCATCAGGTGGCCCATATGCTCGTCCGCCAACGTATACCATAAAAAAAATAAAAAAAAATAAATATGAGACAACATCACATACATTACTCTGATCCCAATGTAAGTAGCTGAAGCACTTGTGTTATGGAAATCAGAAGTAACGACGGTACCACAAACACCCAGACCCAAGACAACATAGAAAACTAATGGTAATCTACATCGACTCGGCCGGGAATCGAACCCGGGACTTCCGAGTGGCGTACCCATGAAAACCGGTGTACACACCACTCGACCACGGAAGTCGTCAAATAATAACACAGCAATACAAATAATTAGGCGGATGGAATCATAAGGGGTCACAGACTTTGAGCTGTTAGCTATGTTTACCATCCCTTACATAGCCAATGTGCCATCAACCGTTTAGAGGTTCCATTGTGTCTCACCCTTCAAATCGGATCATAGTAATACTTAATATTGCTGTTGGCATATGGAATATTTTATGGAGGTGGTACCTCTACAGACAGGCTCCCATAAAGACCAATCATTGTATTAGTATTGTTTATTTGTGTAATTTGTGTATGCGTTGTACAATCCTATCCTTACATAGTATAAAACGAAGTCGCTTACCACTGTCTGTCCCTACGTATGCTTAGATATTTATAGTTACACAACGGATCTTGATGTGAGTTTTTTTAAATAGATAGAGTGATTCGAGAGGAAGGTTTTTGTATATAATTTATTACATGGGCAATATAGTAAAGAAACAAGAAAAATTCTATAGTATACTTAGTATCAGCATAACACCCGTATGGACGCTAGTTATAAATATATGTAGTATCAACTCTATTTCACAGATGGCCTACCAGTACCTGCACAGAGCGATGGCGATGCGCTACGACACTCGCTACGGCATACTCCTGAAGAAACCCGCAGAACCCATTCCCGCCTACGATAATTGGAGAGAGAGCACCACTCTAGAGGTACATTACAAAAATATATATTATTTCATACACAATAATGAAATATATTCATTTATATTCTGCTTGGTGAGAACAAACAAAATTGTTAACATTATTGTGAAAATAAAAATTTAAAATAAATTAAAAAAAAAAGAATATGAACTGAATATGTAATATAATATTACAAAGAGTATCTAATGTTGCACTATTTATACCTGCTATATAACACTATCTCCTACAGCTGTGGGTTGGCTGGAAGAAATTTCTTTTAGAAATAAGCCCGTCATTGTGTACAAAAACATCATAAAATTACCATGTAAAATTTGTCAGTGCAATAAAGAGTATTATATATAGAAAGCCGCATTGGAACAGCGTGGTGGAATATGTTCCCAAACATTCTCCTCAAAGGGAGAGGAGGCATTTAGCTCAGCAGTGGGAATTTACAGGCTGTTGTTGTAATATAGAAAGATGTATGTCATCAATGAATGTGATATAAATATGAGTGTGTGCGCGTGCGCGTGCGCAGGACGTGGAGCGTCTGGCGGGCAACGCGCACGGGCTCCACATGGAGGGGCTGACGGTGCGCGAGCGGCTGCTGGGCCGCGCGTGCCCCGACCTGCCGCACCCCGTCGTGTTCCGCGGCGCCGTGTTCGCGGACGAGGCGCGCTTCGACCGCTGCCTCGCGCTCTGGAAGCACGCGCTCGCGCTGCGCCACCAGAACCAGGTGACGTCACGTGTGCGTGTGGACGGCCACACCCACACACACACACGCACACACGCACGCGCTCGCGCTGCGCCACCAGAACCAGGTGACGTCACGTGTGCGTGTGGACGGCCACACCCACACACACACACACGCACACACACACACACACACACGCACACACGCACGCGCTCGCGCTGCGCCACCAGAACCAGGTGACGTCACGTGTGCGTGTGGACGGCCACACCCACACACACACACACACACACACACACACACACACACACACACACACACACACACACACACACACACACACACACACACACACACACACGCACACGCACACGCACACACGCACGCGCTCGCGCTGCGCCACCAGAACCAGGTGACGTCACGTGTGCGTGTGGACGGGGGGGGGGGCACACCCACACACACACACACGTGCACACACGCACGCTTTCGCTAACGACGTCATCTCGCCCGCAGGTGTCGGTCGTCAAAGACTTGCTGAGGTTCGCACAAGTGTTCTCGCAGATGATTCACATCGGAATCGAACTGCCGCTCGATCAGGTATTATCAACCAATATATTATCTAACTAATATAACTGTACTTTTAATTTATTTAACCAACTTAAAGATAATTCAATTAAATTGGATAACTAGTAGTAGTACTATGATAGCATATATTAAAAGATTTACACACGTATATGTTGTCGAAAATGTCACTTATAAGCCTTGGCCTGCGGCTTTGTTCGAGTTTTGGACAATGATAGGCTGTCTGTCTAGTCAAAAGTGTCAGCTATCTTCCAAATTTTAAAATCAGTCGAAATCATCATAGAGTATATTTCAATAAATAACGATACCATAACAACGTTTTGGCGAGTCTCCTAGAAGATTCTGACAAATTTTTCAACGTATAATATTTTGTAATAATAGTGGCCATCCAGGCAGGATACATTACATACACATGTGATTGTAATTAACTAACATGACTAATTTTAAATGGTGAAAAAGAGTAGCTACTGAGTTTCTTGTCGGTTCTCGGTAGAATCTACTTTCCGAACTTAGCTTAGTCAGCTTCACTTAATGTAGTCGTTAAATGACGATTCAAAAGTGCTTGTAAACGTCTACTTGAATAAAGTATCAAAAACAAAATGATTTTGATGGTGTGCTACTAATATTAGTAGTTTTATTAAAATGTATCGTCGATATTGCAGGTCTGTTACGTGCTGGAAGCTTGCGCTGAGGAACTCAAACGCGGTCTCTTGAGGATGGACAAGCCGCACATGAATCACGACCCGGATGCTTTGATTGTGAGTGGATAATGTTACTTTGGATATATACTTGGCTTATTGCTTCGCCATTTTGTAATTATACACTTGAGATTCGATTTTCAAATAACATTAATCAGCATATCGTCCATTCATTGCTATTAAAAAGGCTGTTACGTTGAGTCAATTTAGAATTACAATTTATTAAAAAAAAAAGTAACAACCTATAAATTACCCACTACTGGGCTAAGGCCTCATTATCTTTCATTCAGGAGAGGTTTTGGAACATATTCCAGCACATATGCACATGTGGCAGAATTTCAATGAAATTAGACACATGCAGGTTTCCTCACGATGTTTTCTTTACCGCCGAGCACAAGATGAATTATAAACACAAATTAAGCACATATATATTGTGGTGCTTGCCTGGGTTTGAACGCGAAATCATCGGTTAAGATGCACGCGACCACTGGGCCATCTCAACTCATTTTATTAGTGATTGTACTTTTAAAATGGTGTGGTAGCGATAGTTCATTTCTAAGGCGTGTTATTATCTGTGAGGTCGTTAGTGCTGTAGCTTAACAGCATTTATTTGGTAACCCAAACAAATACTCCTTGACGGATTTTGAATAGAAAATTTTCGAACGTTAGTCAAAGCATATTTGTACGCATTATATGCGTTCACGTATTGTTCGCGCAACGATTGGGTTAAAACTTTTTAAAGTTCGAATTTCAAAGTTATTCATATGGTGGCAGGGCCTTGTGCATAATGGGTAGGCACCACTCACTCATCAGTTATTCTACCACCAAATAACAGTACTCAGTATTGTTGTGTTCCGGTTTGAAGGGTGAGTGAGCCAGTGTAACTACAGGCACAAGGGACATAACATCTTAGTTCACAAGGTTGGTGGCACATTGACGATGTACGGAATAGTTAATATTTCTTACAGTGTCCTTGTCTATGGGTGATGGTGACCACTTAACATCAGGTGGCCCATATGCTCGTCCTACATATTCTATCATAAAAAAGAAATTTATGGGCACATATTTCGGCTAAGATACTTCTGAAATTGTGTTGTAGCAAATGTTCAATATCTTTCGTTCTCATAATCGGATAATAAAATTGACAAATTAGTTTAACGTTACTTACATAACGCACAATTCATAACGCGTTACTCAATAACTGAATCGATTTTTTTTAATATGAAAACAAAAGAATTGAGTAAAGAACTCTTTTGTCTCTCGGCTATAATAATATTTTTTAAATAAATTCATTATGAGTATGGCAGGTGTCATACCTGCCTCGATCCAGTCATCGCCAGATGTCTATTCAGTGATATTGTTCTCGTGTATGTTTTCTAACAACATTTACATTTTCTAACATTATTCACCCATTGTTATTAGTACTCTGTTATTTTATTTTTATAATTAATAATTTATAAGTTAAATGGAAACTTTGAAGTGTTTTAATTATCAAGTAATCTGAAAATGTTATAAACAGGAGAAAATCTTAAAAATATATCCTGGAAATAATGGTTTAAATAATGGTAAAAAATCTATCAAGTTTCACATTCGGTAATTTAAACTTTATATATATATATATTTTTGATAACAATAAACAGTAATATTCTATAGCCTAGACAATTAAATTAAAAAAATATATCTATTGAGTTTCTTTCTCGGTAGAATCTACTTTGCAAACCGATCGCTATACTTTTTATTCAATATGCATCATGTCGATTTAAGGATCCTTTTGAGCGTTACTGAATAAAGAATATATAATATATAATTAAACTTAAGTTCCGTACAATTTTTAAATAGCCCAGCTATATCATGTACTAAAAATAGTATTCGTCTAATCTAAATATATTCATTTATATTACAAATATTCCAATGATCGGATGTATTTATTCACTTTAATTTTGGTCCCAATGTTTGCGAACAACTTTGCGCGACGCGATGTTATCGCATACCCATAGTGAATATCATAGATATTTATGTGATGGTTGAGTTATCAGCGTTAATTAGGCATGTGTATATGTTTTCGATTGATTATATTAGTGTTTACTTATGCCAGGAGGAATACGAGAGTAACGTCCGAACGGCCCTCTACCTGGTTGCAGTGGCTGCGAGACTTCTAGAAAATTCTGGAAACGATGAGGTAAGTCTACACTATATAAATGAATAAATAAATATTGGACAACATCACGTACATTGGTCCATATGAAAGTAGCTAAAGCACTTGTGGTGTGGAAAATAAGAGGTAACGACGGTACCACATGCACCCAGACCCAAGACAATGTAGAAAACTAATGAACTTTTTCTTCATCGACTTAGCCGGTAATCGAACCCGACACCTCGGAGTTGCGTACCCATGAAAACCGGGGTACAACTGTTCGACCACAGAGGTTGTCAATATAATAATTTATTTTCTTAATCTGGACAAAAATAATATTTCTATTTTGTTAGTTTGATCTTATTGATAGATTGATATTATAGATTAATATTATATTGATAGATTAATATTGTTTGGCGTAGGATTATATTACGATAGCTAAAAAGCTATTTTATTAATTGTTGCTCCAATTTTATTCTTATATATCTTATATTATATACTTCTACGCTCCTCCACTTCTTGTAGATAGTTCATATGTTATTATTTGATTCTCACAATAAGCCAAGCACAGTATAAGGCAGTGTTTATAATTTGGATATTCAAATTTATTGGAATGTTACTTTTATTATGTATTTGCTTTATATTCTATTCTGAACTCGTTTTAATTCGTTATTTTAATTCGTTAGGTTGTATTTTTAGTACATATTTAATAAGTCTAGTACAACATCTAGTACGTTTTGTGCTAATTAATTAATAATTATGATTTTTTTTTTTATTTTGGTCCTTCGAGCCTGTATACATTTTGTAATAGCAATATGATTTTAGGAGACCATTGGTGCGACTCACCGAGCTATATTCAGGCTACGATACTCGTCGCTAAGGTCGGGCCAGACGCTCCTGCACCTTGCGGTGGACCGCCAGACGCCCGTCGACGACTTCCACACGAGCGACGTCTGCCAGTGAGTTTATCGAGCCATAAGAATACAATTGGTCAATTTAATAGTTTAAGTAATGTTTAAGAAGTATATTCGAGTGTGGTTATAGTTGTGTTTAATACTAAATTTCCTATCTTACATCTATTTACTACGAAGATTTGTTTCTCATAACAAAAGTATAGTACGACACAAATTAGATGTAGCATCGAGAATGCAATGGAATGAAAATAAAACCAATTACTGCCGATTTATACGACCAATAGAAATAGCTCCCTATCGCGCCATTCGACGCTATCCGTCGCTAGAGATTCACGCGTCAGAGAAAGCAAGCGCATGTTAATCGACGCGTCAAATTGACGAATATATTATGTCATATGATATTACAAGTTATTACGTTTGTGCAAAGATCATATTCGCATGAGAATTAAATATTGTTAATTTGGGATAGCGTACTCAATTCGGATGTGATCGGTTTTACGAATTTTGCCGATGCGACATATAAGTTGTGTCGTACTATACTAATTACAATTGAAGTTAAATAAATAAATAAATAAATAAATAAATATGAGACAACATCACATACATTACTCTGATCCCAATGTAAGTAGCTAAAGCACTTGTGTTATGGAAATCAGAAGTAACGACGGTACCACAAACACCCAGACCCAAGACAAAATAGAAAACTAATTGTAATCTACATCGACTCGGCCAGGAATCGAACCCGGGACCTCAGAGTGGCGTACTCATGAAAACCGGTGTACACACCACTCGACCATGGAGGTCGTCAAAATTAATTAATATAAATAAAATAGTTAATTTTATGGATTATATTTAATTTTTGAAATTGAATCAAATCGGTAACTCTAGTAGTAGTAAGTCTGTTCCAACATGCGTGTGCGCAGGTTCCCGTGCGCGCGCAGCACGCGGCTGCTGCTGGCGTGCGGCGCGCGCGTGGACGCGGCCGACGACGCGCGACGCACGCCACTGCACGTCGCGCTCATCTCCTACCAGCTGCTGCCCGGTGCGCACCCGTCATACATATTCTAACTATTATGGGAGCAGAGATGGCCCAGTGGTTAGAACGCGTGCATCTTAACCGATGATCGCGGGTTTAAACCCAGGCAAGCACCGCTGATTCATGTGCTTAATTTGTCTTTATAATTCATCTCGTGCTCAGCGGTGATGGAAAACATCGTGAGGTAACCTGCATGTGATAAATTTCATAGAAATTCTGCCACATGTTTATTCCACCCGCATTGGAACAGCGTGGTGGAATATATTCCAAACCTTTTTAAAGGGAGAGGAGGCCTTTAGCCCAGCAGTGGGTTTTACAGGCTGTTGTTGAACTAATATCGTTGTTCTGTTATCACAGCTGAATGCTATGACGTCATTTACGTCTGTAATTTTATACGATTCATCTGCCCTTTAATCTGAATACAGCGATAGTAAATGATGCTTTCCCGAAGCGGGTGTAATGGTGCGTGTGTGTGCAGACGAGCGTTCGCAGTGCCGCGAGGCGGTGTGCGCGTGCGTGTGCGAGCTGCTGGCGCACGGCGCGCACGTGGACGCCGTGGACGCGGCCGGCATCACGCCGCTCGTCGCCGCCATCGGGGGTGAGTGCCGCGGACCCGTCCGGCCGGTCGCGTAATATCACGTACTCGATTGTAGTACGGATAAATAGAATAGAAGTCTAAAAATTAGTAAAAACATTTTAGAATTTTCAAATTCATTAAAATTAAAAACAACTTCATATAATGTACTTTAGATCAACAAATGTGTAGAATTATATTAATGAAAATAAAAAAAAAATTACAAGTGTAATATATATAATGCAAAATATATGAATTATATCATAAAGATAATTGAATTGAATAATCATACATATATAATACCATCGGTAAAAATAATTTCTCTCGATTTGAATTTGGAAGCGATTTCCGAGTTTTATGTTTAATTAACCCCGAGCACTGGTAACTAAGAGACTAAGCGTGCGTGTGTGTGCAGGGCCGGCGGAGAGCTTAGTGCGCGCGGCGCTGAGCCCGCGGCTGTCGTGCCTGGCGGCGGCGGCGCTGGCAGCGCACGGCGCGTCCTACACGCCGGCGCACGTGCCGCGCGTACTGCACGCCTTCCTCGCCATGCACGGCGTCAGCCCGCGGTAGGCGCCGTGCTCTACATACTCCGCTCTACATGCCCCGACCAGCTAAATATACCCAATTTCTCTTTCGTCACTAGTAACGCTGGACTAGCTTGATTCGAAAATTCGCCGAGTGACTGATGAAGTATTTACTACACGGTTAAATTTTTGTTAAGATGTTTGCCCGTCGATTGGATTTTCTAGTCCCTAGTGAAAAGCACCCGTCTCGTTTAACTTCTCAAATCTAACTAAGCTTTTCAGATGTAGATTAGGACAAAAATTTAGTTTTAGGTCCTTAGCCAAATGATTCTTGTAGATTTTTAAATTTTATTGTTTTTTTTTTTTCAAAGATGCCATACTTTCTAGTTAACAATATACTTCTATGATATAATGCCTATGGAAAGAACTAGATCTTCTTTCTAGAATGCTATAGAAACAAAAAGTCATCACCGGCTTACTTTTTCAAGTTGTATGCCATAATTTTCTCAAGAATTTCATGATTTTGCATTCATTATCCTTTTACTGATACTTTTTAAGTATCTATCTTTGAGTAGTTTTTAACATGTGTCATATTGATTTTGGTTTTAGATATTATTAATAGATATTTTTTTATGACTTTATATTATTATAATAATGCGATGAGGTATATCGTACCGCACAAGTTTTCGATATTATAAAATAAGGGAAATACTGATATTAAAATTGAATTTATTTACTTTCATTTGACTGACACGGTGTGTTCTTGATTTGAATTTTTTTTTATGTAGTCACAGATAACAAATATCTAACATAGATGTTAAAATCGCATAAATTTGACTGAGAAATAGGTTATATTGATTTGTGTTCATATTTCTTTTAAAAAGGTTTTACTCATATCCTTACCGAAGTAACATAAGCTTACATATGTAATTGACTCATTGGAAACATAATTCGTATTCAAATATGCACGCTTTCTAAAATTGTAAGTAAAACTATGGGCGATTGAAATATTTAATTCCAAAGTGTGGAATTACTTTAATGATTGGTCGAACACAGGGTTTGTATGTGTTCCGATCGAGAATAATATAAACGAAGGCTCAAATCGAATATTTATTATATATAGACGCTATATAGAGGCGAATGAAATGTGATAATTAACTAGGTAGCTTTAGGTTAAGGGTAGAACAATTAGGCGCCATTAAATCTATGACGTGATGTATGAAAATGCTTGTTTTCTACGTCAGATCACGAGTTAACAAACTTTGGTGTTTTTTTTTTAAATTTTAGATAAGAATTGCGCACTGCAGATTTTTATCGTCTTATTCAGGTTGAAAATATTATTTTTATAATCTGTTACAAGCGGTGTTAATGGTACTTTAACCGGTTATAAATAACATTGTATAATGCCGTCCTTTTCTCGCTGAAATCGTTGGAAAGGGATGGATGTATTAACACAAATCAATGCAGATAAATGTTATTTAAAATATATTTAAGTTATCTATAAGGAAAAGGTAATATTTATACTTTGGTTACGGATTTGTTTGGTTTTGATGAGAAATTGGATTAAGCATTAACCTTACATTAAACCTTGTTTAGCGGGTGTTTAGTTAAACTGTTGTTTTCTCTTTCTCTCATAATATATTTGACATTAAAAAGAAGAGGATGGCATTGTTTTACTAATCACCAGCTAAACATTTATACTTAACACGTAATATATGTTTTTCAATTAAATTGACCACAGACAATAGTAAAATCTTGAATTGACATTTATTTTTATTATATAAATATTTTTATAAAACAATAGTTTATTTAAATGAAGTTATTTTGATTTGTATAAAAAAGGACTTTTTTGTATATCGTTGTTTCGATTAAATTAGTTAGATTGAAAATATTATATTAATTTAATTAATAATATATTTGATTTTTTTGTTTTATAATTGATATGTTATAGATCGGACTAGTCATTATTTTACTGATATTAATTAAATTAACTATTTAGTGTGGATAAGTTATCTAGAATTTTCGCACTTTACTGACGAATTCGCGTGACCGTTAGCGCAAATAGACATATATGGTACTTGACCCTAACAATGAACATATGAATCAAAAGCTATAACTAATTAAATTGAATAGTTGAACTAACATTTTTTTTTTCTAAATTTCTGAAATTTAATACCAATTGCAATTTGTACAATCGGAGTAAGAAAAGGTTCGTTACCTTAAGATCTATTTTCGTGTGCTCAGTGTGAGCGATAATCTGCTTTACCGATCGAGAATGACATATTGCGTCGCAATGATTTGATGTTTAGATTCAAAAGGTACTAAGAGTTTAAGACTTGATATGTCAAAGTCAAAAACCTTTATTCAAAATAGAAGTGTTTACACTTTCTTATTGACTGTCGAAAATCTACCACCGGTTCGGAATATAATACCTTAGACCTGAGAAGAACCGGCGAGAGAAACTCAGCGGGATTTTTTTTTATATAATGTCAATTTATAATTTACAACAATAAACATATTCTTGTTATTTGAAACAGCCTGGAGGCGATCATCTCATTCCCAAGGTGTACAGTCAACTAGAAAGTCATTAGTGCTGTAATATCCTTTAGCACACGAACGCTCTTTAACGATTGTTTTTAATTTTAAGGGAATTCATTTGATAAGTGACGAAGGTTTTCTTTCTCCGACTGTACAATATTAATTGATTTTGAAGCCAATGTCAATTTAATAATTAAGATCATAGGAACTTGATTGAGTATATAAATGAATTGGGAACTTTCCTCTTATAGAGTCGGTTGATTTGTATATATGAGTTTAGAATACGGATACAGATTAAAGAAAAACAAGATTTTGTTTTGAAATATTACGAAGCGAGCGATTATTTTGTTACAGAATTATCTCGTGGTTCATATCGTTTGAAGTTATATTAATACACTAGCTGTGCCCGTGACATTGTACGCGTTTGAATTTAACAAAAAAAAAATTGTAGCCTGAATTACTCTTTATATTAGATAACTGATGTATATCTGCCAGTGAAAGTCCCGTGAAAGTTCCAGAGATGATCCAACAGAAAGACAAACAGACAAAAATTGTAAAAAATGTTATTTTGGTATATGTACCGTGTATACATACAAATGCATTGAGTAAAAAAGTATTTCAATATTACAAACAGACACTCCAATTTTATTATATGTATAGATATATTATAGTGACATTCGATGTTTCCTTCTCTCTTCAAATTCAAAATAGTTCAGGTCAAGAAACCTAGCTTTTTAAATAGTTCCTCAACGTTTTTGTATGAAAATAATGTCAGTGTGACGTAACCCTGTTTATATTTTACCGAATTCCACGGCAATGTGTAGGAAAGTGGGCAGTATGTAAACATTCCTTCGACGTTGCAAAATGTTTCTGGACGTAGATTCGAAAGCGCGCGAAACAATGGAAGGAATAATTTTTTAAATTGCTATAGGCGAAGGTGATTAATGTAGTGACAATAAAAAAAATAGAATGGCGAGGGTTTTCTTGTTCACAATATTAACATAAATTATTTTAAAATATTCTAGCCTGTTATCTAAACAGATTAAATCTCGTATGAAATTAAAAGAATATATACTACAGTCACATCACAATTTAAATCATAGGTTATTGCTGGCCTGTTGTTTTAAGTTTCCAAATTGTTACGCCAATGTCAATCGAAAACCATTACATTTCAATACCGTTCATTCTGTCTTTCATTCGTAATTGCTCTTTTGATTGAATTATATCCCTTTGACAAGTGACGATCGGACAAATGAATCCGATTGAATTTTTAATTTGAATTTCGAAGATCAAGGCGATTTGTAATATTTCGGAACGAATGATAATTACACGCTTGTTTCGAATGATTAATCGGTAATTATAATTGTGATACAAAGTCATATCACAAAGATTTTATGTAGGGAATTTGTAGAGTATGGTTTTGTGACGGGCTTTTTGTATGTAACGAATGCATTATCTATTTGTTAGTTTCCGTCATATTGTCGTCATATTTGTCTATGTTCTGTATGATATAATTAAACTATATGTGCTTTAAAATATAATATTGATAGTTTCTTATGAATCAAAATACACTTTGACTTTATAAACAAAAAGAAAACCGCCAAAAATAGAATCGCCACTTTCACAATTAAATTCGACATTGAAATTTTAATTTTTCGTCGCGCCCTACAAAGTTCAACTTAAAACATTACGTGTATAATAATATAGAGCAAAGATTTGCTCAAAAACCGAAAAAACAAGTAGTAGTAAAGTTTTTATTAGGCATCTGCGAACTCAAATATACGATTGAAAGTAAAACTCGTGTCGCAATCTCCATGCATACTTGTATGTGTTACCAGCAATAATAAATCATTTTCAAAAATAAATTCACATAAATATTTATAATATTCTATAAATGCTTATTGTTACTTTTTATCATATGACATAACGAGGAAAATGATATTTTTTTAATTTATAAAGTACGCCTCTCAAAAACGAACTATGCAAAATATTTTGAATAGTTATTTTTTTTATCTATCATCAAGATCAATGAGGCTAATTACACAAGTATAATGAGATTGAATAAGGTTTTATATAATACGCACAAACTATACGACGATTTTTATCTAAGTGATATAATATTAGATAATTTTCTTTTTTTTAATCTGTATATCATTCGAATTTGCATATAATAATTGTTATGAAATAGTGATGTCGAAATGTTAACTTGGCAATTATAATACCGGTTTTAATATTATGATACTAAGTAATAAGTAGAGGCATTTTGGTATACTAGTGTTCACTTAATGGTCGACCATAATCATTATTGAATGATGTTGATGATGTTGTCGGTCTAATGGGCTACGTGGTGGTAAGTGGTCACCACCGTCGATAGACGGCGTTGTAGATATTAGATATTCCTTATATCGTAATTGTGCAGACAATCTTGGGCGCCGCTTACAATCTCTAAAATGTTATGTCCCTTGTGCCTATATTACACTGTCTGACTCATCCTTCAAACCGGAACACAACAGTCTGACTGATCCAGGCGGGTTTGCATAAAGCACCAAGTTAATAAATAGTTTTTTCTATTCAAATTTCCAAATATATATCACTAAAGATAATTTTATAAACAAAAAATAAAACAAAAGAAAATCGCTTTACAAACAGCTGTTTGTCTAGTTTTATAAATACTTTTTCGAATTTTAAAAGCTAATGTAGATGATGAAATTAAAAAAAAAAGTAATCAAAGTTCTATTTTCAGACATTCGTTTCTCATTCACTCACTCACAGTACTGTGAGAAAATAGTAAGTGAATAATGGCTATGTAGATTTACTAGCAGTCGAGGAAATGAAATCTTGCTTTTCCCATAATCTTCTACAGCGGAAATAGGAGTATTACATGCAATGTACATTCAACAGCTAAAGTGCTTGATGAATACACTTTTTTCTAAATATTCGAAAATCATATTTGATTGACGATTTTGACTGTAATATCAATACCATACTTAATTTAATTCATTAAAATTATCTTGAAAATAAATAATTATTACTTATATTGTAAACAATTATGGTTTTGATATGAAAACAGATATTGTAATATTTTTCGGATGTCATAAGTAAAAATAATTTCAATTTATTTACTCTTATTGTATTCACTTTTAAAGTTTGTGTATAACGAATTCAACACTAATTAAAAAGTTATTTTTTTGACATTATATTTAAACAGAATATGTATTGTAATTTTCTACGCGATTGTACTCATCGTAAAAGCATATATGCCTCGAGTATTGCTAATTAACTACACGAAGCTGACGTTAATATGTTTATAATACTAATAAATAAACATCAAGATTGAATCTCATCAAATTATCAATATAGATTATTATAGTAATAATAATCTTATAATTACGCACTTGTTAGCAATAATACACAATAATATATAAATGATTCGTCATATCTTTCGTCTATTTTTAATCTATAGCCTTATAACGCTATGTTAACACTTTTGCTAACGATTGTACTTTTTTTTATTTAAACGCTGTCTGACGCGCCAAAGTATATTAAATTATTAAAAAAATAAGCTTAGGTTAAGATTACTCACTAATTAGATTTGTAGAAAGAAATATGTATATATTATAGTCAAGATGATGGAATGTTTAAATGTAAATGCATCGTATATTGTAAATATGATATTTATCTTATAAATATAGCGTTTATTTTTTTGTCCAAAATGAAATGAAATAAATATATATATATAAAAATAATTAAATGTGTTTTCATTTTTTTTCTGTTGTTTTTTTTTTTTTTATTTATTTAATAAAATGAATATATAACAAATTATACCGAATTTAAAATTAGAAACAATTAGTGGTCTTTTTTTTCGCTGGAAAAACGCATTACGCGTTTCCCCCACATGTTGTATTGTGTGGGGGGGGGGTGTATGTGGGGCTCACCGGCGCTGAAGGCACCGGAACTTACCGGACCATATTTAATGAAACTTTAATTGTTACCTAGGTTAAAATTTACCTTATATTAAAGACGGTCATCTTAATACGACTTCATATTCCAGAAATTCTTGGACAAATATGAACTTACGAAAAGAAGCATACGTGCTTGATTTTGTAAGTTTAAGTTTCAAAGCCTAAATGGATCATCATATTCAAATATAATTAAATTCTAACAATGTTTAATGTTACATACATATATGTCTAACTGATAACCTATTTTTTTTAGAAATGGGTTCATGAGGTACGTATACTACAGATGTAATAACGTCGTATGGATCGAATTCATCTACGTCTAACTCATGGGACTATCCTACACATGACATTATAGTGCACAGTTGTTTGGGCTATAGTGCCCAAACAACTGTGCCCTATAATATGTCATAAATACAGGTCCATTTTCCAATCTCTTACTCTGTATATTCTGATAGTTCGGCAAATCCGATACCATCTGAAACTGTACAGCCATAAGACCAACGGCTTTACGAGATTTCGATACGCGATTGTACTCACATCCAACTTTGAAAACCCAGGCTATTACAGTGAATATTTTACTAGAAAAGAAAAATATTTTTATGGTCGCGACTTAGGTATTGAAGCCAGGACCTTGAGATCTGCAGCCTTATAGCCATTTGATCAACGAGGCTGTTTTCAACATATATATTATACAATCAAAAAGAAATAGATAGACTTTGTTACACTCGCTGATATACCAATTAAAAATGTACACAGCCTTCACATATTCCAACACGTTAATTAATTCTAAAATATTTCATAATTAAAAAAAAAGAAAAGTAAAAGAAAATTGTAAAATACTTTAAAGATACCTCAATTAGGTTTAATTTTTTTTTAATTAACCTAAAAGTGATTTTTAAGTTTTGATCCAATTTAATTGAATGACTTTTAGTTGTTCCGACCGGGCACAGATTGCTTCGTCAATGACACGTAGGATGGAAAAGACATGTAAGAGATTGATCAACAACAAACAACAACAACAGCCTGTAAATTCCCACTGCTGGGCTAAAGGCCTCCTCTCCCTTTGAGTAGAAAGTTTGGAACATATTCCACCACGCTGTTCCAATGCGGGTTGGTGGAATACACATGTGGCAGAATTTCTATGAAATTTGTCACATGCAGGTTTCCTCACGATGTTTTCCTTCACCGCTGAGCACAAGATAAATTATAAAGACAAATTAAGCACATGAAACAGCGGTGCTTGCCTGGGTTTGAACCCGCAATCATCGGTTAAGATGCACGTGTTCTCACAACTGGGCCATCTCGACTCACAGAGATTGATCGTTTAAGTTTTATTCTGAAAGCACTTGTATATCGCGACATATATCTATAAATTTTGATCTTTATATTTCATTTATATTTAGCACATTTAGACAGATTTGCGAGACAAGTCTTCATTAAAGGGATATGGAATTTTACCTTGTATTTATTTGATATAATCGAGCAATAATAAACATTTGAAAATGTCAGAAAGACAACATAATATATTAAGACTAAGAAATTGGATACATAAAATTAAATTAAACATCCGCTGCAGCAACACCTGCGACTTCCCGCCAAAACTGGCGGCTCGGAAACACAACATTTAAATGTTACTTGACAAAAGTGACTACAATATCTCGTACTTACATTACATATAAAGTTGATCGCCTCATTGGTCTTGTGGCTGGAGTACAAAGACAAGGTCGGGTCGATAAGAAGGTATTAGGTTTTTGATGGGTGGAGTATGGAGTGTCCGGTGTACCTTTTCACTCGAAAATGAGGCTGCCAATGCTTATTCACCTAATTTCCCAAAAATCGGGGATAAAAATGACCCAATGCCGCACTAATTCCCCACACAGAAATAAAGGGAGAAACATGGTATTTGATGTCATTTTTCGTGTTGACCTTTTTTATATTATAATTAATAATAATATCTCTACTAAAGAAACTATCTCTTTTATGTGTCGTCCTTTACTATACACAAACTAAGGGTGTCCTATGTTGAAAAAGTATTTGCTAACATGCCAACTAATAATCGACTACAATTTAAATTTCCGTACTAAACTACTAACAAAACATCGGTTAAAGAATCAATTACCGATCGTTTTGGTATAACATAAAATTCCCCTCGTTTTCCCCGCTCAGTGACAATCCCTACACCAATCTCCGATCGACTTGCGAGTCCCCGCATTTTGGGGAATTCCTCACACATTGGCAACGCTGCTCAAAAATCACGTAAAGCTGGTACTTAACCTAAAATATTTCCGCAAGTGGCATTCCAATGGATTACAAGAGTAAGTTATTGGAAAAGAGTATCTATGATTGTAGGCAAAATTGTCCAGTATAATACGTCCTGCGTTGGTTGTAGTTGGATGATTTCCCTCGAGTTTGGCCACTGAATCTGGACGAGATTATAAAACAAAGTCACTTCCCGACTGTGAGTATCTTTTGAACTACTCAACGGAATATAATGTGGTTTTCATCGAAAAACAGTGTGATTCAAACGGAACACCTACATTATAGTAGAGAAAAAAAAACTATGTTTTTTCTCTGTAAGTTTATGATTAATCTAAATGTAAAAAAGTATTGTAAAAAAGTATAGTATAGTTGTATGCATTTTTGTACCTGTGTGAAGCCAGAAAGGTAACTGTCCTTCCCGGCTTCACATAGAGTTGCATAGAGTCACTAGCTAGTTCTACTATAAAATCAAATAATTGTAATTGACTAACTTTAACAATAAATAAAATGCAAAACATTACAACCTGCTTCTTTTCTACCTCATTGATATTCATTAATTAATTTCAATAGCTTCAAATTAAAATAAGAACATTATGTTGCGCGGTAATTATCAATACAAGCGGATGATACAGCACTAATGCCTTTAGCATGTGTTGTATAATTCCATTGTGTGTGATGGCGCGAGAAATTTTTATACAATTAGTTGAACCATAGTTTTGTCCGTGTGAAATTCGGTTTCCTACCTTCCTAAGTTCACATTTTCATCCTTACTAATACTATAAAAGTTAAAGTATATCTGTCTGTCTGTTTGCTGTTCTTTCATTGATTTCCATGAAGCAATCTTGAACTCTAAGGAAGGACTAGGCTTCTTTGCGAACCGCATGCAAATAGTATGATATAAACCAAAGAGTTGTTTTAGTCCCATATATCTTTTTTATATTTGGATAGGTAAATGGACTTATTGGTAAACCAACAAATTATTACATAGCCTTCGGAGTTCAGGCGTACTGTAAAAATTCAAATTAAATAATTATCAAAGATAATGTCATTTAGCATAGACAATACTACCACTTTTACTAATATGATGTACAACTATTAGACTCGACTATAATAGTATATTTATGGCTATCTTTACGCAAACTATTGATTTTTTTTTAGAGCCTTTGTGATACCGGATTTTAAAATTAAAACTAGTATAAATCTATACATACTTTTTAAATAAATCATTTACAAAAAAAATTGTCACAGATTAAAATATGATTTTTTTTAACATATGATTTTTAAAATGACTATTAAAGACTATTGTCTAAAGTTTTGTTTTTTATATGTATGTCTTTTAAAGCAAAGGTCACGCAAAAAAAATCAATTAGCAATTAAGCGTGTAGGAACAGTATACGTAACATTTTGGGCTGTGAAAAAAGGTTTAGTATTTTAATTGTACTTTAGCATTCATATTAAGATGCACGCGTTCTAACCATTGGGCCATCTCGGCCATCTTAACCGAAGATTGCGGGATAGAACCCAAGCAAGCACCACTATATATATGTGCTTAATTTGTGTTTATAATCCATCTCGTGCTCGGCAGATAAGGAAAACCTGCATGTGTCTAATTTCATCGAAATTTTGCCACATGTGCATTACATTAACCCGCATTGGAACAGCGTGGTTGAATATGTTCCAAACCCATTAATAGATGAGAAGGCCTTAGCAGTCCGTAATTTACAGGCTGTTACTGTTACTATACTGTATACTTTAGTCATATTAAAAATGATAGCTTTCGTCTCTCACAAATGGCAGTTTACAACCCGAAACGAATCCACAATGTCTTCCGACTTCCGTGTGATGCTTAAGACAATGAGGCGAGAGATCGCTCACGAAATTATTGTTACGAACATCCGATGAACTCTGTTCCGACAGTTACGTAAACTTTATGGATCGATTCGTAATCAAATGTCAGAGTTAATTTTATACACGTTTAACATGCCTGAATCGAGTGGGCCCAGTGGTTAGAACGCGTGCATCTTAACCGATGATTGCGGGTTCAAACCCAGGCAAGCACCGCTGATTCATGTGCTTAATTTTGTCTTTATAATTCATCTCATGCTCGGCGGTGAAGGAAAACATCGTGAGGAAACCTGCATGTGACAAATTTCATAGAAATTGTGCCACATACGTATTCCACCAACCCGCATTGGAACAGCGTGGTGGTTGTTCCAAACCTTCTCCTCAAAGGGAGAGGAGGCCTTTAGCCCAGCAGTGGGAATTTACAGGCTGTTGTTGTTGTTAACATGCCTGGTTACTTTTGTAAATTTATATTTTACATATAAATTTTTGACTAATCGTCGCCCGCGGTTTTCTCGCGTTTTAGGGCGTTGGTTGTCAAATGTCAGGCAAAAAAGTAGCCTTCCTTTCTTCGAATTCAATTTTACTTCATATAAAATTTCACGTTGGTTCAGCCGTGCCAGAGATTGGCCGGAACAAACAGACAGACCGACAAAAATTGTAAAAAATGTTATTTTGCTATATGTATCCTGTATACATACATATGCATTGAAAAAAAAAGGGATATTGTAATATTACAAACAGACACTCCAATTTTATTATATGTATGTTTATACAGCAATCTATCTATAAAGATTGCTGTATAAAAGTTGATTAATTTTAAGGTTTTTATTTAGAAGAATTAAAGGAATTACTTTATTACGCATTTTGTGTCACCTTATTACGACTTATTGGGACAAGATAACCATTGTAAAATAAAATGTTAGAAAAAATAGGCACTGGAAATTCCTTTCACATAATCTTCATTTTTTTTATTAGATAGTTGGTGTTGATACTTATTTATGCCCATTCTTAAACCTAAATTACAGTACAAGTCAATTTTATACATGCAATAATACATCAAATAATTCAAGTAATAGAACACAGTTGATAAAAACTAATGCTTAGTACTCACTGTAGACAAACAATCACAACAAAAGCATCATGTTGTTGCATTTTATAAAAATGACTCACAACACGACAAACACTTGGTAAAAGGGCTTTGTGTAAGTTTATTTGGGTAGCACCCACTCATCATATGTCTAAGCAAAGACTCTTAGTATTGCTGGGTTCCGGTTTGAAGGGTGAGAGCAGTTCCACTATAGGCCCACAGGACATAACATCCCAGTTACCAAGATTGGTGTCACATTGGCGAAGAGGATGTTAATAGTAAAATTTCGTACGGCGTCGATGTCTACTAGCTATGCGCAGTAACGGCCACTTGCTAGGTAGCCTACCTATGCTAAAAAAGGTAAGGAAAAGGTGTTCTAATCTCTAAGCCAGCGTACATCAATATAAAAAATAATATCCACAGTTTAATATGTAATCAGACTTCATTACATGTACATAAATCTTCAATTAGTAAGTACCATACTCATAATATTTTTCCATAATTTTTAAACGATGCTGTGTCAACAAAACACTTATCAAACAACAATGGCGGCCGTATGTAATGGTATGAAAATGGGATTAATGGTAATCACTGTTACCTAATAAGCGCCGGTGGCATCAGGGTGGGGTAACGCCGGGAATCACTTTCAGTTTCTTTAGATTACTTGCTCCGTAAACACGCCTTACGTAACGCAACCGCCCGGCTTGACAGCCCGCATGACACACTTTTTAAAATTCATCGTTTTATTTAAATGCGAAAAGAATTTTTGAACGATAAAGTATGACACAGATATCATATTGATATAAAATATTTTATTCAATACAGACTATACAGTATTGTTTGTAAGTTTTTCCCGCTATTTTTTATTTTGAAAATTTAATGACATTTTTTCGCGGTGTTCCTTTTTTAAATAATGTGTAGAACGCTGTGTAACTTCATTGTGGTCAAGTGCTTTATGTGTGTTTTGTGTAGTGATCAATTTTAAATCACCATCTGTCGAAAAGTAAGTATCTACACCCTACGTCAAAAAAGTTTTACATTCAATTATTTTTTTTTTATTTATTATCTGTTATACTAAATAAATTATAGTCGTGTATATGTTTTTCTTGGAGAGTGATCGTTGATCATCTTTATTTAATTCTATAAACGTGAATTATGTTTTAATTGCGTATACTAAATTTAAATTGCTTCTATGTATTTATGGTATCTTACAAAACTCTATTCATACATACCAAACTCAGAATATTTTATTGTAAATTGTATTTTCTATAAATTACATCTATTACAAGTATTTGAAAATTAAAAAGCAAAACCACTTAAATATTTTCAAATACTTTTCGACTCCTTAAGTCACATACTTGTATATTTAAAAGATAATATTTACCACCTGTCCACGCCAAAAGTTATATACAATCGCAATGGTTCAGTTGACGATCATTTCAACGGTTGGTCACAGGTTCAAATGCGTTTAAGCACTATTGAACTTTTCGAGACGGAAAACATCGTAAGACAGCTTGAAATCATGAATATTATTCAACTCATTCCTTAAGAGGAAAAAGAGGTCTCTGCCCAGTTGGGACATTTTTAAGGACTATTTATATTTATTAAAACTATATTAAATCCAAGCATAGAGTTTAAAATATATACAAACAGATATAATATTGACAATTCTTAATTACTATTAAGTACAATTTTAATTGAAATAAAAAAAAACCTTCTGAGGACTAACACAATAGCGTTTTTACAATTGAAGTCTCAACCTTGTAAATATTACTATCATAGGTTTTAATCACAATTAAAGTTTCCGTTGTTGCTGGCTAGAAAGTAAAAATAATAATTCCATTTCCATATCATGTGCATCGGTCGTTCATGGTCAATTGTCTCAGTCAATACAATTGCAGTTGATATCAAAAAAAAAATTGCTTTTCATATCTTATATAAAAACAACAAACAACAACAGCTTGTAAATTCCCCCTGCTGGGCTAAAGGCCTCCTCTCCCTTTGAGGAGAAGGTTTGGAACATATTCCATCACGCTGTTCCAATGCGGGTTGGTGTAATACACATGTGGCAGAATTTCTATGAAATTTGTCACATGCAGGTTTCCTCACGATGTTTTCCTTCACCGCTGAGCACGAGATGAATTATAAAGACAAATTAAGCACATGAAACAGCGGTGCTTGCCTGGGTTTGAACAAGCAATCATCGGTTAAGATGCACGCGTTCTAACCACTGGGCCATCTCGACTTATATATTCATATTGTATTTATCTTAGTGATTATGGGACGATTGCTGTTGAAGACCGATTATGTTCTTATTTTGAATAATTTCATACGAAAATGTGCAGAAAATTAAAGAGATGATTGATTACAATTTATTAAATTATTACCGGTTATTAAGAACTAATGTTTTCGTCATTAAAAGTATCATTTAAATAAGGTTTTATGAGTTAACAAGAACGAAAACAAAACAAAACCTGTCATGTTTTTTTTAAATATCTAATTTTTTTTAAAGTAACGCGAAGTTTCGCGGGCAACATAATAGTATTAAATAATTTATAAATTCAAATTTAGAATCATTTTTTTAATTTATTTACTACGAAAAATGAGAATAGATAATAATTATCAATGGATTTTTTTTTTACAAGAATAAGTTATCAGAGCGTAGTATTTGAATACTATTTTTATTTTAATTTTATATAATTAAATTGTAAAATGTTTATGTATTCACGAGTTGTACTTATATAAACACGATGCAAATAAATGTAAAAATATTTCTTTTATTTCTCAAATGATATAAATATGAAGTTTGTACTATTTTATACATGCTAGTTTTATTTATTATAGCATTTAGTCATGCTAGTTTAATCAAACAAAAAATAAAATTATATTTTTTTAAAATAGTCGTTATTTAAACATTCTTAATTTAAATTTGTTATTAACGATGAAACAGAATACTATTTACATCGTCCAAAGAGTTTTAATTCAAATATTAAAATATTTTATTACTATATTTAATTATATATAAAAACACATTTGTTACATTACATAATAAGCGGTAACAGCATTGTATCATCTTCCTCCAACCGCAAAACACGTAACAGTACTTTAAACTCACTTGTATTGTATAAATAATACCGTAAATATTGCGGAGTTGATCATGAATAGTCAGTTGTATAGCCCATTTGAGTTCCTGACTATTGATAGTTTATTAAGGTACACCTTTGAAGATGCTGGGTATTGATGTTCCGAATGAAAGAGATGAGCCCGCTATGTCAGAAGGATATCAGTGCAGGGTTTTGAGCACAAACATAGCTTGTTTTTAACGATCTTGTCGTAGAGTTACTTGGTGGTAGAGGTTTTAGCAAACCCATCTGTATCGGTACCACCCATTCATCATATACATATGTAATTGACCCAACAAAATTCATTATTGTTGTGATTCGGTTTAAGAGAGCGAGTCAGTTTAGCTACAGGCACAAGAAAAATATCACTTAGATGCCAATACATCGTGTATTGGTGATATAAGGAACGGTTACTATTTCTCACAGCGTAATATAGGCGGGATTGACCAGGTACCATCAGATGGCTATAAAATATACACTAATCTGAGTCGACCGGAGAGAGTAAAGTTTATCGCCTATTCAAATCCAAAAAGTAGTAAAGAAGAACAAAATTTAGATTTTCGAATATTTAGTAATAACTCTGCAATGTTATAAACAAAAAAATCTTGCTATATTATGTTAATACAATATTACACTGTCGTACATGTATTCTTACTAATCATTCCTTTAAAGTTCCGCTAACAGCATCACATACCGTTATTCCGTAAATTCGTTGTCAAATGTTGCTTATTTATCTTTATTACTCGCAAAACAGGTTGTATATGCTATACACATACTTATACAGGTTGTATACGTACTTTCCGTCTGTAAGGTACCTTGTAAATACCAATTCCTAACACCAGTTAATCATATAATACCATTCATAACAACATTTTTTTTAAATTTGTCTTAAGAATCTAATTCCAGCCCTTACGATCAATCCGTAAATCTTAGCTACTAAACAAACGTGGTAGCTTATTATAGATTAAGCATGAAGTATTAGCGTAATGTTCAACAAATTACCTTATTAATAATGCATACCATGAACCCTTATAGTCTGCAAGCGAGGTCCTCACTTCGTGCATAACTAATAGCTTATTATTATGCTTATATTATTATTGTTAACAAAAAAGTTTTTATGTAAATTTTCTTAATTTTAATGTGCTACCTTTTGCGCGATGAGTCTTAAAGTTTAAGGTCGTATTGAATGTGTTTTGTCATGTCTGAATTCACATTAAACGGCTAAGAATTCCTATCACTATGAACTTAAATACTAAGATAGTAAAATATCTCTACATAGTAACAAAATACTTTTAAACTACGCTTCGGATTCAGATCGGATCTGATTGAAAAGAATGGTTAGGAAGATTTTCTAACCTTAAATTTTTTTTTTCTTTTTGTATTTGTTCTTCATCATAAATGTTTTAAAACCTTTATTATGCCCGTGCAAGGTTAGGTTTAGCTAGTGTTACACATAGCTTTAAAACGTGTATCATTAGTACGAAGTTGCGGATAATTTTCGGTCGGGTTATTTTCATGTGAACCGTTATATAATGTATTTAAGACTTTTAGGTCATAAAAATGACTAAACAAAAGACAGCGACATCTTTCTTTAAGTTCGTCACGGGAAAATAAACAATATTATTTTTTCACTTTACAATATTATTATTTTAAAATCGCTACATCGTTTAAAACAAAGTCGCTTTCTCTGTCCCTATATCCCTATGTATGCTTAAATCTTTAGAACTACGCAACGGAATTTGATGCGCTTTTTTTTAGGTAGAGTGAATCGAGACGAAGGTATATAATAAAACTGATAATTTTAGAAGTTTGTAATGTAATGTCGTGAATAAATAAATTCTGTAATATATTTATTATGAGTATTGTACCCGTGCGAAACCGGGACAGATTGCTAGTAATGTATATTTAGCGTATAGAAGTGAAATAGATTAAAAAAAGACAAGAGTATAAATTACTTTAAACAATTTACTAACAAACCAAAAATAATTCTTACTTCGAATTTATCTTAATATAAATCATACATATTGAAGTAAATTACTTACTCAGTTGAGTTTACAAATCCAAATAAATTACAAGTAACGTGAACGTGTATTGCCCCTTAAAGTAAAGAAAGTAAAGAAGAAAAAATAATGGCAGTTAAATTCAGTTTCGCGCGCTTTTGTTTGTTTTTTTTTTAATTTGTTGTAGCCAGTATCACGAAAAATGGAATCTCCTAATATTTTTTAATATTAAGTTAATAACTTGTTATAAAAATATATATATATATATATATTTACTTCTGTATAGTTGGTAAGAGAAGCTAGTGAAAATAATCACAGAAATGTGTAAAATAATAATGTTCACTAAAAGAATAAGGATAATGTTAATGTTTTGATTGAAGTTAAAATTATTTATATAATAACAGACTGTGTAGTTATTATTATTATTTGAACAGCATGGCATCTTATTGTGATTTAAACGATGGTAAGAGTTACAAAGCCGGTTCGAACGCGGTCCGTTCGTCATCGCCAACGATGAAAATGCAAGTTAATTTCACTTTTTTTTGTTTAATCACATACACATGCAATCCACATATTCATATATTCATTCTTATAAAATATATGGATTTTATTATTAATAATATATTTTGAAGAAAATTTTCTCCAACAATTAATGTTTATAAAATAAACTGATCGCATTCAAATAAAGAATTCCTTCTATTTAATATAATTTTAATTATAATATACATGCTATGATGTAATATATAATTACGACTAAGTAAACATCCGATAGTATGACTATATTTTGCATATGACATTTTTAAGATCAGTAGATACTTCTCTTCTCCATTGCCAATCTCTGAGTGGTACCGAACTGGTACCAGGTCCAAAAATAACATTGCAAGGGATTAATAACAATTGAGTTATTATCCATTTAACGCCACCAAATACGGTAAAGCTGATAAGTATCTTAAAGTTTAGGCATCTCGGACTCTTGCGAAACTTAACGGTATATCGAAGGTCAAATAAATATATAATATATTCGAATTCGCATACACTGGTTCTGCTGCACTTAGATTTTCGACTGTACATTTGGCTCGATTTTTGAATGTTTTTTTTTTTATCTTACATTTCTTATTAGTAATTGCAAAACTTCTTTTGTAACTCCTCAATGTCCCCAAAAATGGCCGGACCGTCTTAAAATATTTTTGTAATCATTTAGATTGGGTTCAGTATGTGGTGTTATGATCGGGAAATAAATCATCTTATTTCGTAATATACTTAAGATCCTTTTTAGATATGGTTAACTTATGCTGTATTGTATTTTATCGTACATTATAAAATGAACGAAATAAAAATTATGACATAGAAAAGATAATATACATGAACAATTTACTTTTATCAACATATTTAGAATGTCGTGTTTTTGTATACAAAAAATGTATTTGTTAAGGCTAATTATCTTGTCTAGCGTTCAGTTCAGTAACAGTTCAAGATCCCATTCATTCATTTTAATTTTCCAGTAAAAACACTGTCTACTAACACTACTACTGACCAGGTGATATAAAACAGTAATATGTTTTTGTTCATTGAATAGATATATATTTGTCTAACGCATTACGAATCACTGTAAATATCAATAGTCCATTCTCAAAGAATGGCTTACATCGGTTAGCGATGTAAAAGACGCAGATTCGAATCCGGACACCTTGGGCTATTAACGACACCATTCCTAGCACATGTTTAGTAAATATGTGCAGGGTACACTAAATTGTCCAAGTTTTTGTGGAAACACAGGTGCACTCTCTATTCTGTCTTTCTCCTGTAGACTATCTCTTTCCTTTCCTGATCTCTATCAGGCCCAGAATCTGTCAGCTACACATTAACCAAACCAAGCAGTTAATTATTTCATAGCTTATGCCGGATTTATGTATACATTTTATATGCAGTCGAGGGTGAAATTTGTGTCGACGTAGAAAACTATGTACTGAGTCAGGCTTCCATAAAACCTGCCACCGAGTAATTTTGATACTGAATAATTCACATTATAATTCGCTCGTGAAATATTGACCGTCGGTTTACAGCGATACGCAATTTTGATACGTTTTTCCTTTACTATTGTATTCACTGTCGTATATAAAATCCTGACATTTCACATCCATGCTTTGCATTGAGATTCGATATTCTTTTTACAGAATACACTTTAAAGGAGAGCTTATGTTTTATAGTTATGCCCAATCTTTCACAATAAATAAGTGATTATTTAAGGAATAAAAAAATCATAGAAAAAATATCTTAATATACATATATCCATTGGATTTATTTAACAGATAACTTATATCTTTAATGTTTGAACATTATTTCGAATATGTGACCGCCGCGGCTGGGGCGTACTTGAATCACTCTGGAGGTCCAATTTTCACACACTCTTAGCAGTAAATCAGGCTGATTTACGGCCATAACGCGTCGAATATTGGCTTCGAAGTTCTCAATTGTAATTTATATATGGCAGTATATCATGTCACAAAGGTAGCAAGAGATTAATTATATACACAAAATGAGCTTTAAAACCAGTGGTGCTCGCGTGAATTTGAAGCTCACGATGAAATATCACGATCTTTGGGGAACCAGATACTTCAAACGCCCAACCTTAGTATATATATTTTAAATAGTTTGGCAGGCTAGCCTTATTTCAAATTTGGAACCTGCTTACCACCCACTGACAATGCCGCTGTGAGAAATATTAACCAACCTACATTTTCATTAATGCGCCAATTTATAACGATTTAAATAATTTTATATAGAATCTAAATGTTAATCAAATCGTTTTGTTATAACAGACCATAATCAATATCGAATGATGGAGCTTTGATTGAAAATTATATTAATTTACTTTTTATAAAATAGAAGGACAGGCAGAACACAGGACTGAACAGCTGGCCTATTTAAATTTATTGGTCGCTAATATTGGCGCTGTAAGAAATAAAAGGCCATCTAATGGTTATTGGTCGCCAACATCCATAAATATTGGCGTTGTAAGAAATAATAACCAATTTTCACATCGCCAATGTGCCACCAACTTTTGGAACTACATATAATGTTATGTCCCTTGATAATGCCTAATCACAGATCAAACAAGAACTCAACAATCCTAAGCAATATTGTTTATCAGTAAATAAGTGATGCTTGGGTAGTTCTTGAAACAGCTCCCATAGCCTAGCAAAACTTTGTACTGTTAAAAGCTTATTATAAATGTAAATAATAGTTTCGTTACAGCTACTCGATTCGTTTCAAATGATCAACTAATCAAATTACCGTGTTATATAAATGATATCATCCATTCTATCCACAAAGATCATGTTCAAATATCAAATCATGTTACACGATATTCATATATTGGTAACATGAGCCGCGGATGTGATTGGACAGCTATGATTACATGTTATAAAAACGATCGAATCGTTTTGTCTGGTCATGTATTAAGAGAAACAAAATTCGAAGGATGTTTTGTAAACTTTATTCATTTATATTTTGAAAGCGATCTGAGTTTAAAACGACCTTGAACGAACGAATCCCCTCAATTGTATTCGTGTCCTTGATGTACTATTATATCTCTTTTGTTTACATTTACGTTACTTATCATGTGCTTGTGATTTCAAGGCTTCTATTGCCGATGATTGTCCAATTTATACGATGATGACACTGCGTGATCGAATATAGTTTTGCAGATGATAGTCCGACTTGATTTGGACATTGTTACTTGTCAGATGTTTTTTTTTTATATTTAGTCATTACAAGTGTGTATGTGAATGCATGTGTGAATTATTGATGTGCATGTAGTCTCTGTTGCTGTTGTACGTAATACGAGTATTTTTTTTATTGATCTTGACGTTGATTGTGTTGAAAGGGTCTTAGACTATATGCACAATAGCAGTAACGATCTAGTATTTCTTTGAGCATATAAAAATTGTATAAAATAGCAAAGCTGAGATGACCCAGTGTTTACAACGCTTGTTTTTGAACTAATGATTGTGATTTCAAACTCAGTATACAAAGCATATCTAAAGTTACGGATGATGAAGAAAAACATCGGGTCCTCACGATATTATATACATGTCACAAGGACTGATATTAATATCTTACGTTGTTAGTCAGCCTGCCTAAATTAAATAAGAAAAGCTTAGTGTAAAATCAGAATGAATCAAAATCACATTCACTTAGTCACGGACAGTAGCTGCATATATAATTAACATTACATAGTATAAAACAAAATCGCTTACCGCTGTCTGTCCCTATGTATGCTTAGATCTTTAAAATTACACAACGGATTTTGATGCGGTTTTTTTTAAAGAGTGATTCGTGAGGAAGGTGTGTGTTTAAAATAGATGGGCAATATAGTAAGCAACAGCTTGTAAATTTCCCACTGCTGGGATAATGCCTTCTCTTCCATTAAGGAGAGGGTTTGGAACATACTCCACCACGCTGTTCCAATTAATAATAAACACAAATTAAGCACATATATAAAGAGGTGCTTGCCTGGGTTTGAACCCGCAATCATCGATTAAGATGCACGCGTTCTAATCACTGGGCCATCTCAGCTGCATATATAGTAAAGAAGTAGTGATATTCTTAGAAGTTTCTAACGTGTAGTTTACTTGGTAACAGTATTGCACCCGTGTGAAACCGGGCGGGTGGCTAGTATATAAATCAATGCGAGTTTATATTACGGAGGGAATTTACTAAATAACATCTGTCTGTCACGTTTCCTGGCGCTGCGGTGACTTTTGCAATTTGTCGGCGGGATTAGTCACAGACTCACTGTACGAATTATTGCGTTGATTTGTAAATAGTGACATAACCAGTTTCAGGGATCTGTGTATTTGATTTCGTTATAGAAATTTGTTAATTTTAATCGGGGTAATTGAATGAAATTTAATTGGATGAAATGAACTACATTGGTAACATTGTATGAAAATGAAAAAGGTTTAATTGGTAACAAACGGTAAAACTTAATTGGATTATAACGCGCTTGTAATAGCTTCTCCGGTATGATTGTTGATAAAATATTTAATTGCTAACCTATGTATGTTAATATCTTAATGTTTTCGTATTTATTTGAATTTTTGCGAACATTTTGCATTTTGTACAATGATACATTTTCAGTTGTACATTGTATTACTCGCGTTAATTCTTTAGAAAAATTATACAGGATACCCCTTATTAACTTCACAATCCCCTATCCCTATTAAGCATATTAATTTAACGTTAAATATGTAAATATGTACGGAAAACATAAAATACATGTTTTTTTTTTTTAATTAGGCGGTACTTTTTGCTTTGTATTTATTCTATGACTGATTTCAAATTGAATATATTTAATGTGAATTGGCAGTTTATATAGCATCTTATAATTGCAATAATTACTTAGCAATCTCAGTACCAGCATCATAAGCAAAACGAAAAGCTATAATCGCTTTTAAGATCAACTTCTTATATAATCTTCTTAATTAAAAAAATACAAATTTAATGTATCCCATAAACTTATAATAAAATTTTTATTATTCAATATCAATTTGTGAATGCTATTTACAAATGACTTAGCGTGAACCTCGCTTGCTTAAAACAAACCAAGTTAAGTGTTTGTGTTATGAAATTCGGCCCCATTAGCCGTCCGCTGCGATGTCACTTATCAGCTGATTATATGAAGCAAGTAATTATCATCTTAAGTACTCTTTGATTCAAATTATTTATATGTACTCTTTACAGATACTTGTAGTACTTGATAATGTAAATGATGATGATTAATTAATTAATTATACTGCTACTGGACTCGATATGTGACTTTGTCTAGGCCCAATGGAGTCGAGATACGTCAGTTATTTTCTAAATATTGTAGATCGATTCTTTAGTGCGTTAATTTTATTCAACTACAGGCATAAGTGACATAACATCTTAGTTCTCAAGGTTGGTGGCACATTTACGATGTAAGGAATAGTTAATATTTCTTACAGCGTCATTGTCTATGGATGATGGTGACCACTTACCATCAGGTGGCCCATATGCTCGTCCGCCAACTTATGCCATAAAAAAAAATCTTGGCCATTATGATAAATATTTAAAGCAAACGTATCAAAATTGTGCCATATTAAATGAATATATTGTGTAATGCGTAGTCGAAAGTGGAATGTGTTGAGATCTAAAACAGATAAAAGTAAGAAATGAATCTCGGACTGTACTATTATTTAAGACGTTAATAGGCCTTTTGATTGTAAGTGGCCATACTACTTATAGACATTGTCGCATGAAATTTAAATAAAATCTTACATAGCTAATGGTCCACCAATCTTTGGAACAGAATCAAAATCAAAATAACAAACTTTATTTAAGTGGGCTTTTACAAGCACTTTTGAATCGTCATTTAACAATTAAGTGAAGCTACCACCGGTTCGGAAAGCATATTCTACTTACAAGAACCGGCAAGAAACTCAGTAGTTACTCTTTTTCAACATTTAAAAAATACAATCATATTAGTTATATACAATGATATATGTATGTAATGTATTCTGCCTGGAAGTCAACAGGTATTAATTCCAAGCTTTTTGTATCATCTACAAAATCTTGTATCGAATAATATGCCTTTTTTATCAATGTATTTTTTATAAACGATTTGAATTTACGAAACGGTATAGTTAAAAATGTCTGCGGAATTTTATTATAGAAACGGAACAGAGATGCTATGTCCATTGTCAAACTGGTACACACACCTTCAAGCCTCAACAAAATAATATTTAATATTACTGCTTGGCAATAGAATATATGTGAATGGGTGGAAGTTAATCAGGCAGGCTTCCAAGGAATTTATTGTCTATCATTTCTTAAAGTTGCATCAAAATGCATTAAGTATTCTAATACTGGCACATCATTATATATATGGATTGGCTACTGACGACATTGTAAATTGATCAATATAAGACGTGCCTCAACTTTCTAAATCATATCATATATCATCATCATAATTATATCGTTTAAAACATAATGATGTGATCTGTATATTGGACTGAGTTACCCGATCGGTCCAGTGCTTCTTTGAGAAATGATAAGTCGCGGTTCGATCCCGGTCCCCTGGACTACTGTCTTCACCTGTTTTAGCATAAGCTTGAATTGAAGGGATAAATAGGAACATTAGTAATTCCGAATAATTGGTTGCTACTTTTATTAAAAACAATAAAATAATATTAAGAAAATTTCTGGCTGCGCTGCTCTAATATGGACTGGTGGATTCACACGTGGCAGAATTTCGTTGACAAATGTAAGTTATCTAGCGATATTTTCCTTCAACGCTCATCTCGAAATGAATTATAAACACGATGAAAGTGTTGATTGCCCGGGTTTGAACGCGAATTCATCGGTTAAAATGGACGCAACCACTAACTAACCACTGGGCCATGTCGGCTCAAGCGGATGATGGATGATAATTTCACCGTTTTATATATCGATTGAGATTAGGTCTTTAAACGTGCGAGGCGATTTATTACAGCTATTATATCGAGCTCATTGCGATTTCAATCTTGTGGTCTCTGTAACCATTGTATTTACATATTATCTCGTTACACAGCTTTTGTTTTTTTTTTTTGCCTGAATAATCGCTGATTCTATATATATTGCATGTAATTTTAAATGCAACTTTAATATATTGAAACGAAACCATTGGAATTCAAACGAAAAAGCAATTAACGTGAAATATATATTGCCTAAGAGATATGGTCGACGAGATTAGGAGCAAAAAGCTGAAACTCAACTCAACTCAAGTTAAATTCCTTGATTCAATATGAATACATTACTCTTACTTATTGTTAGTCAAATCTACCGGATCAAAAAAGAAAATACTCTGACCTGAGAAGAACCGACGAGAGAAACTCAGCGGGTCTTTTTTTTGATTATATGATATAAAAATACTAATTGTAAAATATATTTTCGTAAACAAGCGTGCCTTAATATGTTGTTGGTGATTGTGTTGATGTCTGAACACGTTACATATAATTGAATGTATAGAATGAAAATAAACTTTGTTGGTAGAAATTGTCTCGTGTGAACATCGAAATAGTTTCGGTTTACGACATCGCCGTAACTTGTGAAGTATTCGCATTTGATGTATTTCTTTTTACCGGAACTATAGCAGTGAGATACCTTCGCATCGTAAAGGGATGCCAACAGGGGGGATATGACATCTTACATTTCAAATTTGGTAAAGTATTACCAAGAATATATATAAGGATACCACCATTGGATAAAGTTTTGGTATTTCCCTCGTTAAACAACAAATACCTACGTATCCTTGGAACAATATGTCCTTGGAACAATCCTTCGGCTTTTGGCTTATTTTAGGCGATGTGTGGAATTCGGTCAGTCGGTCTCAATGTCGATTATACAATGTGCTGTAAGAGAAAAGCGCTAGCTTGCGTCATGGACGGCTGTGTGCAAAACGCACACGACACACACTAAATATAATAATTTGTTTAGTACACTGTCAAGTGTGCTAATTGGTGAATAAGGTTACTGTTACGATTTGCGAATTATTTTGAAAAGGTTTCATGACGATTTGAAGACTATCAAATTTAGTCTGTGTTCAACGAAATAAAAACTTCTTGGGTAAATAAAATTTAATATATGAAACTCTTTAGTTACTATTTTTCATATGAGACAGACTATTCATCTTAAAATAATCATTACTAGTTGCCGCCCGCAGCTACGTTCGCCTTTTACAGGTTTGGTTGTCATGTGTTAGGTAAAAAAAGTAGCCATCAAATTTCATCAAAATCGTTTCAGACAGATAGAATTACTTTCTCAGTTATAATACTAGTATAGATTCGATTGTGAATAATTAACAATACTTAAAATATCGAACAAGTACCTTTCCAATGAGATAAAATAAAAAATGACGTTTCAGAAATGATTGCCACAGAGTATATGAATTGAAATTGTTAAAAATATCTTTATTGATTCTATATTCAAGTTGGTGTATTTTTATGATGATTAATGGTTCGCTGTTGTATACAGCGATCTCGGCGTGCGGTCAGCTTGCTTGTACACTTTCTCCTCGCGTGTACCGTTAAATATGGCGACGATGTTTATGTACACTGTGTATCATATTTGATCCGCAAACTTTGTACAACGTGTCGTGGGAATTTGCATTTTCGTAGAATTCTTAACAAAATGATGTGTTATCTTCGGGGTTTCATTTTAAACGTTATTGAGCTATGTTCGATTAAACAACGTTTTATCTCTGTCTGTCATTATTGATTTTAAACTCGATAGAATAAGACACAGAGTAAAAGTTTATAAATGTGCCACAGTTGGGCTTCCTTTGAGAAGGTTTTAGAGCTTATTCCACTATGCTGCTCTAATTTGTGTGGGTGGTTATATATGTCGCCGAATTCAATTGAAATGAGATAGATGAAGGTGTCCGCGGTATTTTATTTCACGACTGATCACGGGATGTTTGATAAAAACAAATTAAGTACATGGATATTTAGTGGTGCTTGCCGAGGCTTGAAACCGCAAAAATCGAGTTAAAATGAACGTTTTGTACCCACTGGACCATGTCGACTCTCTCAGAAGCACTTAGAATAAGACACGAAGTTGCCTAATTAATATTCTTCTATAGGCACATTATAAAAATGTCTTGTGTCGCAACGGTAAAATGTTGAGAACGCCTGAATCCTAACGGAATTATGCGGATTCAATTCCAGCCCTATTATGTGTTTAATCTGTTTATAATTAATCTCGTGCTCAGCGGTGATGAAAACCATCTTTATATCGTAAAGTATTATTTTTATTTAAAAATAAATGGTTGATACAAAGATGAGAAAAAGGTACCGATCTGTTTTGATTCACATTAACAGTTGTCAATACAAAGACGCAGAATAATAATAATAATTAGTATTTAAGAATAAATGTAACATAATCATGTAATTGTTAAAAAATCAATTAGCAATAAAAATATAAGAAACAAATCTCTAAAATTTTCCATATAATTTCTGGTGATTAGTAAATAAGAAGAAAGAATATTCCTCTAGTGAGGACCTGGTAAATATTCCATAACCCTTCTCCAATATTAGTGGTGGATACACAAGTGGAATAATTCCATCTTATACAAAACTAGCGACCCGCCCCGGCTTCGCACGGGTACAATTATATAACATCACAGTAGTAACTTCTAAAATTATCAGTGTTTCTTTACTAAGTTTTCCATGTATTATATATAAAAACCTTTTTCTCGAATCACTCTACCTATAAAAAAAACCGCATGATAATCCTTTGCGTAGTTTGAAAGATTTAAGCATACATAGGGATATAGGGACCGAGAAAGCGACTTTGTTTTATATTGTGTAGTGATGTAGTTCGAACAACGACCTTTTCGTTTACTATAGAAATATAATATTGTTACTAACTGTTTTTTGAAGTCGCTTAAAACATTGTTGGAAGATTTAGCTAATAATTGCCTATTATGCTGCTTGCATCCGATTGGTTGTGTAATTAATGACTACTTATATAGTATAGTACTATTTTATAGACGTAATGTTGCCGTATGCCGTAAACATTGACTTTTATAACAGCTAATGTTGCGCTGTTATTAATATTTGTTGCATAATGGAATTTGTATTCACACGCAGGTTATTCATACGTTACTTGTTGGTTTACTGGCTAGATAGTAAGGTTAAAGATCTCTAGATTCTTGGTTCAAACCTCGGACCACAATAGTTCAGAACTTTTGACATTTTTCTTTTCGGATATCAATGCTATTGGATTACATGAGCAAGGTAATGCAGGGTATCTGTCTTATCGCAAATAGTTATGTACTGTAAAACTTGGTGTTCCAGAATGAAGTTGTATAGTAGTAGTAGTAGTAGGAGAAGAATGATAGTTTTTGAATATCGACGATTCAAAAACGCTCGATTGTGAAATTTACTTGAATAAAATTGATTTGACTGGAAGGGCGGAATAAACCAGTGATATTAGAGTTACAAGGGGCATTACATCTTAGACCCGTGATTGGTGGCGCATTGGCGCAATTTATATTTCTTACTATACCAATCTTTATAGGAAGTAATGAACAAAAAGGACTACTTCACCTGACTAGAAATATGACATATAGGTATATTATGTGTACATTTACCTTCAATTGGCTTATATGTAAGAATTAAGATAGAATCAGTAAAGCAATTCTGTAAGATTATATATGAAACTTACAGTGTAACCCAATCGTGAAACATACTCATTACAAAGTTTAAAACAAAGTCACGTATCGCTGTCTGTCCTTTTGTACGCTTAAATCTATAAAATTATGCAACGGATGTTGATGCGGTTTTCTTTTAATATATAGAGTGATTTGAGAGGAAGGTTTTTGTATGTAATACATGGACAATTTAGTAAAGAAACACTGATAACTTTATGTCCCTACTATGGTAATATATCTTATAAATCTTAGCACCCGTGCGAAGCCGGAGCGGGCTGCTTGTAAATATAATATATTGCAATTTTAAATCTAATCATTTGAAGCACCAAGTAAACGAAAAACTTTGATAATGATAAACAATTCCTAGTTCCCTTGAGATAACAGTTACCAGTTACATTATAACAAAATACCTTCAGATAAATGACAAAAATTATACATTACATCATCATGAATGTTTGTTTTTTACTAATATTCAAGTGCATTATTTTTAAAATCTAATCAAATATTTAAAAATAACTCATCAACTCGATTAGCTACAGTTAACTTGAGAATTCAACGCTCTACATCCAAGGTCCGAAATTATGACACGTTGGAGTAAACAGAGATAAAATTGGGGTCACTGTATATTCGAAATCATTAATCTACGCTCCTCTATGTGATTAAATTTATTGTTTATGGTTTAGAGGTTACAATTTATAAGCGTTAGCGGAGATGTATTTACTTAGTTTATTTTTTTATTCAAGGTAAGTAACAATTTACCTTGATGTCCGAAAATCCACAACAGCGCGATTTCTTAGACATTTTCTGCCTCGCACAATCACTTTTTGGAACCAGCTTTCGCCGGCGGTTTTTCCGAACCGATACGACATGGGAACCTTCAAGATATGAGCGTATTCCTTCCTTAAAGGCCGGCAACGCACCTACTAGCCTGTGCTGCAGATGTCCATGGGCGGTGGTTGTCACTTTCCATCAGGTGAGCCTCCTGCTCGTTTGCCACCTAATGCATAAAAAAAACAATGATATTAATATCGTGAACATCAATATCCTAATATTGTAAATGCGAAAGTAAGTCTGTTTGATACGCTTTCACGTCTTAACTAGTCAACCGATCGTCATGAAATTTGTACACGTTGTCTGGGGAACCGTAACGGATAATCGGAGTTTTAAAGTAAAAAGTTTTCCAACGTAGAAACTTTAAGCCTCATTTCCCTAAAGCACTATTTTATCGCTTCAGCTCTTCTTTCTTTCTACTGAGTAGTTGATTTTAATCAATCACCGATCTGCAGTTTAGCTCAGTTTTATATAAATGTGTGTATGTTTATATATATGTAAATTTGACAATTTTTACGAATCAAATTTAAATGTTTTTTTTTTTGATAATAATTTAAGTATAACAATAAACTAGGTTATAAAAAACATTATGACTTTTTTTTACATGTCAAATTTATAGCCTTCTTATTTTGAGGTAGGCTCATAAAATTATCCGTAAAAGGAAATAAATACTAAATTAAATGCAATTGTCAAGATTTAATAAAAGTGTACAATGTAGCACAGTATATAGATTTAAAGTATGCCGTTTGAAGTAGACCGCTATATAATAATTGTTATGTATACCGCCTGCTTATGGCTTCACCGGATCTCTCATTGTCTTGTTACTTACACCATGATCTTTTCGAGTTGTACTATATGGCTATTAATCGTCAAATTATTCCATCACTTTCGGCATCCCACAAGGATCAAGGCTTAGTCCTATTATCTACTACATCTTTATTAACGATGTTCAAACAAAATTACATACTTTTAGACATTTTATACGCAAATTATTTTATATTGGATTCAATCTCTGATAGTATATATATCTAATAGTATTTCTACATAGTGTGAGGAGAAATCAATGCTTCATAACCCTAATAGCTTTCATATAAACTCATCCATCATCCTCCTGCCCTTATCCCGATTTTATTTGAGGTCGGCGCAGCATGTCTTCTCCTTCCATACTTCTGTGTCATCTCACTAGTAACATTTTTTCTTACCAAATTGTTTTTCACATAATGTATTTATCGTTTCTTTGGTGGTCCTCTTCCTCTATGTCCATCCACATCCATGCTGAGGGCTTTTCTCACAATATGTCCCACATTCCTCCGCATTACATCCCCTTACCATGATAACCGCCTTCCACAAAATTTCTCGGCATAGCTTTCATAAAAACTGTACTCGTAAAATAAATCTTACAACTACGCATATACTGTAGTATATTTATGTATTAAAACAATTAATAATTTTGACATATAGGCAAGGCCTTTAGTGCACTGATTGAGATGGTAATTAAAAATGTCTTGGATTTTTTAAACTTTTGTTTAGCTCTATACTTCGCAGTATAGGGTTCAGTGGTTTGAAGTCCTCACTACGATGACAATATCCTAAGAATTATAGGAGTTCAAAAACGTGAGGGTTTTTTTTATGAAGATATTTTAATAAGAAAAGCATGTAAATGTTTAGAGATATTTTGGACCTATTATCTTACACTAAATCATTAATAGACAAAGCAAGTTAACACAAACGATAAGCTTATTACTCAAAACCACATATCATAACCTTATAATTGTAATTTGTTTAAATTTTTAAGTGGTTTAAAATATACTTTTTTTAAAACAAAGCTTGTTGAATGACTGTCACATTTTATTTAACTTTACTATTTTTGTTTAACTATGAATAATAAATAATAATAATCATATGTACTTAATGTAGTATTAAAGACCAGATAAATGAGCCGTTGTTAAATGTTACCTTGAAAAAAAAAAATCTTATTTTATATCCTATTTTTATCCGTAAAAATAAATGTATTTTTGTGTATCACCTAGTCTAGTCTAGAATTAAAAATATTTTTTTTACAAAAGTTTCCGCAATATCTTACGTGTTGATGTATATTTCAACAAACAAAAACAAAAAGTACGAAAGTAAAACTCATTGTAAAGTTAATAATTTATTTAAGCTTCATAAAATATAAAAAATCATGTAGATTTTTTTTTAACAACTGGATACTTCTCTTAATATTAAATTTAAACATATATTTTTATTGTTTAGAATACTATTTTAATTTCAAATAAGTTTATCGATTATCGGTTCGAAATTTAAATTCTACAGAAAATATAATTTTGATATAACTTTGTCTCATCCATTCTGTATATCATATATTCTGTTTGAAAATCTTGTATCCAATAATATCGCAAAATCTCTTGAATTAAAGTACAAAATTTAGGTAAAATCATTATCTTGATATAAAACTTCATTATCGGAAGCTGAGGTCAATGCAAGATGACGGTCTTTCAAAACTTAAATGGCAACGCTGTAGGAACCATCTTTGCCAATGAATTGCATTTAAGATTTAGTAATCGATCCTTTGAAACGGTTCATAAATATGATAATGCGCGAAGGATGAATTGAAGAGTTAATTACTAAATTTAAATATCGAATAAATTGTTTGATACTAAAAAGTTATGTCTCAATAATGATAATGTAATTATGGAAATATAAACGATGTGAAAATTTTAAAAACAAAATGTCAAGGTTGTTGACCTCTAGAAGTTTTATTTTAGCATAATTTTATCTGATCATTAAGTATTCTAACAGAGAGATGGAATGCAAATTTATGAAGATGCTTAAAGAGAGACTTTGCCTATCAGTCCTTCATTTATGGACTGTTGATTCGATCGTCATTATAATTGTATTATTTATATTTATATCTATATTGATTGTAAAAACTGCATGCTTTTATATCATCTATTATTATAACTTCTTTATCATTCATCCTCTTGTTAGTCCTTACATGAAGACTGTCTATTTTTTTGCATGTTGTAAGAGATGAAAATGAATGAAGAGATGCTTTAAGTAATTCTTTTGTTGATATTAAAACATGTTTGATTAATGTAAAATAAATGATTATCTTTTTTACATATAAAGGTAAGAGTGTGTCAGTCTTTGATCAAACATATCAAGTACTAAAGGTTCTAAGTTTAAAATTATACGAGCGTGGACAGGGAAAGGAGTTAGTTGGTCATAGGACTCAGATATATGTATGTCTGTATGTATTTTACGTTTTTACCATACAACTGTATTTTTGGCATATATGTACATATATATAATCATATACATAATTATTATTATTTTTATAAATTAATGTAACAACTTTGTCGATTTCTTTAATAAATGGAATGAAGGCAAAGGTTTTCATTCCCATGACAGACCATCCATATTTTATTATATTCATAAAAAAAAAACAAAAATGTTAAGATTAAAGATAGTAGAAGATATAGTGGTAGCAACGTATGAACAATTGAATTAATAATATCTTACCTTGGTTAATTCAATGAGCTTACATTGTCGTTTCACCAAAAACCAAAGGAGTTAGGTCAGGGTTCGACTTATCAGCTGTCTACTTCAAACACGTTGCCATATTTTGGAGTATCGACTACATGATCGTGATTTCATTTGTTGTAGCATTGATTAGTTTTATTGTTAGATAGAATGTGCGTTACCTTAAAATATTAACTATTCAAATATATAAGGTCTGACGGGATTATTTATAGGTATGAAATAACGGTTCGAAACATTCGATATTTGAAAGAAGAACGGACCGTTAGCATTTTTTACAATTACATACAACCTCCTTTCTTATTACACTGCAAAAACCCAACGTTTCCTCATATGAAGTGGGGGTATATGGGACTCAAGGGCGCTGATTCTGGGGAGATAACCAATAAAAACAACAGTCCAACCCATTCCGTTTCTTCGGGAAGTGTCGAGGAATCGAATGCACATCTTACCGTTAATTAGTTACCCCCTAAACAACATTTGTAAGTAAGATTTCTTATATATATTGAGCGGATTTTGTTTTATGAATATTTTAGTTACTATATTTCATAATAATATGACTTATTTTTTTAGTTTAAAATAATCGATTCAATTTGATTATGTCAATATTACCAAAGTACTAGGAGTATTTTGGTTTTATTTTCTTTATAGAAAAATAATTATAGTTTGCAATCGTTTCGCGTGGAATTTATTCAAACTTAAAGGTCTCATTTCATCAATATCGATTAATAGATAGCTCTAACAAAAGCATACAGACAGATGTTCATATGTAGATAGTTTCGATTTAAAATTATACTAAAATAGATATGGCAGATAAAACGGTTTATCGAGTCAAATCAATATTTTATTGAGTCACGACTTCTGTGAGCGTTCTTCGTACGTCATGTCAGAATCATGACATATTACTGCTTTGATTTGGCTATCGCGTTTATATGACCAAATGAAGAAGTTCCATGGTTTATGGTAGCTTTGTTCTGCTTCACGTGAAAATGTCAGATTATTTGAGGTCAACTTATTGTTTACTTTATTTGACATTATATTTGTTGTCAAGATAACTGTTCGTTAGTGGCCAGTTTTACGGTTGATAGGGCTGTCATCTGTATAAGGGGTTTGAGGTTAAAGAGTTCAAAAACCTTGGAGTTTTGAGTTTCTGGATGTCAAAGTATCTTTATTTATTATTAGTTGTCGGTCGCGACTTCGCACGTGTATTGTGTTAGGTTAGCTATCATATGTTAGGCAAAAAGTAGCCTTTTTCCTTTTTTGGCTTGCTTGGTATTTTTGTTTTTTGTTGATGTTTGCTTTACACCAAATTTCATAAAATTCGCTTAATTGGTTTGGTCGTGAAAGACAAATTACGATGATGATGACTTTTGTATACTAAAATACTTAATGTTTTTAATGAAAGGCATCTAATGCTTTTAAGTAATAACTAGTACTGTTACTCAATAGTTTAAGGATCGTCTACTGTCGTTAAATTCGCAGTTTCGATCTTGACCCCCTTGGCTGTTATCGTAACCTAGTAATCTCTACAGATGTTATGTAATATTTGTAAATATTAGTTCCTCACATTTGAAATTAGCTTTTTGTCGTACCTTTGGTGAGGAATTCCAAATTCAAATTTATAATTTTTTTTACCTGGTACATTTGAGTTTTAAATACAGTCAGCCATTTCCTATTTTTTTTACCGTTGTCTTTGTATTATTGAAAAATGATGATTGCGGTAAATTATTTTCAATCAACAAGGAATAATTTTCATTGGATTTTCTTGCTTTACATTGACATACATTATCAGCTTGTAAATTTTCTGCCTGTGAGGGGGGGTTTGAGCATATACGCTGCTCCAATGCGGGTTGGTGAATAAACATGTGGAAGAAAATCGTTTATTAGTTACATGCTGGTTTCCTCACGATGTTTTCTTTCACCGCCTAACAATATATGAATTATAAACACAAATTGAGCACATGAAAATTTAGTGGTGCTTACTTTGAACCATAGCATCCATTGATTGAAATGCACGCGTTCTAGCTATTGGGCCGTCTCGCCTCCTTGCTTTCGAAAAGGTTAAAAGTCGTTACTCCCGCGCCAGAACTCTCCGATTGTATTAGATTCGCCGTCCAATTCGATTATGAGCATGTAGAAAAAGAGATGGCACTTATATTTGCACACAGAATTGTGCGCTACCCACTTGCTTAGTCTCCCTTCGTAAGGATCTTTTTTGTTTAAATGCAACTTGAGTTGAGAATTTGCCTCAATCTCGTGACCACGGCATGTAATTGTCAAAATATAAAAGGTATGGATAACTGAGACGTATAACTACGTACAATTTATCAAGATTACTAGCATTACAAAATGGTTATAAATGACAAGTTCCAGATAAACTGATTTATCTTTAATTGCTGTCCAAGAAAGCTGTCGAAAATGACCTTTCCTCGCATAATAGCCGGAGATCGAATCGGTCTGATTATTATTATCAACATTTTGTTTGACAGTTCTATATCATTCCATTGATACGTTGATTTGTGATCGGGTAAAGCGACTTGATTTATTTGTAAAGTGGTTGCGGTTTATTACTTTAAAACCAATGAGAATTTTGAAGAAATCAGGCAAGCATTTATTTGATAATAAAGCTTTGTGCAAGTCCACCTGGGTAGGCACATTCGTTAACCAGAATTTGTCCAATCCAAACAGCAGAAATCAGTATTGTTGTGTTCCAGCTTGAAGGTTTAGTGAGTCAGTGTAACTATTGGTACAAGGATGGCGGTTACAATTTCCATCTGGTGGCCATTTGCTTGTATGTTTATCTTTATTATAAACGAGCAGTTAATTCAAAATCTCGAATAAAATGTATTTTTTTAAAAGTGGAATCTTTGCTTATTAAAAATATGTTTAAAATTCATCTTGCATCTAATATAATGCATAATTTAAAATGATAATCAGTAAAAACGTCAAAAACTTTTTAATATGTCAGAGAGCACACAAGCAATGCTGAATGAATGAAGTATGCAAGCGAAGTACAATACAAGATAGATTTTAATTAATGGTATCGGAAAGTTCACAATCTATGTCAATTAAATATTAGGATTTTAATTTAGTGTACAAAAGTGCACTGATATCGTATGGATGTAAGGTGCACATATGAGCTATTCGTCATTTATATGGTTGAAATCGAGAGAAACGAATTCCTTGTTCACTAGTAAACAGTTTACCGGTAGATAATTTTTGGTCGCAGTTTGGCGTTTGACAGTGTAACACTGTGATAACTCGGAAAGCACATGGAAAGTACTTATATAGCTTGTGGGCAATTTGTTCGGTCGTGTATGTTTGGGGTTCCAGTCAGAAATTATGTGTTCAGCTCATTTTTAGTTAATTTTATTATTTATCCGATCTGTCCGAACTTTGTTACATTTTACTTAAGCTTACAACGAAATGAACGCAATAGAAATATAACCTGCTTTTATTTCAAAGTCTGTATTTTGTATTTTAGTGTATGACAATCTCCATCAGTGTTCCATGAGTGCTCCATTAGAGTTTTTTGCTGAATATGTTCGTGTACTTTATGTTATCATATGTGTTGTATTTACATATTGCATTAGTCAAGTCACAGGTTTCAGTTGAACCAGTTACACCAGCGAATGCTAAATAGAATCTGAAAAAGTCTGTGTAGCTGCGTAAAATATAGTTAATGATGCATTTGTACATATACATTTATATATTAATTAATTTATAAGGTTACGCTTTTTATCAAAGATATTATCCGGCTTTGCGTAATAAGCCTTATCTTTTAATGTCTTTTTTTAACATAAGATTCAAATTTATTAAAGGACAAAGGTAAAAAGATCTTCGGAATGACCGGAAACTGGTTGGTTAATGAGCCAGTTTCCGGTCATTCATTTATTCCGGTCATACTAAAATGTAGCAATACAATGTATTGTATATGTTTATCAATATAATAGCTGTTGAGTGGGCGATTCATTCATTCATCATCCTAGACAGAGGCGAGACTAAAGTTCTATATTGGCAAGGTAAATTTTGCCAACCTTCAGTTACAAAATTTTTTCCCGTTTTGAACTAACTTATTTAAATAAAGTAGATGTTTATATATACTTTTTTGAAAGTCAAATGTTAGGGTACAACTAGTTCCGACCGCTGTGCCACGTTGACATAATTTTTATTTCTAAATATGTATAAAATTACTCATTTTATTATACTACATATTATCCAGATCTAGCGACTTACTAGATTTTCACTAAAATGAAAAGTGAGAGTTAGAATCCAGTAGTTTTACACTAAACTTTGGAGGCGCGATAACTATTTAACCACGAGGCTGAATGCTCACGTTGCGAAGCCTTACTCCATTCCTGAATCCAAATTTATTTGCACAAAGCCCTGCAATCCTTTTGGTAGTTGGTAGTTGCTAGCTTCTATAGCCATATTATTAGAATGCCTGAGTTCGTTTGGTTAGCAAAAAATAATCGCGATTTTCTTTTGTCAAAATAAAACTGTCTTGCAATCCCGTGCCTCGGAGAGCAAGTGACAACTTGTTTACGCATATATTTCTGTAGTATGCGTAGAAAAAGAAAAAGTAAAGTAACAGCCCGTAAATTTCCCATTGCTGGGCTAAGGCCTCCTCTGCCATTAAGGAGAGGGTTTGGAACACATCCCACCACGCTGTTCCAATGTGGGTTCGTGGAATGTACATGTGGCAGTATTTCAATGAAATTAGACACATGCAGGTTTCCTCACGATGTTTTCCTTCACCGCCGAGCACGAGATGAATTATAAACACAAATTATGCACATATATACAGTGGTGCTTGTCTGGGTTTGAACCCGAAATCATCGGTTAAGATGCACGCGTTCTAACCACTGGGCCATCTCAGCTGATACGTAGAAGATGTCATCATTTAATATCCATCAGTAATATCGAATGTCTACGCGAGAGTTATAGCGAGGGCACACCGACTTATGATTAAACATGTGTGATTGCTTCAGGCATACGACGTTTAAACTAATCATGTGATGAATATACTTGTACCTCACCTAAGGGCTAATGGACGTTTAATAGTATCTTAATGTACTGTTACAAAATAAGATATTATCGTAAATATATTTTTATAATAATTACGTCAATCTATGTCATTTGTACAGTTTACAAAGGTTCTAGCTGTGTGCCCGAAGGGATGTCCTGTTATTAGTATCCCTAGTCTTTGTCCAAGTATTTAATTGTAAGTATAGCTGTTCCTACGTCGTTTTATTTACAATTTGACCGTGACCAGAAATTAAGCCCTAAAACAAATAAAGGTTAGATACGATAAAATTTCTATGGATGATGAATCAACGACTGATTCGTAAGATTGTCTGTTTGTCAAACAGTCAGTTTTATTTTAATGATTAGGAATATGTTTATAATCTTTTATAGAATTCGTGTTAAAGTTGCGCTGGAGCTTTTATGGTGCAAAAGTCTCTGCGTAAGCACAGGTACAATCTTCATTCTTACCTCTCATAATTCGACAGGATGGCCATGCAATATCAACGAACATGTTCAGGCATCTGGAAAAATTGTTTCTAATGTTGAAAGTAAACACTTTTTCAATCTACTAATAACAAATTTCTAGGGCTGCAGCTTTATCAAAGCCAACGTGCTCTCATAACATGCGTATTAGGTACAGAAATAAGAACGACACGAATTATGACTACTAGAACGTAAATGGGTACCCGTGCATATCGGATAGACGTGTATTAAAAACCGGCTATGCACCTGCAAGCCCCAGCGTTGCAAATGTCCATGGGCGGTGGTAGTCACTTTCCATCATCTGAGCCTCCTGCTCGTTTGTCTCCTATCACATAAAAAAAATAAAGATTTAGATTTTCCACTGCGTCATATTCCTCTGGTTGACGTTTTTTCCATTTTGTCCATGTATTAATAAGTATGAGACTATGCTTGCTAGAGACCGTCCAAAACATTTTCACCATCAACGGTTGACACTACAACACTACATGTACCCCTATCTTTCCCATTAAGATATTTTCCAAATATCAACAAAAACAATGATATATACATATTAGGTGTTGCGATCGCTGTTCGTGATACAATTATGAATGATTATGCACCTTTCACTCGACAGGTATACAGGTACACTTCGATAATATATCTCAATCAACTTCAAAGGTATTAGAATAATTGCATTAGGCTCTGAGGTGATACTTCGCAATGATCATTATCGGACGTATGCGTGTAATGATAATATTGTAATGACATATGAACGGTAGCTAATGATCTTTTGAATTTCGCAAATCTATTGCAGGGTAAATATTGTAATATGTCGTAAAATAGAACTGTCAAAATAAAATGTCTCGCTCCGCTTCTGTTGATTTTGGTAATTCTTCACTCTCAATCTTTTCCTTGTAGCCTCAGGAACTTTAATATCATTATTGATGATGAGGCTGATGAGGAGGTAATCGACATGTAAGCCTTGCTTTATTTCACTCCTCATGAATTACAGGAAATATTTTTTTTCACATTATTAAAATTATTCTGGACTAACTGTGCCCACAATCTTGTACGCGTTTGAATTTAACAAAAAAAAATATTGTAGCCTATATACATATATGCCTATATGTATATGTACCGTGAATTGAGTAAAAAAGTATATGTACCTATAGATAGATTATCCAATAAAATTGGAGTGCCTTTTTGTAATATTAAAATAGCCCTTTTACTCAATGCACGGTATATATAGTCCAGGAATTTAAGCACCAAAAATCGGTCCGCTTTGCATAAAATCCTTCTACGTGGTTTTTCGATTGAATCAAAATCAAAATCAAAGTATACTTTATTCAAGTGGGCTTTTACAAGCACTTTTGAATCGTCATTTAACAATTAAGTGAAGCTACCACCGGTTCGGAAAGTAGATTCTACCGAGAAGAACCGGCAAGAAACTCAGTAGGTACTCTTTTTCAACATTTAAAAAAAATACAGTCATGTTAGTTAATTTTTAAGTTAATACAATTATTAAATTAATATATCCTGCCTGGAAGTCAACAGGTATTAATTCCACGCTTTTTTATCATCTACAAAATCTTGTATCGAATAATACGCCTTTTTCACCAATGTATTTTTTACAAACGATTTGAATTTACGAGACGGCAAAGTTAAAAATGTCTGTGGAATTTTATTATAGAAATGGATACCTTGCCCCAAGAAAGATTTATTGACTGCGGAGTCGGAAACTTGGCGTTATAAGCTTATCCTTACTTCTAGTGCATATACAATGATTATCACTGATTTTATCAAAGTTATCAATGTTACTGTGAATATACATGATATTGTTGTAAATATATTGTGACGCAACAGTGAGTATTCCTACACTGTTAAAAACATCCCGAAGAGAGTCTCTAGCTCCAAGATTATAAATAAACCGAATTGCTCTCTTTTGTAAAATAAAGACAGATTCAATGTTTGCAGCGTTACCCCAAAGTAATATGCCATATGACATAATACTGTGAAAATAACCAAAATAAATTAAACGAGCGGTATCAATATCAGTTAGTTGTCTTACTTTTCTAACCGCGTATGCTGCGGAGCTGAGTCTCCCTGTTAGGGACGACAAATGGGGACTCCACTGAAGTCTGGAATCCAATTCTATTCCCAAGAACACGGTAGTATCGGCTACATCAAGCGGGCCACCGCTTAAAGATATATTATAATTTTGCTTTCTAACATTGGGTAGGGTAAAAACTACACATTTTGTTTTTTGAGTATTCAAAACAAAATTATTTATATTAAACCAATCTTGTATCTGTGATAAGGCACCGTTCACATTGACATAGTCAGTTTTTTTCCTGTCAACCTTAAAAATCAGTGAAGTATCGTCAGCAAACAATACTATATCACAAATACCTTTAACAAAGAAAGGATGATCATTTATATATACTAGGAATAGAAAGGGACCCAAAATTGAACCTTGTGGAAGAATTTTTAGCGTAGATCCAGTAGACTTTATTCCATTAATGAAAACTTGCTGGATTCTTTGACTTAAGTATGAAGCAATGAGATCAAGAGCCCTACCTTTAACGCCATAATATTTGAGCTTATAAAGAAGCGTCTCGTGTTCTACACAATCAAATGCTTTAGATAAATCACAGAATACTCCAATAGCATTCTGTGATTTCTTCCAAGCATCGTAAATATGCTTAAGAAGCGCAATTCCCGCATCAGTTGTTGATCGACCTCTTGTAAAACCAAATTGCTCACTATGAAAAATTTTATTTGTACCAAAATGGATAAGAAGTTGATTTAAAATATTTTTTTCGAAAATTTTACTTAAAGATGGGAGTATTGAAATAGGCCTGTAATTACTGGGATCGCTCCTATTTCCATTCTTAAAAAGTGGTAAGGCTTTACTACATTTTAATAAGTCAGGAAATGAACCCGTGTCCAAACTCTTGTTAAAAATTACTGCTATATACGGAGCAATATCGTGTATGATGTTATATATGAATTTTACCGAAATGCCCCATACGTCGTTAGTTTTTTTAATATTGAGTGTTTTAAATACTTTTATAATATCTATTGCAGAAACTGTTTCAAAAGAAAGATCAATAACGCATTTAGAAGCATTAGCATGTTTATTTAATAATCTAGCTGCATCTAATGTAGATGATTTTAAATGAGATGTTATTTTATTAGGTATGTTATCCAAAAAAATTTCAAATAAATTTGCAACTTCCAAATCCGAATTTGTGTATTTACTGCCTGTGTTTAACTTGATTGGTATACTTTCCTTTTTAGGTTTTCCACTAACACTTCCAATAATGTCCCAAGGGGCCTTTATTCTATTATCGGAAGTCAAAATTTTGTTCTTTATGTATAAATACTTAGCATTAATACATACTGTTTTAAATATTTTGGAATATTTATTGACATATCCTAGAAAGGCTTCGTTTTGATTCCACTACTTCATACCATATAGGTCGTATAATTTATTTCTACTTTTATATATACCAATAGTAGCCCAGTCACTAAACTTCAATTTTGTATTATTATAAAATGATTTCATTTTGAATAATTTACATTCTATTAATATTAATTCAAAAAATGAATTATAAAGTTCATTTGGATCTTGTGTCGTTAGATCTAAATAAGCTAATTTACACGCAAAAATATCTTTAAAACAGTTTACTTTATGAGCCGTTATTGGCCTGTACATTATTTTTTTTGAATGAATAATTTCTTTGTGTTCTAAAGAAAACTTATGACCACAGTGATCAGAAGTTCAATTATAAATAATTTAACTTCTGATCACTGTGGTCAGAAGTTTTCTTCATTTCGGGCATTGGGAAAATTCATATATTTCACAGTCACAAAAAACATTGTCAATAGTTGGTTATTCGTGTTGGTTCATTAACTCGGTGCGTTAAATTAAATGACCTAAACAATGTGACTAATCGAACACTCAGCGAAGTAGCTTTTAATAAGTCGACGTTAAAGTCGCCACATACAATTATATATTTATTACTTTCGCTTATCTTTTTAAGAACATCCTCCATAGTGGTCTCTAATAAGCAAAAAACTCCCGATGGGGGCCGGTACACGCATACTATAATGTACTGCGGAAATTCCACGCAAGATAATTCGATAGTACGTTCGACAGAGAGAGCCACAATATCTTTTCGAGATTTACAAATGATATCATTCCGTACTAATATTAATGAGCCACCGCGAATAGCATTCCCTCTTACGAATGTACTTGACACTATCTATCTATCTATGTCAGAGGGTGCCTCCTAAGTATAAAACTCCGAGTTTCTGTCGCCCGTTTTTTTGCATATATCTCGGAAACGATAGGTTTGACATTAAAAACCGAAGAAATCTTTTTTGTAGAAAACAAAATTTCTTACCTTTTTTATACCAAACCTTTCCCCCTATTGGTGATATATTCCGATATATTTAAGTAAAATAAACCAAATTTTTTGTTTTTGTAAAGTAACTCAATAATTTTTGGAGATACGAAAAAAATGTGTGAATTAAAGTTGGAGAGCATGATATTTCCTACATATTTTGTATAAAACTTTTTCTTGTAAAATTATTAGTTGCTGAGTTCTAGCTGAATAAAAATTGTCACCTGGAATCGAAAATCAGCGGCGAGTGGTATTACGTTACTCTGGCATGCAAACAAACAGTAGAATCGAAAAATTTTATCATGGAGACGGTAACTATTATATTTATCGTGAAGGGAGGGAAATGAAAGATTAAAAAGGAAATTTTGCACACTAAAAATATTTTAACGAATTATTGGAAAAAGGAATGAAAATGTATTCATGTATCCAAATTCATTGTCATTTGCGCGATATAAGTCGCTGTTTACAAATCAGGATTACAGAATATTAATTTAAGATAAGTAGAAGGATTTTATGTAGAGCGGATATCTGAAAATCTTGGACTAATATACCAAAATAACATTCTTTTCAATTTTTGTCAGAATGTCTATCTGTTTGTTCCGGCTAATCTCTAGCACAGCTAGACTGATTTTGACGGGACTTTCTCTGGCTGATAACTGATATAATAAGGAGTAACTTAGACTACAATAATTTTTTTTGTTAAATTCAAACGCGTACGAGGTCGCGGGTACAGCTAATAAACTATAAAATAAAAATTTTAACAAAAAGAAAAACCGACTTCAAACAAAACACTATTTTAAAACAAATGAATATGCACGAAAAAGTAATAAAAATAATTGCGTATTCAACATATTTTTTAGAGTCTTCCTAAGTTAAATGAAATGAAAAATATTAGACTACTTAAAAGTCGATTAACGATTATATCATGTAGTTATAATTATTGTTATATTTGGAGTTATGTTAAAATTTTTATTTATTTTTTGATTTTAAGTGAAGCTGATGTTGACTAACTATTTTTTTTTAATATGGATAGATTAAGCGTTCCGTTTATATGAGTCAAAAACTACTTCGAGGACAATTTCAAAGGAGGCTTGCGAATAAAGCAAAAATAGACTTTCGAAAATGCGGATTTAATACGTCACGCGGCGTAAACTACAAGGATCGCTCGAAAGAGCTGTAATCGAACTCAGCAAAAAAACTTTGAAAAAGACCAACTATATTTCGTACATCATATGACATCACATCACGTACACAAAATTTGATTAAAGATAGTAAGAAATTCTGCCCCATATCGCACCCTAACTGCGAGCCGTATAGGAGTTCCATCACTACATAGTATAAAACAAAGTCGCTTTCTCTGTCCCTATATCTTTAAATCTACGCAACGGATTTTGATGCGATTTTTTTTTAAAAGATAGTGTGATTCAAGGGAAAGGTTTGTGTATATAATACATGAACAATATAGTAAAGAAACACTGATAATTTTAGAAGTTTGCGATGTGATGTCGTAAATAAACAAATTCTGTAGTATATTTAGTATCAGTATTGCACCCGTGCGAAGCCGGGGTGGGTAGCTAGTTGATTATAATATTCGACTACGATAATTACATAAACATAACCACATTACGGAAGGTGACTCAAATATCCAAATAACCTATAAATAAAAGATTCGACCGAGTATCGCTAACGTGCTCCTCAGAATTGTTCCGTTCCCTTCCGTTCCGTTACTTTGTCATGGATCCTGTGCTCAGAACCTTACCAAACTTTCACCAAATTACCCTTGAAGTATATATTTTATAATAAAAAAAGAATTATTAAAATTGGTTAACGTGATTTTCAGTTATTCACCTATTTGTCGCGCAAATACATAATGCAAATTTAAGACTTATGTTGTTTTCATATGGATACCATCATCGGAAAAAAATAAAAAAAAAATGGGACCCCACGGGAAGCACTACCTTTCAAACAAAAAAAAATTATCAAAATCGGTCCACCCAGTGAAAAGTTATGAGGTAACAAACATAAAAAAAAAAAATACAGACGAATTGATAACCTCCTCCTTTTGGAAGTCGGTTGAAAAGAAGCAAAAGCTCAAGCACGTAGGATCATTCGTGTTTGACTCTCTTCTGCCCTCACGTAGCTCAATATAGCTTTCATTTCTCAGCCTCTCCCCCCCCACACCCTATTTAGTGTGTGAACGCCTCCTTGGTATCAAATAAGCCATCAAGGTCATACCACATCCGTGCCACTGACACACGATCCAATTTGCCAAACATTGATCAATTAATTAATCAAACATGAACTATTTTTTTTAAATATTTAAACTTCTATTAGTTTGTATGATATGTAAACCGAGCTACTCTTTGCTGAACATAGATATTATATATTTTATGGTCCTCTGTGGAATTTGTGTATTTGTTAATCGATCCTACAAAAGCCGTTGGATGTGTTTGGATGATATATTATATGACACATTGTAACACCTCTTCACGCGCGGGCGAATCTAATTAAAAATAAAAGATATAATATGAGCCAGCCTTTATGTCAACGGAGGTCAATAAATGAATGTCTATAAATAATATGTTTTTTTTAGAACCAAAAGTCATGTGAATGATATTGATTAGATGTACGAGTATAAATTGTACGAAATGTGAATGGAAGATTAAATTTTAACATTAAAAAAAGCTGTGTAAGATTTTCCTTTGTCATTCCACCATTTTGATTATACATATTTCTTTAAGTCTTTTAGTCATTATAATATAAATGATTTTAATGTGAATAAATATATTTAGATAATATGTTTACTTTGTTGTATGACCTATATACGATATATTTTGTATCGTATTAGTATATTTGTTACTTCCGAAAAAATAAAGCAGGCGAATAGAGTCAGCTACAGCTAATAAATTTAATAACATACAAACCGTTATACAAAGTCTTCTCTGAGCATTACACTCATCTGAAAAAATACCTATTATATTCCTTGTTTATTGGTCATGGTTTCATACCGACACATTTAGTAGTATATATATTGATTGTTTAAAAAAATAGCATTATACATTATGTATATATAGGAACTACCCATCCCGGTTTCCCAGGTAATTTATACAACTTTTAATTGAAGAACAAAAATAAAAATGAAAATTCTTGTTACTCCTGGCTAGGATTGTTGGAAATCTCAGCTTTTCTGTTCTTGCACGGGCATGGTATCATTTCTATAATAAGATTCCACAGTTACTTCTTCCTTTGCGTAATAACAAATAATTAAAACTGAAGTCACAAGAAAATAATAAATACGGCATATTAATCATTTCAAGATTATATTAAAGATAAATAGAATAGACTTAGTATTTAATGATTTCTGGACAGGATAAAAAAAAAATTAAACTTCTCTCCTTTCCTATATATTGATCAAAATCCATTGCGAAGTTCAAAAGAAAGATCTAAACGTAAAGACGGCTGGAAGCGACTTTATCTTACTCTATGTAGAGATTACGTACATTCATGGTATGTTTAACAGATTAACACCATTGCAACTCTTCGTACTACCGTGTCGCGTTGTGACAACGCCATATTGAGGGCGTTACGGCTTGTTTACTGCAAATGCAACGACAGTTATCATTGTGTTCTTGTTTATATTACACGAAATGTCATCATTTAATAAGATGTTGTAAGAATTTATAAAACTATTACGTATTAGGGTTGCAGGAAAGGAATAAATTTGGAATTATTATGCGTAGATTGTGAGATGGCTCAGTGGTTAGAACGCGTTCATCTTAACCGATGATTGCGGGTTCCAAACCCAGGCATGCACGACTGAATATTCATGTTAATTTGTGTTTATAATTAATCACCGTGAATCACACACATCATGAGGAGACTGGCATGTGTCTTATTTCATAGAAATTAGGCCACATGTGTATCCCGCTAACCCGCATCGGAAGAGCGTGGTGGAATATGTTACAAACCTTCTCATCAAAGGGGGAGGAGGCCTTAGCCCAGTTGGAAATTGACAGGCTGTTGTTGTTGTTGTTGTAGTATGCGTAACTGGTTTTGGTCGATTATTTCCCGTTGAATATACATTTGGTACCGGTGGTAGCTTTACGTTTAATTTAATTGTATAACAATTCAAAAGTGGCTGATGATGGCGATGATACCAATCTTTTCATCAATTAAAAGTGTATTCATTTTTCAGACATACATTATTTTATATTTGTTGTCATATATTTTATACGTCTTCTATTACGCTCAAATATTGTTAAATAAGAAGTCAGTAGAATACTTCAAAAATTTAAGATAAATGATTGTAATAAGAATGTTGTTACAAGTAATTCCATTTGATGATGAAAAAGTACAATCTAAAATTATTTTCCGCTCAAGAATATTACACATTGAAATGCCAACTATGTAAGCTGTTTCTGCTAACGAACGTCAGTTGCGTAGTTTTAAGCATTTTCCTCAAGGCCCAAGTCTTAAAGACCCAATTAATAAGCAATTCGTTTCAAAACCGCGCGCTGCTCATCCAAGAATGCTTCGTCAATTTGATCTTATCGTTAAACATCTTGGAATTATTAAAATAATTACCAATTAACACTAATTTTTTTTTAAATTTAATTCGACATGTTAAGATTTTATTTTTTATTAGTTGTTCAGTTAAAATTAACTATGATAAAGTTACGTTACGAATAATGCAAGCTCAGTAAATCTTGGAGTCTTGTTAAAAAATTTTGTCCGTATTATATATGTATATTAATAAGCCTTATTTTACGAGATATTATTATAGATGTTTCAGACAATTTCTGATGAAATTAAGACAAATAAGTCATCATCATCATCCTCCTGCCCTTATCCCAATTTTATTTTGGGGTCGGCACAGCATTTTTTCTCCTTCCATAATTCTCTGTCAGACATCATCTTACAAGTAATTTTCTTACTAACCATATCGTCTTACACAAACTATCCATCGTTTCTTGGGTCGCCTTTTACCTCTATATCCATCCACATGCATGTCCAAGGACAAATAATTAAGTATCAATATCGAAATAGTTGGCCTTTCAACTAGGGATGTAAAAGTCACAGATTCACTCTTCACTAGTCACTCTTGGGCTATTGCCGTCGCCGCTTCTAACACTAAGTTTCAAGTTTAATGGAGGATTAAAGCGATCTGTGTTTAAAAGAAATGCATTCTGATTGATATCAAACGAATGTCGACATGGGACACTACTTTCCAACCTCTAAAACTCTGATCGAAGTCAGCTTAACTAATTTGACATTCGTTGACTTGAAAAACGCAATAGCCAATCAGCCAATGTTCAGAATTTACTTAGATTATTATCTATAACTTCGCAAATCATTTTTTGTCATTCCATTTGACGCCAATTCAACGATAGGGAAATATTATAACATCTTGGCTTCCAAGGTTGGTGGCTCATTGGCTATGGAAGAAATCACAGGATTATTAATTAATGATTTGTTTTTCCAGGGTGGAGGGCGCCGCGAGAGCGAGGCGGGGGGTTGCGCGTGCGGCGCGCGTACCGTCCCCCCTGCGCCCGCACCGCCTCATCCGCTACGCGCCCTCGATGACATGCCGCCCGTTCTCAGGTTAAAATTTAGTTCAATAATGTCTTAACCGTTAAGAGATAAAGATGATAAAATAAATTGTTTTTGCATACATGTCATTATGTAGCGACAATGTTGAACTCACTACCGCATCCGTTACTGCGAAGTGATTGAAAAAACATTTTCTGCCGTCTGTAGTTCGTACGTATCGTACACACTCATCTCCCATCATAAAGATTTTGTATTTGAGTACATATAACGTCATTTTTACTTTTTGTTATGTTATAGGTTGGCGGACGAGCATATGGGCCACCTGATGGTAAGTGGTCACCATCACCCATAGACAATGACGCTGTAAGAAATATTAACTATTCTTTACATCGTCAATGTGCCACCAACCTTGGGAACTAAGATGTTATGTTCCTTGTGCCTGTAGTTACACTGTATTTCATTTAATTTAAGTTTAAGACTCTTTGAACTTTTATTTTGTATTATTTATATTTCTGGTACAGTACACAATACAAATTCTGGTATAGTAGTCTTAAACAAAGATCGACTTTAATAAAACTACTAAAAAGTTAGAAATTATTATTTGTGTGTCCAAAATGGGATTTAAATTATACATCGTAATGTATTTTGCAATATACACCACAGTCCGGAAGCGAGCATACGAATGAATAGAATCACAGTAACAAGAAACCGCACTCGGAATTCCGCGTATGGAAAAGACATATTCCGTAACCCGATGGCATTTGACATCGTCGACTATTAAGCCATCGTCATGGTGCATTCTATGGGTCCGCTTAGTCTTGCTAAATGTCCATTGTTATGTCATTTAGAAATTTTATCAAGTTATGAAATTTCGAGTGACACATAGATTTTTTTCCACCTCAGTTTCCATTCAAGAAATTATATATTTGTTTTTTACAATCTCAAAACGAAACGTTTTTCGATATGATTTTTATCAGTTCAAATAAAATCCAAAAGAAGAAAACAAGAGTTATTTTCTTCAAAATTATTAAATATCATATACCTATATACATAGGTCCAATCGCAATGAAAATTCACACAATAGAACTTTATCTACATTTATTAAACGTAAATAAGAGTTACGATTAAAGAAAGCTATTTCTCTGTACAATAATAAATTGACCACATTGGTATTTGAATGCAATAAAATTAAAGGAATGTTCCTTTACTTTTATTGTTTAAAACAAGTAGCTAGAGAAAATTACTCAAATTCTCAGACGACACCAAGAAGCCATTAAAGAGGTTAAAGTAAAACTATTCGCATTCAGGAAACAACACATAAGGAAACCATACTTTATTGCACGCTTAGTAAACAATATGCCACAAGTCTCAAAGAAATCCTAAAGGAGAAAGGAGCGCTGTTCAAACAATGGGCAGTTCTTCAACCACGGCGTAGGAATTTACTGATTCATTTAGGATTTCAACCAATATGCTCACGCAGTTACCACGCATCTATTGCATTGTAATAAGAGTTATTTTTTCAAATCTCGTACTGTACATGTTTGTCGATGTTGAAACCAGTTATGAGGTCAACGACTTGACAATGACTGGAGCGATTTCGCATGCATCGTGCGTATCTAGATTTAATACATGATGGTAATGCTTGCACTTTTTTTTCAACGCGAACATCTTGGCAATAATGTACGTCGTGATCTTATTTCATAGATCCACATTGAAAGCTAAACACAGAGCAATGCGGCCTCCTTCTGCATTGGACAGGTGTTTGCAAAATAAAATTATGTATGCTCGACATGCAAGAGATGATACGATCAGGAATCGCTTATTGTATCCATTTTATTGTATGTGTAGTTGTTTACTGGTATAATGGTTTAAAATTTAAATATTTATTGTAAGTAGTGTTGAATATAAGATCTTATAAATTAATTAGAACAATTAATTTTAACCTTTAAAAAAATAGTTTCTATTTTGTTTAGAAACGAATATTACTTTATGTACTTTAAATCTAAGCAAATATTAATAATGCAGTCAATTAACTCAAATATATCGAAATATAGTAGTACTCTATAGTAAAATATATAGCTCTTAATATTTTAAGAATACTTTTAAATAAATAACATTCGAAAATATTTTAAGAGACTACATAAATAATATATTTTTATTAATTCATTGATGTACTCGTAATTTAAATCTCATAATATTAGTAAGGATCTTCACTATTGGAATTACCTAATAGTTGGTTATTTTTAGGTCGAATCCGCTATACACGGAGGAAGAAGAGCAAGAGGTGGTGATCATCGTGGATGATGACGTGGCGGAGGGAGATTCGGCAGACGCACCTCGTGTGCCTCGAAGAGCACCCTCCACCTCTTCAGGTAATATAACAACGACGAACAAATACTTCGCACATGTATCTTTGTATTAAGGCCAAGGCGTTCATTGTTATGGAAACCAATTTGCTTCTCTACACAGGACTTTATACTCTCAAGTGTGTTTGCAAACAGAAGTACAGTACCAAGATTCTCACCCTCATAACCCATTATGATGGCAAAACCGATAAGAGGGAGTTTAATCACAGGAAAATATGTTTTACGATATTTCGTGGCACAGGCACACACATTTCTGAATTTCAGATTACGCTCTAGTTTCGGAAGAATGTCAATAACTGTTTTTGATCCAACCCCAGGGTCTTGAAATCTGTAGACTTTTGAGTGATGCTCTAAAATGACGAAGCATTTGAAATACAGAACCATTGCAACAAAATTCAATCTTGAAATTATTGCATTGAAAGTATGATTTAATAAAAATAGTTCTATATACAAGCATCTAAATCAACGATCAGTCTACTTAGCATCTCGAGAATTCCTTCAGAATGTTTTTGATAAAATTGTAATACTTACAGTTGCTTCACAAGATATTCTGCAGAATTATTAAGTACTTACAATAATATCGATCTTTTTGATAAAAAAAGTAACCCAAACTCAAATTACTTTATTCAACGTAAAAGCATTACACTTTCTTATTAATGGTCAAATTAAACACTACCACCGGTTCGGAAAAAGGAACACCCCGACTTGAGAAGAACCGGCGAAAGAAACACAGCGGGTTTCTCTTTGTCAAATTAATTAGATTCTTATTGTTAATATAGCACAGGAAACAGCCAGGAGGCGATCGTTTCATTTGCAAGTTGTGCTATAAAACATAAAACATAACACCCAGTTTCCCACTTTGCAAAGTTAATACACCCTTCCTTAAGCACAGTATTCGTTTATATAAGATTACACAGCTGTTTTTAATTGCACCCACTAAATAATTAAAGCTTATGTCAATAAAACATTTATAAATAAGGCATATTACTCAATACGAGATTACATAAAAATAAAAGAGCGTGGACTTATTTGTTGGTATTGATTTCTTTCTAGGCAGGATATATACAAATTTAATTGTAATTTCGTGGCAAAGAGTAGTGAGTTTTTTGTTGTTCTTGTTCTTCTCGGTGGTATTTTTACTTTGAATACAACACTAAAAGTACATGATGATTATACTACTACAGGATGGTTCAAAAGTGTTTTCTTTTTTTTATGGAATAGGTTCGCGGACGAGCATATAGGCCACCTGACGGTAAGTGGTCACCATCACACATAGACAATGACGCTGTAAGAAATATTAACTATTCCTTACATCGTCACTGCGCCACCGACCTTGGGAACTAAGATGTGATGGCCCTTGTGCCCTTCAAATCGGAACACAACAATTCTGAGTACTGTTGTTTGGCGGTAGAATAACTGATTAGTGGGTGGTACCTACCCAGACGGGCTTGCACAAAGCCATACCACCTAAAAAAATGCATGAGCCATCTTTAATTAAAAATGTTTTAAATTAGATTTTGTTTAATCGAACATTAAAATATATTAAATTTCGAGTTTGCTAATGTTGTAAATATTTTGTCGTAGTTTTTTTTTATCTGTCACCTATATCAGTCGTAATTGATAAATTAATGGATTTCGTTTAACGAAATGAATTTAAATTTGGAAGATGAATTCGTGATTCGTGAATCACGTTTCAATTTAACTAAGACAATAGGAATATAATCAATTAATCTTTTTTATTTCTTTTCAATATTCCAATGATTGATTAATGAATATAGAATTGCTTTATATTGTAGAACTATTACTGTATCATTGTCCTTCGGAAATTGATCGAGAGTAAAAGCATCCGTTTCAAGGTCATCGCGAGCTGGTTGCGCGGTGGCGACCGCATTGTGACCTTGATTACTCAATTACCTGACTAGTCCAGATACTTTGTAATGGCTTGCTAAAAATTATCATTATTTGATGACTTTATTAAATGCTTTTCATTTGTATTACCTTCCTGAAAGAAAACTATAAGTACACCAAAGGGCATGAAAAATTTACTAGATGTACGTTCGGAGAAGATTGAGTTTTTACATGATAATGACCAACGTCAGTCGGTTTTGCAGTGGCGGATTAACAAATCTGCCGCTAGTAGGCTATTAATTTTTTGCCGCCCCTACTTTTTTTTGCAACATCTATGATTTGCGTTCTATCGTCCTCATTACATCGATTTTGTCCGTTATCAGTATGATTATAAACTAGGTGATATTTCTGTCAGTAACTAGATTATTTAGCCAACCTGCCATGTAGTGACGAGTATACGGATTACGGACGTAATGTGTATACTATAATTATAAGTTTTTTTTTTATTTTCGTAAAATAATATATTTCATCATAATTTGGGATAAATTTGCCGCCATAGGCTCCAGCCTACTTAGCCTATTGGTAAATCCGCCACTGCGGTTTTGCATTGCTTTTATGTAATAGGGATAGCAGTAATTATCATTAAGAATTCAATAAAATTCTTGTTCACCCTTCCATTTAAGCGAAAATTTTCCATTAAAAGTTGGAAGGACAAAACAGTTGCGTCGAACGTTAATTTTTGACTTCGTTGAAATATCCTTAGGCCTTTGCTTTATACACGTTCATTACAACAACGTTGATAAAACGAGTAGACCCTGGTTAAGTGTTTTCTTTTACACTTTTACTAGTACTCCATGCGTCGTCAACAGCAATGTATAGCAAAGAAAACAAACACACTTTTACTTGGTGGTAGGGCTTTGTGCAAGCCAGTCTGGGTAGGTACCACCCACTCATCAGTTATTCTACCGCCAAATAACGGTACTCAGTATTGTTGTGTTCCGGTTTGAAGGATGAGTGAGCCAGTGTAACTACAGGCACAAGGGACATTACATCGTAGTTCCCAAGGTTGGTGGCACATTGACGATGTAAGGAATAGTTAATATTTCTTACTTCGCTTCATTGTCTATGGGTGATGGTGACCACTTACCATCAGGTGGCCCATATGCTCGTCCGCCGACCTATATAATAAAAAGAAAAAGTATTCAAAACAATGTCTCGAACTCAAAAATAAATATCTCGCAAAGTTGAATCTAATAATACATCTTAATCACGTTACGCCTATCACCATTTCTGATCTTGATCAGGTTGTTGCATAAGTAGATCAATTATGCAATTAGTTGTTAATTCTGTTTACAGTTTCACATAGGTGAGATCGTATGTCTGGCGGCTACCTTATTAGATGTAGACTTCTAAGTTCCCCTGGGTTTAAACTTATTTGGTCATGTAAAAAGTAATTCGATTTTCAAGCAATATGGATTTTGAAAGTTGGTACTTACGCATTTCAAAATCCCGTGTCCGTTTCAAACTACCAACTTAAACAACAAACAACAACAGCCTTTAAATTTCCCACTGCTGGGCTAATGCCTACTCTCCCTCATGAGGAGAAGGTTTGGAACATATTCCACCACGGTTGTTGGAATACATATATGGCAGAATTTCTATGAGATTAGACACATGCACAGGACACGCCGAGCACGAGATGATGTATAAACACACATTAAGCACATGAATATTCAGTGGTGCCCATCTGGGTTTGAACCCGTAAACATCGGCTAAGGTGCACGCGTTCTAACTATTGGGTCATCTCGGCTCTTTATGAAACAAACGGTAACTTCCTTGTAACAGTTCCAGTCTTGATATCATCATACGATTTTATGAGATAGTGGTATAGTTTGGTTTTTATGTGGCAGGGTATGGCAGTGGAGGCGGTAGTCACGGTCGGGTGTCACCCAACTTACCAAAGAACGAGCAGTTCGAGCCAGAGCCGGTGAGACGGCTCTCCGTTTCGGACAAGAACGAAGGATCTCAAAGCACATCGGACTCCGACGGCAGTCCATCGTGCACCATGTCGAGGAGTTTGAAAGAGGATATCAGAGCGTGTTTGGGAGGATGCAGGTAAACAATAACTTTCAGACAGAAATATTTCCCATGCATGACAATGATGAAATTTTGTACTGTTAGTAATCTTGAGGTGATTTATAATGTTATTTATTCATAACATCATTGTACATTGATATTTGTAATTATTATCCCAATGTTTAAACGTTTTAAAATGAAATGAAACTTACATGCAAAGTACAATTAAAGTGGTAAATAAGATCTTTTTTCGTGTGCTGAATATGAACGATAATCTTCTTTACCGATCGAGAATGAAATATTGCGTTGAAATGATTTGATGTTTAGATTCAAATGGTACTAAGAGTTTAAGACTTGATAAAGGAATTAATTTGTAAACAGACGAAGTTTTTCTTACTCTGGTTGTACGTATTGGCATTTATTCAGGTTTTTGTGCTATAGACAAATTCTCTTCTTTAGTAGGGACTACACAGAAAAGCCTCCCGTTAGATGGGAGAAGGATGTGGGCCATGTAGTAGAAGCCGCAATTCGAGGCGCCGGTGGCATAAGCGCTGCGAGGGCTCGTCTTCACGCAGCCTTACTCGCATTGCACGAACCACCAACGAACCGCGGACCAAGTTTGCCGTACTGTGGACCCGGAGTCCGACCTGGTGACGTCACTATGATGCCCAAGAATCAGATGTCTTTACTGGTAAGTTATTTCTTTAACAAGTTGTTGTAACAGATGCGATTACAAGAACAGCTATTGAACTTTACGTTTTAAGGTTCAAAGATTTCGAATTGTGATGAGTTGCGTTTTTTTTTTGAAGATGGATGTCGTGTATGTTGTTGGCTAATGATGATATATAACATAATGTAATTTGCAATGCAATGTTTGCAATGATGAAGTAGCATCATTAAATTTATTTCAGCACGCTTCTTGTAATCAATCATGTGTAAATTTCTACGCAATAAATAAATAAACAAAAAAATGGGACGATCACTTTTTACTTTTGTAGTGGATTGCGAGTTATGAATCGTTATAACTACGTGGTATGAAACAGCATAATTCAATTACCTTTTGTATAAAGCAAGGATCGTTAAAACTTCAATTTCGCTCCTGGATAACATCCAACGAAAAATACGCTTTGGGAAACATAAAAAATAATAAATAAAAAAGTAATCTTGTTCGTTATGAATAGTTAGTAGATATTTTTTTCTTATTTAAGTGTTTTTTTTTATTCCGTAATAAAAATCACCTAAGGTGAACTAATAGCCTTAAAGTGCCTTAAAGTTTACTTGGTAATAGCTGAGGTTGTCCGTTGTTGGCTCATACGTATCTTGAGCGGTGATGAGCCTTGGAGTCCACAGACTCAAACCCCAACTCATGTAACTATTCGCTGAGTGCTCGGCAATAATGAACAATATTATGAAGAAATCCACTTATATTGGTACCTACAAAAAATAAAACATACCGTTTACCTTTTTTCGGCCTATGTGACAGTCACAATCACACTGATCCGTTTCTCCTTTATTGCGTAAATAAAAAACAAACAAAACACTTTCACATTTATATTATTAAGTAGAGATAATCACAAACGCATTTATCTTCTAGACGATTGCCTCATTTCCACTTACAAAATAGCAAATTATTTACCGCTTATCAGTATTTATTTTGTCGGAAACCAGTAATTTTGATGTTCATTTCAAAAGTCCATTTCATTCAAATTTTGATGAGGTTAACAGAATACACATATAGTCAGGCATTACAAAAGTTATGGAAACATTCAAAGTGTGTAAAATAACATAAAAATGGTAATAGGTTTTATTAGAACATTTTAATGAAAAGTTGTCATTTCTTTGTTCAAAATTTACTTGAAATTCTATCCATTATTTTAGGAAAACGGTTTACTTCGCAATGCGGTGTTTCTGCTTTAATTACAATACACACTGTCGAGCCCAACAATTCTCCTTTAAAGTTTGTTAAAGTAAAATGTCAGCATGTTTTTAAGCTATACTTTTCAAAATGTGATATCATCAGCTATGTGTCACGTACACCTGTGTATAAATATTTTTTATTGGGTCACTAAATCAAGTCGATTTACTTTACCAAAGATTTTACGTTAAGACTTACTGTTGCTATTGTCGTCAGCGTAAACTTCACTAATAATACAACTTCAATCATTGCAAACAGTATACGGAGGTACGTTTGCAGCGCTTGCTCAAGCGATGTGGCTCGACACAAGAACCCAAACAATTAATTAGAGGAAAGTGTAAATAGGCTGGACTGACATCAAAAATGTTTAACGAACGGTTAGCGCAGGTAATCTGCTCCTGCTTCTAAATTGACGTACTATTGTATGTACACTGTAATTAATGATTTGAAAGTCTTCATTATTTACAGTAATTACAGCAATTAACATCGGTTTAAACCTAATATACAGTGCGTGCCATCGCTGTTTTTAGCATCGGATGTTAAAATAGACATATGTAAATGGGAGAATTGATAAATTAAGTGCGTGTCTACGTGTAGGTGTTTATATGTGGGGAAGATTCTTATGCTGTCAATTCCGCTGTCGTTCTCTTCTATCTCGAGTATGAGTATGAAAATGGAAATAAATTAACAAAAAATATAAAAAATAAATATTATTTATATTTTTTGTTTATAATTATGATAATAATGTAACAAAAAACATATATTAATATAATTAACGAAGTCCTTTTCGGGCGACCTTACCCTCTTTATTTTTCTACTGATAGTGTTTTTTTATTGTTTTAATTCAAACGAGTTTTCTTATGATAAAGCCTTTATTATCATTTATAATAGTAATGCCACTGCTGGGCTAAGACGTCCTCTCCATAAATGAATAGGTCAGAAGTATATTTTTTATTTATTATAGCATCACAAATATAGCGTACTTAAACAGTAGGGTTTTTTTAATTGAAAGATTATCCATCTATGGTAAATTGAAAGTACCCTAAGTTTTTTCACTCTATTTACCAAAGAGAACACCATAAACAATTACCATACAGTTGCGTAACTTCTAAGTCACGATACGATCTAAACTCCGTTCCCGCAGCTCTAACGAACAACGATGTTAATCTTTATTTCTCGTAATTTGCATTAGGATTTAAGAGTGAATCTTTTGTTTCTTTTAATAGTTAAAAAACATTCAAGGCTCTTTTGTCTTTCCTATGTTCTATTGAGAAAGCGAGTTTTTTGGTCATGTACTCATTCGGTCTTGATAGATTTGCAAACGTATTGACTGCAGATAAAAAGGTGTAATTATCTTTTGAGATTTGAATTTTCCCTGTAAGTACATTGGTAACAGAACTGTTTACTCAAGAACGCGCGGTTCTATTCTTTAATTAAGTATGAAAATAAATGAAATTTATACAGTTAAATAATGTAAAGTACCCTCTGAATTTTTTTTACTGTTGTTTGTATAATCTGCCTTATATGAGATTATTTTATTTACATTGTACTGTTACGTAACGCAAAGTAGCAAGAACCTACGGTTTATTATTGCAGAATATTTTTTCAAATTATTTTTTAACCTAATCCGTGGGACCCACGATCCAAAGCTCTCTGTCGTTTAACAAATCATCATCGGCTCGAGATTTTGGCTGAGTGGATATGTGATATGTTTTATCCTATGTTACTATCGACCCACCCCTACTTCGCAAGGGTGCAATGATGTGACATCACAGTGGAAACTTAAAAAATTATCATTGTTTCTTTACTAAATTGTCAATAACTATAAAAACTTTCTTCTAGAATCACTCTATCTATTAAAAAAACCGCATCGAAATCCGTTGCGTAGTTTTCAAAGATTTAAGCATACGTTGAGTTATATGGATAGAGAAAGCGACTTAGTTTTATATAGTGATTACATGTACCGTCGTTACTTCTGATTTTCCATAACACAAGTGCTTTAGCTACTTACATTGGGATCAGAGTAATGTATGTGATGTTGTCTCATATTTATTAGTATTATTACAGGACACAGGGCAATACATATGCGTTTTATATTGCTTTTCAGTAAAATCTATAATTTGAAAAAATAAAGTTAAAGTTTGACATGAAATTGTTTAGAAATAAAGTTTTGATAAGTTAAATGAGTTTTTGTATGTGGTTTTAGATGTGATTTTGCGGAACCCTAATTCGAATACATAAAAATGTATCTAGTGTCCAAGAATGTTTAAAAGCTATAGTGCTTAAGAGATTCTTCAGTCTAGATACCTGTCTCGTTGCTAGAGATTACGCGTCGTGAACAAACACTCAACGTCAATCAACTGAAGAGTACATTTTGCTTTTAAAAAAATATATACATATGTGTTGGTAAGGTAATTTCATAATAGGATCTAATGCCATCGCTGATTATAATGCAATACTTTTTTTCTTTTAATTATAATTGCAAAGATTTCAGTATCTGTCCCATTTTCTTGTGTTATATTCCGCTACGTTTATAAACATCTATACATTGTATTATTTTTTTTAATGATTATACAGGCATCGGGCAAATGAGTCACCTGATAAGTGGTTACAAGATCTCATAGATTATTGCTTACATCGCCAATACGCCCCCAACATTGGGAACCAAAAAGTAATGTCCCTTGTGCCTATAGTTACACTGGCTCACTCTTCAAATCCGACAACAGAGTGGAAAAAAAGAAGTATATTTTAATTTGTGTTATTCGTATACATATAATATAATAACATATTCATATATATATATATATATTGACCGTATATTATAATTATTTAGCGTCTTCATAGGGGTATAACAAATTTCGAGCCACAGAGTAACATTATTAAGTACTGAATTATTATTTTTTAGTCAGCTTCCCGATAACAATGTTGTCTTGAAGGCCATTCTACATACAGTACTCATTTAGTTTCGAAAAATGTGATAGCATAATAAATACAATAAAATATTATATTATACAGATGAGTTTTGTTATATTCTTGTAGACAAGATTAAACAAACATAATGCTATAAAAGTTAGTCTAGTTCTAAATGAATAAATTCGTTAGTTCGTTTTTATACGGGTTCTTGCTTAAGTCTTTAATTTTTATTATTACTTTTTATGCAGTTTTATTCTTTAATTACATATATTTTTATATAAACTAAACAATATTGCTATAATTCGACTAGATTATATATTTCGACTAGAATAGCCTATAAGCTTTTGACGAGTCCACATTACAATAATATAATAAAATTAAAGATGAGATGCTTCAGTGGTTCGAACTCCCCTGAATGTGTTTTAATTTGTTTTTATAATTCATTTTGTGTCCGGCAGTGAAGGAAAACATCATGAGGAAATCTGTGGCTAATTTTAATAAGATTCTGTGACATCTACCGACTCCCTCCTTCCTTCCCCTTAATAGGGAGAGGTGGCCTTGACCCAGTGGTCTATATACAGGATTTTATTTTAGAACGTTAAATATAAATTTACGAACATGGCTCTACGGTAATCTTTAAAATTCTTACTATGATAATGACGATGTTTTATCTGAATATTTTTTTTACCATTCTTTACACAAACTAAGCTGACTTCGTATATTTCATTACAATCGAAGGAATTAAAAAATATTTAAAATAGACATTTCTCAATATATCTACTTATGTATATGATACAACAGTATTCCATCTCATTATTTACCTCTACTTTATTTTAGTACTAAAGATTCAATTGTAACTTAGCTGACATCGAATACGTAATTTTATTTTATAATGTAAACTCGACCTGGATATTGTGCTAATTTAACATTTTTTACTTCTTTACTACTCTTGTGATTGGAATAAACCAAAAGAGATCATAGAGCAAGAGTGTGTTACAAAGACAATCTCAATCTCGCTTACAGTCCGATGGGATGGCAATCCGACACGAACGATATGTCGGCGTTGTAGATATTTAGATTTTTACCTTACCTTTATATTAACATCTATTGTCTTGACCTGGAATTCGAGCCTGCGATGATTATCTGCAATCGTATAACAACAACGACAACAACAGCCTGAAAATTCCCACTGCTGGGCTAAAGGCCTCCTCTCCCTTTGTGGAGAGGTTTGGAACATATTCCACCACGCTGTTCCACTCCAGGTGGTTGAATACACATGTGGCAGAATTTCGATGAAATTAGACACATTCAGGTTTCCTCAGGATGTTTTCCTTCACCGCCGAGCACGAGATGAATTATAAACACAAATTAGGCACATATAAAATATAGTGGTGCTTTTCTGGGTTTGAACCCGAAATCATCGACTAAGATGCACGCGTTCTAACCACTGGGCCACCTCGACTCCTATAAGCTAGCTCTTAAACAAATCCATGCTTAGAAACGGACGATATATCAATTGTACTACTTCATACATTTATGAAAAAAGAATATCATTATAGCTTTACCAGTAATTTGAAGTGGTCATTAAACAACAGTTTACATTGCAAATGATTTCAATTCCTAATAAAGTATGACCTTTGATTCTGCAAATTCTGTTTGTGTTTCCAAATATAATCATCATAAATGTCATGTTATTTGCTAAGTGGAGTGTGTCAGTTCGAGTACTTGTACGTCAAAACAGATTTTTTTCAATGGATAATTTAGTCAAGGAACTCTTAATCTTTGCTTTTATACCAGCTTAGATGTGATAGATAGACTAGTAGTCACCTGCGGATTCGGTCGCGTTACAGGGTGTTGGTTGTCATGTGTTAGACAAATAAAATGTCCATGTCTTTTCCTGAAGTTTAAGTTTTCTTCACACCAAATTTCATCAAATTCTGTTCAGCGGTTTGATCGTGAAAGATCGACAGACAGACAGAGTTATTTTCACATTTCTAATATTAATATAGAATAGCGATGATGCGATTATAGCTTTGGCCGTCTAGCCGGATATAGACCAGCTAGATTAGCCGGTTGAGACCGACTAGGCGGCCGAACCATGGGCAGACCCGTTTGATTTTGCTTTTAACACAAGTCACAGTCGTGCTTTTGGGTAAAATAAACAGTGTTATTGTTAAAATAATGCTTAAAAACTTATGAAAATTAAAATTTAATCATTTTATAAATGGATATCGCGTAAAATAAAAGTTAATAACATTTAAAAACGCTATAATTTATTTAACTTTAAGACTTAAAATATTAATATAGATTAAACAAAACTTGGGTTAATTTTAAGCTAGCTTGATATGTATTCTTCATTGCACACCGCAAATAAAAGACATACAAAAGTGCTTATAATAAACGTTTCTATCTGAGAATTAGGCGTCCTTAGCGTTCATTAGAGATTTATTTAGAAAAAGAGTTGAAATTTTAAAATATATATATGTATAAGGTAATTAATAGATTAGTGATAGGAATATGTGATTGTTTTGATATCTTTTGAATCGTTTCGGATTGAATATTGGACTTTAAGTATTCCTTAAATCGTCAATGCGCCACCAACCTTGGAAACTAAGATGTTATGTCCCTTGTGCCTGTAGTTACACTGGCTCACTCACCCTTCAGACCGGAACAGATTGGCGGTAGAATAACTGATGAGTGGGTGGTACCTACCCAGACGGGCTTGCACAAAGCCCTACCACCATATATTTGTACACGTTAATTTGTAAATTGTTTACCTATTTTCTGTGCATATGTTTAATCTTTACGATGTTCCTTAGTTAAAATTCGGAGAGTGATTCATTCTAATTTATTTATTGATTTCATAATATACAAATGACAATTGGTTCATCCATGGTAAGTGGTCAAATAATAACTATTGTTTTGAAACAACAAATTTGGAAACTCAGACATTATGTCCCTTGCCAGTCTTATCACACTGGGTAGCTTAAAACTTCAAACCGATAATTTAAGACCGATAAGAGCAATACCAAATAGCCCAAGCAAATAAATAAAATTGATGCGTTTTATTTTTCAAGGATTTACATTTTTAGTATCGGAAAATACTTTTTACACATTTTCAATTATTTGCGAAGCGGGTCATTGCTAAACGTGGTTATCATAGCAATAATGATAATGGTAATGGAACTCCAGAGTTTGCATTTACCTCACGACTTATATTTGTATTCTGAGTATGTGACGATGCATCAGACTCATACACTGTTTAATTTTAATTGACCCAAATTGATTAATGGTCAATAAAAATTAAACTTGGTCTAATTTCTTGGTGTAAGTCTGTTTGCATAAGAACCAACCACTCATCAAAAAATTATATCTTATAACCAATGCTTAGTATTGTCGTGTGTCGGTTTGAAGGATGAGTGAATGCTATTACAGGCACAAGGGACACTCCAGTTTCCAAGGTTGGCGCATTGGTGATGTAAGGTATTGTTTATATCTGTGCCAATGTCTATGGTTCCTATGTATATTTAAAAATATAGATATGATAATATATCTAAATGGAAACTATTTAACTGCGCATCCCCATATCTCCTTAGCTCCAGGCTGCTGCAATAAATTTGTCTCACTCTTTACCTCATGCCATTTATTGTTCTGCCCTGGGCTTTGAATCCGGTGCCTTAGGAGTTCCAGCCGAACTAGACTCAGCAATTAATAGAGAAATCATATTCATTAGTAAAAGAGTCTGCGAAATGTCATTCAAAGGTATGTGATCAGATAAGATAATATCAATAATTATTGTTAATAGGATCATTGCACACTTTTAGAATGTTATTATAGCGATTCTGTAAGAATTTACTAAGTATCTCATTATTCACTGAGTATTATTATTCTACCAATTTTATCACATGGCCTTTCTGATATTTCAAATTCGTTTTTTTCGGTGAGTTTCGAGTTTATTCTCAGAATGCATCTACAAAAACAGAGTAACCAATATCATTTATTTATTTAAGAAAAAAAAACTTCTACATAGTTTATATTTATAAATATATATGCAACGATCACCTTTACCTGTTTTAATTATGACGTCCCACACTAACACCGTACTATCACTTGTTGCTAAAAACGACAAGAAACGAAAGCAAAACAAATGTAATCAAACAAAAATCAATCTTAACTGTTAGATAATAAAGTCAATATCGAAATGATAATAAAAATCAGCTGATTTGCGCGCGAAATTATTACACCGAAATTTAATTGAGGAAGAAACAAGGTAATTTGAGCCTAATTACGCGGTGATAGATGTGAGAGTTCCGTATTTGGTTTGTCTGTACGTTGATATGCAAAACAGTGGACGTGTTGCTACACTACGCTCTTGAACTACATTCACTCGCAAATGCAGTTGGAACAAATTGTGGTGATAGTTGGGCAACTGGTCAAGGAGTTAGAGGACTATCACCGTTATAATGTTGAGCTTAAGTACTTTTTTTCCGTGCTCTGATTTATTAGATACCATAAGTAGCATTTATTTCATAAATATAACTCATTAATTAATGATTTGTATAATTAAAAGGAAATGCAATATTTTTGTTATTTTTAACATGTTTTTTAAAACATAATCTTCTTTTTTAAATCAGGCCGTCCAATTTTTTAGAAAAAAAAAATTAAAATCCTTCTTGAAAAAAAAAATAACAGCTTGTCATTGTTTCGCTTTCACACTAGTGTGAAAGCCTCCTTTCTTTTTGAGAAGATTTATAATTAGAAATATATATATTTTGGTATATCGTGATAAAATTCAAATAACATAAAGTCTAAAGAGACTATTTAAATGAAATATCCGTCTTATAAAATATCCTGTGGTTATATACATAGCTCTCAATAAAATAAGTTAAAAATAGAACTCCTTATAAGTGGGTCAATTAAATAATTTTTAATCGAAATATTCGATTAAATTGATCACTACCACAATCGATATGTATATTATATCGAGAGGAATAAAAAAAGAACTGATCAATAAATCCTTTTCAATCATCGTATAACATAAAATATATTAATAATGTTCTCTGAGTAGGCATCACCCGCTCATCAGATATTCTACCGCTTAACAGAAATATAATTAATATTATGTGCTTGTTTGTATTGCTAGTGAGCCAGTGTAACTGTGTACAGTGTAATAGGTACACGGGACATAACATCACCAACCTAGGTTGGTGTCACATTGGCGTTGGATGGTTAATCACAGCGCCAATTACGATGGGAGCACCGCGGTTAAATTACATCGGGTTTTCCATATGACGATCCGCCTACCCACATTATCAATAGATATATAATATAACAAAATCTATATTTCATGCATGAATATCTATGTAAAAAAGTAAGATGTCATAGAACTGTGGAGTGACCTTTCTTCCAATATATATTAAATGGCAGATATGATCAAATAAATTAACAACGTTTCAAGATAATTCAATGATAAGAATTATTTTTTTATTAATATTAAAAATCGCGTTCGAATTAATATAATAACAAAAATATATAAATATATATTTATAATAATTTAAATATAAATAATGTATGGTTATTTATAATAACCATATAGAACTATATATAATACAAAGAGAGAAAGAGAAAGATAGTCGCTTTTTCCTAACGAGATGATGTCACCTACTTCCCTATACTGAAGAACTTAATTATAAATAAACAACTAAATGCAAACCACCGTCTGTTCAAATCAAATTAAATCTTAATCCAGTAAACTTCACAATGTTTTTTTGAATAGTCGATATTTAAATACTACCACCGTTTCGGAACGCCACCTCTAGCGAGAAGACACGGCAAGAAGCTCACATAGTGGCTCTTTTTCTTCAAATGAAAAGAATTACAAAGCTGTATTTTACAATCATTAGTGTCCTGTGAACCCGAGCCTGTTCATGACCTAATCCGATATTCTATTTCTAACGTAATGTAATATTTATACATAAGCCTTTTAATACCAGGACTTAAACATAAACCACAGGCTCCTTAGAATACACAGTAATAGTAAAAAGTTCAATAAGTTAAAATCCATTAAGCAAAGTAAGCAAACTCCCTAGGAGACTCAAATCGAGGAGCTTTAATGAGTTGAAATTCATTGTTTATATTTAAGATAATTATTTTTCCGATCTGAATGGAGATTGTATCGTTCGTAATTTAAATGCTCTGCCAATCTCGGCTTAATTGAATCACATCAAAATCAAATTATCTTCTTACATATTATCTTAATAATACACAAATGCAGCCCTAATGATTGGCGGAAACAAAATACAGCTATTAGCACTTTTTGTAAGCTATTAAAAGCTATTACTATAATTATTGTACAAAAAGATAATGGTTACAATGGACATCGGTTAGCAAATTTCATTATATAAGTCTTTAATGATATTTCAATAAACGTTTTGAAAGTCTTAAGTTACATTATTAACAACTACAGTCGGGTAGACTTTATTCATAGGTTTTGTATTCATTTTGTCTTTTTAATTAAGTTCATTAAAGACACATTATTTTATCGTTATGGGTTATAATATATATTGATGTAGGTGGTTAGGGAAATAGGCTGGTGGATGGTGAGTGGTCACTTATAACTGTAAGAAACATTAACCATTTCTTACAATACCAATGCGCCAGCAAACTTGGGAGCTAAGTTGTTGGGAGCTATGTTGTATGTCCCTTGTACTTATATTTACACTGGCTTACTCACCCTCTCAACTAGAATACAACAATACTAAGTAATTGCTGCTTGGCGGAAGAATATATGATGATGTGATGTTCCAACAGTTACTTAGTTTTGCTAAGAAATTTTGTATGAGTGAAATTAATATATTACCGTCATCTTTAGTAGTTTCTGTTTTTTCCAGTTTTTTATATAACTCAACTACTTATATAAGAAACAGGAGTTGTTACACTCGTTTTAAATTTCCACTATAGACGAGACAAGAGTGTATTTCGAGTTCACCGTAATTAACTCCTAAGAGTTGAAACAAAATCCTCAAAAATAATATGTTATGTAGATAAAATAATAGCTGGTTTATGACGTAGCGTAATAAATAGACATAATTAATAAGTATTTATTACGACACGAGGAGACAGTTTTCGTATTAAATTAATGTAAGAAGGTGACAAAGTTACATACAAGGCGGCGACCGCCAAGCTGCCTTGCCGCGGGCAATGTTGCGAGGCATGACTCGATATTACATTTGATGGAATTTTTTACGCGAAGGAGTGAAGCTTTTGCTTATAACAGCTGTAAATGTACCATTATTGTATAAATATATTTTCTTCTTATGACCTTTTGGAACGGATGAACATATTTCTTATTATTTTCATATCTCTTTATACTTTTAATAATAACGACGACCTCCGTGGTCGAGTAGTGATACCGGTTTTCCGAGGTCCCGGATTCGATTCCCGAGTTGATGTAGAAAAAGTTTTCTATGATGACTTGGATCTGGATGTTTGTGGTACCGTCGTTGCTTCTGATTTTCCATAACACAAGTGCTTGAGCTACTAACATTGGGACCAGAGTAATGTATGTGATGTTGTCCAATATTTATTAAATTAATATCGATTTTCGTTCAATCGCCTTTCAGGAATTTGCTTAACAATATCATAATCTTAGTGCATTTATATGCAAGGATAAATGTGTTACAATTAAATAATTAATGATAAGTGAATATATAGCCTTATAATGCAATGCACTTTAAAATTCTTCGTTACTTAATGTACAGTTACAATGAAAACCATCGTCAGTTTTCAAATTCACTTCTTTATCAAGTATTAAACTCTTAGTACCTTTTGAATCTAAACATCAAACCATTGCGACGCAATATGGCATTCTCGATCGGTAAAGCAGATTATCGCTCGTACTGAGCACACGAAAATAGATCTTAAGGTGACGAACCTTTTCTTACCCCGACTGTACCTACATCAACGTCAAGTGAAATCAATTACGGAATAATCACTATATATTATAAAACAAAGTCACCCAGTCGCGTCCGTCTGTATATTAGCGATAAACTCCAAAACTATTGAAAGGATTTTCATACGCTTTTCACTAATATGTAGGTAGATTCATAAGGAAGTTTTAGGTTTATAATTAATTGAGCTTTATTGAATATATAAATAAAAAGTAAAATATTTAAAAAAATCTTATGACGACCTCCATGGTCGAGTGGTGTGTACACCGGTTTTCGTGAGTACGCCACCCCGATGTCCCGGGTTCGATTCCCGGCCGAGTCGATGTAGATTACCATTAGTTTTCTATGTTGTCTTGGGTCTGGGTGTTTGTGGTACCGTCGTTACTTCTGATTTCCATAACACAAGTGCTTCAGCTACTTACATTGGGATCAGAGTAATGTATGTGATGTTGTCTCATATTCAAAAAGCCTGGGCTCTTCAAACTCAAGAGGAACAAATACTTCGTAGAAGAATCTTTTAATCTTTTTATTCTGTGCTAAGCCGGGATGGGCCGCTAGTATATATATAGTAACAAGAGCCAAAATGATCTTAACTAGAAATGGCGAGTTCAGACCCGCGCACGCTATTAATAATACTAGAATAGTTATAACGTGCTTAATGAGTTTATAATCGGTAACTCTTGTGATGGATGAGGTTTACGTAAAATTCAATTTCATTCCACGAAACGAGCTCCCAACGGAAACTGCCTTTGTTGCGTTCGTTGCCGCGTGACCTCCATTATTCAAATAATTTCTTAGGATTCTCTTACATGTCATATTCGTTTCGCTTTTCTTTATGTGTCGACCAATGGCGAGCGAGTATTTCGTTCTCCAGGAGTTTGATTCGTGGAATGGAATTATAATTTGTAAACTTGATTGAAAAAAAGGTCATCAATTTTAGGTTTTTTTGTGATTATCTTTGTTCCGCAGACATTTTTAACTTTGCCGATCGTAATCGTTTATAAAAAATACATTGGTAAAAAAGGCATATTATTCGATACAAGATTTTGGAGATGATAAAAGATCTTGGAATTAATATCCGTTGACTTCCAGTACATTACATACACATTTACATTACATTACATAGTATTTATAATTGTATTTAACTAATATGATTGTATTTTTTAAATGTTGAAAAGAGAACCGGTGGTAGCTTCACTTAATTGTAAAATGACGATTCAAAAGTGCTTGTAAAAGCCCACTTGAATAAAGTTTATTTTGATTTGATTTGATCTTTGTAAACTTCTCTTTTTTATAATAGAACTCATAGTGTAATTAATAATTATGTAAGGCATTACTACAGAGAAAAGCTCCGGTGACATTTTCATTTGTCATTCGTCCGCAGGTACACTCAGCTCCGCAAGATTAAGCAGTTAACTGACACCTTTAAACACAAGAAGTAAAAAAAAATATTTATAGATTTAGGTCTCCGCAAAATCATTATTTTTATTTGGGGTTTCAAAGATAAATAAATAAATATGAGACAACATCACATACATTACCCTGATCTCAATGTAAGTAGCTAAAGCACCTGTGTTGTGGAAAATCAGAAGTAACGACGGTACCACAAACAACCAGACCCAAGACAACATAGAAAATTAATGATAATTTAGGCTGGGAATCGAACCGGGGACCTCGGAGCAGCGTACCCATGAAAATAACACGTACAGATCACTCGACCACGGAGGTCGTCAAATCAATTTATCCATTGCCATGTACTTTCAGTTTAACGTATTTTTTTTTTCATTAAAATTGGCGTTTTGTAAAAGTCATAATTAAACTATTGTATTTTATAATCTGTGCAATTGTTTGTCAGAAAAGAGTAAGACACATAATGGTTCTTCATACAAATTCCGAAGCGCCTTATAATTGATGTGAAATTACGATTAAACCAATTTGAATCAATTATAATTTAATTTGTTTTGTTTTGATAGGAATAATCTCTTTTTTTCTTTATTATAATCTGTGGTCTTAAAATGTACAGCTGGTGTTGAACATTGATATTTAATGATGATTAATAATTCAAGAACTTAATATCGGAACTATGTAAATTTGAAATATCACAAGACTATGATAAATTGAATATATTATGATCGCCTGAAGGAGTACTAATTCAATGTTACGCAAAATATGAAGTGTTTCTCATTAAAATTGTAATTACTTGGTGGTAGGGCTTTGTGCAAGCTCGCCTGAGTAGGTACCAGTGGTACCAGTATTATAACCAGTGGTACCGTACCACCCACTCATCAGATATTCTATCGCTAAACAACAGTACGCAGTATTGTTGTGTTCCGGATTGAAGGGTGAGTGAGCCAGTGTAACTACAGGCACAAGGGACATACCATCTTAGTTCCCAAGGTTGGTGACGCATTGACGATGTAAGGAATAGCTAATATTATTTCTTAAAGCGTCATTGTCTATGGGTGATGGTGACCACTTACCATCAGGTGGCCCACATGCTCGTCCACCAACATATTCCATAAAAATGTGATTAATCCTTTAAACTACACTATCAGTATAAATCGTCAAGGATCTTAACTTCATTTCAATATAAATATTTATTAAAACTGTTTGGCAGCTTGTCGACGATTATTAAACAAAAAGTACCAACTTTCTGACTAATAGGCTATTTAACAATACGAAAAATAAAGTATCAATTATTGTAATCAGCATATATTGTGAGTTTGAAAAGTAATTTATTAATGAAAGTTGAAATAATACTTAATTTATTCAGAAATCCATAAACAAAAATGCATTTTTTTAAAGGTTTGTCACGTGACACACAATGCTTATCTAGCTAATCATAGCTAATCACTTGCTTGTTAACCTTGCTAGCCTGCTATATCTACCACAGATTAAAACACAGGCAAGTGACGTCACCGACCCCATCGCAGCGCCATGTTGTCTAAGTAGCGTTTTCGCGAGTTTAAAATGGAATTTTTAAAATATGATATTTTTCGGCAAATATGTACTAGAAATAAAAAATATCAACTTTACTGGGTTCCTTAACCTCTACTAAAGAATATAAAATGATTGATGAATGATTTTAAAACCTGTCAAATAGCCTATTTATTATATATGTCTTAATAAAATGTAATGTAAAAGGTATACAGGAGAAATTAGAGTGGTTTTAAATATTATTAAATTTTATTTTACGCGATATCCATTTATGAAATGATTAAATTTTAGTTCTTATAAATTTTTAAACACTATTAAAGTTAACCTAAGATATTTCATTTTAATGAACAAAAACACTGTGTATTTTACCCAAAAGTATACTCTGACTTGTGTTAAAAGCAAAAATCAAACGGATCTGTCCATCGTCTAGTGACTAGATTAGCCGATTGAGACCGACTAGACTCTAGTCGGTCTCAATCGGCTAATCTAGCTGGTTTATATCTGGTTAGACGGCCAAAGTTATAATCGCATCATTTCTATTCTATATTAATATTATAAATGTAAAAGTAACTCTATCTGTCAGTCGCTCTTTCAAAACCAAACCGTTGAACCGAATTTCATGAAATTTGGTACGACGCAAACATGATCTCCAGGGAAGGTCATAGGCTACTTTTTGCCTAACAAATGAAAACCAACACTATAAAATACTAATAGTATTTATATATAACCTAAAATCACCCCGTAATTAATCAACACACAAATGCATACAAATTAGTGTTAATGCATTATAATAATAATGATACATTAGTTTTATTAAATATATTTTCGTATCTAGTATTACATATAATATGCAATGTATTATTGCAAATTGATTTTTAATGGATTGTTAGGTAACGCAGCCTAGACAATATGTTTAGATGAGTAAATTACTGAGATGTTCGTGTCGAGCGTGTTGCGAAGGTCGTTCCAGAGAATGGATCTGCAATTGACACATCCAGTTCCGATCACTGTTAGAATATACGAAGTTAAGACTTTGAATTGTCTTTATGTTCATACACAGACAAATACATATAAAAATTACTTCGATTTAACTAATTTTGAATGGATTTCGACAGAGAATTATGACAAAATATGGTGCATATATTGTTTCATAGGGAAGCTTATAAAACTATCCACTTCTTGTGATACACCACTATATGACGTTTGACAATTTCTATGCCAACTGACCAATTGACACGAATTTGTCAGTTAGTCAGGCTGCATATCATGTGTATAGGTATTCTGTAAATTAATTAAGTTCATTTCTTACCGCACGAAGGTCTAAGAGTGTCATCAGGTAATTTACTCATTCCACTATCTATATAATACTTAATAATAATAAATATATAAATACCTACCGATATTTTCCTACAAGTAATTTACCTATATCTCTAAAACTACTGGGCCGATTTTAATGAAAATTACACCGTTCCCTAAGTCGAAGTGTGCAGAACATAATTATAAGTGGTCATATCGATATAATTTTTAGTTTTAGATAAATCCAGACAAACATACAAAATTAATTAAGTACAAATTAAGTACACGTGATTGGAAGCCTAAATGTCACCATACTAAAAAATTACATACATGTACATGTCGAATTGAAAACCTACTTTTTTTAAGTCGCTTAAAAAGATCACATTGAAGTGCAAGTGAAATATATGAATGGAAAATTGTGTGTATGTGTGTGTGTGTGTCAGTCTGCTCGCCTGTGTTAGACTATTTGTTCTAAAATATATCTTAAATAAATTATTTATATAAATTATAACTTTAATTAAAATAAAATTTATACATGTTTCAGTCTCGATAGCAATCTAGTTGCACGTTTAATCTCTTACAACGATTTAGTAGCGCTTGTAGCACACTGAAATAAATTTTAATTTGATAATTAAAGTAATTAATGTAAGACTAATGCAAGGCTATGATACGTTTGGATGTTAAATTATTTAATAATACTACTTTCGTTTGTATTAGGAATTTATCAAATATAATTTTAATTTGAATGAGCCGAGATGGCCCAGAGGTTAGAGCGCGTGCATCTTACCCGGATGCTTGCGGATTCAAACCCAGGCAAGCACCACTGAATATTCATGTGCATAATTTATGTTTATAATTCACCTCCTGCTCGGCGGTGAAGGAAAACATCGTGAGGAAACCTGCAAGTGACTAATTTGATAGAAATTATGCCACATGTGTATTCCAACCCGCATTGGAGCAGCGTGGTGGAATATGTTCCAATCCTTCTCCTCAAAGGGAGAAGACCTTAGCCCAGCAGTGGGAAATTTACAGGCTGTTGATGCTTATGAAATTAAAGTTACACGATATTTTATTATCAAATAAATAGTACTTATTTTTATTTTGAAACGATTATTACGTAATATAATGACTTTATAAACTTTTGGTTATTTAAAATCAATAATGTATTCCTGACCTACAGGTTATACCTTCATGGTTAATACTGTATCGTTAATTTTTTATATTGCTCGTAAAATATTACGACTTTAATTAAGTCATTTGCAATCGTATTTTACTTTAATGGTCTATAAAGAAACTGAAATTATGAACTTTTATAGACAAATTATGAGGTCGGCTTTTCTGTAACGTTTTCGTAGCTGATTGAAAGTTCGTTAGTTCAAACTCTCGTGGATTGAAAAGTATTGATGGGCTAAATTCGTTTTACAATCGGCTTAACTGGATTTCGGTTTTCGGCAGAAACTTTGTTCAAATGCCGAATGCATCTTCTTGCACTATCTTGACTGAAATCTTTTAAAAAATGGCTGTGAAGGTGAAATAAAATAAGTCTTTATTACAACAGTTTTAATTAAGTACACGCGAAATAAAACTTAACTAGTATGATAAAAACAAAATCAAATTTGTTCTTCTTAATTGACCAATATCGAAATTTAAGTTCGCTTAATCAAATTTGCATCAAGACGTTACAAATATGAAATATAATGCTGCATCTGTAACATCTATAACTCATGAGAAAGTGTGACGACACTGAATGGAATTTCAGCCGAATTTCAGATGGTTTTTACAGTTTGACCGAATGGCCAAACTTCGGATTCGATTTAAACCATGTTCAGCCACTCACTAACCTGTCATATTATTCTAGAAAAAATAATTGGAAAGAATAATTAATACAATGATATGTTGGTAGAAGTGACTTTATAGCATTATGTATGTGAGAACGTATGCTTGTGTATTGTATGTGGGTGTGTGTGTAACTGTGTGTGTATATTAAATAAACCTATAAATCTGTTGAGAAATTTAATATTACCTTTAAATTCGATTAATTATCAACATTTAGCGAATAGTTGCTGTACGCCTCCACCCTCTTATATATTACGCAAATGTTCCCATACTATAATTAACTTGATTAATAGTAATTTAAGTCAAATAGTAATAAATTAAACACGACCAAAACTAGTTGTTCCATGTTTACTTGGAAATTATCCATTAAGCGTTGTTATTAATTTAGAATAATGTCCGCAGGTATATTTGTCCTTTTGGTGCATCATTACTTTGTTGATTTACGTCCTTTTTGATGAGACTTTATGTCTGGCAAGACAGCCTCACAATCATGTCATAAATCATTATATCTATATTATGTGATCACTAATAATTATACAAATTGTAATAGAATTGACGGTCCAGTTTTTTTTATGGTATAGGTTTGCGGACGACCATATGGGCCATCTGATGATAAGTGGTCACCATCACCCATAGACAATGACGCTGTAAGAAATATTAACTATTCCTTACATCGTCAATGTGCCACCAACCTTGGGAACTAAGATGTTATGTCCCTTGTGCCTGTAATTACACTGGCTCACTCACCCTTCAAACCGGAACACAACAATACTGAGTACTGTTATTTGGCGGTAGAATAACTGATGAGTGGATGGTACCTACCCAGACGGGCTTGCACAAAGCCCTACCACCAAGTAAAGTTCAATGCTTAGTACACTTAAATTTTAATCCAAGATTTCGTGCTCAAGCTAGGCAATCATTACTGATTTCCATGTGCTTAATTTGTGTTAATAATTAATTTCGTGTTGGATCCTTGCATAGATATTAAACGAATGTCTACCTCATAGTTCTAAGCACAAACACTCAAATAAACCAATGCGTAGCCTTTTTCTTAAAAATAGGTCTTTTATACTATTTAATTATTTATTATATTAATTGATTTGTTGTTTGTATAGTCATATCTCCTCTTGTTGAATTTCTATACTAGCTTACTCTTTAGTAAGTTAATAATATCGGAAATTTGTTTTCTTAACACAGTAACGTTTTTTCTTCTTTATAATAGCTTAGTTTCAATACCTGTTTCCATAATTATGGAACAGATTCCAAATTGCAAGTGAAGACTGAAATAATTCTCGCCACCGTAGATTTGTTTAAAGAGTTTCTTCCCTTTCTCTATCAAACAAAACAATTCATATATTATGAATATGTTGTATTTAGTAAATAAACATTAAAATACAAATAAATATAACGATATTTGTTGTAGTGAAATTCCTAGAGCACGAAATATTCGCAAGACCACTTGTTATACGTGTTAATGCCACGATTGATTTATTACATTCCAATGGAATTTATTTAAAAAAAAAACAGCTTCTAATTGATGTTGTCCGGCTGTATAGCATTAATATGTATGCCAATAAAGCCTGCCTTTCACCACAAGCGCAACGCTCGTAGGGCAAAGTCTTGCTCAAGATATCGCTAATCGCTTGCCGCTATTAATATTCTAACGTGCCCGACAAAATGAATTTAATATTTCTATAAATTGTTTCTTGCATTCGCTGTCTTGTCAATGTGGTTATTTGTCTTGTAATTGGACATAACTGTTGATAAAGTGCTTTAAAATGAGTTTAATATACACAATTGTTTATTTTATTTGCACGTGATTTTTTCAGCTGCTTAAAGCATGATCTTATTAATATCTTCACGGCTAGAAAAAGCGTTATACCCTCTTCAGGCTTCTCTCTCTTTCTTTTTTTCTTCGTTTTTTTTCTGTCTCTTATATATGCTGATTTTTTGTAATTGCATATTTTTGTAATTTATTTCTTGTCTTTCAAACTTATTCTATTTTTTCATTATATCTCTTATTTAATATAACGCATAATAATAGAGTTAGAAACTGGATGTCCCTCGAAACCTCATTTTATATATTTTTTTTTATGAAATTTGAAGCTTATTTAGTGGTCATTTACATAGTTATTTAATACATGGGCACAAGTTAACTATTACACAAAGTTTATTATACATATATTTTATTTAGACAAACCGTGGTCGTTAATTACACTGGCTCATTTATTTTTGAATTAGGAACATTGCAATATAGAATTAAATGCAGTTACGTGGAAAAGATGTCAATGAGGCTAGTAAAGACCGTACTCTTCTTGAAAATCTCACTTTGTAACTAATATTACAATACTTATTTTAGTTAATAATTTAATATTACAAATCACATTCATACTTTATTAGATTATTATATTATTTTACTATGGTGGTAAGTTTGAAGTATGTTCTAAAAGAATAGCTAAAAAGTGAATACGAAGATTAATAGCATGAGACTGCGCTATCGTGTGCTGTATTTTAGTGGGCGATTGGCTTTTGTTTGGCGCTGATATTTTTGTTTATTTCGATAATGGTGTCGTAATTGGAATCTAGTGGAATATCACACAGCATGCCGCTGCTGAATGGAGTGACATTTAAGTGTTGATAATGGTTTTTTGTATGTTCTTGAGCCTTCTTAAGTATCTGTTTACACATGCATGTGTATGTTTCATGAAACGGAGTATCTCGTACGTCATAAATTATTCTTAAGTATTTAGCTTAATGATTAATATTGTGTCTATAACGCTTATTTTAAAATATTCAACACGAAACGATAGATATTTGTGTGTAACTTTGTTAGTTATCTGACACTGATATTCTAATAAACAGATATGTTATATCCATACTAAACAACAGAATAAAGTGTGCCGCGCCGGGGACCGTTTATTTTAGTTTATTTTGACATTTCGTTAAAAGTAAAAAGGATAGCTTGATAAAAACAATAAGTAAAAGGGATAACTAGATGTTTTAATTACGCAAAACTTGTTACTACATAATTATGATGTATTATAACGTATTACTACGTAAAACGACTAAAGGCAAACGACAAATTAGGACGTTTCCTAGTCTTCACTTTTTGCGCGTTAATAACATATATGTTTACTACAACATCATTGGTTATCCGATCTATCGACTAATCGACTAAACCGCAAAACCAATAGTATTTAAATAAAATCTACGATAAAAAATAATTTCAGTGGATGAAGAATTTAAGCAATGAAGTTGATGCATAGTTTTTGTATCTACATTAATATACAAAACTTATATTGCATACGAATTATTAACATTAAGTCCAATATATAAAAATATAAGTTGAAAACAATTACTGTATTAATTTTGAATGCTTGGATTGATGGCAAGAATGCTAGCAGCATTTCCTATTGAATGGCAATTCTCCTTCTCGTCACCATTGGAGGTTTTAAGGCGAGGTGTTATAATTATCTAATATATTCCGGCTCATCTAGAGGTTTTAAAACAATGACATATAAAAATTACACAAAAAATCGCTGTAAAATTTATTCGCCTTACATATTGTTCCATAAAAATCATCAAAATAATGTTCGTATGAAGACCATCTTAATAAAAACAAGCGCTAATTATAAGAGATCTTTTGGGTCATCGCCTACGGTGACTAATGACAAGACTTAACTATTATCAGTGTTGCGTTCCCCTAGGCGAAGGATTGACAATGATAACATATTTAATTACACGTACAAAAGCAAATAGGTTATATATAATTATACGACCCGTTGACCTATATGTTACAGGTATCGCATCTTGTCTACATTATAATTATATACTTGTGATTATGTTATATATACAAATGTTATTACGATTTCAATATCATATGACATCACATGAAGCTAAAATGTAATTCAATTAATGTCATGTGAGCTAAAAATATAAGCAGGCACTAAAATGTATGAACATTGTTATTTTCTTTTGTGTAATATAAATATGTTTTAATTGATAAGTGATATTTAAGATACAATTTTTCTTAAATTGATTGTAATATAATCCGTTCAATAAAATGTTTAAAGTTAATTGTTGGCAATATCAGCTGGCGCCAACAGCAGGTTTCCGTCAGACTGTCTGCCTGTCAGTTTCAATTAATAAATAATGTCTTAACACTTCTTATATGCAACATCTGACAGACGTACACGAATCTTAATGGATATACTTTTGTACTAGAATATGTGTTTTGTAATATGAATTATTCGACTTCTTTAAACGAAGCGTTTGACGTGTGTCTTAATTCGGACGATTAATCAATATTTTTTTTCCGTTTAGAGTATTAAGATTGTCAGTTACCGAATTGAACGAAATAATTATACGTATTATGTACAAAGGCCGAATGCTCATCACGCTTAATCATAAATTCTTAATTGTCAATATTATGGAGTTCGTTTTTAAATGATTAAAAGTAAAGTAAAAAGTAAAGTAACGGCCTGTTTATTTCCCACTGCTGAGATTAGGCCTCCTCTTCTATTAAGGAGAGGGTTTGGAACATATTCCACCACGCTGTTCCAATGCGGGTTACTGGAATGCACGTGTGACAGATTTTCGATGAAAATAGACACATGCAGGTTTCCTCACGATGTTTTCCTTCACCGCCGAGCACGAGATGAATTATAAACAAAAATTAAGCACCTATATATAGTGGTGCTTACCTGGGTTTGAACCCGAAATCATCGGTTAAGATGCACGCGTTCTAACCACTGGGCCATCTCAGCAGCATTAAATGTTTGCTATGTCAAATATAATATCAACCATAGAAAAATATGCCGGACTATGCTGAAGGAGAATAAGAGATTTTAACAGCGGTAATAACTTATTGCCAGTATGTGGTTCTTTTTTAAATGTTTGCTATTTTGTACAGAGGCTCACTATAAATTCGATCAACGAAAGTTAACTTTTGCCTTTTGTCAATCGATTTTTATAATTTTTTTTATCAATATTCTTTACATTTAATCTTACAATTAATAGCTTCAAATCTTTTAATAATTAAAAATAACTGTCGGATACTATTATAGAATTAAGATACACAACTACATGAATTTGTTACATTTGAAATAGCAAATTTCAGTGTAATGAATTTTCACTTTCAAATTCAAATTCACTTCACTCGACTTACATATATTAATGTAAGCAATTACTTTTTTGTAAAAAATATTTTTTTCATTAAAATCGTTGTATCGTGACTTAGTACACGAGTCATTAAGATTCCATATTAAATTGTAAAACGTCGTATGTTCACATTTATTTTTAAACGTACATTCATTTGTCTGTTAGCGTAAAAACACAACGAGAAATAGGATGATATCGTAATATTAATTAACGTATATAAAAAAAATATTCAGTTCTTCTATTTGTGATATCAAACAACAACAACAGTTCTCAACTCTCCCTTTGAGGAGAAGTTTGGGAACATATTCCACCATGCTGTTCCAATGCGGTTTAGTGGAGTACATATGTGGCAGAATTTCTATGAAATTAAACACATACAGGATTCCTAACGATGTTTTTCTTCACCGCTGAGCATGAGACGAATTATAAACACAAATAAATAACATGAATATTCAGTGGTGCTTTGAACCGCGATCATCGGTTATCTTAACCACGCGTTCCTACCACTGGACCATCTCGGCTCTATATGATATCAATATGATTTTTTTAAATTCCTTATTGAAATAAATACTTATTCTGTAAATAAGACTTATACCAGAAGGTTTGTAAAAGTATATAAGGATATTTTGACCGGCGTAAATTTCATGTTATTGTGTTACATATAATTTAATACGACTTTGTATGACTTTATATGAACTTAATTGCGTATTTAGAATCAATAAACGTATTTATGTATATTTACGATTGCGCTAATAAATTATATATTTGAAGCAACATAAAAGTTTCTTATAATGCTATTAAACAAAATATGGCTTAAGGTCTTTGGATTGCTCTTTTGCGACATATGTATGTATGTACATTAAAAAAGTAGTTTTCCTTTAATAAGTAATTAAATCGTTCATTGATTTACGATTGTTTAAAATATTAAATAATTAAGTTTATTTTTGTAAGTATAAGTCATACTTAAAACAGATTTTTTTTATTTAAGAAAGTCTCGATTTTTTCCTTAAATATTGCATAATTTTTTTGAGTTATTAATAGATGCGTGGTAAGGGATGCATTCGTTTAAAAATAAAGATTCCAATTTAAAATTTTGATTCCATTCATCTATACATATAATAAAATTGGAGTATCTGTTTGTAATATTAAAATAGCCTTTTTTTAAACGGTTTTATTTAGCTCACCCCGTTTGTTTTATTTATTCTTGGGTCAAATTTAGTAATTCAAATTTTACCCTCTTCCTGTCAACCGATTCATTTGAAATTTTGTATACACTTTGGATTTTGGTGACAATACAATAATGTTTATTCATTATCATTATAAGTTCAAGATGGCCGCCGATACAAAATGGCGGATAACGTAGGTTTTATCAATCCCATCAATATGGGTATCAAATGAAAGGGCTCAACAAGAAGAATACAATATACTATAAAAAATTGAAATCCAAGATGGCGGCCGCTACAAAATGGCGGATAACGTAGGTTTTATTAATCCCATCAATATGGGTATCAAATGAAAGGGCTCAACAAGAAGAATACAATATACTATAAAAAATTGAAATCCAAGATGGCGATCGCTACAAAATGGAGGATAACGTAGGTTTTATCAATCCCATCAATATGGGTATCAAATGAAAGGGCTCAACAAGCAGAATACAATATACTGTAAAAAATTAAAATCCAAGATGGCGGTCGCTACAAAATGGCGGATAACGTAGGTTTTATCAATCCCATCAATATGGGTATCAAATGAAAGGGCTCTACCAGCAGAATACAATATACTATAAAAAATTGAAATCCAAGATGGCGGCCGCTACCAAATAGCTGATAACAATTTTTCATCAATCCCACCAATATGGGTATCAAAGAAAAGGGCTTGACAAGAAGAATACAGTACAAGAATACAATTGACGTGCCCTACGGTTTTATTTTAGTCTAGTCTATGCATATGTTTATAATTCCCACGACTGTATCTATTTTATTATTTTTTGGTTTTTAGTACATTTATGTTAAACATTGCAATGTATGTTCAACATAAAACCGTTTAACTTAAAAAGTTTTTTATCTATTTTTTTACTCAATACATACACCCGCGTATACGCATTGAGTAAAAAAGGGCTTAGGGACATACTTAGATATATCAAAATTACATTTTTTACAATTTTTGTCTGTCTGTTTGTTCCGGCTAATCTCTGGAACGGCTGAACCGATTTTGACGGAACTTTCACTGACAGATAACAGATATAATGAATGAGCAACTTAGGCTACATTTTTTTTTTGTTGTTGTTAAATACTAACGCATACAAGGTCGCGGGCACAGCTAGTTGAAATATACATATAATTCAACGGTAATTGAGTGCAAAATTTTTAATTTAACTACAATTTAATTATGGAAAATAATGAATAATATACAGAAAGAAAAAAAATATCTATGTATGAGTGAATCAAACAGTTTTCTATTATAAACGCAAGCGATCTTCAAGTTCCGGAACGAGTATTTCTATTACAAACCGGTTTTGTTATGTAGTCTGTAGTTACCGAAGTACTAGCTTGTCTAACTATTTACTTAGATTTCGCACGCTGTAATATTTTAAACTAATTATCGTCCGCATCTTCGTTCGATTTTTAGGATTCGGTTGTCAGATATTTGGTATAAAGAAGTAAGTCTCTGTTATTGGAGTTCGCGTTTTGCTTCATAATAAATTTTATTCAATTTGGTTCTGTGGTCTCTAAAGACCAACAGATAGACAAAGCTACTTTCACATTTGTAACATTATCTTATACAACGTTGCTGAAAAATGCCAACCATTCTAATCCCAAAATTTTACAATTGTTATAAGTTTGTTATTCTATTTGTTACATTTAAATGTCTCAAGTATTTTTAGTACATTTTCTACATCGCACAAACACTCAGTGGAACCAACGTACTCATATCTTAAGCAAGCCCCCCGGTGTTGCAGATCCATGGGCGGTGGTAATCACCTTCCATCAGATCAACCTTCTGCTCGTTTGCCACATATAACAAAACCAATTATGAAATTCTGTATACCTACATGTTTTTACATTTTTTACATTTGTACCAGTATTCTTTAGGGGTCTAATTACGTAAAGGCAAAAAGGAAAATGATGGTCATAGCGCTCGCACCGGCGCGGCGGCCCAATCGCGTGGGATTTCATCGAACTCCATCCATATGACGAGAATATAATGATGCCATGATATAAAAAATGATTTTCGATCAAATATTTTGTCATTATCATCTCCCGGTCTAATAGTGTACCTAATACTTGTCCTCGCCCTCACAAGGCGTAAGGCCGCGGGCCACAACTAGTCTTATATAAAGGCCATGTCTCAAATGACAGAAATGCGAAATCCTTACACGCGATAGTGATGTAACAAATAGCTTATTATATAATTCTTTATTCAAACATACAGTACGACACAACTTAGACGTAGCATCGGCAAAATTCGTAAAACCTATCACATCCGAATTAAGGACGCTATCACAAATTATCAATATTTGTTTCTTATGTGAATATGTTCTTTACACAAATGTAATGACTTGTAATATCATATGTAGGTCATATATTCACCAATTAGATACTTTGATTTACATGCATTTGCTTTCTCGGGTAGAATTGAGGTGAGAATCTATAGCGACGAATAGCGTCGAATGAGAGTTTCTATTGGGTGTGTAAAACGGCATATATCGGTTTTATTGAATTTGCCGATGCTACATCTAAGTTATGTCGTACTATACGTGTTTAATTATAGTATTGCTCACGGCCTTTTCTTCTTCATGTATGATAATGTTGCCATGCCAGTGACATGCGCAAATGTCATTAGGACGCATATTAAAAGCGACTTAGTATGTAAATTCCGACAAATTACGACAATATGATGATGGAATTTAATTAGATGTTTGAAGCGACTCTAGCTAGCTGGAAATATTTGATTGCGATATAATCATTGAACGTTTTGTAGGTCAGAGAAATTGTTGCTTTTTAATTTTGATTCGTTAATGCGTCATTGGACGTTGAAATATATGTTGCATCACAGCAACATATGTTTCTAATCCTTGAAAAGTAGAAAATCGTAAACATGAAACAAAAAACAACAACATCCTGTAAATTTCCCATTGGGAGGATAAGGCCTCTTACCCCTATGAGAATAAGGTTTCGAACTTATTCCACCACGATATTCCTATGCGAGTTGGTGTAATACATATGTGGCACACTTTCTAAGAAATTAGACACATGCAGGTTTTCTCAATCAGTGGTGCTTGTCAGGATTTGACCCCGCAATCATCGGTTAAAATGCACAAACCACTGGGCCATCTAGACTCAAACATGAAGCATAATGAGAAAATATTTTATTGACACAGTGCAGACAAATAACTGCATAATTTGTTTTAGAATTTCGAAAGCCTTTTACAATTTATTACAACATTTCGACTAGCAAAATTCGTTGATTGATATTTCTAGTACTAGGTCAAATAGATTCAAGATCTATCCGTACTAGCTACAGTTGCGGTCTCAATCAATTTTCAACGGCAGATTTCACGCAACAGTTTACCATTATTCACTCTATTTCGAACTTCTTATTAAGTAATTATATTAAATAGAGTTAGCCAAGAACGCGTGAATCGAAAATTGCGGCTTTGAATCCGAGTATAACGATTTTCATGTACTTAATTGATGTTTAGTCGATGTATGTATACCTTCGTAATAATGCTATGCTAATAATGGTGCCATCATCACAGGACTGATTGAGCTGAGATGGCCCAGTGGTTAGAACGCGTGCATCTTAACCGATGATTTCGCGTACAAACCCAGGCAAGCACCACTATATGTTTGTGCTTAATTTGTGTTTATTCATGTCGTGCTCGACGGTGAAGGAAAACGTCGCGTCGTGAGGAAACCTGCATTAGTCTAATTTTATCGAAATTTTATATGTGTATGCCAAACCCTCTCCTGAATGGGAGAGGAGGTCTTAGCCCAGCAGTGGGAAATTTACAGGCTGTTACTTTTTACTTTTACTTTACATCACATGACACTAATTATTGTAAAGAACAGAATTGTAAATCTGTTTATTTATTAAGAGCAATATTGTGAGTTCCTTACAAAATCAAAATCGAAATAAACTTTATTCAAGTAGGTTTTACAAGCACTTTTGAATCATCATTTTACAATTAAGTGAAGCTACCACCGGTGCGGAAAGTAGTTTTTATCGAGAAGAACCCCCAAGAAACTCAGTAGTTACTATTTTTCAACATTTAAAAAATACAGTCATGTGAGTTAACAGTAACAGTCATGTTAGTTACTCTTTTATTAAGGCAAATAGTAGTTTTATTTTCAAAATTATTTTTATTGTAATATTAATACTCTAAGTATATAATATAATATAATAAATACTCTAAGTATAATTATATGTAAGTATGTAACTTAGTAACAAATAGGTTCCATTTAATGTTGCTAACATTAGTAACCTCAGGCTCTGTCATTTATATCACGTGTAATAATAAAATACATACAATTTTGTTGAGCAGTAATTATATTGAAATAAAGTAAAATCTAATAAAAACGTAAAGTTAAGAAACAACAGCCTATAAATTTCCCACTGCTGGCCTCCTCTCCCATTAAAAAATGTTTTGAAAGGATATTTGTTGGAAATTAATTAAAATTTGTTCTAATCATTCGTCACATGTTCTATACATGTATGAAGATATAATATACATTTGTTTTATTTTATATCAAATAAGTCAAACAACAGCCTGTAAATTCCCACTGCTGGGTTAAAGGCCTCCTCTCCCTTCGAGGAGAAGGTTTGGAACATATTCCACCACGCTGTTCCAATGCCGGTTGGTGAATTACACATGTGGCAGAATTTCTATGAAATTTGTCACATGCAGGTTTCCTCACGATGTTTTCCTTCATCGCTGAGCACGAGATGAATTCTAAAGATAAATTAAGCACATGAATCAGCGGTGTTTGCCTGGGTTTGAACCTGCAATCATCGGTTAAGATGCACACGTTCTAACCACTGGCCCATCTCGACTCGACATTTATTTTATATAAAACAGTAAAACCTCATTTATCCGAAACCTAAATTATCCGAACCTTAACTATCCGAATGTTAGCGCGTCGCATCCGTCGATCAATTAAGAAATGACGATTTTATAAAAAAAATAATATAACAACAGAATTCGATTCGATGTGTTCAATATAACATTGTCTTGTATTTTATATTTTAATATGTATGTCATGTTTTAATTGACTGTACTGTTTTATATGAAATGGTTTTCTTTTTGTTTGACCTTGTCCCAAAGTACCCATACTTCAATCATCCGAATTAGGTCGGATTATTTCGGATAATCGAGGCTCTTCTGTACATAGATTCCTCACCTGTATACACTGACTACCTAACGCCTTAAACGCTAGAGTAAATGATGAGCGAATTCTATATCGAAATAGAGGTACAAAATTCTTACTTCTAAGTATAGCATTCGATAGAAATTCTAGTAAGTGATGTAATTATTGAATCAATCTATATTTAAATCTAGGCAAACCACATATTTAAGGTAACAATCCAACGTGGTACATAACGTACCGCAGTCGTAGCCCGCGGTTGTATTATAATTAACGTATAAAGGAGGCAGATTGATGTATTTCAACAAATCACAAGTGTGAGGTTGCCAAGGCCCTTATATCGTGCCAAGCTGTGTTTGCGATGGAGTTTGATGAATATTGTAAATCAATCTATTGTGATTTAAATGCCGAAGGTATGCATATAATTAAAAAACGGTGCGTATGTATGTACGCGCGTGAGAAGTTTAAATTCTTTGCAGTAATTAAAAATTTCGAGTGTCTTGACAGTTAATTAGCGGTTTAGTGAGCAGCTTCGTCGTGTAGATTGCACGTCAGTCCTCTTTGCATATCATAAGAATGACTTTCATCATACTTTTGATAAATATAATATTATACAAATCATCTACTGAATTTAGACAATTGGTGTCAATAGTCAGGCAGGCTTTTAAACTTGTGAGATATAAAATATGTAATATCGAATATCAAAATTACAATCATTAAAACATTAAAGATGATGATTGTCATTTTTCTATTTGGAAATCAAAACCGAATTCGAATATCAGACTCACGATGTAGATGTAGATAACACATGAAGATGTCGGTCTGATCGATTTGGGTCTCGGCGATCTCATAAGAAACCAGACGTCAACGCAGGACATATAATAGATCCCAAAGAAAACCAAACAACTACGCAGCACATATAACATAACATTAGTGCACAAGTTTGTGTGCAAACACATGTGTACTATCTGATCCTTACTTTCATAATAAAATCCCAGCACTTTCAACACGACCTTAAAGAGTACAGACCCAAATATACCTGAGACCAATAACTTTACCTGCTTTCTGAGGTACGGTAGTATATACACTTCTAACTTTCAGATTCCAGACCGCTACTAAGAATGTTTCGACTGAAAATCCACAATACTTATATATTTTTATGAGTCCGACCTTGGGCTTTTAACCCAGGAATATTGGATCTGAGGCCTTATATTTAGCTACTAGAGCGACGAGGCCGAGTTGAGATAACACATACAGCAGCCACGCTTTTATGATAATACAATGTTAATGAACGCTCGCTTAGTTAATTTTTATGAATATTCTTGACCTATTTCGTAACATCTAATTATATTTTTAATGCTGTAATAACGATGACATATCTTTACTTAGTAACTTATTTAGGAACTGTGTACATATAGTTTAAAAGTAAGTAAAAAAAGGTAAAGTTGTATTAAACCGAATACCACTAGAAAAGTTTAAAAAAGGGACTTAAACAAAAACGATTTAATTTGTAGTATTTGAAACGAGCTTAAAATAGGATTTATGCGATTTGTCTGTAGCTTCACTATATCACACAACATACAGTTTATGATTTTGATTTAAATATATTTATTTTTAATACACGATTCCATTTAACTACTTCAATATACAGCCGAAGTTCCAATAATAACTTCACCAACATTAAATAAACGTTTTTTTTTTGTGAATTCACAATAAATATCACATTCAAGATCTCGAAAAATGATATCGCGACAATTTAATGTAGATAGTGTTTTTTTTTTCATATACATCTTTCCACTCCCAAACGCGCTAAACTATTATTTACAAAATATCTTAGTATATTTATATTTTTTGCTGACTGTACTCCTTACTCATGTTAATTTAGTGTAGAGACAGCAACAAAATACAAAATAAATTATATTAGATAAGATTATTTATGTCTTGCTGTTACTAAATTTCTACTATTCTTAAGTAAAGTTATTTATTTTATTTAAATCCTTATCGGATGCGGTGTTCAATATTCTCATTTTATTTTACTTATTTATAAGTTTGTATATGTATACAAATATTATAAGTTGTTAAACAAAATAAAGGAAAACATTTCGTCGATAATTTATCATGGAGGGGGGGATGTCGTGACTAAATAGACCATATTAATACAGGGGCTTCTAAGATGGCGTGACGTCAATAGTTAGGATAGCTCGATAGCCAATTACACGAAACATAAAGATGTCATGTTGTCAAGATGAAGCAATTTAAAATGTAATAAAGTGATCGTCTTCCTTCAAGGGCTTTACATAATAACGATAATGAGAAGTTCACCCATCTGACGGGCACGTAGGTGTTGCCATATATTACAAAAACATTTACAAGAATTTATTTAAATACATTGACACTTTCAAAGTTATATTTATTTATTTTGTTGTTTTTTTTTCATTGTTACAAAATGTTGGACGTTCTGCCCACAGTAATAAAACGGGCATTTATTACATACGATACGATATCTTCGAATAAAATTGTTTTATAGAATTAAAGTATATGAATGCTCTTATAAGCTTTTGCTTTCTGTCGCTCTCGCCTTTAGTCAATGCCACGACATAGGAATTTTTAATTAAAATTGTTATATTATATTGATATACAAACATGTAATACCACTTAGAAAAAACTAATCAAATCAAGTGTGAAACCTTAGCTTTTCATAGAAGAATTATATATGATTGAAATGAAATACAGTACATATTTTACGAATACATATATACTTATTTTATTAATAGAATGTGACTGGTCCTATATGCCTTAAAGCGGTTCATCGCAGATTCAAACCTTATTATATAAAATATAAGTAGACATTTGTTAGAGAACAATTCATCAAAACCCAGCAAAATTATCTATGAATAAATGTAATCATATGCGAAAATGAAGTCAGTTAAGCTGAGATGCAATAAGATCGATTTTTCTTTCTTTCAAAACCAAATATATTTAATTAAATTTTAATTAAATATACTATTTCCAGTAATCTATAAAATTTTATAAAAAATATTATACCAGTGTGGACGCTTTAAAAACTAACGATCGTTAATATATTACTGAATGTTAAAAAAGTTTTCGTCCTTAAAAATGTTGTGTCAAAAACTGTCATCATATACGAGTATATTTTTTTATTGCTGTGTGGAAGCATCTTTAATCCTTAAAATCTTACTTTTATTATCGTGCCAACTTCTAAAACAAATTTATAAAATAAATGAATAAAATTTTAGCAAAAAGAAAAACCAACTTCAAACAAAACACTATTTTAAAACAAATAAAAATGCACTAAAAAGTAATAAAAATAATTGCATATTTAACATATTTTTAGAGCCCTCCTAAGTAAAATGTAATGAAAAATATTAGACTACTTAAAATTCGATTTACGATTATATAACGTAGTTATAGTTATTGTTATATTTGGAACCGGTGTCTTTCTTAAGCAATTCTCAATTGATTCCTTCATTTTTAAAATATTTGTATTGATTATGTCTTGATTTTAGCTCGCAAGACCCAATTATTAACTCATTGATATTCAGTCAGCACAAACGATTTTTAATTATGCATTTTTGACAAACAATTATATTTGTGACATTTAAAAATTAAAATTAATATATTTTTTAATCAGCGTACTGCTCATTATCTCGTAATCATATCGTATCGTTAAGTGTCTGTTTCGTTAATTGAAAGCAAACTACGACATTACTCTGTGGGTGTAACACTATAACTCGTACAAAATATCAAAAGCTATAATAATAATTTGTTTAATTTTATTCACGTCTATAATCTTAATTATTAATTTTTGAGTATTAATAAATTTACGGACTAATGTAAGATATTCAGATCATTTTTTTATACAGCAATATTTTCAAGAATCTTGCGCAAGTCGCCTTGCGCTGGCGCCGAATGTACACGTACAGTGGGCCGTAGCAGTTAAAGAATTAAGATATAATAAAAATTAATTGTATTTTTGTGTCTGAACGCGTTAATTTTGTACATTTAGAAACCAATGCGTGGCCGATTGTACATTTAAATATTTACAGCGGTTTTATGTGATTCGATTTTTTTTTTATAATTTTATTATCTCGCACCCAATTTTATAGCTGTGAATGTCGCCATCGCTAATATATGGAAAGTTTTGAACATTCATGGTGGTATATTTTGATTTATTTTGTATATAAATTAACAAGCGAAAAATTGTTTTCCGTAAACTTGATTGTATGGTAATTAGTCTAAATTATTTTCTATAATTTCAGTCCAATCGGTTGTGTGAAGCTGGTTTTAATTTCAAAAAATAAAACGCCACTTTTTGTGAATGCATAAGCCATAAAGCCATATCTATATCTATAGGTACATATAATAAAATTGGAGTGTCTGTTTGTAATATTAAAATAGCCCTTTTTTACTCAATGTACATGTTTATGTACACGGTACAAATACCAAAATAATATTTTATATAATTCATGTCTAACTGTCTGTTTGTTCCGGCTAATCTCAGGAACGGATGGACCGATTTTGACGGGAAATTCACTGGCAGATAACTGATATAATAAGGAGTAAATAAGTAGGCTACAATATATTTTTTTATTAAATTCAAAGGGATACAAGGTCACGCTCACAGCCAGTATTACATACAATAGCACACAATACCACAGATTATAAACAATCTTAGAATATGTATATATAGAGTGCCACACTACAAAAGAACTAAATCAAACGAGCTGGCTTTATTATCTTTGTATGCGTGACAGTTAAGCTTGACAATTGAAAAACGTGATACTATTCTACTTGTGTTTGTGTACTTAGTGGCCAACTGTTAGCCACTATTATTTTTGACGATGTCTTACCCTTAATAGTATAATTAGACATATAAGTAATCAAAGTTCGAATAACCTATAGTCAAGATACATACAGTATTAGCGAACCGACCCGGCTTTGCACGGGTGCTATGCTGATATTAAAAATGAGTTTATTTACCACATCACCTTATAATCTCTAAAATTATCAGTGTTTCTCCATTATATTGTGCATATATTGTACAAATAAACCTGTCTCTTATATCAATCTATCTATTAAAAAAACCACATCAAAATCCGCTATGTAATTTTAAAGATCTAAGCATACATAGGGATAGATAGCGGTTTAGCGACTATGTTTTATACTATGTAATGATGATATTTACTTAATTATCTATCCTTTGGTTACATATGTAATAAATATAGTATAATATATGTGATCAAATGTTACTATGACTATGTTTGATTATAAGAAGGTCGCATTCAATATAACTATTGGGCAACTTAACTGATGCGTAGTGGATATTTAGAAATAACTCGCAATTAAACAAATTTAGATTAAATTAATGATTTTTTAATGACATTGATACGAAAAATTAATAATGTTTCCTAACGATTTTGGTCACGGTGGTAATACTCAATGGGGAATATACAATTGCCTAAATACCTATTAAGGATTTTAAACCCGATGATTGCGGGTTCAAACCCAGGCAAGCACCACTGAATATTAATGTGCTTAATTTAATTTGTGTTTATGGCATGCAACCTGCATGTCTCTAATTTCATAAAAATTCTGCCACATGTGTATTCCGCCAACCCGCATTGTAGCAGTGTGGTGGAATGTTCCAAACCTCCTCAAAGAGAGATGAGGCCTTAGCCCAGCAGTGGGAAATTTACAGGCTGTTGTTGTTGTGTTTATTTTTATTCTCGTGGTAAATATCGCGTTTTAAATACTTAAACATTACACACACACACAACAGCCCGTAAATTCCCACTGCTGGGCTAAAGGCTTCCTCTCCCTTTGAGGAGAAGGTTTGGAACATATTCCACCACGCTGTTCCAATGCGGGTTGGTGGAATGCACATGTGGCAGAATTTCTATGAAATTTGTCACATGCAAGTTTCCTCACGATGTTTTCCTTCACCGCTGAGCACGAGATGAATTATAAAGACAAATTAAGCACATGAAACAGCGGTGCTTGCCTGGGTTTGAACCCGCAATCATCGGTTAAGATGCACGCGTTCTAACCACTGGGCCATCTCGACTCTTAAACATTACATTACCTTAGATTATAGATTATAACTTCTCTGTATTAAATACACAACATACTCTGTTTATACATCGAGATGATTTTGTATACCTAAGATTGCCATGACCATATTATATTGTAGATTTATACCTTGGTTCTTCAGTAAACTTATTATGACTTTTCAATTCTTTGATAAATCATCGACGTTTAAACTCATACATTACCGACGTTCGTATTTTAATTAAATTTCAATACGAGAAACCCTTTAACGTTTCGCAATCACGACTACAATGCATCGTGATCTTCTAAATTGGTCATTTTACGTTGAAATAAACCTTGGCTTTACTACACGATGACTTATACTACTATAACAAATACATAAATATGTCAAGAGAAAAAAATATAATGGTTTTGTAATGAGACTTGCATTTTTAACCTTTAAAAAATTCTATTTAAGTAATTTATATATAGTTTAGGTTATTGTATTGAAATGGTCATAGGAAGTAAACAGTTTTTAATGATGGGATTATCGTAATTACATTACACCTGGCTTTATTTAATAATAATTGTCGTTTCTTTATCGTGCTACACTTGGCAAATATTTTGCATTTATCTATCGCAGATATGCTTATGTGCCTTATTAGAAATTCTATTTTTTTGTAGATGATAAAATAGCTTGGAATGAATATCTGTAGACTACATTACATACATATATAATTGTATTTAACTAATATGATTGTGTTTTTTAAATGTTGAAAAAGAGTAACTACTGAGTTTCTTGCCAGTTCTTCTCGGTAGAATCAACTTTCCGAACTGGTCATAGCTTCACTTAATTGTTAAATGACGATTCAAAAGTGCTTGTAAAAGCCCACTTGAATGAAGTTTATTTTGAATTTATTTTGATTTTGAACACCATCCAGTATTTAGATGGTTGAAAAAATGTTAACGGAATAATAAAAAGAAGGAAATTCTTATTAGGACACGACACAACTAGAAAAAGAATGAAAAGCATAAAAAATTTAAAAAAAAACGAAAACCAACTAAAATAGAAAACATATTTACTAATTATAAGTACTCACTTAATCTACAAAAAAAAAACAACAACAAAACAATGAAAGTTAACGTGTCCTAAAGGTACCATTCATCTTTCAAATCGGGTTCCAAGAACCCAACGTTGATTTTCAATGGTACCCTGTGTGGTTGTGACAATATATTGGTTATTGTAACAAACTTTAAGGAGATCCAAATGATATATCTCATTTCTATTATGTTTCAGGCAACAAGCGCTTTATTTACTCTGGACGGCGCTCGTGGAGAAGAACTAACGAGAAGATTAGCACGCGGGGAGCGCAGGAGGAGGAGGTGTCGAGCGATTCTAGCGATTTTAGCGCTTTTGCTGCTTCTTGCCGCCGTCGGAGCAGTCGAACTGCTGCTATCTAGAGGACAACGAGTTTTCGGCGCAGTGCTTCGCTGATATTCGCTTTATTCTTCTGGTAATTCATAAAAATGTTGATATAACTTTGGAAAAATTTTAAGTCTCGATATAGCTGAATTAGTATTCATACGATTATATTTTATCGAATCGAAACAATTTTTTCTATGGATTTATTGATTACAAAGATTATATATGGGAAATATTAATATTTCTTTATCAGCTAGTTTCAGCTGACTGAGTATATACTACAGTGATTACCAGTCACCTGATTAGCCACTCGGGATATAGATACTCAGCTTGGTAATTCTTGATACTTTTTAATACTTAAATAATTTTAAAGAATCACTGTTTTTAATTGCAGAAATATTAATTGAAGCGCCAAGTTTTAGTAGTCCAAGCTAATACGAATTCAAACTGGGCGGGGTAAACTTTACATTTTTCTAATAAAATAGTTCAGACTAACCCAGAAAAGAAAACTCTGTCGTAAATGGTCTTAAATCAACGAAGAGTAGACACAACTTAGATGTAGCATCGGCAAATTCAATAAAACCGATTACCGCCGATTTATACAACAAATAGAAAAAAGCTCTCTTAAGATAGGCGCACACCGAGGCGGGCCGCAACGCATAACAAAAAATTCTCCTGAATCAGTTTCATACATTTTGTATGGGCTATCGCACACCTCAGGCTGGCCGCAGCGGGCCGCATCGCAGCGCATTGGCGCATCACTAGCCAGGCGTATTTTTGCGGCGATGTTATGCGTTGCAATGCGGCTGTCTCAGTGTGCGTTAGCAGTTACTTATTTTTTCAAAACTGGGCGTAATGTTTCAAGAAGCTCAGAATATTTTTCATATGTCATTCTAATATATTGAAAAAACTTTCTTTCATCTTCTAATAAATCTTTAAAAAGGGAGTGAAATTCGACATACACATTTCTCTTCTTGCAAATTTCGTGTACCCTTATCCTACGTTTTCTTTCTATTTTCTTTTTCATCTCTTCGTTAAACAGCATATTGAATAAAAAAAGCTCTTCGTCAGAACTATCCACCTTCTTAGATTGCCAAAACCTGACTGATTATAAGATATTGGGTTGCGGTGCGGCCCGATGCGCCTGCTATATGCTTTGGCGCAATTTTGCAAAGCGATGCGTTGAGGCCCGCCGCGGCTATAGTTTGCGCGAACCTTATCGCGCCATTCGACGCTATACGTCGCTATAGATTCTCGCGTCAGTGTCGTGTAAAATTGACGAATACATCAGGTCATATGATATTACAAGTTATTACGTTATTACGTTATTTACGTTACCGTAAAGATTATATTCACATAGGAAATAAATATTGATAATTTGGGATAGCGTGCTTAATTCGGATGTGATCGGTTATACGAATTTTGCCGATACTACATCTAAGTTGTGTCGTACTTTACAATGATATGCAATTTTGACGCGTCCATCCTTTAAATACTGTATTTATTATTGTCAATTTTGCGTAACTTTCTGACATTTCACGACGACTACGTGTTTGCATGTTCTTACATTATATCGATGATAATAAAACCCAAGTTTCAAATACATAATATTTTATTGTTCTGTAACAGACGTGTTTATTTGTTTTTGGTTCAAATAAGGTTTCATATACTATTTGTATATATTATGAGTATATAACTAGTTAAGGCTTGGAAATCATTTTAGTTTTTAATAAATATTTATGTGATAAAAGGTTCGTAAGTAATTCGTAAATTTAATTGGTATGTTTTTTTCTATTATTTGAAGGAACGGTCCTCGCTCTTAAGAATTTCCTAAAATGTTCAATTTATTATGCCATTTATTTTAGAATTGTTTAATAATAAGATTTTTAATGTGTATAATCAAATTATTTTTCGTTTTTTAAATCAGACGAAGGAATTATATTCTGTGTATTTCTTGTACTATTAAGCTTTATAATACATAAGAAGCATATTGTGTATGTGTATGTGTATTTTTAGTATTTAACGTTTGTTTATACTATAAATTTTGGTTTATTGAATTCACATATAATATGTATTTTAATATAGCCATACTTATATTTAGATTTAAGTTATATTTTGTGTGATATGAAATACTTTAGAAATAAAATTATAAAATAAGCAATGCATATATAATTATAAATTCGTAATATTAAAATGCATAAGATTTGTGTTATTTTTAGGTTAAAATTTGTTTCTTTTTTTTTTAATAATTGTCGTATAACGATTAAAGAGAAAATCTAGCAGCGATCAGCAGTTGGCCAATGACGATTTTGTAGATTTTTGTTTATTGTGATTTAAGTGGTGTGAGCGCAGCTTTACAAAGTACTAATCTTCCGTTCCTATAACGATGACAGTGTCGTGTTGTGTTCTGTGCCGAAAAATGGAATGTTAAACAGCACAGTAAACAAAATCGTATTGCTTTATAATTATGTTATTGTTAGAAATCAAATTGAAACCACCTTAATGCATATTCATCATTCATTAAATGTATTTATTGAACTTTAAAGACACGCGTAGTAATAAAATTGAGAATTTTTTCAATGATTTTCAGCAAATGGGCCACCTCATTGTAAGTGCGCACCACAGCCCCTTAAAATACCATAGACTTGCACAAAGCCTAAACTGCCAATAAATAGATTTTTATCAAATTGTATACTATATTTGTATGTACTTAGATTATGTAATAAGTTACCAACTTAATTGTATTCTACCACATTTATATACATCTTTGAATTAGGTTTTTAATTATGTTATAATTATATTATAAAAATATACTAAAAGCTACCCGTCCCGGCTTCACACGGGTACAATCTAAAAGTGATACAGAAACTGTATATATATTGAAGGACAAATACAAAAATTGTTTTTTTTTTTTTAGTTTGAAATAATATGTGTGTATTATACGTGTAAACCTCCTTGGATCATTTTTTATTGATGAAACTCGCAATCACAATCCGTTGCGTAGTTTAAGGTTTAAGCTTACAGATAAACAAAAAAGTTAATATTTTAATATTGTATCAATCAATAGCAATTTGTAATAACTTTTATTATGTAATTAGTTATATTTTAACGATAAGATCTCAAGATATTTAATTTGGAATCACAAATAATTGTATTCAATACCCAGTTTAGGTTTTATGTTTATATTAATAGTATATTTAATGTGTATATCATGATTATACTACGCCTATTATCAATGACACAAACATTTTGGTGTATGCGTGTGTCAAAAATGTATATTTAAGGAAAAAGCGTGTATCACTTTTGAAGCGTCTATCAAATAGAAAACGTGTCATATATCTCGGTGACTCGAGTCGCTTTTAGTCGATTAATTTTAGAATCGAAATCGATTATAAATCGAAATTAAACTAATGCGTCATATATCCCGGTGACTCGAGTTTAGTGGATTGATTTTAGAAATAAAATCGATTACAAATCGGAATCACAAATTCATTGAATTAATGTTAACTGTATTCCCACTATTGTTTATTAAATTTATTTGTCTTTGCAACAAAATCTATTAACTAAAATTGAATCTTAATCAATTATTAGACGAACAATAAACTAACACGTTTATAGCTTAGGTACATATATAGTACATGCGCCATATTAAATTATATTGGTAATAAACTTCATTTGGGACGTTAAATGGAACAAACGCAAACCCTTTCTTTACGGCGTAATAAGTTAAAAAAATATGTGATGGTATTTAATACATTTGAATTACCATTTAAGATGTGATTGACGCTTATAGTCAGTTATTAAAAAATATAAAATATTTTGTTTTGTTATATAAGAATTAGTTAAAATTTTATGGCTGTAGATATTCTAAAGGTAACTTACGAATTTGCACAGAGTGCATTATTTTATGTAGATAAAAAAATATATTATATTAAAATGTGTTTCATTTATCCCAGCCCAGAAATACGTGAAATTATATTTCTAAATCAAACAATCATACAATAATAGTATATATATACTCTTCAACATAAAGTTATATTTTGATTATCTGTTGCTTTTTTTAATATAATTTGAAGCGAGTAATTGAACGATGTATGAGCTGAGATGGCCCAGCGGTTAAAACTCGTGTAACCCATGCAAGCACCACTGAATTTTCATGCTTATTGTGTGCTCGGCGGTGAAAGAAAACATCGTGAGGAAACCTATGTACATGTATCTAATTTCATAGAAATTCTGCCACCTGTGTATTCCACCAATCCGCATTTGAACATGCGTGGTGGAATATGTTCCAGGCCTTCTCTTCAAAAGGAGAAGAGGTCTTAGGCCCAGCAGTGGAAATTTACAGGCTGTTGTTTTTGTTGTTGATTGAATGTATCGAACGGTTCAGTTGAAAATCGAATGGTAAAATAAATAAACACAAGAATAATTAATCAGGAATCGATCTGTAATAATTGCATTGTCGTAGAAAATACGTTGAAAATGCTTGATATGCTTGACGGCGTAAATTCAACGATCCATCATTCAGTATACAGGTTCCTGAGTGGTCGGTAATGCATCAACTTCCCTTATATTGCATTCCATGAGTAACGGTGCCCAGTGACCACATACCATCAAGAAGTTCTGCCTGATTTGATTGGAGATATAGTTGTCTTTGCGTAAACACAGAAATACTTAACTCTCATTATCTGATTGGATGGTCATCAAGATATCAAATGTTCTATTGTGTTATGTTTTCCAAGGTTGCATTGCTCGTGATTTTACCTACGTTTCGAGATACATGAGTTACACTGACAAATTTCAAACGTTATGATGTAACCGTAAATACTTTAAAAAACGACAAGTTACGTGTTCATCTGTTGTGCTATTGAAACCTAAAAAATTGCAGCGTTTTAAGATACTTTAGGATATATATACTAACAGTTACTAATAATATAAACTTACAGTTCCATAAACTATAGCGATATCCTACTGTGTGAAATAACGATAACCCTTTTATATATAATAGTACGTGGAAATAAACAATTGCGTTTCAAAATTTGAGATATATTTAATAAAACATAATAATTTGAAGTCGTGTCATATATATCATGTTCATATCACAATATTTATAGTATTTAATGCAGTTATAATTATTAAAACATTTACTTAAGTCATCAAAATTATCATGGTTATGTCTACAATATTATTATTATACAAGGAAATTGAACACAGATAAAAATAAAGTTAAATAAAATACAGTCAATATTTATATGCAATGTCATATCTAAAAGTAAAAAACAAAAGTATCAAATTTAATCATATTGATAACATTACTGTCATACATCACGTATCGTACGACACAACTTACATATAGTATCGGAAAATTTAATAAAACTGATTACAGCCAATTTACAAAACCAATAGAAATAGATATCGCGCCATTCGACGCTATTCGCCGCTATAGATTCTCGAGTCAGTTCAACCCGAGAGAGCAAGTATATTACGACACAACTTAGATGTAACATCGGCAAAATTCGTAAAACCAATCACATCCAAATTGAGTGCGCTATCCCAAATTATCAAAATTTATTTCTGATGCGAAAATGATATTTACACAAACGTAATAACTTGTAATATCATATGACCTAATATATTCGTCAATTTGACGCGTCGATTTACATGCACTTGCTTTCTCTGACGCGTGCATCTATAGCGACCAATAGCGTCGAAAGGCGCGATAGGGAGCTATTTGTATGGGTTGTGTAAATCGGCAGTAATCGGTTTTATTTTTATTCCATTGCATTTTCCGATGCTACATCTAATTTGTGTCGTACTATACGTGTAAATCGACGTGTCAAATTGACATAGATCATATTCACATGAGAAATAAATATTGATAATTTGGAATAACGTATTACGAATTTGCAGATGCTACATCTAAGTTGTGTCGTACTATAGGTACATGTCTATGGCGCGTGATATCACTTCAATCGTCCGCGTATAGAACTCCATCGATTCTTTGGTCCATTTCATTCATCGGAACTTCATCAAACACTTGACATTTGAACGCAACCGCTATTATCTAGAAAACAGAAAAATCATATATAGCCTATCTGTAGCATACAGATATACAATAACAAATTAATCAGTAATAGATGAATATTTTACATGAATAAATATTATGGTTGAACGAAAAATATGTGAAGTCACTGTAAAAAAGGGGCATAAATCTTAGCGTCAATAGTTATTTTAAATGTTTTAGTAAATGGTCTATTATTATATACTATATGTTACCTCAGATTTTATTCATCTGTCCTCGCGAATAAAATGTATTATATATTCGGTGATATAAATATGTATAGTATAATATTTAGTTTATCAAGTGTAGCGTACTGGTGCCCCCCGGCGTAGGTCCCAGCCGCTCAACTAACCTTAGGAACAGATTCATTTGCTCTAAGGTTTGCCAGGAACTTGTCATAATATCCACCGCCGTGGCCCACTCGACCACCGTTCTTCGTAAACGCTACTCCTGGAGCAATAATTAAATCTAATCCTGTGGAACAAAATCGAATCAGAATCCTATACATATTTTTTGATACTGATCTATTCTATGTATGTCAGATACTATAAAAAGATCGTGCTTATAGACGAGGGGGTCCATACAATAACATAATAGTTAGTTTCATTTATATTCATTTATTTGTACATATTGATAGCCGGCCATATTACTGGACGGTTAGAGAGCGGCGCTCTGGCGCTGGATGGGTAAGAAAATCAGTCAATTGTTTTCGACAAACTCCAATTGATTAATTTAATTTAAAAGAAATTTAATATTTTTTCCCAATGTAGACTGTATGTAACTATATAATATGTAACTGACTTTCAGATTACAATAAATTATCCTACTTTTTCCATTAAAACGCGGTTGGGACCTTTTTTAAAAAATGAAATTCAGTTTTCAACGAACGATATTAATACTACCATTTTCTAAGGCGTCTTCTCTTTGCATGTCCTTGGAATGTTGAGCTATTCCATATTTTGTCAATGGCATGCTGGCCTCATCCCCAGCTTCCAACCTCAGCATCTTCATCTTGCCCCCAGCGTACTGCGGCACAAAGGCTGCCGCGCCTCTAGCCTTGATGTGAGCGATTATTGGCATCGTGTTGATTTCTTGATCCGTGCTCATGAATATTGCTATCCTTTTCGCTGATTTGTAGTGCGGATGGTTTATTACCTGGAGAAAGTATCAGAATACACCATTAGTGTTATACAGTAGAAGAAAATTGAGATCATATTTGCAATGGCGTCGTAAGGTATGGGCGGTGTGGTTTAAAACCATTGGCGTTAGCAGTAACAATAACGTGTTTATTTTTTGTTGTGTTGTGTTTATTTATGTTTTTTTAATTACGTCAAAAGCTTTTGTAAAATAATTTTAAGCAGATTGATTATGATTAAATGATAATTCTAAATAGTAAATTATTAAGTATTGCGTATTTAATTGTTACTACTCTGGAATTGTTTGTGTAACATCTTGCTATGTGAACCTATCGATAAATGATAACCTTGGTACGAGATGTGACTGTATTTATTTATGTAAATAATAAACCGATTCAGAATTTAAGCATGTTTGTAAACATTATTAGAAATATAAAATCTAAAAGGCAGGAAATGAGTAATTAAAATATTAAAAATTAAAAGTTGATTAAGAACTAATTATGCACAGCGGGTAAATCAAAAGGCTTTTAAAATATTAAAGTTGAAGCAAGTGAAACGAATACAAAGTTGGAATAGGAATGCTAATTCCCGGTAGTGTATAATTAACAATTAGTTGATACGCCATAATTAATTAATCGAGTTTTTTTACGGTATAGGTGGGCGGACGAGCATATGAGCCACCTGATAGTAAGTGGTCACTATCACCCATAGACAATGAAGCTGTAAGAAATATTAACTATTCCTTACATCGTCAATGTGGCAACCTTGGGAACTAAGATGCTATGTCCCTTGTGCCTATAACACTGGCTCATTCACCCTTCAAACCGGAACACAATAATACCGAGTACTGTTATTTGGCGGTAGAATAACTGATGACTGAGTGGTACCTACCCAGACGGGCTTGTACAATGCCCTACCACCAAGAAATAGAATAGAAGCACTTTTGACGAATTAACAAAATATAAAAGAGAACGAGTAGTTTTTCACTATTGTATTGTTGCATTTTTTTTAGTAGTCGCTACAATGTGCACGAAGCTTTATAATATTGATATTAAATATGTAACATGTAACCTAACCTTATCATAAACGATTTCTGACTCTCTTCTCTTCTCCTCTTCCGTGAGAGCCGCTATACGAGCCGCCACTTGTTCTCTTATGAGCATCTTCGCTGGATCCGGTGTTCGGCTCATTTTGATTGATGTACTGAAAATAAGCATTAATTATTATTAACCGCGAAAGGAACATACGTATAACTTAAAGCTGAAAAGGATTAGTAAGCTGAAGTGGCAGTGGGCTGGCCATATTTGTTGCAGAACCGATAACCGTTGGGGAAAACGTGTTCTAGAGTGGAGACCGCGTCTCGGCAAACGTATTGTAGGACGTCCTCAGGCACGGTGGAGTGACGATATACGCAAGGCGGTGGGCAGGAGTTGGATGCGAGTAGCCGGAGAAAGACCACAGTGGCGTGCACTTGGAGAGGCCTATGTCCAGCAGTGGACAAAAACGGGTTGTTGATGATGATGATGAAATAGAAAAACTTCTTATCTCTAAACGTATTTGTTAATAAATATATTGATTCTTGCATTATATCGATTAAAACAAAAAGGATAATTAAAGAAAGGAGAGAGACTATAACATTTAATTTGAAGAAATATATTGACACCAATTCGTATTGCGAAAGCCGAACTGGCTAATTAATATCATCAGTGTTTATAAGATAATAGCGAGAATTATTGAGGTGGAATATTTTACGACATTTGTGTGTCAATTACTCGCAGATAAATTTAAAAAAAACAGTAGCAGTGTGTTGTTGTATAATAATGAAGCCGGTGCGGCTTAGTTAAATTCATGAAAACAATTAAACATTACGTCAGATTAGTAAGAAATAGTCCCCAGCATACTTATATTTGCAATTTTCATAATTATGTACAAAGATTGTAATTCATTGTTGTATGAATATCTTTTTATGAATACAATTTCTTATCTTTTAACGTTAGACAGATAAAATATAGATAGTATAAAGAACATTGATTATTTGTTTCGGAAATACATGGCGAGTTGGAAGATATGTTCTTTATATCTCATTTGGTTAGAGTACCATGTGGATGTGCCGTTGCCACTTAACTATCATAAATATCAATCATCAAATCAAATAAAAATAAACTTTATTCAAGTGGGCTTTACAAGAACTTTTGAATCGTCATTTTACAATTAAGTAAAGCTACCACCGGTTCGGAAAGTAGATTCTACCGAAAAGAACCGTCAGTAGTCACTCTTTTCAACCGACTTCAAAAAGGAGGAGGTTATCAATTCGTCTGTATTTATTTTTTATGTTTGTTACCTCATAACTTTTCACTGGGTGGACCGCTTTTGATAAATTTTTTTTTACTGTTTTTTACCCTTACACCTCTCAAAGTCGGTGCCAACATTGCTAATATAGGTACATAATACATAACACATACATAAAAAAACTAAATCGTTTTTTTGTTGTATAGATTACACCATTAGACAAACCTTACTATCGATACAAATTAAATGATTTCAATATAGGAATTTATTAACTTTGTTAGCACCGACTTCAAAAGGTGATTAAAAAGTCGTAAATTGGATATGGATGTAACTGATTATTTTTTTCTTTTTAGTTCATTTTTGAAGGCGGTTTTTTTTTATTTATAAAAATTTATTTATTGCTTTTCAGTGTTGTTTTGTTATTTATAATTACAATTGGTAGTGTTTGTCATTCACATTATTCATCGCCAATTAGACAACACCATTTTTCCCGATGCAATGCCGTTAATCATTGAGGAGTTCTCCTGGTAGTCCACCACCAGCTAGACTTCATCATAGGCATGTTTACTAACATCAATTGCTTGACGACTATCTTAAAGAAATAGAACTAAACCCGTAAAATAGTTACTTACTAATAGGTTCTGATTACCAGTTGTGGTCTTCATCATCAGTTCCACTTCATCAAATGTCACTTTTCGTGAGCATATGACCAAGGCACTTTGAATAAAACCGAAATCACTATAGGTGTGCCTATAAAATTTGAGGAGTTCCCTCGATTTCTCCAGGATCCCATCATCAGATCCTGATCTCCTGACAATGGGACCACCTGTAAAACATGCCCTTTCAAACAAAAAAAGAATTGTCAAAATCGGCCCAGCCATCTTCGAGTAATTCGGTAACATACATAAAAAAAAAAAAAAAAAAAAAAGGCCCCGACGAATTGAGAACCTCCTCCTTTTTTTGAAGTCGGTTAAAAAATAACTAGGCTTTGTTATTGGTCAATTAGATTTACTCAGTGTTACTTTGTGTCAGATATAGATATATTATATTCTACCTTCAAATAGTATTATTTGTTATTGTTGTGTTCCTGTTTGACGAGTAAGTGAGTCAGTTTAACTACAGGCACAAGGGACATAACATCTGTTTCTATTTACGCTTTGGTGATCTAAGGGTAAAAAACAGTAAAAAACCACCCACCCAGTGAAAAGTTATGAGGTAACAAACATAAAAAATAAATACAGACGAATTGATAACCTCCTCCTTTTTGAAGTCGGTTGAAAAGAGTGACTACTGACGGTTCTTTTCGGTAGAATCTACTTTCCGAACCGGTGGTAGCTTTACTTAATTGTAAAATGACGATTCAAAAGTTCTTGTAAAGCCCACTTGAATAAAGTTTATTTTTATTTGATTTGATGATTGATATTTATGATAGTTAAGTGGCAACGGCACATCCACATGGTACTCTAACCAAATGAGATATAAAGAACATATCTTCCAACTCGCCATGTATTTCCGAAACAAATAATCAATGTTCTTTATACTATCTATATTTTATCTGTCTAACGTTAAAAGATAAGAAATTGTATTCATAAAAAGATATTCATACAATAATGAATTACAATCTTTGTACATAATTATGAAAATTGCAAATATAAATATGCTGGGGACTATTTCTTACTAATCTGACGTAATGTTTAATTGTTTTCATGAATTTAACGAAGCCGCTTCATTATTTAACTTTATCTATTTAAACTAAAAAATACTTTACAATAAACTGAAAAATAATTGCAAGAAGAAAATTTACTATTATTTCAGCTGATACAAGTGAAAAAGATGCAAAAAGACGTATTTTAAACAAGTATAACGGTTCCAATAACTATACTATACTATAAATGCATAGTTTAAAAATACCACTCATAGATGGCGTCGCAAACGAGAATTTAATAACGAACTCTTAATAATTGTAGGTAAAATTCAATTTAATATGTAGATAACAACCTATGTTTAACGATAATTATATACTTCACAAATAAAAACTTACCAGTAAAAAGAGACAAGATGCTTCACCCACATTCAAGCACAGACTAATATAAGTTATTTTGTTTACACAAGATAGAGTATCTTGTTATCGCGTTCGCTTGACAAGTTCACGTTGACATACTTTAATTTGTTATACGGCTTTAACAGCGCCATCTAGTATCGCATTGCGTTACTTCGTAGTAAATCTACACATGAGTACAATAATTTTCACGTTGTGTTTTAGAATTTCCACAATAGATGGCAGTTATACATGTTATATTATTAGTCCATTTGGCAGTGATATATATTTCTATTTTTTGTAATATCTTAAAATTAGCTTATCTCAGTTTAAGTTTACACTTTTTAATTTGCATTTTGTAAGGAATTTCAAAGTTTTTATGCTTTTATTAATTGCGTTTAATGAATACTCTGATGCGAGATCCGGTAGAGCTACTTCTTTTTAAATTTTGACTATCTAGCGAAGTCAGTCCATAAAGAAAAACTTCTTTATGTTATGGTATGGTTGTGTTTCGGTAGGAAGAGTGAGTGAGCCAGTGTAACTTCACGACATAAGGGACATTATATCTTAGCTCCTTATGTTAGTTGCGCATTGTGATTATGTTTAATATCTAAGAAGATTGACGATGGAAGCCACTTAATATCAGATGGCCGATTTATCAGTCAGCGTACCTGCATCATAAGAAGACCACACACCTAAAGAGGGATCCAGATTTGTGAAAAATGTTTCTTAAAATTCAATGATGTAAACGACACACAAAGTCAACAGGATATTGATTTAATCCATTCGAATTCAATAGTTCGAAGAGCTTCGTTTACAATTCGCGATTATATTTCATAATTATTTACTTTAATCTGTACCCGCCTTTTTAATTTACAGCTTGAGAAAAACAACAACAGCTTGTAAATTTCCCATTGCTTTGCTAAGGCCTCCTCTACCTTTGAGGAAAGGGTTTGGAATTTATTCCACCACGCTGTTCTAATGCGGGTTGGTGGAATACACATGTGACAGAATTTCAATGAAATTAGGCACATGCAGGTTTACCCACCATGTGTTCCTTCACCGCCGAGCTCGAGATGAATTATAAACACAAATTAAGCACATCAAAAATCAGCGGTGCTTGCCTAGGTTTGAACCCGCAATCATCAGTTAAGATGCACGCGTTCTAACCACTGGGCCATCACGGCTCTAGCTAACGCTAAAGCTGTAAAGTATCAAGGCGTTTTTATAGTCTTCATAATGTTTGCAGACTCGCAGTTAAATTTTCATACGGCACTCCTTACATCAAAATTCACGCGAGTGTCTTCTTCCAACTTCCAAGCAGATGGCTACAATGTTACACCACAATTATGTTAATTACTCATGAAAGAAATTATACTATTTCTCTTACATATAGGAATAACATATAGGAATAATAACAACACTATCGTGATGCCGATTTACCATTAAAAATATCAATCAAAGTATGATATTTCACTAATTAGTTGAAATGTAAAAATGATATTAAAAACCTTTTGTGCAAAATTTTATCCTTTCTGTGTTTTATATTTTCAATTAAAACTTCCTAGTTCTGTAAGTAATTAAATATTTTTATGATTTATTAAAACTCGTTAAAAAAGGTGGCTTAATAACATTGTTAGGCTAATTAACGAAGTTTTCAACTCAATAATAACACAAAAAAGGTTTATTATTTTAACGCAACCTTTTAATTTGCGGTTCCTGGCAAAGGTTTAAGAACTTTCTCGATTAATTAAATCGTTTATTGCTTAGGTAAGAATCCTTATAAATATTTGTGTTAGCTAAACTTTCTGAAAATATTAGTAAATTTGCTATTTATGACATTCCAATTATTAGCTATTTGTTTGAGTATTCTTTTGGCAGGTTTGTTGCAAAATCAGTTACCTCCTTGTGGTGCAGCCTGAGCATGATGATCTTCAGGGTGGCTTCAGGCATGGAAAACGACTCACGTTTCGTTATGTCATACGGAATCGCTCAAGAACTTTTTGACTTGGGAATTGAACACGGGACCTCGGAATGACTTACCAGTGAAAAAAATTTTACGGTCGTGTAATGTGTGCCGGTGTTCACACTATGCGACGGTAAAATCATCATTATGGACATGTATTCATTTTATATAACAACAGCCTGTAAATTCCCACTGCTGGGCTAAAGGCCTCCTCTCCCTTTGAGGAGAAGGTTTGGAACATATTCCACCACGCTGTTCCAATGCGGGTTAGTGGAATACACATTTGGCAGAATTTCTATGAAATTTGTCACATGCAGGTTTCCTCGCGATGTTTTCCTTCGCCGCTGAGCACGAGATAAATTATAAAGACAAATTAAGCACATGAATCAGCGGTGCTTGCCTGGGTTTGAACCCGCAATCATCGGTTAATATGCACGCGTTCTAGCCACTGGGCCATCTCGACTCATTTTATATAAATTTTGCAATTCAACTTCCAAAATATTCTCTAATTAAGCTGTCTGATGGAGGAGATATCTTTTGATGCCTAAATCACCATCATAGCGAGTCAGCTCTTATCTCAACGCTCGACACCTGTCCACTGAGACGTGGGGCCGCATAATTATTTGTTTGTATTCACTTTCGGTAACAAATCAACCAATTTATTAATAAAATATTTACATTTCAAATTATTGTAAGGTTTATTTTCATACTTTTGTTTCGAAAGGTAGATTGTTCGAAGTTGAGGTGAACAAACGATTGAAATGTCCGTGCCTTATTAAATACTTGGACCTCGGAGCTAAACATTTACAAGGCCTGGGAGGAGTCACAGGATGCCTTAGGGATATTTTGTGATTTATCTAAGGCCTTTGATTGTATGCAACACAAAACTTTGGCCAGTAAGGTACGTCATTATGAAATTAGGGATACTGCACTCAGCCTTCTGATTTCGTATCTAAGCAATCGGATTCAGAAGGTTGATGTAAATGGAAAGAGGGTCAAGGATCAATTCTTGGTCCATTTCTCTTCCTTGTTTATATAAATGACCTGCCACATCTCTTAGGTGATAAACTCGAGAGAGTATTGTTTGCTAATGATACTTCTTTAATTTTTAAAATAAAAAGACGTCTTTTACTGTATGACGATGTGAACAACGCTCTATCGGAAAAAATGTATTGGTTTAGTATTAATTATCTTATTTTAAATAGTAAAAAGACAAAATGTATTACATTCACTACTCCCAATGCAAGATGTGTCCAAACAAATGTACTTTTGAACGGGGAAGCATTAGATATTATAGAATCGACAGAGTTCCTTGGTATGACCATATCAGACTCCACCACCATAAGCTCTAATGGGGCCCATATAAATAAATTGGCGAATAGACTTAGCTCTGCAGCTTATGCGGTAAAAAAGATTAGACTTTTGACTGGTGTGGAAACGGCTCGCCTTGCGTATTTTAGTTATTTCCACAGTATAATGTCGTATGGCATCCTGCTCTGGGGTAATACAGCTGATATTAATACTATTTTTGTGCTGCAAAAAAGGGCTATTCATTCTATTTGGGCCCAAAGAATTCGTTAAGATGTGTATATACGCAAAACATAAATGATTTTCCCAAGAAAAGTGACGTACATTCCATTAATACTAGGAGCAAGAATAAAATTGTTACACTAAGTACCCGATTGCACAGGGTTAGTAACGCTTTTTTTGTACAATGTTAACTTTTTTACAAAAGGATCCCAGAAAACGTTCAAAAGTATTCAATAATAAAATGCAAAAGAATCGAAGAATATTACAACACTAATGAATTTCTAGTTGACTGCACCCAGTATATTAGTTTTTCAAGTCTCTTATACATCAGGTAATCAGTTAACAAGAATGACCCCGATAGACGTTTTCACAAGGATACTTAATATAAACGTGATAAAAATACGCGTCTGGAAATACCCCAGCTGTTAAATTAATACCTCTTCTTTACTTAAGATGTTTTGAGGTTAGAGGGTTGCTGAATACGGATGTGATAGAATTTCACCTGATATTTTTCCCCTAGCATTTTTCCTTAGCGTTATCAGCGTTATTATACATTTCTTTTACGTATCTTTTCGGAAATTCCAATAAAATTGTATATAATATGTATTAATTAATATTATAAATGTGATAGTAACTATCTGTTTATCTGTCGCTCTTTCACTGAACTGAATTTGATGAAATTTTGTTACGAATCGAACTCGAAGTACAAGAAAGGACATAGGCTACTTTTTTGCCTAATACATGACAACCAACCTCCTAAAACAAGGGCGAAGCCGTGAGTAACACTAAGTTTATATATAAGTGTGAAAGGTGTTTACATATCGCATTTGCCGGGTTACGTACATAAGTTGCGATGTCAAAATATAATGTAAAAGAATCAATAAACGTCCAAACGCATATAGACTACCGTAGAGTTAGGATACCTTTCTATCGTACACATATCGTATATCGTAATCTAAGCTCTAGAGCTTAGTCCAACACTAAAATATAGATATCTGACTAAGCCAACGAGACCACGGTATTACAGATTGCAGATTAGATTTTAAACGCAAAACTAGCAAATATAGCCGAATAAGTTATGTAATTTAAATGAAACTCTATTAAATAAATATATACTTCATTCAAATTATTGGTAAGTATACCACGGGAGTACCTTGGTAGTATCAATACTTACCTAGTTAGTAGTGGTTAATATAAATGGTCAAGTCAATTATAAACCTACTTACAGCCTTATCCCAAAAACAAAAGGAACATTTGATAGAAAATTCATCATCTTCATCATCATCATCATCATCATCATCATCATCATCGACACCATTGGTCGAAAGCTTGATTACTCTGTGATTTTCAATATGAATTTAAGAAAAAAGGTTTTTTGAACATCGGCATAACTGTTATTAGAAGTTTGAAGTTACAATAAAGGTTTTAGGCTTCAACCATTGACTGACTGAAAACATCAAGAATCCATGTCCTCTAAGATACATATGGATGAAAGCTAATGTGCAAGTGGTTCCCAATAAAAGGAACTGGTCTGACTCAGAAAAAGTCTTAGTAAAAGATATAACAAAGTCTATTTTTTAGCATTCCGTACCTCTAAAGGAAGGAAGGAAGCCCGTTAAGATCATTTCTTTGTCCGACGAACCATTTTCTTAGGGACTCGTAGGGGTATAAAAATGGCTAATACGATGGTCAGAGATCCCTCGGATCGTTGAAAACATTGAACCTCTAAGTCTACGCATTCAAATAATATGGCCGTTTTCCATTGCCATTTGACATTTCCCAATCATTTAAATGTACAGTAAGAGAATGTTCGTCACCTTATGATCTACATTTCGTGTGGCCAGTATGAGCGATACTCTGCTTTTCCGATTGAGAATGACATTGCGTCGCAATGATTTGATATTTAGATGCAAAAGGTATTAAGAGTTAAGACTTGACAGAGGAATGAATTGGAAATGTGACGAAGGTGTTCTTTGTCTGACTGTATTTCCCGTAAAGCAAAAATCATGCAATTTGGCAAATCTAGCAATATCTTGTAGCATACGTTTAGGAAAAAATCATTCTAATAAATACCTATTAAGTGTTAAGAAGTGTATAGACTTGAATCTCTAAATCGTATACTTAATGTTTTCTTACTTGTAATTATGTTATAGATTATCCATTAGGCAATTATCGGAGGAAATCTAATTGAAGATTGTCCCTTAAGCATTTTTCTCGGAATACGTGTTCTCTAGCCTGGATAAGAGGAACGCCATCTTATACATAAATTACCACTTACCGATCTTATCTTATCGCCATTTCATAGCGTAAACTGTCAGTACGAAAGTTACATAAAATATTACATATTAGGTAATTAAAATATAATGCCACCTGAAATAAACAATATTGTTTACTTTAAAATTACGCTCATAGGAAGTTTTGATAGTTACGATTATTTTCATATCATTTAAGAAAAAAAGAGAACATAAGTAACCTTTTTGGCAATATTGTTCTTCGATATAAAAAACGTACATTGTATATTGACATTCTGTAGGTACATGTGCACCTACGTCATTACTTATTATATGAAATTTGTTAGTGGTTTGGTAAATACCGCCATACACGTTAGCCCTATAAGAAATATTAACTATTTCTAGCATCGTCGATGGATCACACAATTGTTTTTGGTGGTTGAATATCTAATCCTACCTAGACGAGCTGGTACAAAACCCCACTTCTGAGTACATATTGATATATGAATATAAACTAAAGGTAAACATTTATACGAAACATTCTTTTTTTGGCAAATTGGTACCTGGTAATGGTCACTTTCGTTGGCCGTCAATTGCGTCACATCAATTGTTTTTATTACACTGGCTAACTCACACAACAAACCGGAAAATATCAATTCAAATAAATATTAAGTAACTGATATGTCAGTGGCTTATGATATTCACACGGCATCTGTTATATAGTTTTTGGAATTGAAGCAAAAGTTGGAAAACAAAGTAAGAACGTGTTAACTTGGAAGATCTGATCTATGTTATTAAAGTTACGTTGGCCCCTATCCAGAATCCGAAATTAATTTCACGTGCGATGCGAAATTTGGTTTAAAATTCAATTATTATATTGCTTAGAAAGGTATGCAGTATAATGAATAAAAAATATTTTCATATAAGCCGTAAACGTTGCGGTTTCGTTCGAAATTTAAAATTTTATACCCGACTCGTCAAAATAATTCCGGAAAAATGTATCTTATATGCTTAATAAAATAAGAATTCATATTTGAAAGTCAATTGAATCAATCTAAATATATGTACAGTGGATGTAATACCATAGTTCATATTATGATATTTTAAATTATAAATAAAGACGTTAAAGAAATAATAAAGCCTTGTCTCTGGACGAATTATTCCTACAATTCCAAAATTTACACTATCACATAAATTCTATCTCTTTACATCGCAAGGTTGTCTTTAAATTTCAAATCATTAAATTTAATTAAATTATTAAATTTTGTGGTTCAGTACGATTATGATTTAAGATTCAGAGAGGGCATCACGAGTATTGAAGGCGTTGATGCGGATTGCAAAGGGGCCATTTTAAACCTACATCGGGTCCGAAATTCCCGGGAACCCTTACCACACGATGGAGCCGGCACCCACACGGAATGCTTTGGCGGTTTGTCTCATAACGCAGTACTTTTGGATTACTTGAAACCGCTTATAATTAATATTGTTTATTTTAATGACAACTGATTTATGAAAAATGTATTGAATTACGATTATCACTTACTTACATTTTTTTACATAGAAATACTTACCTTAATATATCTATTATAGGTACATTTATGACGTTGCAATCTTTTAACCTATAATTCTACAAGTCCATACTTTTTGCAGCGTTGGCTTGGAAAGCGCCCGTACGGGCAATTTTCTGTCCAATTACGTGGACGTTATAAGGTTTAACTTGAAAGAATGCAATATATAATTATAGTGCATAGGCTATATGCGTCCTGAAAAGAAAATAAAAAAATCTTTCTTTCTTTCTTTCAAAATGATGAAGAAATATAGTGTTAGTCATACTACCCCATAGACTTAGTATTAATCATATTCAATTTTAATGTCTTATGTCTAAGTCTGTCTGTCTGTCTGTCTATCTTATCTCTAAGTTCCTTGTGATGTTTTTCTTTTTGTGTGATATGTTTCTTTTTTTTTTTTAGTATAAGGGCTTTTTAGTTTTAATTTTTGTTCTTATAATTTCATTTATTTATTTTCGTGTGCACATGTGTTTATGTTTACCCAATAGTCAGGGGTCATCTAAAAATCAGTGCTGTGGATTAGCACAGCTTATACTGAGATGAACCGTGCTACCTACACTGTGTTCTTTAAATTTAATTTTTTTTCCTGTATAATCTATGTAATGTATGTGTGTAGCAAAATAAATGGTTTAAGAAGTTCCAAATATTTCATGGTGCTAAAAAATGATAACTAAGTTTTGTTTCCGGTAGATAAAAACAAAGGAACAAAATTGACCTTTTCAACTAGTGACTAACTCTAACTTTGTAAGAATTTATCCGTACGAAGTCGAGATTAACAGCTGTTCATCTGCAACTTCGTAGGTGATTCTAAGTTGGTCCTCCCATTACCGCTGGTTTCAAATTTTCAGAGAATTTTCAAGTAATAACATCTTATGACAGGGTAAGCTTCGTTACGTAACGCGTTACGAGTAACTAAGGAAAAAAAAATGTAATATAAAACCTTTCCTTATATTATCATTAATATGCATAAAGTAATATTCAGGGTTTTTTTTTTCGTTAAACAATTTGGATATTAAATAGTTCAACTAAGATTAGTATATCACTTATGTAGGACATCCCGAGAAAAAAACTTTTTTTTTAAATGGAAGGAAGGATAGTGTCATTTTTCGTAGTCACCATAATAGAAGAAATTTAAGTAAACATATTTTTAATTTAAATTAAGGGGATGAATGAATGATCTCATCCGGCCAGTAATCTTATCATGCTGGCAAAATGCGATCTTGATAAAAGAGTTTTTTGAGAACTCTTCTAAAAAACAAAACTTTAGTTTTAATGAGATTTCTGAAATTGTGACGCAGAATTTAAAATGACATTTTATACAAACTTCTTTGTCAGCTAGGCAGACCACTCATAAAGGCTCGGCGGCAGGTTGCAGGTCGAGCATATTAATAATTTCGTACAGGTTAAAGTATTTTAAAAAATATTGATATATTAATCGACAATTTAAAATCGAAACATACGATATTCATATAATCGTTAATCATTGTTTTGATGTAACAGGTAACAAATATAAATTGAACGAGGTTACTGTCACTATTAAAGTAATTTTCTCCTATAAATTTTAACAACAATAAGTAAGTAAGTCTGTGGGTTGCTTATACTGCTGACCAACGCGACTTAGGTACCTTCAAGAAAATTACGTACAGGTTCCTAGGCAGGCAACACACCTGCAAAGCCCTTGAGTATTGCAAATGTCCAAGAATATTTTCCATAAAGTTAGCCAACTGCTCGCTTGCCTCATATATCATTAAAAAATGTCTAGAAGTCTCTGTCCCGAATAAATATGGTAACCCTGGGAACTCTTGTAAATATATGATACATAATACCTGTTGACTTACAAGCAGGATATATTAATTTAAATAATTGTATTAACTAACATGACTTTGTATTTTTTAAATGTTGAAAAAGGGTAACTACCTAATGAGTTTCTTGCCGGTTCTTCGCGGTAGAATCTACTTTCCGAGCCAGTGGTAGCTTCACTTAATTGTAAAATGACGATTCAAAAGTGCTTGTAAAAGCCTACTTAAATAAAGTTTATTTTGATTTTATGTTAGAGGTTGTGTGCCTTGTACAATCATTCCGATGGTTACAACCTCGTAGCTGGAATACAGCAAAACAAAGCTTTATTGTTACGCAATGGAATAATTGAAAAGTGGCTAGTAACTAATCAGACCACAATCAGGGCACAATCCCCTATAACCGGTGAATTTCCATAATTAAACCGTATATCGGTGTTTAGTTTAACCAACATGTACGAGTGTGTGTATTTCATGGAGTTTCAAAATTTGTCAACATCATTCAAGCAGTGCATTTGTATGAGCATACTAGACATCTTCCTCGTCGATAACGACTATTTTGATTGGCAATATTTGACAGGCAAAAAGTTATTTTTTTTAAATTCATTGGTCGGGCTAATGGACCACCCGATGGTCAGTAGTTGACGTATATGCTGGCGCTGTAAGAAACCATTCACCATTCCTGACGTTTTAAATTTGCTGACAACCTTAAGCACTAGGATGTTACGTCCATTATGATGACAGCATTTTAATAAATTCGATAAAGTAAAGTAGCGGTGCTGACCGGACTAAAAAAAAGGACCTCATAAAAATGATACTTTATGAGTAATTATTTTTTCAAGCGGCACATCATAGCACATACTGGGCACATTTCAGCACATTGTTTTTTAAAGGAATTTAAAAATTGCCGTGTCGTAATGGACATATGTAGTTACACTGGTTCCCTCACCCTACAAACTGAAAGGTAACACAAAGTATTGCTATTTGGCGGTAGATATTTGATAATAACCTACCAAGTCGGGTTTGTACCTTGTACAAATCTCAATCGGAGTAGCAGTTACCTTAAACTTAGATATAGTGTACACAAGCAGTTCTATTTAATGTTAAATAGTAATGACCTTATCGCAATTCGAATGTGTGTGTTTAAACTAAATAGCATTGTATTGCACGCAACTATTACCCTAACAAGTACGACAGGGTTCCATGACCTCATCTTTGACATTGAAACTGTTACAAAAATGATTTCATATTCAGAGGTTTTGCTAGACCAGTCAAATTAGGCAATTAAATAACGAAACGTGTGATTTTTTTCACGCATAATTGACGAACTTGAATTTGTAGTTATGATAAAATATAATAGTTTTCGAACGCGGGTTCGCTCGCTCTTTGGTTGTCATGTGTCAGGCAAAGAAAAATCTTGAACAAGGAACCAACAAGGAACCAAGGAAGGACATAGTAGCATATGTCCTTCCTTGGAGTTTAAGATTGCTTTATATCAAATGTAAACAAATCCGGTTATCTAATTAATTTGGTCGTAAAGGGCGACAGAGAGACAGAGTTACTTTCACATTTATAATATTACTGCAGAAGTACCTATATACGATTGAATAGAACATCTGTACAAAGTGTTCGTTTTCTCTCAATTCAAATCACTTTTATTAAAAATATATATAACCTATTTATTGGAACTTTTTCGTCGATACGATTTCGGAGTAAAAATCTAAATTCCTGACGAATGGTTTAATATCACACCAGCCATTAATCTTGTGCGCGTTAATTATGTGCCTTATCGTTATCAAACGAATACATCAAAGTCTCGTCTCAAGATTACTCAAGGTTGAAACGAACATTGAAACGCTTCGAGAGACACGGGACATTGATGTCACCTATAGCTGAATATTGTCACATGTGTTTTATTTACATGTACATGTTTTTACATGTTATATTTAATACTCGTTCTGGATAAGTGATGTTTATAAAAGGGGGAACGTTGTGTGATTTGTGTCCTTACAAGTTCAAACTTGTAAGGTCAAAGTCACATTGAACGAATACATTTTTAAAAGTTAAATGTATGGCATATTTATTTGGCTAATCTATTTAACTACTATTTTGCCACCATTCAACGCGGTCAAGATTTATACAGTAACTTGTTTTAGTTCATATTTATTATTTATTTAAGCATTTAATGTTATTAATTATTATGTTACTATATGTTTAGTATTTTAACTAGTGAGGTTATTTCCCAGAAAAATAAAGTTTTCATACTAGCAGTACATAACAGGAGGGCTGGTTCGTTTTTTGCCCAGAGGATCGGAATTGCGATTCAACGGGGAAATGCTGCTAGCATTCTTGCCACCATTCCACGCGGTCAAGATTTATACAGTAACTAGTTTTATTTCATATTTGTATATATATATTTAAGCATTTAATGTTGTTAATTCTTAGATGAAGTACATATATAACGAGGAGTTAGGCATCACCTCATTATCATACATGATGATATTCAAAATATAAGTCTAGTCATTCACGTTCGAAATATCTTTCCTTTCGGTATCTGAAATACCCTTTTTTCGCTGTCATGTATCCTTCGTCATACCGACGTGGCCAGTATGTATAATAAATAAAAATTTTAACAAAAAGAAAAACCGACTTCAAACAAAACACTATTTTAAAACAAATGAATATGCACGAAAAAGTAATAAAAATAATTGCGTATTCAACATATTTTTTAGAGTCTTCCTAAGTTAAATGAAATGAAAAATATTAGACTAGTTAAAAGTCGATTAACGATTATATCATGTAGTTATAATTATTGTTATATTTGGAGTCGGTGTCTAAATTATTTTTATTACTTTTTCGTGCATATTCATTTGTTTTAAAATAGTGTTTTGTTTGAAGTCGGTTTTTCTTTTTGTTAAAATTTTTATTTATTTTTTGATTTTAAGTGAAGCTGATGTTGACTAACTAATTTTTTTTTAATATGGATAGATTAAGCGTTCCGTTTATATGAGTCTGAAACTACTTCGAGGACAATTTCAAAGGAAACTTGCGAATAAAGCAAAAATAGACTTTCGAAAATGCGGATTTAATACGTCACGCGGCGTAAACTACAAGGATCCCTCGAAAGAGCTGTAATCGAACTCAGCAAAAAAACTTTGAAAAAGACCAACTATATTTCGTACATCATATGACATCACATCATATACACAAAATTTGATTAAAGATAGTAAGAAATTCTGCCCCATATCGCACCCTAACTGCGAGCCGTATAGGAGTTCCATCACTACATAGTATAAAACAAAGTCGCTTTCTCTGTCCCTATATCTTTAAATCTACGCAACGGATTTTGATGCGGTTTTTTTTAAAAGACAGTGTGATTCAAGGGGAAGGTTTGTGTATATAATACATGAACAATATAGTAAAGAAACACTGATAATTTTAGAAGTTTGCGATGTGATGTCGTATATGAACAAATTCTGTAGTATATTTAGTATCAGTATTGCACCCGTGCGAAGCCGGGGTGGGTAGCTAGTTGATTATAATATTCGACTATGATAATTACATAAACATAACCAAATTACGGAAGGTGACTCAAATATCCAAATAACCTATAAATAAAAGATTCGACTGAGTATCGCTAACGTGCTCCTCAGAATTGTTCCGTTCCATTCCGTTCCGTTACTTTGTCATGGATCCTGTGCTCAGAACCTTACCAAACTTTCACCAAATTACCCTTGAAGTATATATTTTATAATAAAAAAAGAATTATCAAAATTGGTTAACGTGATTTTCAGTTATTCACCTATTTGTCGCGCATATACATAATGCAAATTTAAGACTTATGTCGTTTTCACATGGATACCATCATCGGAAAAAAAAATAAAAAAAATGGGACCCCACGGGAAGCACTATCTTTCAAACAAAAAAAAAATTATCAAAATCGGTCCACCCAGTGAAAAGTTATGAGGTAACAAACATAAAAAAAAAAAAAAAAAAAAAAAATACAGACGAATTGATAACCTCCTCCTTTTGGAAGTCGGTTGAAAAATAAATAAATCCTAATTAAACTTTTTGATGTTTCAACACATACTAAACTAAACTTGCTCACGTCTTCGTGTGCGTTGGAATTTAACAATAAAAAAGGAATTGTTGAAGCCTAAGTTACTCCTTATTACATCAGCGTGCTGCCGACCAAAGTCCAGCCGTTCCAGATATTAGCCGTAACAAACAGACAGGAAAACAAAAATGGAAAAAATGCTATTTTGGTAAACATACCGTGTATATCATATACACATATCATATATATTTAGTAAAAAGTGGTTCTTTTAATATTACAGTAAAACACTCTAGTTATATTGTATGTATATTTATTTCTTGAATTCGGAATAATGAGTAATTGCTCTGCAAAATATTATCATAATCTCTCAGCTTTTTTATAATTACAAAAGATATATATCTCGTTATAGTGTACGCACACTGCAGACTCTGTGACCTAGATATGTTTTTAATTTCTCTTTTTATCATCACATTTAATTGTAAGTATGTTTTTAGATGCGGAAGGATTAGTGACTTATTATACCAGACCCGTGTTATATTATTAAGAAGGCAGACTTTAGTCTAGTGAATTAAGACAAAATTAAAAAAATACTTTGAGATTTAAGATTAGACTTGGTGGTAGGGCTTTGTGCTTGCTCGTCTGGGTAGGTACCACCCACTCATCAGTTATTCTACCCCCAAATAACAGTAATCAGTATAATTACAGGCACAAGGGACATAACATCTTAGTTCCCAAGGTTGGTGGCACATTGACGATGTAAGGAATAGTTATTATTTCTTACAGCTTCATTGTCTATGGGTGATGGTGACCACTTACCATCAGGTGGCCTATATGCTCGTCCGCCAAACTATACCATAAAAAAAAATACGAGATAAACGCGAAAAACTGTCTGCTAGCCTTTGCACCTGGATAACTTTCTTAGCGGCACACACATCAGGGGACTTTTGGGATTGTATTTTAGAATCACAAAAGGAAGGTCCATCCAAAAATCCAGCTTCACCCTAATTTTTTCGAATTGCCATGTATTGTATTGAATAAAGATTCACTGGACTACTTGTCTTATATCTATAACACGTGGCTAGTCTGGTATTTTTAAAATTTTTTTTTAGAAATACCAGTGAAAAATTAAATAATTATAACATTCAAACTGAATAATTTTCTTTTTCTTTTTGGTCATATAATACGTGTACATTATATTCTTCTGAAACAGTTTTTAAGTTATTATTAGAGATTAGTTAAGTCTAAAAGTCATTTAAATGAACAGGATTATGTTTATTTTCAATAAAACTTGATCGCAAGTAATAGGTAGTCAGGATTCCCATTGACCTAGCTTAGCGCTACTCGAGTTTCTCGATCGAGGAGGCCTCGTATGCCCCACCCTGGGAATAAGCAAAAGGTTATTAATATAGCATTTTATGCTATTCATTCAATAGTATAAAGAGGGTAAAATATTTCTAACTAATAAATAGCTAGAGAATAAGCCGAGATGGCCCAGTGGTTAGAACTCTTGCATATTAACAAATGTTTGCGGATTCAAAACGAGGCGAACGCGATGTGTTTGTTATTTATCTATTACTTGGTGGTGAAGGAAAATATAGTATGAAAATCAGCATTCGTCTATATTTATGAAATCTTGAATATGTATCCACAAAACCGAATTAGAGCGGCTTGATTATATAAGCCTCAAATCTTCTTCTCAAAAAGGGGAGACGTTCTTAACTCTGCCATGGGACACTTACAGGCGTTTTTATACAAATAAATGCCCTAATCGTCCCATCTGCACACTGCTATTATAAAAGTAAAAGTAAAGTAAACAGCCTGTAAATTACCCAATGCCTCCCACGGCCTCCTCTTCCATTAAGGATAGGGTTTGGAATATATTCCACCACGCTGTTCCAATGCGGTTTGGTGGAATGCACATGTGGCAGAATTTCGATGAAATTAGACACGTGCAGGTTTTACTCACGATGTTTTCCTTCACCGCCGAGCTCGAGATGAATTATAAGCTAAAAATAAAGCACGTATGTATAGTGGTGCTTGCCTGGGTTTGAACTCGAAATCATCGATTACGAGGCACGCGTTCTAACCACTGGGCCATCTCGGCTCCACTGGTATAATGAAACCATCATATTGTAATCTATATTTAATATAATAAATGTGAACGTAATTCTGAGTGTCTGTCTGTCTGTCGCTCTTTCATGACGAAATCGCTGAACCGAATTTGATGAAATTTGGTATGAAGGAAACTTGAACTCAAAGAAGGGACATAGGCTACCTTTTTTGCCTAACCCATGTCAGCCAACACCCTAAAATGCGAAGCGAAGCGGGGCGACTGCTAGTACAATAATGAGCCTCCAGAATAATTTATTCGTTTAACTAAGTCACGTGACAACGAGCGTATAATATATGATTCATTTGCACAAAAGTATATAATTATTTAGTGAATTCTTTGTCGCGTGTTTTGTGAAAACAATGTTGAGTAACCTACTTTAGTTAGAAGCGGTCATAAAACAATGTAGGTACACTAATTATGAGCCGTAGTGAGGTAAAATATCTTGAAAATTTCGCCTTACTTTAAATAGGTGCCTAGATATACATACATATCTTAAAATAACAAGTAGGTAATAAGTAGGTAGACATCAGTTTTTTTTTACAACATGTTTAGCAATTGTCGTTCTATTTCAACTAATTTACTCAAAACCTTAATAAATTATATGCCTAAACCTTCCTCATGAATCCATCTGTCTATTAGTGAAAACCGGAAAACCGGAAAGAATCCTTTTAAATATTTAATGCTCGAAAGATTTTTTTTTGATAACTGCATGATACTTGATGATGTTACAATTATTTATAACTTTTCAAAAATTCATTTAAAAATAAGCACGTTTCTTGCAATTTCGGCTCCCAAATTATTTATTTTTAATTATATATATTTAGATAGAGTGTCTCATTATAAAGGAACTATAACATACGGTCCAACATTTTTATCTCAGTGCGCTCGACAGCTATGCTTGACACTCACTAATCTTGATACCAATTTACAAATGTGTGTGCACTTAGTGGCCAACCGTTGTCTGCTATTTTTTTTATGTGCTTTCAGATTTAACATTTTATCTAGATTCTAGACTTAGATATAATCAAAAGCGACTTAACTCAAGCCGCCATTGCAATGTCAAATATAATCTAATCTTGTTACCTAATCTAACATATAACACTCGTGCAAATTTTATTTGATAAATAAATGATAGGAATTTATTTCCCTTGCATATTAAGTAAATGCAATATGAAGTATTTATATGATAATGTTTCATATATCGTTCTGCGCCACTGTTAACGAATGTCACTGTACGAATACTGTATGTTGAATACTTTAAGATTGGTACTTAATGTTTGTAATTTAATATTTTCAAATTGGTATATTATAACCCTCAAGGTGTGGCTAGGGTTTTAACATTATTTCCTTTGTTTGCCCGGGATCCGGAGACAGGGGGCGCTAGCGTCAGCTGTCGTCACCGGCCGCGGTGACCGCACGGAACACGCATCACACCAGTAGAGCCCCGCTCGCCATCACGTGTGCACGTGTGTCCGCGCTCCGTATAAATAAAACTTTCTTACGTCAAATCAATGGATATAACCTAACACGCCGCGAGTTTTGCAACTATTATTATAAAATGTGAATATTGTTCAGCAAACGTAATGGGTCACTAATAGTGTTGTGTTTCGGTTACGTGTTAAGTGTGATGCCAATGATGTGAATTTATGTGTGTTGTGTTGAAAAAGGAGCTATGAGTATCCAAAAGTGCCTTCTGGATAATTCCAGTAGGATGATCAAGGCGATGTCGACCGCGAAATCATCTAATAGTGAAGTTAAAACGGTAAGTGATAAATAATTTGTTACGTTTCGAACGATGTTGTGAACTAAACAAAGGCGTCCAGCGGAAACAGTTACATTTTTAGGTTATCTTTTTGACGTTTAAGGTTAAAAATAAAGACAGTTAGTCATTATTGCTTCGTTCATTATTGCAATTAATTTGTTATTATCTTTTACATAATGTGTATGCATTATATAAATATTTATAAAACTTATGAATTACGTTGTGAATAGAACTTAAATTTAATACATGAAATTATAAATAAATTTAGTTATTATTAACAGGATAAAATTATAATTAACTTAATAAGAGTAATAATATTGTTTTGTTGCTATTTAAAACAATCTATAACTGTACATAGCTAATACATGTACAATGAGTATAAAATAACACAATTTTGTAATGATATGTTGAATGTATTATGTTAAACTTAAAACAATACCGCCAAGCTGGTTCACACCCTGCAGTTAAAACAAACAGTTACTCCATCTAGGTATTATCCTTTTGTTTTGAAATGTGAATGACTTTTATTATTAATTAAAGGAGAAGATACGAATTTCATACACAAATGTTTTGTGTCGTTTAGAATTATAACGCTTGGATAAATTAAAAAAATGTCACGATTATCTATAAATACTCATAGAAAACAGAACACAGTGATATTTTAGTTTTATTTTCGTTGCTTTTTTGTTTTTCATATTTTTTTGCACAATGTGTTAACGTTTCAAGCCAGACTTAGCTGGACAGATAAGATAAAAATAATGGTATTCCCAAATTAATATTCACTAAAAAGCTATAAATAAAAATAATCTTACATTAATTTACTTTTTTTTACCGTCAAGATATTTAACTATAAGTAATTATAATAAAATATATATAATTATGATGAAAGCGTGAAATCTATGACTTAAGTATTATTAAATAAAAAAAAAAGTATACACGGTTACTGGTTACGGCGATAGTGAATAGCGTAACGGTTTACTGGCAGGTTCCATCCTGACCTCTTGGGTTACTGCCATCCCCACTTCTAGTGCAAGCTTTAGTTTTAATTTGACGGTAAATATTAATTCTAGCAATGTTGTAAAATGAGGCATTACTACTTATTTAAAAAAAAAAATTACAGTACTTATATAAATATTTAAAAAATCAGACTTTGCTCACGAGTAAAGGTAAACTAAGTGCCTACTAATTTCTTATAGTCGGGGCTTAAATCGAGTTTCAATGAACAAAGGAATGGCCATCAAAAGGGGAACACAATAAATCTTGCTCTTTATTTTAGTGGGTATAATGGCTTGAGCACGTACATCATTGAAAAACGAAGGTTCCAATCCGGGTGACTGAGTTTTTGTCTGCAAAACATGTGCTAGCAATTACTTTCGCGTTTATCAATGAAGCAGAACATCTCGGGAACTCATGATGGAGTAGCGCAGAGGAATGATCTCTGTTAAAGGACTAATAGTGAATTTTACGGACAGTTTCTTTATTTTAAATACAAGTTATAGACAAACTTAAACTATTTTACCTTACATTGAATATTTCATTTCTTTATATTTAATACTAACGACCCGCTCTGACTTCGCACGGGCGCAATACTGATACTAAATAATAAATATACTACAGAATTTCTTTATTTACGACGTTACATTACAAACTTGTATAATTATCAGTATTTCTTTACTTTATTGTCCATGTATTAATATACAAAAACCTTCCTCTCGCATCACTCTATCTATTGAAAAAAACCGCACCAAAATCCGTTGTATAGTATTAAAGATCTAACACATAGACAGCGGTAAGCGAGTTTGTGTATGTGTATACTATGTATATGTGTGTGTGTATACTATGTATATGAATAAAAATCGCTAATTGCCTGGATTGATTGAGTGCTACCGTACAGGTAGTTGAGGCTTAAAAGTTCCTTAAATTGTTCAAAACATTTTGAAGTTGATAAATTGGTTCTACTTTACTTACAAACGCCGCTTCTGAACTTCGCTTTGACTTAACGGTTTCTTGTCTTGAAATATTCATATTTTATCTCTAAATAGTATAAAAGTCGCTTTCTGCCGTCTTTACGTTCAGACATTTTAAACTACGCAACGAATTTTAATGCGGCTTTTATCAATAAATAGAGTGATTTACTACAAACCTTATCTGTGTAATTTATCTATTATAGCGGAGAAATGCCAAAGATATTAACTGTCCCAGCCGAAAAAATCAATACCGCTTCTATTCACGATTGTTCTTCAATCTTAAATTTGTATAATTAAACCCTTATTGTACCAGTGTACAGGCGGAAGTTAGTAGTTAATACTAATTATATAATTTGCATAATATTTTAAAAATAATAATGCCTCAGAACGCTAGGGTTAATAACATCTGAGTTATTGGTGTTTTTCTGAGTACAAACCACCAGTGTGAGCACATTTACAGTATAATTATAAAGACATCTTCGTTCGTTTGATTGAATCACCAGTAGTATAAGGAAAATATTTTAGTTCATGATATATTATAGTGTTTAATTATGAATACAGCAATAACGGCCGATAAATGTCTTCCTTCTTTAGGAAAAGGATTGAAGTTGCATGTAGGTTAGTAGCTGGATTTTATATATTGAAACATCTTAGTGCTTGTCTGAATTTTAAGAATCCTGTGGGCCAAAATTGTGTTGATATAAGCAATATATCAAATAACTATCATCATTATTTATTATCATTTATAAAAGAGGTAAAGTTTGGTTTTGTATGCACTATAAAAAATAATCACTAGCAGAAAGCTACGTTATCCCTTGTGCTATATACCTGTATTACGATACATATAACGTCGAATCAGGCTGCTATCAATAAATACATATTGATGATATGTTATTATTATTACATCATGGAATCGTATATATATAGAATTCGTTTCCCTAATGGCTGCCGATGTTCCGAGTTATAGGTTAACATAATTTCTTAGTCTTGGAATTCTCAGTGCTCGCTAACAGTATTGAAATTGTTAGTGATTATATCTATGTATGTATGTATGTATCTCTTGTCTCAGAAAGCAACTTAATCCATCGGTCCTGAGCCTGAACTATCTTAGACGTAAGATTGTCTCATTGGACAAGAGTGGGGAAATGGAGAAATGTATTGCATATATATATATATATATATATATGATTGTGCAATGTCCTACCCAACTGACATCAACAACAATATGAAGTACTAACTACGCGGCTGAATGGAATAGTTATTTACAAGGACATAATACATTATGAACAAGTTTGTTTACTAAAAAAAACGAGCTCAATATCACAGTAAGTAATCGTGGCTGGTATTTATTGAAGAATCTGTCTCACACTATACTGATCTTGACGTAATTTAAATGGGACTATTTCGGTATAAACGCTTTTCCAACTCAAAAACTTGTTTGATGAAGTTATGCTCGAATGACATGCAAAAAATATTGACATCCAAATTGAGAAACTCCTCCATTTTGGAAGTTACAAACTAAATTCAACAACAGCCTGTAAATTCCCGCTGCTGGGCTAAAGGCCTCCTCTCCCTTTGAGGAGAAGGCTTGGAACATATTCCAGCACGCTGTTCCAATGCGGGTTGGTGGAATGCACATGTGGCAGAATTTCTATGAAATTTGTCACTTGCAGGTTCCCTCACGATGATTTCCTTCACCGCTGAGCACGAGATGAATTATAAAGACAAAAAAAGCACATGAAACAGCGGTGCTTGTTTGGGTTTGAACCCGCAATCATCGGTTAAGATGCACGCGTTCGAACCACTGGGCCATCTCTACTCACAAACTACATTCGTTTACTTACTTTAGTAGATAGATGTGTTGTTTTTACATAAGTTTGCTTATAAAGGCGTTTAAGAAGAATTATAAAGCGCTTATTAGTGATGTGAAATTCGCATTTCGGTCCGATCCTGATCCCTTATGCTAAATGTTTAAAATTTAACGCCTTTGATGTTCATTGAATCGTACTTTATAGGTCATACTTTTACTATTACATATTGTACGTATTTGTTAATGGTTATATTGTAAATTCGTGATACAAAACATTTTAAATATGTTTTTTTCCATCTTCGTGTAAGTGAATTTAATTTAGGGTTATATATATTTTCATATAAATACATAAAAACAAGTAAAGTAACAGCCTGTAAATTTCCCACTGCTGGGCTAATGCCTCCTCATCCATTAAGAAGAGGGTTTCCAACATATTCCACCACGCTGTTCCAATGCGGGTTGGTTGTATACACGTGTGGCAGAATTTCTATGATATTTGACACATGCAGGTTTCCTCACGATATTTTCCTTCAACCCCGAGAACGAGATGAATTTTAAAAAATACAAATTAAGCACATGAATATTCAGTGGTGCTTGCCTGGGTTTGAACCCGTAATCATCGGTTAAGTTGGGCGCTTTCTAACCGCTGGGCCATCTCACATATATGTGTCATATTAATTAAATACATTTACAGCTCATTAATATTTACAATGATGTTTCTCTTAAGTTTCTTTATTGATGATACGTTGAATTAGTTGTTATTTTAGAGTGTAATACTTTATTTTAATATTATAAATACTATGTACCTCGTGGTGTATCGCACTATTTTGTAAGTCAAATCAAATCAAAATAAACTTTATTCAAGTAGGCTTTTACAAGCACTTTTGAATCGTCATTTTACAATTAAGTGAAGTTACCACCGGTTCGGAAAGTAGATTCTACCGAGAAAAACCGGCAAGAAACTCAGTAGTTACTCTTTTTTAACATTTAAAAAATATGCCGATTGTGTTTCAAATAAATAAAAGACCAACAAAACCAATCAAAGGTTGTCATTTGTGAAATGTACCAATAGCCAATACACATAGCGTAACGTAAATAGGTCATAAAAGATTATGTGCTTCAGTACCTTGTAGTAGCCAGATGCAAATTAAATTCATAAAAATACATATGTACTTATGTTCTTACTGACCAGTCAAATGTCGATTAATAATCTCAAAAAGGTTTTATATTTCCATTTGAAGAAGGAAGAAAGTTAAATAAACCTTAGTTTTATGTATTTCACGCCATTCGCTAATAGCTTGCCTATAGTGTGCACTACTAACAGTTCTTGATTAATATGCCATTGTAATATATACACCAGTATTCCACTTAACGAGTTATATCTACTTTAATATCACTTCCGAAGTAGCGATAACAGCGGCGTCGAGTGAAACGCAATTTTTCGTAAACCCGTAAATTAATATCATTGATTATTAAAGCTCTCGACCAATTATATCGTGTCAATTCAATGCAAATTTTTATTTGGATTTTTCCTTCTTGTCGTTTTAATAATACATGTTTAATATTCGCTTACGAAATCGCGCCCCTCCACACTGACTCCGCGTACATTAGTATGAGTGGTGCTTCTGCTTACAAGATATCTTAGTGTGTGTAAGATGACCTGTATACCAAAAAAAAACAAAACAGATTATATTTGTTAATGCATGTCGATAATTAAACTCGGGCGCGCCTTCATAAGTGAACAGACCTGTACCAACATCGTTGAGTTTAATCGAGATTAAAATAAAACAATAACTTACTTGTGACCTTATTATTTCCATATCCGTCAAACTATACGCCCCTATTTTATCTTTAAGTGTTGCATAAGATACGGAACACTTACAAATGAAGACTAATAGATTCTAATTAAGAATCGTTGATTGGACGCAGCTGTAGCTTAAATAAACCCTTCGCTTCCAAGCGTTACGATTTAGCCTTTGACATTTTTGGAACTAGTGCTAGTGGATGATTTGAAAGTACAGTAATGTTTGATTTACGGAACTCTACTTGTATTTGACGTTTTTGAATCACTGGTGGAGATTTTCGATTCCCATTAGTAACTACATATTACGGACTGTTTTTGACATACAAAGAGTTCGATTCGTATATTTTTTGTGTATGTCAGCTTCGATAGTGTAAGCGTGTGAGTGTTTTTGAGTGTGTGGGTTAATTGAGATTCAATTAATATAAGGAGTGGACTCTAAGGGCGTGAATTGGAAGTTGATAGAGTGGGTGGTCCAAATTGCAAGTTGTGCCAATTTCATTCAATTTGTACCTATTCGTTGATTACCAACAAGATGATATTGATGAAAAAATATTTAACATCATTAATTACATTAAATTATAATTGAGGCAGGCAAGAAGGAAAAGGGTAAGTTATTTCTCTTACTCACTGCCTTACTCACCCTTCAAACCCAAACGCAATGACACTAAGTATTGTTACTTATCGAGAGAAATTGATTGCGCGGGCTTGCAGTCTTCTTTTTATATCACAGGTGTCAAACGAGCAGGAGGCTCACCCGATGTAAAGTGATTACCACCGTCAATGGACATGGTTTGCAGGTGCGTTGCCGGTCTTTATTGAAAGAGTACACTCTTTTCTTGAAGCTTACCAAGTCGTATTGGTTCGGAAAAACCGCCGGCGAAAGTCGTTTCCAAAGAGTGGTTGCTCTCTTGCTATTAAAATTAATTCGATCTTTTGCAAATGTATGATATGGGTTAAACATTGTTTTATTAAGAAATAAATTGTAAACACTAAAAGTTAAAAATAAATAATTTTAAAACACTTCCTTAAGTGTCCGATACTTTATTTATTACACGCGGCGCAATACGTCCGTGAATTTATTTTAGTATTTATTTCCGCGCAATATGACTTTTAACTGACAAGATTAGTGCTCTCGATTCGATTAATCTTTAACACAGTTATTGGTGTTCAAAGCCGATATGCCTGTGACGTCATTCTATACGTTTAGCTCAATTTTATGGCAATGAACTGGCAAGTGGACAGCATGCTCGTATAATAAAATACACAATAAAACAATACTCATTATTATACCTCAATTAAATAAAAGAAAAAAACAATTATTGGGTACTAACCGATGCGTATTGTGAATTAACGACTCCAAATGTGTTTCGAGAGCAGAGGCGAAATGGCCCAGTGGAAGGCGTGCATCCTAACCGATGGATGCCGGTTCAAACCCAGGCAAGCACCACTGAATATTCATATGCTTAATTTGTGTTTATAATTCTTGAAATGTTTTCGTTCACCATGAGGAAACTTGCATGTGTCTAATTTCATCGAAATTCTGCCTCATGTGTATTCCACCAATCCGTTTTGGAACAGCGTGGCGAAATATGTTTCAAACCTTTTCCTCGATGGAAGAGGAGGCCTTTGCCCAGCTGTGGGAAAGTTTACAGGCTGTTGACGTAACGTAGGTAATGTAACGATGTGTTTCGATTATAATTATAATAAACACATTTCTACAAGCGCACAATTTATATTTAAATTAACGTTACAAAGTAATTACACAATTAAACCAAATAAATTAATCTTATATATTAATAGCGTAAACCGATTTTTGTCCTAGTGACTATGGGATGATAGTTGCACATAAAACATCGGTTATGGTCTCTTTTAAAGAGCTCCATTTTTACTTGGGGAGAAAATTTATAAATAGGATTCTTGATAGCAATTTACAAAATGTTTATTATTTAACAAAAAATAATTTTAGAGACCCGAAAAAAGTTCCTAACCTTTTAGTGAGCGTTAAATTACTGTCACAAATATTTTTATTTTATTTTAATTGAAATGTGGATAAATTGTTTTATTTTACATATTGTACATATTGTATTACATGAAGTTTAAATCAAGTTCAAATCACGCGCGTTTACAGCGTGACTTGCAAGTTGTACCGTGTTTCAGAGCGTTTACTTAAAACAATTCGATTAATCATTTGAGCCTTAAACACATACCAAGAATAAAATTAAAATGTTCTTTATTTAAATATGATCTTGCTTTCTAAATTCTACAGAGGATTGACAAGAACTATAGTATATTCAACTATACTTCGTTCGCGGCTTTGCTTTCGTTTTGAGAGTTTGTCGTCGGTCGTTAGGGTTAGGTTATTAGAAGTAACATGTCCTTCCCGGGACCTCAAGTTTGGTGAATAAATAATTTCATCAAATTAATTCAATACTTTCCCATTTGTAATATTGTTAAAGATGTATTTACTTTTTGAACGCTCTGTTCATTATTTGACGACCTTCATGGTCGAGTGGTGTGTACAGCGGTTTTCAAGGGTACGCCACTCTGAGGCCCCGGGTTCGATTCCTGGTCGAGTCGATGTAGAATACCATTAGTTTTCTATGTTGTCTTGGGTCTGGGTGTTTGTGGTACCGTCGTTACTTCTGATTCCCATAACACAAGTGCTTCAGCTACTTACATTGGGATCAGAGTAATGTATGTGATGTTGTCTCATATTTATTTATTTATTTATTATTATTAAACGGATAAGCACTTCGCAAATCGCGTTCGGAAATTATTTCGGTCGCGTGTCAAAGGGAGAGATGTGAGCCGATTTGAGCTGATGATGTATGTTAGTTTTTGTATCCCTAACGTGTGTGATTATATAATTAGTTAAACAATAAATCGTTACACATAAATGAACTCATAGTGAGTTGAGTGCGTTTGTAAAATAGGATTTACAATCGTAAAAGGATTAAAGATAAATACACAAGAACAATATAAATTTTTGATTATATCATACATAATACAGCTAATTATGTCTGAACAAACTTGGAAGCTTAGTAGATAAGTCATTCTTGAATTAGTATTTATTAGCATTGTTTCTCTCGAAACAATACGTTCATAGTGTGCTCTGCAGCTTATACGCACACATGCATACGAGATCGACCACACACTCACACAAAACATACACAAGTAAATAGTACATTACATTATCGTGTTCGAGAAATATTTTTTTCGAACAATTTAATCATGTATAAATTATTAGTCGTCAATCACATTGAACTAGTAAGTAACAGCATGTAACTTACCCACTGCTGGGCTAAGGCCTCCTCTTCCATTAAGGAGACGGTTTGGAACATATTCCACCACGCTGTTACAATGTGGGTTGGTGGAATGTACATGTGGCAGAATTTTGATGAAATTAGACACATGCAGCTTTCCTCACGATGTTTTCCTTCACCGCCGAGCACGACATGAATTATAAACACAAATTAAGCAAATATATATAGTGGTGCTTGCCTGGGTTTGAACCCGAAATCATCGATTAAGATGCACGCGTTCTAACCACTGGGCCATCTTAGCTGTCATTGAAACACATTGAACTAAATTATTCTTCCACAATGATCTGGGAAAAGAACATTGATTATTAAAATCGTAATAAAAACATTATCTTTTTTTATCAGAATCAAGACCGATATTAACATACAGTACTGTCTAACATATAAGATATTAAATAATAAGTATGATGTCTCCATGACCGGCCTCTAAGCAACTGAAAGGGAGACAGCCCAACTACACAGGACATATAATTCACAAGTGTGTGCACAAACATTGGTGTACTCTACTCCTGGTGAATGTAAAGGTGAATTTTAGTCTGTTTTTTACAACAACAACAACAGCCTGTAAATTCTCACTGCTGGGCTAAAGGCCTCCTCTGCCTTTGAGGAGAAGGTTTGGAACATATTCCACATGAATCAGCGGTGCTTGCCTGGGTTTGAACCCGCGATCATCGGTTAAGATGCACGCGTTCTTACCACTGGGCCATCTCGACTCTCTCTGTTTTTATATACTTGCAATTTGCAACTGCCGGCCAAAAGTCAAGGGTGAAGAAGACGGAATGTAACGCGAGTCCAATTTAAACGCCATTTTTCCATTAATTATAATGCAGTATTTTTATCTATTCACAGTCAAGAGAAATAATTTTAAAGCGTTCGCTTAGTGAAAGTACTCAAACAAATATTGTTGAAATAGTTACAGTTTAATCAATATTTTGAAATAAGTTACGATCGTCACAATAACGTTTAATGAGGAGTCTAGACTCTGCCATTTGATACATTTGTTACCAGTATACTTATTTATGGCAACAGATAAGAGTAACGAAGATGATAAACCTATCTATAAGATGTTACATTAACAAAAGCACCAGCAAAGGTCGGCCGGTCAATGACATCACTAATAATGTCGCTGGCATGTAAATTATTAAACTTCAATAAATTGATTAACATTCGAAATTCAAAAAACTCGGTCTGTTTGTCATTTGTTTGGAGAGGACATTAATTGTTTATTCACGTACACATAAACGTATATGTATGTGTGTAGGTGAGCACACATACAGACAGAAACAATAAAAATTACAAATAAAACTGGCGAGCTTACAAATTTAAATCTTTAACAAGAACATTCAATACTTAATAATAGTAATATATATGCATTAAATATATTCTGTCTAGACGCATCTTCGTTTGATATCGTGACTTTCATATTTGTAAAAAATTGTATCGGTACTTTTTTTATTTGGTAAAGAATGTACATAGATTAATGTTGCAAGTTATTTGATTAATATTTACCATTATTTTTCTATGACAAAGCACTTCAGTACACAATACGTCTGACACGTCGTGTCTCCTATATCACTTTAACACGTATCTTTCTTATTACTTTCTGTTTTTTTTTTCTTTTTTAGTTCCACTCTTCGGATCGCTTTTCACGTGACGAACTCGTACGGTTTTATTCGAAACTTCTGTATTTGAATTTAAGAACGTGTTCGAAACATCGAATTCAAATTCGAAATTCAAAATGTAGTACTCTTTAGCATAAATTAAAATGATTCGTTGGGATTATTAGATGTGTACAAGTCTCGTCCTTCGTACTGGTAAAATTACTTAATACTAAATTACACCTACCCACATTTCCCTCCAAAGAATTGAAATTTCCAAAATTATTACCATAATATTGTTGTGAAACAATTCACTTTATAATGATTTAGTGTATTTTGATTTTAGATATTCATACAAATAGCGAATATCGATTAAGCCGATATAGTCTAGGCATTTAAAAAAATACTATGCAATAACTACCAAGCTGACCTCCCTATTTATTATTATAAATGAATTCAATTAACGTACTATGCCATAGAAAATTAAGTTGAAATATAATACTAACATGTAATTATTAATGATATATCAAAGCAAGCAATAGCTATGAATGTGCTGTGCAGATTTTCCCAGCGGAGTGGTGGCGTCTCTCCAATTATAGAGAAAGTTATATGAACAATCAGTATAATATTGTAAATGTAATTAAAATTATTCAAAATGAAGTATTGCTTGTTGTGATTGATATAGCAGTTAATCAAGCTGTGATATGGGGCTTGGGTAGTAAAATATTTCCTTTATTATAGGCATTGAAACAAACACTTTTCTCTAATAAAAATAGAACAAGTCAATGATAAGGTCGCCATTAACTGTTATTTATTTACCACCATTACCTTCTTCAATTGTGATTACGTTTTTTAAATGGATTAAAAATTTTTAAATTAATAAATTTTTTTGTAGATGAATATTGTAATACCTTTGATATTTCGCAGAAGAAAGAATTAAAAATAACTCACAAACGATGTTTTGTTAAACGCTGATTAACTATATATATTCATTTGAATTTTAAAAAACGAACACAATATAGTTTCGTAAGTGTGTAAGAATCACTATAACATGTTTGAAAATTAACGACATGAGTAAGATTAATATTGCGCCATGTTTTCCCAGTAGATTGAATACTGCATGCTATAAAGGGTCCAATCCTGACACGCTTCACTAAGTTTTCAAATCTAAAGTTAAGCTTACATTAATTTTCGAGCTGAGAAGCGTGTTGTGAGCAAACCTTTGTTTTGTAAGAATATCGTGTAATTTAACCCGCTGTTGTACGTGATGGAATATTTTATATGAGCCCGTAGTGCAAGAGTTATTACAAAGTTAAAAGAATAAAATAAATTATGAATTTTCAAGTTAAATAAAAAAAACAAAATAAACGACGGATTTGGAATGATTAAGAAACCAACTCTGTAGTAAAACCTCTACAGATAGAGGTATAGGTAGGATATAATATATAAAGTAAAAAGTAAAAATATATAATATGTAAAGGATATAGGTAGGTATGTGATATATAGATTGTTTTTGTTTTGTGCAACCACATGTAACATTTAATCATAAAATTTACACGTAAATTTTATTGTTAATATTTAAAAGCAACCGGTACTAACTTAAATTATAATGATATCTACCTATACTTACGTTAACACAATACCTTATTAAATTTTATATTTATATGATTTGTATATACTAGATGAAACTGTGGTTTTACTCGCGCGATATTTATAAAACACAAATTTTTACCTCTTTAGGAGTTTCGTAAAATCCGTTCTTAGCGGACGTCTGTACCCTATAAGGGACCTACCAAATTTCAATTTTGTAGGTTAGTTAATTTTGAAGGTTAGGTGGTTTGTTATTGTTTCTGATATTTCGTGATTAATTAGTGAGTATTCCGCTTTTATACTACATAGATTAATTGGCGAACAATAATGGTTTACTTCACACTTTGGAAATGAAATGATCGCCCCCGGGCTGCTTCAAATAACGAAAGTATATTTATTACTAGTTACTGTTTAAAAAAAACCCGCTGAACTTCTTTTGCCGGTTCTTTTCACGGCTGAGATGTTTCTTTTTAATCCCTTGGTATATTTTTGATTATTATTAAGGATGTGTAACAAACTATGCAGTTTCGTTTTATTTAATACTAGCGACTCGACCCGTCTTTGCACGGGTGCAATACTGATGCTAAATATACTACAGAATATGTTTATTTACGACGTCACATTAGACACTTCTAAAATTGTCATTGTTTCTTTACTATATTGTCAATTGTATTTATTATATACGAACCCTTCCTCGAAACCGAATCAAAATCCGTTGCGTAATTTTAAAGACCGAAGCATACATAGGGACAGACAGCGGTAAGCGACTTTGTTTTATGCTATGTAATGATTAACGAACATTTTTACTGGAACTGCTAAATGGTACTCCATATTCTTTATTGTCTAGATTATCGCTAGTCATTAATTGATACAGCTGTGGATGCTGCGCCGTATGGGCGTCGAGATATATGCGTTACTCCTGTAGATATTTGATTCGTTCCTACATAGAAGCGCCTTGGTGCTTCTAGGTTTATCGATGTCTTGATTTATATGATTGTAGCGTATTAAGGTTCTATGCGTGTATTGAAACGTCAATAACTTACCCATGGCATAATTTTGACGTATGACGTATAGTACGACACAACTTAGATGTCGCATCGGCAAAATTCGTAAAACCGATCACATCCGAATTGAGTACGGTATCCTAAATTATCAATATTTATTTTTCATGTGAATATGATCTTTACACAAACGTAATAACTTGTAATATCATATGACATAATATATTCGTCAATTTGACGCGTCGATTTACATGCACTTGCTTTCTCTGTCGCGTGAATCTATAGCGACGAATAGCGTCGAATGGCGCGATAGGGAGCTATTTCTATTGGTTGTGTAAATCGACAGTAATCGGTTTTATTTTCATTCCATTGCACTTTCCGATGCTACATCTAATTTGTGTCGTACTATACTTCCCTCCTCGTGTGGGCCGCGGTAACGTGTGCAATGTGAATGCGCCGCGCTTCGAAATTAATTAGTGTAACGGGCTATTATCCTTCTCCTATAACATCACCCATCCCCTGGTGTGTTCTTCGAGTGTGTGAACCAGGGGAGCGCTCCCAAGACGAAGAAAGTGTCTTTAAAACCAAGAGCTCACAACTCCCCTTCTTAATCAACTAAAATATACAGTCCACCTTCTCTCGCGTGTACTATGATTATTTATTATTTTGTTAAATTATCAGATGAAACAAAAACCAATGATAAGTGAATCAAAGGAAGCAAATTGTAAACGTAATTATATATATTTCAAGTTGAGAATCAAATTCGCTGCCATTGACGTAGATAAATACATAATCATCATGCCTACGTATCTTGTTACGTATATAATAGATTCTTAAATAATTTTGTATGAGGCATTCACTTGTATGTATTCGTAAAATTATTACAACAATAAGATGTGACTAAAATTATTAATGTTGTACATTAATTATCTTTAATATTAACAAGAGCTATTGACCTTAGCTAACGATACGAAAGAATTGATGATGTTTTGACATATGTCAAACTCTTTCGCGCTTAAATAAAAACCTGGCCATAATTTAAAAAAAAAAAAAACAAAAACTGAACGTAAACGTAATTTTCGATTCTAATTTTAAGACGCTTGCATCGTATTATAAACGTAATGTAGCAAAGATCACGTGTAAAACGTTCTCCTTAAACTACAGTTTTGATTTTGTTTCACGCTTAATTATTCTCTCTTGTCTTAAGTGCCTTATAGGGCATCGTTCCCCTGTATGAATTTGGATAGTTTACAGAGTTTCTAGTTTAGGTATGTGCACTTTTGTCGTATCTTTTGGGAACAAAGTTGATTAAATATAAATATTTATATATCTCTTTAGATGCTGACAGATCGTTGTGATTATGTTTGGACGGTTTTATTTTAATTGAAATGAGTTAAGCGCCCGATTAATGGCAGATTGATTTGTTGTTATTAATGAAATACGATTTAAAAGATTAATATACAGAAAAGTTGAATAAATTGCGCGATGGATTATTGTTAATGTATTAAACAATTAAGGTCTTTTAAGTAAGCGACATATATGCTGGATAACGTTAATATGTTAACTTCTATTATTTGAGGATTTTTTTTATTATCTGTAGTTATCTGACAAGGCGTTTTAATTAAACTCTAGTTTTTTAAAGCGCTCGTCAAAGTCAGTTTAATTAATTTGATATGTAATTGAATTTTTTTGGTCGGTTGTCAGATGACGCGATTAACAACCAATTAGCGTTTAATATTTAGTATCCCTTAAAAACTGAACGTCTTCAACCGATCATACACTTTTGTTCAACCTTTGCGTAGGTCGCAGGGATCAAATAGCAATCGCTTTGCGCAGAAACAAGTGACCTGTACATTCTAGGTTAGATTAATAATAGAGACTAGAGAGTTGTAGAATTAATATCTAGAACGCAATAAGTTTGATATATTATTATGCCCTCGGTTTTAGTCTAACATATTAAGCGAAACTACTGCTGATACGCTGCTACATTTTCATTAAAGATTCTTCTAGTATTTCATTGGTCTATGGTAAATGATATAAATCTTTAATATTCTTACATTTTTTTTGCAGTTGTCTTTTGATTTAAATGTTTGACATGATGTATAGATTAATGAAACATTTTGCGCAGTAAATTGTAGAGAATGATAGAAACGAGAGCCACGGTGTCATGTTTAATTTACACGATGCATCGTGTTAAGTACAAATGCAATTTACGACATTGGACTCTCGTTCTTATGTCAAATGGAATAACAGCTATAGTTTTTTAAATAGTATTGCTACTACTATCGTTTCGTGATTGATAGATTAGGTTATATGACGTATGAGTATCGATGACTTTTCGGCAAAATGATTGTACTGTATTATTTTGTCAATGATATTATAGTTATAATATTGACTTAAGTCGTTATGTATATTTATGGCTCTGGAATTATTGATAATAATTCTATTTAGAGGAGAATCCGACTAAATTGCGATGGTACTTGAATACAGATAAAATAGTACTGCTAACCTAACCTTACACGCGTCGCTTAGCATTCTAGATGTGTAATATGTGCGGGTGTACAATATAAACTTAATCCTGGTACTTAAAAAAATATTTATTTGACATTAATATTATTGTATCTGTGTATTAATATGTGTGTTTATATAAACTATATATTCATTAACTACCTAGAGGGGAATTGTTATATATGTCGATTTAGTTATCGGTATTTTTAGTGTCTCTACATAATGGAATATTTTGGTGTATAGTCTATTCCAATGGGAAGAGGAGAAAAGATAAATAAACAACTTTGACCTTGAATTGATATGTCATTTGCGTTCGACTAGTGAGGTGAAAATAATTGAATGAATGGGTAATTAATGCTAAAGAACGATATATTTTTTTTGATTTTAAAAGTAATTTTCCGTTTACACAAAGTCAACTCGTAATAAAAAACTTCAGAGAATTCCGAATATGCATCCATGCACATGATACGAAAGATGAGAGACGAATGTCTTTCTTAACATTGTATTATTTTCAAAACTATAAAATTGCTATGCACAAAACTGATCTACATTTCAAGATAAGAGATTATTTTTAAGTAAAATAATTCTTTTAACATTTTTGGTAAAAATATTATTTTTATGTAAAAACCTTACTGTATAAAAATAACTTTTTTATCTATCGTTAGGTAACTTTTTACGTTTCTAATAAATATTTCATATTATATATTACAACCAATTAAATAAATATATTAAAAAAAAAATATCTATAATGAATTTTAAAACTAAAATAATATATTTTTTATCTGTATAAATTCATTCGTCTACATTCGTTTAGCGAACATGCCTAGTTGAGGCCTCTATTTTTAATGTTCGTCATCGAGAAATGGCGTCTTGAATGTCGACAAAACTGTTTTCGTTACTTTGGAAGTGAAATTAAAGTGGATCTATGTAGTTTAGCGAAATATTGTTGTATTACAAATAAAGATATATTAATCAAGAACTGTTTGTAGTTAATCATATAGTGGAATTGTCAACAAAACACTTGTGATATTGAAAAATACGGTATGTTTTGAATGTTTCCTTTTGTCATTGGAATGGACTATAGTTAAATATTGATATCGAAATATATGTGAAACTTGTCTCACGACAAAATGGTGACTAACATCGTCCAACCTTACCCGATTTCTTACATCGTCAATACACACATTAAATTAGTAAGCCGACAATTGTATACCGCAATCTAATTGAATGACTAAATACGAACAGTCAAATATTTTCCACTAATAACAGTTCTTGATTATTATACATTTATTTAAAACACTGGTTTTATTCAGTACGGTCTCTTCCTCGCGAAACTTCGCGTTTATTCAAAAGATTTTTTAGGATATGACAGCTTTTATTTTTTATTGTTTTCATTTAATTGTAAACTGCAAGTGACTCTTATTGGCGTCAAAGTGATGAAATTTAATGTCAAATAGTTTACAATAGGTCATCTAGAATTGAAGATTTCACTTTTTTTTTCTTATACATACGTAGTACAACTCTCTAACCGGCATTAACTTTTTGCGGCTGCCTAATATGAAATCTTTGTTAAATGGCAAAAAATTAGTAAATTGCAATCAAGAATCCTTTTTAATTTCTTTCTTCAAGACTGGGGCTCTTAAATTTGACAATAACCGTCTATTATTTTAATTAACCGACTTCAAAAAAAGGAGGAGGTTCTCAATTCGTCGGGGCCTTTTTTTTTTTATTTTTTATGTATGTTACCGAATTACTCGAAGATGGCTGGGCCGATTTTGACAATTCTTTTTTTGTTTGAAAGGGCATGTTTTACAGGTGGTCCCATTGTCAGGAGATCAGGATCTGATTATGGGATCCTGGAGAAATCGAGGGAACTCCTCAAATTTTATAGGCACACCTATAGTGATTTCGGTTTTATTCAAAGTGCCTTGGTCATATGCTTACTAAAGTGACATTTGATGAAGTAGAACTGATGATGAAGACCACAACTAGTAATCAGAACCTATTAGTAAGTAACTATTTTTAACCGACTTCAAAAAAAGGAGGAGGTTCTCAATTCGTCGGGGCCTTTTTTTATTTTTTTTTTTATTTTTTATTTTTTATGTATGTTACCGAATTACTCGAAGATGGCTGGGCCGATTTTGACAATTCTTTTTTTGTTTGAAAGGGCATGTTTTACAGGTGGTCCCATTGTCAGGAGATCAGGATCTGATGATGGAATCCTGGAGAAATCGAGGGAACTCCTCAAATTTTATAGGCACACCTATAGTGATTTCGGTTTTATTCAAAGTGACTTGGTCATATGCTCACGAAATGTGACATTTGATGAAGTGGAACTGATGATGAAGACCACAACTGGTAATCAGAACCTATTAGTAAGTAACTATTTTACGGGTTTAGTTCTATTTCTTTAAGATAGTCGTCAAGCAATTGATGTTAGTAAACATGCCTATGATGAAGTCTAGCTGATGGTGGATTACCCGGAGAATTCCTCAATGATTAACGGCATTGCATCGGGAAAAATGGTATTGTCTAATTGGTGATGAGCAGTTAACATTAGGCTATTGTAACTTAGGTAACGCTTAATTTGAGTTGCAGTCCACATCGTATTGAAACGGGATTGAGTTATGTTTAGAGTCGAAAGCCGAAATGTACTGAGTATAATAAAGTGAATGATAAACACTACCAATTGTAATTATAAATAACAAAACAACACTGAAAAGCATTAAATAAATTTTTATAAATAAAAAAAAATCGCCTTCAAAAATGAACTAAAAAGAAAAAAATAATCAGTTACATCCATATCCAATTTACGATTTTTTAATCACCTTTTGAAGTCGGATTCAAAAATGAACTAAAAAGAAAAAAATAATCAGTTACATCCATATCCAATTTACGATTTTTTAATCACCTTTTGAAGTCGGTGCCAACAAAGTAAATAAATTCCTACATTGAAATCATTTAATTTGTATCGATAGTAAGATTTGTCTAATGGTGTCATCTATACAATAAATAGATTTAGTTTTTATATGTAAGTATTATGTATATATATTAGCAATGTTGGCACTTGGCACCGACTTTGAGAGGTGATTAAAAAATCGTAAATTGGATATGGATGTAACTGATTATTTTTTTCTTTTTAGTTCATTTTTGAAGGCGGTTTTTTTTTATTTATAAAAATTTATTTCTATGTGCAGCGATCGTCCCATAATCACTGGGAAACAATCAGCTTACGCTATTAATGTATATAAGATGGAAAACTTCTTTCATCGATTTTAATTTTAGTTCCAAATTCAAATTATAACGTCGTTGTTGTCAAATTTATTTTTTACACGGAACCATAATAAATACCATAGATTATACAAGTTCCCCACGCTTGACATCGATTCAATTCATTATGAAAGTTGTTTATTTGACTTAGCCTTTGATTGGAATGGGTGTCAAAATGTTTATTCTTTCTTCGAAATTACTCAACCGAATCGAACGTAAATGATAATATGTTAGTAGTTTGCCATTCGTTTAATCGATATTTCATGGAGGTATATTTTTTCGACTTCCCTTTGTTCTCATCTATTATTCAATGGTCGTTAACAGCACAAGATGTTTTATAGCATCGTTATTTTTATTACTCTAGATGTATGATAACGTCATGGGAAGCAACAGATAACATATTCATAAAGTTTATTAATATTTTCCGTAATACGTTACTTATTTATATGTTAGTCCATATAAATAAACGTTAAATTAAAGGACGGCATGGTATATCTATGATGTTGAAAGTATAGAATTTTGAAATTTTTGAGAGCTACCGCCATATTGCGTTAATGACGTCACAATATATGCCTTCTGCGTTATATCATGGAATCGAACAAAATTTGGCAAAATAATGAAAAAGGTTATATATATTTCACATCGTTTACTTATTATTTATCTAATTTCATTTGGTATATAGATTCTTTATTAGTGTTTAAAAATAAGTTTAAATAATTCTGTCAGAACTTTCCATAATACAGACATTTTAACTTTGGCAATAAATTAATTTAAATATTACGTAAAAAACGATATAACTCATTACAGATATTTAATACGGGATATTTACCGTGTTTTTATTTTTTTTTTATTTGTTGGAGCTCGATATATCGACATTATCTATGTCTTGTTCACGAGAGTCTCGTAAATGACTAATAATGAAAATAACTATGTTAATTTGAAAATATATTACTCAGCTCAAGATTATCGATGATTTACATGTATAATATGTAATTATATGTCAATGTTACCATTATCATTACATAATATAAATATGTATGCTTAGATCTTTAAAATTACGCAACGGATTTTGATACGTTTTTTTCAAAGAGAGTGATTCGAGAGGTTGGTTTTTGTACATAATACATGGACAATATAGTAAAGACACGGATACGTTCAGAAGTTTATATTTAGTATCAGCATTGCACCCGTTCGAAGCCTGTGCTGGTCGCTACTTGTATTAAAAAACCAAACACACTTTATGCACTGCCTTAAAATATTTTTACTGGTTTTAGTAGAAAGCTTACTTCCAGAAACTATTTTCATTTAACAAAATACCACATAGTTTTGCTATAACTATCGACTGGAAAAGTAATACCTAATTGCAATTTTCAATAAAAATGAGCCGCTAAGACCATACAAGGCTACGTGTTATCGAAATTTTCATGGTAAAATCACAGTTCATTGTTGATAAATAGGTGTGTTGACCTCGATTCAGATTTGAGGTTAATTATACGACTGAAAACCTAACATACACGGAAAGTTTTATCGGTTATATTAAGCCAATTTTCAATACACGAATTAAATAATCATTTTCCGAAAATCTTTCACAATTAAGCTAAATTTTCGCACCCTTATTTCTTTTGTTTTAATTTAGTTTACAACATACACAGGCTCGTAGATTCCCATTGCTTTTTTTTAGATTTTACATTAAACATTTTGGCGTTTTATATTATATATATTTTTGCTAAACATCAGCAGATCTTCGCGTCGTCTTATTGGGAGACGTGGCCCACACTGATATTTATTTATATATATTATATATGTCTTACGCCCTTTAAGTATAAACGATACACAAATCGGTATTTGGTAATCAATAATGTTCTAGTGAACAGATATTTTATTAACGCGCAAAAAGTGAAGACTAGAAAACGTCCTAAATGGGAAGTTTGCCTTTAGTTGTTTGACGTAGCAATACGTTATAACACATCATAATTACGAAATAATACGTTTTGCGTAATTAAAAGATCTAATTGTCCCTTTTACTTATTGTTTTTATCGAGCTATCCTTTTTACTTGTAACGGAATGTAAAATAAACGGTCTCTGGCGCGGCACACTTTTTTCTATTGTTTAGTATGAGCATAACATATCTGTTTATTAGAATATCATTGTTGGTAATGCAATAGTACAATCATATAGTAAATTATTTTTCAACCGACTTCCAAAAGGAGGAGGTTATCAATTCGTCTGTATTTTTTTTTTATGTTTGTTACCTCATAACTTTTCACTGGGTGGACCGATTTTGATAATTTTTTTTTTGTTTGAAAGGTAGTGGCTCCAAATAAAACAATAACTAAAACTACGTTATATAATCGCAAATCGACTTTTAAGTAGTCTAATATTTTTCATTTCATTTTACCTAGGAGGACTCTCAAAAATATGTTAAATATGCAAATATTTTTATTACTTTTTAGTATATTTTTATTTGTTTTAAAATAGTGTTTTGTTTGAAGTCGGTTTTTCTTTTTGTTAAAATTTTATTTATTGTAGGTATATGTATAGTTCATCGAACATAGTAGGTTATGTGTTTCATATAGGAGACAGGGCAGCTGGTGGCCTGATTGATGATAATTGTTTCAGTATCGACGATATAAGCGGCAACATACATGCAGTTTTGTAATGGCAACGCAATGGCAATTATAAACGTGTGTTGCATGTGCTTGTTTTATTGAGCCTGGCGGGTAACTAGATTATAGAATACAGGTTTTGTAAAGAATTTGACTTTGCATTGAAAACAGATTGACAAATAAGCCTAATAATAACCTACCTATAATTCCCGTCCGGTGTAAGTAGTATGAATGTCTTATTATGGCATCTAAGATCCCAGAGCAATTTAATCATATAAATCCAAACACAGCTATTCAGATTATTGGTCACTGATGTATATAGCTTATATGATATCACTACATTACAAAACTAGTATTTCTTTGGTTATGATTGGGTGCTCAAGTAAATTTCTATTAAGTATATTCATGCATAATACCAGTTTACAGGTAACAAGTTATCGTTTCTCAAAAACCGTTATATCGATTAGGAATATGTGTTACAGTTATTTTTCTATGTTTATGAATTGATTGGAAAATTGGAAATAAACAATTTTACAGATCGTTTGATCTCGTTCGTTATTTGAAATAAATTAAACTAGATTTAATTCGTTTAATAATAATTGCATTAATATTTGGAATAACTTTACTAATTGATTTTATCAATTTAGTTGCGAAATTTATAATGAAACTAGTTCAACGATTGAGCTAAAATTTTGCACACATTTTTGGTACCGTTGACTCATACTATATTTTATGGCAAAAATTAATATTGCAATTTATTTGAACATTCTGCAAAATTTAAAGATTGTTTATAAATAACTAGCTACACCGCGCAGTTTCATTCTTGTAAAATGTTTCTGTTCCATCCACGTGAACCGTTGTGCTAAATAGGATGTAAATTACTCAATAATTGGGTTATTCAATATTAATTGGTAATTTCAGAGATTATAAAAAGTCATCTCCTTTATTAGTATAGATTTTAACTTTAATCTAAAAGGAATAAAATTAAGTATTGCGGTTCTTGTATAGCTAGTTCGAACTTCTAAACCAACCAACTGATGCTTACTTACTTATAAACCGGGATCGAAATAGATCTATTCTATATTATAGTATTTTTATTTTAAACTAGCTTTTGCCCGCGACTTCGTTCGCGTGGACTTCAGGTCCCGTCTAGTCTAGTAATCGCTTCAAATCGCTTCGTAAATAAGTCATTGTTTCTCGTACAAAGTAAAGGATAAAAAATGGTTATTGTGGGTTATTCCTAAGAGATAAACATATACCATCACGAAGTTATTTGTAGACCTTTTTAAGTTGTACAATACTGTAGTACATTGTTTTGATCTATATGGTAGGATTCAGTCAGCGTTTGCAATGTAAGCGATAAAAATGTGTTTTTTTACGACCTCACATTAGAAAGCGCAAAAATTGTAGCCTATGTGTTATTCTGATGTATAAGCTATATTGTGGTAAAGTTTCATTCAAATCCATTCAGTAGTTTTTATGTGAAAGAGTAACAAACATCCATACATCCATACATACAAACTTTCGCCTTTATAATAGTAGTAGGATGATAAATATGTAATTGGTTTCATAATAAAAGCGTACTTTGCTGATCGTGGTATGATAAGTTTTAAATTGGCTCTCAGAATTAATCAGCAACCTTTTGGAGAAGTCATCTGCGGTCAAAAATACGTCTAAGATCTCATTCCCTCAAACTGGCGTTGCTATATTAAAATGTAATAATAAAGTAACTTTTGGAGCACACCTTTAAATGAATTCTTCAATCTACGTGTGTCTGTGTGTGTGTGTGTGTCACACAAGAAGGCGCGTCGCTCTACTTAAAATTATCGCCGTGTATGAACAAATATAATTTGATTTTTTTTGGCTGTGTGCTGTGTGTTCTAACATTAGTCATTTCACGCACACAAAGACATTTTGGGAGTACAGCGTGAAAAGGTGCCTTCACGCCGTCGTGGGTGAGAACTTATATAATGAATATCTTCAAAAAAACCTTTGTAACAATTACCTTTTCGCGACGGACTGTTAGAGAATTTATTAATACGAGTCTCGGCGTTTCGAATAAAGGTCCCGGAGTTAATTTGAACAAAAACACGAACATTTTAAAATTGTACATTTTCCTTCCTTAAAAATGTATGTTTAATTTAGAAAGTATTGCACTGCTCTCGCTTGAATAAAAAAGAACATTGTAGGGCGTTTAATTTTTAACGGTGATAACTTTTGGCGTTCGCTAAAGTTTTTTGAGTACATCTCTAAAAGAAAAAGGTTTTATAACTTTTTCTTCTGACTTTTGACACAATTAGCTTTATTGTAACAACTAACTGACGTACAACTCAGAAAAAGTGACAAGAATGAAATTTGGCGTCAAAATTTCATTATGAAAACGCTACGAAGTATAAAATGTTGCAATCAAAATTTGACCTTGAAATCTTTCTCTACTAACGTCCAAAGAGGTTTCACTCCAAACTAAATTTAATATTCAGCACGTAGTAGACATAGAAGTGGTTTTACTTTTTTTTTATGAACTAAACGTTTTCAGCAAACTGCGGCTCCAAGTTCTAGAACATTCCATTAAGGACTGGCCCGTTCCCCGTTTAATCTATTATGTATTTAGAAGCGTGCACCAAACTAGGCACGTCTAACTAACTGACTTTGTTCAAGTTTGCTGTATGAGTTTTAATGGTGCTGGTGTATTTCTGCCTTCTACAATCAGTGTCAATTAGTTTCCCATCACACGTCTTGTAACGCCTATTAACATATTACAAGCTCACTACGATCACGCACGGGTACACACGAGGTTTGCTCCAAGATTTATCTTCCAAGCCGAGTCGAAAGAGCCGACGGCCCAGTGGTATATATACACGTGTATCTTAAACGTTGATTGCGAGTTCATACTCAGGCACCACTGAGTATTCATGTGCTTAATTTGTGTTTAAAAAAAATTAATTATCGAGCTCGGCGGTTCTCAAAAGGGTCAGGAGGTCTTAGGCTAGCCAATGAGAAATTTACTAAATGTTGTTATTATCTTTCAAGATATTCATATGTCCAATGTATTACAAATATACACATAGCAATAACAACCTGGAGTAAAAATAATGACAGTGTTTCACTGCCGCGTTTCAGAAAGCTCGTCAATGTGTTAGTCTGATATCGTTTTATATCTCTCTGGTAGTGTCAGATTGGTCTCCCAAACGAAACTATGGGAGTAGGATGTGCATCTGTGTTAATAACATGGCTCAAGTGGTTAGACTCAGTAGAAAATCTTGCTAGGCCTTAAATCCGTCATGTTCTTCAGAAAAGAAAATGTATTTGAGATCACCGATTATTTTCCTTGCTCCATTGTAGGTATATGGGTGTGAGGTACAAATATATTAGAACAATAAACTGTAATTAAATTAAACTGTAAGTAAAATACTACTAATTTTATTCGTGTATTATAATAGCATACACCTTTACTACTGCAATTTTTAAGATTTACTTATTAATAGCTGTTGATTTCCAAGCAGGATATATTAATTTAAATAATTGTATTTAATTAACATGACTTTGTATTTTTTAAATGTTAAAAAAGAGTGACTACTGAATTTCTTGACGGTTCGTCTCGGTAGAATCTACTTTCAGAACCGGTGGTAGCTTCACTTAATTGTAAAATGATGATTCAAAAGTGCTTGTAAAAGCCTACTTGAATAAAGTTTATTTTGATTGATTGATTGATTGTACTATAGTAATTTTATCTCCTTTTAAAGGTATACTGACCACTATAGCTTTACAAAAGAATAAAGAACTCTAGTTGATACGAGCTGATTTAGTCCACAAATACACGAGACATAGTTTAAAGTATTTTATCGTACGTGTAATAAATCGTTTCTAGATTGATTTATCGTTCATGTAATTAATCAGCTTTACAGCGCTCGCTATTTATCTAGTTTATGAGTTACAAACACATGATACACTACAAGGTTTGAGTTATAGGAAATATGTACTTTGAAAAATCGTGATTAGATTTCCATTTTAAATGTGTCTGAAGTTGTTGGGTTCACGGTATTGAAATGTTCGACTCATGGCTATTTCCTTTTGAAATTTCCAAATAGTTTGAAAGTAAGAGAAGTTTTCTCAGGTTAGATTGCTCCGAATCGTTAGTAGTTTTATATTCTATATATACATATATTTTTAAAACCCAGAAGTAGGAAGTAGATTAACCTCTAAAACAATTATCTTTAATTTAAAATAACAATCAATCTACCACAAAAGAAAAACATTTAGTCTATAACACAAATAACCATCAATAATCACATTACATCGTAATAATTATAATCGCGATCTCAATGTGTTAGCCACGAATCTCCCGCCTTATTTTTTAAGGGAAGTTGTCTGGCTTGACGCAGATGTTGCTTGTTTATTCCAACAATATTTATTTGTATAGCCCTACAAAAGAACAAGCAAGCATGCTTTATTATCTTGGTGTGTGTGATAAATACGCTTGACACTTATCAAACGTCACACTACTTTACTAGTATGCGTGTACTTATCCGAAAAAAGTAGTTGTCAACTTTTGTTTACAATTTTTGTCGACGCGTTCCCACCTTTCACAGTCTATAAAGACGTGTAAATAAATTTAAGAGCGCATATTCAATTTGTCATATAAACCCTACATATAAATAATCAAAGTAGTAATTTATGAATATTATTATAAATAGTGAAGCTTTTGTTTCAGTTTGGTGGTAAGGTTTTGTGTAGGCCCACTTATGTAGGAAGCACGCGCTGATAATATAATTTACCGGTAAACTTCACTAATTAGATTTGGTATGTTTCATTCTGTTGGTTATCAAACTTTTCAATCTTGATTTGGTGTTTTGGAATTGGCATGTTTTTAAAAGTTCCAATGTGCAAATAACACCACAAACCATCGTCTATCACGTAATATATCTGCTAGTTCACCTAACAAATATATAAAAAATTTAAAGTCGCATATCTCAAGATCCATAATTTTGATTTTTTAGTAATATGTAATGTGATAACATTAGATAGTCCATTTACTTAGGAGCTGCAGAGATTAGCGCGGATGAAACTTCGCGATGTTGATAGTAATATTTGTAACATATACTAAGAGTGCGGGGGCAAAGTCATAAGCACGTTTCTCATCATCATTGCAGCTGCTTTATGAGATATAAATGAACGAGACGGAAGTTTTACCCACTATGTAGTATACTATAGCGATATAGTTACGATACGTAACAGAACGGTACTTCTTGAGAGTTTGAAAGGTTATATTTTTTTAATTTTGTTTGTTGGTTAAAAAATTTGGTTGTAATTTGAAAATTGAACAAAAATGGAAAAATAGTAGAAATTATTACAGCGCGGACTGGTGGCAAGAAAGCTGTGCGTATCGTTATTTCTATTTTACAGTCACTGTAAAAGTACCTACAACTGGTTAGAACCTACAAAGGAACCAATATTAATTCAGTATGTAGATACCGAAATGTATTAATTATAACAAATTATGTTTTTATAATGATCTGTTACTGGCCGATTTCGACTACTGCCACCATTCTCAAGGGATACTAGCCACCTGCGTAAGACATATTAAATTTTATGTACAGTCAGAGTAAGAAAACCTTCGTCAGTTTTCAAATTCATACCTTTATCAAGTCTTAAGCTCTTAGTACCTTTTGAATCTAAACATCAAATCATTGTGACGCAATATGTCATTCTCGATCGGTAAAGAAGATTATCGCTCACACTGAACACACGATAATAGATCTTAAGGTGACGAACCTTTTCTTACCCCGACTGTACAAGTACGAAAATACAAGTCTATTTAACTTGTTCACACATACCGATGGTTCAGCTAATCAGACGCGTGCAAGTACAGCCACAGGACCAGACTGTAACGTGCTTGCCTTACAACTTCCGAACTCCAACCCGGTCCACTGGAAACTGGTCCTTTTTCCACTGGAAACACCGAGGCTTTTGTAACAACATCAAATCAACGCTTACTTACTAGTGTCAAACGTGGAATGACTTAGTGTTGAATTTTGGTGCTCATCCAAAATTTGACAATATGTCTACTTAATGATATACAAAAACAGTATGTAAATTCCCACTACTGGGCTAAAGGCCTCCTCTCCCTTTGAGGAGAAGGTTTGGCACATATTCCACCACGATGTTCCAATGCGGATTGGTGGAATACACATTTGGCAGAATTTCTATGAAATTTGTCACATGCAGGTTTCCTCACGATGTTTTCCTTCATCGCTGATCACGAGATGAATAAAATTATAAAAACAAATTAAGCACATGAATCAGCGGTGCTTGCCTGGGTTTGAACCCGCAATCATCGGTTTAGATGCACGAGTTCTGATTTACATACAATTCGGTGCTTAAATATGAGGACATAAATGGATGAAATTTTTGACAGGAATTCTTACCGAAACGTATGTGATTACTATGAAAGGATTTTTCGCAATTTATCTCCTAAGGGGGTTCAATGGAAGTTTGGCATTTCTTTCGTTAGAAATATGAAAATCGGTGTTTTGGACTGTGTCTATGAGTAAAATTCTACGTGAAATATTTAGGATATTCCTGCTGCTTTTCGAAAATGTGGTAAACTTGGAAAATGCTTTTTTTTAAATTTTTATTAAGTAAATTACATTTGATATGATTTGATCGGTTGTTTTTTAATTTACTTGGATAGAACTAATCGAGGTCGAGTTACAGTTTTTTTTTATTTCAATTACATTTGATGCTTCCGTTTCGCAGTACATTAACGGAAAAAATAATTTATTTATTAGTTCCTTAGTCAATTGTATTGTTACTTTTTTATTATTAAGCTACTATTTTTATTAATGATGATACAAAATTACTCGATCATTTAGTTTGAACGAAATCATGCGTTATAATTACAGTAATATTACAAAAAGCTTAGCTATTTATTTAATATTTAATCGAACTGGAGAAAAAACTTTCATAAAATAAAATAAATAATTTATAAATATTAGTCATTTATTAATTAACATAATATACAATAATGATGTAATTTATAATAAATCATCGTCGCGTTACAAAATTCTGAACATTAACCTATATTCGCAGTGAATTACTTAAGTAATGTTTTAAATAAATTTACAATTATTATAGTGAAACTTATCAAGTCATCGCATGCGAAGTTTAACACGCAACGCCCCCATTCCTCGGGGGGATTTATATCTAGGAAATATTAATGTTCGACCTTGAATCTAAAAAGAAAATCAATAATGAGTTACATATCACTTGGTGGTAGGGCTTTGTGCAAGCCCGTCTGGGTAGGTACCACCCACTCATCAGTTATTCTTCAGTATACTCAGTATTATATCTTAGTTACCAAGGTTGGTGGCACATTGACGATGTAAAGAATAGTTAATATTTCTTACAGCGTCATTGTCTATGGGTGATGGTGACCACTTACCATCAGATGGCCCATATGTTCGTACCTATATCATAATAAATATGTACAAATACTAGCAATCCTGGTTGTGTATGTGTGTGTAAATACATGCATACATATATATATATATCTATTTTTTTTCATTCCTCTAAATAAATGTCATGACAAACAGTTGTAAAGTACAGATGATGTGCTACAGCGCTCTCAAGGGGTCATTTATAACAAAGTGGGTGTATAAAAACGTTCGCCGTAAAATATTTTTTTTTGATGAAGGGTCTTTTAATTTCAAACAGAGATCCGCTGGCAACGCACGCAACCTTCTGCTATAGGTAAACGTTCATACATCATGCCACATTAGATTAACCATGAAGATCCTTACCGATGATCATATCTTAACCTTTAAGGTTTTTAGTAAAATAGACTTGTAGACGGATAGACGGGTCTACCCGTGACCACGAACGCTGTAAAGTGCTCGAAACGTCGGGATGTCAAAAATGATTAATATACGCGATTCAAATCTGTTATATAGTTTTATTACAATTAAATAGACTTCATCATTGAGCAAGCGGCTCGTCTCCACGTTAAGTTTTATCAAAATCAAAATCAAAATATACTCTATTCAAGTAAGCTATTACAAGCACCTTTGTATCGTCATTTACCTTCAAAATAATTGAAGCTACCACCGGTTCGGAAAGTAGATTCTACCGAGAAGAACCGGCAAGAAACTCAGTAGTTACTCTTTTTCAACATTTAAAAAATATAATCATATTATTTAAATACAATTATATATGTATGTAATTTATCGGCGGACGTTATAATGAATGACGCTAGTACTTACAAAATGTCAAATCCATGATATGACTAAATAATTAATAGACAGAATTTAGCGGAAGACTCTCTGGGTACCATCAACTCATATACTCCACTGGCAAACAGCAATATATTATTGCGTTCCAGTTCGTTCGTTCTCAAAAGTTGAGATGGATGGGACTCCAATGGGAATGTAACCATTAGTCGGTCTATTTGTGCGTTTATCTATAAAAAAAAAAACACAAATTAGATTGGATGTGTTAATGCACGCTGATAATTTAGGCATGGCCTTTCGTGAGCGAACAGATAATACGTAACTTTTCTAAGTGTTCTCAGCAGTCAAGAAAAACATTTCTAGCATATTATTTACAAATTATTTGACATAAGACCTGTTCGCAGTGGTACATAATAGTGCTTGCTTGCGCACAAGCCTTTATAGTCCCCATTGACGTCATTTATAACTAAGTTTTTCTAACAATAATTCTTTGTCAAAGAATCTTATTTTAAAATACTTTACTCGTTTATAATATTATGCAAATAATCGCGTGTGCAACACTTTACCGTTATTACTGTTTAGGGAGCGAAATCACCTACGAGTTAACAAAGGGAAAGCAACGTTGACTCCGAATTGTAAGCCCCCGTCACACCTGTGGGCTTAAGCTTGGCAAACAACAAAGAAACTTCGCATTCACAAACTCGTTGCAATTGTAGTTTTACACAACTCCCAAGTCGCTGTCGCTTTAGCTCCGTTCAGTCGCGTCCATATAATCACATTTAAAAGCTTTGGTTCAGCACTTAAAGCAGCTGATGTGTATAAATATTTAAAAAAGGGACCTGTGTTTAATTTACTGCGATAATTTTTGAATTGATATCAGATAAATTACGCACATTAAAAAGACGACAAATCATCAGAAATCAATAAAGGAGCGAGTGATTGTTTTCGTCTGATCATTTATCAACATTAAAAACTCGAACGGACCCAAGTTATTTCCCTGAGTCACTCTAAAATATGTACAGTGAGGCTTCGAATAATATCAATAAAACAAGCATTCAGTATTTACGATGTTAAACTGACAAGAGTTTGTCTCTAAGATGGACATAATTTTCAAACGCATTAAAGACATTTTGGAAAACCAAAATTGGCTCGTGTAAACCTCCATCTTCTACTTCATACAGATATGAAAAATGATATGAAATGATGTTATTGAACAAAATAAATAAATATAGAAGAATTGATTGTATCACATGCCAACACAACATGCTTAAATATTAAAATAAATTTGACTTACTGGAAGCTCATAATATAAATATGATGAGTCTTAAATGACGTATCACTTGATGGCTTTTTAAACACAGGAAGTATACGTGGACCTTTCAAAATGTCTGGATGAAATGAGTTTTTACCGCACTCATTTAAAATTTATTACAACGGCAAAATATTCTATTACGTCCTTAATTATGTATATCAAGATTACTCAGGGACCGGTGGCGTGTTGTGTTTCAATAATTTGTGATGCTGTGTTCCGGTTTGGAGTGTTAATGAGCCAGAGTAATTACAGAAACAAGAAGCATACCATCTTAGACCTCAAAAATTCCGACATTTTATCAAATCAAAATATATTTTATTCAAGTAGGCTTTTAAAAGCACTTTTGAATCTTCATGTAAAATAACAAGTGAAGCTACCATCGATTCGGAAAGTAATACTCAGTAGTTACTCTTTTACAGTCATGTTAGTTAAATACAATTATACAAGTAAGTAATAATATATATCCTGCCTGAAAGTCAACAATTATTATTTACACACTTTTTATCGTCTATATCGTCATAATCTTGTATTGAATAATATGCCTTCTTTACCAATGTATTTTTTACAAATGATTTGAATTTATGAAACGGCAAAGTTAAAAATTTCTGTGGATAGAGTCACAGCTACGTTCTGTAGTACCAGTAGGGACGAAGGTCCAAGAAAAAAGTTTTCATTTCAAATGTCAGAGTTTGAATCAGGTCGCATGATGTGATGCAATTAGGTTCTGTTTGTAGATACAGAGCTTAATGTAATTTGCATGCGGCGCGAATTAAACAGACTAGGAATGTTAACTCGTGGCATAATGAAGGATGCATCTTGATTTGACATTCCTCATTCATTGATATGTTCTTTGAATTATTCAAGCGGTTCAGATGATTTAATAGTTGGTCGTCCATGTTCGCGCAAATGGCTTTGTAGATATTTTTGCCGTTGGGTCGATTATATTAGAAACACGGAAATTATGGGTAATATGAAAGGTAAACCGTTTTTGTGTTTCCTATTACCTAATTTTTGGTAATAAATTATTTGTATGTGTGTGTATATCTCGACTATGAAAGAAAAAATATCATGAGTCATGAGACATCCTTAATGTTTTGGCTAGAATTCTGTCGCATGTGTTTTCACCAACACACAATTAAGTACTGTGGTTAGATAGTGTAATAGCACTGTGAAATTCACAGGATGTTACTTTACCTTTAAAATTTCTAAGGACTTTTTCAAATTGCTTACAAGTCGGAAAATTTTTGAATGATTTTATTCTGGATAATTTTATATCAAGCAAATAATATTCTAGGGTAGTTCTGTAGAATTAATTTCATAAATCTTTTATATATCCGAATTCATTCATTCTATTTGTTCATAGAAACCGTTGGTCTGAAATGTAGACGGCGGGTCGCGTACAGTAGACTAAACCATTTCGACACAAATGAGAAATGTCTGTCGCAGCGAAATTAATGAAATTATGCTTCTATTTAAAATGTATAACTCTTATCTCCCTTTTCTGGATTAACTAAGTAGGTCAAAGAATAATTATGATCTATGTGGTGTTATATTGAGTGTAAGAGCGACCAGTTAATATAGTTTTCGACAAGAGAGACCACAGCAAGTACTTTTAAGCAAAACTAATTTAAATGCATACAATGAAAAGTGAAAAGATACATACAACAGTAAAAAAAAAATATACAATAAGAAAATTTAAATTTAGAATTTTGTTTTTTTTTTTGTTAGTTTAATAACACATTTTGAACATATTTGTAATATCTTTACATTTCATTGTCAGGCTATTATTAATTGGTTGAAATTTCAGAACCTTGTTGATAAATATCACAACAGAAGTTCATTTACTTATGACAGTGGCATAATTTGCTTTCATTGGCAATATGTAACTTTTCGTATGATAAAAATTCACCACTTGGGGGTAACTTCTTACCTCTATATAATTGTATATGGTTATCACATTTAAACGGAAAAACAGTAACTACTGAGTTTTTAACTCGTTGCTTAAAGTTGAATTTATCCTTGTGAAATATCGATTCAGAAGAAAAGCTTGGAAGAGCATACTCGAATGAATTATATTTTTATTTTATATAATATCATATTTTTATGACATATTTCAGAACAATATCAAAATCAGACCACGTGTTTTTTAAATTAAGCTGCGCGTCTGTATTCGAACATATGTTCTGCGCACGCGCCGTGATTTTTACTATCATTGTTTATATTTGACATCATAAGTTTATACAAACAATAAGTGTGTGGTCACATTTAAGTTGATTGTAATTAAACCTTGCCTTGTTAAATTAAAAAAGTAAAAGGATGGAAAATCGAACCTATATACATATATAGGTTCACGCACACATACACATAGACACACACACAAGCAACGGTAAAAAATATGCAAAGAGTTCTGACATTTTTTTTTTTTAAATATAATTATTAAATACACGTTATTATCTGGGGATTATGTTTTTATTACAAACACGATTTCGTTATCCGATATCGATCAGTATATTTGATTTAATTTTGATGTTGTAATGTTATTTCCGGACACACAGATAAAGGGATTTATTTAATTACATACAGATTACCGCTTTATAGGTAATCCGGTATTTAAACTGGTATTTCAGATTATTAATATCAGAAAAAGATAAAAGCCACGTTTGATTGAATTAAGTATACTATCAGAAGTTAGTAAGTTTATTTGAATATTATACAATTAAAATAGACACAAAAATACTTAATCTAAAGAAAATACACCCAGACGGCGATGTTTCTTTCGCTAAATATTAAGTATTAAATAAAAGACAGGCAGACAGTGAAATAAATCAAATACATTTGCCAATAATTTAATACTCAGAAATAAAAAAAATAAAATAATAATTGATACGACTCCTTTACGTTTTTTTTTTTTTAGTGACGGTTTCTACCTATTAATTCTACTGTTAGCAGCGCACGAAAACTCTATTACAAAAATAACAAGAAATAAAAAGTAATGATAAGTAACAAATGATAAAAATAATACTACATTTGGGCCCGAATGTCACATTGAGCATCTGAGTTGCGTCCCAAAATCCAATATTGATTTTCGGTAGAATCTTATGTATCTGTGATAAGCTGTGATAATGTGTCTTGATTAGAAAGCGTGATAAATAATAACATCGCGTGCGCTTTTGAATTTAACAAAAAAGTTACATAGCCAAGTTACTCCTTATTACATCAGCTATCTGCCAAGTAGAAATCTCGTCAAAATCGGTCCAGCCATTCCAGATATTAGCCGGCACAAATAGACAGACAAAAAAAAAGGATTATAATATATTAATATTACAAACAGACACTACAATTATATTATATGTATTGTTACCTTTCTGGTGGTGGGGTGTAAGGAAACAATATTAGGTTATAAAATTTTTAATGCACAGTAACATAGTATTATAAACAACCAATTACTTAATTTACTAGTTACTTATGTTACTTCTTATAATGACTATTATATAAAATTATGCCAGCTAGACTCAGCGTGGGTCACTTGGGATAAAAGGCAAGCTTGAAAATTCAATGTTAACTTATCCAAAATTTAAGGTTGAAAATTAGGCGCCACTGACGAATAAATTAGTTGATGTGGTTTGAAAGAATACACCGTTCGCCAGACCGGTGTATACGAAATTTATAATATAATTCAAAGGGGGTACATCACCAAAGTTTCCAGCTACACGTGGATACCGACAACGGCTTAGGGAACAGGCCTGCCGTCCTTGGAGTTGCACCAGCCGCTATCTGGGCACACTCAACCAGGAACCTGGAGCTGTTCACTCTTAATATTTCCATTCAAGAAGTCCACGTGGTGGGTAAATCCGTTTAAAAAAAAAAACCTCCTGTAATACGAAATATACAGGTTCAATAAGTTAAACAAATAAGCAAATGATAAATACCTTTAACGAGAGATGTAAGCACGAATTTACCTTCTGGAGGTTCAAAGTCCTGCTTACACAAATTGACGATCTCAACTCCGGAGAACCATTTCAAAGGGTCACTGGAAACCACAATTTACACATGACTACGACTTTTTGAATTGTAAACCAATGCATTTAATCAAAAACAAGAATTAAAGACTTACAATTTTTTACGAGTCGGTAAACATGATATAAAGTTCTGTCAAACTTCAAAACTTCATTGTTAATATAAATTCTGAAAAGATAACTGCTATTAAAGCACAGAATACTAAACAACCACAAATTAAGAAACTCAATTATTAAGACAACTCACCGATATATTCAGTATATCGAATTAAAAGTTTGGATTCGGTGTGAAGCCGATAGTTCCAAAATTCAAAAAGAACGAAATCGAAAGTTCACGAACCTTTGAAAGGTTAGCGAGTGTGACCAGTATCACTACCAAAATACCCTTAATGAAAAAGGAATTATATCCATAATTAAATCAGGGAAATAATTTTGGAATAATTATTAAAATTAAGAAAAGCCAAATATGAGGCAAAGTAAATTTATCATAACTAGACTCCGACACCTACATCGAAGAACTAACCTTTAAACTGGAAGACAGCTATTAAATTAATCTGAAACGATGTGAAATGACCTCTAATAAAATTCAACACGAATTAGATGATTAAAATCTTATTTTAATAATTGTTTTAATGCACTTTAAAATAAATGTAATTTATTTTATTAATTAAAATTTAAGAAAATGCCAAGTCGAAGCGTTTTACTAGCAACACTGATATAAATTAAGTGGGAAATGGGTCAATGGCACGGAATTTAGCGCATTGACACTTTTTTGACGTTTTATATAATTATAAAAAAAAGTTAAAATTATGAAAATAATTTTTAATGTAACAGTACCTCCCCTCCCGGAAGAATTTTGCGAGGATAAACGAGGAAAATTCGAGCTGGCCCTCCAGCTCAGAACCTCGAACCACACAAATAATTAATTTAAATCACATTTCAAACGTGAAATTTAAAATGACAAAAAAAGTGGAAAATCCAACTTAAGAAAACTACTACTCACCACAACTCATTTATTCGGCTACAACCAAATAAAACAAACAGAGCTCCCACAGTATGTGCAGGACAAACTCCACCAAAGCTTAAGCTCAACAAAAGCTTCGCTGCATGCATAACCAGACGCATGAACAAAACTAACATCTGCCCTAACACAGATAATATAAAAATAATGCCTCTCATAAGCAATCTTAAAAAAAATTACTAGTAGTCTATGCCACTAAATAGAGAATATAATTAACTTCTATAAAATAGTATCACGACACCAAAATTCGCGAACACAATAAAACTAATTAACTATTCGAACCCACGAGAACTTAACAGTCTTAACCAAACACACTATACAAAAAAAAAAAAATATACACACCAACAGACATAACAAACCCTTAATAAAACCAACCGTCAGGACTGATGGTACTCACATATAAGACTCTCTACTGATCAGACGAACAACAACACTTGTTAGGTAATATGGGATGGGAAAGGAATATTAGGAAACCAAACAGTTACCACGCCAACACAGAAGTGGACACTGGAAGGTGACAAAATGTCAAGGAATAGTATTAAGGCTTATTTTTACAGAGTTACAATCCGCTCTGAGTCGTAAGGCTTATTTTTACAGAGTTACAATCCGCTCTGAGTCGTAAGGCTTATTTTTACAGAGTTACAATCCGCTCTGAGTATTAAGGCTTATTTAAGGAGTTACCAACCGCTCCATAAGGATTTTAGGGTGAGGAAAAGGAATAAAAGGATGCCAAACAGATACAACACCTTCGCAAAGTTGATACTGGACGGTCACCAAACGTGAAGGAATAGTTTTAAGGCTTATTTTTACAGAGTTACAATCCGCTCTGAGTCGTAAGGCTTATTTTTACAGAGTTACAATCCGCTCTGAGTATTTAGGCTTATTTAAGGAGTTACCAACCGCTCCATAAGGATAATAGGATGAGGAAAGGGGATAAAAGGATGCCTAACGAACACAAACGAAACCTAAAGACACTGCTATCCATACCATAATAAACCAACTGTCAGGACTGATGTTTCATACCAATAAACTCAGCTGTCCGGACGTTCACACTTTGCAATACCTAACGACACTATCATACCTTAATAAACCAACTGTCAGGACTGATGTTACACCCCTCTCCTCTCTGCTGTCCGGACGTTCACACTTTGCAATACCTAACGACACTATCATACCTTAATAAACCAACTGTCAGGACTGATGTTTCACACCTCTCCTCTCTGCTGTCCGGACGTTCAGAAGACAAGCAATAATAACGTTGCTTAATGGGTGCCGTATCACCCGTATCGATCGAATGTGTTATAACATCCGTTCGACCTAAGCCCTTCCTTTCGAAGGAAACCTCAAACTTCCCAAACACCTCCTTCGCAATTATGCTTTGCGAAGAAGATAAATCTTCAAGGGGATGTAAGAACTTCACTCCCGAAACTACATTCGTTTCGGATGAATCAAAGCTTACATCAAAAAATAAGTTTGGTGCTAAACCAAACCTACACCAAAAATTAACCCCAAAATTAAGGGTGTTGTCACACTAGGGACAACATAAAATTTGATTACTTTAGTCTTAGACTACAGCGTAATCGGTAAAAATAAATAACCTGACACACGGGATCGTGCATCATTAGCCGTAGCTATATAAGAAATATCAGATGTGTCATACATCTGGACACCCTGACTGACAAAATATTGACCTAAATTTGACCCTAAGATAGATATAGATGAACCGGAATCTAATAAACCACAAAACTGTTCATCAAAAATAGAAACCGACAAATAAGGACGAATGTCATCCGGAGGACGCTACATAGCCGCTACACTATGAGTAAAGAAAAGTGAGATTCGTTTTAAATACTTCCGCCAATCGTCAGGATCAAAGTTAGCGGAACGACTTGACGGAAGGCTTCTCCGTTTTTTGGATCAGCAGATTTAAAATTAAGACAGGACTTAACGGTGATGCCCCTAGTACCACAACGAAAACAGACAATATCCTTAGACTTACAAGTACCCAAATCATGTCCCTTAACCCTACAACGAAAACAAAACAAACCAGGTTTACTCTTGCCGCGAATCATCTCGACTTTAAAAGATTTACTATTAAATTTTAAATTTAAACGAGTAATAGACTTATCAGACGAACAAGAAATTTTAGAAATAGGTAAAGTATTAACCAAAGCAGGTGAATGATCAGTAGATTGATCGTTAGCAGCTTCTTCAAAGGTTTTCCTAAAAGATCGAAACAAACTATCCACTTTCGAAAGACAATCCTTAAGTTTCACATTCAATTCTTCCTTTTTATAAAATAAATTAACATCCACTTCAATCCTACTAAATCGATGGAAAAGGTGATGTGCTATAGCTCTTAACCGGTTAAAACTTTTAAATTGAGGCTTAGATGACAAGGTGAGTAAGATTTCATCCAGTTTAGAATCAATAATTTCAAACTCGCTGGCTGGATCCAAAGATGTTTCTAAAATCTCATCAGCAGGAATTGAATTCACTAAGTCCCGAATCTGAATCCTCAACTCTTCCACTGAACCTTTAGGTTTAGCATCCCTTATCTCAACTTCATAAATAAGTTCATCCTTCCTAAGTAAGTGGTAAGCTATAGGCCTTTCCATGATGTAAAAAAAAATATTTCCCAAAAAAAAATATTCTAAGTGTAAGCTATGAATGTGACAACTGGTTTTATATAGATATAAAACAAAATTTAAAAAAAACTATTTGAAAAAAAAAGTTCAGTAAAAAAAATTGTATTGAACCAGTATAAAAAATTTGCAGAACCCTAAAAGTTGTAATACTAAAGAACCACACAAACAATATGAATAAGGTTCAAAAACAAATAAATTTAAATCAAAGTTCATATAGAACTAAATGTGCTAAAGTCCAAAGGGCAAGTAGAATTAATTGTCATATTAAATGCTGATAATAAAAAGTTAAGTCGAGCTGGCTTCACAATATAATAATATGTAAGTCACTTAATACTAAACCTGTTTAAATTATAATTGCATCAATAATTTAAATTAATCCTCTTAAAGTAATAATTATTATATAATTAAAATAATATCACAGTATGATAATTTACTTAAAATTTACTACCAATGCAATATGAAATGTTGTAAAGCTAATTTGAAACATATAATAAAGGACATAATTATTAAAATAGTACTTGTAAAATCTTTATAATAGTTTTTATACAATAACAATATTAAACATTGATTTTCAAACGCCTTATTTCAATATAGCAAATACAGACATACTGACTATCCCAAGTCACGCCCCTACAGTTGTGGTGCCACTGTTACCTTTCTGGTGGTGTGGGTATAAAGAAACAATATTAGGTTATAAAATTTTTAATGCACAGTAACATAGTATTATAAACAACCAATTACTTAATTTACTAGTTACTTATGTTACTTCTTATAATGACTATTATATAAAATTATATTACACTTTAAAATAAATGTAATTTATTTTATTAATTAAAATTTAAGAAAATGCCAAGTCGAAGCGTTTTACTAGCAACACTGATATAAATTAAGTGGGAAATGGGTCAATGGCACGGAATTTAGCGCATTGACACTTTTTTGACGTTTTATATAATTATAAAAAAAAGTTAAAATTATGAAAATAATTTTTAATGTAACAGTATAGATAGAAGATAAAATAAAATGTATAAAATAAAAATAATATTTAAAATAAAGCCGCTAGAACGGTCCCGACCTTCTTTGTGGGCTTATATTTATTACTTGCGACCCTACATAATTTGTTTATTTACTACATAACATTTCTAAAATTATCAGTCATTCTTTACTTTATTATCCATGTGTTATATACAAAAATCTTTCTCTAAAATCACTCTATCTAGTATTAAACAAAATCGAATCAAAATCCGTTGCGTAATTTTAAAGATCTAAGCATACATAGGGACAGACATCGGTAAGCGACTTTGTTTTATGCTATGTAATGATTAACGAACCTTTTTACTGGAACTGCTAAATGGTACTCCATATTCTTTATTGTCTAGATTATCGCTAGTCATTAATTGATACAGCTGTGGATGCTGCGCTGTATGGGCCTCGCGATCATAATCAAATCAAATCAAAATAAACTTTATTCAAGTGGACTTTTACAAGCACTTTTGAATCGTCATTTAACAATTAAGTGAAGCTACCACCGGTTCGGAAAGTAGATTCAACCGAGAAGAACCGCCAAGAAACTCAGTAGTTACTCTTTTTCAATATTTAAAAAAATACAATCATATATATATATAACTATACACATTTATATATTATGTATGTAATGTATCTTGTCTGGAATGCAACAGGTATTAATTCCAAGCTTTTTTATCATCTACAAAATCTTGTATCGAATAATATGCCTTTTTTACCAAGGTATTTTTTATAAACGATTTGTATTTACGAAACGGCAATGTTAAAAATGTTTGTGGTAATGATAACGACAATTGGTAACATGTCAAATGACTTTACAACGACATAAGCCGGTTTGTTCTCCGATAAATAAGAAATCTAAAATATTAGAATCTCATGACTAGGCCTGCAATTGCAGATTCCGCACCCAATAAATCTTGATATTTGATCTGTAAAAGGTTCAAAGCGCTTTATTACACGTGGCAAGACTCAAGTGGATTATCCTAGTTTCAAACTACATGCGTTTCGAGCACTTTACATATTTCTGTATTACAGACGTACGAATATAAATGTACCTGATTTCGCAACTTATGTTGTATGATAATAATAATCTATATCTAAACATACTATAAAATTATAGTGTCTGTTTGTAATATGTAAATAAACGCTATTTCGTAAATGTGTACACACGGTACATTATACTAAAATAACATGTTTTCAATTATTGTCCGTCTGTCTCTCTTTATTCTGGCCCAAATCTGGAACGGTAGTGCCAATTTTGAATAGACTAGCTTACTATCAGATAGCTGATGTAATAACAAATAGTTGAGGTTATTTTTCGTTTTAGAATTATATATTAAGTGTAAATGAGGTCACGCTGTAATTTCCAAACACTGTGCAGTGCCGCGCACTGCCCCTGCGCTAGTTATCACGTTTGGTGCCTCCTACCAACGACTTAATATCACAAAAGCTGCCTAATACAGCCATAATAAGTAAGAAAATTCTGCGAATTGAACAAAATTTTCTTTTTTAAATTCAAACGCATCCGAAGTCAAGGATACGGCTAGTGTTTTATAGATATATGTATATATAGTGCATACTAGTTCTCACCTGCGACAGCGCTTGTCTTAGTTAAAACAATATTATGTGAAGGACCCTTCACATAATATTGTTTGAAAGCTTGAAAATTCAATGTTAACTTATCCAAAATTTAAGGTTGAAAATTAGGCGCCACTGACGAATAAATTAGTTGATGTGGTTTGAAAGAATACACCGTTCGCCAGACCGGTGTATACGAAATTTATAATATAATTCAAAGGGGGTACATCACCAAAGTTTCCAGCTACACGTGGATACCGACAACGGCTTAGGGAACAGGCCTGCCGTCCTTGGAGTTGCACCAGCCGCTATCTGGGCACACTCAACCAGGAACCTGGAGCTGTTCACTCTTAATATTTCCATTCAAGAAGTCCACGTGGTGGGTAAATCCGTTTAAAAAAAAAAACCTCCTGTAATACGAAATATACAGGTTCAATAAGTTAAACAAATAAGCAAATGATAAATACCTTTAACGAGAGATGTAAGCACGAATTTACCTTCTGGAGGTTCAAAGTCCTGCTTACACAAATTGACGATCTCAACTCCGGAGAACCATTTCAAAGGGTCACTGGAAACCACAATTTACACATGACTACGACTTTTTGAATTGTAAACCAATGCATTTAATCAAAAACAAGAATTAAAGACTTACAATTTTTTACGAGTCGGTAAACATGATATAAAGTTCTGTCAAACTTCAAAACTTCATTGTTAATATAAATTCTGAAAAGATAACTGCTATTAAAGCACAGAATACTAAACAACCACAAATTAAGAAACTCAATTATTAAGACAACTCACCGATATATTCAGTATATCGAATTAAAAGTTTGGATTCGGTGTGAAGCCGATAGTTCCAAAATTCAAAAAGAACGAAATCGAAAGTTCACGAACCTTTGAAAGGTTAGCGAGTGTGACCAGTATCACTACCAAAATACCCTTAATGAAAAAGGAATTATATCCATAATTAAATCAGGGAAATAATTTTGGAATAATTATTAAAATTAAGAAAAGCCAAATATGAGGCAAAGTAAATTTATCATAACTAGACTCCGACACCTACATCGAAGAACTAACCTTTAAACTGGAAGACAGCTATTAAATTAATCTGAAACGATGTGAAATGACCTCTAATAAAATTCAACACGAATTAGATGATTAAAATCTTATTTTAATAATTGTTTTAATGCACTTTAAAATAAATGTAATTTATTTTATTAATTAAAATTTAAGAAAATGCCAAGTCGAAGCGTTTTACTAGCAACACTGATATAAATTAAGTGGGAAATGGGTCAATGGCACGGAATTTAGCGCATTGACACTTTTTTGACGTTTTATATAATTATAAAAAAAAGTTAAAATTATGAAAATAATTTTTAATGTAACAGTACCTCCCCTCCCGGAAGAATTTTGCGAGGATAAACGAGGAAAATTCGAGCTGGCCCTCCAGCTCAGAACCTCGAACCACACAAATAATTAATTTAAATCACATTTCAAACGTGAAATTTAAAATGACAAAAAAAGTGGAAAATCCAACTTAAGAAAACTACTACTCACCACAACTCATTTATTCGGCTACAACCAAATAAAACAAACAGAGCTCCCACAGTATGTGCAGGACAAACTCCACCAAAGCTTAAGCTCAACAAAAGCTTCGCTGCATGCATAACCAGACGCATGAACAAAACTAACATCTGCCCTAACACAGATAATATAAAAATAATGCCTCTCATAAGCAATCTTAAAAAAAATTACTAGTAGTCTATGCCACTAAATAGAGAATATAATTAACTTCTATAAAATAGTATCACGACACCAAAATTCGCGAACACAATAAAACTAATTAACTATTCGAACCCACGAGAACTTAACAGTCTTAACCAAACACACTATACAAAAAAAAAAAAATATACACACCAACAGACATAACAAACCCTTAATAAAACCAACCGTCAGGACTGATGGTACTCACATATAAGACTCTCTACTGATCAGACGAACAACAACACTTGTTAGGTAATATGGGATGGGAAAGGAATATTAGGAAACCAAACAGTTACCACGCCAACACAGAAGTGGACACTGGAAGGTGACAAAATGTCAAGGAATAGTATTAAGGCTTATTTTTACAGAGTTACAATCCGCTCTGAGTCGTAAGGCTTATTTTTACAGAGTTACAATCCGCTCTGAGTCGTAAGGCTTATTTTTACAGAGTTACAATCCGCTCTGAGTATTAAGGCTTATTTAAGGAGTTACCAACCGCTCCATAAGGATTTTAGGGTGAGGAAAAGGAATAAAAGGATGCCAAACAGATACAACACCTTCGCAAAGTTGATACTGGACGGTCACCAAACGTGAAGGAATAGTTTTAAGGCTTATTTTTACAGAGTTACAATCCGCTCTGAGTCGTAAGGCTTATTTTTACAGAGTTACAATCCGCTCTGAGTATTTAGGCTTATTTAAGGAGTTACCAACCGCTCCATAAGGATAATAGGATGAGGAAAGGGGATAAAAGGATGCCTAACGAACACAAACGAAACCTAAAGACACTGCTATCCATACCATAATAAACCAACTGTCAGGACTGATGTTTCATACCAATAAACTCAGCTGTCCGGACGTTCACACTTTGCAATACCTAACGACACTATCATACCTTAATAAACCAACTGTCAGGACTGATGTTACACCCCTCTCCTCTCTGCTGTCCGGACGTTCACACTTTGCAATACCTAACGACACTATCATACCTTAATAAACCAACTGTCAGGACTGATGTTTCACACCTCTCCTCTCTGCTGTCCGGACGTTCAGAAGACAAGCAATAATAACGTTGCTTAATGGGTGCCGTATCACCCGTATCGATCGAATGTGTTATAACATCCGTTCGACCTAAGCCCTTCCTTTCGAAGGAAACCTCAAACTTCCCAAACACCTCCTTCGCAATTACGCTTTGCGAAGAAGATAAATCTTCAAGGGGATGTAAGAACTTCACTCCCGAAACTACATTCGTTTCGGATGAATCAAAGCTTACATCAAAAAATAAGTTTGGTGCTAAACCAAACCTACACCAAAAATTAACCCCAAAATTAAGGGTGTTGTCACACTAGGGACAACATAAAATTTGATTACTTTAGTCTTAGACTACAGCGTAATCGGTAAAAATAAATAACCTGACACACGGGATCGTGCATCATTAGCCGTAGCTATATAAGAAATATCAGATGTGTCATACATCTGGACACCCTGACTGACAAAATATTGACCTAAATTTGACCCTAAGATAGATATAGATGAACCGGAATCTAATAAACCACAAAACTGTTCATCAAAAATAGAAACCGACAAATAAGGACGAATGTCATCCGGAGGACGCTACATAGCCGCTACACTATGAGTAAAGAAAAGTGAGATTCGTTTTAAATACTTCCGCCAATCGTCAGGATCAAAGTTAGCGGAACGACTTGACGGAAGGCTTCTCCGTTTTTTGGATCAGCAGATTTAAAATTAAGACAGGACTTAACGGTGATGCCCCTAGTACCACAACGAAAACAGACAATATCCTTAGACTTACAAGTACCCAAATCATGTCCCTTAACCCTACAACGAAAACAAAACAAACCAGGTTTACTCTTGCCGCGAATCATCTCGACTTTAAAAGATTTACTATTAAATTTTAAATTTAAACGAGTAATAGACTTATCAGACGAACAAGAAATTTTAGAAATAGGTAAAGTATTAACCAAAGCAGGTGAATGATCAGTAGATTGATCGTTAGCAGCTTCTTCAAAGGTTTTCCTAAAAGATCGAAACAAACTATCCACTTTCGAAAGACAATCCTTAAGTTTCACATTCAATTCTTCCTTTTTATAAAATAAATTAACATCCACTTCAATCCTACTAAATCGATGGAAAAGGTGATGTGCTATAGCTCTTAACCGGTTAAAACTTTTAAATTGAGGCTTAGATGACAAGGTGAGTAAGATTTCATCCAGTTTAGAATCAATAATTTCAAACTCGCTGGCTGGATCCAAAGATGTTTCTAAAATCTCATCAGCAGGAATTGAATTCACTAAGTCCCGAATCTGAATCCTCAACTCTTCCACTGAACCTTTAGGTTTAGCATCCCTTATCTCAACTTCATAAATAAGTTCATCCTTCCTAAGTAAGTGGTAAGCTATAGGCCTTTCCATGATGTAAAAAAAAATATTTCCCAAAAAAAAATATTCTAAGTGTAAGCTATGAATGTGACAACTGGTTTTATATAGATATAAAACAAAATTTAAAAAAAACTATTTGAAAAAAAAAGTTCAGTAAAAAAAATTGTATTGAACCAGTATAAAAAATTTGCAGAACCCTAAAAGTTGTAATACTAAAGAACCACACAAACAATATGAATAAGGTTCAAAAACAAATAAATTTAAATCAAAGTTCATATAGAACTAAATGTGCTAAAGTCCAAAGGGCAAGTAGAATTAATTGTCATATTAAATGCTGATAATAAAAAGTTAAGTCGAGCTGGCTTCACAATATAATAATATGTAAGTCACTTAATACTAAACCTGTTTAAATTATAATTGCATCAATAATTTAAATTAATCCTCTTAAAGTAATAATTATTATATAATTAAAATAATATCACAGTATGATAATTTACTTAAAATTTACTACCAATGCAATATGAAATGTTGTAAAGCTAATTTGAAACATATAATAAAGGACATAATTATTAAAATAGTACTTGTAAAATCTTTATAATAGTTTTTATACAATAACAATATTAAACATTGATTTTCAAACGCCTTATTTCAATATAGCAAATACAGACATACTGACTATCCCAAGTCACGCCCCTACAGTTGTGGTGCCACTGTTACCTTTCTGGTGGTGTGGGTATAAAGAAACAATATTAGGTTATAAAATTTTTAATGCACAGTAACATAGTATTATAAACAACCAATTACTTAATTTACTAGTTACTTATGTTACTTCTTATAATGACTATTATATAAAATTATATTACACTTTAAAATAAATGTAATTTATTTTATTAATTAAAATTTAAGAAAATGCCAAGTCGAAGCGTTTTACTAGCAACACTGATATAAATTAAGTGGGAAATGGGTCAATGGCACGGAATTTAGCGCATTGACACTTTTTTGACGTTTTATATAATTATAAAAAAAAGTTAAAATTATGAAAATAATTTTTAATGTAACAGTATAGATAGAAGATAAAATAAAATGTATAAAATAAAAATAATATTTAAAATAAAGCCGCTAGAACGGTCCCGACCTTCTTTGTGGGCTTATATTTATTACTTGCGACCCTACATAATTTGTTTATTTACTACATAACATTTCTAAAATTATCAGTCATTCTTTACTTTATTATCCATGTGTTATATACAAAAATCTTTCTCTAAAATCACTCTATCTAGTATTAAACAAAATCGAATCAAAATCCGTTGCGTAATTTTAAAGATCTAAGCATACATAGGGACAGACATCGGTAAGCGACTTTGTTTTATGCTATGTAATGATTAACGAACCTTTTTACTGGAACTGCTAAATGGTACTCCATATTCTTTATTGTCTAGATTATCGCTAGTCATTAATTGATACAGCTGTGGATGCTGCGCTGTATGGGCCTCGCGATCATAATCAAATCAAATCAAAATAAACTTTATTCAAGTGGACTTTTACAAGCACTTTTGAATCGTCATTTAACAATTAAGTGAAGCTACCACCGGTTCGGAAAGTAGATTCAACCGAGAAGAACCGCCAAGAAACTCAGTAGTTACTCTTTTTCAATATTTAAAAAAATACAATCATATATATATATAACTATACACATTTATATATTATGTATGTAATGTATCTTGTCTGGAATGCAACAGGTATTAATTCCAAGCTTTTTTATCATCTACAAAATCTTGTATCGAATAATATGCCTTTTTTACCAAGGTATTTTTTATAAACGATTTGTATTTACGAAACGGCAATGTTAAAAATGTTTGTGGTAATGATAACGACAATTGGTAACATGTCAAATGACTTTACAACGACATAAGCCGGTTTGTTCTCCGATAAATAAGAAATCTAAAATATTAGAATCTCATGACTAGGCCTGCAATTGCAGATTCCGCACCCAATAAATCTTGATATTTGATCTGTAAAAGGTTCAAAGCGCTTTATTACACGTGGCAAGACTCAAGTGGATTATCCTAGTTTCAAACTACATGCGTTTCGAGCACTTTACATATTTCTGTATTACAGACGTACGAATATAAATGTACCTGATTTCGCAACTTATGTTGTATGATAATAATAATCTATATCTAAACATACTATAAAATTATAGTGTCTGTTTGTAATATGTAAATAAACGCTATTTCGTAAATGTGTACACACGGTACATTATACTAAAATAACATGTTTTCAATTATTGTCCGTCTGTCTCTCTTTATTCTGGCCCAAATCTGGAACGGTAGTGCCAATTTTGAATAGACTAGCTTACTATCAGATAGCTGATGTAATAACAAATAGTTGAGGTTATTTTTCGTTTTAGAATTATATATTAAGTGTAAATGAGGTCACGCTGTAATTTCCAAACACTGTGCAGTGCCGCGCACTGCCCCTGCGCTAGTTATCACGTTTGGTGCCTCCTACCAACGACTTAATATCACAAAAGCTGCCTAATACAGCCATAATAAGTAAGAAAATTCTGCGAATTGAACAAAATTTTCTTTTTTAAATTCAAACGCATCCGAAGTCAAGGATACGGCTAGTGTTTTATAGATATATGTATATATAGTGCATACTAGTTCTCACCTGCGACAGCGCTTGTCTTAGTTAAAACAATATTATGTGAAGGGTCGGAGCTTATAAGTACATATACAAAATGTTAGGTCTACTAATTACGAAATTTCAAGAATATTTAAATACATTTCATTAAATATTTACGGAACGTTACGTAAATACGTATAATAAAGTTTGATGGAATTTGTACAATATTTATACTAAATTAGAAGCGTTCTTCAAATTCTGAAAACCGTTGGAATTTGATGTTAATTAAAATGATAACAAAATAACATAAGGAGTAAATATTTATACGTAAACGATTATTATGAAAGGTTTGTAAAAAGGATTGCGGTTATATGTTTTTGATTATTAGTATTTTGTCGCTTAAGGGTTAGCGGACGAGCTTATGGGCCACTTGATGGTAAGTTACCACCGCCCACAGACGCCAATGCGCCACCAACCTTGGGAACTCCAGGCTCCAAATATAACAATAACTATAACTACGTTATATAATCGTAAATCGACTTTTAAGTAGTCTAATATATTTCATTTCATTTTACCTAGGAGGACTCTCAAAAATATTTTAAATATGCAATTATTTTTATTACTTTTTAGTACATTTTTATTTGTTTTAGAATAGTGTTTTGTTTGAAGTCGGTTTTTCTTTTTGTTAAAATTTTATTTATGCCTGTAGTTGCACTGGCTCACTTGCCCTTCAAGCCGGAATACAAAAATACCAAGTAAATTGTTTCGCGGTATAATATAAAGAAATATATAATATAAATGTTATATTATAGAGAATTAACTTACAACCTATGAATTTGAGTAATGTGTATGATGTTTGATATATTTGAGGATTAAGATATAAGGGCAGAACACACCGACGTGACCGAGCGAAGCGATTGTTTCGCGAACCTATAAATAAGCTAAAAGCCTTTAGCCAATTTGAAAACTTTTAATATCTCTTGTATATTTACTTATTATATTATAAGGATAATCTTATTTTCAGCGTATTAATATGATAAAATGTCTTCAATTTTCCAAATGTGTGGTTCCGTATGATAATCAGAGATAGTTAATTTTTAGGCTGTGAAATAGTGACTGCTAATAGCAATTATTGTTTTATTGTGTATTTATCGTTAATAAATGATTTCTTATAAAATATGATTATTTTTTGTTAATTTAAATTTAATGCCTTTTTCAACAGGGGGTGCAAAGTGGGCTCAAAAAAGTCGGTCTGGCGATGCTGTCACTGTCGATGCCGCTCGATGACAAACACAAAGTCAGTAGATCGTGTGGGGCATGGTTTATATCATCATATCATGAATATTTCATCTGTGACCGTTTCGTCGCAATTCATTATTTAAAAAAAATTGGTCAAATATTTTTTGCTGCTATCGGTACTTTTAGCTTACTAAAAATGCTTTGGGTTGATCGATTTGTATGAAAAATTAATCGGGTTTTTATTATGCTTAGTAGATGGTTAAGATTGGGTATCATAATTAGTTCTAAAAGTGAGACAAAAGAAACATGTTCACTCACACAAACTCAATAAACATGCATGGAGTAAATATTAAGGCTGGTGTATTCTTGGATATTTGACAAAATTGATGACGTCACGGAATAGGTTTAATTACGATAAACGCCGGGTTGGAAGTTATAATGTATTCATATTATCTATCGTGACTAATCGAAGCGAAAATTAATGATCTGTAAAGTTATGGCTACCGAAGTGTGACCAAGCAAGATGATTATAATAAAGGGGTCGTCGCATGATCTTAGAAACATGTCCATAGTGATACAGGTGACTTCAAAACGCGTTCGTTTTCGCTTCGACTAGTCCCATTGGCAATGAGTCCAGCTTATACAGCATGTTACTTTTGGGTTGAAATGGTTTTAAGCTTTTTCCAGAATGCTGATCGATTGCGGGTATGCATGTATCAGAATTTCATTCGACACCAGATATCCTTACGATATTTGAATTCAGAACCAGATTGATTAAAAACAATTAAATTTAGCACTTCAAAGTTGAAACGTTATATCAATTAAGAATAAAGTCCTATTCACAGGGCCATTTCGGTTTTATGATGTGTACGTGTTTTATAAATAGGTAAAGAATTCAAACTTCTAGAAAATATTGTGCTGAAACGTGCCGATACAAAGCAACATTTCCTAGAAGAAATTTTCAATTACATTAATGAGTACTCTGTCACGACATCATACAATTCATGTTGCATTCATGTACCCAAGATTCATGCCTCATTTTACGTTTCTGATAACCAATCGGAAATCTTATTGCGGGATGTCTGATTTGTGGTTGGTTTGTGATTGTGTATAATCTAATTTAATTGGTTTGATTTTTAAGATTGGGTTTTCATCATTGTTTGCGTTATATCGGGGTGTTGTTTTCGATAAATGTTTCAAACGTAGCATGGTCATAAACATTTTTTTTCAGGTTTTCCAGGTCCAAATATTGTGTGGATATTTTACTTCATATAATTTAATAAGTGAAAAATGTAATGTAGGATGATTTAAATTGTTGAGGGGAGCACTTTGGCCGTTCCCGACAGATCTGATTATTATGTTAGAGTTATTAATTATGTTAGAGCACGAATGTGATATTGGCTATAATTAGTATAATATTTAAAGGATACGTGCATGTAATTATCGTGTTAAGTAAGTCGGTTCTCAGCTTTTTCCAAATGAGATTCCATCGAAGTAAGTTCTGGCTACTTTCAGAATTACGCTGCTGGTTTAAAATGTGACGTTTATTACGTCACAGGTAGGCGGACGAATATCGATGATGGTGATCATCACTGCCCATGGATATTGGCCACGTAATACATTTTAACTACTCCTTACAAAGTCAACGCGCTATCAACTTTGTGAATTGAGATGTTACGTTCCTTGTGCTTTTAGTTGCAATACAATAAATAGATATATAGTGTATAAATTATAAACATATATTATATATTTTTAACAACAACAACAACAACAGCCTGTAAATATTCCACTGCTGGGCTCAGGCCTCCTCTCCCTTTTGAGGAGAAGGTTTGGAACAAATTCCAACACGGTGTTCATGCAAGTTTCCTCACAATGTTTTCCTTCACCGCCGAGAACGAGGTGAATTATAAACACAAATATAATTTAAAATAAAAATTTTAAATAAGTACGATGTCAAATCAAAGTAAATCTTTTGCAAGAGAGAAACTAAAAATAAATTGAAATCCCAAAGTTTTCAAAAGTGTTTGAGATGCAAAAATATAAGCAGAGAAGCCTAAAAGGATACGTGGTATGGGTACAAGTGTTGGCATCGAGTGGATTAATAAATAACCGAGGGCTGTGATTGGCTGAAATACTACCGTATCCGCAGCGTGTTTTCTTATGTAAGGAATTTAATATATTTATCTTTTATTTTGTTAAGAATTGAAAAATAAAGCAGTCATTTCGTAAGTATATATCTATATTAAGAATCTATTTATTGTCAACGTTACATTTGTCAACGTCGAGTTTTATTTATTTTCTTATCATCAGACGGACAAATGGCGGATTGTAAGTGGTCACCAATATCCAATGTAGACGACTTTTACTTTTAATTTATTTTTTTATTCATTATCAACAAGTCTTATTTGATACTCTTATGAAATTAATTTAAAAAAAATATTCGTCATCTTGGATTTTGACGTCACATCGTTAACCATACATTGTCATTTAAAATGAAAGTGTATGTACAAAATACCAGTTGGTTAAAGATATTTGCTTCTAAATTGGGTTGCAAGATTTTACCCGATTACAAATTAACTAAAATCTTGTATAAACGTCAGGCTAGATGGTTAAATAGACACTCACAGAGCAGGTCGTTTACTGGACCTGCCCACTAGGTCTCATTCGGTGCGCTTGATCGCTCGTCAAGAGATGTTTGCTGTACATGCCATTAGGGTACTGTCTCAGAATTACCTGATCCTAACAACTCGAAATGAACGGCGAACAAGCCAAACCTATTGCGGTGTGCATTAGGTATGGCATAGTCCTAGTAACTGCCGGCACAATATCTCAAGAGTGGGGATATTTGAGTGAAGAAAGTAAAGGTGATAATTAATAAATAAATTGGCATTGACCATAGGTTACATCTGTCATAATAACTTTACTCATCTATCCAGTCTTGCTATCCAATCGTTGGTGCCTCGCTATAAAACACGAAATGAACTATGAATTGATTCGTGATCTGTGGTGGTGCCGAACTCTATTCCACGTTTACCAAGGTTCCACATTTGCGATTGAGAGATTTGTGACTAGTAAGAGTATTATTTATGAAGCAACTGTTTCTCGAGTTAAAATATTTTCGTTTCGAGTCGTGTTTGCGGGTAACAATAAAATATGTATCAAACATACGTGCTACACTCCAGTTTATATCGACTAGGGCTACCGATCACCGAGTTTCTACATATTCGATTAGTCTTACTGTCCTTTTTTGTCGTTGAGTCGAGATGGCACAGTGGTTAGAACGCGTGCATCTTAACCGATGATCGCGGGTTCAAACCCAGGCAAGCACCGCTGATTCGTGTGCTTAATTTGTCTTTATAATTCATCTCGTGCTCAGCGGTGAAGGAAAACATCGTGAGGAAACCTACATATGACAAATTTCATAGAAATTCTGCCACATGTGTATACCACAAACCTGCATTGGAACAGCGTGGTGGAATATTTTCCAAACCTTCTCCTCAAAGGGAGAGGAAGACTTTAGCCCAGCAGTGGGAATTTACAGGCTGTTGTTGTTGTTTTTGTTGTCCTTTTTTTTGTTGCTGGAAAAACGCGTTACGCGCTTCCTCCACGTGATAGAAGTGGGGGTATGTGGGACTCCCCGGTGTCATATTCACCGAGTGCGCCCCAGTACCCCGGAATAAAAAAAACCAGGGGTACCCTCTTCGTCTTTTAGGTGGACGTCACCGGATCGCTTCCGCATTCTACCGTGGCTAGTCTTACTGCACTGGATTAACGTGAGAAATTTTATTTTATCCTATGTATTCTTTTTTTCAAGTTATACGTCTTCGGCTCATTATGAAAAATACATAATTAAGTTGCGTTAACCACCAATTCGGTGTCAAGTCTCCCTAAAATAGATATAATAATCATTCTTCAAACCGAAACACAACAACACTTAGTTGCGCTGTTTCTTTGTAGAATATGTAATGAATTGAACAAAGTATAAGTCATAAGTAATCATAATTTTGTTGAAGGTAAGTAAATTATACTATAAGTATCGCCTCTATTGAAGTCATTTAAAGCCATATTATTTCGTCATTTTTATTTCAGACATAGTAAAATTATAATGTTGTCTTAGTTATGATATGTAATATTGACCCTTATATCTATTCGTCCTTTGTCGATGAAGGAATAGTTGAAGAGGATCCTCGCAAGTGGGGTCTAGATGTCTGTTTGAATCGACGTGAACTATCATTGCCGTATTAAGTCTGAAGGATCGGGTATTCTATTCTTGTAAGACTCTTTTTCTAAGCAAACTTTGCCCAAATAGGTCAAGCATAACACAAGGGTCTGTTTTTCATTTTGAAGTTTGCGATCTTGCAATGAGCCGAGATGGTTAGAACGCGTACATTTTAACCGATGATTGCGGGTTCAATTCTACCACATGTGAATCTACCAACTCGCATTGAAGCTCCGTGGTGGAATTTGCTCCAAATCCACTTCTCAGTGGCAGAGGAGCTGTTAGCCCAGCAATAGGAAATTGACAGGCTGTTGTTGTTGTAATTGTTGATATTCCAATTCTAGAAGTTTTCATAAAAACGATATCTCAGATAAATATAAGAAAAGCTTTTTTTGATTTGATTGGCACAAATGCAAACAAAAATAATCCCTTTATGCAGTAGGCTTTTTAATTTAAAAAATTCAATTGACAGATGAAATATTACAAAATTTTGGAAATTAGAGTTCCTATATAAAATCTTTATAGTTAGTAAAATATAAGATATTCTAGGAATTATGTTTAAAAATAGCTGTGTTGCCACTAGCTAGCAATTTATATAGTCACTAGTTTTTTACATAAATCTTCATTATATTTCGCTTTTCAACGCTTGGGAATAGCAACCCTAATTTAGCCGTTTTGCGCAACATAAATATTGTAATACAACCTTATGATGCCAGCAATACCGAGTGCCGAACGTTTTTCGTACCAATATGTTACTTTATATTTATACCTGTATGTTGCTTTATTTGTATGTAGTGGTAATCCAACAGGACTGTTACATATTCCCAGAGATAAATAAATATTGTAAAACGGATGAGACAGACTGTTTCGTGCTTTAGCTTATTAAGTACACTTAATTAGGTGCAAGTCTGTTTAGTTACGATCCGAAAAGTTATTATGACTATCACTACATATTTTAAAACAAATTCCCCCAGACGCGTTTGTTTGTGTGTATTCGAGATAAAGTCCAAAACTACTGAGCGCATATTCATTTAGAATTTAGTAATAGACAGTGTAAATCATAACGAAGGTTTAAGTATATGTTTCATTAACATTTTTTGTGTAAATAAATTGTAGTGACTTATTATTGTTTGAAAGGTAAGTAATCCCATGTACTCAGGCACAAGGTACATAACTTATTAGTTTAACAATGCTTGTGGAGATGATAGGACTAGCCAAAACAATATGGGCCGCGTGCGGCTTACTAGGAGCCTGTATCATTGATTGATTGATTTATTTATTTATTTATGTACCAACAGAGTATACAGAAAATTATGTAAATGAAAATGTGTACAAAGGGATAACTTATCTCTAACAAGAGATCTCTTCCAGAAACCCTGAATCTAGTGGAGCTTATTTGTAATACATATTTATGGTGTAGGTACAATATCAATTATTTTATATTATAAAATTGAAGTAGACTTAACGATAGATGAATATGTTACACACTAAATACATTAATATATACATTATCTATAATAAATATATATATATATATATATATACATACATACATACATACATACATCTATATATATAAAAATGAGTTGTTGTTCGTTAGTCTCGCTAAAACTCCAGAACGGCTGGACCGATTTGGCTAATTTTGGTCTTGAATTATTGGTAGAAGTCCAGGGAAGGTTTATAAGGTGAGAAAGTATGATAAAAATGCTAGGAATATAATAAAAAAACACATCATTGTTTTTCCTTAGAAATAGATTTATTAGAGAATTACCAATGATTTTCTATGATTATCGATGTTTAAAATAAAACATTGATGTTTTAAAATTGATTTTGCATTATTTATAACATCGCTAAGTCTATTTTTCGAATCTATTTCTACAAAAATAAGTCGCATTTTTCGATGTCACTTTATAACTCAAGAGCGGGCTCACCTATCCAAACTAAATTTTCAGGGTTTGTTTGGACTATTCAGTAGATGGTTTATGTGAAGTTTGTTCAAAATCGGTCGAGTGGTTCTTCATTTATCACATTTTTTGTAACAAATGAATTCAATAAATGACAGGTCATTTTGTTATTGGAGATTTTTCAGACGAGGAATTGTGCTGTTAAATTAAAAGTAAGTAAAGAAAGTAAAAAAAAAGGAGTACACCCATCCACCAGTTTCAATAGGTAATACGTCTTATTTCAATTTATTATTTAAAAGTGCAGTGCTTACATTTATTTTCATGTCTAAATATACAGAATAAAGTTACTGCCATGAATTTTTATTCGTATCGATTGATGGTTCGTCCACAAGCACAAAATTATATCTCGAGATGTGGTAAACTGTATCATTAGTATATCGTTGATACGTATGCTAAAATAGAAATTGAACGTTTTAATTTTTTTCGTTTCAACCGAGCAAAATGAAGATCCGAAGAATATATTCAATTGCAAGATGTGATAGCGAATGATGCTAATGCAAATGACATCGGGCGATTGACTATATTGCCCTCTTCGTTTATTGGTTTCCCACGGTATATGAGCGAATATGCACAAGACGCAATTTCTTATGTACGAAAAATGGTTGACCGGATCTATTCATTACGGCTACATATAATCCGCAGTGGGATAATATTAAAACAATTTATTTGAAGAACAGTCGACAACTGACCGTCACGACATTACAGCACGTGTTTTTCGGCAAAAATTGAAAGCACTTATAAAAATAATGTTTATTTGGAGAGGTGCGTTGCCATATGTACTACATTGAATGTCAAAAAAGGGGATTTCCGCATGCACATGTATTAATTTGGCTGGAACATAAAATTACTCCGGATCAAATCGATAATCGTTATATCAACTGAAATTCTCGATGAAACTCTTGATCCAGAGTTATTTCACGTTGTCGTTAAAAATATGATAAAAGGTCTATGCGGTGAGCTACATATGAGTTCGTTACATCTATTTCTCGATTTTAATAATTTCTTACAGTCGCAAAAAAAAATACCGATGTTATCGATTAACATCGAAGGTTAGAGCTCCACAAACATCAAGTATCAATGTTCGGTATTGATCATTACCAACGCCATAATCATGCTTTTGTAACATGGCTCATCCCTACTTTGTCAAACATTTGATGTTGTTCCCGTTATGCAAAAATCAAATTGAAAGAATAGTTACATCTTTATAAGCACATGTTTAGGAGGGACAAAATTAAACCTTAATTATAACTAATATCAATTGTTTACTGTCTATCAGATCAATTTTTTGTACATATGTTCAAGATGCTGAACTGGAAAGGACGTGGCATCAACATCAATGGCGAACATATCTCTCACTTGAGATTCGCAGACGCTATCGCCATCGTGGCAGAAACGCTGCAGGACCTACAAAAAATGCTGAACAAGCTAGCTGATTCTTCTATGCGTATCGGCCTACGAATAAACTTGGATAAAACCAAGATCATGTTCAATGAACCAAAAATGTTCAAATGTTCAAAGATATGTATGTCTACCTCGGGCAGACTTTGCGATTAGGTAGAAACAACCTTGAGGACGAGGTGAATAGAAGAATTCAGCTGGGTTGGGCAGTGTTTGGGAAGTTACGTCGAATCTTTACATCGTCGATCCCACAGTGTCTTCAGACGAAAGTCTTCAACCATTGCGTCCTACCCGTCATGACATACGAGCCGAAACGCTCACTCACTCACTCACACTCACGACAAGGCTGATCCACCAGTTTAAAGTCGCTCAGCTGACCATGGAAAGGGTTATGCTCAGCGTTTCTCTGAGGGATCGCATCAGAAATGAGGTGATTCGTCAAAGAATCAAAGTCATCGACATAACCCACCGGATGAGTAAGCTGAAGTGGCAGTGAGCTGGCCATATTTGTCGTAGAACCGATAACCGTTAGGGGGAACGTGTTTAAGAGTGGAGATCGCGTCTCGGCAAACATCGTGTAGGACGTCCTTAGGCACGGAGGAGTGACGATTTACGCTAGGAGGCAGGCAGGAGCTGAATGTCTGAACGGGCTGATGATGATGATGATGATGTTATAAGTGTGCGCATGCGCCCACTTACCCGCGCACACTTTACCCAGAAAGCCAAATATCAAACAAATGACGGCCAATTCCCAAACGCTCAACATAACCTCTAACTTTACACTTTACAATCGAAAGAAGTATTTATATTTGATAAACGAAAGAGTAATTTCATCGTAGTTACAGAACAGGTTGAGACGTATCAGTGTTTTCCAAAACACTAAAAAGTTGAAAGTAAATCAACGAAAATACTTTTTAGCAATTACTGACAAACAACACATAGTGCGGCGCGCAGGCAAGTCGCAAATAATTTACCATTTAGGCCCCACTGATTGGTCGAAACAAACCCTTCGCCACCCGCACCTTATTTCGGAGATACAGGCAGTGCGCTCGCTTACCCACTGCGTTCAGTTACCCCCTACGACTATATATGGTACACCATAATAAAACTTAACCACCTATATTTTATCTGTGTTGTATTTAGTGAAATTATATTGATTGATATTGTAAATGAGTTTCAAATTAAAACATATAGTATAGCCAGTTTATACTAAATGGTTTTGCAAATGTTATGTTGTAAGGACTTAATCATAGCAACATGGCAATTTATCACGCAACCTCATGATTCCTGTGTCATTGAAAATATAGAAAAAAATATTGTTTTTAATGTAAGTATCAATGGTTTATTGTTACAGTTCATATCACCAGTTTCGCTGCGTGCAATGGTTTCTATTCACATCACATTTTGACCAATTTAAGCATTTCGATTATGGCAGTACGAAGTTTGCCGGGTCAGCTAGTATAAAATAAATTAAACTTAAGTGGAAAGAAAGTGTTGCTTAACTTAAACGATCTTAGTGTAAAATTATTATGGAAAATATTATCTGGAAGAGAGTTCCATAGGCGAGCGGCAACTACGGAAAATGAGTTACCATAGGAAGTATAGTATTAAAAAATGGTACCTCAAGATAGCAAACATCAGCGTAGTCCAGGATGGGAAGAAGAAGGGATTGTGCAAGTAATATTTTTGTTTTGAAAGGAAGGAAATTCTGCAAACGTTTTAGAGAATGTAGAGAGAAATGGACACGTTTACTGACTTCGTTAACCTGAGCTCTCCATGATAAATTGCAATCTATAACTAACCCCAGATTAGTAGCTTGGTCACTATATGCAATTTGAGTTCCATCATAGATAATTGATGGTACAATGTCCCAATTAATCTTGCTACGTAACTGTCTGGTACCTATTATCATTGCCTTCGACTTCAAGGGATTAACAAGAAGCCCAAAGGATGCAGCCCAGTCCTTAATTTTTACAAGATCATAACTGATAGCATGTATGGTCGAACTCAGATTTGATAAGGTGGCGTGTCTATAAAGTTGTAAATCGTCTGCATAGAGATGGTAGTGAGAAGAAATAACTTTGGTAATTTCATTAATGAAGATTGAAAACAGAAGAGGAGAAAGTACGCCGCCTTGCGGAACGCCAGCAGAGAGATCAGCCCAGTCCGAGGAAGATCTTGGGGGCTTAATATGAAGCTACATATCCATTGGTTCTCGATTCAAAGTCCAATTCAGGCCGATAAAATGTTATATGGGTTTTTCGTTGAAGAATTTTCAGTAACAGTCCGAGGTTAAGTTGAAAGTGTGTATACTCGTGAATCGGGCACGGAAAGCCTGTGCTGGATTTCTTTCCGGTTTTAGATTTTCCGTCTCATCGCATTGTAAGAGTGAGGAAAGAGATAGTAGCTTAAATATTCTTGCCAGCCGTGACCGAAATTGGTCAGTATCCGCCATATCATGTTTTTTTTTTCTATTTTAAAATAGTATATCCATAATCTATAATAAATAAAATATATATCAAGTACTCAAAAACAAGTAATATTCGGAGTTTATAAACCTAATACTAGAGTTTTATGTAAATTGGATATTTTAACCATATCATCGAGACATATATTAAGCTACCACAACCTGACTAGCGTTAGCTATACCTTATATAGAAAATGAATATTTTATTAAATATAATATGTAGGCAGGTCATTGTAGTCGGTGAGATTCATTAACGCTTTAAGAGCGGTAAGATTGCCTGGCGAGCTACTAATTATTTTATAACAATATTTGATGAAATCCTTAATGGTATTCGTGCAATAAGGCGGCTGGCTTATTAAATGAAATGATAATTATTTTAGTTATATTGAAAAAAGGTTATGTGTTGAAAATTGTTGTAAAAACTATTAAGTAGTGTGACATATATATATATATATATATATATATTCAAAGTCGTTCAGTACTGATGCACAATATGATTGACTGACTGTCCTGCTAACAACATGTGCGTAGGACTAAGAGTAACGTCAGCAAAACAAAACAAAATAGAATTTTTATTTTTTAAAATTATTTTATTAAAAGCAAATAATTAATTTAATGTTAATGGTGATTTCCCGAAACGCCTCCCCGATATATATGGTATGGTATATATATCATATAATGACTGACCAACTGGAGTACTAAATTAGGTTAGAAATAAGCAATAAGTTGAGAATTTTTGATACTCATCAACGTAATAATATAAATAAATAAATATTGGATATTATCACATCATTACTCTGATCCCAATGTAAGTAGTAGTAGCACTTGTGTTGTGGAAAATCAGAAGTAACGACGGTACCAATAAAACCCAGACCCAAGACAACATAGAAAACTAATGAAATTTTCTATATTGACTCGGTCGGGAATCGATCCCGGGAACCCGGAGTGGCGTACCCGTGAAAACCGATGTACACACTACTCGACCACGAAGGTCGTCGTAACAATGATCAACTTTTTTATAAGATTTCTTTATAAAATTGTAATAGTTTTTTGTTCCGTGGAATATTATTCAAAAAGGAGAAATTATTTTACCTAACAGAAAATAAGGGTGGAAACTGTGTCTCAGAATTCCCCCGGGCTTTATCATAATTTATTAATTGCCTCAGTAATAATGAGACTAGTGTATTTTATCGTTTAAATTGTAATTAATTAAAATTGTCAGAATAAATACTGCATAATGCTATCATTATTATTAGACATGATTTTGTTTAAAATGTACTATGAAATAAATATCATACTTGATTATAATATACATAGTATTGAACAAAGCGTATTATAAATATTAAAAACGACGGAAGATACAGAAATGCTGGTATGTCTCGCATTCAAACTGGGATTGAAAACTTAATGCAAATATTCAATAGTATTCTGATCAAGATATGATTTTATTGCGTTATTTCTATTTAATTATTTGCATAAAACAATGTATTAATGTTTGGTATGTAGGAATTTTATATTAGTGTATGAGATATTTGAGCCGAAATGGCCTAGTGCTTAGAACATACACATCATAACCGATGATTGCGGATTCAAAGCCTGGCATGCATCATAAAATTTTCATGTGTTTATGATTCATCTCGTGATCAGCGGTGAAGAAAACTGTATGTGACTAATTTTAACGAATTAGTGCTTCGTGTGAGTGCACCAACCCGCATTGCCGCAGTAGAAAGTAACAGCCTCTATTAACAGTAGATATTAAGCTATTGCTGGTAATGCTACTATAATATATAGGTTTGTATCATGGTTGATACTTATTACGCATATGTTACAAAGTTTTCCTTCATAGCAGATACTTTTAGCCTTCGAGTACCAAATTAAGTATACACAGAAATTAAGTACATCTAAATCGAGATTTGCTCGCCGAAGATTGAACCCATAATCTTCATTTGCGGTTGACGCGGTCATCTCAGTGAATATAGTTTTATTAAAAAACCAGTAAACCAAAACATACATTTCATAGTCATTTAAATATATTTACACTGTGTATGCTACTCAACTACTGACCTTGGTTGGCGATGCAAATTTAATTTGCGGGTACATTGTAAATTAATGTTAAATAAATATTTCTATTATGTAATACCTGTATGGAATTATAATACTTATTACAAAGGAAATAAAGACTTTAAATACGTGAGATGAAATATGCGCGTCCACTTGTTAGCATTTATCGAGAACGTGTCGTATCTATGAGTTTTTTAACACCAAAGGCAGTTCGTTGTTACAAGAGTTTTTTTTTAATTGTTTGTTTTTAAGTAATATGTCGACTAACTGCTAGTTTTCCTCATTCATACGATAATAGTCCTGTATAAGCTGGAATAAGTCCCATCTAAGAGGTGGTTATAAGCCTGGTGTGTTTGAAGAACACACAAAGAATCGAATATTATGAAACTGGATTCCACTGCTAGAACTGGAAAGCTATTTCATTTTTTTCCATCAACTCCGTAGTGATTGTAGCGTAAACGCCACGTTGGAAAAGCATTCGTCCAATGTAAATTCTCGAGTTTAGTTGATTGAACTTTTGAAAATGGTTGCCATGATATTCGAATTGGGGGACTGTGTGAATTTTAAACTGGGAAACCTGTGATGTAGTCAGAAAGGTACGCCCATTGGAGGAAAGGAAACGGGTAATGTCGAATTCTTAACCAGTAAAACGTTTACGTTTGCCGGCTTGGAGACCGATCGCAGATAATCTGTGGTTCCTCCTTGAATATGCCCCACTATTGGCAGACGCACTTATTAGTGCGATCACATGCGACCCCGGCCTTGAACTGGACATGCGAGACCATAGCAGCAGGATTGCGCCCTATCTTTAAAGCCCCTTCTATTAGACTATGATATAGTTCAAGGTTTCAGGACTGAGCAAGTAATATTTACAGCATTAAATTTTTCGATCACTATTATAGTGAGAGCTGTTGAGTGCTTCGTGTGAAAATTTTCTTCTTAGAATTCAATTTCTGCACCCTCATTGGCCCTTTATAATGTTAAGCTTTCCTAAGTGCTTTTGATATTGTTAAGCCTCTCTGGAAATCGTACGGGTTTGGTGACCGTATTTTATGATCTTAAATTTTAATACATGCATTGAAAAATATAAGTTGATTTGATTTTCGTCACTATAGCTCACTCTTTCTTTTATTATTCGCTGGATATAAGAAAGAAGAGGACAGCATTGTTTTATAATTCTATCTTTTAAAATTAATATAAGTGTATAGTTTTGGACACACATTGATAAAATAATCGTGTGCAAACTAGGTCACCCTAGGAAATTAGTTGAAACGTGATGAAGCCGATATAATCGTAGTGTGGGATCCGTATGAATGATTGCTTTCATTAAAAGAAGATTTAGCGTCGATCAGTGAATATTGAATGTATTGAATGAGTAGTAATTGAATTTGATATAACGAGTTAAATAAATCGATTAATATATGTGGGCGTCTTCTCTCAATACATTTCAGAATTTGAAATTATATTCTAATTCTGTATGAGCCGAGATGGCCCAGTAGTTAGAATGCGAGCATCTTAACCGATAATTGCGGGTTCAAACCCAGGCAAGCACCACGGAAAATTATTGTGCTTAATTTGTGTTTACAATTCATCTCGTTTTCGGCGGTGAAGGAAAATTTGTGAGGAAACCTGCATATGTAGGTATAATTTGATAGAAATTTTGCCACGTGTGTATTCCACCAACCCGCATTGGAACAGCCTGGTGGAATATGTTCCAAACCGTCTCCTCAAAGAAAGAGGAGGTCTTAACCCAGCATTGGGAAATTTACAGGCTGTTATTGATTTTTCTAATTATGTCTTTATTATTAATTTATAATCAATTTCGACAAAATTATTGAAATATTTGCCTGAAATAATATTTTATATAAACTGAAATAATTCAAAGATTTACTATCACTTTTAATCCCATACATCAAAAAGAGATAGCAATATTTTCTAGTGCTATCCACGCAGTATATTAGTTCAGGTATAGATTTTGTTCAACGAATCGGCACTAATGTCTAAGACTAATAAAAAATTGTGTTGGAAATTTAATAAATATATTAACACAAGGTTAATAATATAACAGCACGATAAGCGGTTTTGTCTGTCTTTCTAGTGTAACTGACGTTTTCGTACACGTTCACATTTGCACTAAAATTTATCTTGGGCACTTAGCTCCCACCGTAGGTCACCGTGCTATCATTCATCATTATTTTATTGATGGTAGGGCTTTATGGAAGCCCGTCTGGGTATCACCCATTATCGCTCAGTATTGTTGTGTTCCGGTTTGAAGGAAGTGCGACAGTGTAACTGCAGGCACAAGGAACATAACATCTTAGTTCCCAAGGATGGTGGCGTTTTCGCGTAAGGAATAGTGACCACTTACTATCAGGTAGCCCATTAGATAGTCCGCCCATATATCATAAAAAATATGTACTAATATAACAAAATAGAAAACTAATTAAAACCGAAACCGCAGACAGTTTCCATGTAGTCTGTATAGGTTGGTCGCAATCCACTAAGTCTAAACTAGGTCGTTAGCGTTGATGAATCTAACTGCACCGCGATAGCTCGAGATAAATCATGTTTATATCCGTCGTGTTTGATCAGCCACTATCAAGATAACCCAATTTTTTTTATAAAAGACGCAATTATTAATTAAAATTTTGTAAAAACGTTGAATGTCCAAGCCATCGATGAAAACCACGAAATAATTCTGTATTCTTATACTTGTTTTGTTACCGTTAGGTTAAAAGGAGGTTCTATATATATTTTATTTCTTTTCGAATGGACGGTAGCTGTAGCTGCTGTTGGCCAGAGTGGTCTCTACAGCGTCACAGAAAATAAAAAAAAAATCAAAATCAAAATAAACTTTATTCAAGTAGGCTTTACAAGCACTTTTGAATCGTCATTTTACAATTAAGTGAAGCTATCACCGGTTCGGAAAGTAGATTCTACCGAGAAGAACCGGCAAGAAACTCAGTAGTTACTCTTTTTTAACATTTAAAAAATACAAAGTCATGTTAATTGAATACAATTATTTAAATTAATATATCCTGCTTGGAAGTCAACAGCCAGAGAAGACTCTGACGGAGGAGGTTCTATAGTGTTGATACGAAGGATTAATGCAGATTGTATTCAAGGTTGATCGGTAAATGTATTTACGATAGTTTTGTTAATGGATACTCGCAATCAGCTAAACTAAAATGGAGCTAAAATATAAAGATCTGTTAAAACATAAGCTTATTTTATTTTGTGATAAAACAAAGAAAAGATATCAAATACCACTTAAATGAAGTATATTAGAAGTACCTGTGCGTATTTGCATTCTAACCAAAGCTACATATTAACTGGTGGAAATTCATTAGCAACGTTTGACCGCATTATAACGAGTATTAAGGAAAGGTTATTTTAAAATAGATTACGAAGTCGCTTCGCTTAAAAGTATGCTATTTTTTTACTATAATAATATTACGAAGTCTCTTCCCTTAAAAGTATGCTATTTTTTTACTATAATAATATTACGAAGTCTCTTCCCTTAAAAGTATGCTATTTTTTTATTATAATAATCCTACCGAATGTAAAGAGAGCTTCGAGAGGTATTCGATACGCTTTTAAGATATAGCTACTTAATCGATCACGTCGATACACATCACAGAAAAGGAAAAAGGGTACCTAGCACCTTGGGCTATGCCGGTGAAAAGGCGAACGAAAACTAGTAACGTATACTTCTATGTTATGAGCTTTACTTCAACTACCTATATTAACGTAATACGAGAATTACCCTTTTATTCGTAATAAATAGAATTTTATGAAGCATTTGTAATCAGTAATATTATTTAAAAAAATATATATAATAATACGTATAATATATGATCAAATGAACTTCTTCAAGTGAAGTTCCATACACGATATATAATACGAATATATATTATAAAGCCTTAATGTCTTAACGCTATATAAGTTTGTTGAATAAAAATAAACATTTTAGATTTTCTGATCTAGTCTTTGTTTATATAACTGTATTTTAGTATTACACATATCATAGTATTTGCCGAGCGCATTCAAATTATATATTGCACTGTTAATATTTCTCATGCGCACTTATCTTACCGTTACTGCTAGGGATTACCGCGGTGTGGCCATTAGAAGCGACATATATAATCGTGGAATAATTAGTACTAGTAAATATACAAGAAGCTAGCTTAAGAAGCTTTGCTTGTATAGTTTCTGCAATAATAACTGGTTTGCCGTTTTATTTGATTAACAAGTTTTTATCACGAAATAATTTAGAGTATGTTAACATGCCGTGTATATGAACCAAAAATGTTTTGTTGTTATTCCAATCTTTTTAAAAGATTAGTTGTTATTCCAATCTTTTTAAAATATTGGAATAACAACAAAACATATTATATAATTTTACTATCTGGGCAATACTGACAAGGCAACTAAAACAATGTTATTAAATTGATGTGGTGTTATCGGTCAATTAGTATGTACCTATTTTCGAGCGACCCACCCCGACCTCGCACATGTACAATGCTGATACTAAATATACGATTTCAGACGATACAAACCTTTATGTACCTGCATTTTGTTTTTTTTTTTAATTTTTTATTAATTTTGTGTTACTTTTTTTTGTTTTTTGTTTGTGGTGTGCAACAAAGAATAATTTATTCATTCATTCATTTTAAATCTGTAAAATACTTTTAATTACATGTCGTATTTAAATTACATGTACAAGTTTATATACACATGCAAATGTGCAATGTTTTTAAGGTACTTAATGGGATAAGAATTAATGCTTTATTGCTTAAAATCGCTTTATTGCGAAAATATCCCGTTATTTCTTGTAAAAAGTAAAGGGTAAAAAATAGTTAATGTGGGTTATCCATACGGGATAGAAATATGCAATCGAGAACTTTTTTGTAGGCCTTTTAAATAAAAGCTTGTAATAAAATAAGTTTCATATAAATTTGAATTTATTGCCGATTTTAGTTTTCTAATATTAGCGAAATAATATATATATATATATATATATATTCTAATAAAAGCGAAAATTTTGTATTCTTAATTCGTTTAATCAGTCTAGTTACCCTATCTTGCAAAGAACCGGTGAAAGAAACACAGCGGGTAAACAACATAAAATAATCACTAGTTTCATGGCCAAACAAATCCATATAGCAACAGTATCGTATTACTGTATGAGAAACGTGTGCCGGTACAAGTGTTGCCACATGACTCCCATACATTTGATAAGAGAATGATATTGTTTATAATTATAATCACGACATATAATATTATTGCCGCCGCGCTATACCGCCCGCAGCTTTTATACACTCATATACATCTGTCTTTATCTTCTTTTTTGCCCAAACTCTCTTACCAGTTCACCAGGGTTGGGACTCTTTGTACGTCTGCACCAGAGAGTTCTGTTCTGGTTCTCTGTTTACTCCATTTGGTAGTTAGGATCGTTATATGGTGAAGACATTCATTAAGAACTTTTTAGATTTTACCAAACTTGAGTCCTAAAGAGGCTAAACATGGCCGCAGGTGTAGCTAGTGTATGAATGAAAATCTGTATTTTAGTGAACTTAGATTGAACCGAAACTGAATCATTGCGTTTGAAGAGTAGGAAAACGACTCACAATGTTTATATTGTGAAAGTAAAATCTATTTTAATAAAATCAAATCGCCCATCCTTATAGAGTTGGAGGTGACCTTTGTATACATAAATTTATAAAAATCAGTAAACGTAATTAGAATTGCGGTGCTATGGCTGGTTTTCTCTGAAAATTGGAGAATGTAATGAAGTGTACAAACCGTTCAGGCTTGCAAGGGATTAATAGATTACAAATAATGGCTGAGTGGAATGGCGTGGAGATTGATAGCAGCTTTTCCCCGTTGAAAAGTAATTCCGATTTTCCGGACGATTGAATTTAAATAGTTTCAACCATCAGGGACGTTGCGATCTCTATATTAAGTTCAAGTATTTGAAATACATGTCTGAAACATATATATTCATAGGTCAGTGTAGGCAGACTTACAACTGAGCTGCATGATGGTAACCACCGTTTTTGAAAGTGTCTGTAAGAAATTTTACTTGGTGGTAACTGGTAGGGCTTTGTGCAAGCCCGTCTAGGTAGGTACCACCCACTCACCAGTTATTCTACTGCCAAATAACAGTACTCAATATTGTTGTGTTCCGGTTTGAAGGGTGAGTGAGCCAGTGTTACTACAGGCACAAGGGACATAACATCTTAGTTCCCAAGGTTGGTGGCACATTGACGATGTAAAGAATAGTTAATATTTCTTACAGCGTCATTGACTATGGGTGATGGTGACCATTTACCATCAGGTGGCCCATATGCTCGTCCGTCAATCTATACCATATTAAAAAAAATTAACCCTTCGTTATATGGACGGGCCATAAATCTTGGGATGTAAGATGTTGTGTTACTGTGCCTGCAGGTCAACCGATTATTTTATCTTTCAAACCGGGACTCAATAAGTTAGTATTGCGGTGTCGTGGTCGAATATGTAATGACTAATTGCTTTTTTTGTACCCCTCTTATATTAGTTTTTGAGCGGTGTCAATAAGCTACGTGTGCTTTATGTAGCTTCCTTGCCTTAAAGATACCGGTTAACACTAGAATTGAAGATTTGAACTTACCTAGACAGGCTTTCACAAAGCCCTACAAGGAGATTGTATTATAAATTAAATCAGTAATTAATTATATTTTAGTTTAAATCATTTGGAATAAAAAAATTGAGTTAACACAAGTTCAACATAGAGTACAACCGTCGTTGAAAACTATTCTTTTATTGGGAATGCTTGGAGTTGATTTCAGCGTATTTCTCAATTCCTTGATTGATTTGAATATCACGCTATTTGAACCTCTAATAAAAAGTTTCGAAGTTTCCTTAATTACTTCCTTATTGATTCCACTTTTGATAATCCATTTGAAAGCAATTCAGTTGAAAGTATGCTTAAGGGGGAAAACTTAATATAAAATTAAATACGAGTCTAAGTCACAAATAAATCGATTTTATGATTGCGAACGAGCCAAAATTGCCCAGTGGTAAGAATGCGTGCATTGCATGGTTGCAAATCCAGGAAATCACCACTAAATATTCATGTGCTTAATTTGTCTTTATAATTCAACTCGTGCTCGGTGGTGAAGGAAAACGTCGTAAGAAAACCTGCATGTGTCTAATTTCATAGAAATTCTGCCACATATATGCCTGCTACAGCGTGGTGAAATATGTTCCAAATCATCTCCTCGAAGGGAGAGGGAACTTAGCCCAGTGGAAAATTGACAGACTGTTGCTCTTGCTGTTGCTGAATGCGTTTTGTTTAATGTTATATTGTAGGTTAAGACTTTCATCGAGTACGACCTTTGACGTTTCAGACGAATGTCTGGCAGCTTGTTTACACATGGGTCGTATTTCGACAAAAGTTGATGAGATTGCGTTGGTGATGCGAATTGCGAATTTATGAAGTACTTTTCCAAGATAAACATAGGATTGGACATTTGGCGTTGAGGATATTTTCCTATTTTCCTTCTCTTATTGCTAATGAAACTAACAAAGCCAAATAATAAAAGTAAAAATAAGAGGGTCGTTGTGGCACACCTGGATAGAACGAAGATTCTCTATGTACTAAATAACAAATACAGTGTAATAAATCAATAGCGTTTGAAATTGAATAAAATGACAATAATGACAAAAAATATTTTTATAAAACTGTTTATAATAGAGAGAAGACGGAGGGCAAGGTCGCCTAAAGGGCGCTTTTCCTTACGTGATTTCTGCCAGTTAATATTTCTGGAAGTCGTGTCAATTAACTTTGTTCCAAAAATACAGAAACAGTACCAGATTTGGTAACTCGGTGAGACTTGTTTTAGTGAAATGGTATTTTCTGAAGCGGGTGGTAAACGAGATCTAGATCACGTTCAAATAGGGGTTTGTATTTCTTACAGTTGAATGTCAAGCGAAGCCGAAAAGGCACATAAAATCGTGACGGATTTTTTGTACCTTTATAGAATAAATGACAAAAAAACGGATATTTCAGCAAGTGCCACCTTATACAATAATACTTATGTAGGGAAATGAATAGAATATTTTTGTAACATTTTATCTCGAGTACTTGCTTTTTATCAAAGGCAAGCTTTTATATCATATCACGTTATTCCAAACTAACGAAATAACGATTTTTTTTCAACCCGTGATATTTCAATCAATTTTAGTGCCGCTTATTTGAAAATATGACTAAACTGTCAACTTGACAAATCGCTGACCAATACGTCATTCTTCCGATAGGCTTTGGCTAACTATTCAAGTAGGTAAATAGATTTGACGATTTGAATATGTTCTATGAAATGTTTTCTCAGAATATTTAACGTTTACTACATCATATAAAGTTAGCCATTGAATTTTATTCTTCAAATATTATTAAAGTTCTATTTTAGGTAAATAAGAGGTCGGCGGTCTGAGTCTGTTTACACAAAATCAATTTATGACGATTGAAAATTTCCGATGACAGATATCAAAAACGTCAAACAGTTTTTACGCGTGTGCTTACTTGTTTGTACCCAGTTTTTGCTGGTCCAGTAGATTCAATCTCCGGGTTAGTTACTTAAAATATAGTTGGCGTTTCCGTCGAGAATATCTCAGTTGCAGGTTTGGAATTTAACATTATTGTACCACAATAAGCATAAAAAAGTGCCCAAATTCAATCAGCATTCCGGCGAATTTTCATTACCAAAAAAAGATAAAAAAAAATTTGGACACGTTTTGCGATGTCAGTTTTATTAATTATTGGCAAGATTCCCCTGCACTCTAGTTTAAGATGGACCTATTGATGAATATGTAAAAACTGTAAATAGTTTTCAGCTGAAACGGGTTTGAGCCCAGACTTGTGTACTATAATATGCCCTGCGCAGTTGGCAAATATCCAACGAGTAGACAACCGAGGCTGTGTATTTATTTTGTAGTATATTTCTCTTGCGTAATTACGCATTGATCAGTTGATCAGCCTTCGAGATTGCCCGCCGTGATCAGAATTCGCTGAGGAGGACATTATTATTAATGTCATGTAGTCTATCTGTTTCAGTGAAGACAGCTTAGCATTAAAAAGTGATCGCACTACATTGAACACAACATTTTTTCCCTCTAAATAAACTTCGATGATTCTCTTTAAATACTTTTGGTTTGATACCATCCACTTAACATACATATATTCTATCCCCAAACAGCAATACTTACTATTGTTGTGTATTGTTGTTGTTGTGTGTGAAGGGTGTGAGCCAGTAAGCCAGACAGGCACATAACATCTTAACTCCAAATTTTGTCAGTATATTTTCTATTGTTTTGAGTGACGTTTTTTTGTTTTTAATTTTCGGTAGCATGGCAATTAAACTTTCATGATAACTTATGGTAAGATTTAATCAATGCTAGACATACTATAATAGCCTTTTATAAGCACCTTAGATCTAACAGTTACGATTATGAAGAAACTTTTGTTTCTGTTGATATTTGAATTAAAAGTTATGTTGAAAAGTTAACGAGCTTAAAAGCTTTGTTGATATTCCACTGTATGTTTCTGACCTATTTTACATTCAGTTGAAAATACGAGTAGTGGTGCTTATTGCACGTGGAAAGCTTTTTGTCTTTTGATACATTGTCCTTGCGGAATGATATACGTAGGATTTATTAGTATAGTATAGCATTGCATAGCATAGCATATAGTGGATAGAAAGGAATACTCTGCCGTTTCAACTAAGGTTATTAGTATTATCTGTATTAATATCTATTATAAGCAGGTAACATTTGTATGTATATAGGGGGCTTAAGCTCTGGAAGTATCGATCACTTTTAGAGGTCACATTATTTTTATGAGAGACGAATTCTATTTAAAGCCTATCGATTTCTTCATTAATAAATGACACTCATGCTAGTGCTAAAAAAAATAACAATAAGGCTGCCTATACCCGAGATTACGCAGTGGTGAACAGAACGCGTACATCTTAAGTGATAACTGGTTCAAACCAGTAGTCATCTCGTGCTCGGCGGTAAAGCGTAACATCGTAAAGTAACCTGCATGTGTCTAATTGCAACTAAATGACGACCTCCATGGTCGAGTGGTGTGTACACCGGTTTTCATGGGTACGCCACTCTGAGGTCCCGGGTTCGATTCCCGGCTGAGTCGATGTAGATTACCATTAGTTTTCTATGTTGTCTTGGGTCTGGGTGTTTGTGGTACCGTCGTTACTTCTGATTTCCATAACACAAGTGCTTCAGCTACTTACATTGGGATCAGAGTAATGTATGTGATGTTGTCTCATATTTATATGATGTTGTCTCATATTTATATTTATATTTATTTATATTTAAATTCTGCCATCGTAATGCAGATGGTGCAGACCACCAAGGCCCCGGAGTTAAGGGGCCCTCTGAACTAAACCATAAGCTTCTGAAGCTAGAAAAACATGACTCTGCGCAGAAGATTTCTTATCTTATTTGGTATCTATAATTTTAAATGGTAATAAAGAGCTAAAGAGGAATGGGGAAGAGTAGGTAAGGGTCCAATTCTTTTTCTATGCACCGGGGCCCTTCCTCACCTAGCTCTGCTACGCCACTGCTCCAAACCTTCGGCTCAAATGAGAAGAGACCTTAACCCAGCCGTGGGAAATTTACATTTGACATTTGACTGTTAATGTTAAGGCTGCTTTACAATAACCATGCTTAAAAATAAAATATATTCTTTCTATATTGTGCATATGTGTCCTGTGTGCAATAAAAGGGTTATATACATGATTATGTTTTGGTACTTGGTAAATATGTAAATTTTAATAAAAAAAATTCCGTAAATGACACAAGTCATTGGGCAATGGGCACAGCACGTTTACCGTAAACACACAGCACTGGCTTCTTGATTAAACAAATTGCTTGATTGTCGAGCTCTTATTTGCACAGGACTTAACTTATCAAGCCTCTGGCGAACGATGTGACTTTGTAATGGCGTTCAGTATTTTATTAAACATCAAATACTAACTGCTAATGAGGACTTTAATACGTAGAATTTCCAATTATATTAATAGTTGTACAATAATTAAAATGATAGTTTATGTTAAATTTAATTAATTATTGACTTTAAGTAGATGTGTTTGGATGTAGTTTACAAGTGGATGTGGCATATATTGTTTATTAACATTAAGTGCTTTTAAAATAATTGGTTAATATAAATATAAACTAATGTTAGGTGAATAGGGAGTTTCTAGTATTAGATTGCCATGAAAAAATAGACTGAATCTTTGATTACGGTCAAATGGTGTTGTTTACATAAAATTTAATGATTATTTTTATTTAGTATAATTTATTAACATTTTGAATTTATTTATAGTTGTATAAGTGCATTAGCACGTCATAATTTATTGTTGTCAACTATGGAAATGATTTACCTGATTTCTTGGTGGTAGGGCTTTGTGCAAGCCTGCCTGGGAGTTACCACTCCTCAGATATTCTACCGCTAAACTACAGTATTGTTGTGTTCCGATTTGAAGGGTGAGTGAGCCAGTGTAACTACAGGCACAGGGGACATAGCATCTCAGCTCTCAAGGTTGGTGGCGCATTGACGATGTAAGGAATAGTTAATATATATTACAGCGTCATTGTCTATGGGTGTTGTTGACCACTTACCATCAGTGGCCCATACGCTCGTCCGCCACCCTTTTCCAAAAACAAATTTAAAAAGAAATCCCCATTCTTCCATCGTTAGACTTACCTAATCTTAATAGAACCTTTTAAATTTTGCTATGCTAACAAATTACAGTTTATATTTTTTGATTTAAATACATATTACTTCCGTGTTGACATTTATATGTTACAAACATAAAATATTAGATACCTTGGCCAGCAGGTCATTGACATCGTGACGTAGTATAATTCTGACAATGACATGTTTGTAAATAAAGTAACCACTTACCACCAAGCAACGTATCCGCTTCTCAACGAAATATAAATATTTAAGTATTAATCTTGTGTGTTATTAAGGTATATACATCTCTGTTTATAGTAATGTAGTATTCGGCAATAAAAAAAAACATAGTAGCGTAAGCTTTTTCGGGCGCCAGTGTATAAAAAGGAAGTGTCTCCAGGGCTTTCGAAAAAAGACTTTGAAATGAGAGCATCGTTTATAACTCCACCAGGTGCCAAGTAACTCTCGAAAATCTCCCATATTTGCATTTGTATACAGTGTTTTGAGAGGTGAGATGGCCCAGTGGTTAGAACGCGTGCATCTTAACCGATGATTGCAAGTTCAGTGTATTTCACTCACATGTGTATTCCACGAATCCGCATTGGAACAGCGTGGAGGATTATGTTCCAAACCTTCTCCTTGGTGGAAGAGGTGCCTTAGCCCAGCAGTGGGAAGTTTACAGACTGTTACTTTACTTTTACAGTGTTTTCTTGGATTGTTCTTCAACCCAACTGTGGATGCTTTATTTTGCCGCACCCGAAAACAAAGTCTATTCTAATCTATTGTACCGCATTGTTCCCAAGACCTAGAATCTGCGGAACTGGCTAACCAGTAATCATTTGTCTTCGTTAAACCGACGCCTTTATTCAATTTGTTAGGAGTTAGGTGTAAGTAATAAGTATTACAAGAATTACGGACAGAAATGGAGTCATTTTTTGGCGCGGATGTTTATAAATGAGATTTTAAGTGTGTCTTACTAAAAGTCTAATTAAAAGGAAATAAATGACAGGTCAATCAACATGCTCAAACTTTAATACCGTTATAAAGAATATAATAGTGAATATTTTTGTATATTTCATAAAGATTTATCAGAGAATTCTACCGCCAAATATCAATTGAATTTGTTGTTTCGTAATGCAAGTGAGAGTCACTACAGACACAAGGGACACTAGCTTCTTAGGTTGGTGGCGTATTGGTGATGTAAGAAATGATTATTATTTCTTTAAGTGCGATTGTCTGAAGGTAGTCTACATATCTTTTGGTTCCTACCCACATTTGTCATAAAAAAGCGACACTATAATGCTTTATTTAAGTACATTTTTTTAATATTAGGACCTCATTACTGTACTTTGATATCTAATCACAAGTGCTATTCACAAAACGAAATCATTGTTATAACTTCAACTGGATGATATATAATATATTTGTCATATAGATACAATGACGTCATAGGCCTCTACTCCATATTTAATTTAAAGACAAACGAAAAAAGGCATTAATACTGTTGTGTTTGTTAACAATGTCATATCATGTTGACATGTCATAAATGTCAAATATTAATAAAGTAAGCACTCCACTTCAAGGCTACATCGTTTACGTCGAGGTGTTCATTAAATAAAGTCAGTGTGACACGATGCTCCTGCGCATTACGCGTTTGATGTTACAATTTCTAGTTGAAAGTGCTCGTGGAAAATTTCTCTAAGACATATTTGTACAGTGCGAATAAAGTGTGTATAATATTATTTCGCTTGGAATTCGTTCGTTTTTGTATTGCATTGTAGTGTGACTTTACTTAAGGCATTCCCACAAAAAGTTATGTGTAGTGAATATTTATATATATTATTTGAAAATGATTAAAATTGAACAAAAATTTAAGCTGTATATCTTTCGAATATTCTTCGCAATTCTAAAGATATATAAATGTACATTATAATAGCGTAATATAATTTTGCTCTATAAAAGTATATTAAAATGATTAATGCTATATTTTTATATGATTTTTATTCTACGTAAATATCAATGTAAATAGTAAGTAATAATAGATTAACTTAACTTTAAAATAATAAGTAGTTTGAAGAAAAAATAAATATTAATAAAATTTAAAATATATCTAGCAACACTTAATTACCAAGATAAAAAAATCTTCGTGTATATTATAACAGACTACTGGGCGTAGTTTAAATTTTAGAGCTCAGATAGACAACATTACGTATCAAAAAGATTTTCTTTTTATCTTTTATTTAAATATGTCTTGTACTGGTTTGATATTTCATATATTTTTATGTTAGATAGACGAATAATTGGGTTATCAATGCATCCACTGCCAGTATAAAATATACTACGTTTAAACTACCAAACTGTAAAGTACAATAAAACTCGTGGAGTAGGTAATAAGTCGAGAAAATCTAATACAGACGGTCGTATACATAAAGCCACTTATATATATGATATATATTATATAATATGTCACAAAAGACTTATATGTAGAACTTTTGGCAAGTTAATTTTCAGTCACTCTACGTCTATAAAGCAATACTATTGAATTTAAAAATAAGTCAATAATATTACAGACACAAGACAGTCTTGGTTGCCAACCAATAACTCAAGGCTACAGGGTAGTTCTTCATACATATAATCAAACCATCAATGCTTAAAATGAAGGAAAAGTCATACGTCAGGCTTGTCGATACGTACATATAAAATCAATACAAAAGTAAGACTTCATCAACCTAATAGCTCAAATTGAATTCCTCAACCGGGGAATTCTATTACTGGCCGTTGATGTGAAAGATGGTGGTGTAATAATAATATTAGGCTAAAATATTTATATAAATACATACATAAAAAAACTTTGTAAATGTATACTATATGCTCAATTAAATTATTACATTTATTTACAATTATGTATAAAAAATAATGATTTAATAGAATACTGTCCAAACGCAATAATGATTAGCGGTTGGTCCCTAAGTACACGCACACAACAAAAGTTGTACTTAGTAGTGTGCATGTATGTGTGAAGTTTGGTGATTGTCAAAAGTAGATCTCACGCACACAAATACAACAAAAGTTGACTTCTTTGTTTCAGTTCTTTCGTAGGCGATAGAGTATTGTATACGTGTAGTTATATTAATAGGTGTTATATATTCTATGCGTTTATCGTTCAGTCGATTTGGATCTTTTCATGAATGTGAAAGTTGAATCGAATATTTGTATTGAAAAGACTGCCGTTAGTTAATATTACATAACGTGAACAAAGGATCAGTTGTGTCGTAAAAATCCAATTTCGTCCATCGCTGCACGCGCCACAAACAACCATTTAGTTTTATTTTATAACTGGCATAGTAAATACTTATAAAACACATATATTTTTTAATTCTGTTTTACTACTGTCTAAACTAAATTCATCTTGTTAATTAATTTGAAATAAATAAGAAATATATTTCTTCGTATATTCAATATAACATGCTGAAACAAATTTTTAGTTTTGTCTTGTATCTGATTTACGATTAAAAATGTCTGCCATTACAGAACGTATTGATTTGATTGGTTATAATATTATCGGTCTATTTCTTAGTATTTCTTTATATCAACACTAATTACTCCTCTTGGAAATACTTATTTTGTTATTCATTTACTTCTAATTCAATATATAAAAGCTTCTTAGTTTGTTCATTTGAAATCATAAATATTACGTAACCTTAAAATAATTAATTTAACAAAACGTTTCATAATAATGAAAAATATAAGTCGATAGTCTTATGTATATTATATAGTAATATATAGCTACGTACGCACTATTCCATGTCAATAATATTCATTTTAGTTGGGGTTTCAAGTGAACGAATTCGAGTGTATTTCAAAATTTAAAACATAAATTAGACAATGGAAAAAGTTACGATGGAAATAACAGAAGTGACTAAGATTTAGTGAGTTTCAATATTAAGAGACAATTGTCAGTTCAAGTATTCGACTCCAAAGATGACGTCTCTTGGTATACCCACGGAGGCTCCAGTCCACACCATTCTATTTACGTCTGCGTACACGCAAAAGACGACCAAAAACATTATAAAAAAGGTAAGTATTTATTCATTTTTATAATAGGCAGCTGAGAATTTTTAAGAGATATTTTATAGTGTGGTCAATACTGCCCATGGAAATTGGTGATGTTAGAAATTTTAACGTTTCCTTGCTCCATCTTTGTGCCGCAAAATTTGAGAAGGAGTTGTTATATTTCCTGTCTGATCACCGCTGAAGATGGTCATCATCCATGTAAAATTTAGAGGGTAAAACTCCACCGGAATCCTCATACTTCTGTAGTTTAACTTGTGTAAAGTTACTACTGATGCAGGCAATAGAAAAATTGGTATATTTGTATAACTCACTCAAACGAGCTTTCGCAAAGAATACCAACATTATGATGAAGTTATAATTACTGCTCTAAGTTCTTATATCTACTTCTTATTTCGATTTTTCGAAATTTACTACATATATGATTTGACTCATTTTAACGACAAAAAGTAGTATATAAATAATGATATTTCGTCGACATCGTAGCAACATTTAATTTATTGTTAATAAATAGCTAATATTATTCTTGGTATTTTACGTAGATGATATAGATTAATGAGTTTTTCTTAATACTGAAATAGCAAGTATTAAATTATTTATTATTAATGATGGAATTGCGGAAACAATTCTATGTCAAGCAAAACTAACGATTGCACAGATCGATACACTAAGCGTCCTTGAAATAAACCACAATTAGCATTGTCTATTTATACGTGTAATATTCAATTTTACTATTAAATTCAATTGCTATACTGGTATAAATTTCTCCACTTTATTTTTAAACAGCCACTCGCTTCTCACGGGTGTAATAAAGATAAAATTCACAACTTTTAAATTCAAGACAAACATAAAACGAAAAATTATAACGTTTGTCCGGCTAGGAAAGTTGAAATACTGAGCTTCTTACTATTCTAATATGTTGACCACCAATTGTAGACCTCAAACACATTAATAGTTGCAGAAATGTATACTTGAATTTGGTGCAATAGAAAGGCATTTTAATAATAAGTGGTAGTACTGAGCAACGGTCTGGGTTGATAACACCCATTCACCATTTTTTGCTGGTACCTATTTCCACTTTATTATTAAAGTTATTAATTTCGGGATATTTACCATGTTTTTTATTTTTGTTCGGTGGAGCTCGATATTTCGACATTGTCTACGAATGTCTTGTTCACGTGAACAACGTGAGCTCCACCGAACAAAAATAAAAAACATGGTAAATATCCCGAAATTAATAACTTTAATAATAAAAATAACCATGTTAGTTTAAAATCCTATATTTCCACTTTGCTTCACATGTAGATGTAAAGGTTGAGTGAGCAATTGAATTAAAAAGTAACAGAAAATTAAGCATCATCATGTATGACCGTCAAACAACATTGCTCAGTATAATTGTGTTTAAGTTTGAATAGTGAGTTATGTACAAGGATCGAAATAAGTTTGGGAGTTTGTTTCCAAGGTTGTTGGCGCATTGGCGTTATAAGGAATGGATAATATTGGGCATTGGTCATTTGCTACCAATTTGGACGTCCAACCAAATATTTAAAATAAATGTATTCGTCTCCAGTCATTGTTACGAAGAGTCACTTATGTTTTAAAGTTCAACGCTGTCGGAAGTTATTTGGCTTTAGACAATAATTGAAGTCCGCGCTCGTGACGGGAAGCGCATCTTGAGTTATATTATAAAAGTTCGCGGTTCCGACACCGGTGTTGCTTTGTTGCAAGTTTATGCAAACAATCGCATTAAACTCTGTCTTATGCTATGAACAATTGCTTTTGATAAATAGAAAACTTTGCTAACAATATCAACTTTCAATTAGACGATCCGTCTGGTCATTTACATTTTGTTAGTGAAATTTCATTTTTGTGTGCAACGATTTTTGTATAAAACATAACGCAAAACAACAAAGTATCAAAACTTATAGAACATACTGAATGATTAATGATTTAAACTAATATTATAATTATGAAAGTAACGTTGCCTGTTTGTTTCTTACGCTATCACGAACTTAAATATGTGATGCAAGCTTAAGGGGACTACAGGAGCTAATTGCCCTTGAGAATCACGCGCACACACTTACACTAACGACAAAAACGGCATGTCCCCGCGCGCACTACGCTTAGCGAGGCGGCGAGGTTACGCCTGAATATTCCAACAGATGGCGCCGAACCGCCGCGCGCCGCGCCGAGCGAAAGCGAAGCGAAGTCAATTCTATCAATTCTATCAATCATAGATTTCATAAAAATAGATAGGACAACAGAATTATTTTAATTTTTTTGTATCATTTAAAAAATTATGATCAAATTAAACTGAATTAATTAAACTTAAATTATTATTATTTTATGTACAAAAAATAGTTAATTTAAACATTTTTTTCTTTAATTTTTACTGTATCAATTCAATTAGTTGTAATACTAAATATTAAATCGTACCTATTTTAAAATTTTATAAGTTTGTTAAGCGATTTATTAAATAAAATTGGAACTGTTCGTAATTTGTACACTGACAAAAAGCGTAGAGTTTGTTCATTTTACTAATATCGGTACACAAAGAAAAAAAATTAAGTTAAAAAAGTCAGCATCAAAAAGTTACTATAAAAATAATATCGTCAAGTCGGTTTAGTAGAATTATTGGTTAACTCGGTCAATCACAGTGGGTTTAGTCATAAATCTCATAAAAATAGTTTGGATATTAGAATTATTTGTATTGTTTTTGACTGATATTTGAAATAAAACTGATTCAATTAAATTCAAATATTTTTATTTATTTTTGGTTTAACAAAAAAACAAATAAATTTCGTTTCAATTTTTTTATTAAAATATTTTTTTTTTAATTATTCGTTCGTCGTCGTTCGTTATTAAAATATCTTGGATACTTGCAATCAATATTTCACCTACTTTCACTGAAGCTACGAGCTAAAATTTGTACTATTCAATTGATACTATTTCCAATCTCTAAAAAATATTGAATTACGTATATGACACTTCTAAATATTTTAGTTCTTTGGTTCACAACAATTACATATTTCGAGATGGCCCAGTGGGTAGAACGCGCGCATCTTATTGCGGGTTCAAACCCAGGCAAGTACCACTAAATATTCATGTGATGTGCTAATTTGTATTTATTTATTTTTTTTATTATTAAATTTCATCCATACATAACTATATTTCCTATTATAAACAAAATTGATAAACTTAAACTCTAACGTAATAGAAATAGCTTCCGTGTTATTTTTTTTTTCGATTTTCTTAATTCTGAAAAAATAAATGCATAGTTGTTAGCAATTAAATTTTAATAATTATAAAATATATATATTTTTTTAAATATAGTCCTTTAAAAATAATAAAATCTTAGTTCAGAGTGCGGGATCGAACCCGCACACATTCTTCTTGGACTTGCTTGCCAATCAAGTTTGGTCAATACCAAATACTCCATGGTGACTTTAAGAAATATGTCGAAAAATCTGATTCTATGCGAACTAATTGCATTGTTTTTAATGTTTCCAATAATCATTATTTATAAAATATATATATATATATATATATATATGTTTACTAATTAAATACTCTTACCTTTTCATATTATCTTTCATATGCTCGGCTTTTTAATTTATATGAACGTTTTTTAGTTTTCTTCACAGATTGTACTTTATTTCCCATGTTTACAAAATTAAACTTTATAAAAAATAACTTAACAAAAAAATAAATGGCTAACTACAACTAGACTATTTTAACTTAATATATTTATTTACATAAAAGAATAATATTCGACAATTAATTTACAATTAAAATTACACAAAAATAAAATCTACGAGATTTTATTCGCAACGATGCGGTGAAAAGAGCGACACGTCTGTATAGCAACAGGCCTCGGCCGGCAGTGTCTGTACGAGGCGCTCACGCACACATGCTTACGCATTTTGGTCGAAAATAAGAAAATCTGATTTAAAAAAAATCTATTGATTTTACTAAATAATTAAGATAATAAATTTTTAGTATATTGTTTGTAGAATAATCTGACAAAAGACCAAAATTATTGAAGGTAAATAAGTGTAGTTAAAAAACAAAAAAAGACTTTTTTAGAGGTAACTTTGCGATTTTTTTCTATCGTACCAAATTAATTACATCATGTTTTCAACACAATTAATAACTAGCATCTATCCTGAAGATTAACATATATTTTTTTCATTTGGTTTATTGCATTGGATTATATACTTTTTGGCATTTTAAAACTTGCATTTAGCTCATGTAGTCCCCTTAAGAATACGATGAATATTTATTGGATGCAAGTTTGGACACCACGAAAAAAACATTCTAATTCTTTATAAAAAGTACTACGTCAATGCCGTAAAGACAAGATAAAATCAAAAATCTATTTTAATGTTGAAAAAAGTAACGTCGTTCCGAAAACACAACACGGTTTTGTGAAGAACCAGCGAATGAAACTTTTTCTTAAATTTCATATTTTACAAGTAAGTATTGATTATATGACATTATTGTTAAAAAGTAATATGTATTCAGGAGCTCCGTACCTAAATAGACTCTTTGTCTGTACTATATTTAGTCTTCGTTAGAAAAGAGAACAAAAACTATGAAACAATATCACATTAATGTCATTCTGTCATAAAGGTATACGCACTTAACACCTATTTGTTGTGTCTTGAGACATGCGTAATGCAATATGATCCTCTATAAGCTGAAGATTTAGGGTTCCGTGGTCATATGAAAAATATAAGTTACATAATAAAATGTTGAAAGGGTTAATCTAGTAATATAGAGTACAGTTTTATCTTCAGATAAGGTAATACTAAACGTACTTGAATATATACACATATATATCATAGTTATTACTACATTTACAAAATTATCACTATATATTTTTAAATAAATTTCCCCGTCGCGTCTCCCTGTCTAGCTGAACGCTATAAACTCCATACTGATTTTATACGGCTCAACAATGGATGAGGATTTATGACGAAATTTTAAGTTAATTCATTAGGGTTTTGTGTTAATTGTCTGAAATGTAGCGATGATTGTTAAAGATGTCGACAAAATCAGCTGACTGAGAAATTCACCGACGTGCGTAGCGTAAACCAATATTAGTGTATGTATTGCGATACAATCAGTCTATTCAGACCCTTTTTTCTACCCATACTTATCCGAGATGGGTAGTTAATTTTCAATATATGTAAAATAAGTAATATATCTATCTATCAGCAATTCGGTGTCTAGTTTAGTCCCAAACTTACTTGGCATTTGACACTCTAGTTGGAGGAAGCTAGGAAAAATTGAATTATATTTAAAGTCAGTTAGTAATTTTGAATGATAATTATTTATTTGCCAGTAAATTAAATAATCACATTTCTTGATAGGTATTAACGAATAATTGAAGTTTGATTTCGAATCAACACAAAACTCATATCATTAATCAAAATAAATATCTTACTAAAATATTTTTAGGCTATGGTTTTGTGATTTGATAAATTACTATATCTTTCTGCTTTATTAAAACAATGACATATTCGAAGTATGTAACATAGGTCAGCTAAAAATTTTGTTTTGGTGTACGGGACCCCTGTAACAAGATGTGTGCTCAGGTTTTTTAAAATAATCTCTGATTTATGAAAGCATTGACGTCACTGGCGACGATTATGTACATAAGTAATACCGTGGCGTCTGTGATTTTGTGTGTTTAATTTATTATATTCGCCTTAAAAGAGCTAATAAGGGTTATAATTTTTTCGCTATTCCAGTATGAAGTAGTATTTACAAAGTAATGTGTGTTTAATCTAAATAAAGAAATATGGTCTGTTTAGGGCAGTCTGATTAATGTCTCGTATGGTCTAGTGGCTAGAATATTGGCTTTCACCCAGGAGGTCGCGGGACACGGTAGTATTCGTAAGCGAACTCGTCCAAAGAAACGGAGAAGGTACTGCTGGTTTTTTTAGTGGGTATTCTGGTGTACCGGGGCGCACTTGGCGCTCAGGGCACCAGCTAGTATAATATACACCCCCCCCCCTGAATTTTCCAGCAAGAACAAAAAAAGGACAAAGGATCTGATTTGATATTACTTCACGGATTACAGTTATATGACTCTGCTCACTTGTAATTTTAACGACCAACATCCGGTCAAAAACAGAATGTTTAATAACTATATTAAGTGAAGCTACCACCGGTTCGGAAAGTAGATTCTACCGAGAATAACTGACTAAATGAATCATGTTATAATTTTCGAAATTCCAATTGCTTTCTATTGGTGTAAAATTATAAGAAAAGTTGAGCTAGTTGGATGAATAAATATCATAAAATGTATAACATTTTTAATAATGGGTCCGAACCACAGACTAGCTTTGTGTCTGTTGTTCATACGTGTGAACTGTTCATGTGCCAAGTGACGTGAGAATGACGTCACATGTCTCGAGAGTTAAGACTATTTGTTAATTACTTACGTCTTCACGTAAACAATTTATTAAAAGATTGATTGATAAAACAATGATCGTGTTTTTAGTTTTATGGTATAGGTTGGCGGACGAGCATATGGGCCACCTGATGGTAAGTGCTCACCATCACCCATAGACAATGACGCTGTAAGAAATATTAACTATTCCTTACAACGTCAATGTGCTACCAACCTTGGGAACTAAGATGTTAGGTCCCTTGTGCCTGTAGTTACACTGGCTCACTCACCCTTCAAACCGGAACACAACAATACTGAGTACTGATATTTTGCGGTAGAATAACTGATGAGTGGGTGGTACCTACCCAGACGGGCTAGCACAAAGCCCTACCACCAAGTAACTTTTGTCTTTCAAATGACAAATCAATGAAACAGAAAGAGAGAAATATATGTTTAACTAAACACCCCTTAAGTCGAAGGTTTCCCCGTTTTTACGGTACTAATAATAATAGTTATTTTTACATAAATCTTTAAACAATTTATAGGTATCTGTAGTACTGTTTTTTACACTCGTACCTCAGTTAAATTTTATTGCACAACAGGATGTAGTCATATCAAATAGAAGTTTGTATAAATATTGGTATCTAAATAAAAATATTGCTTCATCCAATTCCACTCTGTAAAGTATTTTATTATTTTGTAAGACGATTGAAAGAATGTTTAAAAATAGTTTCAATGAAGCAAACATATAAGTTAAAAATCGTAAAGCGTTAGAGATTAATGTCTTGATAAAAGTGTATACCTTTTATTTTATAAATTTTACGCAGATGAAAAATGCGTTGCGGATGGAACTTGACCGCAAATGAATATCAAACATATTTTATGATGTGGAGTTTTATCTTTATCTCTGAACAGTTTTATTAATTGAAAGTTTGCGAACATTCATCAAAATATATGTATATATCTATTCAAGTAGGTTCTCTTACAAGTACATTCGAATTGAATGCGAAGTTAGCACCGGTTCAGATTGTTTACTTGTATTCTAACGAGAAGAACCAACAAGCAACTCAGCTGTTCAGTACTTATTTTTATCAAGCATGTACATGTAATAATTATTATATACTAGCTGAACCTGCGACTTACCTAGTTACACGAAATTTATAAAAAACTTCTCTACACAAAGCTCTCATTTTGCCTCGAGGCTTGAATTGAAAAAAATAGCCCATGTCCTCAACCAGGATTCAATTTCCTTACCAAAATTCATACAAATCGGTCCATCCGCAGAGTCGAGATGACCCAGTGGTTAGAACGCGCGCATCTTAACCGATGATTGCGGGTTCAAACCCAGGCAAGCACCGCTGATTCATGTGCTTAATTTGTCTTTATAATTCATCTCGTGCTCAGCGGTGAAGGAAAACATCGTGAGGAAACCTGCATGTGACAAGTTTCATAGAAATTCTGCCACATGTGTATTCCACCAACCCACATTGGAACAGTGTGGTGGAATATGTTCCAAAACCTTCTCCTCGAAGGGAGAGGAGGCCTTTAGCCCAGCAGTGGGAATTTACAGGCTGTTGTTCTTGTTGGTTCAGCTGCTTAAACTTCAAGAGGTAATAGAAAGAGTAGCTATTTCCTACTATTAATACAGATTATTTCCCTTGTGAAGTTAGACTTGTAAATAGTTTACAATAAAAGGAGGTTTAATATAAATATGTATTCGATTCAACGATATAAATCATCTATAAAAAGAATAGCTAGTAACTGTTATCGCGTGTAAAATATACGTTTTATAATTCGCCTTGAACGAATCAGATTTTTCCTAGTGCGTTTTTTATTACTGATTTTACGATTGCAGCTAAATTGATCATGTAAAATTTTCCATAGTCGACAGCCCTGTTGTTGTTCTTCAATGAAAAAGAACTTATGTTTCCAATGTGTATACGATAAACATGTTTAATGTAATGGAGTAGATATTGTATTTGTTTGCATTTTCATTTGATTTAAGCGTTTTTAACATTTTATGTGTCATGATATCGAAGCAATATGCTTTTCAACGATATAACCGAACACATTAGTGTAAATTGACAGTGTAGTTGAGGGTGAAGGATTTTCTGCTTTATTTGTTGAATATTATTTTCCTCGTTGTTATTATTATTTCCTTCAGTTTAATTATGTAGTTTAAAATATACGTCTAATGCTTATTTACAGACTAGTGAGATGCAGGTAGTTATCTGAATGGTTTTCAATTGCAAATAGTTTACTATTAACAAAGCAAACTTAATAATAACTTTATAATAACTAAATGATAGATTGTTTGTTTTGTATTCTGTATTAATGGGACGGTTCTAGAATAAGATTCTACGATTATTTTTTGTATAACTTTGACTATGGCAATGAATTTGTGAATAATTCTGAATGAACCAATTAATAGCATCGGCATGCTGCCCTTATGTTTGTGGTACTTAGATGTGCTGCCCTTATGTTTGTGGTAACACTGGCTTACTCTCCCTTCAAACCGGAACACAACAATACTGAGTGTACTATTATTTGGCAGTAGAATATCTGATGAGTGAATGGAACATGAAATATAAATGTATATCCAGTAGTAAGTCATGAAATGAAAACAGTTTTTTTTTATGATCGTTTATCCCAGCATTATTATTTAAATTTTAAATTAAATATCCAATAATTTATTTAAAAGAAAAGTCAAAAGTGAACGATTCTGATTCTTAAATGAAAAAGTACTTTTAAGGTTAACAGTTTAATTAAAAGTATACGTACGTAAGATACTTAGCAATAGCGTGCTCCGAACATAGCTCGACTTCTGCTAAAATTGCGAACGGAGTTACGATAGCAAACTTAATTATGGCCTTTATAAGTTTATACTTCACTTGCTAATTTTATAAAAGATTTAACTTTTACACTGAAAATACACGGCGAGAGAAATTAGTTCAGTTGTAATTTCACCAATAATATAACGGCTTTTATAATAATAACAACCTGTTAATTCCCCACTGCTACGCTATGGCCTCCTCTCTCTTAAAGTATAACGTAAGGAACATATTCCACGCTGATTCAAGTGATAGAATTTTGTTGAAATTATACACATACAGGTTTCCTCGCGGTGTTTTCCTTCACAGTCTAGCTCGAGATTTACAAATTAACTTAATTAAGCTCACGAAAATTCATCTTGCCGAGGTTTGACCCCGCAATCATCAGTTAATCTGCACGCGCTCTAACCACTGCGCCAACTCAGCTCCTATTTCTTTTCAATACATGCCATACAATGTACGGTGAAATACATGCCATACAATGTACGGTGAAATTCAGTCACGGTACAGTTTATGTGTTAGGATTTCGTGTGATAAGCGTCGAATTGTTTCCCTATGAGTAATTGTAATGATTAAAATAACTAAAATATTAATGAGTATTATTACCAATTATAATGAGTCTATGTGTGTACTGTGGCGTATTTCTCATACGAGTGTAATATTATATATTTATAATTCGTATTATGTATTATATTTACTAGTTTGTTATTAGGTTACAGTTTTTTTTTTATGTGTCATTTATTGTAGATAAGATTCATTTTCACTTTCATTCTACGTAACGGAGACATTTACTTTGTTTACATAATTATTGAGTATTTATTTCCAATTTATTTAATGAATTATAAAATACTAAAGACTGTATAGCTCTACTACACTAAAATCTCTATGGAACAAAGCGTCCGGAGTAGTTGCGATATGAACCAAAGATCATATCATAAATGAGCCAAATGAATAGCATAAATAAATGTCCCAGCATACTTACAACCCAAAAATATTCTGACTGACAGATGTAAGATAACGAAAATACGAATTTGACAATAAAATTGTATTATTTGAAGAAACTCCGCAAAGTCAATAAATCCCTCGGGGACAAGGTATCCGTCTCAATATCAAAATTCCGCAGACATTTTTTAAAAATAGCATTTAAAGAAACGGTAAAGAAAGCATGATATTCAATACTTATATAGATCATAAATGTGCGTGGAACTATAACTTGATGACTTCCATACAAATATTCCATATTACATACATTTAAATATTGTTAGTATTTAATTAAAATAACTTTGTAATTTTAAATGTTGAAAAAGACTAACTACTGTGTTTCTTGTCGGTTCTTTTAGAGATAATATGCATTCCGAACAGGTGGTAGCTCACTTAATATAGTTTTTCAAATGACGATTCGAAAGTGCGTCCAATAAGAACTTTCGTAGTGGATTTCATAAACCAACCAAATATGATGAGAAAATCAAACCCAAAACAACAAGAAAGTTACAATTTAATCAAGCTTCAAGAGTTGTTCATAATTAACGTAACGCTAACTCGAACAAGCAAATTCAATTTAAATAAATAGCCTAGTCGAGTGGAACCATTCTCTTCAGGTAGCGAATTGTTATCTAAATGGACCGAAGATCTGATGAGGTTCCCTTGGTAAGTTGGCTGGTTTAAATCCAAATTAGCATATCTAGGATTTCGAAGGGCTTAATGTGTGTAAGGAAATGGAGAATATTGCTTAATCCGAATCATAAATAAGACGGTACTTGGCATCCCTACCTGCTGTAGCTTCTTGTCTCATTAGGAGTAAATAGTATTTAGTGATTTCCATGTATGACTTTATATATAATATTCAAAAAAATGTCAATTATCTCTTAAAATACTATACATACTATATACTGAGCTATTTAACTCTCTGTGAGTAATTATGCATACCACCTATCCATCAGTACTTATGTCATAAAACAAAAAAGTGTACTGTGGTGTTTCGTATCGAAATGTGAGTGAGCCAATGTAATCACAGTTACAACTACGTCTTAGATCAGACTTTGAGACTTTTAGGGCAAGAAGTGATTTTATTCTAGCTGCGTCAGTGCTATCTGGAAGTGACCTCCAATCAGGTAGTTATTATCTTCCTTCATAAAATGAAAAATTGGACAAGGATGTCTAAAAACTGAAACCCATTTTTTCCGATTTTCAACCAAGGCATACAAATTCATATCTCCGTATAGCCGTTTATTAAATAAATCCTTATTTACTATCGTTAAGGTTTCACGGTGAAGGAAAACTTTGAAATTTAACATTTATGTTACTGAAGAAATTATACAAGTTGTACGTTGTAACTTGTACGATGTCCGGCTCTCGGTCACAGCGGTCAAGCATGAAGGACATTTCCGAATTAAGTTGAGTATATTGTAGCGCCTATATATTCCCGTTGCTATAGTACGGAGATATAAGGCCGCATATCAAGAGTTTCTGGGTTTATTTATAGGTCTGTCCGATAAAGTTAGGCATTGAAACTCTACAACTGGCTGGAGTCTGGAATTTTAACGCCTGGACTTTCCGGTTGTATTGATTTTGCCGTTTGATTATGAGAGTCCGGTAAAAAAGAGAGTATCTGTGTTGGCGCACAAACTTGTGCACTTAATCTCAAAAATCTCAAAGAGGATCTCTCAAACTATGTGTAGTTGACTAGACTGCTTTGAGATCTGCCGCCGTGGAGGACTTTGAACAGGACGACATAATCATCACTATGTACAGTCAGAGTAAGAAAACCTTCGTCAGTTTTCAAATGAATTTCTTTATCAAGGCTCTTAGAACCATTTGAATCTAAATATCAAATCATTCGACGCAATATGTCACTCTCGATCGGTAAAGCAGATTATCGTTCATACTGAGCACACGAAAATAGATCTTAAGGTGACGAACTTTTTCTTACCCCGACTGTATTAGGATATCTAGCAATAATGGAATCAGTGTGTTTTCACTTTCATAATTCGAAGGCATGACGAATCCAACGCGAGTGAAAAGTGTTTAGGTTTACGTAACATAACGTACGTTACGTACTTTTCAAGTCATGGGAGTTTACAATTTACAAACGTGCTCCTCGCGAATGTTTTGAAACAAAATCCAATTACTTTTTTTTTTATTTGGCCTGGACTTAATTTGAAACCTAAGGATTTTCAGCCCTATTAACAATAATTATCGTAGATTCGGCGCTTTCATTTTCGTTGACAAATATGAAAAGAATGACATTTTCAGATGGAATTTTTTCAGTAACAGGATAACTAAATTCAAACGGCAGTCATATTTTTATCGTCCCGATAAAAGTTTATTTATTGCGTTAGACAAAATCTCGTATGTGTTGAAATGAATTTATAGACAAAAAGGCACCATTTTTATAGGTTTCAATGTTTTATTTATGATACATATTTTTTTGTATGTAGTTTTGTGTATATAGCGTTGATTTTATATTTATTTTAATTTATGAAGGTGCAAAATGATATGTGTATGTAAAACATCCTGATTAATATAATATTTTATTCATTTTAAATCCTTTTATTTTAAATAATGATGAAAAACTGAGCTTTTCTCTTTCTAAGTCTCGAACTTAAACTAAGCTGAGATGGCGCAGTGGTTAGAACGCGTACATCTTAACCGATGATTGCGGTTTCAAAACCAACCAAGCACTACTAAATATTCATGTGCTTAATTTGTGTTTATAATTATTGTTATTCTCTTTCTCTCTAAACCTCTCTTTCACACACCCACACATGAAAAAATTGTTTATAATCACGTTCTTAACACTTAGATTTGTTATACATTGCAAGCTAATATTCGGACGAGGAAATCGTAGCTTAGAATGATTATATTGATTATTGAAATACATCTATAATATATTTCAAGTCGCCTAACGCTATTAATATACATATAAGATATACTTTCGATCTGTTAGTTCATTTGTTGCGCAATCGCATTTTATTACGAAAGCGAACATTTTCAATATAAATCGATTTGATTTTGATTGTTGTGGGATGCGATGCTATTATAATTTTACAAGCCTGAATATTTTCATAGCCGCCAATCTGATAGTAAAATTTATTGAAGGGCTAAACTATATACTGCTTACGCTTCATAAATATAAGTCAAGAGTGAAGGCGTTATTATACGCGATTTGCAAAAGTTAACTATCAATTTATAGTATCAGTAATTTTACGAATATCACAAAATAAAACTGCTTTGTTGCTACGGCATGCAAAAAGTACTGTAGGTATTCTGTTAGAAGAAACTCGTAACTCACTGCAGAACATTATCGTGAAATATCAGAATGCTACATTGATTATAATAAAGATACATTTATCAAAAAGGCGTATAAGCCTAAGTTGCCTATCAGCTTATAACACTTAAAATGTGTCAGATAAGAAGTGAGTTTTACTAGAATTGCACAGCAGATCCATACAATATCATTTTTACAGACTAACAGATGACATAAAGCATCTTAAAATCAAGAGGTGACCGTTGCAGCTTTGATGTGTATGCTGTTTATATGCCTTTTGAGTCGTATATTTCAATAAAAATATTTTTTTGCCTTGAAATATGCCGTGATTGTAAATTAACTTTCTTTAACTTAATAAAAAATATAATTTAAAGTTTTGTTCGAAATTTACGTTTTGCCTTTTTCTTAAATTGCTTTTTTTTTGTTTCAATCCTAAATGGTTGGGTGTATTAAATTTGGGAAAGCTATCTAAAACCTCTGCTCAAATGAAAAGTAATTTAAACTAAATAAGTGACCTGGGCGTCGGAACTTTCTCACTAAATTCAAAAGAAGGCCGTTATCTGCCACAACGTATCAAAGTATAAGCAGCCTATTTAATAATGAAAAATGAATGAGCTGACTTTATTATAGCCGTCTTTTTGAAACTAGAATAAAAATCGTCTCTAACTTTAATAGGCACTGGAGCAAAACTATGCTAGCATTTATTTTCATCTGTGATTTAGTGGAGGACGCTGGTTGCAGGTGTTACGTCCTTTTTTATCCTATACAAAATGAAATGAAAGTTTTACTAACAAAAAGAGATGGATATAATTCGAACTGTCCGCCGCGGATTCGCTCACGTTTTAAGGGTAGATCGTCAGTTGTTCGGCATGAAAGAGTAGCTTACTTCCTCGGAGTTAAGCTAGCTTTATATCAAATTGCATCAAATTCAATTCAGTGGTTCATGAAAATACAACAAACAGACAGATAAAGTTACTTTCGACTTTATAGTATTAGTTAGCATTTATAAATTCAGTACAGTATATTTTTCATTTAAATTTTATTTAAAACTTTTCTGTACGCTCGTAGCTCATACGCTGCACTAGAGAAAAAATCTCACGCCAAGTGAATAAAAGTACAAGGTGAATTTATTTTGAGAATATATTACGCGGTAAATAAATATTTATTATATACGAGTGCTTTTGGCGCCGGATGACCCGGTGGATTTTATGTTTATTTTAACCGAAGATCACGGATTTAAATATACGATCTTGTCTTGTTCCATGATTATTATGTCCTCATTTAGATATTTGTTGTATTTATGTTTATGATTTTATAAATTTTTGGAACTGTTTCTGTCATGTAATATGTTTCTTTCGTCATACCTATCTTGTACCCAAAGATTAAATCGATTTCGTGACGTTCTCATAAAAACATCATATAAGGCTATTTGACAATGCGGAAAATAAAGTGTCAATTATTGTAATCAGTATGTATTATGAGATTAAAAATGGTTATTTATTAACGAAAGTTGAAAATAATAATTAATTTATTCAAAAATCCATAAATAAAAATATATTTTTTTAAAACGATTGTTACGTGACACAAAACGCTCCTGATTGGCCGGGCTTATGATTAAGTCACTTGCTTGTTAACCTTGCTTGCCTACTATATGTACCACAGATTAAATTACAGGCAAGTGACGTCACCGACCTCATTGTAGTGCCATATTATTACTAAAACTAGCGTTTTAGCACGCTATTCAAATATGAAAATTTTAATATGATATTTATCAGCAAATATTTACTATTTTTGGATTTTAAAAGAAGTAGAAGATTGCTGGTATGAAAATGCGATTTAATTGCCTCCCCTTATGAGCTTATGCGATGTTCTGATCGAAAGTCGTAGAGCGGAAATGATACTTTCTTCGATTTTATAACATCGCAGTTCAGATGAAACTACGATTGCTTTGATATCTGAATGTTCGCTGACGTCATAATTGGATGGTGTCAATATATTTCGTGTATGGATGGTTTTAACTGAACAATCAATAATATACTTCAAGTAGGCTTTTACAAGCACTTTTGAATCGTCATTTAACAAATTATTTTAAGTGATACTATAACCGGTTAGGAATACAGATTCTACCGAGAAAAATGGACAAGAAACTAAGTTAGTAAAAGAGTAATATTTTCAATTTCAAAAATGCGATTGACTTGTTACATATCCTATAGTTTGGCTAGCAAATAAGACTGAAAATAGATGTCACTTGAAAGAGTTACATTATCGATAATTACGTTCGAGATTCAAAGTCAGTAGGTCTATTCTGGAACAATAATTCGAATCTCAGTGCAGAATACGAGTTTAAAACGACAGAATGTAAAATGTGACATTGATTATAAGATAAACTATCAAAATGGTGTATTGCTTGAATAAAGCTGATGTCAACGTTTCACAAGTGAGATACGAAGTGAATTTTTACAGAAAGTCACTGTTGATACATTGATCCGGCTAAATACTTAACGCTCATTGGGTGCCTATTTGTTATCGCCTGCAATAGACCAATGACAGTAAGGGAAATTAGTTAATCTGATGTTGACAAACGTTAAATTTGTTGATGGTCTTCGAACTTCTGTTTTCGAGTGCCATAATACATATGTACCGATGTTGTAAGTATGAACACATTTGTGAGTTGCAGCGGGACCATGACAACATAGAAAACTAATTATAATTTACATCGACTCGGCCGGGAATCGAACCTGGGACATCGGAGTGGCGTACCCATGAAAACCGGTGTACACACCACTCGACCACGGAGGTCATCGTACAATATCATGTTTATATATTTGTTTCTTTTAAAAACATCGTAATCATAAGAGAACTAAATACAGTTCTGACACGTGGAGGAATTATAATTTAATTAATTGCGTGTTTGTAATGTGTACTATTAATAACAATGTTACTTAATGTAAATCTATGTCTACATACATTAAAATTGAAGTGTCTGTTTGCTATATTAAAATAACCGCTCTTTATAAAATACATATGTATGTACGTATACGCGATATCTATACCAGAAAAATATTTTTTCAATTTTGGTTAGGCTATCTTGTCCGTCTATTTGTCCCGGCTAATCGATTTTTGATGGGACTTTCACTGGCAGAAAGCTGATTTAATAAGGTGTAACTAGGTTTTCATGTTAAATTAAAAAAATACGAATTTGCGGGAACAGATAGTTAAAAGCTTTATGCTTTATACCTGTTATTTGTATCTATTAATATAAATCGCGTCAAAAAACGTGGCGTAATTTTAAAGATGTAAGCAGTAAGTATGTAGGAATTCACAGCGGTAAATGACTTTATTAACCGACTTCATTTTATAAGCTAGTGTTATATAAGCTATTTAGGGGCTCTTTTAATAGTTATCACTAAACCATCATCACACATGATCGTGATGAAGGTGACTGATTATCGGGTTCAATATATTCGTTTACGTTAAATCACGCCATCATATTGACATTACGTATCACGATTTACTAACATGCTTGATCGCGTTATGACGATTTTTCACTCACTCGGTGTAAACGTTTTACACTATGTATTGAGAGTACCTATACATATATTCTATATCTACTAGCATAAATGTTATATTTTAAAAAGCAGCGGTTTTGTTTTAAGTATGTAGTGACATCTGCCCAACTTAATTGAGTAGGTATCTTCTCGGTAGAATCTACTTTCCGAGCCGGTGGTAGCTTCACTTAATTGTTAATTGACGATTCAAAAGTGCTTGTAAAAGCCCACTCGATTAAATTTTATTTTGATTTTGATTGAGTAATTACTAATATTTGTATTTAATCCTCTTAAGCTTATCAGGTCTTAGGAGTGCAGAGCAGACGACTATAGTCCAAGGGGTCAGGATACATCCGGCGACTTTTTATAACGCTAGTTGGCCCGTAAACCACCACCTATTTAAAAATATTACATAAAACGCAATGCTAGATTCATAGGTCCTATACGCAAATATTTAAGATTTTACAAGACATCAAGGTTTAATGTAATTGGTAAGCGAATTTGTGGTAAAAAAAAAAAATCTACCATTTAGCCAATGAAGGTCACGTTCCGCTAAGGTATGTAGATCTGATATTGTGTTTGAGCAATAATCCGCTGCCCTTGACCCGACGCTGCAGTCAGGATTATCTCCAAACGACGGAATTCCTTAACAGTTAATTGCATTGCCTTGTACATCGCGTGTAAATCGCGTGCTTATAATACGAAATTATTTCAGTATGTCATAACAGATTTATATACAAAATCAAGGTAAAATTCATTTATTCGCCTATTCCTGAGATGGCCCATTGGTTAGAACGCGTGCATCTTAATCGATGAGTTTGCGTTCAAATCCAGGCAAGCACCACTATATTTATGCGCTTAATTTGTGTTTATAATTCATCTCGTGCTCGGCGGTGAAGGAAAACATCTTTAGGAAACCTGCATGTGTCTAATGTCATTGAAATTCAGCCACATGTGCATTCGACCAACTCCATTGGAGCAGCGTGGTGGAATATGTTCCAAACCCGCTCCTCAATGGGAGAGGCCTTAGACCAGTAGTGGGAAATTTACAGGCTGTTACTTTACTTTTACTTTTTTTACTATTGATTATAAAACTAAACAATACCACCGGTTGGGAAAAGAAAATACCTCGACCTGAGAAGTACCGGTGGGAGAATACATACATAATATATACTATACTATTTATATACATTTATTCAATATGAAAAGCTATACAGCCAGTTGCATAGTTGTCATCATCATCATCATCATCAACAGCCTATTTTTGTCCACTGCTGGACATAGGCCTCTCCCAGTGCACGCCACTGTGGTCTTTCTCCGGCTACTCGCATCCAGCTCCTGCCTGCCGCCTTGCGTATATCGTCACTCCACCGTGCCTGAGGACGTCCTACACTACGTTTGCCGAGACGCGGTCTCCACTCTAGAACATGTTTTCCCCAACGGTTGTCGGTTCTACGACAAATATGACCAGCCCATTGCCACTTCAGCTTACTAATCCGGTGGGCTATGTCGATGACTTTGGTTCTTTGACGGATCACCTCATTTCTGATGCGATCCCTCAAAGAAACGCCGAGCATAGCCCTTTCCATAGCACGCTGAGCGACTTTAAGCTGGTGGACCAGCCTTGTCGTGAGTGTCCACGTTTCGGCTCCGTATGTTATGACGGGTAGGACGCACTGATTGAAGACTTTCGTCTTAAGGCACTGTGGGATCGACGATGTTAAGATTCGACGTAACTTCCCAAACGCTGCCCAACCCAGCTGAATTCTTCTATTCACCTCGTCCTCAAGGTTGTTTCTACCTAATCGCAGAGTCTGCCCGAGGTAGACATATTTTTGATCAACTTTGAGGACGGTACCGTGTATCGTAGTCGGTTCCGGTAGAACATGTTCATTGAACATGATCTTGGTTTTATCCAAGTTCATCCGTAGGCCGATACGCATAGAAGAATCAGCCAGCTCGTTCAGCATTTGTTGTAGGTCCTGCAGCGTTTCTGTCACGATGACGATGTCGTCTGCGAATCTCAAGTGAGAGATGTATTCGCCATTGATGTTAATGCCACGTCCTTTCCAGTTCAGCGTCTTGAACATATCCTCCATTGCATTAGTGAACAATTTGGGGGAAATAACGTCCCCTTGTCTCACTCCTCGATGCAATGGTATGGGATTTGTTTGCTGATTCTGTACTCGGACGGACATGGTGGCAGCTTCTTAGAGACATCTCATCACTTGGATGTATCGCCAATTAACTTGGCAACGCTGCAGGGACTCCAGAACAGCCCAGATTTCAACCAAGTCAAAGGCCTTCTCATAGTCCACGAATGCAAGACACAGGGGCCGATTATACTCATGGGACTTCTGTATAATCTGCCGCACTGTATGGATGTGGTCTATGGTGCCGTATCCGGTCCGAAACCCGGCCTGCTCCGGGGGTTGGAATTCGTCGAATCTTCGCGCAAGACGGTTCGTGATCACTCTTGAAAACAGCTTATAGACGTGGCTCAGTAGGGATATGGGACGATAGTTCTTCAGCAGGGTTTTGTCTCCCTTTTTGAAGAACAGGACGACCACACTCCTACTCCACGCCTCCGGAGTTCTCCCTTCGAAGAGGACAGAGTTAAAAAGCGTCTGAAGTTTCCTAAGTACCGGTTTACCTCCCGCTTTTAATAGCTCTGTGGTAACGCCGTCCTCTCCAGGGGCTTTTCCATTTTTAAGCTGTCCAAGAGCAGTCTCGATTTCGCCAATACTGACTTCAGGCAGATCTTCGGAGAAATGGCGTGTTAATGTAGCTCTAGGATCCTCATTTTCGGGATCAGGTCGAGATGCATGCGATGCGTATAACCGGCCGTAGAAGTCCTCTACTTCCGAAAGTACTGCCGGCTTAGAAGAAACGACTTCTCCACTTGCTGTGGTCAACTTCGTCAGGTGGCTCCTTCCAAGAGATTGTACGAACACCTTAGACCCCCGATTCTGCTCAATAGCTCTTTCTATTGCAAGAGTATTGGAGTACCGGAGGTCGTGTCGTACGCGCCTGCTGATCTCTTGGTTTAATTGCCGTTTCTCTGACGAAGTGACAGGTGGGTTTTCACGTCGTTTCTTCATGAGCCCCAAAGTCTCTTCCGAAAGGTTCGACTTCCTGCCCTTACGCTGCATGCCACAATATCTCGTGCCTTCTTCCCTGAGAATTCGAACTACATTTTCGAGGTTCTGGTTTACGTCAGTTGTGGTTTCCACGGCAGCGAATCGGTTCTCCAGGATTGACTGGAATGTTTCAGATCCCGCAATGGTTTGGAGCAGCTTTGGTCGGAGCGTGGACTTCATCAGACTGGCGCGCTCGGCCTTAAAATTGATATTCAGAGAGCCTCGGAGGAGTCGGTGATCACTACCGGTATTGAACCTGTTAATCACTGAGACGTCTCTGAATATATGCCTCTTGTCCGTCATTATGAAGTCGATCTCGTTTTTTGTCATAGTGTCGGGGCTTTGCCACGTCCACTTCCTTTGCGGCTGCTTCTTGAAGAAGGAGTTCATCAAGAAGAGCCCCTCCCGTTCGAGGAAGTTGACAAGCATTTGCCCCCTATGATTCCTGCTTCCAAATCCATGGGGTCCTACTACCGATTCGCTGCAGTTCTGTACTCCCACTTTAGCGTTGAAGTCCCCCATGACAACGTTGTAGTGGGTTTTCGTGGTGAAGTGGAGGGCCCTCGATATGTCATAGAATAATTCTTCCACTTCATCGTCCATAGTTCATAGTGCATAGTTGTATGAAGTGCTTATTTGAATTTAGTTCGTTTCTTTTGTACAAGTAAGGAGGCTGTTGAAAAAAACACCATATTTCAACAGCGGTATTTTTTCTCTATTTTAGCAATGTTAGCTAATTTTTTGTGTTGTGGTCTGAACTTTGGTATTCCTACGTACGTAGTTGACAATGTCCTCTTCAAATCCTCTTTTATATTTTTTATGTTTAACAATTAATTGTATTGTTTAGGTAATGATAGGCTTTAATAATGATATGGTCTTACTCGAAATAACATATCCAAAAGAATGATATATATTTTCTTTTTATTTTTTTTTATTATAATATTATATCACACGGCTTCTCTGGCATTTAGAGGGTTGGTAGCTTACGTATTTCCTTCGAATTCCTCATCAAATTCGTTTCATTGGCAAAGAACAAAATACAAACAGATATAGAGTTCATTAAAAATAACGTCAAGATTATCTACCGACCCAAAAATCTCCAATTAAAAAAACTTTAATACTCTGTCTCAAGATGCCATAAGCTTAATCTAGATTGAATTATTTACTCATTAAAAGAAGTTCAAAGTTGAGAACATTTCAAGGAGTTAATCTAGATCATTTGATGAGGGCAATAGATATCCTTTGTAGCGTACAACAGATAAGTTAGACTTGGTCTCATGGCTCCCCATCATTCAAACTATAATTAACGTCATCTTCTCATTATAAGATTCAAAGAGGTTATGTAATAATAAGTAATAAGAGCCAAGATGGCCCAGTGGTTAGAACGCGTGCATCCGTTAATCGACGATCGCGGGTTCAAACTCAGGCAAGCACCACTGAATATTCATGTGCTTAATTTGTGTTTGTAATTCATCTCGTGATCGGCGGTGAAGGAAAACATCGTGAGGAAACCTGCATGTGTCTAATTTCATAGAAATTCTGCCACACGTGTATTCCACCGACTTGCATTGGATCAGCGTGGTGGAATATGTTCCAAACCTTCGGGTCAAAAGGAAAGGAGGCCTTTGGAGTGAAATTTATAGGCTGTTGGTGTTAAGTAATGTAATAATAATAATTTAAAGAAAACTGTCTATGTTTGCCCGCCAATAGACAAGTTAATATAAAAAATATACCCTGTTCTTGGTATTGTAATATTATTTTGTGTATAATTTATGTTTTTATATACGGCCTTCGTAAATATTTGCTCAGCGTACAAAACTGATAGAAAATACCTTCGAGCAATGATTTTGGCTTTTGTTAAAACTTTATTGTTTATAAAGTATTTTAAAATTAATTATGCTTAAATATTATGTAAGCCGTTAACTTTCGGTTTACATCAGATCATAAGACAAAAGGCGATCGGAGTACTCGGAGCATTATAGCAAGTCAACAAAAGCGACTACAAAATAAACATCGTATACTTATATAACTTCTCGCTATTACGAAATGGCGCGTCTTTTGCTAAGACTCTTCGAACCTAAAACGGCCTCCTTGGTCGAGTTTAGTGTTACCGCTTTTCATGGACACGCCACTGCGAGGTCCCGGGTTCGAATCCCGGTCGAATCGATGCAGAAAGAGTTCATTTTACTCGGACACCGGCTCCTAATATAACAATAACTACGTTATATAATGGTAAATCAACTTTTAAGTAGTCTTATATTTTTCATTTCATTTTACAATTTACATAGACGGACTCTGAAAAATATTTTGAACACGCAATAAATTTTATTAATTTTTAGTGCATATTAAATTGTTTTAAAATAGTGTTTTGTTTGATGTCGTATGTGGTACCGTCGTTACTTCCTGATTTTCCTTAACACAAGTGCTTTAGCTACTTACATTGAGATCAGAGTAATGTATGTGATGTTGTCCAACGTTTATTTATAAATTTAAATCCATGAAATTCGTTTACAGATGCGTCTGAATGAATGTTTTTTGCATAATAGTTTCGTGCAGGAAACTTATCCACATTAAATGGACAGTAATTTTGCTAATAATGTCATGATTTTATTAATTGTAGACTAATTTTAAGCATTTTATGATATTTATTAACAAATGTCAACAATATCTTGTTCAAAGAAGAACGACAACTTCTGACCAATAAGAGAGCGTCGCTTGAGGCCAGCGCTCATTTGTCTATGATCATAAATTACTATTCGAAATAGCCAATATCCCGTATTGAACGTTACGCGAATAACGTTAGTAGGTTTAAAAGAGAACGTTCTATTTCATAAATATAGGTACGAGTACGTGGGCTAGAAAAGGACGGAAGATGTGTGATTAATCGAAGATTGGCTCTTGTACTGCATGGGAGAGAAATGCAGGCCAATAAATAGGATAAGGTCGGCATAACAATAAAATCGGCGTGTATTTTTTTTAATTACGGTAAAAGTCTTTGCCAAATTATACAGGTTATTTTTTTATTTACTCGATAAAAATATAGACTAAATTCTAGGAGATATTTCAATGGATGGACAATGTATATTTGCGTCGAGGGCAGGGGAATTACCGGCATGTGCTTACATCATACTAACCTAATGAATAGAATAATTTGGGCTTAGTGCTATTCTCCCTGGGTGTCTTCATCGTAAAATCTACAGCCAATATATAGAATACTTAAAATTGTAGGGTTCAGGATTGAAGGGTGAGTGACCCAGTGTAACAACGGACATAAATAATGTAACATATCATTTCCAAAACGTGTGGAATGTGGCCAATCTATGAGCAGTCCAGTCCACCGTCAGATTGCTTATTACTACCAATATGCCAAAAAATATATTCACAGTCTCTTCCTAACCGTTTCACTTGATCCTAATTTCACTCTTGTTTGTGTATATTTATTCAAATCAAATCAAAATAAACTTAATTCAAGTAGACTTTTACAAGCACTTTTGAATCGTCATTTTACAATTAACTGAAGCTACCACCGGTTCGGAAAGTAGATTCTACCGAGAAGAATCGGCAAGAAACTCAGTAGTTACTCTTTTTTAACATTTAAAAATACAAAGTCATGTTAGTTAAATACAATTATTTGCATTAATATATCCTGTGAGTCTTGTGAAAATATTGTATAGAATAATATACTTTTTCTACCAATGTATTTTTTACTAACGATTTGAATTTACTAAACGGCAAAGTTAAAAATGTCTGCGGAATTTTATTATAGAAGCGGATACCCTGCCCCAAGAAGGACTTATTGACTTTGCGGAGTCGGATATATTATATATACATCAAAAAATCCATTCCAGGAAATTGGGCATTACTCAAGTAGGCTGACTAACTTAAAAGTTTTTACACATAATTCTATTAATTAGTTTATTAATCCTAACGTATTTTTCGACTGTAATCTTATTTCGTAATTTTTGTGTCATCATAATCCATTTTATTTGTGTTAAAATAACAGACAAATGACTGAACTATTTGAATGGTTTTTATAGTTGCAAAAGTTATATAACTCGTCCGACTAAAGTTTCTTCTCTTGTTACGAGAAATAAATTAAATTTGAATCCACCTTGCTGCTTTATTCTGAAAGATCTGATATAAATTTCCGAGAAATCTTTCAAACGATTTCATTTGCATTGCAGTACAATTAGACGACACTCGAATTGAACATTGAATTTTCGTTGAGTAGGGCTTGTGCAGGCAGGCCACCTGGCAATTGGAAAGAGCTTAAATGTGAACCAGTTATTTTATTTTATTTTATTTTATTTTATTAAGGACCATCAGCAGTCACAACACTTACACAAGTAATCATAAAAACACATTGAAACTTATATAAAATGTGCGACTCTTTAAGACGGCCACAACATGCATTCTTAGGTACAATATATTTTTTTGTTTTACTTAAGATAGATTACAACATAAGCAATATTTTTATAATACTGAATACTAACAATTTCTAACCACATTTGTATATAAAATTAAAGATTTAAAAATAAATTAATTTAAATTAATAATAATAATTAATAACATTGAAAATAAAGCTAAAAAAATATTATAAATTAGTAAACTCAAATCATTTATCACATTAATAACATATGACAAAATAATTTAAATAAGAAAACAATAAATAGTAATTAATTAAATAAAAACATTTTTTTTTAAAATTAGAAATTTAAGTATAAAAAAAATTAATAATAACATTGAATACATTTTTCATTAATTTCTTAAATTCACATGCTTACAACATATGTTTTATTTTGTAGTTACGAATCTAATAATAACTCCAGAATATATTTTTTGTATTTATTAATGGAGTCCTCAAATATGTCAAGTGACATTGAGTATTTATTATATGTTTTACCTAATCTTACAAGAGGTGCATTTTGTCCTAGTTTAGTTTTAGATGGTCTAATGTAAAATACACTTATTGGATAACGTGGACTTACTTTCCTAGGCACATTGAAATTTATTCCCCTGAGAAATTGAGGGCAGTCGATTTTATTTCTGACTATTTTGTACAAGAACAAAAGATCCAAGAGAATTCTACGACTTGAAAGGCTGTACATGTTATAAAATGATAATTGATCTTTGTAATTATAATTTTGTTTTGAACCTTCACTTGAAAAAGTTAAATGACGCAAAAATCTTTTTTGTACTCTCTCAATTTTAAGTTGATTCACGTTATAATGTGGCGACCATACTGTACTACAATACTCTAGGATGCTGCGCACATATACATTGTATAACATTATTTTTGTTGACGCATTTTTAAATATTTTGGCATTTCTAATTAAAAAACCCAAATTTCTTGATGCTTTTGCAGTGATGTTATCTAAATGCGGCAAAAAAGTCAGCTTTGAATCTAAAATGATGCCCAGATCCCGAATTTGTGTAACTTCTTTTAAAATGCATCCCTGAATGTAATAATCTGATGGAAGGTTTTTTTTATTGCGGGTGAACTTTATATGAAAACATTTTTCGGGATTCATTATCATTTTGTTCATTTCACACCACTTATGTAAAGCGTTTAAATCTTCTTGAAGGTGTACAGAGTCTAAATTACTTTTAATTGGTTTAATAAGTTTCAAATCATCTGCAAAAAGGAAAACTTCACTATGCTTGATTGTGTTGGATACATCTCTTATGAAAACATTGAAAAGCCATGGACCTAGATGTGACCCTTGGGGAACCCCAGAACTGACTCTGTAAGAGACAGATCGAAAACCACTTACAACAACGTATTGTGTACGATCGTTTAAATACGATTTAAGCCAATCGAGTAAAGAACCAACTATTCCAAAACTGTATAGTTTTTTTAATAGTGTATCATGACATACTCTGTCGAAGGCTTTCGAAAAGTCAGTGTAGATTGCATCGACTTGTATTTGATCGTCCATTAACATCATAATACGGTCTACATATGCCACCAGATTAGTGTTTGTCGATCTGCCTTTTACAAAACCATGTTGATTATTATTTTGGTGTTGCTTAAAATAAAAAGTAAGGTGCGGAAGAACCATGGCTTCGAAAGTTTTGGCAATTACTGGTAAAATAGATATTGGCCTATAATTTTCAATTATATCTACATCACCTGATTTGTGGATTGGGACAACCTTCGCAACTTTCCATTTCAAGGGAAATGTTCCTGTTTGCAGACTTTTGTTAAATATTAAGCATAACGGACCACTTAATTGATTAGCACATCTCTTCAGGAATATAGGTGGGATGTCATCTGAGCCTGTGCTTTTGTTTATTTTAAGACTATTTAAATAAAGCTTTATTGATTTTCTTTCAATATGCAAATGGTTCAGAAGAGATGTGCCCATCAAGTCAGTCCCCCGCTCTTCGATGGTGGTTTGTGATGGTGGTGTGTGGTAGTTATACACTGCTGAAAAATGCGACACAAACGCGTTACAGATTTTGATTTCTCCCTCTACATTTTTACCCTGCATATACATATTATTAGGATAGCTATTATATTTTTTATTTTTATTTTTTAAAAAAATCCAAAAGTATTTTGGGTTCCTGCCTATACAATCTTCAATATTTTTAATGTAATTATTATAGCATGCCTTTGATTGCACCCTACAACGTTTACTTAATATTTGCAATGATATTTCATCTAATGGATTCCCGTATAATCTGAATTTTTTTAGTAGCTTATCTTTTTCTCCTATCATTTTGATAAGGCATCTTGTAAACCACGGTGGGTGCTTGTTGCCCTTGGATTTACATTTAGGTACATATTTATTTATTATTTCGTGTAGTCTCCCGTAAAAGATATCGACCATTTCGTTAACTGTACTGCAATTTTTGAATTCATGCAGCCAGTCAATTTCATCCAGTGCCCTGTTTATTTTATCATAATCTGCCTTGAAAAAATTCATTCTTATTTTCTCTGTGTTATTATAAATTCCTTTGGAAGACGTGTTATTATGAATAAATATCTCTAGCGGTGGATGAAATTGATCGGCTGGTACCAGAGGTATGAAATTCTGCGACACTTTAATGTTATTGTTATCGCTCAAAACTAAATCTAGTATTCTATCATTGCAGTTGCTAACATTGTTGTGTTGAGTAAAATTATTAAGACATACATAATTTACAAATTCCTTTGCTACATTTATGTTGTTTTTATTAATGTAGGTGACGTCCGTTTCGTTTGGAGTCCATTTTATGCAGCTTAGATTAAAATCACCGACGACAACAACATTTTTAATGATTTCGGAGATCCTGTTGTAATTTTCTATGAAATGAGTAAGAACCTCATTTTTTACAGGAGGAGGAAGGTAAATCGCACATATGTTAATTCCATAGCTACTATTCGCTGTTTGAACTCTTACCCATAATTCCTCACAATTACTTTCATATGTTTTTAGTCTGTACGAGTTTAATTTTTTCGAAACTGCCACTAATACACCACCTCCTTCTTTATTTTTATGAAAGATTGAATTTTCTCTATCTTTTCTGTATACAACATACCGGTTATCAAACAATTCGGAGTCGTTGATTTGGTTGTTTAGCCAAGTCTCTGTGAGTATTACAATATCATGGTTACAGCTCAGAAGGTTGCATAGAAACTCATGTGTTTTTGTACGAAGCCCTCGAACGTTTTGGTAATATATAGATAACGGAAAGAATTTTATGAGTTTTCTCTTGCCAATCATGCATTGAAGATCTCCTGTCTTATTCTAACTTGTCTAAAGTTGATTGGTTTTTTATCCATATGCATTCCGTCGTTTCCGATTTCCGCACGAATATTTTTCCTTGCCTAACCCAAACAAAACGGTAGCGTTTTTCCTTAGTTTTTAACCTGGTCGCCGCATGTAATGCTTTATTTGCAGGTGACAGGTGTTCCATAATGTAAATAGGTTTCTTGTCTCCTGCCAGCCCGATGTGACTAGTGTTGATTTTATCTTTATCGTTATTATTACGATACATATGTTATTTGCTCCCACGACGTATTAATGGATAATTAATTAATGTATCCTATAGTGTTAATATATTTGAGTGCAACTAACAGTCTACCACAACATGCCCAAGTAACCGAAATTCAATATTTAATAACCGATGTTATTAAATATTGAAGATAACAATTCTTAAGATTAATTTCTTTAGACGAAAGTAATACTCAGAGTATATTCGCCAAATATCTCTGGACAGCAATGTACAATTAGGAAAATGTTTCCAAAATATACCTATACACATAGTATATTTGTGGCTTAATATTTTTTCTATTCAATATGTTTTTGCTGTCGGTACGCAACAGGTTCCTTCAAATCGATACAGGATTGGAAATGCCGCTAACCGTGAAAAAATATCCATTGTCAGGTAAAACCTATTTTCTGTACCCAAACAGGTATGCCGTGTTGTAGAACCACGCGATTGTGGCTAATAATTCTATTTATAACTTTTGATTAAATTAATACACGTAGGAGATATCTGATAATCTCATTGTACCACTCGTGTAGACATTGTCTCAGTGTAAGTCTGCTATGATGATAGATTTTTTATAACTCTTTAAATATGTTATCTTTGATATGTATGATAGTAAGATATGACTTTAAATCTTGAAAAGAGTAATCACTCAGATTCTTGCCGGGTCTTCTCGGGAGAATTTACTTTCTGGACCGTTGTAGCTTCACTTAAAATGGTTGTTAAATGACGATTCAAAAGTTGTTGTACCCTATATCCAAAATGAAAAAAAAATTATTTTGACCTTCAGGCTTCTAAATTGTTACATTCAATGAATGTATATATGTGTATATTGTACAAATTCCATAATTACTACAAGAATATCAGTTATCGCGTCAATTATCTACATTTAAAGCTTACTGGACTTGGTAGGGCTTTCAGTATTGTTGTGTTTCGGTTTGAAGGGTGAGTGAGCCAGTGTAACTACAGGCACAAGGGACAGAACATCTTAGTTTCCAAGGTTGGTGGCACAATGACGATGTAACGAATAGTTAATATTTCTTACAGCTTCACTGTCTATGGGTGATCGTAACCACCTACCATCAGGTGGCCAATATGCTAGTCCGCCAACCTATACCATAAAAAAATCGTTTTGTTACTACTATAATATATAAAAAAAAAATGAACACTGAATGAGTTGTTTGTTTTTTTGTTTACCTTATGAATGTACCCATGTGAATGTAGCGAAATGTCCAAGCAACATATTACGATTAAGGCGTAAAGTTTGTGAAGTTAGTCCATGTATAGTTGAGGCGTATGGAATTAGAAGCTTGGATCTACATGAGATCTGATAACTTTTTGACAGTGTAAGTCATATTGTCTTGGCAAAATTTTACATGCAAATGCTTTTAGTGGGATATTATTTACTAAATCCTTCTCCATACTGTGAGCCGAGATGGTCCGGTTAATATAATCTCAATACAAGATTGAGATTTTAAGGCCAGGCTTTTGCTGAGTTTTCATGTGCTTAGTTAGTAGTTAAAATTCATATCTTGATAACAGTGAAGGAAATTATATTGAGGAGATCTTGGCGCAATTCTACTAAATTGTCTCTTTATCTCAGTTTTCCTTACCGTTCAGGCGTTTACTCACGCAATGATTCCGTTGTGGCTGGGTTCAAGTTGGATTAGAAAAAAGTAAGAGTCATTCCTATCATTACTAAAATAAGTAAGTGAAATTGTCCCGAATTGCTATTAAGCTGAGTTTTATTTTTGGACGAATAGTCGACTTTGATCCGGTATTCAATCTGGAACATATCTTGGAACGTGGTGCTGCAATGAAACAAACACTCTCCTTAAGAGAAAAAGTCCATTGCCAGGAGTGCGACATGTACATGCTACCATTTCACTTTATTAGTCGATATATTAGCCGCCACTGTATCGTTATATTTATTTTATTTTATTTATTTAAATACTTTATTGAACACCATGTATATGTAAATATATATATGAGACAAAAGCCGGACTTAATGTCTTTCTTTCTTTAAAGGCGGACTTAAAGGCATTCTCTGCCAGTCAACTTTTAGGCTAATTAGAAAAGCAAAAGAAGGCGGTGCTTAATAAATTTATACTTATTTGAAAACTCATGTTCATGTCAAAAATATGAGATCCGTATTGTGCTAAGAACAGTTTTTTCACTCATTGTAGTTTATCTAGCTACCTAATACTACCAAGTTATTAGCTATCCGTCCCGATTTCACACGATTAGATTAAAGATCTATCTAAAACGTTTGTATTGCAACAATTATACAACGCCAACGCGAATACCGGATGTGGAGGATCATACACCTTCCCTGTTGGACCTTCTGCTGACTTCGCATCCGGATGGCTATCAGGTTATCGTCGATCCCCCTCTGGGCTCGTCTGACCACTGTCTCGTCCGGAGTACAGTGCCGGTTGTGCGGTACTCACGGCCTCGCTTTGTTGGGTGCCGCCGAGTATGGCACTACAAGTCAGCAGATTGGGATGGGATGCGGTCTTTTTTTGCATCGTACCCATGGGGGCAGATTTGTTTCTCGCCGGATGATCCGAACGCTGCTGCTGACTCTGTTGCCGATGTGGTGCTTCAGGGTATGGAACTATTCATTCCTTACTCTGCAGTACCCATCGGTGGCAAGTCCCAGCCTTGGTTTGGTCGTTTCTGCAAAACGGCATCACGCCGAAAGTGGGAACGCTATCAAACCTGGGCTAATGCATCTGCGTCTCGTGATGTAAATACCAGCGCATTCAAAAAGGAATATAACTCTGCCTCTAGGTCCCTCAAAAACGTGATTGCTAGGGCGAAGACGGAGTACATTGGCAGAATTGGCGAGAGACTGGTGCGTCTCCCTTCAGGAACACGAGCGTTCTGGTCTCTCGCTAAGGCTGTCTTAGGGAATTTCTGTCAGCCCTCTTTTCCATCTCTGCACAGGGACGGTGAGTCATTGGCCCATACCGCGAAAGAGAAAGCTGATCTTTTAGGCTCTCTCTTCGCGTCGAACTCGACTCTGGATGACCAAGGAAAATCTCCACCAACAATTCCGCGGTGTGATACCACGATGCCGGAAGTTAAATTCCGGCAAAGTGCAGTTCGTAAAGCACTTCTTTCCTTGGACATTCATAAGTCGAGCGGACCCGATGGTATCCCTCCAATCGTGCTACGGACATGTGCTCCCGAGTTGGCACCGGTCTTAACGCGTCTTTTCCGGCAATCCTACACATTAGGCGTCGTCCCGAATTCCTGGAAGACAGCTTTGGTGCATCCGATCCCTAAAAAAGGCAACCGCTCAGACCCGTCCAATTATAGGCCTATAGCCATCACCTCCTTGCTCTCCAAGATAATGGAGTCCCTTATTAACTGCCAGCTCCTGCGGTACCTAGAGGAGAATCAGCTGATTAGTGACCGCCAGTACGGTTTCCGTCGGGGTCGCTCAGCCGGTGATCTTCTAGTTTACCTTACTCATAGGTGGGCTGAAGCAGTTGAGAGCAAGGGGGAGGCATTAGCAGCCAGCTTGGACATAGCGAAGGCCTTCGATCGCGTATGGCACAAAGCGCTTCTTTCGAAGCTTCCTTCCTATGGGCTTCCCGGGAAATTATGCAATTGGATTACCAGCTTTTTGGCAGATCGGAGCATCAAGGTCGTTGTCGACGGTGCATGCTCTGACTTAAAATTCGTCAATGCTGGTGTTCCACAAGGCTGCGTTCTATCACCCACTCTGTTTCTTCTGCATATCAATGATTTGTTGCAAATCGGGAACATTCATTGCTATGCAGACGACAGTACCGTTGACACCTTATACACCGGCCGCGCTAATATTTCTCGGGAAAACGTCGAAGAGAACCGGAACAAACTTGTGTCTGAAATCGAGTCTTCATTAAACGAAGTCTCGAATTGGGGCCGGCTAAATCTAGTCCATTTCAACCCCAAAAAGACGCAAGTTTGCGCGTTAACCGCTAAAAAAACACCATTTGTCGTATCTCCACGATTTGAGAACATTCCGATAGCCGCTACAGGTAGTATCGGAATACTTGGCGTTGATATTTCGAGCCTCGTTCAGTTCCGCGGTCAATTGGAAGGCAAAGCCAAATTGGCTTCAAAAAAGCTGGGCGTGCTCAGCAAGGCGAGACAGTATTTCACGTCGGCCCATCGCCTAAAACTTTACAAGGCGCAAATTCGGCCTCACATGGAGTACTGCTCTCACCTCTGGGCGGGTGCTCCCCAGTACCAGCTCCTTCCATTTGACCGCATCCAACGTAGAGCGGCTCGAGTTATCGACGATCAAGCCCTTTCCGATCTCCTTGATCCTTTGGCTTTGCGTAGAGATGTCGGATCACTCTGCATCTTCTACCGAATTTTTCACGGGGAATGTTCCGAGGAATTGTTCGGATTAATCCCGGCTGCTGAATTTCACCTTCGGACATCTCGTCAAAATTCTAAGTTTCACCCGCACCATCTTGATGTCCGAAAATCCACAACAGCGCGATTTCTTAGACATTTTCTGCCTCGCACAACCACTTTGTGGAACCAGCTTTCGCCGGCGGTTTTTCCGAACCGATACGACATGGGAACCTTCAAGAAAAGAGCCTACTCCTTTCTCAAAGGCCGGCAACGCACCTGCAAGCCCCCGGGTGTTGCAGATGTCCATGGGCGGTGGTAGTCACTTTCCATCAGGTGAGCCTCCTGCTCGTTTGCCACCTATGCCATAAAAAAAAAAAAAAAAAAAAAAAAAAAAAAAAAAAAAAAAAAAAAAAAAAAAAAAAAAAAAACAAAAATTATATCTTGGTTGGTTTACGCGGTGCACAACAATAAATGTCTCATTTGAAATGTTATCCGACCTTTTTAACAATCATTGTCCCATTCCAAGCAATTTACACAAAACCATAATTAATGGAACTAAACTTTTTCCATGAATCAAATCTATTAGTGTAAATCGTATCGATCTGTTAGACAGACTTACGGAGGATTTGTTTTGTATGTAGTGTTTTTATTTTATACAACAAAATTACAGTAATAGTCTCTGACACCTTAGGTAGTCTTTCTCTGGTAATAATTTAATAAAACGCAAATTAAAAGTAAGGAGCAAGTAAGCAGGAGTTATTTAACTACTAGGTAAATTCTCATGAAAATAAATAACTATTAGAGACAACAACAACAACAACTACAGCCTGTAAATTCCCACTGCTGGGCTAAAGGCCTCCTCTCCCTTTGAGGAGAAGGCTTGGAACATATCATATATCCACCACACTGTTCCAATGCGGGTTGGTGGAATTCACATGTATCAGAATTTCTATGAAATTTGTTACATGCAGGTTTCATCACGATGTTTTCCTTCACCGCTGAGCACGAGATGAATTATAAAGACAAATTAAGCACATGAATCAGCGGTGCTTGCCTGGGTTTGAACCTGCAATCATCCATCTCGACTCTTATTAGAGACAGTTTTGAACTTGATCGATATCATGATCGATATTTGTTTTAGAAAATTACATATTTAACACGCAAGTGATGTTGTTCTAAATCATCGTTTGATTATTGTAAGTTACACCGATCCCGTCATAATCCCATCCCACGCTACACCGGCGTATGCCTAAATCCCGGGTTTCACGGGATTTCGATTCACATTCATGTTAAAGCCTTTGAGTCTTAAATTGTTATTTTACAGGTTATGCTGTACACCATTTTATTTTAAATGTAATAAAATAATATGAAGATTTGATTTGATTTACTTAAAATAGATAGATATATCTACATAGTTACCAAAAGCTCGTCCGCGTCTGTCTATTTTAATACGGTAATCTCGGAAACTAGCAAATAGATTGTTATACATTTTTCACCAATCAACGCAGTGATTTATGCGAAGGTTAAAGTTTATAATTAATAAGTTAAAAAAAAAGGCTTAAAATAGGTTGATGAGAAATATACCTAAATAAATATGACCAATACGTTATATGTATATACAATAAAAAGTTTTATGTGGACCCTTTTTCTACACATGCAAAGCAGAGGTAGGTGATAAGTGATATGACTCTCCCAGGTACAAAGATTTTTAACTTTTACGTATGTTAGATCATAATACATCACTGATGGCTATCTTAAAGAGACATTAATTTGATACGATTTTACCAAGAACTGTCTTTTGGATCTCCCGTTACGTTAAGAGTTATATCTTCAGAGTCATATCTTGTTGAGTTATGGAGGTAGACACATTGGAGCTGTTGTTTATGACGAGGATCATTTCGTAGTCTTGTAAATTACACTGTAAACTGTTGTTATCAACGACATTATAATTGTGTAGAAATCGGCTTTAAATGATTTATAAAAGGGATTTAAGTATGGTTGCATGGTTCTCCATTAAAATATACTTCCAGCACACTCGAAACGGAAGAAAGGAAGGAAGGAAAATAATTTTGACAGCCAAGTAGGAGTGGTTGTCACTTACGTTCATGCTTATATTTTTTAACTAAATAATGATCACACAGTGGTCAAAAAATTCCATAGGCTTTTGTATGTATCGTGTATTATTTTAATTTCCTCTTACACGTATTTTTTTAATAATAACATTGATCCCCTGCAATGTATACCAAATAAAAAAAAAACGATTGAAAAACAGCTGTCTGTCTTTGCCTATTTAAATATAGTTCTATTTCGTTGAAATCAAAATAAGAAAATTTTAAATTTGTTTATCAAAGATGCATTCAACGTTGTAATTTCGTTACGTCCGTTCTTTAATGGTTAGAATCGCAGTATTTCGATTATTTATAGCATTATAACGAAATTGAATCCAGATCAATCTACAGATAAATGTATGACACGAAATATTGGAAACTATAATACCCATAAATTTGAAATTTATCAGGTAGGGTTTAGAATCCTTTGGGGTGAAGATATCCGCTAAGAACGATTTTACGAAACTACACTCGAAATCAGCCCCCTTTTGATGTTAAAACAGGGGTTAAAATAGTTATTATAAAATTAGCACCAACCCTTTATTTAAATCGATTTTGAAAATGGTCGAGTACTTTATTTTGTTAATAATTATAAAAGAACGGTATGATCCCTCTTTAAAAAATAATTTTGACATTCCATTTGATGAAGTGATTAAAGGTGATTCGATTATGTGCTCAACGACATTATTAAAAAAAATACTAAAGTTATAGTTAGGCCATTATTAAAACATTGCAACAACTAAAGTAATATTGCCATTTACATTAAAGAATGTTAATTAAAGTAAAAACAGTTCACTACCTTATGCTCTCCTTTTTTTAAAGTATAGCTAGAAGACCTGCTCTTTTCTTGTAGGTTTCCGACTTCGTATCGATTCGTTAAAAAAGTGAAAGGTTCCACAAAGTTTTGCGAGACAGAAAATACCGTAAAAATCGTGCTGATTTGGATTTCCAGACATCGAAGTGATATCGATTCAAATTAGAATTCTGAATCGTTCTGTTTGTCAACCGATATTTTTGGTGGCTTATTGACGAGTAAAATATAAATGTTTAAAACATGCCAATTCTTTTTCACGTCGAGTATGATTTCTCTTCGTCTGCAATAGTTTTCATTTGTTTGTGAATCTCATTTTATACGAATTTTGCGGTAAGTGGCCATTTTGCATTCGGGTTGCGTGATTCACACCCAAATCAGATTTGCTTTCAATAGGATTTGAGCTTCACCGTCTTATTATCATAATGCTCTTCAAACACTTCTATCCGTAAACTATTTTCTTTGGCTTCTATCGTTTTGTATTTTGGTAAATCGTTATCACTGCATGATCCCGAATTTCGAAACTGCTTATAAGATCTCATCATTGTTCTTGGAAATTATATTGCAGTATTCATAGACTGGTATTGTGCCGAAAATAGTTGGAGGAATTTCCAAGGGATTTTGAAGCCAAATAAATGTGTAGTTAAATTTGTTGTAACTTAAACTATTACAAGACAATTAAATATCCTTTTGAAAGAGATAGTTTATCAAAATTGTGACGAAAATATCAATGAAATAATTTGAAGACTGTCAGGTAAATTACATGTATATTCTCTAATCCTCCCGATACCACACTTAGTCTTGTTGTGTTCCGGTTTAAAGGGAAGTGATACGGCTGCTCTCTTTGAATTATTACAAGGGACATAAAATCTCAGTGCATAAATTTGGTGGCGCATTGGCGATTTAAAGAATGTTTAAATTATTTTACAACGTCAAATTATATGGGCTGTAGTCAAAATCAAAATTCAAAATCAAAATAAACTTTATTCAAGTGGGCTTCTACAAGCACTTTTGAATCGTCATTTAACAATTAAGTGAAGCTACCACCGGTGCGAAAAATAGATTCTACCGAGAAGAACCAGCAAGAAACTCGGTAGTTACTCTTTTTCGACATTTAAAATATACAAAGTCATGTTAGTTAATACAATTATTTAAATTAATATATCCTGCGTGGAAATCAATAGGTATTAATTCCACGCTTTTTTATCATCTACAAAATCTTGTATCGAGTATTACGCCTCTTTTTTTATGTGACTATTTAGGTGCACCAAATACACGTTCATCTAACTATACAATAAAATTACATTTAAAAATAATGGAACATATTTATAATGTTACACTAAATATTACTAACAGATTTAACACAAAATATAATTTGTTTTCTAAATATTATTTTAATTTGACATTTCTAACTTTTCAATTCTGTGGTTCAAATAGTCGATCAAATTGGTGCAATTCAAATGTCTGTGTGTCTCCCGTAAACAATATTTAAATATAGACGAAGACATCACTACGAGACTATATTATATTACATGTTTAAATAGAACAAGTATTGTACGTCAACGAATTTTATGGAACAGTAACATTTGATTTATAGACAAAACAAGTCACACTCTCGTGATGGCATACTGACTTTATATAGTTTGCTCATCAGCTACATGTCGCATTGACAGTGTAAAGAATGGCTTATAAATAAATAAAAATATAAATATTGGACATCATCACATACATTGCTCTGATCCCAATGTGAGTACCTATAGCACTTGTGTTATGGAAAATCAGAAGTATTAGCGGTACCACAAACACCTAGAGGCCGGGAATCGAACTCGGGACCTCGGAGCGCGTTCCCATGAAAACCGGTATACACTACTCGAACACGGAGGTCGCTTACAGTGCAAAATACATAATGCCTTTTCGATATGACCTATATTATGTCTAATACTAATATTTATATTTATCTTACTGCCACTTTTTGAATCGGTGTTCAGAGTAAAACAGATCCGAATGGTCGATATCCACTGATAGCTCAACAATCGACCAATGAACGTTCAGTATTTAATAGTATTAGTAAGTCAGTCTTCGTCATTCTTCTGTAACACGTGCGTAAACAACAAGATATATTTATTACAAACTACTAACTTTATAAAAGAATCGGTCCATTGGCGCAATTTTAAGTCCCGCCTCCCCTCAAAATTACTGCAAGGCCCTGTCTCAGTGCGTTGTTAAATAGAGAAATGAGGATATTATCCAAATTTTTCGCCTTTATGTCCAACGTCTTTTGTTAAGCGAGGATTTGCTTTTTGAAAGACTTTATGTAATTGAAACGCGGACGGCAAAACCTGAAGTTAAGCGGTCCTAACCGCCCATTATTATGACGCTGTATATAATATTAACCATTCCATACATCGTCAATGCGCTACCACTCTTGGGAACTAAGACATTATATCCCTTATGCCTGTAATTACTCTGACTCGCTCACCTTTAAAACCGTAACGCGACAATACTAAGGATTCATGTTCGGTGGTAGAATACCTGATGAGCGTGTGGTACCAGACGGGTACAAAGCGCTGTTAGCATATAGTATACTTTAACCCTAATCTCTTTCTAACATCATATATAAGAAAGAGACACGCCATTTCTGTCAAACTTGGGGCAATTTATACTGAATTAATTTACTAAAGAAGTAAAGAAATTGCCCTTATATATATGAATAATCTAAAATATTTGTCTAACGTAACTTCGGTTTCATTATTCGTAGCATGATTGCACAGTTCCAGCGAAATCCCAGGCGGTGGCAACATAAACAACGCTTATGGAACAACTTTTTTCATTTGTAGCGGTAGAGAAAGAATTGTTTCAAATAATATTATTTCTATCGAATACCGCGGTTACATCTGTTCGACTAACAGCTTTGTAGTTTCATGTATAAGTGCTATGTATTTAGACTTTACAATCGCGTTGTGATAATTTCTTGTTTAACTTTATCCAAGTAGGCCTTTACAAGCACTTTTGAATCGTCATTTAACAAGTATATTAAGTGAGGCTAACACCAGTTTGGAATGCAAATTCTACCAAGAACTGGCCAGAATCTCAGTAGTGAGTAATTTGTTTTCAAAATTTAAAAATATATAGTCATGTTAGTTACAATTACATGTAATGCATATTATATTTTTAAATACATATAGTTCAGCTAATGTGAATTCATTAAATCCATTATTATGGACGGCTTTTTTACGATTTTTACCAAAATTTTCTTTTTTCTGCTATAAAATATGGTTCGCTTCGAATATGGAGGATAAGATAACGAAAAAATACGAAAAATATTGCGTATTTTCTTTGTCCATTTTCACAGGACTCCATAAACCCTTATTTTAAATTACTACGCACCTTCGGCTTACCTGCTCGTGTCTAAGATTTAACTGAAATGATACCTTAATAACAGAGTGATAAGTGCGAAATTGATTTGATAGATTTATACGTCTACGTGTAAAGATGTTCGACTTTTGAAGGGTAAAGGGAAAACTATTCGGAGACTACTACATCTTGATAATTCGTCTCCGATGAAACTTTATTATACCAATTCTGCCGTTCTTTTGTTTAAGGTTATATACATGACAAAAAAAATCTTTGCTATAAATTCCAAGACTTATATTTGATTAAAATATAAATTTAAACACATAAATCTGAATCAAGTTAATATTATTTAAATTTATATGTTTATTATAAGTTTTTTTAAAGATATTTTTCTTGCCAGTGTTAATATCGAAATTTTATGTTCATCTTTTTTTTTCAGGTAAGTACATGAAAATTCTGCTACTTTAATGCTGTCGTGATTTGGTAAGTAATTTTACAGACTACACAAAACAAACGATGGAGTACTATTTTTGGCATTATAAATAATGCCTTGACCAGATTAAAGCTTTTTCATCTTTCAGCAACGTACATCATTTACACGTCATTAAAAAATAATTGGACGATATTTTTTAAAGTGTCGTAAGAACAATATGATACTCGATCCAAGTGGGCTTTGTGAGTGCTCTTGAATTGTCACTCACTGATTTGTGCTGTCAGTACCGTGAGGATACCAGGTGGAAAGACGCCATAATATTTTCTTTAGAAGGGATGTCACCGGGAAATATAGGGTATTATGATGACGGTATGAGACGGTATGTATCATACCGTCTTGATCGCTTGTAATTACACTGGCTCACACAATTTAAAAGATCCTATATGACACAAGTGACGTAAAACACGTGACTCTCAATCAATGACTGCGGTTAAAACTTAGGCCGTGTCTGGACTTTCGTATGCTTAATTTTTATTCATCAACTAGTAGTCGCCCGCGGCTTCGCTTGTTTTTAAGGGTTTTGTTGTCAAAATTGGGGTCGGTTGTGTCAGGCAAAAAAGTAGCTTATGTCCCTTCTTTAAGTTAAAGTTTGCTTCATACCAAATTTCGTCAAATTCAGTCAGCGGTTTGGTCGTGAAAGAGCGACAGATAGACAGACAAATAGAGTTACTTTCACATTTATAATATTAATATTATATTGCTGCAATAAGCTGCTAATCTTCTGAAATATTAAATTAGGCTGTTAATCTTTTTGCTCAACATTGAACGTAAAATACAGTAACAATGCACTGCTCTTTAACAGTGGGGTGATGATAAATAGTTGTTTAATTTGACACCAGTTGTAAAGGTTATTTTAATTAATAGCTACGTTAAACTAATTATATCGCTGAAGCACTAAAAAATGAAGGTTCTACAAAAAAAACGGTTCGAGCAATTATTTAGCATTTAAATGGAGACAGTGAGCGACAGATAGTTTCACGGTTAGCGACCTTCGCGGAGGTTCTGTTTTATTTTTACTCATTCTCCTTACTTATAACGACCGTTAAGCTATGGAGCAGGTTTTGTGGGGTATCCCGTTTTCTTTCCTTCCATTTCAAGACTAAAGATCCTCGAATAGATTCGATTATTTATCATTTTAATTAGAAATTAGAACGTGGTACCCCAAATATGTACACATACAGTTATGCTGGCGATTCATAGACAGCAGGATAGCACATTTAGTTTGTAGTATCGTTACAAAATGAATAAAGTATAACAAAGAAAAACCTTTAAAAATAACAAAATAAATTATTCTCTCGAAATATATACTAATATTAAAAATGCGAAAGTAAGTCTCTTCGTCTGTCGCTATTTCATGATCACACTACTGCATCAAAATTGATGAAATTTGGTGTGCCGCAAGCTTGAATCTCAAGAAAGAACTTATAGCTTTTTTATGCGAAGCGTTTGTTGTTTGTGGACCACAAACTCAAAAACGAGGATGAATCCGACGTCAACAACAACAGCCTGTAAATTCCCACTGCTGGGCTAAAGGCCTCCTCTCCGTTTGAGGAGAAGGTTTGGAACATATTCCACCACGCTGCAGAATTTCTATGAAATTTGTCACATGCAGGTTTCCTCACGATGTTTTCCTTTACCGCTGAGCACGAGATGAATTATAAAGACAAATTAAGCACATGAAACAGCGGTGCTTGCCTGGGTTTTAACCCGCAATCATCGCTTAAGATGCACGCGTTCTAACCACTGGGCCATCTCGACTCATAGGTCTAGTATATAACTTTGTTTTTGTTGCTTTTATTTGTGCAAAAAGAAGCACAGATTATGTCGTCAATGTCATGTGCGATGGAGAAGACACGATGGAGATTGATCGGTTCGGTCGATTACATGCTCAAATTAATTTTGAAGGCATAATAGTACTAAACGAATTGGAGACCCATAATTATAAGATGTGTACCTGATACAAGTTGCGCTATTTTCTCAGTGTTAATATGAATAATAATATTTCTATGGACTTTGGTTTAAAGGTAACGAATATGTGCTAACAACACAACGCCATCTAGTAGCGAGTTATAACAAAACACAGAGTATAAAAAAACTTGTCCAAGATAAAATACTATATATAGTCTATCAAACAATATATCATCTAATACATTATTTGTATGAGATTGTACCTATATATATACTAGGTATACTATAATATAAATTTATATTGGCGAGTAATTTTAAAGTAACACAGTATTTCTATAACGTCTTTCCTTATTCTTTGTATAATAATAATAGCTCTACTCGATCAAAAATTGTAACAGGTGGTAAACATATAGTTATCCTCTTCATTGTCCCATCGATCAATCTGCTGAAACGAGACGCAGATATACATGATTGTTTAAGGAATATTACAGAAGCAACTGATTGCGTTGGCAATTTTAAATGTATGCTGTACAAAATAAAGAATAATGTTGTTTGTACCTGGAGACTTAATGTTACATTTTAATACCAAAAATGTTTTTTTTGTTACTTGTTTCGATGGAGACTTGTACCGATAGTGAAACAGTTACCAACTACTAGATATTACAGCGCTCATTTCTGTATACAAACACAGGTGCATAATCCCATTGAATGGCAAACCATCACGATCGTAGAGAGGTCAGGTGCGGAACAATTATTTAACATGATATTTTAGGCACGGGAGTGTAAACACTGCTCCAAATTTGACCCGACCCGAGAGTTTACGCCCAAGATCCATGGATTAGCAACCTAGCTAGATAATAGTAGGTAATCATACTTGGATAAAGAAAATCATACCCGTAACGTAATATGTCCTTCAATTTATTCTTGAAATAATATCGTTTTATATTTGCACAATAACAGTCAAATTTATAAAAAAACATTAACAATAAGTACTTTTATTTAATACTTAATATTATGATAGCTGCGTTATTGTCATAATGACACTAATAAAAATTTAAAATACATATATATGTGATGGATGTAACATTTAGAGCACTTTTTACTGTACATAACTTATTCTAACACATACATTTTATTTTTAACTCAGACTATCGTTGATAATGCTCATAGATATTAAGCAATGTAATTCAAATTCCTTATTGAATATAAAATGCAAAAAGTCTTAAACGATATGCCTTAATACTGTTAGTATCTTACCCACTAATCCACTTGTACATGATTTCACTGCAACTATTTTTTTAAATCGATCTATTGGTATAAAATCCTTGTTGTTTTTTATGAATATATTACTTATATGTATATATTTATAGTTTTATAAATCAACAATATACAAATTAAACTTTCTCCTGATTGACCGAAAAGCAATTAAACTATTTAAGGGTACATGCCAAAAAAATTGTCACTCACAGAAATAATTGCCTTATAAAAAGTATTTTAAATTATAATAGTTAAAAAAGTGTCACTATAATATGTGTGATTAATGTAATTATTCCAAAACTTAATAGATTATTCGCAGACGATACTGGTCTTGGAGGTTGATAATATTCATCGAAAATCTTGTGCCAAAAGTCTGTCCGTTCACTGTTGCGATTGCCCAATCCTTCTTCCTTGTAGACTGTAACGTCAGGTTGAACTTCCCCTCCGCTGAAGTACAGCAAGTTGACACTGTTTTTTATGGGTCTCCATTCCACGCTGTTTGTTGGCTGAGGTATCCTTAAAGTTGAAAAATAAAAGTTAGAATTTATACATTAGATAGTTTCTGCACAAAGATTCGCTCACGTGTATAAGAGTGGTCAATTGCCCTGAAAACGTGTTTGTCAAATTTTGATGATACAAATCTGTTTAAGACTTTTTGATATAAATGGAAAATTATTCCGAAGAATTGCCGCCATCGTTTCGAACGCAAATTTCCAGGTTATAAGGCCATTAAGGCTTGCACGTGTACTCAATTACATAAACCATACTTATTTTACCAATGTAACATAAGTCTTAATTTGAAATACATAAATAGTTTCAATATTGTTTTGATTTTTTTATATTTACTTACCCTGTGTTAACAAAATGCACTGTTCGGTCAATAATCGATGTTTTTGCAGATTTTTCTTGTAAATCGTAATTAAACAGATAATTCAGAATACCACCGTGCCTCACGCCGGTCAAGGGAATTTGGGGATACGCCCAGTCAGAGTTCTTTGCACCTCTGAATGCAAATTCAAACATTCTTACTTCAGATTTTGAAGTTAGGGCTCTCTCAATTGCTCCTCTTGTAACTGGTACTAGTATTAAAATGTCTCCTTGGAAGTCTAAGAAGTCTTCAATAGTTTCCATATTAACCGTGCGTTGTTTGAAATAGAATTCACGAATAGTTTTGCTTGCGTTTAACTTATCATTTGTGGTCTTAAACGCAAGGTCTGCCGTTAAAAAGTCCTCAAAGTTCCTATCCATCTTTCCAAGCCAGTTATCATGAGCTGCTTCTTTAGCACGCAACGTACCTTCCCTGTCTGTGAAACCAGCCACATAAGGTATATCTGTATAGTTACCAGATCTCAATATGTTAATCGGAGCATCAGCAAGAAATGTTCCATTTGGATTCAATTTAGCGTTTTCAATGCAGGGAGCAAATAATGGCGTATTGTTATAGAATTCAAAATCATTAAGTACGCTGGAAAGTACATTTATGTCGGTATTAACAAGCCGTTTTGCTAATTCAGCAGGACTTTTGCCAGTATATTCCAATTTCTCTCCAAATTTTTGTGCATAACCGATAGGGTCATACGCTATTGCCCATGGAGCCAATGCTGAACCACTAAGTACCATGGCATTATGTACTAAGCCCCGAGATAACGGCGACAAAGTGATCAGATCTACCATAGCTGCTCCAGATCCATGACCTAACAATGTTACTTTGCTAGGATCGCCTCCAAAAGCGGCTATGTTAGATTGAATCCATTTTAATCCATGAATAATGTCTTTTAATCCAGCATTACCAGGTGCTTCTGGAACGCCTAGACATAGAAAACCAAAGATGGATAGCCGATAGTTAATAGAAACAACAACTACATCTTTTTCAACTAGTTCCTTAAAGGAATACAAAATCTTGCCCGTCGCTTGATATTCTTCGCCTTCAAGCCATACTATTACTGGTTTTGGCGTCGTCAGGTTCTTTGTGTGAATGTTCAGGACGAGACAGTCTTCAATACCAATAAGTCCACGTGGTGACGGTTGGGCGCATATTACGTCACTGCTGACAGCATGGTATTCGCCAGGGTATATAGGAGGGTCAGTTGGTGCCTGAAAATAAATAGACAATTTTGTATAAATAGCTACAATCAAGAACTACTTTTTCTGAGAACATAACAGTTTACCACACGATCAAGATTGTTTAGTAAATGTTGGTTGGTGAGTTAGGTATATCAATATGAAAAATCGTAGAACAGGTAAAATATAGTTTGAGAAATGAACACTTGGCCTATGCTATAATGCAATCACTGTTATTTTTTATCTTTTAAATAAACAAGTCTGTTTATCTATCTTATCAAATTAACAAACAACTTCAGATACGTAGAAAACGTATAATCTTATCGATGTACAGTTTATCATATTTCTTGAAAATTCACCTATACTTATGTCATCCATTTATAGTTTCTTTTTACTATTAATATTTTTATTCTTTTTACTATTTACTTTCTTATATTTAACTCTAATCAAAATCACGTCAGGCTCATAACAGCAATTTTGAATGGTCATGTTACAATGTTGAATTAAATGTAAAGTTGTCACAGCTTGGCTTAAACGAGAATCACCGGTAAGAAACTCAGTAGGTACTCTTTTCCATCACTATAATTATACACTTATATCAGTAAAGTACCGAGACCCATTCATACCAATCCAACGCATTTTATCCTTAATCTTTTATTAAATAATATGCCTTATTTCTTAATGCTTTTTTATATGTGTGTTTCGTTTTTTAATGGTTGCTTGAATATTATTTTGTAAACTTGCATAGATGAAGTATGTAATGTTTCACACAAAATGACACATCGTGTGTACACGATATCATAGTTTGGCTATTTAAAAATTAACAATAATTTTACTCTGACGTAAAGTGATTTCAGTAATTAAAAGTACACGACAATTTAAAACTACAATACAAAGTTGCATTATAGCTACAAGAGGTTTCAAGCTATTGTTACTAATAGGCTGTTTTGTAAAACATTCAAATTAATCAGTACTGTAAACCAGTTTTGGAGATTTCTTCTTTTTATTGACTTGCCACAAAACTGCATGCGCATAAAAACATGAAAATTTATCTGCATTTAAATTTAAACGTTGTGTTTTATGAGTTACGTCACAATTTCCTTTAACATAAGATCTGTTTGAGCAAGTTCAAAGCACGATAAGTATATGAGATAATTATTAGGATCAATTACATGTTATAATTCGCGCTCCGGAATGTAATTCAATTACAGTATATTAGTCGGTGTCCAAAATTAAACTAGGATTTAATGGATTGTTCCAAACGAATGAAGTCATCGAATTATATGTGGGAAGGGCCTTAGCAACACTTTAAATCTATACATTATAACAAAATTGGATTGTCTGTTTGTAATATTAAGACAATTAAAATAGCCCTTTTATACTCAATGCATATATATGTATATACGGTACATATACCAAAATAACATTTTTTACAATTTTTGTCTATCTGTTTGTTCCGGCTAATCTCTAGAACGCTGGACCGATTTTGATGGAACTTTCACTGGGAGGTAACTGACATAACAAGGAGTAACTTAGGCTACAATAATATTTTTTTGTAAAATTCAAATGCGTATAATGTCGCGGGCACAGCAAGTATGAAATGTATTATAAAAAAATGGTGTGATTGATTGGAGTAAAAAAATGCATTTTTATCATTAGTGTTATCATTAATAAATGATTAATGATAAATATACCAATAAGACTAATTTATTTATCAATGATTAATAATCGTTACTGAATGATTATCGCATAATTACGTTAATTTAAATAAGTAAGTAAGCTATGTAAGTTTAAATAAAAATGTTTTGTTTAATTATCGATTTTATTTGTATGAATCTAAGATTCAGTTGAACACTCTACAGCATCTTAATGACTCTACAGCTTATAATCTTTAAAGATAATAATTGCGCGAATATTTTTATCCTTGTATTTATAATTTGTTACAGATGTACGTAAACAATAATATTATATCTCATATTTTATTTTAAGGAAAACTGAACTCTATTATCATATTTCTTAATAACACAATTACCTTGAATCTATTTTCACCCGAGGTCGAACCGCCATAATGAATTCCATAGAATGATATGTAATTTCCATCGGCTACTCGAGATCCTATTATCACACCTTGCGTTATGTTCACCGTTGGCGCGTCTTGCGCGGACGCAGCCGCTATCGCACACAGGCACACGAATAACAACATAACTCACACATGCAAATGTTACCGAACGCACGTGCTATACGTTTACTGTTCCGCCAAGGACTGAATGCCGAATGGTGAGTACTTTATTCTGAGTGGCTTCGCTGTAGTCATGCACAGTTGCGATTAAAAAAAAATCGAATAAGTATCGATTCGTCATATGCTCGTGACTTTATTCTTTATATATTTTAATACAAATAGGTTAATATTGTTTGAATTATTGATATGCGTTCACCTTAATTGTACTTCAACGACAAGTACTCTCTGTTATTTATTACACTTCGATATATTTTATTTCTGTAAACTCTAAGCGAGTATAAATTCATTCAATTACTTAGAATTATTCGCATCGCAACCAAATACGATGTGTTGATAACGAATAGAACATTTGCTATCTTTTAGTACTGATATAGTATCAATTAGGACATCGTTATCATTGCTAAGCCGTTTTAGCCTTTATATCTCTTTTTATGTCTGTGTTATATCATGATATTTATTAATAATTCTGGTAAATAGACGTATAAATGGGTTATGATAAGCCGGTATGCCCATATAAATTGGCGCAGTAAGAAATATTCACGTATTGTCAATGCGCCCCAAAACATGGAGCTGAGATAGCATAGCAATTTGAAAGTTCTCTTATCAGACTATTATTATGACTACTATTATTATTAGAAACAAGAAAATCGTAGTAAACTTTTATTTCAATAAGAAACTAAGAAATATTTTACGAAATAAATTACGACGTTATTTTCGAAATTGGAAAAAAAATACATGACAATCTAAAAGTCGGTAGACATCCTGTTTGTCCATACAAATATATATATATATATATATATATATATATATATATATATATATATATATATATATATATATATTTGTATGGACTACCGACTTTTAGATTGTCATGTATTTTTTTTCCAATTTAGATTGTCATGTATTTTTTTTCCTTTTGTGTTATAAATATTTTGACCTTGACTTACGTTTGTTTAAACTAAGAGCAGATAGGATGTTTTATTTACGATACTAGTCATGCTATTAGTCAGAAGAGCTCAGCATTATCCTAATCGTTACCTATGGTGTTTATTGAGTGTGAAAGAGACAAAACATTCGTTTGATCTGACCGCTAAGATTACTAGTAGACGCAATTTGGACAATAGGTTTATTTTATTTATTTTTATTTTATGGTATAGGTTGGCAGACGAGCATATGGGCCACCTGACGGTAAGTGGTCACCATCACCCATAGACAGTGAAGCTGTAAGAAATATTAACTTTTTTCTTACTTCGTCAATGTGCCACCAACCTTGGGAACTAAGATGCTATGTCCTTTGTTGCCATAATGTATGCCTGTGTATATAATAATGTATTTTATTAAGTGGGGAATATTTTTTGGACTACCAACTAACTTCAAATGGGAGAAATGAGAGGGATATATACGAACCATACGTAGAGTTATACAGACTAATTACTTGTCCCGACTTTTATTCCAGCTAAGAAGAACAAAAGCAAAAACATTAAACATCAAATTAAAGGGATGTATTGATTGAGAACTTGAACATATATCTATAATATTCATTATTAATTTTTGAAAAATTGGCGTTTTGACTTTTGACGTCGACGAAATTGTTCTCGAAACTTGGAAAGTTAAATTAATTTGTATATAAGTAGTTAAGTGAAGTGTCGTGTTATAAATAAAGACATGTTTCTTGGTGTACCATCCTCTCATCAGTTATTCTACCGCCAAATAACAGTAGGTACTCACTCAGTATTGTTGTGTACCTAAAGGCACAAGGGACATAACATCTTAATTCCCAAGGTTCGTAGCGCATTAACGATGTAAGAAATAGTTAATATTTCTTACAGCTTCATTGTCTATAGGTTATGGTGTCCACTTACCTATGCTCGTCCGCCAACCTATTCCATAAAAAAAGCTAGGATTTTTTTTCTAACCGTACTGTTTATTTAGTCTGAAAGAGAGAGCATATATTATGTAATGTTATTATTCCAAGACAATACTTGTATTATCCATTATTCAATGAAATCGGAATACTTCGTTTATAATTTTTATATTAGACTGCACTATTATTACTGGCTGATCGTGTATTTATAATTAACATATTTCAACGATATAAGACTATATATTCGAAATTCAAATATACATCAAAGATAAAATTGTATACATTATTCAATAATGATAAGAACATGAGAACTGTGTATATATTTTTTAAAGTTTTCAAATTAGCAGCATGATGGTAACGACCGCCCAGAAATTAGTAATAATAATATAAGCCTTCCTTAATATTGCCAACGCACTCCTAATCTTAGTGTGTATGTTTTATGCCTATACTACTGGCTCACGAACACTTCAAACTAGATCTCAGCAATAAGTATTGCTGTTTAAACGAAGTACCTTCCCAGACCTGTACCTTTTACCTGTACCTTTTATCTTAGTTTTTGTGTTTGTTTGTATGTTTCTATTAATTAAAAAATATAGTAAATAGAAGAAAAATCCATGTGAGGGAATTTGAAGGAACGCTTATATCATTCTGCCCTGTGTTAGGGCAAAACTGATTGTTTGATATTCTTTATATTGAAATTCCTTGCAATGGAGTCCGTACTTTAATTCTAATGCAGTATAACTAGAAGTATATGTTGTGTAGACACCTGGTGGTCTTCGGTAGTTAAACGTAACGTAACGCGTTCTGGCAATTGGTGATTTACGTTACGAACTACTGTTGCGAATATTTTATGAGCGCTCTAACAAAATTAAGCGACATGGATGTTTCTTGTTATATACTCAGAAAACGTGATCGTTTCTCGAGTCTTTCATACATATCTGTATGTATATTTATTCAAAACGGTTGGTAATATAATTATGGTTATTTCACTTTACACTTACTTTCGAAGATAAATTAAGAAATTAGTGTTTCTCCGGAGTTGTAGAGACTTTCAGATCCTGCATTGTTTTTGTTGAAATATATTTCCACCTCGTAGCTTACCTAAAGTAGTGGTAGTACCAGGTCACATCAGAAGTTCGATGTTGATATAAATAGTATTCCTAAATAATTTTATCAAATAATTTGAGTAAGAAGTCGTGTAATACCTACCCACAATAACTAGAGAACTCATTTCTTGTTTGAAGAAACAGTGCACGTTAAGAAATTGATAAATTAATTACAGATTAATAACTTACAACCCGAAACATGTCGATAGAAAAATACACAATATCCACAGCGAATGATACTGTTTTAGGCTGTTAGTAGACTTTGATTATAATTAAGTTATTATTATTATCAAAACAATTATTTAAAACATATTATATTTGCAAATTGCAGAAAAAAAATTACACTGTACCAACTGTATGAATGTCTTATAGGTAAAAGTACCCAATGAATTCTAATGCTGTACTTAGGGTCAATGACTCACGTGTCTTCATGGAATCACTTCAGATATTTCGATAAAAAAATATTGACTTTCAAACGTTTACTTATCTTATCATATTCTATCTAACTCTAATGTACTTTATACGTTATTGTTGCAAAACATACCGCAAGCATTATTGTTCCTGGTATTGTACGACACAATTTAGATGTAGCATCGGCAAATTTAATAAAATCGATTACTGCCGATTTGTAATGTGATTGTAAATCAATAAAAATAGCTCCCTATCGCGCCATTCGACGCTATTCGACGCTCGCGTCAGTTCAACCCGAGAAAGCGAGTGCATGTATGTAAATCGACTATATATTATAATAAGAAGTATATTATAATATATTGTCAAATTGACGAATATATTAGGTCATATAATATTACAAGTTATTACGTTTGTGTAAAGATCATATTCACATAGGAAGTAAATATCGGTTTTAAAGTACTCTTTGAGAAATGGTACGATGAAAAAAAAGGATAATGGCGAAGAAAGATTAAGAGTTATTCGCGAAGGTGCTGCGATAATCCGTGAAAAAAAAAAACGAAAAACGTGTGGCAAAAATGACCACGTGTTATTATATTTTTTTGTAATTATTACGAATTTGTAGGTCGGAACACACTCCGTCACGGTAGCATGCGTAAGCGATCCCGTGGCGTCCGCCGAAAGACGGAGAGGGTACCGCTGGTGTTTTAGTGGGTAATCCCGGTGTGCTTGGGCGCACTCGGCGTTCAGGGCTCCGGGGAGTCCCACACCCCCCCCCCACTTTCCATCACGTGGGGGAAGCGCGTAAAGCGTTTTTCCAGCGGCAAAAAAAGATCGGAACACACTCTATAAGTTTTATTAAAGTAATTTTTGGATTACCACGAGAAAAAAGGAAATAGCGAAAAACTATTCTCTACTACTCTCCCAAAATTCGTGTTTTTTTAATCGAAATCTCGATAACGATGATCGATACATGAAAATGTATAGTACCTTAATTGTAGGTCGTACAAAAAGCAAAAAAAAATATTCCATAAAAATTTTCGTATCTCGATAGGGAACCGAGTTATGATAAAAAGTGATACTAAGCGGTACGCTTCCCGCGCGGCGCGTTGTGAAATGACGTCACAGCACTCGCGCGGCTGTTAGCGGGATTCGATATTTTTCGCAACTTTGATTGCCTATAAAATCAAAACTACTAGGTATTTTTGAATAAAACAAAAACTAGTGTATTTGTATACGTACAGGCTTTACTGAGAAAACATTTCAAGTGATTTGGCATACCTAGTAACATTCTCCATTGCTACACGTATGATATATCGTAAGTGTGTAGTAAGTAATAAGTTAAATTTTCGTTCTAAACTAAAGCTTAAAACAATATTATTCGTTTACACCTAACTGTTTATCAGTATAATAAAGCATTGTTTCCACGTCGCAGTTGATGATTTTTTCTATAGTAAGACATTAATTGTTTTTAAAGCACACTTGCTATTTTAAGATCAATTAAAAAAGAAATATGCAATTAAACGTCAACAACAACAAAAGCTAGTTGGAGCACGTGCAGCATTATAGTGAAGCAACTAAAGCGAATACATAATCTGAAGCGAAGTCGCGGTTTGTAGTATGTAAACTGTATTAATACCTACAGACTGAGTGCCAGTCAACAAACTTGCGGTATAGTAGCAAGATCCATATTACTGCCAGGTATACAGCTTCACCCTTTCATATTGGTGAAATGAAGGTGGTGCCATCCAGGGTTCCTTTGAGCGTGAAATGGAGTCGAAAGGCGTCAAAATTGACTTTCAAAACGTGATCGCAGCAAGTCTGCCCTTTTGATACCTTAAAATATATAGAAAAATTCAATGGCAGACACTTACTCCGGTTCCAACTACATTTTTTATAATTTCAAAGCTACTTAAATTTGATAAAAATTAATAAGTAGCAAATATATATACTTGTTATTCACTGGCTATTGGACTATTAAAGTGACAACGCTTTAAAGTATTCACAGAAATAAGCGCCGATTCGTATTACCAGGAAACAGTATCGCTTTTTAATCTGTATTCGCTTTTGTTTAAAGATCACCTTTGTTTTATAATCTGTGATGCGTGTATAAAAATACAGAAAAGGCTCCATAATTGACCCTTGTGGAACACCCTTAGTCGAATCTCATTGATATAATTGTGAATCCATGAATCCAATAATTTTCTCTTTACCATAATAATTATGTTTGAATGGAGCATTTTATATTCTACACAATAAAAGGCTTAAGATTTATACTAAAATTAACGAATGAAATTTTCGATTTTGCTAATCAATCTAAAAATTGTATATATGTAAAAATCTGTTATCAGGTACAAAGGTACCAGCGTGAAACAAGGACGGGTAGCTAGTTAAAATAATACTGAGATAATAGGATAATTAATATTTTACTCAATAGATTGCATATTCGATGATATTCGATTCGATAGTTTATTTTCTTTTACAATAGAATAAAAATCAATAAGGATTCATAAATAAACAAACGGCTAATCCATTTACAAAAGTTCCGTTGCATACCAACATACAAAAGAAACAAATAATACATCGTAAAAATACCACATAATCATCGAATTTATTTATTTAATTATTTGTCTTTTACTGTAATAACTTAATTACAATTTGTGTGAACAAAACAAGTATTCCGAAACAAAACACATTTTCTGCAGAAGACCGTGGTGGTGGACGGTAGTAGTCATTGAGAATATTTTTCCAGAAGTCAATGTGTTCTCTGTTACGATTTGTAACAAGTGATTCACTGAAGACATATGCATCCGGAGCAACAGGTCCACCGGTCCAGTGTATCATCCACGTCAAATCTTTATCGATGGGAGTCCATGTAACTGAGTTCGGCGGTTGAACTGACCTTAAAACCGTAATATTAGATGTAAACAACTTATATTCAATGTGAACGACAATAAATATTGCTGTCGCATTCATGTTTAAGGCAGGATGACTATGATACTATCGAATGACCCATGTGTCTCAAAAATAACATTTTTTACAATTTTTGTCGATCTGTCTGTCTGTTAGTTCCAACTAATCTCTGGTACGGCTGGACTGATTTTGACGGGACCTTCACCGGCATATAACTGATATAATATGGAGTAACTTAGGCTACAATATTTATTTATTTTTGTTATATTCACAAAAGTATAAGGTCGAGGGCACAGCTAGTTATAATCATCACATACCACGGGTTACATCAACATAATATGACATATGTATATTTAATTATAACCATTATTTTTATTGCTTTTAGTGTTTTAATGTTAGAAGTGACCAAAGGCAACACAGGAAAACTACAAAAATATATTTTATTATTTGACAAATCAACTTACCCGGTTTGTGCAAGATACACTATTCTTTTTAAAAGCGCAGCTTTAGCATCCAAATCTTGTTTTCTCAAATCGTAATCAAAAAGATAATTCAGAATACCGCCGTGTCTTACACCAGTCAAGGGTATTTGGGGATACGCCCAGTCCGAGTTGTTTGTACCCCTGTAGGCAAATTCAAATAATCTCACTTCCGATTTAGCAGTAAGGGCTCTTTCTATTGCACCTAACGTTACTGGTACCAGTACTAAAACATCTCCTTGGTATTTAAGAAAATTGTCGACTGTCGACATATCAATACGATCTTGTCCAAAATAAAATTTACGAATGAGCTGACTGGCGTTTAATCTATCTTCTCTAGACTCAAATGCAAGGTCTGCCGTTAAAAAGTCCTCAAAGTTTCTATTCATCTTTCCAAGCCAGTTATTATGAACTGCTTCTTCGGCACGCAAAGTACCTTCCCTGTCTACGAAACCAGCCACATAAGGTATATCTGTATAGTTACCAGATCTCAATATATCAATCGGAGCATCAGCAAGAAATGTTCCCATTGGATTCAAATTAGCGTTTTCAATACAGGGAGCAAATAAAGGTGTATTGTTATAAAATTCAAATTCGTTAAGTACTGTAGAAAAGTCAATTAAACTGATTGTAGATAGAAATTTCGCTAATTCGGTGGGTGTTTTGCCGCTATATTTCCATTTGGCTCCAACTTTTTCGGCATAACCTACAGGGTCATACGCCATTGCCCATGGAGCCAATGCTGAACCACTGAGCACCATGGCATTATGTACTAATCCCCGAGATAACGGCGACAAAGTAATCAGATCTACCATAGCTGCTCCAGATCCATGACCAAGCAATGTCACTCTGGTGGGATCCCCTCCAAAAGCACGTATGTTAGATTGAATCCATTTTAATGAATGTATGACGTCTTTCAAACCAGCATTACCAGGTGCTTCCGGAACACGGAGACATAGAAAACCAAAGATGGATAGCCGATATTTAATAGTTACAAACACAAGATCATTAGTTACGAATTCCTTAAATGAATACAACGTCTTGCTTGTCGCTTGATATTCTTCGCCTTCAAGCCAAACTATTACTGGTTTTGGTGTCGCCAGGTTCTTTGTGTGAACATCGAGCACAAGGCAGTCTTCTATACCGATGATACCTTGAGGAGACGGTTGAGCACATATTATGTCACTGTTCACAGCATGATATTCATCAACGTATGCAAGAGGATCAGTCGGTCCCTGAAAATATGCAAGCAATACTATTTAAGAAATGTTATTTATTAATTTTGTTAGTTGATTTAAATTGATTGAACTATTTAAATTTTCGTTACTGCTGAGACGTTTAGACCATGTGTACTGAAATAGTGATGAGGAAGTTATCTAGCCAATGCTTCGCATAAATAATGTTGATTTGAAATTTGGTATAATATAATATTAGAATAAATATCAGCTGTTTTATTAATAGCAATTGGCAACTGTAGCTAATATTTCTGGTGGTATGACAGCGATTTATTGACACTTTGATGATTTTTTTTTGGAACGAAGTTCTATTAAGCGAACAGTAGAGTGGACAGACAGAAATCGTCATGTGAGATAAAGCTAGAAGTATTTCAAATTATATAATTTATAATGACATGGTTACCTTAAATCTTTTGTCCCCTGAAGTTGTACCACCATAATGAATTCCATAGAAAGATAAGTAATCCCCATCAGTAGCACGGGTTCCTATTACCACACCTTGTCTTAGCTTCACTTTTAGCTCGTCTTCCCCAGACGCAATCGCTAATAGCGAAAACCACAACAACAAAAACATCACCTTGTGCGAACGTAACTGAACGTACGCCTACCACGTTTCCCTTCAGTGAAGAACTGAATACCAAGTGACAAAGTACGTTGTAATTATACCCACAGTTGATAAAAATGTCGAAATAAATAACGATTCCTGTGGTCATTATCAGATCGATGCGTCATTGGTTATTTTTGACAATATCTGCATAAAATCTATAATCATGTATCAATTCATTAGAATTGATAAAATATTCGTTATCATAAAAATCCAAACACACCGTCCGATATATGTTATGTCCAAAAATTAGCTTATCAGACAATTAGACGTAATAGCTGATACTTTTTGATACAACAGGGGCAGCCCTAACCGAATATTAATAAATATTGGGTGTCAAGGATTTTTGCAAGCCGAAGTGAGCGTAATCACTTATAATGACTCACTCACCTTTTCTGCTGACTGACACAACAATGTAAAGTATTGTTGTTTTGAGGTAGAAAAGCTGTAATTTTACTTTCAGTCAAGATATATTTGTTCTCGTAGTGACCTGGTTTAGTGAGTCACTGTGTGGTCGTGTTTCATTGAGGTGTATTTTTGTTTCCACTTATAATTTAATATTCACGTAGCCTAAGTTTCATAACGTGTTGATGAGTAATAAATTTGAATTAATTACTTGTTTATCATATGATCGCATCGAATATAAATAATCCATTTTTTCGCTTTTCATCAATAATTCAAACGGACACAAAACTTCATGTTATTTAAATTACGACAAAGTTCGCCAATACTGAATAGGGATTAGGGCACTACTATTTTCATCTTATTTAACTACATTTTCAGCATCTGTACATTTTCAACTTCAAAGTTAAAGAACTTGCAAACAACCCTTGTTCACTATAACTCCTGTAAACTAAGGGATAAATAACAAATGAAATTACGTAACGAGTTGTGAAGTAACAAACAAAATTAAGCGATGTGTTTAAGAAAGAACAATGCGTTTTTCTTATATTTAAATATCGTTTTCGTTCTTTGTGTCTTACAATACATACTTTTAGCACCCAGAAGCGAAGTAACACACAAAAAAAGAACTGACACATCCTCACTTCAGTTTTATTATTATAATATGAAATCAGTACTACAACCAGTAATTCACGAATGAATGTTGCCTATGACAAAACGAAATGGTTCGCGCATAATGCAAATGCGAAGAAGTAAAACCCCTATCAGCGCTAGACAACGTCGTTTTATATGTTTTCTTGGTATAGAATTATACGGCATGACTAAAAATCTAATAATACATAGTACAATAATAGGTTTTAGTCTCCAAGGACCTGTCTTTGGAGAACCTAAGTTGTTTTTTTCTAGTTTTGTTTTCTGAGTTGGCTAACTTAGAAAAAAATGTGATTATTCATCGCCGATGAAGTAAATCATTGTGAGAAATCTCATCATGAGTCAAATCATTCACATCTTCTTAACGTTCACCCAGTGAAAATGCTTTTCCAGAATGTGACTGATTCTTCTCCAGAGGTTAGAAGATCATGGCTCTGAATTGGGATTTTACTGATTGTTAATTTACTACCTCAACAAAAGTCGATAGTATATTCATTATATGTGTGTCGCGTATCATCTGTATGAATTGATAAATGTTCATTGAATTGCACTATGATTTGAAGTTTGTACTCAGGTTATATGACACAAATGCCATAATGGAACCACTTCAGATATTTAGATAAAAAACTATTGACGTCTAAATGTTCACTTATCTTATCATACTCCACATCTTACTCTAATATACTTCATATGTTATTGTTGCATATATACCACAAGAATTATTGTTCCTGATATTCGCTAATTTATTATTATCGGCAGTTTTCCGATTGTCAACTAATTGATGTTCGATATAAAAAAAATCAATGAAACCTGGTAACGTAATATTTTTAAGAATTGCTATGTAACTACAGTTTCATTCCCTCTTGACATCCATTACTGATTGACTCGGTGTAACATACGCTTGGTAGTAGAGCCATGTGGTAGGTCATTCAGATACCAAATCTAACTGGGTGGTCCTATTCATCGTATATTCTACCACATACTTTATATGGCTGACAAAACATCAGAGTTCCCAAGGTTGGTTGCAAATTGGTGATTTAAATAATTGTTAAAAGTTCTAATGGCACCAATGTCTATGGCAGTCACAAAAGACCACAAACAAATTACTTATATAAATAATATTACCAATCCCTCTATTAATTAGCGGAGCTTGTGGTTAGATGGTTAAGATGTACTCGATATAAACCGATGGTTGCAGGCTCAAACTCAGGCAAGCAGGACTGAGTATCCTGCAATTTTCTACAATTATAAATCAAAATGTCTAACAGTTCTCTCCTAACGTTGAGCTTTTCATATACATATAATATTGAGTGTGAGTTTTGTTAATGACGATGAAATAACACTTCATGAGTAAAGTTGTCGTCCAAAATTGAGGTTTAAAACAAAATGATTTGTGTACAGCTTAATGTTAATCGGTGATAATGCATTGTTTTCATGTCATAGTAGATTAGTTCTTCTTGGAAGAGAGCTAAATGATAATTCGCATGATATGACGTCGTTTAAAAAAGGTGTCATTTTAAGATTTTATCATAAATAAAATACGACTTAAAAGTTTTATCATTTACGTTAGATGAGTCTCAGATTATAAATAACAAAAACCAGGTAGAGCACGGGAAGCATTATATTATATAAAGCAACTAAAGCGAAGACATATCTAAGGCAAATATAGGCTCTAGGGTTGGACATCTAGACAACAGATTTGAGGTCACTTTGTTCACGTTGTCCCTTGAGATTGAACCACCGTAGTGTATACCATAGAACGATAAGTAATTCCCATCTGTTCACCTTTGGCGCTTCTTGCCCAAACGCTGCCGCTAATAGCGAAAACCATAATATTAAACATCACTTTTAGCAAATATAACTGAAGTACTTCGTACCTCGTGTCCCTTCTGTGAAGAAGTGAATACTGATTGACAAAGTTCTTTGTAATCTTATATCCATATTATACCCAATGACAATTAAAAAATGTCAGAAATAATAACGATTCCTATGGTAACTATAAGATCAATGCGTCACCGGTTATTTTTAACAAGATCTTCATAAAATTTATGATCATGCTTCAATCCATTAGAATTTATAAAAAATTCGATATCTATTATATTATAATTACTGCCCAAAGACAAAGTTTTATGTATATAGAATTAATGTAAACGGTGATGACTACTGACCATCAGATGGCCAATTTGCTCGTCCTCCTATTTATATTATATTTAAAAAAAATGACAATGTTCTGCCAATGTTCTGTCAACAATGGAATCAGATGCTACGTTCCTTCTGTAATTACACTGACTCACTTTTTGAACGGTATACAACAATGTGAAGTATTGTTGTTTGGCGGTAGAGAAGCTATAATTTTACTTTCAGTCAAGGTACATTTGTTCTCGCAGTGACCTGGTTTAGTGGGTCATTGTGTGGTCGTGTTTCATTCAGGTGTTTTTGTTTCCACTTATAATTTAATATTCACGTGGGCGATGTTTCATAACAACATGTTGATGAGTAATAAATTTGAATTAATTACTTATTTATAATTAAACGTATATGTTGTTCCGCTTTTCATTAATTATACAACTGAACCCAAAACTTCATGGAAATTACGACAATCGACGCCAAAACTGTATGAGACCCTTATTATTGTCGTCCCATTGAAATAAATTCGCTTTTTAACTGTTTTTGTTTTACATTTTCCAGTAGCCTACATTTGTGCATTTTCAACTTCAAAATAAAAGAACTTACTTCCAACCCTTGTTCACTACAACTAATGTAAAGTAAAGTATTGTCATTGGAGATCCAAATTTCATCAAATCTAGTAGCATAACTGTAAAAGCATTACAAACGGATAGGGTTACTTCTTCATTTTTAATTTCAAAGAAACAGATAAATGTGACAATCCGTTTAAAGTGAACAGATAAGATATTTAAAAAGAGATTGTCCTTAGAGTGACTCAGTCAACCTCTGTATACATATTATCTAAGGCATCTATCTATCTATCCTTGATGCGTAGAATCTGTGTTACCAAACGCTGTAAGAATAAGGAGAGTTGATTCAGCTGATTAATTTTATGGTTTCTAATAAGACAATGAACTCTCCTCAATTATATATTTATCATAATAATTATTATCAATTTTTAAAGGTCGTCAAATCATACAACTGCCCCGTTAATTGTACTTTGAGCTACAAGCAACAATATGTGACTTGATATGTAAATAATTTTATTTACATTTTAAATTTCAAATTTAAAGCATGGTTAATATCACTTTTGCAGGCTTTGTTAAATAGTCCTTCTGGTCGTAATTGGGATTATATATCAGAATACCACTACTTCCACCAGTAACATGTATTTGAGGTTTCGCCCGAACCGAGTAATTTATGCCTCTGAATGCAAGCAGCCGTAAAATAGCGTCAGTCACTATAAACAGTAGTTACAATCGTACTATAACTTTTCGTACAAAATCGGACAGTTCCTCTAAATTTAGTGTCAGGTAGAAGACAAATTCCAACTAGTTTAAAAAAAAATCACTCTGTATTAATTTTCTTAATCAAAAAATCGCATGTAAACACATCAGTACTTTTAATTTACCATTCTATTTTAAAGTGCTTCTGGATTGTAGATACTAAAACGTTATTTAATTCTTTATTACTCAATATATCAATGGATTCTGTGTATATCATCAAAAATGTTTTTTTATTTCTAACATTTATGAGGATGAACAAATAGGTCACTTGATAAATAAGCGTCCACCATAGTGTAGACATTGAGACTGCTAGTAATATTAGCCATTCCTCCAATTGCCAACACGTCACCATCCTTTTCATATAATTGTTTTTCAAATATATTTGATATATTTGATGATAACTTCAAATACTATAACACGATCAATAGAGATTCATCAAATACAGTTATTAATTATTTCTGTAATTAAATTAATTTTGTTTGAGCGGTAACATGTTAAAATACTTTATTATGAATACTCAAATTTATTATATCTAAATAATGTGATTACAGATAATTCGGTTTGTTTTGACGATATCAATAATTTGACGTGTTTTACAATTAATCTATTGATTTTAGTATCAGTAGACAGATATTCGAAATTAAAAACGTAGGATGACTACGATGAAATTTCTTTCTTAGATAAGGTCTTCTGTATTTTAATTATCTGAAATATAAAACAAGAGTTGTGTCGTACGTACATGGATAATACGCAAAAACCTGTTTCCGATGGATTTTCGTTTTCAGTTTGTTGGTGAGGCATGTTAAAATATTACTTACATTGGGTATAACTATAACTCAATATTAATATACTGACTGGTTGATTATTGTTCTTATCTAAGGTGTTATCTTGTATAAGAACTAATAAGTCATGATTAAGGATTCATAATTAATTCTTTCTATTGTACTGTCATAGTCATGGAGTAATTTAGAGAGTAAATGGAGATAATTGTCCTAAATTTCTTGGTAAAATTTGTATAAAAACTATTCAGGATTCGAATTTTTATAAAACCCATTAGAACATAATACTCAACCCATATAATATATAATACAAGTGACTAAAAATATACGTTCATTTAAAAACTATATGTATTCATAAACAAATTTACTAAATATTTTTAATTATTGGGAAATATTTGTAGGTAACAAATACCAGAAACGTAACGTAACCCAAACGTCTGAAAAACCAGCGTGAACGGCTGGAACTGCAGTAATATTTTTCTCAACTTTCCTATCATAAAATATACCATTATATAGGCATGTGGGATGAGAATTCATAGATTTCTATTATCTTCCATACAATAAATGAGCACTTAATGCTCTAGTATTCGCTTGGCGCACACCCAAAACACTGCAATTGAAGCTCTCACGAATTCCCATTTGGTCGAAAATACTTTTTTCTTTTCATATAACTCTTTGTAGTGAAGTGCTGAATGAATATGTGACAAAATCGTTCTGCATTATTCGTCTTAAATTTGACTAAATTATAAACCAGTTTTTAATACTCAACGACAAAGCAGAAATTTGTCCAATATTTTGGAATTATCCTCAATTGTGTTACCCATCTCGTCGTTTTAATATGTCAGTAAACTATCAGATGTACAGCATGATGTTTTAAATTCAAAATTCGAGATCAAAACAAGTTATAGCTTTTTGGGACAAGATTTGTTCATTTACAGGTCAAAGTTTCAATGCTGTATTTGTGTTTCTTGTCTGTGTGTTGTCTATATGATAAAAATTCCTTGAAAAGTTACGTGGGCGCATATACTCCAGTTATTTTATGGTAATCTATGCATGAACGAATCCAATTCTGTTGAATTTGCTGATTGGTCATGAACGGGTGTCCACTTTCAAAGCCTAGCACGTAGCAATCGACTGCTTCAAACTCCAGGACATAGAAATGAAAAGGAACTTTTACGTTTTGCTTGTTCATTTCGAAACTGGGCGAATACTCTGTCATTACGTCTACGAAAATACTACATTTAGTTGAATAGATTGTTTTTGGAATAGTGTCGTGTTACTTAATAAATAAAATTTTAACAAAAAGAAAAACCGACTTCAAACAAAACACTATTTTAAAAGAAATGAATATGCACGAAAAAGTAATAAAAATAATTGCGTATTCAACATATTTTTTAGAGTCTTCCTAAGTTAAATGAAATGAAAAATATTAGACTACTTAAAAGTCGATTAACGATTATATCATGTAGTTATAGTTATTGGTATATTTGGAGCCGGTGTCAGCCACGGTGCCCTTGCCCCAACAATCAAAAGAAAGAAGCGATACGAGCCCCTTGATTGATCCAGTATATTATTGTGTAAAAGGTAATTTGTAAAAAACATATTTGTTAAAGTGTTCTCGTATTGTTTTTTGATAGATATACTGTAGGGTTTTATTGGCTGACACCGACTCCAAATATAACAATAATTATAACTACATGATATAATCGTTAATCGACTTTTAAGTAGTCTAATATTTTTCATTTAATTTAACTTAGGAAGACTCTAAAAAATATGTTGAATACGCAATTATTTTTATTACTTTTTCGTGCATATTCATTTCTTTTAAAATAGTGTTTTGTTTGAAGTCGGTTTTTCTTTTTGTTAAAATTTTATTTATTTTTTGATTTTAAGTGAAGCTGATGTTGACTAACTAATTTTTTTTAATATGGATAGATTAAGCGTTCCGTTTATATGAGTCAGAAACTACTTCGAGGACAATTTCAAAGGAAACTTGCGAATAAAGCAAAAATAGACTTTCGAAAATGCGGATTTAATACGTCACGCGGCGTGAACTACAAGGATCCCTCGAAAGAGCTGTAATCGAACTCAGCAAAAAAACTTTGAAAAAGACCAACTATATTTCGGACATCATATGACATCACATACACAAAATTTGATTAAAGATAGTAAGAAATTCTGCCCCATATCGCACCCTAACTGCGAGCCGTATAGGAGTTCCATCACTACATAGTATAAAACAAAGTCGCTTTCTCTGTCCCTATATCTTAAAATCTACGCAACGGATTTTGATACGGTTTTTTTTAAAAGATAGTGTGATTCAAGGGGAAGGTTTGTGTATATAATACATGAACAATATAGTAAAGAAACACTGATAATTTTAGAAGTTTGCGATGTGATGTCGTAAATACACAAATTCTGTAGTATATTTAGTATCAGTATTGCACCCGTGCGAAGCCGGGGTGGGTAGCTAGTTGATAATAATATTCGACTATGATAATTACATAAATATAACCACATTACGGAAGGTGACTCAAATATCCAAATAACCTATAAATAAAAGATTCGACTGAGTATCGCTAACGTGCTCCTCAGAATTGTTCCGTTCCCTTCCGTTCCGTTACTTTGTCATGGATCCTGTGCTCAGAACCTTACCAAACTTTCACCAAATTACCCTTGAAGTATATATTTTATAATAAAAAAAGAATTATCAAAATTGGTTAACGTGATTTTCAGTTATTCACCTATTTGTCGCGCATATACATAATGCAAATTTAAGACTTATGTCGTTTTCATATGGATAGCATCATCCAAAAAAAATTTAAAAAAAATGGGACCCCACGGGAAGCACTACCTTTCAAACAAAAAAAAAATTATCAAAATCGGTCCACCCAGTGAAAAGTTATGAGGTAACAAACATAAAAAAAAAAAAAAAAAAAAAAAAAAAAATACAGACGAATTGATAACCTCCTCCTTTTGGAAGTCGGTTGAAAAAAGAGCCAAGATGGTCTAGTGGTAAGAACACGTGGATCTTAACCGATGATTAAGTTCAAACCCAGGCAAGCACCACGGAATGTGCTTAATTTGTGTTTATAATTTATCTTGTGCTCAGCGGTAAAGGAAAACATACACAAATAATACTACAAATACAAATACTAATAATAATACATAACAAACAGCGTGAGAAAACTGAATGTGTCTAATTTCATAGAAATTCTGGCACATGTGTATTCCATCAACCCGCATTGGAACAGCGTGGTGGAATATGTTTCAAACCTTCTCCTCAAAGGGAGAGGAGGCCTTAGCTATTCTTGTTTGTGGTTCATAAAAAAGTCTTATCATTTATAAGTTGTAGACATTTTTCAAAAGGAGAAAACGGTGAGAATTTGTGAGGTCATTAAAAATAATCGGGCTATTGGTTTTCTTGACCCAGATCTGGAACAATAAATCAAGATTAAGAGACCCTCTACCCAATTCGAGTTTAGTCCGGTTGGTCCCTAGGGAAGAAAGAACTTTTGGAATAATATATAACATTAGTCGAGCTATAGTCCAGTATCACATATTCACACCTGTAGAGCTATTCTGTAAGGACATGTTCGAAAAATGTCAGAATGTGGTACAATCTTTAAATAACGTCAGGTTTTCAACATGAACTACAAATCCGTAGAGGATACCACTGCTTTAAAGTCTATATGCGCCAGTGAAAATTTCAAAGTTCGATTTTTTTGGTTCTATTAAAGATATTGTAAGTAATCAAACTATAAGGAAGTAAGTGTATGTAATCAAAAACATGGAGGGCTGATTATAACGTTACTATTACTGTCGGTGGTAGTAAATAGGTTATTAAAGGAACGATGGTCCTGATATTTAAATTTTTCGCTAAAATGTCAAAAATTACTTATCAATGATAAAGTAATAATAATGATTGGGTTTATTGTAATATCTCCTTTTTATCTTTTCGTTAACTTTCATTCACAATTTAAACTTTAAAAATAAACAATGTCAAAAAAAAAAGTGTGGAGCTATATATTTTAAGATTTGACACATTGGCGGTCAAGCGTTTTATTTTTTTTGGCTTTTATTTGTGCCTAGAGAGAACAGATTATTTCGCCAATGTCACGTGCGAAAGGTTAAGCGTTACTTCATCGCGTATTATTGTCTTATATTTTTATCATAACCAAAAGTAATATAACTTCAAAAATATAGAACTCATTTAGTGATAGGGAAATGTTATTACGAGCTGTTATCTATATTAATATTATTAATATGAAATTAATTCTGTCTCGCTCTTTCACCACCAAACCACTGGATTCAATTTAATAAAATTTGGTATACAGTAAACTTCAAGAATATAGATACAGTAAATAAACGGTAGTTCATGCTTAACTTAAGTCGACCCACTCCAAGGACGCGAGCAAAGATGCGGGTGACAAATAGTATTCCATTAATTATTATTTGTACAACCATCAACAATGCGATGTCTCATCCACCATGCGTCATGTGACAGCAAATAATTTTCAGACTTGCTCTTCCCTTATAGCGATCTCAATTTAAAATATGTGGTGAACGTGAAAGTGCTAAAATCTGATAAATTAACCCTTACCTGTTAAACAGAAGGCTGTGTCAAGGACGATCATTATCCAGGGTGAAGGTCGACGTTGCTGAGCAGGAAGTTGGTAACTAGTTGCAGTAAATTAAGGCGCAAATTCTGAAAGCTATATGGCGTTATTAGGGTTGTCGATCTCTGAAAAATCTCATATACTTTAAAGTTTATAATAAATCGGAAAGTTCGAACCAAATCCTGAAAAACCTCATGAAATAATATTGCCATTGTAAAATTTTCTTGATTTATTAAAAAAAATTAATAACCCAAAATTCATATATTTGTCGTAGAACGACAACCGTTGCGGAAAACGTGTTCTAGAGCGGAGACCGCGTCTCGGCAAACGTAGTTTAGGACGTTCTGAGGCACAGCAGTGGACAAAAAAGGGCTGATGATGATGATGAACCCTACATTCATTCGAACAAATGTAAACACTGATTGGGAAGTCGTTGAACCCTAAAATACGGGTCACCTGGTTTAAATATATGGGACTTTGATTTGTAATTATTTTAGAACCATTATAGGTATTTTAGAAACCATATTAGGACTAACAGGCGAACCGAATTAAAGTTGTGAACAAATAAACTTGGTTACCAAATCTTATTACGGGTAACGCGTCTCGTACTAGAAAATATAAGTTATTGGGTCTTTTAAAATGTGCAGCCCTAAATGTAGGTAGTTTTAAGTATATTTAATTGCAGCTGGTATGGGGTTGTTAAATATATTACATCGTAATCTGTTTATTACGGCTTCATGTGAAATACTTATATACTGCTCCGAGAGACTGGAACAAAATGCTTTATACATTATGATTATAAAAAAAATGTATATTGAAGCAGATATTTTAATAAGTTGTTTTGAAGTAACTAAACAAACCAAATAATGAAAACATACAATCGTTTTTGGCAAACGGTTTGAATCTCCTACACTGTCAGTTGATTTAATCTGCTATACCTTAAAAAAAAAGATTGGGATAGGCTCTTTGTGATTTAATAAAATACATATAATAGCAATAATAATAAAAGCCAAATATTGGACAACATCACAAACGTTACTCTGGTCCCAATGTAAATAGCTAAAGCCCTTGTGTTATGGAAGAAAACAACGGTACCACAAACACCCAGACCCAATATAACATAAAAAATTAATGAATTTTTTCTACATCGACTCGGCCGAGAATCGAACACGGGATCTTGGAGTGGTGTACCTATGAAAACTAGTGTACACACTAGTGTACACACACTACTCGACCACAGAGGTCGTCTTTGATAAAATAGCAATCAGGCAGAATACAATTAGACATTTCCGTAAGATCTGTATTTATTTCAACCTGTATTGTTTGAACGTTTCAAATACATTAAATCTATAAATATAAAACAAATAGTACAAAAATGTATTTAAATTCCATTTCCGTGTAACGTAGTGCAAATGTCATTAAAATTTGATATATGTGTAATTACAGCTAGACGTTTTCAACGCAACATCCAAACGAGTTGCTGCTAATTGCGTCCTCATAAAACAATATGAGCGTGAAACTCGAAAGATGAGTTGGAGTTTAGTTAGTTGAGTACCTCGAGCACAATGCGCTACACCTACAGGATAACCTTTTGAAATTCTAAAAGCAAATATTCACAGAATTTGAAGAAAGTTGAGTAAATACTTAACAGTCTATATAGACCATCGAAGGGTCACTGAGGATAGCTCAGACTCAGTGGTTGCCCGCAGCTTCACTCGCCTTTTAGGGCGTTGGTTGTCATGTTGACACTTGGTGGTAGGGCTTTGTGCAAGCCCGTCTGGGTAGGTACCACCCACTCATCAGTTATTCTACCGCCAAATAACAGTACTCAGTATTGTTGTGTTTCGGTCTGAAGGGTGACTGAGCCAGTAACTACAGGCACAAGGTACATAACATCTTAGTTCCAAAGGTTGGTGGCACATTGACGATGTAAGGAATAGTTAATATTTCGTACAGCGTCATTGTCTATGGGCGATGGTGACCGCTTACCATCAGGTGGCCCATATGCTCGTCCGCAAACCTATACCATAAAAACAAATGTGTTAGAGAAATAAGTACCCTATGTCCTTCCTTGAATTTACAATTTGCTCCATACAAATGGTTTGGTATTGAAAAAGTGACATAGTTACTTTGACATTTATAAAATTAATATAGATAATGACTCTAGAATTGACTTGAATGAACTATGAAAAAATAACGTAAGTTAAATTTAACTTTTACAATAATTAGCAATTAAATTAGAGGAAATAATCGGATTGAAGATTCCGATTTTGGTGCCGATTTGGCGACTAAGCTAGCCAGTTAGCGGGGATGGATGATTTTGTCCTCATTGGTTGTTGCCCATTAGCTGCCCATCACGTTATCCACAAAGAATAAAAAGTAGGAATTGTATAATATTTCTAACAACGCCTTAATAGACAAAAGTTTTTGTAAGAACTTACTTCAATTATGTTTAAGTAACATATAGCTGAAATGACAGCAAAATCTTACCCATTGCTGTTATCATATATTGTATATTGTATAAAATTGTATTTTCATAGCAGTGATTACTAAATAAATAAATAAATAAATATGAGACAACATCACATACATTACTCTGATCGTAATGTAAGTAGCTGAAGCATTGTGTTATGGAAATCAGAAGTAACGACGGTACCACTAACACCCAGACCCCAGACAACATAGAAAAATAATGGTAATCTACATAGACTCGGCCGGGAATCGAACCCGGGACCTGAGAGTGGCGCACCCATTAAAACCGGTGTACACACCACTCGACCATGGAGGTCGTCATATATTAATATATTCTACTGTTTATTGTTTCTATAAATATTAGTTGAAAGATTTAAAGGAGACATCTCCTCCACACTCTTCAGGGGATCTCGAAATCGCATCTACACCTACAATAATTTTAGTTCCACAAAAACCTTTATTATGACGTCATAAAAGTATATCATGAAGATAAATGGCTATTATTTCCACGACCGGCCAAAAAAGCAGTATATAGTTTCAGGATTCATGAGAGTTATTTAGTCCACCATAACTTATAAATGTTTGAGGAACTTTGGCTGAATACAGCCAAAGCTATATATTACACTATAGTGTGTAATTAAAGTTCATCATAAGTGGAATAGGCTATATATTATTTTAATTTTTTCAATATGGTGTAAATTTTTTTACATACCAAAATCTGCTGGTAGTTTTCTATCATAATGAAGTCATACTGACTGGTTTTGGCTATGACTGCTAATCTCAAGGGAAGCCAGTCAATGGAGCGATATTTATTTAATGATTTTCGAAACGACATCGGCATATTCACAAATCATTAAGTTAGAGCAGGTAATACATTCCTGTACCACTATAGGCGTATACATTATACATTTAAAAAAAAACAAAACTCTATGCTACTAACATATAAATATAAATAAATATAAATATATGAGACAACATCACATACATTACTCTGATCCCAATGTAAGTAGCTGAAGCACTTGTGTTATGGAAATCAGAAGTAACGACGGTACCACAAACATCCAGACCCAAGACAACATAGAAAACTAATGGTAATCTACATCTGGTTTTCATGGGTACGCCACTCTGAGGAGAGTGGCGTACCCATGAAAACCGGTGTACACACCACTCGACCATGGAGGTCGTCAAAATATAGGTACACATCTTTATATTAATAACAAAAAACGAAAGAACAAAAAAGAATGACTCACGAAACTCACGAAATATTTCACGGGCACAGATATACGTGCTTTCTGAGAAAGGTCTTACTTTTAATTTTCAAACTCCGGACTGTTACTGCGGAATATTACTGCTCTTTTTTATCGACCCGCCCCGCTGTTTGAAGTCAGGACTTCGAGATTGACGCCATATATGTATAAGGCTACTAGACTAATGAAGCATGTATTTATTCGTATTCAGCTATAAGCAGACTTGCGTCACAATAAAAGTAGGCTTATCAATATTTTTTAGTCTAGTCGGGTTTTATTATACTTTAGCTGTTTATTCAATCTATATAACGATACTTTAAGTTAGACGGTGCTGTTTTTATTCGGTTTTTACGTTGGGTCGTACTTGTTTTTGCTTCGTGTCTGCGGACAGAAGTTTAAACAGCCCTGGTGGGCAAATGTGGTGTATTTGTAAAGTAAATCGATACGGAGATATTATGTATATTACATTCTCAAATCATATTAAAATATAGTCTAATAATTCATCGAACTAGAACGTTCTAGAATATATATTTATTTGTTCTACTACAATACACAATATGTACAGCCTGTAAGTTTCCCACAGCCGGGCTAAGTCGTCCTCTGCGTTTTGAGGAGAAGGTTAGGAGCATATTTCACTATATTGCTCCAGTTCGGGTTGGTGAATTCACTCGTGTCAGAATTTCGTTGAAATTAGGTTGTGCATGCAGGTTTCCTCGCAATGTTTGCCTTTACCGCATAGCACGATATAAACACAAATTAAGCACATAAAAATTAAATGATGCTGAGTTTGAACCCGCAATCACCAGTTACGATGAACACGTTCTAACCACTGGACCGTCTAATCATTGTTCTAGAACGTTTATATACACACTGCTTGTTTCCAGTTCATTTCCAATACATCCATGTGTTAAATGCGTTTATTATTTATTTAATGGGAATTATAATGGTCATTGTTACACGTCAACCTCAACCAATGATTCTGAAATTAAAACCGAGGCAAGCACCTCTGAATTTTCATGCATTTTTTTCTCAGCGGTGAAGAAAACATTGTGAGGAAAGTCCATATGGCAGCCATGAATTCTTTATTGCACATTTTTTTTATTTTTTTTTCTTTTACCTTTTGTTGATTGCGTCTAGTTGTGTTTACATCTCTTACACACTGAAGTGCTGTGTACAGTTGTAATTGGAAAGCAGATTTAATGTTAAATATGTTAAGTACTATCTCATGTATCTAAATGTTTTAATCTGTTATCTGTTACTGTACCAAACAAAATAAATAAATAAATAAAGTCACATTGGAACAACAATGTCGGAGAAACTTCCAAGCTTCCTCGTTTTAAGGCTGGAACTCTATATTCATACATAGGACTATTGAGAGGAAAAATGTCTTTACGGAAATACTGCCAAATCCGATAATCCTCGACTTAAGATAATAGTGATTACGTCATACATTCCCAGCCCGACATACATTATATACTTATGTAAAATATTACTAAAACTAGATGCAAGACTATCATTAGACTGATTGCATGCAATAGTTAAGCTCTGTATTGACAACTGTCATGAATAATTACACAAGATGAAGTGCGAAATACCGAGCAATCGGAGACATAAATCATGATCAAAATAATTATTATTTATGATCATAAGAATATGATTTAAGTCTTACGTGGTACCATCCATTTATCTGTGGGTGTGAGACAGTGTAACTATATAATAAAAAAATGTAGTTTTTTAACTAGTTCCAAATTCCATTCCATTGTGAATATCGTGGAAGAATCAAGCTCTCAACCTATATTATGGTTGGAATAGAGTGTCTATATGTATGTCTATTACCTTTTCACGCATAAGCCATGTGAAACGATTTTCATTAAATTTGGTATAAAGATAGTTTGAGTCCAGGGGAGGGACATAGAGTACGTTAGGAAGGGTGAAGGCTTCTATTATATTTTAAAAAATTTGATTAGGTAAAGTCGCATGTTTAGCTAGTGTTCTATAAAGTTGTCATAGCTCATTCTAAATTGTCCTCATAGTTATCGATTGAATGTAGACAATGAATACAGTTGCGTTGTTGATTCATTGCCTTTATGGGTCACCGTTCAATAAGGATGCCACCCTTAGTCCCAACGCAATCATAAGAACACTACGAGTAATATAAATAGTTACGATATTAAATGTATTCGAATCAAATGAAATCGATTTTGTCAGCGACTCAGCTTATGAGGATAATGCGTTGATCGGCTTAAATCTCTGATGATTTGACAATTGGGCTGCACTAAAGCATCCAGAATTATGAGCATTGATATACAATTCTGCTGTTTAGATTATATCTTGTTGGGGAATTAATAATAGTTTTATTTTTTGTATAATAATGCTTAGCTGAAAGCAACTGATCATTCTGATGGTAAGTATAATCAACGACCTCAAAAACTGACGTAGTAGAAAATATTAATCATTCCTTACATAGCCAATGCACTACTAACTATGGGAGCTAGGTTATGTCCCTTGTGTGTGAAGTTACTCTGGTTAGTTCGTCGTAAATTAGAACACAACAATCCTAAATATTACTGATTGGAAGAAGAATATCTAATGTGTGTGGTACTTACCAAGGCGATCTTGTACAAATCCCTACCAATGCTATTAAATTGTGGAAACTCTGAGCATAATAATGGTTTTTCATTTTGCCATTGTATTTGTAAAGTAGCTGTTGAAAAAGAAATATAATTGACAAATTCTTACGTAACGGTTGCGTAGGTAATAACCAAGCCATAACTATAACATTTTAATATCGGAAATATATTTTGACAAGATTCAGTAAAGCCGTTCTGTGAGACCAAACAAATTACCGTAGAACTTAAAGTGTCTGAAAGTGTAAATGCGACATCGACTGTAATTATTATAACATTTAAAGGCCATACAGATCAAAATAGCTTGATGTAATTAGTTAGTCGTTATTCATTATGATGTAAAGTGAGATTCAAAGTTCTTATGGAACAGCACTGTATTTTTATGCGTATGAGATAAATGGCAAACGAGCAGGAGGGTCACTTGATGGAAATAACTATCACCGCCAATGGACATATGTAACAAGAGGGTATTGCAAGTGCGTGCTCTTTTGTTGAAGGCTCCCAAATCGTACCGGTTCGAAAAATTAATGACGTCAGCTGTTTCCACATAGTTTTGTTTTGTTTTGGAACTTCGCTAAACATTTCATATTTATAGTTTTTCTCATGTTTTCAGTTGATAGGATACCTTTTGTTTTTTTAGAAAAACTTCAAAGATCATTCAAAACATAGGTATTGTCCGTAAGTTGAGACTCGGAGAATATTCTATTACTTTTTTAATATCACCATCACGAACCTGTTTGGTAAACTATGGAGATAAAATGCAGAATATTTTAGCATAATATTGTCATACGGCCACCTGTCGCTTCAGCAAACTGAACTAAATTTATTTTAATTCGTCATACTCTAAGTGAACTTTGAGCTTGTGATTAACATCAGATGAAATGCAATTCAAAAAGATGATTTCAACGTTCGCAGCTCAATATATAATTCACGGTCGGCGAACGAGTTTGAATTATGTAAAACCTCCATACATTGGACCTCTTTTTAACATTATTGCTTTAGCTGTATAACGTATAACCAGTGTAGTATTTATTTTATATGTTTATACTATTTAACAAGGATAGGTTTTTTTATAATGATTGATGAAATTGCTAAATCAATATATATATACGTAAGACTTGTACCAAAATATTTAGCGCATTTTTGAGAAAGTTTCAATATACTACTATTTAGTATTAGATATCCATTTTTTCGTGGAGATGGTTTTTAGACTCGCTTAGCCGCTGAGTGCCGCTGCAGCATATCATGTCAGTCATGACAAGGTATACTTGGGCAGGACGACGTCTGCCGGTCTGATTGCGGAAGCTTTTTTGTTAAAATTCGTTAGATATATTATTAACTCTGAGGTTGTAGTGTCCTAGCCAAAAAGCTACTTAAATTTTGACAATGAATATTATGTTTCCTTTTATCTTCCATGTGTTTAATAAAAAAATAAAAAAACACGTTTACGTTCTTACGTTTACGTTCTTGTTTAATAAAAAAGAGTCGAGATGGCCCAGCGGTTAGAACGCGTGCATCTTAACCGATGATTGCAGGTTCAAACCCAGGCAAGCACCGCTGATTCATGTGCTTAATTTGTCTTTATAATTCATCTCGTGCTCAGCGGTGAAGGAAAACATCGTGAGGAAACCTGCATGTGACAAATTTCATAGGAATTCTGCCACATGTGTATTCCACCAACCCGCATTGGAACAGCGTGGTGGAATATGTTCCAAACCTTTTCCTCAAAGGGATAGGAGGCCTTTAGCCCAGCAGTGGGAATTTACAGGCTGTTGTTATTGTTGTTGTTGTTGTTGTGTTTAATAAATTCAAAAGCAACTTGGTGGTATCAGGTCTAATAGTGTCCTTAATAGCGAAGTTAAAACTTCTATTCAGCAATCAATATGATTTTTGTACCCTATACACATTGTATCAGTTACAGTATGTTGATGGAAAATGTACGAATATTCGCACATGCTACCATATGGTAGCAAGTAGCTTCTTAATACGCGTCACTCCACCACGATGCCCCAATGAGTTTCTAGGGTATTTGTTTGTTTTTCTAGTATACAATTTTTATATACAGACAATATTATATCTAACACAACTTTATATACTAAACTAGCGGTCCGTCGCTCTGGTGGACTAAGTTTTTTTTAAATATTTTACTATTATTTATATTTTTATTGCTCTATCTATTAATGAAAACTGTATGCAAATCCGTTTAGTAGTTTTGGAGTTTATCGCGAACATAGAGTCGAGATGGCCCAGTGGTTAGAACGCGTGCATCTTAAGCGATGATTGCGGGTTCAAACCCAGGCAAGCACCGCTGTTTCATGTGCTTAATTTGTCTTTATAATTCATCTCGTGCTCACCGGTGAAGGAAAACATCGTGAGGAAACCTGTATGTGACCACCAACCCGCATTGGAACAGCGTGAAGAATATGCTCCAAACCTTCTCTTTAAAGGGAGAGGAGGCCTTTAGCCCAGCCGTGGGGATTTACAGGCTGTTGTTGTTGTATACAGAAAGACGCGGCCGTGGACTTTGTTTTATAATATGTAGTGATATAGATAAAGAGATTGTCTATTAATACGATCGTAAGTTAAATCTGTTCGTCAAATGTCGTTATTCTCCCCGTAGGACGCGGTTACTCGTTTAATGATAGTTCGCTACCGACCGTGTTCATATTGCATGCAACGCGCGCGAAACTAGATTAAATTTCATGACAAGAGTTTTTGGGAAATTGTCGCTTTATTTTTTATACGAACTTGCTGCCTTTTGATTACATGTTGCGACATACTAAATATAGAATATTATGTTGAACAAAAAAAAACAATACAGTATGTATACATTTTAGATACCAGAAGAACTATTAACTCATATCAACCTTACAAATAACATTAATAAAAAACATTGAGATCATACATTGAGAGAGAGAAAGTGTAACACTAGGACTGTAAAAGGGCAGAAGCTACTTAGTTCTGTTGTAGTGTAGAATTGACTTCGTAGTGGAGTCTACATTCCGAACCGGCGTTAACTTTTGATTAATTGAACTCTGTAACACGTTTCAACTTTCAGTGATTTTACGTCTATTTGAATATAGAATATTTTGATTTGACTTAAAATTTTTCAAGACCCTACTGCTGGCTAAGACCTCTTATATATTTTGAGAATATGGTAAAGAGCTTCCTATATGTAGCAAATTTTAATTTAATACAAGTAGGTATAAACACAAATAAGGCATTAGAAAATTCAGTGGTGTTTACCTGGATTTGAATTTTGAACCCGTAATCCTCGAATAAGATACAACTATTTAAACCACTGGACATAGATAATGCTGGTGAAATCTGCTTTGAAATCTTAGAAATGAAAATATTGGAATTATTATAACAATATAGTAAATATTATACTAGTTATAATATTATAATTACCTCAAGTGCTTACATTGGTGTTTCGTTAAAATATTGCAACGAATTACCCAAGTATTACTATATAGTATACACTTCATCTTGGCATCTTGCCAGTATTGGATTAAAGCTTATTTTTGAATTACAGATTAATGGGCTGCAGTTGGCTGCTGCGCTGACGATCATACTTTCAAATTTCGCTCAACGCATGTCAGACCAATAGGATACACAAGCCCTTTCCTACGAATTCATTATCAGTATATCACGATCAAATCATAATGTATGTGTTACTTTTTTGTCCCAGTTACGAAACGATTAAAGTTGGATTAGAATAGCATTGAGAACATACCAATACAAATTAGTAGCATTATCCACTGGACTTTACTACTAACGATTTAAACGAGTCGTACCACGAGTAAACCTTAATTACCTTGTAAAATGTTTCAGCCATTTTGAGATTATATTGTCCTGCTTTATAATTCGTAATCCTGTATCCGAATTAGCGTAACATTAAGAATAGGTATCCCAAATATATATCAAAATCTTTGTACGTGTAAAGATCAATATATATGTATATTTTGAATGATATAACATTATGTATGACAATTAGATGTTCTCGCCTGCGTGCGTATTAATCTCCATTATTTATTACTTCTCTAGAATCGGGCGAGATTCTCCCAATTTCACGGTTGACTGTCATCAGGCGTCGCTGTCTCGTTCGCTGAAATTTAAGCAAAGTCTTAATGCGTTTTGTACAATTTTAAAAACGTATATTTTAACAGGACAGTTACATGAAGTTTAAGAGTATCTCCATAAAATTATAAGCAAAAAGGTTTATCTGTATCCAGTATATTACGAAACGTACCTGCAATGTTCAAGTTTCTTAAACATTAAGCTACGTTATCAGTTTTCGTTATCGTTAGTCAGACGTCAGACGCATAGCACCGTCCTTACTACCACACGATGCCTTATAAATGTGTACAATATATACACAGATATACTAAATGTATATCTGTAAACTTTATATGGTACTACTGGGTCTGACACGAAACTTTGCGGTTTATTCAAAAGGATTTTTAAGACTTTCGTATCTATTTTCCATTTTCTAAATTCTAATTCGGTAAGTTTTAACAATTGAGTAAATTGCAATCAAGAATCGTCTTAAATTTTGTGCTGTAGCTCTTCAAAATGAGACCGTAACCGATTTTTATATGTAGCTCATATATCGTTTCATAATCATATCATAATCACTGGGTTAAAAATCGGCTTACGCTATTATAATATAAATAAATTAACTATTCCTTACATCGTCAATGTACCACCAACCTTGGGAACTAAGACGTTATGCTCGTGCCTGTAGTTACTTACACTGGCTCACTTACCCTTCAAACCGGAACACAACAATACTGAGTACCGTTATTTGGCGGTAGAGTAACTGATGCGTGGGTGGTACCTACCCAGACGGGCTTGCACAAAGCCCTACCACCAAGAAATAAGTAAGTATATTTAAAAACCGTAATTCTTGTTATAAAAAAAATATTACAAAACTTTATTAAATTTTCTTGCCTTTCAATACAATACAATATACAATTCATAATGAAAATTGCATGAGCTGTCATTAATAATTTGGTTAATTAAAATCAACCGGCAGTATTTTAAGTTATAACAGTTGTCGTTTTACGTCCAAGCTGAATACTAAAAGCAGAGGTTGGCACGACTGAAAGCCAATTAAGCAAGTACAGAACTAATTGAACTGAATGAATCTATTCAGTTTCCATAATTAATAGGCGTTCTGTTTCCGTACTTGGAATTGCTATACTCGACGTTACTTGCATTGTTTGACCTTAAAGAGTACTTATAGAGTACGAGTACGCTGAGGTAGCCTTTTCCAATATTATATACGATGTATATACTTGAGAGTAGTTGACTGACATAAATTTGTAATTTAATAGGAAATAATTATTTCTGAATTGTTTTCTGGTTTTTTAGAGTGATTCTGTAAAATTACGATTCAAAAGTACCAGACAAGGCCTACTTTAATGACGCACTGAAGACACATTTTGATTAGATTTGAGCCTAAATAGATTTTAAAGTGAGTTAAAGTTCATTCTGTAATTTTGAGTGATGTGTCATCCTTATATACAGGTGTGTATAACTTCTTCACACACAAATAATATTACTAATCATCACGTTAATGAAAGTTCCAACCATTATTGCAAGAATAATTTGAACGAGAATTTCAAAATGGTGGTGAAATAAAAAACAATAATTCTTTATTCGAAAAGTTTTCCGAGTTTTCTCCGAGCTGGTTGTTAAAGTCCTTTCACAGACTGAGGTTGTAATTCTTAGACGGTCAGTGCGATATAATATCCAGCACGAATTAGCTTTGAGAAATAAAATGGCGTATTTGTACATTTCATGCAATTTAGTATTGAATACTTTACGAAGCATTTAGGTTTTAACAAGTTTGTCATTTATTAACCTATACTTCTATATTATAAATGTGAAAGTAACTCTGTCTATCTGTATGTCTGTCTGTCTGTCGCTCTTTCACGAAAAATTGCTGAACTGAATTTTTCAACCGACTTCAAAAAAAGGAGGAGGTTCTCAATTCGATCCGTATGTTTCTTTTCTATGTTTATTACGCGATAACTCCGCCAATTATGAACCGATTTTAACAAATCTTTTTTCGGCGTATAGGTAATACCTCAAGGGTGGTCCCATTTAAATTTAATAATAAAAAATCCCCTAACGGTGGAAAATTGGAAATGAACTTTTTTATACGCAATATCTCCGCCAATTATAAACCAATTTGAACGATATTTTTTTTTGTGTTCACGCATTTGAAGTCGGTTTTATTTTTTTTTAAAGTTAATTATTTGAAATTATGAAGCAAACTTGAACTCCAAGGTCTTTTTTTGTCTAACACATAACAACCAACACCCTGAAACGCAAGGGAAACCGCGAGCGACTACCAGTGTTAAATACTTTTATAAGATTGGATGAAACTAAGTAGGTAGTCGATTAGATAAATTCATAGTACGAGCTCAAATAATGTAAAGTCGAAGAATCGAGAAGAGAAGTTTGCAAATAAAACTCCGTCGCTAATTACAAGAGATAACTCAAAGCTCGAGATAAAACTCGGGATCATTAGCTAACCATTGCTAACGAACTGAAAAAAAAACGATGTCTAGAAACGCTAGAAAATTTTACAAAATCGAATATCATTGATAAATGTCTCGTTACTTATACAGTAGGAGATTCTAATAAGGTGATGTTTAGGCTAGTACATCGCTGTTGTAGGTCGGATGTTGAGATAGTGTCACCTATCTTAGGCTTAAGAAGAAATGGAGATTGCACCCTCATCACACAAGTGGGTACTGCAACATCCTGCGCAGTTAGTCTTTGATTTCTTCCACATTCCTTTCCATTAAAATTCAGTCCAAGGCCTAAGTTATTGATGTAAAAAATATTTTAGGTTATGCCTATCTCATATATATCATTTAATTATTAAAGGTATGTAAATCTTTGCTAGTTGAAACGATTTAGAACCCATGATCTACAATAAAGATAAAAATTGTGGACTAATTTACAATTAGGGTATTTATAGATTTAATGATATTATAGTGATATAATCTGTAATTAAGATAGAAAACTAAACCTTAAAATATTCGAGAAAGTAGAAGAGATCTTTTGCCCTGTGGAGACACAACTTGCTAGTTTTATTAGGATAATCTGAGTTTTAGTAACTCTTGTTTGCTATAAAACATAACATAAGTTTTATACTTACTGGAAGCTCGCAATTTCGCTCGTATATCTGGATTATATTAACGCGAGGGAGATAACCGTACGTTGTAACTCCAACTAATTCACTTTGAAGATGTAAAAAAATATGACTCAATATAATAAGAAAAATACGATCAAAAATCTTTTTGACTACGTGATTTGTTGATGTGTTTGGATGTTTCACTATTTTCTTGTTTGATTTCGTTAATCGTGTTAAAATTGTTTATTATGCTTAGAAAACCCCATGAATAAGCAATTAAACAACAAAATATAATATACATAATATAATATATAAACTATACGTATCTATTGTACGTATAGTATGGTTCAGTACGTATAGGCGTTGACTGAATAAGTCACTTTTTTGAATCGTGCTTTCTAGTCGTTTATGGATGTATATAGGATATATTAGAGGATACATATAGTGTAGAACGTAATCGCCCGGTGACGTTGTAGAGGCCGTTACGGCTGAGAGCATACTCCGTTCGAAAAAAAATATACAAACACCTAAGACTATGTTCTAAGCCGAAGTCCGGTCTTGCAGGTACCCTAAGGACGCGCGTATTTTGAGCCTTCAAGTAGATTCCCAACAGTCAGGTTTCAGTAACTAAATACGCCTCCCCACTCAAAAACTGTGATTATTTTAGGCAAAACAGCCTAAAAACTCGTTGAACATTTGAAAGCACTTCGTCAGTTTAACTTGCCATTTGATCCCCGATAATACGGTGTAAACAATTTGCAAACAATACGAATTTGGAGTGACTTCCCGCTCCCTTGTCAAAAATTATAATTGTAGTTTGTCCCTAACAGTCACGAGACTGTGTAACAAATATCTAATCGAAATAAATAAGAAATAATTTTTAAGACAGATTCATGTAATCTCCACAAATGCAACAAATAAGAAGGTATAAATTCGGTACGATCAAGTTTTGTCGTAATCCGTTATTGTTCGAAGTTCCGAAGTTTCGTCGGTCGGACTGCAATAACTCAAAGATTGGTACCGCTGGCTTCAAAGCGGGAACTCGGGAGAAATTGTAAGCCATAAAAATGACTAAATGTTATTTCAGATAGATTACTAACTTTAATCTACTAGGAATGGTTTGTGGTTTTGATTTAAAAGTTAGTAGGCACCGTAATTTAAAGTTACGTGGAACATCAATCAGTTCTTAGAAATGTTTTATCTGTGATGTAGATTTAAAAATTTTACGGAATTAATCATTATCTTAGATTTAAGAAGGTCTAGTAGATCTGAATCCTTATCAAAATCAAAATAAAATTTATTCGAGTAGGCTTTTACAAGCACTTTTGAATCGTCATTTAACAATTAAGTGAAGCTGCCACTGGTTCGGAAAGCAGATTCTACCGAGAAGACGGCCTCTATATCGAAGCATTTAACTTGCAACCCTAACAAGTAGGTACAACTGAACTTTTAAATAAACTAATATTTATCATAATAGTTACGCCCGCGCTTTCTCTCGATTTTTAAGTCGTCAAGTGTTAGGCCTATGACTTTACTAGGAGTTCAAATTTGACCAAGGAATTCGATCCAGTGGTTTGACTGTGAAAAATTAAAAATATTTTTGGTTATGTTTTATTTCATGTTGTCCATATTTAGGAAAACATCGAAAGACTATGACTACGAACAATTAGTCAAGAAACACACCATCATAAATTCTTTGTTTTGGAATTCTTGTATTTCACAGTGTCGCTTTTCTAGCTACATTTATTACCGTTTACATCAATTTTATTCTAAAAACATATTAATCATAAAAAAAACTTCCTTGTAAGTCAAAGTGACTGACCTATATGATAAAATGTAATTTATACCGACTTTGATGTATTGCATGTTATATTTTGAACATTATATCGAAAATATATTGAGCATATAACGGTATATTAATCATATTTTTTAATGCAGACTATTATGTTCAATCTCAAAGAGACCGGTTTGGTGTCGGCCTGAGGCCTAAGCCATGTACAATAAGCTAAAGGTTTAAAAGTTTGTGCGAAAACGTCATAAACATATAAAACTGCCTACGTTCTTAAAATAATGTTTTTTTTTTGGTATAGGTTGGAGGATATGTGCCACCTAATGGTAAGTGGTCACCATCACCCTTAGACAATGAAGCTGTAAGAAATATTAATCTTTCCTTACATCGTCAATGTGCCACCAACTTTGGGAACTAAGATGTTATGTCCCTTGTGCCTGTGGCTCACTCACCCTTCAAACCGGAACACAACAATACTGAGTACTGTTATTTGGCGGTAGAATAACTGATGAGTGGGTGGTACCTACCCAGATGGGCTTGCACAAAGCCCTACCACCAAGTAAATGTTCAGTTATCAAACTGAAATATAATTTGATAAAAAATCCTTTTCTTGTAACTTTTTCTTAAGATAGGTAAGCGAAGGGAACAATGTCCATCTGATGGCAATGATGATTAGGTGATACCTACCAAATCAGACTTGTACAAAGTCTACTAAGCCGACTAAAAATGTTATTTAAAAAAAGACTATTACCAATACAATTTTTAATAATCAAGTTATATTAAAATTGAATTTCAATCAAGGAATAGACTGAGAATTAAAATTTCCGCGTTTCTGTGAAAAACTTTAAACTTACGTTCGTTCTTCTTAAAGTAAGATACAGGAAAGTTTCAATAGAGACTTAGGAATTACACTTGCGCAATAATGCGAAACAAAAGTCCATCGGAGCGGCAAAGCGACTGAGTCTTGTTGGGCTTACAGAAACCTTTAGTCCACAAACGTTACTTAAGCGCACACAAGTAATAATTATCACGCTTTGTATTCTGTGTCTTTTTGGTCAAAGTTGAGATGTATTTAAAAAGGAGGTTCTCAATGATGTACATTCATAACTCCGTCTATGAAATCGTTTTTACGCATTTCCTTTTTTGTTAAAAGATCCCATTGAAATTTCGTAAAAGTTGTAATGATAAGTCTACAAATAAAGCGTAGAAAACTAATTATATAGCTTATATAGTAATAATTTTAGATCCTACAGGAGTGACATGATCACTATGTGACCAAACTCCTTAAAAAAAAAGATTAAAATAAAAAATAAAAGTCTACAAAATGACACATTAGAATCGATAAAAAAAAAATTAAAATAGACAACAGACGTGTTTAAGTGCGCTTCTCAATAATTCACTTGTAGATACAATTAAACGTTATATAAAAACTAGTAGTCGCCTGCGGCTTTCCTCGCGTTTTAGGATGTTGGTTGTCATGTGTTAGGCAAAAGCATAGCCTATGTCCTTTCTTGAAATTCAAGTTTGCTTCATGCCAAATTTCATCAAATTCGGTTCAGCGGTTTGGTCATAAAAGAACGGCAGACATTTATAATACTAATATAGATTCGAAAATCAACGTCGTATCAGGTCTTTATAAATATTGAAATTTGCTAGCGCATGCCCTACATGATACCACGTGTTCCAATTAAGTGGCAAAAATATAGTTCCACGTAGCCTTCAGCCAACTAAAACTCGTTTAATTTGATTCATGTTCTAAATCTGTTTTAGATTTCCGTGCAGATAACCTGGTTATTGGCTGCATGAACGGCGCGACGCGCTATTCAATGAACTTAACTTTTTAACAGCCATTTTTGTACAACATTGAGTTAGCGTTTTTCGATTGCAACATAAGTAATACAAAAAATGTTTACTTAGCAATTGATATAAATAACGTTTTAAATTAATAATAGCTCAGAGTGTGATAGTTAAATGACCGAATATCAAAACATATAAAATTAAACAAATGTACACGGACGCCTCTACTTTGGTTATTAAAAACACATATAAAGAACAAAAGTGCCTACCAATTAAACTAAAAGAAAGGTATATTAATATTATAAATGTGAATGTAACTTCGTGCCTACCAATTATACAATTTAAAGAAAGGTATATTAATATCATAAATTGAAAGTAACTCTGTCTGTCTGTCACTCTTTAACAACCAAACCGCTGAACCGAATTTGATGAAATTAAGTACGAAGAAAACCTGAACTCCAAGAATGGACATAGGTTTTTTTTACCTAACTTTTGTCACGCGATCGATGTCGTGGGCGACTGCTAGTAATTACATAAATTTATAATAGAGGCTCGAAAGAGAGTATAAATAACGTTTGCATTTTAAATGTAAAAAGGCAGCTTTGAATTGGCTGCTGTCCAATTCAATGAGTCCAACCAGTGCGGTCGTTAAGTGTAATATATTTCGAAACCTCCACATTTATGTTCGTAATGATTTTGCTGCCAATATATATCTATCTCACTGAAATTTAAAAGTATTCAGATACATCACCCATATTCTTCCTCATATAACGTTACATGCAAATATATTGTATTACATAAATTACGTTTACGCCGCCCGCCCAAGTTCTGCGATACGCCCGGGGCAGCAGGTGCTAACGCTTTGCTCTAAATATCTAAATAATTTCTCGTATCTACCGAGTTGGGCGTTACAAAGTTAGTCAATAAACTGGTCACGTGGACTTGACACGAGTAGGAAATAACTGCAAGAGTAATCAAATCAAAATGAATATGTTTTATGTGTATATAATACTCCAGTTTAATATAAAAGTAAGTAAGTAAAGTACCCACGGCTGGGCTAAGGCCTCCTCTGCCTAGAAGGAGAGGGTTTGGAACATATTCCACCACGCCGTTCCAATGCGGGTAAGTGGAATGCACATGTGGCAGAATTTCGATGAAATTAGACACATGTAGGTTTCCTCACGACGTTTTCTTTCACTGCCGAACACGAAATGAATTATAAACACAAATTAAACACATATATTTAGTGGTGCTTGCCTGGGTTTGATCCCGATATCATCAGTTAAGATGCACGCGTTCTAACCGCTGGGCCATCTCTACTCAAGTTTAATATATATGTATGATATGGCAAAATAAACACCGACAAAGCTGTTAGAAATTTACTTGAATATACAGTTCGAATAAATCTTAACATTGACCATATACTGATCTTAATGGATAAATAATCATTATCTTTTTTTTACATACAAATGCAACCATACACAAACATGTTCATCATATCATATCTAAACGATTAGAGAACATACTCTTTAGGGTTCTGTGTCCAAAGCATAAAATTGACTTACTAAGACTCTGCTGTCCGTCTGTCTATCCGTCTACTACCAGGCTGTATCTAATGAACAGTAATAGTTTATCCTTAAAATTTTCACATGTGATTTGTTTCACTGAAACAACAAATACTTACTAAAAAACAGAATAAAATAAATACCAATGTAATCATACAACAGATATGATTTTTTTGTCGCCTTTATAGATGATACAAAACACTTGGCCGATTTTGTTAAGATTCTACCCAAAATGATCGGCAAGGAGTAAGTATATATTAATTTCCGGCATTCACTTAATATATTTAACCCTTTTTATACGTAACATAAAAAAATACAATATATATAAAATACAAAACAATTATTTATTATTATTAATTCGTTACCATATCTCGTATGTGTCGATCGCTCAATTTCATATCATTCTAGAATAACAATTTCGGCCTCGAAAGTCGATCAATAAAACTCTTGTCAAAAAAAACCTAGTCATGCACTACTCATAAAGAATTTCGGGCATAACGATTTACTACTCACAATTCATGTTTCATTCATTTTTCATATTTTATTTAAAAGCTGGAACGAAATATAATCCCTAACCAGATATGAAAAGGTTCCGTAATTAAATATTTCAAATTGGAATGTATAAAAACAAATTTACATTTCTATTGTTTCAAGTGGTTCTAATTTACTCCGGTTGCCCACGATACGAATGCGATGATGAGTATGGTGAAATTACTTCGCTTTAGAGCGATTTCATTATGTGTGCTCTGTAGGATTTCTGAATTTGTTATGTTTCTTTACTGTTGATATTAGTTTTCCACATAATATAGAAAAACCAGTTCAAGTATGTAGTCCCTATTCACTCGCGATGGTGCAATATTAAATAAAATAGGAAACCTAAGACAAACGTCAGGATATCTGTAGACTGTGTTTATTTAAATACTTTATTGACAACCACAAAGTAAATCGGACAAAAGAAAAACTAATGCCTGAATGCATTCTCTGCCAGTCTATTTTTAGTTCGTACAGAAAACCGTGAAAGCGGTAATTAATAATAGGCAATGCATAAGTATACATACATATACTTAGTCTCTTCAAAATAAATATTGACCTATATTATCTATAGTAAAATGAATAAATAATAATAGTGCATAATAGAAGTACATCTTTATAAAGACTGTACTATTTTATTAGCGCAATCTTTAGAGCGAATTCTACATCTGCGATAATATTATTTTATTCTTAATGGATCATAATGAAGCAACGATACGATGGTAAATCTATAACCGTCGATCAATCGTCATTAACAGCTGATATATCGTCTAATATAGTTATTAACACCGCGCATAAACATTTCCAGCATCAGATAATTAGTTACCGACCCTTCAGAAATTGCCTTAAGGTTTTCAAGAGAAGCCTGTGAATTAACTTATTAGTATAATTAAACGTATGTATGCATTAAACTTCCTAAATGAATATAAAAAATTTACTAGACTAAAACCTACTCTCAGTGGTGTCAAGTACCTTCCAAATTATAATCCTGGATCAGCAACTGTTTCTAGGGAAATTTCGCAACGGAACCTTAAAACGAACACTCATGACAACAGCAGTCGTTATCATACTTACTGACCTATATTTTAACGCATTCATTTGTAATCAGATTAAAATATAGTTCCACTGTATTTTACACTGCAATTATTCTGGGAAAAATGTTATGAAGGGGACGTTTGTTTAAAGGATTTCGTGATTCATAAAAGTTTATTTCACTACTGTTTATGTATTTCATATCCTCTTAGGATGTTTCATTGTTCCATTAAATAAATATATCACATACATTAACAGCCTGTGAGTTTCTTACTGCTGGACTAAGGCCTTTTCTCCATTTGAGGAGAAGGTTCGGATTATTCCACTACGCTGCCCCAATGCGGGTTGGATACACATGGGTTTGTAGGCATGTTTACTCACGATGTTTTCCTTAACTACCGAGTATGAGATGAATTATAAACATAAATTAAGCACATGAAAATTCATAACGTGACTGGTATAAACAGGAACGGAAACATCAGTTAAGATATACGCGTTCGTTCATAAAAAACTTTTAATTCTTATTTTAGTGAAAGACGTTAATTGTCTTACATACTGGCTTAATTAACCAGCCAAATTATAATGATCCATGACTATATGGCTGGGCCAAGGAAGGGAATATCGACCGAATTTCCACAAGCCTTTAAAATCAACTTTAAAATATCCTATTGACCAGTTAAAGTTTTTGCAGATTTAACATAAAAGATTGATAAAAAGGTATCTCGAACGAAATACATATATTACTAAAACTAAATTGTACGTATTTGAGTAATTATTCAATATATTTATACATCAGTTAAATATATTAGAATATTTCCTAACCGGAAATAGAGAGGTTTAATGAATTCATTGCAATCTCCATAATCTAGCTTCACTCTGGTATGTCAAGTGCTAAACAATTAAGAGCTATTAAAAGGTGATCAGCTCGAATACCAATTTGCATTGTAAATTGGTGCGCTATTCTAACGCCGAGCGATAACCGATTTACATTGAAGCTGTCCTTTCGAATTAATATCAGCAAATCAATCACGGGCAGGTCAACAAAATGTAATCATTTCGCGTGTGATAGCTTCAATCATACGCTTCACGTCAATCAAAATTTTGTTAACTGGTATTAACCGGTTTTAATTAGTTTTTACCTGTTTAAATATTTTGAAATAAATTGTTATTTTTACTATATTAATTACAGTAAAGATATACTATTATATAAAATAGAAAACAATGCGAAATAGATTAATAAAAAAATAAATATTAATAAAAAACTGCAACGACGGTGAAGAGGTAAGCTCTGTATTCTTTATACTCTATATCATTGCCAAAATAAGGACGACGAATGCTAATGACACTACAGATGCCAAAAGCCACAGAGCCAGTGAGGCTACATAGTGTGCCAAGTATTATGTACGACTACTCGAAAACATAATTAACTTCCGTCTACATACTTCTATAGCTTGACTTTAATTATACATTACAACATGGAGATTCAGAAGGGCTTTTTTGAGCCCAATGGAATAAAGATGTTTTTGGTTTATATTTTAAACGTTTATTTTTTAAATACTGATACTAAATATATTACAGAATTTGTTTAATAACAATTGCTATACTATAGAATTTGTTTAATAGCGACATCACAATGCAAACTTATTTTATTATATACACAAACCTTCCCCTTGAATCACACTATCTATTAAAAAAGACCGCATTAAAATCCATTGCGTAGTTTTAAAGATTTGAGCGTAGAAAGGGACATAGGGATAGAAAAAGCGACTTTGTTTTATACTATGTAAAGATTGTCACGCATTGATGATTGATTGGATTGTATGAAAGGCGATATGGTTAGAAAGAATGTTTCTTGTGATGAATGACGTACGACAGAGAAGTATGGAAGAAGAAGACATACTTCGCCGTCTACAAATAAAATTGGGATAATGACAGGAGGATGACATGCATTGATGTTTGATATATAAAAATAAAATATATGCCTTAAAACTAAACTATAAAAACATAGTCAGTTAATACCCGTATTTTAAATTAACTGATTTGTTATTCTTTTTAACGTAAAAGTAATTTACATTTTATGATAGAAAATATCTTCAAAATATTCTGCCCTGGATGTTTTATCGAGTTAATAAGATTACACGGATGTGGCTTAGTAAGCTGAGATTTAGGTAAATATTAAAATTTACAGAATTGAAGCGAGTGGAATTTTTACTTGTTTTTACAACAACGTATATAACATCAAGTTTGTGAACTTATATTTTAATAAGACCAAGATGCGAGATTAATTAACGATGCGAGATGGCCCAGTGGTTAGAACGCGTGCATCTTAACCGTTGATCGCGGGTTCAAACCACCCGGCACCACTGAATATTCATGTGCTTAATTTGTGTTTATAAATTCATCTAGTGCTCGGGGTGGGAAAACATCGTGAGGAAACCTGCATGTTTATAATATGTATAATTCTGCCACATGTGTATTTCACCAACTGTTCTGAGCCTTCTTCTCAATGGAATAGGAGGCCTTAACCCGGCAGTGGGAAATTTGCTGGCTGATGTTATTATTGTAGTAATTAACGATGTTTTCGTTAATTTGTTGTTGTTGGTATTAGAAATAATTCCAACTAAAGTTGAATTTTTGCCTTAGGATTCTTTTAAAATTTAACGTATAAATTACTGATTCCTTTTACGAATATATGAGAACTGTAGTTCAACAGGGAAGTGCTGGTTGCATTCACAGCGGTTATGACTTGTACGATATCTATTTTAATCTTCCCTTGTATTATACTAATTGATATTGTACCTACACCATAAATATGTATTACAAATAATCTCCACTAGATTCAGGGTTTCTGGAAGAGATCTCTTGTTAGAGATAAGTTATCCCTTTGTACACATTTTTCATTTATATAATTTTCTGTATACACTTTTGGTACATAAATAAATAAATAAATACTTGACGTCTAAATGTAAATAATTGTTTTCTTAATAATCTTATTTTTGTTCTTTTAAAATTGAGCAGTTACTACCAATTGTGTTAGTTTTGTTTGAACTTTGACTTTATGAAACTATCTTCAATAAGCTTTAACTATTATCCTTTCCGAAAACTTCCATGTGAAAACTTTCAACAAGCGACATTATTAAAGAAGGCTCTATAACAAATCCGTTGGACACGGTGAGAGTAACTTTGATAAGTTGCAGGATACTAAAGTTTTACTTAAAGTTTAACTAAAGACCATAGACGCTGACTATGAAGACTCTTTGTTGTGAATATATGTAGACTGAGATTATTATTATTATTTTAACTTTTTTCATGCTCTCGTTTTAACGAGGTTATATTCTCCGTTTTTGCGGGATTCTATCCAAACAAAAACGGACTACCTAATCACTTGATAAAAATTTCCGCACAATCCTACATGTATTCAGAATGACTGCTTTCTGTAATAAAATAAAAGTGAGTTTGTGTATGCCAAGTGCTTGTCAGTGAATCTAGAATGAAGTTCGGGAAGGTACGATCTTGTATTAGTTTCCATGGATGTTAGAATGAAATATGTGCGTAGGATAAAGATATTCATAGCTTCTGTCCATTTCCTACGTGCACGTTTGCTAGCTTTGGCGGGTGCAGACGTTTCGGCGCTTGCCTTCTGCACAACATCCGTAGCTAATAACGACGATATCGATTCAGTGGTATCGGAGTCCGAGAGACTAGCGTCGGTCGTCTGATAGTTAAGGATTCCCACCCGGAGATTCATCTTGCCCCTGGCGCCACGGGTTAACAGCCTACTATCATCGGCATCCCCCATGGAGCTACCGGGAACTAGGGGCTTGTTTAAAGGATTATTATTCATAGTTTTATTCTTTTGGACGAAGATAACTCATCATACTAGTCCAAATTTGATGAGTGCACAGTAGGCTTCCTAACTGAGCCCATGGACGCCGCCGTTGGTATACTTTATACTCTTCCGCCGCCGTCCTGTAACCGACATCCTGTGCTGATGCCAGTTGTACTATCCAAACCTTAGTAAGACGTTCACGCCTAAAAGCTTTAGATAGTTCCCCTGATGGATATACCGCCATCGATCGGTCGCCATTGCCTCGTTAGTTTATAGCAGGGTGCACCACGAGCAGGTGAGGTTGGCTTGGAGTCTATCCCCCCTAATTAGACTCCCTTACACCCCTTATTATTATTATTTTTATGGTATAGGTTGGCGAACGAGCATATGGGCCACCTGATGGTAAGTGGTCACCATCACCCATAGACAGTGAAGCTGTAAGAAATATTAACTATTCTTTACATCGTCAATGTGCCACCAACCTTGGGAACTAAGATGTTATGCCCCTTGTGCCTGTAGTTACACTGGCTCACTCACCCTTCAAACCGGAACACAACAATACTGAGTACTGTTATGCGGCGTTAGAATAACTGATGAGTGGGTGGTACCTACCCAGACGGGCTTGTACAAAGCTCTACTACCAAGTGAGATTATTATTTACTTTAAGATATCCTGCAAACATATTTTGTATTTCAGAAGGCTGTGTTATTAAAAACCTGACAAAATTTGAATTGATCAATTCTGTTAATCTTAGAACTAGCGCGCACTGGTGATTTTTGTCACGGTGACTGTTTCGTCACTCTTGTCGAGTCCATGAATATGTATGGAATTGCGCGCACATTACGACGTGACAATTGGGTGACATATGTCTGAATCTGTACATATTCACAAACTTCACAAGAGTGACGAAACTGTCACCATGACAAAAATCACCAGTGCGCGCTAGTTCTTAATGTTGGATTATTTTTTTTCACTTTTGAGCTAAAATATCTTCTTCTGTTGACGAGAATGTTTGAAGTTTATTCTTTTTTGCTGTTCCATTGCGGGTTGGTGGAAATGTGTTTAATTTTCATACGAAACCTAACCTACACGGTCATCCTTACGATGTTTCTCTTCACCGAGCACGAGATGAATTATAAACAGAAATGACGTATATGAAATTTCAGCTCCATGTTTTTGAATTCACAATTTTCAGTAAAGATTCACGTATTCAGAACCATAATATGGACGATAATTCAGTTCAATATTTTAGACTTTAGATAGACTAAAATTAAGTTACAAATTTCTAATTGAGTTATAAAACTCGTTTAATCAAGAAACATTAAGTACTTCTACAAGGGAAAGTTATCATATATTTTTGTATTTCTTACAAACAATTTAAAATAAAGAGAAGCTAATAAAAATGAATACATATGTTTCTTTTCATTATTATCGCGGAAACGAAACTTTGAAATACAAATGAATTGATTTGTCTAATGAAGCGAATCCCATACAGATTAAAGATTAACATTGTTTTTTATTTCAACTTTAAATAATCATCTAATCGTTGTCTACGTATGTTATCTGTGCTTATATTATACTAGCTGTGCCTGCGACCTTACACGCGTTTGAATTTAACAAAAAGAAAAATATCATTGTAGCCTAAGTTACTCCCTACTAAAACAGTTCTCAGTCAGTGAAAGTCCCATTAAAATCGGCGCAGCCGTTCTAGAGATCAGCCGGATCAAACAGACAGACAGACATACCAATAAAAATTGGAAAAAATGTTATTCCCGTATATGTAGCGTGTATACATACATATGCTTTGAGTAAAAAAGGGCTATTTTAATATTACAAACAGACACTCCAATTTTATTATTAAGCAATTTACAAGAGAATAAGACATAGCCAGCGTTAACTAGCCTCCAATTATTTGTCAAGGCTTGACAAGCCTCGGGTAAATTAAAGAAGCTACGTCAGAGGGATCAAGACATCTTCAAACTCACTTATGTGTGAGCTTTTGCGACGGGTACTCGTTAGATAGTTGCTTTTGTATACGATGTATTCATTCGTAGTAATTATTCTAATGAATTAAACAGTTATATTAGTTTCAGGAAGTGTAAGAACAGAAATAGTGTTAACGTTTGAATTGGTATTCTGAATTATAAGAAACTATTTTTTTTATTTTGTCCTACTTCTGGTTTTTAATTAATACTATTCTAAGTAGCGTATATATGTAAATTTCAATTAAAACTACGATCGTGCGTGATTTTGATTATAAAATATAAACTAGTTTTAATTTAATTCTTATTTCTTAGTCGTCTTGAAAGACAATGTCTATTTTTATAGGTATAAAATAAGAAACGATTTAAAACGAAACGCTGAAATTGATAATTAATAATAATAATAATATAACAATATTTTCTTGTCTTTCTAGTCTCGAGTTAGCGCAAAATATTTCATCGAATTTCCATGGTAATTGTTAAACATAAAAGTTAATTTTTTAATTTATATAAACGTGTTTGACGTTTTGTATTGTATATAACACTATGTATGTATGTATATAAATGCACCTTCTGGTTTGTCTGAAAGTAAGGTTTAATTAGCTATAAGACCGTACAGTACAACCGTACACATTAAGAACTTAGCTTTTAACTGCACTACTTTCTCGTGGAGTACTTTAAAGTTTAAATAATTATAAGATTATTTCTCTAATTCCATTAAAGTTATTTTACTAAACTCACAGGAAGATCATTTATCGTTCATATATTTTCAAGAAGACCGATCGATCATAAGAGCATTCGAATTTTTTTTATATAAGATTAAATACCTTTAGTAATTCGAAAAATTATTTGTTAGTTGGTAAATGAATGTTGCAATTAATCTATTTATTTTACAGTTAGAAAGATTATAATTATATCACATAATATTTTGTAAAACTAGAGCAAACTTCTATTCTATCATTATAAATGTTAAATTAACTCTGTCCGTCTGTCGCTCTTTCACAACCAAACCACTGAACCAAATTTAGTATGAAGCAGACTTGTACTCCAAGTACATAGGGTACTTTTATTGCCTAACACCAGACAACCGACTCCCTAAAACACGAGCCCCTAAAACCCCCAAAGCCCCGGGTGACAACTAGTATAAAATAAAAAAATCTAAATTTATTCTCAAATGAATATGCAGCTAAAGGATTCAGATAAATAGGTACCTACTCTTTAGCAGTTTACTGAGTTAGTTTGTAAACTAAGAGAGCATCGCGCTGCGTTTTATTTCTGCGGTGAAATTTAAAAGTATTAACGAAAGTTACCTCTATTCTGCAACACTTGAAAACTTTACACGTTGAAAAAAAATCGATTAACACGCAAAACTCGCTCCGGAAGTTCGAATGTATGCAAAAGCTTCCTTGAAAATTAAATTTATGAATACAGTTTTAAAATTTACAATTATTGTTTGAAGATGTTCATTATTCCTGGTTTTGGTTTTTAATTAATATTATATTAGCCCTGGTTACAACAATAACAATAGCTTGTCATTTTCCCACTGCTGGGCTAATGCCTCCTCTCCCTTTGAGGAGAAGGTTCGGAACATGTCCCACCACGCTATTTCAATGCGGTAGAATACACTTGTGACACAATTATCTATGAATTAGACACATGCAGGTTACCTCACGATGTTTTCCTTAACTGCCGATCACTAGATGAGTTACAAAGACAAATTAAGCACACGTATATTCAGTGGTACTTGCCTTGAACGCGCAATCATCAGTTAAGATGCACGCGTTCTAAATGTGTGAAACGGGTGAAATAAGAATTGTATTTATGTTTTTGTTTGTATTGGTTTCAAAATGTGAGTCTCATTGAGTACAATGTGTACTAACCATTCAAGCACTCGTTAAAGTCGATCAAACTTAGGAAGAGCTTAGTAATGTACACACGTGTACTACGACACAACTTCATCGGCAAAATTCGTAAAAACCGATCACATCCGAATTAAGTACGCTATCCAAAATTATCAATATTTATTTCTCATGTAAATAACTTGTAATATCATATGACCTAATATATTCGTCAATTTGACACGTCGATTTACATGCACTGGCTTTCTCGGGTTGAACTGACGCGAGAATCTATAGCGCCGAATGGCGTCGAATGGCGCGATAGGAAGCTATTTTTATTGGTTGTATAAATCGGCAGTAATCGGTTTTATTAAATTTACCGATACTTCATCTAAGTTGTGTCGTACTATACAAAAAGAACATGTGTTCCGGGTGTGTGTGTGTGTGTGTGTGTGTGTGTGTGTGTGTGTGTGTGTGTGTGTGTGTGTGTGTGTGTGTGTAATTTTGTTCGCTATCATATAATTTAATTTAATATTCAGTTTATTTATAAACTTATTGAACACAGATACAATACATCATCATATTACAGGAAATACATTCAAAGGAAAAATTCAATTCACAAGAATGGAATAAAAGTAGAAAATTTTCAGAGATCCGTCATTGTGTCATATCTTTGTGTATTGAAAATTTTGTATTTATATTTTATTTAAATAATCCTTTAACGTTGGTTCCAAATAAATATACATTAAAAATTCCATCGATCAATTGTGAAATTTCTCATACAGAATTATTAAAGAAATATCACGAACAGTTATAAAATGTTAATAATTATACTGATCTTATAATTGTTTTCGGAATGGGTATTAGTTTAAAAAGAGCGAGGTTTTGAATGAGTTATTTTGAATGAAAATCAACTCTTATATGCTTATATAATTTCCAAAACAAGTTTAATTTTACGTTTAATTGTTTTTTTGGAATTTTGTCATTCTTCTGATTGTTTCTTTAATTTAAATATATTTTTATAGCCACGGCTTATTGTTTTGTTGTTGTTTGTTGTGTAATATTGTGAAATATCGATTTAGTAATAAATAACCAAATTTATTTTCTGTTAGCATATAATTAACCTCCAGTTCTAAAAGGCTGATCAAAGTCACATTAAGTAATTTTCCTTTAATCTAAACGTTCATTGGTCGATGCAGGCACTGCGTAATATTCCACCAATGAGCGTTCAGGTGAAAGCCGAATTAGTTAATCTAGCTTTAATGTAACTAATGCCTCTCGTGAAACAACGCACTAATGCAGTTGGTCAGGAAATTCCATTGTATGATTAAATTCAATTGAATAATATCTCATTATTTAGTGATAAAACATTTACATGAGTTTTTATAGTAATCTTTTTCAAGTTATGAGTATAAGAATTAATAACATTAAATGCTTAAATATATATACAAATATGAACTAAAACTAGTTAGTGTATAAATCTTGACCGCGTGGAATGGTGGCAAGAATGCTAGCAGCATTTCCACGTTGAATCGCAATTCCGATCTTCTTATGTTAATGAAAAAAAAAAAAGTCAAAAAAAAAAAAGTTATGAGTCAGTTTCGAAACCTTTTATTTACTGATAATTAAAAGAAAATATAATTATTTTATTTATATATAGAATAAATAAAAAATTTACAACAACAACAATTTTCAACAAAACCCTAATTTAAAACAAATTAATGCGCACTAAAAAGTAATAAAAATAATTGCGCATTCAAAATATTTAGAGTTCTCCAAAGTAAAAGAAATGAAAAACATTAGACTACTTAAAAGACGATTTACGATTACAGTTACAATTATTGTTATATTTGGAGTAGGTGTCAGGAGAAGTTTTATTTTACCACGCTGCATAAATGCTTGGGTAATACATATGTGGCGCATTATCATCTGATAGAGGCAGGTTTCCTCAAGATGTTTAACTTCACAGCCATGTACAAGTTGAATTGTAACACAATTAAAATTAATTGGTACTGATCTTGGTTTGGTTTATCGATCATTGGTTAAGATACGCGTAATATATCCACTGAGCCAACGGTTAAGATACACTTAAAATATCCACCGGGCCACATTGGCTCAATATCAATCACAAGGTCAATGAAATATTAGTTAGATTGTGGTGTGGCTTATGTAAATCAGTGGCATCTCTGAGACGGTAAGATTAAAATAGCAGCACGACTATCTTTGCCGAGCTAAGCCTAATTAATCCCTTTGCGTCCTGCTCAGATGTGGGTACAATGGCTCTCGTTATGTACGTTTGATCTAAGAGAGTATTATCTAGAGACGAAATTCTTATGATTCCTAGTACTTGGGAATGTCTTTGCCATCATTAAATGTCAAAAAAAAAATCTGTCAAAGTTTTGTTTCTGAATAACTAATGGTTCTATTCAATGTAGTTCCCTGATCTTCCCTGACTTCTTTAGAATCGAGATCGAATTATGCACACTAAAATGCGTATTTAAATCTAAGCCCCAATCGCGCGCTTTTGTTGCAAATATTATATAATTCTAAAGAAAATGTTGCTGCTGACATATTTTTATTTAGAGGAAGGGTTTTGTTCAAGCCAGTCTGGTTAGGCACCGCCCATTCATTTATATTCTGCGGTCAAACAGCAATAAATGACAACTATCCTGTTCCGGCTTGGTGGTGCATTGTAAATGTTGGGAAATGTTTAATATTTATTACAGTGCCAATATCTATTTATAGTGGTTAGGTCACCACTATAAATAACCCATCAGCGGTCGTCTTTACATACTACGTCATTACATAGGATAGAACAAAGTCACATAATGCAGTCGTATGTATACTTAGATCTTTAAAATTACACAACGGAATTTGATGTAATTATTTTAGTAGATAGATTGATTCAAGAGGAAGGTTTATATGTTTAACTCATGTACAGTATAATAAATAAATGCTAATAATTTTAGAGGTTTCAATAGTGATGTCTTAAAAAATACATTCTGTAATATATACATTTTAGTATTAGCATTGCACCCGTGCGAAGCTGGGACCAACAACCGCTACGACCTCTAGTATATTATAAAAAAATAATAGTTCGTCTCGGGTTGTTCGGCGTGTTGAACTATTTAATATTGTTGTTTAACTTGAGAAATGTATCGATACGGCTAGTGCTGTGAGTTAGAGAGAAAGAAGAATACCCTGAATAGTGCTGTCGTATGCGTAAAAGAAAGGATAACCAGACAGACGCGCCGTAACGCGTTACGTAACGAAACGGTTTTCCCTCCCATAAGAAATAATCTCCAAAAATTCAAACACAATTCAAAAAAACATTTTAATTATGTTACTCGCATTAATCACTCAAATTCTTATTACAATAATTATAAAATATATACTTTTAGAACCAGAAGTAGGAAGTAGGCTAACCTCTTAAACAATTATATTTAATTTACAATAACAATCAATCTACCACAAAAGAAAAATATTTAGTATACAACATAAATAACCATCAATAATCACATTACACCGTAATAATCATAATCGTGATCCAAAATGTGTCAGAAGCAAAACTCCCGCCCTTTTTTTTAGGGAATTTGTGTGACTTGACGCAGATGTTGCTTGATTATTCCAAAAATACATACATAAATATGTACATTGTACATGTATGTGGCATGTAATCATTATGTTTTTAGTTCGTGTGGGTAAACTCGAACATATCTTTGTCGTGGTTTCCTTGAGTGCACAATTGTCGTCTACATTTACGGATGACTCGCGTTATGGACACTTCTGGCTTTATTGTATCTCGTATAATCTTAGAAGATAAAAAATGTGTGAAATGGCAGTTTACTTTTCTGGTTACAAAATTAAAACGTTGTGTATGTAATAAAATTGAAAGTAACTATATGTTAATGTCGTCTCTACTTCGCAATAAATCAACTTGAATAATCATTATTTTCTGTTACCTTACAAATATTTCTATAAACAAATGTGACATACAAATGATTAAGATGTCTTACATACATATGTATATGCGAAGTTCTTACCCAATTACTTCGCATTTAATTTTACATCCTTAAAGAGTCGAGATGGCTCAGTGGTTAGAACGCGTGCATCTTAACCGATATAAATAAATATAAATATAAATATTGGACAACATCACAAACATTACTCTGATCCCAATGTAAGTAGCTAAAGCACTTGTGTTATGGAAAATCAGAAGTAACGAAGGTACAAACGCCCAGACCCAAGACGACATAGAAAACTAATAAACCTTCTGCGATCGACTCGGCCGGTATTCGAACCCGTCCCGGGTTCCTCAGAGTGACGTACCCATGAAAACCTGTGTACACACCACTCGACCACGGAGGTCGTCAAATCTTATATAATATTAAAATCTTGAAGAATATGACAAAGTAAAAATGCAAAGTATGTATGTATGTAGTAAAATAAAATAGACACATAAATACGTATCCGCCTAATTACGGTATATGGCTCTTAAAATTGTTACAGTATTTATAAGTATCATCATGTCTCCATATTACTTAAACATTTACCGTTTATTTAAATGTCAAGAGCAGATGATGCTCTCATTGCAGTTTTTTTATTTTTTAATGTAAACATATTTTTGAAATCGGTTGTTAAGGTTATTACAATTATAATGTAAGTTATTTAAATATATTTTAATGAAATAATATGTTAAAAGTTAGTAATTAATTCTAAAAGTGGCTCAGTTAAACAGTAAGATTCTCTGGCTGTGTACATTTTTAATGTTTACTTTTAATGTATTCATTTTTATCTAGTAGTTTTGTGCAAGCCCGTCTGGGTAGGTACCCAATCGTCATATATTCTACCTCCAAAACTAGGGACTGAGACAGTGTAACTTCAGGCACAATGGACGTATCACCTTAACTCCCAAGGTTCGTAGCGCATTGGTAATGTAAGGGATGTTTAATATTTCCTACAGCGCTAATGTACATGGACGGTGGTGACTACTAACCATCAGGTGGTCACTTGTCAGGCCGCCAACCTATATGATAAAAATCAAACATACCCGAGTAAATATTGATGGGAAAACTGCTTGTATCGTTCCTACTGGGTCTCCAAAACTTCGCGTTTATTCAAAAGATTTAACTTCATCGTAAACTGCAAGTCACTCATCTACATTTTGCTCGAAAATTATGAATCTTCTCTCAATGATAATTTGAATGTCAAAGTAAAGTAGAGTATATATTAAGTTCAGTTAGAATTGGAGTTTGTTAAAAACAATTTAATTTTGTTTAAGTTTTTTTTATACTGACGTAGCGTCTAAACGGCCAGTAACTTTTTTAAGCTCTCTTGAAGTAATTAATTGATAAATTGAAACAATTTAGTAAATTGCAATCATTAATCCTCCAATCTTCTGCACTGGAGACCATGACCTATTTTTTATGTGCAACTATCGTCTCCTAATCACTGGTACATTCGGCTTACGTTAATAATACTATGGCGCCTGGTTTGACTAAGGTCTTACCAGCACTGAGATGTTTATGAAACTTCAAACTTTTCCCAGATTTTTACTAAGCGAAGATTACGAGATGTCACCCACCACACCTTTGGTTAAGATTCTTTAGCATTCAAACCGATAAGCTATCATTTATTATATTTCGTACTGATAGATACTGACTTCAAACATAAATCGCATATATTTTTTAAAGTCGCAATAAAACCTACTTTTAAGCAATTTTTTTTTTATTTAAAAAATATTTTCATTCCAACGTCGTGTAAATTGAAATAAAATTTTTAAAAAAAGAACTCGCGGTACAGTGTTTCAACAAATGATTTCATATTCGTTAAATTTTACAAAAGAATTTGCCCTTTGCGATGCGAGGGACAGTTCCGGCTTAATTATGCAAGCCCCGGAGATACTGGCCGGCTTCAATATTCCTACCAGCTCATAAACAACGACCTCTGTTATTTGACCTGTCCGCAACTTACCTAGCTTTTTTCGTATTTTATTTGTAGAGAAACTATTGTTTATACATACCTACTAGCGGCCGTACCGGTTTGCCACGGGTTACATAAGTTTTTTAATATATCTTTTATTTAGAGTCGAGATGGCCCAGTGGTTAGAACGCGTGCATCTTAAACGATGATTGCGGGTTCAAATCCAGGCAAGCACCGCTGATACATGTGCTTAATTTGTCTTTATAATTCATCTCGTGCTCAGCGGTGAAGGAAAACATCGTGAGGAAACCTGCATGTGACAAATTTCATATAAATTCTGCCACATGTGTATTCCACCAACCCGCATTGGAACAGAGTGGTGGAATACGTTCCAAACCTTCTCCTCAAAGGGAGAGGAGGCCTTTATCCCAGCAGTGGGATTTACAGGCTGTTGTTGTTGTTTTATATTTTTATTGCATTTTTTCGACATGTCTAACAATTGTCGTTTTACTCCTTGCTTATGAATCCCTCTGTATGTTAGTGAAAACCGCATGAAAATCCGTTCAGTACTTTTGGAGTTTATCTCGAAAATACAGACAGACACGCGGCTAAACAAAACAAAACCCCCCTTTGTTTCATAATATGTAGGGTGAGGGATCAATTAATCAGCACCTCAACGATAGCATCACATAGATATGTATATCCATAATCAATACTCGACCGTCTCGATTTGTCATCTTCGTTTTTTATTAAAAACTGAGTAAATAATTTGTATAGTATTACATTTTTTCAAAATGGCGGCTAACGGTTCTAAATTTATTTCTGATAATTGGATATTTGAACCTAACCATTGGCAAGTGAACTAATAAATAGAATTGTGATTACTATTGTAAAATCAATTTAATCTTGTATAAAATTCTGTGTAATATATGTGCTATATATTGCACGTAGTTTTTGTTGTATTTATTATGTGTTGTAAATATATGTATTATGGAGTGTCTGTTTGTAACATTAAAATAACCGCCATTTTACTAAATATTTATACACGATACATATTATATCAAAACAACATTTTTTTTTACAATTTTTGTCAGTCTGTATGTTCCGGCTGATCTCTGGAACGGCTGGACGGATTTTGACAAGACTTACACTGGCAGATAACTGATGTAATAAGGAGTAACTTAAGCTACAATAATATATTTTTTTATTAAACTCAAAGGCGCACGAACAGCTATTATAAAATATTTGAAAGTACATCGTGCCAGTGTTTGAGTCCGTCGTTGCTACCAAAATATTTATTTCGTTTTGGAAGTCTTAACATAAGGACCCCAGAAACGGATGATTCAGAGCGTGAGTGTGAAATTTGTTGACCCGGTGTCTGAGCGCTTGCTCGCTTTGAAGTAGCGTCAAGTACTAAAACGGTCTGTTTGCGACGGTTCGCCTGCATCTAGATTTTTCTACACAAAGAGCTTTCGGCAGTCTTGTTTTGTTGTTATAGTTCCGTTCAGAATTCGGGATATTTATTTAACAACGACATATATTTGAGAGCCTGTTACCAGTCTCACCTATAATTATAAATTGAACAACATAAATACATTTTGAAATAAAACTAGTTTTAACGGATTTAAATCGCGTATATTAATATTTTTTATCATCCCTACGTTTCGAGCACTTTGCAGCGTTCGTGGTCACGGGTAGACCACGGGTAGAGTTTAACGTCGGGATGATAATCTAACTAGTTTTATTTCAATGTGTAATAATCGCGAAAATCTAAGACAACATTATAAAAACTTTTATTCATATCCCAATGTAAGTAGCTAAGCACTTGTGTTATGGAAAATCAGAAGTAACGACGGCACCACAAACACCCATTCCTAAAACAACATAGAAAAGTAATGAACATTTCCTACATCGACTCGGCCAGGAATCGAACCCGGGACCTCGGAGTGGCGTACCCATGAAAACCGGTGTACACACTACTTGACCATGGAGGTCAATTAATGCAATGCTTTATAATGGATACTTAAATGAATTTAAAACATATTATTGGATGAGCTCTTAATTTATATTTAATCGGAATTATCATCGAACAATCAATTAATGTTTCATGTTAAATATAAAGCTCGTTTTAATATTATAATCATCGAGAGTTACTATTATTGTGATAGCTCCGTCATTGTAGATTTATTTTTATTTAGTTAATCTTATTTAGTAGTTTTACTCCTTTTATGATCGATTGTTGACTTGTTGACAACAAAATAATATATAGCCATATTCAAAAATCATAAAAAATACTTACGCTGAACTTAAGATCTATATTATGAAACAAATATTAAAATCATTAAAATTTGTATTATATGGATATGTTATAGATTATAATGGGTAAATATAAAGAAAGTATTTTTTTCCTTTTAAAAAATAGCCTGTCCTGTACTGGGTTTATCTTTAGGTAACAAAGTGTATTGCGGCGTCGGGTTCGTTAGGTTCCCATTATATGTGTTTAGTCATTCGAAGCATTTATCAAGAAACTTAGCTTAAAAATAGTTTTGAATTAAGGACATCAAAGAAGGTCGCATACATTGAAAATTGAAGAAAATTCTAAATAAATACAATAAAGTATGTGTTGTAGTCGCTCCTAATAATTATATATAGAAATATCAAACAATGTTGTATTCATCTTTGTACAGGAAGGTATCATCAAGGAATCATCTATTGATATCGAAGTGACTGGTAAAATCTCAGTAGATCTGTTTTTTTAATTTATGGTTAAAATCTTCATTCATATCATAAGAACATACATAGGTTCACTTAAATGAGATTAAATAATGTTAAACACATACATTGATATTTGTTACATGGAATGGCTACTGCTACTTAATATTGTCTCATATATATTTTTAAGTTTATTTTTATTTTTTAAATATTCACATTCCATTATGTAGTTCGGCAAATCATTATATAGTTTTACTCATCAAAACGTATATTTTTATGTCCATAATTTAAGGTTCTGACTTTAGGTAATTCAAGTTTGTGTCTGTTTCTTAAGTTAAATTTTATATGAATAACTGTTAATTAAATTTAATATATCTTGCACGAGCTACAGCGCATACATTCCTAATTATACAGCGGGCAACTGCAACTCTTCCCACATCAATAATATAGCTGAACTTGCCGTTGGCGGATTTACAAACAGGCCGAGTAGGCTCGAGGGTAGTGCAGCTTTGCGGACCGTATATTTCAATTCTGTAACAACTCCAAAAATAATGACCAAACGTCAAAGAGGTTTCTGTTTGACGGTGCACGTCTGTATTATTCTGAAAGTTACTCCGCATCTAAATTGTAAAAAGTTGAAAATTGTCATACAGGATAAAAGGTATTTGGACTCTTTATGTTTATGTCTTTTTCTATTTATATGGATTTATATATTTTTAGACAACATTGTTTTTTTATTTTTTTTTTTACACGTGATTTTAGTTATAGAATAAACATTGATATTTAATTATTTTAAAATGATTGAATAAATGATTATTTAAAATAAAAATAACTGCGTTCCAATCGACCAAACTCATTTGGTTTACAGAATCGAATCGAAGTAAAATCCATTATTTGTCAAACGTATTATATAATTAAGTTTAAATTAATCTAATTAGTTCCCAAAATATTTGTGGCATGTGAAGGAATGATTTCCCAAAAAAAACACAAAATCAAAATGCAGTTGTAGTTATAACGTAGATTTTCTACTTGAAAAATTGACACGATTACAGAAAAAACCGAGTTTGTTATTAAATATATATAAACTATATTTGTAACGATTTAGAAGTGTCCAACATACTTACCATTACAATAAGCATTACAGAAAAGCCGATTGCAAATACCAAACAACAAATCTCATGAAGGTTTCAACTAAACGGCTTAATTCGAATGTTTAAAAGCAAAGCATTAAATCCTTTCTCTGTTTTAAAACAAGGCTAAACATCCTTGGATGTGTTTATTTAAATTCTCGTAAATAAACGAGCCGGGAGGCGAAATGGCGGTTACAGAAATTTATGACCTGCCCCGTATTATTATAAACTTAATAGCTTTCCCAGCTCAGCTTATGTACAGCTAAAAGTTGCGACACAGAATACAAATGACCTATTTATATTTAATAATTACACTGTAGTTTTATGTACTATATTGAAAAACGATTATAAAACTATAATTATAAACGATTACTTGGTGGTAGGGCTTAGTGCAAGCCCGCCTGGGTAGGTACCACCCACTCATCAGATATTCTACCTCCAAACAACAGTACGCAGTATTGTTGTGTTTCGGTTTGAAGGGTGAGTGAGCCAGTGTAACTATAGGCACAAGTGACATATCATCTTAGTTTCCAAGGTTGGTGGCACATTGAAGATGTAAGGAATAGTTAATATTTCTTGCTTCGTCATTGTCTATGGGTGATGGTGATCATTCCATCAGGTGGCCCATATGCTCGTCCGCCAACCTATACCACAAAAAAAAATAATTAAATAAAATGTTTAATAAAAAATGGACACTTAAAACACTAAAGAAGATGGCGAACGAGATAGAAAGGCCAATTGACAAGATTTAATTGTATTTTAACGAAGATCTGATTTCGTTAAAATTATAATGCAACTGGAAGACCGAAAATACTCAGTAGAAGTTTATTCTTTAGAGATATGATAATCAAAACGTGTTTAATTGTTAGGTGGGCGTTGATATTTGCAATACAGTTTTAATTTTGCATAATTATCGTTATTGATATGTAAAAGTGGTAAGGTGACCAGGAATTAAGAAAGAATTTCCGTTCTGTTCCATTTTCAAATAAGGCTATTTTGTTTTGTGTATTTACTTATACATTCGTCATGGTTAATTGATAGAATATGTACGTGTGTGTGTAATTACCTTATTGCTTTTGAGTTTTAAGATTGAAAGGTTCTTCCTAATAACATTTATTGGTTTTTTAGTTTGTGTGCTGTGACAAACGTTTAATCAAATCGAATAAAATTGTATTCAAATGTGCGAATTCTTATTGGGAAAGAAATATGTAATTTAGACTGCATATTATTGGCTGATTCCAATATTTTCAGTTGAAATATAATTAAGATAGTAAACTTTTAGTTTAAATTTAAATCAGGTTACATAATATGTTAGTGATGTAATTAAAGCATGCTGACTTCTACCAGTATACATGGCTGCATTCGACGGACTTTTTAGACTAGACTACTTCTTGGCCAGTCAGTGTGGAAGAGAGAGTCAGTGTTTGTTGAGTGATACTTCATAAAATTTCTAGTTCTTATGACTCATATTTTTTTAAATTGCATTTTGCATTCTCTGTAAGTTCTGATATATATGTTTATGCTTTAACTGAAGCTTAACATACTAATTGAAGGTGCCAAAGATTCCGTGTAATTCCGAGTAATTTCTGTCGAAAAATTCTCAGTATGTATGTACCCTTAGTTTGCAAGTGGGAAGTGTAACACTGCCGTATCTATAGTCTGTACAACTGTTGTCTTGGGTCTTGTTGTACAACTATTTTCGGTCGTGTATCTTTCGCCGTCCAACTTCTTTACGAATTAAAAAAGTGAATGAATGTACTTAGTAAAGTCAAAGTAAAGTAACAGCCTGTATATTCCCACTGCTGAGATAAGGCCTCCTCTTCAATTAACGAGAGGGTTTGGAACATATTCCAAAACGCTGTTCGAATGCGGGTTGGTGGAATGCACATGTGGCAGAATTTTAATGAAATTAGACACATGCCGGTTTATTCACGATGTTTTCCTTCACCGCCGAGCACGAGATTAATTATAAATACAAATTAAACACATATATAGTGGTGCTTGTCTGGATTTGAACCCGCAATCATCGGTTAAGATACACGCGTTCTAACCACTGGGTCATCTCAGCTCATGAATGTACTTACGTATGTTAAATATTGCCTACTTCCTTTGATTGGGCGTTGTAACCGTACTCAGTATTGTTGTATTTAGGTTTGAAGGGTGAGTAAGCTAATGTTACTACAGTCACAGGGAATAACATCTTAGTTGCCAAGGTTGACAACACACTGACGATGTAAGGAATGAATGATAATATTCCTTACAACTCCATTGTTTATGGGCGGTGGTGACCACTTGCCAGTTGCTCGTCCGCCTATGCATATCCTAAAAAAGGGGATTTATTTAAATAGGACTCGCAAAATTAAAAAAAAAAACAAAAACAGGTGGAGAAAAAATTAAGGTACTTTAAAAATGTTAAATTTGTTTCAAATAGTTCAGAATAGATAAGAGTTTGAATATTGCCTTTAACGAGATAATTTTATGACAAAACCTTTGACATTTCAATTTAAGTTGCTAAGTTCTCTTGCTCAAGAAAATTAGAATTCCAAGTGTAAGAGCTCAGGAAGCTTTAAACGCCGCTTCGGTTCGTAACATTACATTGTAGTTACAATTTGCGTTTAAAATGTCAAAAGAAATTTAAAATTTTAACAATGAATTATTTATTTTCCGATATATTCATAAAGTATATACATATTTATATCAAATTGGGCAACTTTCATGATATAGGTTAGCGGTCTGGCGAATAGTTACCTGATGGTTAGTGCTCACCACATATAGGCACTTAAAGAAATATTAAACATTCCTTACATCGCCACCAACCTTGGAAGATGTCCCCTGTGCCCGTAGTTACACTGACTCACTCTCCCTTCAAACTGGAACACAATAATACTAAATATTGCTGAAGAAGAAGCTATATGTAATTTGTGCCTGTAGTTATGTGGTATCGTCGTTACTTCTGATTTTCCATAAAACAAGTGCTTTAGCTTACATTGGGATCAGAGTAATTAATGTACGTGATTTTGTCCAAGATTTATTTATTTATACAGGCTCGCTCACTCTTCAAACCGTAACAGAACTATCTATTGCTGTTTTGCGGTAGGTTATGTGAAGACCGGTTTCCTAGCCCTGAATTATAAGATAACAGATAAATTATTATTATTGTATAGAATTAATTTGTACACAAATGTTCCGAGCCGCTTCTGTCTGTACATGACAGATATTTAATTAATACTAACGTAAGAGATTAATTTTATTAAAGTCAAAATTTATGACTTGTTAATTAATTTCAATGTTTTCTCGTGTACCGGTAATTATCCATAATCCATAATTCATATCAGGATGAGCATTATCTTTAATTTGAAGTATTATTATCAGATATGTTGGTATTATCTAAGATTGCGATTGGTAACTTGATTAAAATATCAATATTTTATAACTTATGGAAAATCTTTTTGTACAGGTAGTTTCAAACTACAGCAAGAAAACTACTGTAAACTATATCTTTCAAAAAACAATACGAGAATTCTTTAAGAAATATGTATTTTACCCTTTATACGATAATATACTGGGTCAATCAAGGGGCTCGTATCGCTTCTTTCTTTTGATTGTGGAGGCGCGTGCCCGGGGCTGACACCGACTCCAAATATAACAATAACTATAACTACGTTATATAATTGTAAATCGAATTTTAAGTAGTCCAATATTGTTCATTTAAATTTAATTAGAAAGACTCTAAAAAATATGTTGAATACGCAATTATTTTTATTTATGCATATTTATTTGTTTGAAAATAGTGTTTTGATTGAAGTCACTTTTTCTTTTTGTTTAATTTTTTATTTATAATTATAAATGATTTCCCTTTACCAGATATTCATAGAAAACATTTTATCGATATACGTATACAACAAGATAATGAATAGTGAAATAAAACATTTTTGTATTTATAATACAGACACCAAACACAAAACAATAACAATGAAACTCAGAAACGCATTAAATTAACCTAATTGTAAAAACAGTAACACAGATTGTCATTGGAAAATAATGGCATATTGGCATGTAACTTAAATGCCACTGGAATATAGCTCAAAACGATATCTGTGTTTATTTTTGATAAGCAGAAAATCAGTCATGAAATTGCATACAAAAGTTTCGAGCGTTTTCTGCCTGTAATATGTGTATGACATTTTATTTTGGGGCATGTAATAAGACTGTCATGACTTAGGCTGCACTATTATGTGACAAGACAGATTTATTTAAAAAGTTAAATACCAACAGAGTCGGTGAAGGTTTTATATTTTTGTAGTTTACCTTTGATTATAGCGTTGTATTTCTTAAATAGTGATATTTATTTTTTATAGTTATTTACTTAGCTACAAGTTTCGATTGTTAGGATTACTTATATAGAAATAATTATATGGTTAAACATTGCTAGGAATACGAACATATGTAATAAACTCATACTCATTTTCGTTTTCAACTGACTTCAAAAAGGAGGAGGTTATCGATTCGTCTGTATTTTTTTTTTTTTTTATGTTTGTTACCTCATAACTTTTTACTGGGTGGACCGATTTTGATAATTTTTTTTTTGTTTGAAAGGTAGTGCTTCCCGTGGGTTCCCATTTTAATTTTATTTTTTTCCGATGATGGTATCCGTATGAAAACGACATAAGTCTTAAATTTGCATTATGTATGTGCGCGATAAATAGGTGATTAACTCAAAATTGGTTGGAACAATTTTGATGATTATTTTTTTTATTATAAAGGATATACTTTAAGGGTAGTTTGGTGAAAGTTTGGTAAGGTAAACTCCATGAAGGTAGGATACATGACAAATTAAGGGAACGGGAGGGAACGGAACAAATCTGAGGATCACGTTAGCAATACTCGGTCGAAACTTTTATTTATGGATTACTTGGATATTTGAATCACCTTCCGGAACGTGGTTATGTTCGTTTCATTGTCATAATCGAATATTATAATCAACTAGCGACCCGCCCCGACTTCTCACGGGTGCAATACTGATACTAAATTTACTAAAGAATTTGTTTATTTACGACATCCCATTGCAAACTTCTAAAATTGTCAGTGTTTCTTTACTATATTGTTCATTTATATGACACCGGCTCCAAATATAACAATAACTATAACTACGTTATATAATCGTAAATCGACTTTTAAGTAGTCTAATATTTTTCATTTCATTTTACCTAGGAGGACTCTCAAAAATATGTTAAATATGCAATTATTTTTATTACTTTTTAGTGCATTTTTATTTGTTTTAAAATAGTGTTTTGTTTGAAGTCGGTTTTTCTTTTTGTTAAAATTTTATTAATCGGACACAATGTCCGATTAAAAAAAGAAACGTCATATGTGTAGCTTTAAATACGAATACAGAATGTTGCCTAAACTTAGAAATAAAAATGGCGGTCACCGATGCAAACGGGAGATTTTGTTGAAATCGATTTCATAAAATAAAATCGATTATAACCTCAGGATTTTAAAATTAAAATACATGTAGACAGTATCTTCTCCAGCCTTTCTGCAGTCCTGGCACTTGGCAGGTATTCCTATATTGGAATTCTTGGCTTAATTTCGGCCAGTTAAAGATATTCGTGTGGAGCATTCGTGATGTTGCTCTCGTTACGCACACCCCAACGCCTCGTCACCTGCATCGTCAGAGATACGATCGATATGTAAGCGTGGACCTTTACATTCACGAATTTAACTACCACGATAATTATTGGGCGTGGTTAAGAATAGTTTTTTTTTATATAAAGGTCGATAAATGTCCCGGTTCTAGGCTTTCTGGGAAAAGTTGTGGAGTCATTCCACCAAGTTGCTCAAATATAACTTTGATATATTTGTGGTATATTTCATTTTAATGTTTGTTTCGGGATGAGTTTCACTCTCCATGTCCCTCTGCTGGGCCCTTATCGTTTTATCATTGCAAATATGATCTCATTTGTATTTTTATATTCATTTAAGATGTATAATATAATTTAAGGGATCTACGTACATCTTTATGAGTAAATATATAATATTATATAACAATTATTATATTTACAATTATATATATTTATTTTAAACACAATATTAAACAATAGAAACAAATAAATTAATAAATAAATACATTAATATTATTCGACGCACATTTGCACAAAATGTAATCTGACTATTTAACATACAGAGTAACTAACTATATTTAGATATTATCACCAACCCGCATTAAAGCAGTGTGGAGGAATATGCTGCAAACTTTCTCCTCAAAGGGAGAGGAGGCCTAGTAGTTTGAAATTTAAAAGCTGTTAATGTTATATCTAAATGATAAGCATATGCATCCCATTGCATATATACACATCTTGACTTATATAAAATATATGTACCGAACCTTTTCGTAATTTAAATATGACAGTCTAGTTTTCACAAAGAAAAAATACGTAACAAAATATCTTACTTTAAAAATATTTTTATTTTTAATTAATAACAACAACACGTTAAATTATTTCATATAAGCTAAAAGTATTTAACAAAATTCTATAAAAACTAACCTCAAGTCCCAAAATGCACTATTTATTGTAAATAATTTCAATAAACGTAAAACATAATTAAGAATATATTACATTATTATAACTTGTAAAATTGTTAGAACATAATCTGAAAATGAGATTGTAAGCTTTCGAGAGATAATATTTTATTTAAGTTAGGTTGGTTTATTTATAACTAAAATGAAATCAATTAATTTACCGAGACATAAAAAGTTGAAGTATACAACACAATAATGTAATAAATATTTTTATACTTATATTACGTTAAGATACTGGATTCAATATTTACAAATCGCTTCGGAATCAACGAAATCTGTAAATATCTTAAAGATTTCATTGTTTATGGAATGATTACTGCTTTAAGTGCATCTATGATACGCGATTGCTTGGCTTAAAAGTTTAATTGCAGAAACTTTATTGTGACTGACAACTGTGAAAGTACAAATAAACTTTTCTGTGTAGAGCGCATTATTAATTTAACTAATAATTTCAAATTATGTTTTTTATCAATCTGTTCAAATGTGTCTACTCTCTATGGAATCTTATAATAGAAAACATGAATAATATTGTAACTATGACACGAGTAATAATATTTGAATCTAACAGCGTTTTTTTGTTATGTTCTATCAACTTTTGATGCAATTCATAATACAACAGAAAATTGTTCGACGTTTATCAATTCCGACGAGTCTTACGTTATATATCAACGATGTGTTCAGTATTAATTAAAAGAAAAGAATTAATAACATTAAATGCTTAAATATATACAAATATGAACTAAAACAAGTTGCTGTATAAATCTTGACCGCGTGGAATGGTGGCAAGAATGCTAGCAGCATTTCCCCGTTGAATCGCAATTCCGATCCTCTGGGCAAAAAACGAACTTCCTGTCACCAGTGGAGGCAATGAGGCGAGGTGTTATACTTTTAAATAAATACATTAAAAGAAAATATTAAGTAATATGGCAAGCCATGCAGTAGCAGATTTAGTCATCGTCCCGATATCTCTTAATATCGATATTGACTAACGATCGAGTGATTTTAATTCGTTCTCGTATTTTTCGGAATAAATCCCCTCGGAATCGTATTTCTCAACGAGTTGGTTCCAGTATTCTTTCTCTTTTTTCACCAAATGACTGATGACTTTTCGCACGCCGTCCTTTTGCATGTCTGTGCAATTTTCGCAGCCCGTCTGTAATGCGTCGCTTATGTGAGCTGAAAAGACGTACAATAATCAAATGAAATTAATTGAAATAATTCTGGATATGACACGTCATATTGAAGGAAGGTTTTGTGGCTTAGTAGCTGTAATAAATGTCAGTATTGCATCATATATTAGACTCAGAAGAAAATGATTAATTAGTACTAACAGAACGCTTTGTGGCTTATTAGCTGTAATAAATAGTTATAATTAGTCTTATACCCCAAAGAGTAACTAATAAATAAATAAAAAATAAAATAAAAAGCCTTTTATTTCTTGTTACAAATACAGATCTAGGTTAAATAAAGATTAACAGTTTAAAAGAAAAAGAAAAGAAAAAAATATATATATATACATATACACGAAACAGTTTGCATGCATTAATTAATTATGTGCTATATTCTTTTAATCGTTTTATATTTTATGGGTACAAGAACCCCTCTCAATGGAGGGTAAAGGCCTCCTCCAAAGATGACCATTTTTCTCTATCTTCAGCTTCTCGCATCCAGTATGTGCCTGCTATTTTTATGACATCGTCTATCCATCGCGTATTTGGCCTACCTCTTTTCCTCTGGCCCGATGGTCCTAGCCATGACGTTGTCGTTTTGGTCCAGCGATTATCTTTGAGTCTGGCTATGTGTCCAGCCCATCGCCATTTTAGCTTCTGTGAGTAACTAAGTGCGTCGATAACTTTAGTTTTCTCTCTTATGGTGGTATGGCGGATTTTTTGTATCTTTTTGATTTTTAGGATGCTTCTCTCCATACTTCTTTGGCTGGTTATGATCTTATTTTTTAGTTTGTTTGTGAATTTCCACGTTTGACAAGCGTAGGTTAGTGATGGGAGTAGGTAGGTGTTCATGGCTCTGCTTTTCAAATTTATGGACATGTCGCTTTTTAGGATTTCTTTGAGGTTCCAAAATTTCTTCCAGGTGATGTTGACCCTTCTCTCTGCTTCTAGTTCGTTGTTGCGTGGGTTAAAGGAGATTTGTTTTCCCAGGTAAATGTAAGCATCAGCATATGATAGCGGTCGATTACTGAGATATATAGGTATTTTAGTATGATTCGTCATGACGTTTGTTTTATCTAAATTTATTTCCAAGCCTACTTTACGACTTTCTTCATGTAAAGAGTTTATCATTAGTTGTAGTTGGGTTGTGCTTTCTGATAGTAGAACTATATCATCTGCAAATCTGAGATGGTTCAGGTAACGTCCGGATATGTTTATGCCCACTTTTTCCCAGTTTAGTTTGCCGATGATAGACTCTAGCACCGCTATGAAGATTGTTGGAGAGATTGGGTCTCCTTGTCTAACACCTCTTTTTATTTGTATGGGTGGTCCAGTGGTTTCCAACTTCACTCTGCTGGTATTATTGTCGTATATGTTTTTTAGGACTTGTATATATTGTAAAGGTACTTCTTGTGATATTAGAGCTTCCCAGATCGATGAGTGGAGTAAAGTATCAAAAGCTTTTTGGTAGTCAATAAAAACTATATAGAGTGGTTTGTTGAACTCTATGAATTTTTCTATAAGCATCTCTAGCGAGTGTATATGATCGACTGTGGAAAAGAAAGAGTAACTAAAAGCCCGCAAATATCGCACAGCTGGGCTATATGAGCTTTTTCCACCATGCTTCTTGAATGCGGGTTGGTGGACATACGTAGTGAATGAAAATTTCCTTCACCGCCAAGTACGAGATGACATTAATTGAGTTTCGGACTCGGAACCACCAATTAAGATTTACTACCAAATACTGGTTTATTACGGTCTTTGTAATAATTCCATAAACATGAGATTCATTTATCTTATATTTTCCGAAAAAATGGCTGTGACATACGAACGAACACACAGACAGACATGAGGGTTACGTTTTTTGCCATTTGGCTAAGGAACCCTAAAAATCACTTTCATGATTTTTCTTAACGCTCCACAAGTTAAAAACAAAATGTCAATAAAATTTGCCACATTTGTAATGTTGTAAGTAAATATAATACAATAAGTAAAAATATTATATATACAAAAAAAAAAAACTTTTAATTCTGAGTAACAATGGTGCAAAATACTAGGACTCCAGCAATTACAAGGAGATCAAGATATCGTAAAGTGTATCTAGTGCAATCCACTTACATTTCAATTCCTTGCCTTCTGGCGTGCATCTACCTTTGTCTAACATGCATTTAATGTATGCAGAGAGCAATCTCTTGTTTGATAGGACCTCTTCGATATTCACTGAGCTGAATCTATCGTTCTGCGCATGTGTGTACATGATGGTTGGTACCAGGGCAGCAATAAGAAACAGGAGCTTCATCCTTAAAAAAGTAAAACACACTAACATGGATTTGCTGATGAATTACAAAACTGAAATGTATTAAAGTAATGTATAAGTATTAAAAAAAACAACATTTCGTATTCCCATTGCTGTTGCGAGTGTATTAGTACGAAAAATCCAATTAATGTAATAGATTCGACACATATTCTTTTACTTTTCACTTTTTTATGAGCGACCGATATATTTTCAAACAATACTTCGATTCTTAACAAACACACACACATTGAACACAAAATATTTGTAATAGAAGTTGTATTACGTTTTTCTTTATTCAATCACTAATATAAATGTTTTTATTTTACAGGTAAGTCACTGTTAGAAATGCGAGCAGTTTGTAAGTAACTTACTTTTATATTTATAAGAGCGTTCTTTCGTAAAATTACACTTTTAATAATGAATCGTTGTCATTTCTTCTTCGTTATATACATTCTATAAATCCTTGTGAAAATGTATTCAAACGATTTGCATTTAATTGTTGAAATCACGCAATTAAAATATCTGCAGAAATACTGTAATCTTGATTCTTTTCAAGGTCATTTCACGTCTTAATTTCCTTTTGCCTCGCTCCAATTTCTCTTTGGCATAGATTATTTGCAGTTGGGCCAGTGGATTGAGCACGAAGATCTTGACCGAAGGATCGTTGTGTCTACTCTTAGGATATATTGCTTTGTACTTAATGTACAGCGTCGAGAGGAAACCTGCAAATGTCATGTTCGAACATATACAAATATATCTACCAAACCACACTCAAGCCTCTTGGGATTAGTTTTAAACATTACTTTTCAGAGCAAAGATACAACATGAAAATGTTCCACTGCAAGGCAAACGAGTGCTCTGCTTTTCCGGTTTGGAACTCATCCCAAAATAGTACTCCGATACAACTTAGTACAAAAATGAGCTACATGATGGCAAGGAATCTAAAATACCCATAGATATTGACGCTGTAAATTTTAATAATTTCTTTCATCGTCAATGCGCCACCAGCTCTAAAGGCTGACATGATATGACGCCTGTTTTAGTTTTATCCCTCGCGTGTTCATTCAACACATGCATGTTTCTTGAAGATATCCTTCAGATGTTAAGTAAAAATATAAACCACCAAAATGTGTAAATGTAAAAAAGGCACGGGAATCAGAGGATGTTGTCGATAAAAAACAACAAAAAAAAAACACTAAATTAGCACATGACATCTCAGTGTTGTGTGAACCTGTAAACATCGGTTAAGAGTTACATGTTCTAATTACTGGACTATATCAGCGCATACAGGATGCAATAAATGTATTGTTACTGAAAATATTGTTTAGTAAAAGGAGCAAAACTTACATAATTCCATATATGAATTAAGACACCCTTGCGAATACTCCGTTGAATAATATTTTAAGCAAATGTTAGGGAAATATTTCGTTATCTCATAATGTACTAGCAATAAAGTTCAAATTCCAATAACCAATTGTCTTTGCTGACATGACCTAGTGCTTACAACGTAGACACTGTATGAACACGGGTATGCTTTCATTATTATAACTGTTTCCTTTTAATATTCAAAACATACCCCTAGCTACTCGTTGCGATATCTCACGTTGAAAATTTGAAAATTTTGAAAATAATCATGAGACGACGATTACCTCGGGGTCTGTAGCATTATAAGTTAGATACTGAAAAAACAGCACATATCATATATATGTGTATTTAGGAAAAGCCTTTAAAATGATAAGGCAATTTATTGTAAGAAAGACTAAAATTACGTGACCTTTAACATAAAAATCGTTACTGTGCCTTGTCTATAAAATAATGATAGAGAGTTGCTATTAAAATTATTTTACTTAAAAATCTATAACTAAGCATGTACCAGATTTGATGGGTTATTTAAAAAAAAAAAACACGTTTACATTTTATACGCTTTCATTATTATCATCATATCATTATTAGAAGGCATTCAAGCGTATCCATTACTTAAAAGTCCTTTTGAGAATTATTACCAGTGTGTATAGATACGTTGTAGGTCTTAGAAGGAGGATTAACTAGATTTGTAGTAAATGGTATTGGGTTTAAGAGGATTAGTAAAATGACATTAGGTAATCAATATCGAATATAATTCCAATATTCCCACACAATAGCCTAGCTCATAAAACTCAAAAATAAGTACTGAATGCTCTTTTCTGAGATTGTTGCGTAAATTCAATTTATTTTTAAAATATATGAGGAATAAAGTGTGACAAATAAGGTTAGTGATGTGAATTGTTAGAAGATCACATCAATAAACTGATGTATGATTTTCTAAAAATACTTCGTATGAAAGGAACAGCCCATTAGTTCAGAATATAAGAGACTCAACTCTTTCGTACCCTTTGCCCTATTATGGTTCTACACTTGAAACTGACTGAAGAATTCATTTTGTTATGAACAGTGTTATAAAAATAGGTGTCGTGTTTTCCATTAACGAGCGATAAATCTTTAATTTATATGCAGAACAGTAAAAAAATATACTCAAACAATAAGCCCAAAGGTATAAAAAAGTAAACTTTCCCACTGCTGGGATAAGGCCTCCTCTTTCATTAAGGAGAGGGTTTGGAACATATTCCACCACGCTGTTCCAATGCGGGTTGGTGGAATGCACATGTGGCAGAATTTCGATGAAATTAGACACATGCAGGTTTCCTCACGATGTTTGCCTTCACCGCCGAGCATGAGATAATTTATAAACACAAATTAAGCACATATATATAGTGGTGCTTGCCTGGTTAAGATGCACGCGTTCTAACCACTGGGCCATTTCAGCTCCAAAAGTGTCCAGTCAAAGGTATATTCCCAGATTTATTTAAAGCGTTTCATTGAGAGCACACGAAACTCTTTTAGGGGGTCATACAATCCAGGTTAGGTTATATTTCCATCCATCGAATAAAGTTTTATGAGTGATATTAAAAGTTGGTTCGACATTAAAAATGGGTATACCATTGGGACCAATCCTATTTAGGATCTACTATTGTATGCAAAGGTTATATGCTATTTAACTATTTACTAATCCTTCACTAATGAATAGCTGATTTGTGGCAAAATCCTTTTAAGAACTTCCACACAATTTCCCGTCTATATTTTTATACCCTTAAAGGGTAATAATAAGTCATATAATCTATTTTTCTCTACCCTATGAGTGGTCTGTTGGTCTCAAAAACTCGATACCAAAATATTGAAGAAGAAAAAGAGTAAGTACTTCATGCGAAATCTCATCAAGATTGGTTCACTATTTTGCCGCGAAAGCGTAACACACAGACATACAAATCAAATCAAATCAAAATAAACTTTATTCAAGTAGGCTTTTACAAGCACTTTTGAATCGTTATTTTACAATTAGGTGAAGCTACCACCGGTTCGGAAAGTACATTCTACCGAAAAGAACCGGCAAGAAACTCATTAGTTACTCTAATTGCAGATAGTAAAACATATACCTAGAAAATTTTACTTTCAGATATATATTAGTTATTTTTATGTAGAAAGTATCGTCTCGGTAGGATGTTCTTTATCTTTAATTGTAAATACAGGGTTACATAATGATTGTTTTTTATTAAAGTATCTGCCAGTTTAACACTGATATCACTAAATCAGAAGTTATCCTACCTTCTGTAGTAAAATAACAATTTCGAAAACGTGATACAGTAAAATTTTGGCAATTCTGAATACAACTAAATGTCACTCTATAGGAATGCTTATTTTATATTAAATTACACGATTCCTTTTGCATTTTATACCGTATAAATTATTTCTTATTTTAAATTGCCAGAATCAGTCATAATTTTCGCCTTCATAAAATGTATTTCGTGCTCATAATTTATGGTCAATTTGGAGCGGGACCAATGCACCGTTTGTATTCAGGTCAACGAGTAGCCAGAATAGATCCCTGTGGAACCTATTTATTTATAAATTTATAAGCACCATAAAATATTCCGTAGAACAAAGTACATATTTAAACACATAACTCGTAGTCCTGAACCTTCAAAGGAAAGCTTGAAGAATTCTAATATAACATATAATTCATTGGTTTCATCTATATCTATATTATTTTATATTAAAATTGTGAAAGTAACTCTGTCCATCTGTCTGTCGCTTTTTCACGACCAAACCGTTGAATCAAATTTGATGAAATTTGATATGAAGCAAACTTGAACAACCAACACCCTAAAACGCGACTAAAGCGAAGCATATACTAGTATAAAATACATTCATAGAGTCGAGATGGCCCAGTGGTTAGAACGCGTGCATCTTAACCGATGATTGCGGGTTCAAACCCAGGCAGGCACCGTTGATTCATGTGCTTAATTTGTCTTTATAATTCATCTCGTGCTCAGCGGTGCAGGAAAACATCGTGAGGAAACCTGCATGTGACAAATTTCATAGAAATTCTGCCACATGTGTATTCCACCAACCCGCATTGGAACAGCGTGGTGGAAAATGTTCCAAAACCTTCTCCTCAAAGGGAGATGAGGCCTTTAGCCCAACAGTGGGAATTTACAGGCTGTTGTTGTACATTCATAGTATTTTACGTACCTGTTTTAATCATTAACATTTCAACGCATACTTTTTTTTAATTACTGACTCTTTAAAATATCACCATTTCATAAAGGCCGGAACCTACAAGCTCCCTGTTGGATCCGATGTTAATGACAGGTTGTAATCACTTTCCATCAATGAGCCTTCGGCTCGTTTTCCACCGATATCATAAAAAAAAGAATAATTCTCGTTAGTGCTGCGAGCTGTGAGTCAGCAATCGTAAGAAAATTAATTAAACTGTTCAATAACAAGACTATTATCTCTATTTTTGTATCAAAATAAAAAAATAATCATAATTTTACAGCTATAATATAATTAAAGCATTCAATCTAAATCAAAAGATTATCCATCGTTAAGGCAGATTTGAGTAACGTTAAACTTACATTTATTCAATCTTGCTCCATTATATTTCATTCAATGATTCGTTTTGCGATCTCTTGCAGTTTCGAGAGTGCAATATCAGCGTTTATTGGTAAAAAATTGGAATTTAAAAATGTAGCAGAGCTGAGAATACCGTTAAATTAGTAATGTTATTTGGTAGAACTCCTTCCGTTATTTCGTCTGAAGATCATTCATATAATGCGGCTAAATTTAAAAGTAATATAGGACTATTAATTTTAGACGTCTTATATGGAGTTAATTAAATTTACATATTTCATTAAACAACCCAGAAACTTTGTCTTTGTAGGGAGACATTTTTCGCGACGGTTTTTCTAACAAAATTATTTATATTCTCCATCTATCTACAAACTTTCCCTTCCTAAATACCAATCGTAATATCTTGGAAATTCTCGAACAAATTTTTTTGATAAAAACTAAGTTTTGCGTTATAACCTTGTTAAAATTTTATTTCCTCTTCCCTGTCATAGCAGATGTCTCCGTCATAAAAGTAAGTCTCCTAAATCCTCTAAATTCATGATAGGGTCGAAGATAGATAAGAGAGCGAAAATTGAAATGAAAGTTTGTTGTATATAATAGTATATAGCTGACTCTCAAGAAATTTACGCAGGTAGCTGAAGGCGAATCAACAATTTCGACCTTAAATTAAGAAAAAGAAGTAAATAATATTTTATGTCAGTAATATTTTATGGCATATTTTCATTGTATGTCATTTATTTAATATTTTAAAATTATTATTATATAAAATTGGCATTGGCAGCTGGGCTACTAAATGGGCTACATAATGGTAACTGTTAGTCGCTACTCATAGAATAACCACTTACCATTTACCATCAATACATAAAATGCTCATACAAAGAGGCGTTCATAAGTGTTAATGCTGATGCTGATTTTTTTTATCGCTGGAAACGCTTTACGCGCTTTCGCCACGTGGTGCAAAGTGTGGGGGGGGAGGGCTTTATTCTTCCTCTCGACCCAGCGACTCAAGTGGGGACGGATCGCCTCCACTGTCGCCAGGCCCGCTGTGGGTGACCCCAGATCATCCTGCCAACGGGCGATCAGGGCTTGCTGGGCAAGAGCCCTGATCCGAATTGCATAAAGTCGACTGAATAACATAATGTCATATAGGTTTTTTTTATAATTCATTGCTTTTTGCATTGCTTGGTAGATACGTTTTTTATTGGCTAAATTAAATTATACGATATGCGGTGAAAACAAATTTGACGCGATTACAGTCGCGAGAAACAGGTACGTACCAATATTTATTTAATAAAAGCCTCAGTCGTCTGAGTTCTTTATAGCGTCCAATTAAGTTGACTGACGAACATATGAATCTATGAGTATCTGAGGCGACGTTATATGCATAACAAGCGGATGTAAATTAATTCAAACAAAAGACAATTGCTAAGTTTAGATCTCTTGGATTTTCGGGCGCGGCATTGTGACGTTGGGCTTGTTATCGTGAGTTCGTGTTTTGCTGCGCTGTATTGAGTTTAGAGAACTTTACTAATTCGCTGCGGGAGTTCAATTCACTGACTTAAAATTTGAACTGTGACTTTTGACTTTCGTTAGTTTTGAAAATGTATATACATTTTATTTAAAGGTCTCACTTCGCTACGAATTTTAATCACATATTGTTTTAATAATTGAGCCGAGATGGCCCAGTGGTTAGAACGTATGTGACAGAATTTCGATGAAATTAGACACATGCAGTTTTCCTCACGATGTTTTCCTACACTGCCAAGCATGAGATGAATTAAAAACCCAATTAAGAACACACACATATATATATATATATATATATATATATATATATATATATATATATATATATATATATATATGTATGGGTATGTATATATATGGGTACTGGGTTTAAACCCGCAATTATCGCTTAAGATGTACGCGTTCTAACCGCTGTGCCATCTCTGCTCTTGGATCTCTGTTCATCTCAGTATGTAATATTACGTCATAATTATATTAGTTTCAACATTTTATCTTCATTAAGCGGGTTACCGGTCGGTCCATACCGATACTCTTAAAAAGATTATACATACTTAAATTTATTACAACATTATACAAAGTATTCCCCAAGTAAAGTAACTTAGCACTTATGTCTAGAACTGGGTCGGAAAAGCCATTTGAACGATGCTTAGTGCAACTATTTGCATCGAGGAAGTATTTCAGTGAAATAAAAGATACAGCACAGTTTTCTTATCTTATTCTTCATTGTTATATTTTAGTTGTAGCTGATATCATAATAATTAAAATCTTTTTATTGACATAGTTGGTAGAATTTATTTTTAATGTTTTTCTTATGAAATAGCTAGCGAGTAAATGAGCGGCGTGCTTATAAATGATTTCTTATACATATGTCCAATACGCTACCAACCATTACCATGGTACTAAGAAACTTGTTATACCCTCGTGCTTGTGGTCATTCACCCGTCAAACCGTCACAACAATACAAAGTATTTCTGCGTGGTAGAATATCTAATGACTGGGTGGTACCAAAACGTTCTTGCATAAAACACTAACATACCAAGCATAATATAAATTTTTTTAAATCTGTTTATTTTATTTAGAGGGTTTAAAGCATAACAAACTTGGTGTGTTAGAGTAGTATATTGATTTGATGTATATTGTATTGATGTAATAAACTTACATCAATACAATATTTTTTCTGAATCTACATATTAAATTTTGTTTTTTTTTTTCGTAAAATTTACTTACGAGCGTGGGTGTAACAACTGCAGAAATATTTGAACTGTGAAATTGTTAGGGTCAAAAACATTGAATAATTATTAGTGTCATTATTCATGTAAGTGACGTAAGAATATACTTTAGAATAGATAATCAAATTTTAGTAGTTTCAATTATTATTAAGAAACAGTTTAAGCTCACGCTCAGCGATCATAAGATTTATTTGATCTAATTAGCTCAGATTCAAGATATAATAATATCATTTTCATAAGACATGTTACATCATGTAATCGTATGATATATTATGATCGACTAGATGGAATTATGGACTTAATAGTTGTTACTTAAACTTAGATTGTAAGAAAACTTAATTAACTTCACAAAGATGTTGGTTCTTTGAATATTCCATCGTAATAATTAGTTTTTGGTTACAAAGTTATATCGTTAACGTTAAATACGTTGACAAAATTGGTATATTTATTTTATTGGTAATTTTTATTTTAACTATTTATTTGTTAAGTATTCATAACTGGTATTCAAACTCAAACTCAAATTGCTTTATTCACTATAGAAGTATTACACTTTTTTATTGATGGTCAATTGAAACAGTACCACCTGTTCGTAAAAGGAGTACCCTGTATTGGTTTCCCATTTTAATTTGTCGTCATTTTGAAGCTAAATCAAATAAATTATGAAAGCGTATCTCTACAAATAGATATGCCATTACCAGTATTGGGGCAATTACAAAGTGTTACTTTTTTGTATGTACTCCGGTATATATACGTTTAGACGAAAATATAAAATATGCTGTTTTTATTTTAGGTACTTATTTTAATTGAGGAAATAAGTACAGAGTTTCCACAGGTTTACTTGGTAGAATATCCCGAAACCGTCATCATCCATCTAAAAGCTTTACATTCAATTTAATCCTGTACAGAAAAGGTTCTTAAGTCATATTTTAAAATGAATGAGTCAACGCAAATACGCTAAGTAACAAAACCTGAATAGATCCTGTGAATGGCAGTGCATAGACGGTTTAAAAAGGTAATTCATATAAAGCAATCTATGTTCAAAAGATATAGATTAAAAAATCACTTACGTTCTAAAATCCAAAAAAAAAACACTACAAAATACGAAGTTACTTTTCAATCCAATAAAAATAAAGTACGTTTATTCATCATCGATACAGATCAATAACTTGTATTAACTCATCTTGAATTTCAGTTTTTCAATCAATATTTCTGTAGTAGTTTACTGGGTGGTAGGGCTTTGTGCAAGCCCGTCTGGGGAGGTACGACCCACTCATCAGTTATTCTACCGCCAAACAACAGGACTCAGTATTGTTGTCTTCCGGTTTGAAGGGTGGGTGAGCCAGTGTAACTACAGGCACAAGGGACATAATATCTTAGTTCCCGTAGTTACTGGCGCATTGACGATTTAAGAAATAGTTAACATTTCTTACAGCGTCATTGTCTATGGGTAATGGTTACTTACCATCAGGTGGCCCATATGTTCGTCCGCCCACCTATACCATAAAAAAATATTAATATTATAAATGCGAAAGTAACTCTGACTGTACGTCGCTCTTACTGCCGAACTGGAAAGACATAGGTTACGTTCTTTGCCTAACATCACAACCAACCCCATAAAAAGTCGCAGAAGACAACTAGTATTATACAAATAACAATTGCATATAAAAGAAATTCAACTCTTTCAAAATATTCCGTCATATTTTTGCCCTTTGAATGAGTGAAGGTATTGCAATGATTGAAATGTTATCTGTGACGTTTCATCTCAAATATCGCGATCAGAGCTCTGTAATAGCTCGGGCTCTCCAATTATAATAATCAGCTTGATCTCAATACAACTCAATGCCACTCGACGTCACGCTGATAGAGTTCGCTGTTGTGTTTATTTTAAGTCTAATTAATCATTTGTTATAGTAATATCTTTTATTCAAAAGGGTTATTTAATATGTTTATATTTTTCATACTACTAAAAAAACAAAAATACTAAATCTTTATTAATATTACATTATAAATGTGAATATGACTCTGTCTGTCCATCGCTTTTTCATGGCCAAACCGAGTTCGGCTCAGCGGTGTGTCGTGAAGTGAAGTTCAAATTCACTTGATACCAAATTTCCTCAAACCTTCACGACTTCATTTCACTTCACTTCACGACTTCATTTCAGTCGTGAAGTGAAGTGAAATGAAGTCGTGAAGGTTTGAGGAAATTTGGTATCAAGTGAATTTGAACTACAAGAAAGGACATGGGCTACTTTTAAACGTACTAAAATGCAAGCGAAGCTGCAGGCGATAATAGTATAATATAATATTTCAAACTAAGTATTACTGATAGAATATATGTATGTATAGTGACTGGATGGTACCTACATAGATGAACTTGCACGCATCTCTCCCAACAAGCTTATTCAGTTGTATTTTTTAGTGTTAGTTAAAAATATACGGTAACATTTTATTTATTCAAAAGTGCTTGTAAAGGCGGCCTTTCCAACCAAACTAAATAAAAATGCTACATTTTTTTCGATTTGCTATTTGTACCAGTATATAATATTCGAAACATATAGACAGTTCATGATTATATTTTATTCATTTTCAACCGACTTCCAAAAGGAGGAGGTTATCAATTCGTCTGTATTTTTTTTTTTTTTTTATGTTTGTTACCTCATAACTTTTCACTGGGTGGACCGATTTTGATAATTTTTTTTTTGTTTGAAAGGTAGTGCTTCCCGTGGGGTCCCATTTTTTTTTTAATTTTTTTCCGATGATGGTATCCGTATGAAAACGACATAAGTCTTAAATTTGCATTATGTATGTGCGCGATAAATAGGTGAATAACTCAAAATTGGTTGGCACAATTTTGATTATTCTTTTTTTATTATAAAGGATATACTTTAAGCGTAGTTTGGTGAAAATTTGGTAAGGTTCTGAGCATAGGATCTATGACAAATTAAGGGAACGGGAGGGAACGGAACAATTCTGAGTAGCACGTTAGCAATACTCGGTCGAATCTTTTATTTATGGGTTACTTGGATATTTGAATCACCTTCCGGAACGTGGTTATGTTCATGTAATTGTCATAATCGAATATTATAATCAATTAGCAACCCGCCCCGACTTCTCACGGGTGCAATACTGATACTAAATATACTAAAGAATTTGTTTATTTACGACATCACATTGCAAACTTCTAAAATTGTCAGTGTTTCTTTCCTATATTGTTCATGTATTATATGCACAAACCTTCCCCTTGAATTACACTATCTATTAAAAAAAACCGCATTAAAATCAATTGCGTAGTTTTGAAGATATAGGGACAGAAAAAGTGACTTTGTTTTATACTATGCATTGACGGAACTCCTAAACAGCTTACAGTTAGGGTGCGATTTGGGGCAGAATTTCTTACTGTCTTTAATCAAATTTTGTGTATGTGATGTGATGTCATATGATGTACGACATATATTAGCTCTTTTGCAAAGTTTTTTACTGAGGTCGATTACACCTCTTTCGAGGGTGGTACCTTGTAGTTTACGCCGCATGACGTATTAAATCCGCATTTTTGAAAGTCTATTTTTCCTTTTTTCGCAAGTTTCCTTTGAAATTGTCCTCGAAGTAGTTTCTGACTCATATAAACGGAACGCTTAACCTATCCATATTAATAAAAAATAGTTAGTCAACATCAGCTTCACTTAAAATAAAAAAATAAATAAAAATTTTAGCAAAAAGAAAAACCGACTTCCAACAAAACACTATTTTAAAACAAATGAATATGCACGAAAAAGTAATATAAATAATTCCGTATTCAACATATTTTTTAGAGTCCTCCTAAGTAAAGTAAAATGAAAAATATTAGACTACTTAAAAGTCGATTTACGATTATATAATGTAGTTATAATTATTGTTATATTTGGAGTCGGTGTCAGTCAATAAAACCCTACAGTATATCTATCAAAAAATAATACGAGAATACTTTAACAAATATGTTTTTTACAAATTACCTTTTACACAATAATATACTGGATCAATCAAGGGGCTCGTATCGCTTCTTTCTTTTGATTGCTGGGGCAAGGGCACCGTGGCTGACACCGGCTCCAAATATACCAATAATTATAACTACATTATATAATCGTAAATCGACTTTTAAGTAGTCTAATATTTTTCATTTTACTTTACTTAGGAGGACTCTAAAAAATATGTTGAATACGGAATTATTTATATTACTTTTTCGTGCATATTCATTTGTTTTAAAATAGTGTTTTGTTGGAAGTCGGTTTTTCTTTTTGCTAAAATTTTTATTTTTTATTTTACTTGAATCGACCTTCCTTTATAAACGCAGATATCTTCAAAAGATGATTTTCTATTCCTTTTCAAGTCAAATTCCACGTACACATAAAAATGCTATTTGAAGTTAAATTATATGCTATTATATTGTAATATTCACTGTAACCATTTTCCCATGTTAAAACCTCTGAGAGGCTCCACTATACGCAATTTTAAAGATCTAAGCATACATAGGGACAGACAGCGGTAAGCGACTTAATTTAATACTACGTAATGATTATTAATGTCGCATAACACATTCTACGCTTCAGTTTTTACGGCAAATTTCGAGTTTCTACTCACAGAATAACTCTACTGTATGTAACCGGAAAACATAAGGCGTATTTTTATAAGAAAAAGAAATTCGAATTTATGGGAAAACGATATTTTATTAATTTGAATACGTTGTTACATTATTCTTTGTAGCTTTCAAACAATTCGCATATCATGCACACCGTCAAGAGATGTATAAATTATCTACATTTGTATAATTCTGATACCATTCCCATTATTTCTAACTCGTCAGAATTTACACGTAATATAATACAAGGCAATATAGTCCTTATCGTGATAGTGCGAAGTTTGAAATTTGTATAACGTTGCAATTTGGACTAAATAATACAAGATATTGTAGATCTTATCGAGATAGATTTTAGTGTGATATTTCAATGTCACGCCGTGTTAAGCTTGAATGTTAAACGCAACAGTTAATTGATACAAGGAATAATATACTCGTCTAGAATGAATGTTAATTGGAGACGTTTAGCTAGAAATGTTATTTATACCCTTTATAATTTGAAATGATTGTAAACGTGTTAATTTTGTTTGATAATTAATTATTTCGTTTATAGTCCAACCATATATACTAATTGGGACTACCATTGCTAACGTCAATGTAACAGGTTGAAGGGTGCAACATCTTCCATTCCCGAGTTCCGTGATAGGACACTAATTACTGTAAATCACAGCATTGTGAATTTGTTTAAATGAAAAGAGCTGTTTCCTCTCACTAGAAAGTGCTTTCCGAAACAGAGGTAGTATTTAATTATTGACGATTCAAAAACGCTTCATTGTAAAGTTTACTTGAATAAAATTGATTTGATTGTTTGATTGAGTGTAGATTGACATGAGAAGACTCATTTAATCTTAATGATTTAACGTAGTTGTTGTCTTAAATTTTCGCGATTATTACACATTGAAATAAAACTAGTTATAACGGATTTGAATCGCGTATATTCGTTCGTGGTCACGGGTAGACTACCCGTGACCACGAACGCTGTAAAGTGCTCGAAATGTCGGGATGTCAAAAATAATTAATATACGCGATTCAAATCGGTTATAACTAGTTTTATTTTAACGTAGTTGTACCAGTATATAACACTTAAGCCCTTTTCCTATGTCTCGCTCGCAATGACATATAGAGACGGAATTGCAAAGATGTTTTGTGTGAGTTTCAGAGGTACATACACAACAGAACTGCTTAATAAATTCCACTGAATTAACATTCATGTTATAGTTTTATGCTATTAAAGCGCTTTTCTGTATAAATGTTTTTCTATTTATGATAAATGATGACGTCATAATTTCGGACGCGCACGATAATGGTTTCACAACAAGTACTTCACAAAACATAGGTGTGCTTCTTATATTCGCTCTCTGCTAATTTCGTTCTAACATTCATCATGGCGGTTCAAATTACAAGACCATTGTACTGCCGACTTCTTAGCTCCGAAGACACCTAAGTTTGAAGCTTTTAAGACTCTAGACAGACGAGGCACTTCAATAAATATTTAAAAAATTATATACATTTGATAATTACTTGAATTAAAATTTACTTGACGTTGGGCTTTGGTAAACCCGTCTGGGTAGACAGCAGTGGCTTATTAGGTTTGAAGGGTGTGTCAGTCAGTGTAACTACAGACTCAAGGGTCACACAGCATCATGGTCCACACTGACTTTTTTCATTTTAAAATAATTAATAATATATACATAGTTCATAATAAGTATATATAATACATGTATAAGTAGCTTTTCATCAAATTTGCCTGTCCGCTCATCAATATCATGAATAAATAAAATTTTAACAAAAAGAAAAACCGACTTCAAACAAAACACTATTTTAAAACAAATGAATATGCACGAAAAAGTAATAAAAATAATTGCGTATTCAACATATTTTTTAGAGTCTTCCTAAGTTAAATGAAATGAAAAATATTGGACTACTTAAAAGTCGATTAACGATTATATCATGTAGTTATAGTTATTGGTATATTTGGAGCCGGTGTCAGCCACGGTGCCCTTGCCCCAACAATCAAAAGAAAGAAGCGATACGAGCCCCTTGATTGACCCAGTTATTATTGTGTAAAAGGTAATTTGTAAAAAACATATTTGTTAAAGTATTCTCGTATTGTTTTTTGATAGATATACTCTAGGGTTTTATTGGCTGACACCGACTCCAAATATAACAATAATTATAACTACATGATATAATCGTTAATCGACTTTTAAGTAGTCCAATATTTTTCATTTCATTTAACTTAGGAAGACTCTAAAAAATATGTTGAATACGCAATTATTTTTATTACTTTTTCGTGCATATTCATTTGTTTTAAAATAGTGTTTTGTTTGAAGTCGGTTTTTCTTTTTGTTAAAATTTTATTTATTTTTTGATTTTAAGTGAAGCTGATGTTGACTAACTAATTTTTTTTAATATGGATAGATTAAGCGTTCCGTTTATATGAGTCAGAAACTACTTCGAGGACAATTTCAAAGGAAACTTGCGAATAAAGCAAAAATAGACTTTCGAAAATGCGGATTTAATACGTCACGCGGCGTGAACTACAAGGATCCCTCGAAAGAGCTGTAATCGAACTCAGCAAAAAAACTTTGAAAAAGACCAACTATATTTCGTACATCATATGACATCACATCACATACACAAAATTTGATTAAAGATAGTAAGAAATTCTGCCCCATATCGCACCCTAACTGCGAGCCGTATAGGAGTTCCATCACTACATAATATAAAACAAAGTCGCTTTCTCTGTCCCTATATCTTTAAATCTACGCAACGGATTTTGATGCGGTTTTTTTAAAAGATAGTGTGATTCAAGGGGAAGGTTTGTGTATATAATACATGAACAATATAGTAAAGAAACACTGATAATTTTAGAAGTTTGCGATGTGATGTCGTATATAAACAAATTCTGTAGTATATTTAGTATCAGTATTGCACCCGTGCGAAGCCGGGGTGGGTAGCTAGTTGATTATAATATTCGACTATGATAATTACATAAACATAACCACATTACGGAAGGTGACTCAAATATCCAAATAACCTATAAATAAAAGATTCGACCGAGTATCGCTAACGTGCTCCTCAGAATTGTTCCGTTCCCTTCCGTTCCGTCACTTTGTCATGGATCCTGTGCTCAGAACCTTACCAAACTTTCACCAAATTACCCTTGAAGTATATATTTTATAATAAAAAAAGAATTATCAAAATTGGTTAACGTGATTTTCAGTTATTCACCTATTTGTCGCGCATATACATAATGCAAATTTAAGACTTATGTCGTTTTCACATGGATACCATCATCGGAAAATAAAATAAAAAAAATGGGACGCCACGGGGAGCACTACCTTTCAAACAAAAAAAAATTTATCAAAATCGGTCCACCCAGTGAAAAGTTATGAGGTAACAAAAATAAAAAAAAAAAAAAAAAAAAAATACAGACGAATTGATAACCTCCTCCTTTTGGAAGTCGGTTGAAAAGCACTTGAAATAAAGTATCTTATAATTTGAATTCCTTGTCCGATCAAAATGCTGTTTACAATATCTACTTCGACTTGCGTCTCAATTACATTTCCTTTCGTTTCTCCAGCGTCACTCGTGAAATGTTATAGGCGACTTATAGTGTTACGCTATTTTGATATTTGGGTTCATTGAATGATATATCTTTTATAGATAAAATCGCATATCACTTCCTGAAATTTTACGATCGTTTTCTGCTGTAAGCTTCGAGTTTGTTCTCAGAAAATAGCTTTCATGTTCGAAATTTAAAACTTTTTTGTACTCGTTAAAGGACTTTCCTTTGTATCTCTTCGTATTTGTGTAGTATTTCTACACATTCTTTTATTTTTTCGAAAACTAAATGATATTATCGTGATTTTATTAAACAGAGTCTATTACTGTTTTGAGCCGGCTCTTGGCTTCCTATAGTAAATTCAAATCGTTTGTAAACAATACATTGGTAGAAAAAGCATATTATTCGATACAAGATTTTATAGATGATAAACAAAGCGTGGAGTTAATACCTGTTGACTTCCAAGCAGGATTCATTAATTTAAATAATTGTATTTAATTAACATGACGTTGTATTTTTTAAATGTTAAAAAAGAGTAACTACTGAGTTTCTTGCCGGTTCTTCTCGGTAGAATCTACTTTCCGAACCGGTGGTAGCTTCACTTAATTGTAAAATGACGATTCAAAAGTGCTTATAAAAGGCTACTTGAATAAAGTTTATTTTGATTTTGATTTTTGATTTTATTCTACTAATAGAAAAAATGCAGTCGAGCGAAACCGGGGCGTGTCGCTAGTAATAGTATAAATGTGGTCTGTATGTGGTCAACGAACAGGCTATTTAATATTTAGTATAAAATATGCGTCAAATTTGAAATGCCCGCATGAAAAGTTTTAGAACTTCCACGAAGGGTGACCTCAAACATTAATTAGCACGACGTTTACGACCTCCCAGCTAGCCAGCAGCTTTATACTTTAATAAAAATTTATTCAAACAGTTTATAATATTTTAAACACTGAATAATTCTTGTGCAATTTATAAACTACTAGCTATTCGTTCCGACTCTGTTCGGGTGTAATAAAAATAATATTTATTTATTTTTTGTTGATACAAATAAATTCTTGGAACCCAGTCGCAGTGCGAACCGACTCCAATCTACACCATCCAACGACCCACATCAAAATCGACCCAGCAACGTAACAGTAACACAAAACGTTACAAAATAATCGTATGTATAAAGATTATTTGAAAATTTAACTAAACCTACGTTTCAGTGAAGTTATTCTTGTGTAAGTTAAATGATTAAACTTAAACCATGAAACGTAGAAGCCTTTGCCATCGTAATCAAATTAAAAAAAAATAAACTAATTCACCTATAAAGTTTATACCCAACCAAGTCCAAATGCTTTTAAGCTAAATGTCATTTATAATTCACCGATTTAGTCATCAACTAGTTTTAACCCTCAAAGTTTCATTAGTCACTTTATTTATTTTGCCAAATAAACCAACGGGACTTCATTATGACTTAAAATGTCGTTACTTACATTTAACTAATTTAAGTATAAACTATAATCGTTAGAGCTGAGATAGCCCAGTGGTTAGAACGCTTGCATCTTAACTGAAGATTTCGAGTTCAAATCCAGACAAGCACCACTATATATATGTGCTTAATTTGTGTTTATAATTCATCTCGTGCTCGGTGGTGAAGGAAAACATCGTGAAGAAACCTGCATGTGTCTAATTTCATCGAATTCTGCCACATGTGCATTCCACCAACACGCATTGGAACAGCTTGGTGGAATACGTTCCAAACCCTCTCCTTAATGGAAGAGGAGGCCTTATCCCAGCAGTAGGAAATTTGCAGGCTGTTACATTATTTTACTTACTATAATCGTTGCATAAAATTTTAATCACATTTATTATTTCCGTTATCAAAAAACAATAATCTATACTATTATTAAAAATGTGAAAGTAACTCTGTCTGTCTGTGGTCTTTAACAGTGAACCAAATTTGATAAAATTTGGTGTAAAGCAGATTTTTGTTTTTAGTCGGTGTCATGATTACCGACCCAGACTGGCCAGGGCTTGGCACCTTGTACAACTAATAAGTCAGTTGTCTCTGATTTTAGTTGTACACGTCGCATGTTTAGCGCCACGCCTTTTACATGTTACATGTGCTTTATATTTTATAACAGATAACGAACACGCAGGATATGAGCAATAATGTCGTGTCCTTTGTTAATTATTTCGTGTTTGCATACAATCAGTAATTTTATTGTTAAAAGTGCGCTGATTTCGTTTTCCTTCCGAGTTCCTCGTATATGTGTGCGTGTGTATGTACATGTATGTGTGTCCGAAAACATATAAATACGGGCGGCAATACATATTTCCGTGTTCCTTTTTCCACGAGCATCGTGTGTCTGAATTATTATTATTATCTGACCAATATTAAGGTTTATTTAACGTTAATAATGGTTTTTTGGTGTAATAGATTTCCAAATAATTTTATAATAATTAAAAAAACTAAAGTTAGTTAAGAAAGCTTAGTAATTAACTATTTAATTGCTTAATTACTGGGCGATGTTAGTACATTTATAGTCGTACTAAGAATTGGAAAGTGTGTTTATTTACTCGTTCTTAGTTTAACAACAAAGCGATGGATTGATGTAAACTTTACATAATTGTGAAGAGTTTACCCTTTATCTTAGAATATAAAAACACACATACAAAACCGGCTTTACGATACTTATAACACAGTAATCAAATGAGTATCGAGATATCACAGCAAAATTTATGAATGTTATAAAAATTGATTTTCTAAGTTGGTCAGAAACGTCAAAACATTTCACTTCATGAAATTAGGAGAGGTTAAGTGAGGGTAAATTATAAACTTGACGTCACTACGGAACATAAAATAGAGGGACTGTTGAGAGGCTCTGGATCAAAGGCTTGATGGTGAGTCGATATTCCAATTAAGGAATAGAAAAGCTTGAGAGGTCGAACGGAGTGCAATTGCTTTGTGCTGGGATCATAGCGATTCTTAACTTTATTAAATTAAATTGAAGTCTGACAACCAAAAATTATTAGATACTCAAGAACACATCTATACTATTTTTGCTATCGCGAAATCGCTTGTTGTATGGAGCATGGTAGTAGGATGGATGGCAACCTGAGTTTAATCAGCCATCATGCGCCACGAACGCCCAAACTTAGACCTCGTGCCTGTAGTTACACTGGCACTCTCGTGGTTTTCAATGTAAACTAGCTATATAGCTTTTGTTGAAATGAGACCGATTGTGGTTTCTTCACCATTTTTCCTTCGCCGCCGAGCACTAAATAACTTATAAACTAATTAAGCACATGAAATTTCAGTGGTGTGTGACTGGGTTGGAAATCCGCATTTATCGATAAAAATGTACGCGTTCCAACCTCTGGGCCATCTCTCGAAAATCTTCTTACGCTACTAATATACAAATATTGTTTAAGAAACGTATGCAGAAGATCGTACGTGTTTATGTAATTATATGTTTAAGTTATTTGTTTTTAACTCATAGGTCGATCTAATCGAATTTAACACCAAACGCAAACAAAGCTATTATTTTCAAATATCCATTCAGTATATGAGCGCGCTTATCCTTTTGACGGTCATTTGCATTAGTTTGACAAATGAGTCCCGTACCACGTACAAATAGGTCGACGCTACACAGACGTAACGTAACGTAACTGGACGTGCTCTTGGCACACTAACAATTATCATATTTCTTAAGCTCATATAGCCAGTGTTCTAACTAGTGGCGTAGCTAGCTGAGGAAGGGCCCCGCTGCATAGAAAAAGAATCGGGCCCTCACCCCCTCTTTTCCATCCCTTTTTTACTAATAATTACCCTTTAAAATTATAGATACCAAACAAGAAAACTTGTGCGCATTGTCGAGCTTTTCTAGCTTCAGGAGCATAAGTTTTGGTTTAGAGGGCCCCCTGAACTCCGGGGCCCTGTTGGACTGCATCACCTGGTCCTACACATATCCTCCTATACATAAACGATGGACGAGCCCCCCTCCTAGATCTTCATATGTAATAAATGAATGACTCCTTAGGAAGAGGCTTATTAATGTGTAATTATTCACCCAAATTACTTATCAGCAGTATAAAATATAGAAGAGAGTATAATTAGATAATCTCCGTAAATAAGTCGATAAGCTATAAAATTGATGACGTCATAATGGTCGTTTCCATTGAATTTGTTTCGACGTAACATATGCAGATGCGACACGGTATTGTTTATGGCGGTTACTCGTGTTTTGGGTTCAGTACATATTGTTTGGTTATGCATTCATTGGCAATTAAAAGCTGTTATTATAATCTGTTTTATTTTAATTAGATATTTTAAAATAACGCCTAAATCACCAATAGATATAGGACAGATGGTTCGACAATTTGTAACGTCGCTCTCTGTGAGTTAAATTTATGTACGTCCTGGTTGAACCTCGGGCTTAACCGGCTCGGAATTTATACTGTACCTAGTTTTACCATCTCGAGTATATTTAAATAAGTTGCCAAATTGATTATGATTATATGAAAATTAATCTTAATCGATAAAAATAATGTGAAAGAGATAACAGAATTATTTACGCATTTGTAATCAGTACAGTATATGACTACTATATATTATACATATATTTGCTAATTTTTTTGTTATATATATTTAGACCACAAAAATTAAGTATTGAGAATAATCTTACGTAAAACTGTTACTACGTAATGATACTTCAAGCACATACAGATCAATTTGCAATCGTGTCGTGTTTCAAATTAATTATATGACGTAAAATTATTTATATTAGTCATATATATTAAAATACATTTATTTGATTATGCCTAGAAACGTTTTTCATTTACTTATTACAAACAACAAATATTCAAAATAAGGGTGTTATTTCAATATTCCATTTTCCTATTTAAAATTTATCAGGAATGAATTTATCGCTAGCATAAAAACGTAATAAGTAACTGGAAATTCAGTACAGTACACGACCTTAAAGCATGCGACATTGGCTGTAATGATTATAAAATTTAAAGGCTTCGCGTATCATAATCGCGTATCATTATATGTCAACGTTTAACGACTAAGGTACGACGTCAATTTTACTGTTGTACAGTCGAAGTAAGAAAACCTTCAATTTTCAAATTCATGCCTTTATCAAGTCTTAAACTTTTAGTACCTTTTGAATCTAAACATCAAATCATTGTGACGCAATATGTCATTCTCAATCGGTAAAGCAGATTGTCGCTCATACTGAGCACACGAAAATAAATCTTGGTGACGAACCTTTTCTTACTCCAACTGTACATACTTTAGACTTGCTTGTAATATAAATGATGTAATGTAGTGTATAATGAGCATTTATAAATTTGGTAGTACGGCTTTGTGCAAGCTGGTCTGGTTAGATACCACCCACTCATCAGATATTCTGCCGCCAAACAACAGTACTTAGTATTGTTGTGGGTGAATGAGCCAGTGTAACTACAGGCACAAGGGACATAATATCCTAGTTCCCAAGGTTGGTGGCGCATTGGTGGTGAAATGAATGGTTAATATTTTAACAGCGCCAATGTTAATGGGCGGTGCTGACCACTTAACATCAGTTGGCCCTAATGTTCTCCTCTTCCTTTAAGGAGAAGATTTAGAATATAGCCAATGCAAAAACATAAAAATAATTTAAAAGTCAATGAACTTAACAAAGATTTTATTTTAATACAAAATAAACACTTGTATCATATTCACCGCTTTCTATATTGACCGCCTGATGATCGCGCAAAATACAAATATTTACAGCCAATATGTTTTGATACTTTCTGCCCCATTTAACATTCAATAGTGCGTGAAAGGGTCCCAGAGCGGGCAAAAAATTACACATTCAGGTCTCCTCGCTAATTGAGTGTGGATGACGTATGTGCCGATAAAGATAACTTTTTTTTAAGACTAATCATGTGCCTTGTAGAGCCAAGATGGCCCAGTGGGTAGAAAGTGTGCACCTTAACCGATGATTGCGGGTTTAAACCCAGGCAAGCACCAATGAATGAATGTGCTTAATTTGTGTTTATAATTCATCTTGTGCTCGCCGGTGAAGGAAAACATCGCGAGGAAGCCTGCATAGGTTTAACTTCTTAAAAGTTCTGCCTCATGTGTATTCCACCACTCCGCATTGGAACAGCGTGGAGGAATAAGTTCTAAACCTTCTCCTCAAATGGAGAGGAGGCCTTAGCCCAGGTGTGGGAAATTTACAGGCTGTTGTTGCTATTGTATATGCCTTTTAGTGCTTAGTAATATAAAATACAAAGTGTTTAAAAAACGGCCAACGTGGTGGTACGTAGTCACCAGACACCAACTCCCATAAACATTAGTGCAGTAATATATTAACTATTCCTTTCAAACGCCAATGTGCCACTGACCTTGGGTACTGAGATGTTGCCAGCGTAACTCCAGGCATCTCCCTGGTGCTTGTTAGTAAATATCAATAACATTTTTAACCGCGGTTGCTATTTACTTGAATGAAATTAAGTGTTTATTAATTAAATTCAACATTATACCAAATTACTGTTAAATGTGTGTTAATATAATTTCCGAATCACATCACGAAATTTTACAGTATTCTAACTCAGGATCAGCTATTATAATTTCACATAGGATGCCTTCGGGAAAGCGTGTGAGTGTTAATAAATTAAGCGTTCATCTATCAGTCTGTTTTTTTTTTATGGTATAGGTTGGCGGACGAGCATATGGGCCACCTGATGGTAAGTGGTCACCATCACCCATAGACAAAGACGCTGCAAGAAATATTAACTATTCCTTACATCGTCAATGTGCCACCAACCTTGGGAACTAAGACGTTATGTCCCTTGTGCCTGTAGTTACACTGGCTCACTCACCCTTCAAACCGGAACACAACAATACTGAGTACTGTTATTTGGCGGTAGAATAACTGATGAGTGGGTGGTACCTACCCAGATGGGCTTACACAAAGTCATACCACCAAGTAAAATTTTAAAAGTTTAAAGTTTATTAATGAAAACTGCATTAAATTCCGTTGCGTAGTTTAAAAAACCTTAGCGTACAGACGGTTAAAGGCAACTTTGTTTGATTCAATAATTTTCACCGATATACGAGCATAATATTTCAGAATATATGTATATCCAAGATAAATTAGGAAAATTCTATAAATAGATTGGATATTGGATAACGATATCCAATAACCGAAAATATTTCACAGATTAACTTTTCTTGCACGTAATACTTTCTTGTACATATACGGATTTAGGGTTGTAAGCGTAAAAATAACCTATTATTTTTCTGATGTTTTGACGTACTTGTGTTGTCATGATTGATCTGATGCCGTTTATAGCCCGAGTATGTTCAAAAAGTATTTTTTGTCGCTTATTTCGGATAAAAATATCGGTTTAGCATTTTTAAGTTTTATTTATACAACTATTAAAACTTCGAAAGTAACTCTATCTATCTATGAAACTACTGAATATGAAAATACTTTATTATATCATATTATCATTCAATATTTGGTATGAAGTGTGCTTGAGACCTAAGTTAGTATGTTACTAGAATTACTGCTAGTAATGTCAAGCCTCCTCTTCTATGATATTTAATATATTTATCAAGATGTAAACATTAAATATTATCAATTGAAAGTTGACAGTAACTTTATATTTTATATATATGGAGTGCGCCAAACATCATAGTGAAGCAACGGAAGCGAATACAAAATCAAAAGATTTATTACTAAGAGTGACTGCTCTTTTAACGTATTACTGGAAATTTGTATTTGTAGGGCTTAGTGGTAACCCATTTCGTATCCCACTCATTATATATACTTCCTGTCAGTATAAATACAGGCATTGCTATAACACAGGTGGTAGTAACCACTTACCATCACATCCGCCGACCGACCGATGTACTACAAAATGAAAATTCTATTTGAATCTGAATCTCATGAATTATTGAAAAGGTGGAAAATACTTAAACACACTACCCCTCTGTGTATGTTGAAATTTATATCAGAATATCTTCCAATACGTACAGATTTACGATATTTTCAAAAACATAAATTTAGGACTTAAACTTAGTCGCGCTGGGGCGCATTCGAAAGCGGTTTAGGATCACTGCATTTTGTCCAATGCAGTAAGGTTCAGAATCTATCGCAAGACTAGCACTTATTATCATCGTACAAATATTTTATTGTAATACTGATACTAAATATTCTACAGAATTTGTTTATTTACGACATGGCGTTAGAAACTTCTTAAATCATCAGTGTTTATTACTATATTGTCCATGTAATCAATTCAAAAACATTTCTCTCTAATCACTGTATTTTAAAAAATACCACAACAATACCGTTCCGTAATTTTTAAGATCTAACCTTACATACATAGGGACAGATAGCGGTAAGCGACTTTGCTTTATACTATGTAATGATACTACGTATTCTTACTGTACAAAATTTGACAGTAAAACAATTTGCTTTTGATATAATTTATGGTATATGATATTCAATAATTTTCTTACTTAATACATTATCTGTAATAAAATATTATTTGCATATGTGTGTGTTATTGCGTATGTGTTAGTCCGTATCCGTATATATATACCGTATATTTTTTTTATTTTTAAAGAGAATAATGACTTCCATAGTTGCATGGGCTCTCTTTTAGTCCATTGCTATTGGTAATTCCATCGATACTCAACATATGCTAGTTTCTTCTCGATGATTTCTGTCACCGCCGAGCACGAGATGGATTATAAACACAAATTAATCAAAGAAATTTTGGTGAACATTGTATAGGAAGACGCCTTCTAACCACTGGACTATCTCGGCTCATTGTGACATATAAATAAATATTGGTTAACAACACATACATTACTCTGATCCCAATTTAAGTAGCTAGAACATTGGTGTTATGTACACCACATTATGGTGTAGACGATTTAATATTAAATTGAGAATTAAAAGCTGTTGTATTAGAGCTAGTTTAGTAAAAAGTACGGAAGGAAGTAAAGGTTCGGTATACTTATTTATAGAGCTGGCAATATTCCGTCGTCGGTTGCTCATCTCTCGATATTTAACGTGTCTGCTCGTATTCCGTTGGGATCGCTGATTAATTATAAATAATGATGAAGGTAATATTAAATTACGTTGTTGTTTCTAAGCAGAAAATGAAATGGTGAAGCATTTCGGTATGTGTCTTTTATCCTAACTCTCCTCTTTTCACGACAGAACATTTTTGAGAGAAATGTAACCAAAATAATTGACGTTTAATGTTCCATTGCTGGCCAGCCTCCCCACTCCTTTTTCCTGTTTTAGAGGATGACTTTTTTAACCTAAAATTTACTCTCCTTCCTTTTTATAAGTTAAAATTTTACAAAAAATATACCTTTAGCAATTTTTCCCCCATGAAACATTATCCTGTAAATTCAACTTTTATACATGGCTTTCATAGAGCCCTTTATGAATAATGCTTAAATTCAAAAAGAAAAATGAATATAACCGCGCTCAAGTGCTCAAACACGCAACAGGTGAAAGCCTTAAAAGAGGCTTTGTGCTTCGACAGGGTTCTGTCATTTTGCGAACACGCTGCGGCAAATTGTCGGCTTAATTCTTGCATCAAACGCTCCGCAGAGTTTTTTTTTTAGAGATTTAGAGAAGAACTATCGCAATTTGTCTTGTAATTAGGCTATAGTTCATCCGAATGTCATATATATTAATTTAGTATTTTTTTACATGAAGACCCTAAATGTGTCACGGTAAGATTACAATTAGACCGCTAACCATCGAGAGATTACAATATAGTGAAATAATGCGTTAAATTGCAATCATATCTCACGGTTCACAATATGTCGACAGATTACAATCTCACGAGATAGATTATAATCTAACGAATTTTGTAATTTTACGGTGACATATACCAATAAAAATTAAAAACGGTTATTGTACAAATTACCGTGTGGGATGGTCATAAGAACGCTAGCAGCATTTTTCCATGAGCGGTTAATTATATAATCGTTAATCTATGAAGAGTGTAAGACACATAAAAATAATGTCAAACAATCTTATACATACAAATATTATAAATGCGGAAGTAACAGTGTTTGTTATATCTTCCTCCCTAAGTCGCTGTACCGATTTAGATGTAGATGATAAGGAATCCCGGGAAAGGATATACTTTGTTTTAATTCACCCCTAGAGGAGGTAAAATGGACCGCGACGGTTTATGTGTTTTAAAGTGTGTTAAAGTTTCGTAAATTAAGTGCGGTTAAAGCCAGCTTTAACTAGTTATTATATACTTTGATAAAATATTTTATAGCATTTAATTAATATATCTATCATTGATATTATTGCCGTAAAATATTATCAAGTTTCTTTACGGTTCTTTGTTGGTTGATTGTATATTATACTCGCGTGCTACTGATAGCAGCTTACATTAAATACTGGTATATGAAAAATGTAATAGCGTTTAATAAATAATATATATATATAATGATTTTGTCTTATACAATATTCAGTGAAATCGAGACTGCAAAATATCTAAAGGTAGTCTCCACTTGCGCGACAATGTGATCGGGTAAATGTATTCCAATTGCAAGAAACAGCCACGTATCGTAAACGCTATCAGAACTAAATTTCCAATCTAATTATTATAACAACACGTTCAACACAGCTAGTTAAACCAGTTTAATATGGACCGTGTTTGCATTGCATGCAACACTGAGCGATTTCATTATTAATTTCTTAAACTATGTCAAACGCTATATATGAAAATTTTTTTAAAAAAAATGTATATATTTTATAGTCATGTATTAATACGGTTTTGACAGGTTGTAAGGAGATCAGTAATCACGGTAGTACCTATGTAATGACTCTTATGTAATGAACCCTCAAACATTTATATATATATATATATATATTTTTGTTACAACATCACATACATTACTCTGATCCCAACGTAAGTAGCTGAAGCACTTGTGTTATGGAAATCAGAAGTAACGACGGTACCACAAAATAAATTAATCTACTACATCGACTCGGCCGGGAATCGAACCCGGAACCTCAGAGTGGCGTAAACATGAAAACTGGTGTACACACCACTCGACCACGGAGGTCGTCAAATTACAAACTTAAGACCAATTCAAACCTACACAAAATAAACCATGTTACTCTATATGAGCCGAGATGGCCCAGTGGTTAAAACACCTGCATATTAACCGATGATTTCGGGTTCAAACCTAATCAAGCACCACTATATATATATATATATATATATATGTGCTTAATTTGTGGTTATAATTCATGTCGTGCTCGGCGTTGAAGGAAAACATCGTGAGGAAACATGCATGTGTCTAATTTCATTTAAATTCTGTCACATGTGTACTCCACCAACCAGCATTAGAACAGCGTGGTGGAATGTTCCAAGCCCTCTCCTTAGTAGGTGAGGAGGCCATTAGCCCAGCAGTGGGAAATTTACAGGCTGTTACTTTTTATTTACTCTATACAAGATTATCTTAAAGATTCAAAAGCATAGCCCATGCTTTTATATCTTTAGTATAATATTTGTTGGTCATTGCAGTATATACATATATAAATTTGATTGCACTTTACTGACACACTCTGTAATTAAAATGGCGGAAAAGGGCAACTACTGAGTTTTTTGCCGGTTCCTTGTTGTGGAGTCCTCCTGCTTTATATGAATTTCATCACTGTATAATCCACATTGAAAAATACGTTTATGGGATTACTTGAATCATTACATTGTATAAAACAAAGTTTCTTACCCATGTCTATCCCTGTGTATGTATGCTTAGACCTTTAAAATACGCAACAGTTTTAGATGCGGTTTATTTTAATAGATACAGTGATTAGAGATTAAGGTTTTTATATATAATACACGGTCAATATATTAAAGAAACACTGATAATTTTAGAAGTTTCTAACGTAATGTCGTAAATAGACAAATTCTGTATTATATTTAGTATTTTTTTTACACCTTTCTTAAAGGCCGGCAACGCACCTGCAAGCCCCCTGGTGTTGCAGATGTCCATGGGCGGTGGTAGTCACTTTCCATCAGGTGAACCTCCTGCTCGTTTGCCACCTATGTCATAAAAAAATAAGAATTGCACATGTCGAAGCCAGTGCGGGTCGCTAGTAAAGAATATTTTGATTTTTGATTATAAACTATAAATTGATATAAATAAATCAATTAGTAACCTAAAAACTAAACGGTTTTGCACGCGGGATCATATACACTATATTTATGTTTTCAATCCGTATAGCGCGCTGCCCGCGTCACAATGACAGAACCAAACTTTTATACAAAACTGTATCGTATACTTTCTACGTATATTAAACAAAAATACTTAATATATATACCAATTATTAAAGGTCCTCTGTTAAGTGCTATTATACATTATAAGGGTATTTTAACTAAATATATGCACTAATTACTCGTCTTATTATAGTGCCCTTACCGTTTAATTTCTATTTTGCTACATAATATATAGCCATCGTAGATATGTATCTAGAACTTAACTATATCCACTTAAGTCTAAATTTATAACTAGATTCTCCGCGAAGTTTCACGGTCAGTTTTAATCGCTTCTGCTCGACCCCCGTGGATGACATGCAATGTTAATAACCTTTGTAAATAAATGGGAAAATAACACAAAATACATCATTGATCATCATCCTACTATCCTGGTAGTAACATATGTTAATATTATTAATTATACACCACAAACATACATATAAAAGTCTTTGGTTTAAATACAATAAAAAACAACGTAATAATACTATTAATAAAAATATTTACATTATTTTTTTTTACATTATTTTTTTTATACATAATACAAAAATTAGATTTTTTGTACAACGCAATTTGTGAGAGATTTTTAAAAACATAATAATTAGCCTGAAATCCTGTACAAACTAACAAATGTTACTCTTATGAAATATTATAGATTCATAAAATTATTATTACATTATAATCAAGTGAAAATAATATTATCCATTGAAGTTACTCTAAATATAGTATTAATAATACATTTAGTTAATTTAAACTAATATACTAACAACTAACAACTATAAATAAACCACTCTGACGTAATCAAACATTCGTAGCACTATCTTGCGATGTATTTACACGACCTTTAACGATGAAAACCGGGAACCGCAGCTGAAAATTAAATTGGTTTAAAATATGTTTGCTGTTTCTGAACTAAACAATAAATATGAGAAGAAATTTTGTATTCTTATTGGCAACTGAGCCGTGTAATCAATGGCACCCATCTCACATATCGGAATATTTCCGGCAATGCAGGCTGGTTTTTTTTATACACCAATTTTATATTTGGAATTTCGTAAATTATGGACTTTTAAACTGCTACTACTACTTACTACTTTTAAATTTTTAAGGGATTAATTAAAAATATATCTTCAAAGTGTATTTAATACAACGTGAAATGCAAATTTCTAAGCAAAATTCATTTTCTTCTTCTCATAATTATATTTATGTATGAAATATTAGATTTTCTTAATTATTAGGTGTGTAAACTTTCATCCCTTATTTAACCTCCTTATGGGATAAATTTTCACACACGATGTAGCAGCTAACTTTCCTCATAAAAGGTTGCGTAACAACCGAATTCCATATTTCAAAATTTAGGGTGAAAGACTTTCATACTTGTAATGACAAATTTTTAAACAAACTTCCATCCTTCATTTAAACCTCTTAAGACATGAATTTTGAAAAATAGTATGTTACGGTTTAACTTCTTTCGACTTTCATTATATACGAAGTTCACAGCTATTTTTCATTAGACAACACATACAGTTTCTTTTTAAATCTGTAATACCTTCGGAAATATTAATTTCAATGAGTAAATTTCTTGTGACAATTCGCCATCTCGCGAAGTATAAAATATAAAAGCGATTATAATATAATATACGGCTTGTGATTTGTCTATATGTAATTTCTAGCGACACATCTCGGTGTAGGGACTAGGAACTATGCAATTAGTCTGTCATTCAAGTATTAACTGAAGTGGAACTTGAAACGAGATTCTAACTATCTGAATTGGAAATGTGTCGGAGTTACAACGACTTGAATATTGAAGGAAAACGCCAAATGATAAAAACATTTACGCGTTGTAAGTTCGTTTAGTCTTTCATAAGGAAATTTCTATGAGTATTTTCAGCAGCAGAAGTTTGAAAGTTTAATGTGGGTTTTTTTAATACATTTTGTAAACAACAACAACAACAACAACAACAGCAGCCTGTGAATTCCCACTTCTGGGCTAAAGGCCTCCTCTCCCTTAGAGGAGAAGGTTTGGAACATATTCCACCACGCTGTTCCAATGCGGGTTGGTGGAATACACATGTGGCAGAATTTCTATGAAATTTGTCACATGCAGGTTTCCTCACGATGTTTTCCTTCACCGCCGAGCACGAGATGAAATATAAAGACAAATTAAGCACATGAATCAGCGGTGCTTGCCTGGGTTTGAACCCGCAATCATCGGTTAAGATGCACGCGTTCTAACCACTGGGCCATCTCGACTCTTGTAAATTACATTATAATTTATGATATAATCATATTAATTATATTTACTCGTTATCGATCTAACGTTTATGGAACAAACACAAACGTATGAACTTATATTTCTAGACTGTTTTGAGCCAGTCAATCTTTCTAGAGGATCTCAATACCCTCCAAATCACCTCTGTTCCTAATAGAAATAATAGTGAATAAAATAGCATTTGTGGACAAAAGATTATTAATCATACTAACATTACTTATTATTGCATATTGTTAATTACAAGTATTTGTTTCTATTTTCACAACGACCTGCCGCACGTAGTTTCTCTTGCCGATTTTTTTGTATTGAATTAAATTGTTTAAAATATATAATTAAATACGTTATGAAATAATAAAATTCTATGTTCTTATTTAAATTAAATAATAAAATTAAAATACATTACAGTCTGAGTAACGAACCTCATCCCGCTAAAAGTCATAATCCCTGCCTCGTCCTGTACATTTTAGGAGTCTAGACTAAGCTTAAGATTTGATTTTAATGTCAAGGGCTAGATTAAGAGTTAAGTGTTTTGACCTTTATTTTGAATAATATATTTAAAAAAATATATATGAGTAGCGATACTAAAACTTTAATTAAAAGCATAATACCTCATCTTATTGCGTCCACTGGTGACTGGAGGTTTGGTTACTTTTAAGCCCCGGCAACAAAATTGCCATTCAACTAAGAAACGCTGGCATACTTGCCACCATTCCACGCGGTCATGATTTGTATAGTTACTATTATGTTTAAAGTGTATTTGTAAATAGTTTGGCTTCAATATTGATAATGATTACGCTTATATTATATTTAAAGCAAAATATAAAAGTAACAGATTGTAATAATTTTTAATCTTCCTCGAATTAAAATACAGTATAATCTGTGTAACAATAATAATAATAAAAAAAACAAACGAGTTGACGTAAACTTGTAGCAATATAGATCTCAATAAAAAGATTACTATCTAATCTTTATCTATTTGATTACAATAATTATTCTTTCAATAAATAAATGATATAGCAAACAATTACGTATTTTGTCTCTTATTATATAAAATGAAAAGGTCTATCGATATTCGCTGCACTGTAAAACATCAAGTTTAGGTCTGACCGACATTACCGTCGGCGTATGTCGGCGTTTTTAACTAGCGCTATTCACAATAGATCCGATAAAACTGTCGGACACGACACGTTATCTAACACTAGCGACCCTCCCGGCTTCGCACGACAACAATACTGATACTGAATATACTATAGTCAGTATATACAAAGTTCATAGCCCTTTTTCATTAGAAAGTACATACCACTGCATTTTAAAGCTATTTTATAATTTCAATTAGTAAATTTCTCGTGACAGTCTTTGATTACGGTCCAGTCGGATATTATTGTACGTTTGAGTTCCTAAGAGTCGAGATGGCCCAGCGGTTAGAACGCGTGTATCTTAACCGATGATTGCGGGTCCAAGCCCAGGCAAGCACCGCTGATTCATGTGCTTAATTTGTCTTTATAATTCATCTCGTGCTCAGCGGTGAAGGAAAACTTGCATGGGACGTGTGTATTCCACCAACCCGCATTGGAACAGCGTGGTGGAATATGTTCCAAAACCTCTCCTTAATAGGAGAGGAGGCCAATAGCCCAGCAGTGGGAAATTTATAGACTGTTACTTACTTTACTTTCTATTTACTTTATATATTCATTAATAAAACAATCACGAAACGAAAAGAAGCTTCGTAAGTGAATACGTGAATGCATCGAAAAGATATTCCTTATGGAATTATAGGAACGCAGAAAAATGTGCGTGGGCGAGTCTTAAGGTTCCGATCAGTTGTACGTTTCAACGCGCGACATCAAGCTGCACTCCCAGTGCTATTTGATGCAATGCAATAAAAAGCGACAGGTATAAAATGTTGCAAACAGTTGTCTTTCAAATTGTAATGGAACAGGGCTACTGCTTTCACTATATTTATGACAAGAAATAAATTTGTCATAATTTAGTATAAATAATATTATATCGCTGTTTTATGGAAAAAAACACAAACAACTAATAATTAATAATTTCATACGCAACTTTTGTTTCTTTTAGTTTAAAGTCAAAGTGTTGACAACGAATACTGAGTACGGATAAATCCAGTGGGGTTTTTGGTTCATCGTCGTCAATATAAAATAAAAGTATATTCAATAAATAAATATAATAACCCGTATGTACTGAAAAGGGAAATAAATCAGCTGAAGGCTGTACAACGTATCTTCCTTAGGTAGCGATATCTGCTCACTGTAATATAAATTGCACAAAATCTCCTTACCAAAAATTCCACCTCTTAGTCTACACAAGCTGAAAACGAGCATATGGGCCACCTGATGGTAAGTGGTCACCATCACCCATAGACATTGACCCTGTAAGAAAACTATTCCTTACATCGTCAATGTGCCACCAACCATGGGAACTAAGATTTTATGTCCCTTGTGCCTGTACTGCCTGCCTCACTCACCTTTCAAACCGGAACACGACAATACTGAGTACTGTTATTTGGCGGTAGAATAGAAGGCATTGGTTGTAATTCAGCTCGGAAGACGTCCTGAACAAACTAACAAACATTACAAGTTAATGAAGCGAGCGGAGCCTTTCGCCACAAGCTCCACGCGTGCCAACCCTTTGTCAGTTATTCGGTGAATCCCTTTGAGTGTTACGTTATAAGTCATTAAAGGTCGACGCGTCAACGCACACATGTTGCTTTGTACTTCAATTAAATATCTGTATTATTATCTGAACTCTGTTATCACGAATGAGTAACGAACTATTCACAATGCACGTTACGAATATTTTACGATAAACGTCGTAAAATTGCTCTTTTAAATTTTCCTAGCATTCCGGGCGGCCATAATTTGTTAAAATATTAATAAGTAAAAATAGTTTATAATTAATAATTGTTATGTAAATAAAAAAATAATAAAACATTTTAAATTTTTCATTTAATATTAAAGAGCGAAAAATAAATTTGGCCGGTTAGAGAGCGGTATTACGGCTGTATAAGAAAAAAATGAAAAGCGTAAACAATATTAAAAATAAATTGTTTTGACAAAGTTCGATTCTTTAGCATGTTCTCGAGAGATTCACTGGTAAGATTTTAAGTAGAAATAAGTCAAATTTTACAGTCTAGTCTCCGTTCGTCGTGGCCTTCTAAAACATAATTGCCACATCCATTTTTATGATATTACACACAACTAGTTTAAAAATGGAACATATAACGTAGCTAACATGGAAAACAAATAAAAGTCAGTAGTTGCTACTTTTATATTTCATATAATACGGTTTCTTTCCCAATGGAGTGTACAAATTGAATATAAAATAACTTCAAACAAGTTTTCAATTTCTGCTATCGTATTGTTCAATGTGCCTTTCTTCATATACCTATCTCAACGACACAGACAACTGTAAGATACTTTATGTCATATTGATAGCGAATTGTTCCATATATCAATATTACAAGTGATCTTATGTATTAATAGCGTTAGCTGATATTTGTCCCCGTGATTGTAGGACGATGTTTGCACGTAGAAATCCGTTATGGTCTCATTTTGAAGATTCATAGATTTGCAGAAACATAAAGAACTTTCTTTATATAATGGTAAAGAGCGGATGAAACTTACTGGCCGGTAAGCGAACGGTATTTTAACTGTATAAGAAAAAAAAAACGAGAAACGTATAAAAAAAAATTATCGACAAACTCCATTTTTTTTTAAATATTTGTAGGAGATCCTCTAGTATGTTTTGAAGGATGACATCGAAAAACTATTTAATAGCGATCATTAATCTAAAGCCGTTGGTCTCACCCCTGAATCATCTCCGGTCGTGTCGGGTTGCTACTCCATCGGTTTATGAGAGCGAGGGCAAAGCCACTGCACGTATGAACCTCTCACAAAATTTGCAATGTAATTAAATCTGTATACTTGACTTTTGAAAAATTCCGCAATCGAAATATTGATCACACTGTTTCATAGGAATGATCGAGAAACAAACGAATATGTTTGTTAATTTTATTTTGAAAATGGAATGATGCCAGAAATTAATTAATTTGAAAAAACAAAAACTCAAGGGAATATGTAGAGATGAGTATATCAAATCTTATATCCCTTCTTCGTTCTAATACACTACTTACGGTTAAGTTACACACGCATTATGTTTAAAGTAAGTAAAGTAACAGCATGTAAATTTCCACGCTGTTCCAATGCGGGTTGGTGGAATGCTCATGTGTGAATTAGACACATGCAGGTTTCCTCACGATGTTTTCCTTCACCGCCAAACACGAGATGAATTATAAACACAAATTAAGCACATGTATGTAGTGGTGCTTGCCTGGGTTTGAACAGCAATCGTCGGTTAAGATGCACGCTTTCTAACCACTGGGCCATCTCAGCTTATGTTTACCTGAAAGTTTTAATACTACAATCTCTTAAAAATAATAATAACTTCAGGTGCAATAACGATCAGTATCAAAACCGCAGCTGACGTAAATTGTAATAAATTGCTTTTCACAATTACACCAATCATAAAATTATTTGACGATAGCTCGGGCAAATGATACTCCTGTATTTCTGTCAACCGCGACAAACGATCGTGAATGGACTGAATGAGTGAATGAAATGTTAATTGAAGATACTTTGTACTTCATCATCAATCTCTAATGAATGTTTAACGCTATATCAGTTTCAGGAAACGGAAGCCAGTCCATAAATGTTTTTTTTTAATTTTGTAGGTAAGATCGACCTATGTGTCAACGCCAAGAATAACATTCATAATATATGTTTGTTTGTTTTTATATTAATGAAAGTATTTTTTTTATTGGTCACTTATTCACAATTATTTGATTCTAAATTATTTCGATAACCATTATTGAAAGATTTTTTTGAAAATCTTTTAACTATAAATGAAGCTATTAATGAGCTATAAGCAATTATCATTACATAGTATGTACAACAAAGTCGGTTACCGCTATCTGTCTGTATGTATGCTTAGATCTTTAAAATAACGCAAAGGATTTTGGTGTATTTTTTTTAAAAGATAAAGTGATTCGAGAGAAGGTTTTTGAATATAATACATGGACAATGTCCAATATAGTAAAGAAACACTTGATAATTTTAGATTTTTGTAATCCTACATGATATATCAAAATAATGTATCTCTAGTGGTTTGTATTGTCTTAAAATTATGAGTTTTGTATATATTGATATTCTGCAGTATATTTAGTATCATTATTGCACCCATGTTAAGCCGGGGCGGGTTGCTAGTAACTAATAATTATAAGATGTAATAGCTCCTTACTTAAATTGTCTTACAATAATCATACTCTTAGCAAGATTTGTCTTTGAATCAAGAGTTGGAAACTGTAATAAAGCACTTATTAAGAAAATCTGTCGAGATATCGACTTATAAATACTTCAGTTAGCTCTTCGAGATTGAAACTAAGCCCTTGGTCTTGATAATTTTGAAGGAAAGTTATATTATATGAAACAAGTTCGTTAATAGTTTGTGTAAATTGAGTTATCACTTGAACTAGTATTATTATCACATATAAAGCGTTTATTTATCAGTTAATTGGCAAGATAACTCAATACTATATTCAAACATATTAAGAGTAAAACATTTTAGTCATTACTAATTACATTTATAGACGCTGTATTCCTGTATTCATTTATTTCACTTTCGACAAAAATAACACAGAATTAATTAATCATCCCTAAGGATTTTTATACGCATGTAGGTTTCCTCACGACATTTTCCTTCACCGCCGAGCTCTAGATGAATTTTAAACATATAAAGCACATGAAAATTTAGTCAAAATTCTTAATAGAAAAATAAATTTTTGGTAATGTTTGTACGTTCCTTAATTTATGTATGTATCCGTTTTGCGAAATTGCTGTGATTGAATATTAAATTAGAAAGAACCAAGATGGCCCAGCAGTTATAACATGTGCATCTTAACCGATGATTACGGATTCAAACCCAGGTAAGCATCACTGTATATTGATGTGCCTAATTTGTACTTATAATTCATCTGGTGCTCGGCGGTGAAAAAAACACCGTATTTCCTCACGACTACATCTGTCTAATTTCATAAAAATTCTGCCACATGTGTATTCTACAATATTGGAACAACGTGGTGAAATATGTTTCAAACCTTCTCCTCAAAGGGAGAGAAGGCCTTAGTCCAGCAGTGGGAAATTTACAGGCGGTTGTTGTTGGCTAGTAAACAAACATTCATTATAATACATCTTCACTAACTACCTGCCCCGACTTGGCTCAGATAAAATAGGTTTTTTTTTGTTAAAATAATACATCGTGGAAACGGATCGTAGCACAATACCGTGTCTAATCTAATCTATCCAGGGATGAAATGAAGTCAACATATATATGTGGATACCAGTGTGTATATTATTTGTACCTTTATTGCTTGGAAGTTGAATTGCACGGGAAGACCCTTCCCTTAGGTTCACTTGAGTAATTACATTGCATTGTTAAAGTTAGTTTCAACTGTTTAACATAAAGAGTGATGACGGATAAACCTTATATGTAACAATGTTCCAAGTTTAAATTTAATCATTTATATTACGAATGAATACGACAATAGTATAAGTTTTAGAAACGCTTGAAATTTATAAAAGTAACAATGACAGCGTTTGTTTTATTAAATATTTGAAGGGAATGGAACCTTAGAATGAGTTTTTTATTTGGAAGTGTGATTACTACCCATAAAAGATAAAATGAATTAAAATAAAAGATGTACCAAATGACTATCACTTACAATAACTATGTTTCGCTAGGTATATAAAAAAAACATAGTATTGTCAGTAAAAATGCTCTTGTCGTTTCTTCTCGTATCTCAGGAAAACATATAAATATATAAACAATCAATAAGCGCAAAACATAATGCCTGTATGTTAATTGAAATAATCGTTCGAAATCACAAAGTAACATGCTGTAATGAACTAGCAGAAAAGAATCTTTTATCAAAACCCAATTTAACTTAAACTTTTTAACGTTTGGGTAATAAACGTAAAATCATGGGTTGTTTTGCATTAATACGACTTTACCGATAAGAATAGCAGCCGATGAAATCGTAACAGATCGTTATCGTTCGGAAATTTAATGTTGATATAATCTGTAATTGAAAACAAATCACTACCCATTAGTGGTAAAGGTCATATGTATTTGACCTTTTCACCTTAACTGAAAAGCATTAGAGCTGTCTATATCCTTATATTTTCACATAGAATGACTAAGGAAATGATATATTTATTTTAAAGGTACAGGAGGCTTATTTGCTGTGGAACGGAACGTAGAATTTAATTGAATAAATAGTTGTATATCTGTGAGGTTGCACGTGCCGTTTGCGAGCACGAGTCACCTGCAACTTCGTTATTTCGCAAACCATCTTTCTATCCGCGATAACTTGATTGCAAAATGACGACCTCCGTGGTCGAGTGGTGTGTACACCGGTTTTCATGGGTACGCCACTCCGAGGTCCCGGGTTCGATTCCCGGCCGAGTCGATGTAGAAAAAGTTAATTAGTTTTCTATGTTGTCTTGGGTCTGGGTTTTTGTGGTACCGACGTTACTCCTGATTTTACATAACACAAGTGCTTTAGCTACTTACATTGGGATCAGAGTAATGTATGTGATGTTGTCTCATATTTATTTATTTATAAAATCGCCATGAATCAAACGTCACAAAATCTATACTTCTACACTAATATAATAAATATGAAAGTACCTCTATCTATCTGTCGCTCTATCACGCCCAAATCAATCAATTGAATTTGATGAAATTTGTTATGAAGCGAACGTTATTGGTGGTAGGGCTTTGTACAAGCCCGTCTGTGTAGGTACCACCCACTCATCGGGTATTCTACCGCTAAACAACAGCACGCAGTATTGTTGTGTTCCGGTTTGAATGGTGAGCCAGTGTAAATACAGGCACATGGGACATAGCATCTTAGTTCCCAAGGTTGCTGGCGCATTGACGATGTAAGGAATAGCTAAGATTTCTAATAGCGTTATTGTCTATGGGTGATGGTGACCACTTACCATCACGTGGCCCATGTGCTCGTCCGCCAACCTATTTCATACCAAAAAAAACTTAAACTGCCAGGAAGGTCATAAGCTACTTTTTTTGCCTAACGCGTGACAACCAACCCCTAAATCGCGAATTAGCTGAGGGAAGCAACTAGTATTTGTATGTTTTTAGGTGATGGGTTAGCAGTTTATATAATAATCTGATAATCCAGGAATATATAACCTGGAATCAAATGTATTATAGTACACCTCCACCCTAAATTTATTTATTTATTATAATGTCCTATGCCAACCGGTTGCCTGGAAGAGATCGCTCTTCTAGCGATAAGGCCGCCGATTGTATACTGTATAACATTGTTTTTTTTTTTTTTTTCTGTTTTAAAATTTTATGTACTTTGCTTGGTGTACAATAAAGTATATTTCATTCATTCATTCATTCATTCAAAGTAAGATACCTACATAGAATTTTAAACTAAGTTAATGCGATAAATTAAGTCCATTACAAAAGTTAAGACCACGCAGCGAAGATATTATGTTTTATGACAAGCATAATTCTCATGTTTGTAACTTTATAGCCGTATAATATCGTTGTGTATTTTTATTGTACATTGAACTTTACAAGGAAAATGTTTTCGACCTGTTTTCTTCCTCATTCATGAATGCGTGTATCTTCTGTACAAAAAATAAAATTTATAATGTTTGTTAATATAACAGCTTTTTACTTTTTTGTTGTGTTGTTGTGCAATATTTATTCTTCATCATCTTCACACACATCTTATCATCAGGTGGGCCCAACCAGCCTGGCAACCGGCTTGAAATAAAAAAAACACTTCTTCTGGTTATATATTTGCTGTTGTCAAAATTATCCTTTTTTTAATATTACTTACAAGAATGAGGCTTCGGTGTTTGAATATGTACATCAGTGAAGTATTCATTTAAAATCTTAATCTGATTAATATATCTTGTGGTTTTAAAATTGGAATTCGTGTAATGATTAAACAAAAGTTATTTATATACATAAAGGCTATCAGGAAAAACAATTGGTTATCTTCGTCGACAAATATAATTAATTTCATTCGCATCGCAAACTGCATTGTGAGTGAGCGTGTCGTTGTGAGCAAAAAAAAATATCCTTATCTTTTAGATAAGCATAAACAAAAGCTTGCGTATCGAGTTCGTGTAATTGTTGTTTGCAATATGAACCTTATGTGTAATGGAAGATAGCTGTTATCTGGATAACAATGATAAGCAGTTATGTGATTATGTGGACGATTTGAATAATGGAGATTTACTAGTAGCTGAACGTGTAGTTCGAAACATTGAAGATTATACACAATCGATGAATTCAAATAATATGGAATGTAGTTCTAATAAACGCAGTCGATTAGAAGAGACGGAGAATAATGAAGAAGAGTGGACGCAAGTTACCCGAAATAGGGCGAAGAGAAGATCTATTGAGGACATTCAATTGAGCGTTACTTGTAAAGATAAATTTCCTAAACAATTTGCGTTGGCTAAATTACTTAAATCACAAAATATTGTTGGCGTTATAAAAATTAAATATGTTAATCCTTATAAAATTCTTATGGATTTTAACACAGAAGAATTAGCAGAGAAGTTTATGAACTGCGAAGAACTTCGGAGTATGGGTTGGAGGAGCCAAAAAACATGGGAGGTAGGAATTTCTTATGGTATTGTTAAGGATATCGATTCAGACTTATCAGAAGAAGATTTATTAAATTATCTACATAGTGATATCGAAATTGTGTCGGTCAAGAGGCTCAGTCGTAGAAGCGACAATGAGTGGACAGCGAGTGAATCTATTAGAGTTGGGTTCAAAGGATCTTCCTTACCTACTTATATCTCTATACTGGATTTGAGGATCAAAGTTGAACCTTTCATATTTCCTGTAACCCAGTGCTCCAAATGTTGGAGATTCGGACATACAAAAACCTTATGCCCGTCTAATAAAATTATATGCCCAAAGTGTGGTGGACACCACGAAAACTGTGAAAGTACCTCATTCAAGTGTGTTAACTGTGGAGGAAATCATTTGGCTTTATCAAAATCATGTCGAATTTATATAAAAGAAAAAAGAATCAGAGAACTCATGTCAGAATTTAATGTAACATATAGGAAAGCGAGGTTGTTATATGTGCCCCCTTCCCCATCACCTTGTGAAGAGTCGCAGTCACAGAGTAGACCTTCTTTACATGGCAACCCTAGTGGTTATGTTACAAGTGTTGAGGTGCAGTCTTCAGATACTTCAAATCCTACTTTTGCTGAGGTAGTGAGATCGGCAAACCTCCGAACCAAAAAAGTGACTCCTAAAAAAAGTGTATCAACGAAAACTATACCTGAAAAGCAATTTAGACAAGAAGTTATAGAAGACGTTACTTTGATGGAAGTTTCTCAAAATATGGACTCAGAAGAAGAGGTGGACGACCTTCCCACTGCTGAAGAGACCCAACAGGCACCGGAAAGTGATGATCGATCGTTATCTTTTAAGGAATTGATTAACAAAATTAGAGAGATTTTTATACTAAAAAAAAGCAGTATTTTTTCAAAAATTAAGAACTCCCTACAAGTTGTTATAGACTGGGTAGTAGCTTTTGTTTCTCAAAGCATTTCGGATGTATCTGATTTTTTTAAAAATATATCTGTTTTTATAAATGGATAGTAGGTATGTAAAACAGTTAAATTTTAATGTACTTCAATGGAATGCTCGTAGTTTAAGGTCTAAGTTCCCATCGTTTAAAAATTTGTTGATCCAGGAGAAAATTCATGTGGCGGCTGTTACAGAGACTTGGTTGAATCTTGAATATAAATTGAAAGTTAATAATTATAATGTATATAGACTCGACAGGAATGTTCCTTATGGGGGTGTAGCTCTAATAGTGCATAAGTCTATAAATTCTCAAATGATTAATTTTCATAACAATAACTTGGGTATGGAAATTATTTGGATAAAAGTTTTTAATTGCGACCAAATAGAAAATATAATATGTATATATTGCTCTCAAGATATTCATACGGTTCAGGCTGACTGGGATTTCTTATTCAATCTTTCAACTACTAAGACAATTATTTTAGGTGACTTTAATGGTCATCATACGTCATGGTCTCATAAAACTGACAGTCGTGGCCTACAAATAATGAATGCGGTTATAAATTCTGATTTTATTGTTCTTAATGATGGTTCTCCGACGAGATTTCAACTAGTCGAGGGCGTCTTACGAACTTCAACGCCAGATATAACTTTTGTATCAGCAGATATTTCCTTGTTTTTTAACTGGCGAGTTTTAAATGAATCACTAGGAAGTGATCATTTATGCATAAAAATAACCTCCGGTATTTCTGTAAACATTATTTTTCAGAAAAAAAGAAATTTCAAAGCAGCTGATTGGCAGAATTATACTTCATATTTAGAAGAGTCGTTTACTGATCTCGTTTTCCCGGATGATGTACAGGCTTCTTATGATCTCTTTATTAATTTAATCAATGAAGCTGCCGATTTATTTATTCCTTATATTAAATTTTGCCAAGTACCTGAAAGTAAATTCTCTCCCAAACCTTATTGGCACGCTAACCTATCTAAGGCTGTTGCAATCCGAAGACTTTATCTTAGTTATTTTAGGAATAATCCTACTCCAGATAACCTTGATAAATTTTTAGATGCTGTTAGGGAATCTCAAAGGCTTATGAGATGCGCAGAGAGAAAGGGATGGTCAAGCTTTTGTAACTCAATTGATGAGAAGACTTCTCCAAATCAGGTATGGAGCAGAATGAAATGGATGAAAGGTCGGAAACAACCCTACATAGATACTGATAAATTCCAAGCTAGTCGTCTATTATGTAATTTATGTCCCGATTTTGTTTTACCATCGAAACCAATATTTCATTCTTCTAACCCTATGTTAGAAACACCTCTTACAATTTTTGAGTTAGATAACTGTATGAAAGCAAAAGACACAGCGCCTGGAGATGATGAAATTTCATTCTCCATGATTAAAAATCTTCCAAGTAATGCTAAACTATTCTTATTAAATTTATATAATATCTCCCTCGAATCTGGCTTTGTTCCTAATCAGTGGCGTCACATACGTGTTATTCCCATTCCAAAACCTGGCCAGGACCCTCTTTCTGACTCTGCTTTTCGTCCTATTTCATTAATATCTTGTGTCTGCAAAATTTTTCATATTTTAATTAAAAAAAGAATAGAATGGTTTGTAGAACAAAATAAATTACTCTCTGACAATACTTTTGGTTTCAGAAAGTCTAGATCATGCCTTGATAATCTTAGTCGCTTAGTATCTCTTATTCAAATTGGATTTGTAAAAGGTTTGTCAACTATAGGATGCTTTGTAGATATTGATAACGCCTACAATAATGTTGACATTATGTCATTGACGAAGACAATGGATCGTATGGATCTCGGTTCAAAGTTATGTTCGTACATTTGGAACTTCCTTATAGAAAGACATATGCATATTAAAGTAGGCAATAATTTCATTGTTAGGACTTGCAGTCGAGGCCTTGCTCAAGGTGATCCTCTGTCTCCACTTTTATTTAACGTAGTTTCTGTTAATATATGCAAACTGATCAAATCGGTAATGATTATGCAATACGCTGACGACCTTGTTTTATTTACTACTGGTAATGATATATTACAATCTGTGAGTAAATTACAGTCTAGTTTAGATCTACTTTGTAAACTTTTATCCGACATTGGTTTGAATCTGTCCTCAACCAAAAGTAAGGTTTGTATATTTAAAAAACGGACATTTAGAGGTGCAATCGAACTTAAAGTTAATAATATAATTTTGGACACAGTTGAACACGTTAAATATTTAGGCATATGGCTAGATCGGTCTCTTAGATGGGGTAAACATGTTAGCGAAATTCAAAGTAAATGTTTTAGGTTTTTAAATATATGTAAAGTCTTAGCTGGGTCAGGTTGGGGTATTCATCCTAAGCACTTACGTAGGTTATATATTTCAATGGTCCGTAATCGTTTAGATTATGCTTGTTTTCTTTATGGAGACAGCTCTCAATCAAATCTTAAAAAACTCGACTGGATTCAAAATCAGGCTATGCGTATTATAGGTGGATTTATCAAAAGTACCCCGATCCATGTTATGGAAAGCGAGCTTTCATTACAGCCTCTATTTCTTCGTAGGGAATATTTGGGACATAAATTTTACTTAAAAAATATTTCATGTGAGCTCAATTCAATTGTTACTATATTGACTAAGTTATCCGATTTAATGCTACCTTCCCGCTGGGTAAAAAAGAGAATACCTTTATTAGCTTCTATTCATAATCTCCTTAAAAATACAGTTTTACATGTCAGTCCACAGCTTGAAATGTTTTCTTTAAATATATGGATAAATGGAATTAATCTACAGAATTTTATCAAATCAAGTATTAAAAATATATCTAAATCAAAACGGACTTACACTAATATTCAACTAAATTCACTTTATCACAAGCTATGTGCAGAGAACTATGCAGGGTTTTATAAGATATTTTCAGATGGATCGAAAGGGGGTAACAGAAGTGGCGCTGCGTTGTACGATCCCCAGGTAAACTTTAAAACTAAATTTCAAATTAATTGTACATTGTCTATAATGCACGTAGAATTAATTGCTATAGCAAAGGCTTTGTCTTATATTAAATCGATAAATGGGAAAAAGTTTGTAATGTTTACAGACGCTAAAAGTGCTTTGCAACATTTAGCTCGGTGTACCTCGAATTTTCGAGGAATCCCCGTAGCTTATGAAATAATAAAGTTAATTTTGGAACTTAACGCTTCAAATAAATGCCTATATCTACAATGGATCCCATCTCATAGTGGAATAGTGGAAAATGAGGTAGTAGATCAGCTTGCTAAGCAGGCATGTTCAGATGGCTTAGTAGTAAGAACAAAACCATTTTATAGTGAGTGTTTATTTATTTCTAAGAGTCATTGTTTGGATTTATGGAAAACATATTTTGATGAAAGGTCCACCAAGAAGGGTATCTGGTATAAGACTATTCAGCCGGAACCGATGAATTCACCTTGGATCAACAACAGTTTAAATGGAACAAATTTAGTAATAGCTCTAAGAATACGATCTGGACACATCCCATTGAACAAGTTTGCCTATTTGATGAAGAAGACGGATTCCCCTTATTGTAAGGAATGTGATAAAATTGAAGACGTGTATCATATTATTATGGAATGTGTCCGGAATGAACCTTTACGTCATGAAATATTTATAACTTATAGTGTAATTAGAGAAGTTGGGGGACTAAACTGCTGTCTGGCATGTCCTTTGTCTGCGGGTGCCAGGGCGCTTTATAAACTTGTGAGACTGGGTTTGAGGTTAAGATGATACAGATCTTCATGTCTCAAGCCCAGTTTTCTGGTTAAGGAAGACTTATGGAGTGCCTTAGTCATTTGTGTGACCAAACTCCTTAAATAAAGAAAAAAAAAAAAAAAAAAATATAATTAATTTCAGAAAAACTTGTCCTCGTATTTTAGGTTATTACATCCCATTATTGAGTAGTTTAAAGTTTCGAGTTTAACTGAAACTCAAAATTCCAAGTTTATATCACACGTGCTGTTAACCTAGAACACGAGATGAATAATAGATACAAATTAAGCGTGTAAAAATTCAGTGGTGCTTGGCCAGAAAATTGGAAAAATAACACCCGATAATTTTCCGTCTTCCCTTTGTTTTTTTTTATGGAATAGGACGAGTATATGGGCCACCTGAAGGTAAACGGACACCATCACCCATAGACAATTACGCAGGAAGAAATATTAACTATTCTTTTCATCGTCAATGCGCCACCAACCTTGGGAACTAAGATGCTATGCCTCTTGTGCCTGTGGTTACACTGGCTCACTCACCCTTCAAACTGGGTCACAACAATGCTGCGTACTATTGTAGCGGCAGAAAATAGGATGAGTAGGTGGTATCTACCCAGACGGGCTTGCACAAAGCCCTACCACCAAGTGAAATTGTGATATATCTGTGTTCTTTCTGTGACAATTATTACTAGCAGTTAGTGTTATTAGCTTAATATAAGATAAGCATTATTATAACCTAGAATAAGTAGTATTTAACAGTTCTTTGTAGTAGAAATAAAGGTTATTTTTGTTTTATTTAAGATAAGTTGGCTATTTGGTTGGCTATCTTTGTTCTGTCGAATAGCCATATCTGATTGTAAAAGAAAGTCGTTTTTTTTTTCATACATCTGCTTTGTTACGTATCGCAGATTAACTAATCAATATAATTAATCGCCGTTTTATAATCCATTCTTCCATTGAATTTCAAATCGGTAACTATTTGCGTCATTACGATTTTCATATGCTTTAATCTACTTTCAGTTTTCACTTTTAATATCAATATAAACTAAAATGATATTTATAATAACTTTATTTTTCATGTAAATTTTTGCATTAACAGCCTGTAAAATTTTTTACTGCTAGCAGTGTGAAATTAAGGCCCTTTGAGGAGAAGGTTTTGGGCATATTCCTCAACTCTGCTACAATGCGGGTTGGTGGATACAGATGTGACAGAATTTCATTGAAATTAGTCACATACAGGTTTCCTCACAATATTTTAAACACAAATTAGGCATATGAATATTCATTGGTGCTTGCCAGGGTTAGAACCCGCTATCATCGGCTAAGATACACGCGTCCTAACCAAGGTCCATCTTGGTTCTTAAGTAAATTTGTATCGCAAAATTTGTTGCTCAAATTCCTACACTTGTTTGTTTTTTTACGACTATTAGTCATAAGAAAATCGTGAGTTTTTTATTATAAGACGGTGACTTAAATCGTTCAAGCGTTGTATTAGAGATTCAGAAGTGAGAGAGAAGGGATTTATAGAAGCTGCAACAAAATGTATCCAGTAGGTAGGTAGCTTCTATTCATAATCTCCTTAAAAATACAGTTTTACATGTCAGTCCACAGCTTGAAATGTTTTCTTTAAATATATGGATAAATGGAATTAATCTACAGAATTTTATCAAATCAAGTATTAAAAATATATCTAAATCAAAACGGACTTACACTAATATTCAACTAAATTCACTTTATCACAAGCTATGTGCAGAGAACTATGCAGGGTTTTATAAGATATTTTCAGATGGATCGAAAGGGGGTAACAGAAGTGGCGCTGCGTTGTACGATCCCCAGGTAAACTTTAAAACTAAATTTCAAATTAATTGTACATTGTCTATAATGCACGTAGAATTAATTGCTATAGCAAAGGCTTTGTCTTATATTAAATCGATAAATGGGAAAAAGTTTGTAATGTTTACAGACGCTAAAAGTGCTTTGCAACATTTAGCTCGGTGTACCTCGAATTTTCGAGGAATCCCCGTAGCTTATGAAATAATAAAGTTAATTTTGGAACTTAACGCTTCAAATAAATGCCTATATCTACAATGGATCCCATCTCATAGTGGAATAGTGGAAAATGAGGTAGTAGATCAGCTTGCTAAGCAGGCATGTTCAGATGGCTTAGTAGTAAGAACAAAACCATTTTATAGTGAGTGTTTATTTATTTCTAAGAGTCATTGTTTGGATTTATGGAAAACATATTTTGATGAAAGGTCCACCAAGAAGGGTATCTGGTATAAGACTATTCAGCCGGAACCGATGAATTCACCTTGGATCAACAACAGTTTAAATGGAACAGATTTAGTAATAGCTCTAAGAATACGATCTGGACACATCCCATTGAACAAGTTTGCCTATTTGATGAAGAAGACGGATTCCCCTTATTGTAAGGAATGTGATAAAATTGAAGACGTGTATCATATTATTATGGAATGTGTCCGGAATGAACCTTTACGTCATGAAATATTTATAACTTATAGTGTAATTAGAGAAGTTGGGGGACTAAACTGCTGTCTGGCATGTCCTTTGTCTGCGGGTGCCAGGGCGCTTTATAAACTTGTGAGACTGGGTTTGAGGTTAAGATGATACAGATCTTCATGTCTCAAGCCCAGTTTTCTGGTTAAGGAAGACTTATGGAGTGCCTTAGTCATTTGTGTGACCAAACTCCTTAAATAAAGAAAAAAAAAAAAAAAAAAATATAATTAATTTCAGAAAAACTTGTCCTCGTATTTTAGGTTATTACATCCCATTATTGAGTAGTTTAAAGTTTCGAGTTTAACTGAAACTCAAAATTCCAAGTTTATATCACACGTGCTGTTAACCTAGAACACGAGATGAATAATAGATACAAATTAAGCGTGTAAAAATTCAGTGGTGCTTGGCCAGAAAATTGGAAAAATAACACCCGATAATTTTCCGTCTTCCCTTTGTTTTTTTTTATGGAATAGGACGAGTATATGGGCCACCTGAAGGTAAACGGACACCATCACCCATAGACAATTACGCAGGAAGAAATATTAACTATTCTTTTCATCGTCAATGCGCCACCAACCTTGGGAACTAAGATGCTATGCCTCTTGTGCCTGTGGTTACACTGGCTCACTCACCCTTCAAACTGGGTCACAACAATGCTGCGTACTATTGTAGCGGCAGAAAATAGGATGAGTAGGTGGTATCTACCCAGACGGGCTTGCACAAAGCCCTACCACCAAGTGAAATTGTGATATATCTGTGTTCTTTCTGTGACAATTATTACTAGCAGTTAGTGTTATTAGCTTAATATAAGATAAGCATTATTATAACCTAGAATAAGTAGTATTTAACAGTTCTTTGTAGTAGAAATAAAGGTTATTTTTGTTTTATTTAAGATAAGTTGGCTATTTGGTTGGCTATCTTTGTTCTGTCGAATAGCCATATCTGATTGTAAAAGAAAGTCGTTTTTTTTTTCATACATCTGCTTTGTTACGTATCGCAGATTAACTAATCAATATAATTAATCGCCGTTTTATAATCCATTCTTCCATTGAATTTCAAATCGGTAACTATTTGCGTCATTACGATTTTCATATGCTTTAATCTACTTTCAGTTTTCACTTTTAATATCAATATAAACTAAAATGATATTTATAATAACTTTATTTTTCATGTAAATTTTTGCATTAACAGCCTGTAAAATTTTTTACTGCTAGCAGTGTGAAATTAAGGCCCTTTGAGGAGAAGGTTTTGGGCATATTCCTCAACTCTGCTACAATGCGGGTTGGTGGATACAGATGTGACAGAATTTCATTGAAATTAGTCACATACAGGTTTCCTCACAATATTTTAAACACAAATTAGGCATATGAATATTCATTGGTGCTTGCCAGGGTTAGAACCCGCTATCATCGGCTAAGATACACGCGTCCTAACCAAGGTCCATCTTGGTTCTTAAGTAAATTTGTATCGCAAAATTTGTTGCTCAAATTCCTACACTTGTTTGTTTTTTTACGACTATTAGTCATAAGAAAATCGTGAGTTTTTTATTATAAGACGGTGACTTAAATCGTTCAAGCGTTGTATTAGAGATTCAGAAGTGAGAGAGAAGGGATTTATAGAAGCTGCAACAAAATGTATCCAGTAGGTATACCTGTAGCCAGTACTTGGGTATGTTTAGTCTCTATTCAAGAAAAACATTTATTTTGTTATTAAGTTTATTATTTACTTACTATCCATTTAAATATTATAAAAGTAAGTTTGAATTGTATACAATAATATATTTAAAAATAGAGAAAATTAAGTATTTAAATATTTATAAATTCGTTGTTTGAAGTTACTACACTTAGATGAGCAGTTGTCATTTTTTGCGTAGGCGTTCATATTTATGATATTTTATGTCTTCTTTCAGTATTCTCTTTTTTATCTTTTCTTTATACCTTTTCGAGGTCACTTTGTGTTATTGTCTTATATATAAGATTTTAAACTAAAATTGTAATTTTTATTACTTCAGGTATTTAAAACAGGATACTTACCATGTTTTTTATTCTTATTTGTTGAAAATTCCAAATTTCGACATTATCTACGACTAATTGTCTTGTTCACGGGAAAGAAAGAAAAAATAAATAAATATATTTGCTCATATATTATACCTATATAATTTCATTACCAAACTACAATTCACTAATTACCTAAATAACTCATAACACAACGGTCTTTACGCTGAAGAAGACAAATGAAATATCGCCGCACTCATTTGTACAACAAACAGAGTATGAAAATAGTGGTATAGAAATATCGTTATTCAATAGAAATATAAGATATTTCTATTGAATAACAATATATTTGATTACTGTAGAAGGCGAAATGACTAAACGCTAAGTTAAATCAGTAACCTTTGTTACCTTATGCAACTGAAATCCGATTACCTATCTTAAAGCATCGTCAACACTTAACTACAATAAATTTTTATAAATAAAAAAAAACCGCCTTCAAAAATGAACTAAAAAGAAAAAAATAATCAGTTACATCCATATCCAATTTACGATTTTTGAATCACCTCTCAAAGTCGGTGCCAACATTGCTATATATGCATATAGGTACATAATACATACATACAAAAACTAAATCTATTTATTGTATAGATGACACCATTAGACAAACCTTACTATCGATACAAATTAAATGATTTCAATATAGGAATTTATTTACTTTGTTGGCACCGCCTTCAAAAGGTGATTAAAAAATCGTAAATTGAATATGGATGTAACTGATTATTTTTTTCTTTTTAGTTCATTTTTTAAGGCGGTTTTTTTTTATTTATAAAAATTTATTTACTGCTTTTCAGTGTTGTTTTGTTATTTATAATTACAATTGGTAGTGTTTGTCATTCACTTTAATGCCGTTAATCATTGAGGAGTTCTCCTGGTAGTCCACCATCAGCTAGACTTCATCATAGGCATGTTTACTAACATCAATTGCTTGACGACTATCTTAAAGAAATAGAACTAAACCCGTAAAATAGTTACTTACTAATAGGTTCTGATTACCAGTTGTGGTCTTTATCATCAGTTCCACTTCATCAAATGTCACTTTTCGTGAGCATATGACCAAGGCACTTTGAATAAAACCAAAATCACTATAGGTTTGCCCATAAAATTTGAGGAGTTCCCTCGATTTCTCCAGGATCCCATCATCAGATCCTGATCTCCTGACAATGGGACCACCTGTAAAACATGCCCTTTCAAACAAAAAAAGAATTGTCAAAATCGGCCCAGCCATCTTCGAGTAATTCGGTAACATACATAAAAAATAAAGAAAAAAAAAAAAAAAAAGGCCCCGACGAATTGAGAACCTCCTCCTTTTTTTGAAGTCGGTTAAAAACAACACAAAATAGACAAGTTATTTAACCCAAAATCGGTACCTTAGTATGTTAGTTTACTAAAACAGGACAAGCTGAGGATTTGAATAATATAGTACTGTTACAAGTTAAAATATCCGCAAGCGTACGGAATTCGACCTACGAGATTTTGACATCTATTTCTGTATACTTAAGTGTTATTTTAGTTTGAACATTAAAAAGATATTTGCTGTATTTAATGCGACAAGGCTCTGCATTTTGAATCGCACTGCAGACGCGCTGATACAGTTAATACTTGAGAGATTAATTTACTTTAGCGAACATTGCTTAATTAATATGTGAAGTGTATAATTACTTTGCGTGGATAAAGTGCTATGTATTAGGCTCAATGACAATTTATCTTAATGTTTAACTCACGAAATAAATGTTAATAAATGAATTCCTGTTACATAATACCTATTATATTTTTAAGGGTGATAACATTGAGTAATATTGACTGATAAAATAAAGGATCACAGATTAGATTACAGATCTAGCGGGTTCAAATACTGGCAAATATGTATAATTTATATTAATGAATCTTGAAAGCTGCATTTATAGGATGAATTCTGAAATTGGGGGTAGTTTGGAACTGGTAAGAAAAACTTTTTGTTTAAAATGACCTAGAAGTACTGAAGGATCGAATTCTTTTTTCTCGGTTCTAGAATGACGTAGAAATGAGTAAAACCTAGTATACAGGCTGTTACTTTACAATTTAATTATATATTATTTATGTATCGAATGGTACGACATTATAATAACAACGAAAGGTAGGTACGAACATCTACTTGTTTAATTATCATATAAATTTTAAAAAGATAACCTAAGCTACAATATCACCTTGCCAAATTCTAACCGCGTAGCGTTGCTACACACGTAAGTCTACATGTACTACGAAACTGGATCGCTTTTGCCACTTTGGTTTATATGCTTTAGGTGTGGAACACATCTATTTGGAATCTTCTATAATACTTGGGATGTACTACAAGATAGATAACAAAGGGTGCACAGTCGCTTAACATATTATATTTGCATACAATTCGAATGCTTTTATAGCTCAACGACTTATGGGCTAGCAAGTGGTGTGATAGTCGCAGCTTCGAACCTAATTTGTTCGGCTATTGTCATTCCTATTCCTAAAATAAATGATTCAATTGGAGGGTTTACTAGGAATTCCTTAAAAGTATATATTATCAAGTATTATAACAAATTATTTGGAATAAACATTAAATTTCCGCAATAATGTCGCAGTTGTCTGTTACCACTAAAAGCAGTACCATATATATTACCAGTAATTTAATTGCAGGAATTCGACTAACAAACCTCGTGTCGGGTCCGAGGTGCTCCATTATTTAAATTATATTCAATAACACACGCTTCCGAAAATACATATATAATACGTATATTTGTTTTGATCCAGCTGTAACGGTGTATTCTGTTTATTGATTTCAAGTGGTTCTCAGTTTTGGATGTGTGGTAAATGAAAATATACATACAATTTATTCAAGAGGATTTATATTTATCTGTAAGCTTTTATTGAATTTTATAAAATAATAATACTTTTTTCCTTCATTATAATTTTACTAATACAAAGAAATACGTTTGTATATTAAGTTTAACACTAAATACTACAACTATACCGTGATACATTCTTTGTATACATTATATATAAATATGACATTAATTAAGATATTAGTTTGAAGTAATGTGTATTTTAAACAAATTTACAGTTTACGTCTTATCGGAGTAATTGATTGAGTAATTAATCCCCGTTCATTTTACAGTTCACGTTGAAATCTTCGTGAGATAACATTTTAACGAGAACGAAACGAAAGTTCGTTTATTTTTCAGTCATTTTCACCATCAACTATCGACGTGTTTTTAATGGAAAGCTTATAGTTTAATACAAAACCAATTTCGTTAAAAATTGACGCTCAAGAAATATTTTCATATTTGCTTTGAACTTTTTTAGGTCTTTTTAATGTACCGGTTTCTATCCCGGCAGTGGATTTTATATTTCAAGTAATAATAACGGATAGAAATTTTGCTTTATTATAAAGATAATCGATAATTGTTTTTTCTTATTTTTGATTATTCTGAAATGTATCACTGCTGGACTCTTACTTTAGAAAGAATGTTTAAAACTTTATCTACCACACGCCTAAAATGTGGATTAGTGGATACACACACATGTTGAATTTTGACACATGCAGGTTTCCTCACAATGTGTTCTTTCAGCAACAAGCACGAGATCATTTACAACAGCAACTAAGCACACCAACGAACACTCTTTCGTTCATTTTCAAATAAATTACCAGCTGAAAACTTTCTCAGGGGAATAAACGTATTTAGCCTTAAAAAAGTTACTCTTTGAATTTTAGGCTTACATTTATTTGAGTAATTAAAATTTTCCATTTTCCTCGCACTTTCCGGTAGCGGGATTTAAAAAAATATAATAACAATTAAATTTAAAATACAAATGAACAAAGTTGAAGCTGAAAAATATAAAATTCAAGAGCTTAATTTCATAATTTGTGATACGCTTGAGGTGAGAGAAGGTATGCAAATGAGTAACATTAAAATATATATTTCTTGCTCCCAGGTAATAAAATCTCATAGCGCTTTAAACCGCTTTTTGTGCTTCATTTGACACTAAAGTTTTATTGCCGCAATTTATTTGGGCTTGAATAACAAATTTTAAATTTAGTCAGAAACATTTTTCATAATAAGGTTAAGTAAATTGTAAACGCCGCGTACAACGTAGGGTGTAGGGTTGTTCGGTGTCAGCTCGAACAAAGGTTCGGCTTAACAATCGTGCTGATGTTTTTTTTTTTGTGTAATTTGTGTATTATATCGGGGTTTAATGGCGGTCTAACCTTTGAGCTGACTGCTCGTGTTTTTATTATCTAATCCATTTAACGTTTTTGTCTTTATTATTTAGGTGAACTGAAAAATAGGTCATCTGATGGTAACTGATGTTAGTGCCAGAAGATTTGGGTTCGTTGAAGATTGTAACCATTTCTTACATTGTTCATGTCCCTTGCGCCTAAAGCCACACTGGCTCACTCGACCTTTGAACTAGAACATAATCATATGGAGGACTCTGCTTGGCGGTAAAACATAATTATGATGAGTGGTCGGTCTGCCTATCCATTCAGGCTTGCACAAAGCCCTACCGCTTAGTATATCAAATGTCAAAGTCAGAAATATACATTCGATGGATGTGTTACACTTGCTTATTGAAAGTCAAAAATCTAGCTCTATAGGTATGTTATTTTTAATATCAAACTCAATTGAACACCATTTTTTTTTTATTATGAGATCATCTTTATTGTGAACAATTTACTAATATATAATATAGACAAGCGTTACATGTATTACACAAGATATTAAATTGAGTACCCGGAACATTCACTAAAATAATAACAAATAAAAAAAATTAATATTTTAAAGGTCAATAAGTCAAAGTAAATAAACACGAACTGTGTATACATGAAGTCTAACTTTTCTAATTTTAGGCCTGAGAGCTGTAGCAACTGTGGCACGATAAAAATAATGCAAATAACCGTTGGCAATTTAACCGCGTAGCATGCACATTTCATAAGCTACGCCGTGCCGTCGTGAGATACTACGAATGCTACGCGTCTACGATTATACAATAAGAGTCACAATTCCCCACCAGCACACAATAAGTGCTTACGAAGATAAAATTGTATACAACCAACGTTTGTGTCGCTATTATTACTTTGATAAAACGACTGAATAGGTATTCTTTAAGAAACAAATTAGAAAGTGATATTCAACTTTGATTTCAATGATTATAACATTTCAACAATATACGAGTCAAAATAGCGTAACGTCTTAAGACGAATTACATCATTTTGTGTAAAAAAATAACCACTCCTTTCATTTCGTCACTGACTTTAAAACTAAGATGTTATGTCCCTTGCGCCTGTAGTGATACTGACTCATTCAAACTGTAAATCGGAACACAATATCTAATTTTATTGTTGCTTGGCGGTAGAATATTGAATGAGTAATAAAAGGTAGTACACACGTGTACTAGTCATATTGGCCCAGTAGCTTATAATGAGCCGAGTTGTACCCAAGCATCAATTTTTGGATAAGGTTTACATTATAAGTGCTGAGATGGCCCAGTGGTTAGAACGCGTGCATCTTAACCTATGATAGCGGGTTCAAACCCAGGCAAGAACCACTATATATATATATATATATATATTTTTTTACACAAATTAAGCACACATATATATATATATATATATATATATATATATATATATATATATATATATATATAATGTGTTTGCTTAATTTGTGTCTGTAATTCATCTCGAGCTCGGTGGTAAAGGAAAACATCGTGAGGACACAGCCACATATGCATCCCACCAACCCGCATTGGAACAGCGTGGTCGAATATGTTCCAAACCCTCTCCTTAATGGAAGAAGAGGCCTTATCCCAGCAGTGGGAAATTTACAGGCTGTTATTTTACTTTACTTTACTTTTACATTATATGAAAACCTATAATATATATTCTTGAATCTAGTATTCGAATGGCAGAACTATGCTTAATTAAGACGTTCGATAATCACTAACCAGTATTTTATGCATCATTAAGCGTTATGTGAACCAATCGTTTGATGAACAGCCGAATTTGCGCACAAGTCTGTGAATAATTCCGAGTTATATAATTACTGGAGTTGGTATGCTTTGGCGAGTCGAACGGCTGAAACTGACGTACGTTATATAAACAAACGCGTTTACTTTTACGAATGTTTAAAATTGTTACAAGTGTTAGCAAAGTTTCATAATTAATATTAAAATACTAGCAATCCGCCCCGGCTTCGCACACGTGCAATGCTTATACTAAATATACTACAGAATTATTCTGGTTTCTTTACTATACTGTCCATGTATAATAAACAAAACCTCATCAAAACCCTTTCCTTAATTTTAAAGATATAAGCGTACATAGAGACAGACAGTGGTAAGTGACTTTGATTTATATGTGTGGTATATTAAGATTGTTAGTTAAGTTTTTATTTAATTTTTGTATGTACACCTCCTTGCTAGATGTTTATTTTTCAACCGACTTCAAAAAGAAGGAGGTTATCAATTCGCCTGTATTTTTTTTTATGTTTGTTACCTCATAACTTTTTACTGGGTGGACTGATTTTGATAATTTTTTTTTTGTTTGAAAGGTAGTGCTTCCCGTGGGCTCCCATTTTTTTTTAATTTTTTTCCGATGATGGTATCCGTATGAAAACGACATAAGTCTTAAATTTGCATTATGTATATGCGCGACAAATAGGTGAATAACTGAAAATCACGTTAACCAATTTTGATAATTCTTTTTTTATTATAAAATATATACTTCAAGGGTAATTTGGTGAAAGTTTGGTAAGGTTCTGAGCACAGGATCCATGACAAAGTAGCGGAACGGAAGGGAGCGGAACAATTCTGAGGAGCACGTTAGCGATATTCTGTCGAATCTTTTATTTATAGGTTATTTGGATATTTGAGTCACCTTCCGTAATGTGGTTATGTTTATGTAATTATCATTGTCGAATATTATAATCAACTAGCTACCCACCCCGGCTTCGCACGGGTGCAATACTGATACTAAATATACTACAGAATTTGTTTATTTACGACATCACATCGCAAACTTCTAAAATTATCAGTGTTTCTTTACTATATTGTTCATGTATTATATACACAAACATTCCTCTTGAATCACACTATCTTTCAAAAAAAATCGCATCAAAATCCGTTGCATAGATTTAAAGATATAGGGACAGAGAAAGCGACTTTGTTTTATACTATGTAGTGATGGAACTCCTATACGGCTCACAGTTAGGGTGCGATATGGGGCAGAATTTCTTACTATCTTTAATCAATTTTTGTGTATGTGATGTGATGTCATATGATGTACGAAATATAGTTGGTCGTTTTCAAAGTTTTTTTGCTGAGGTCGATTACAACTCTTTCGAGGGATCCTTGTGGTTTACGCCGCATGACGTATTAAATCCGCATTTTCGAAAGTCTATTTTTGCTTTATTCGCAAGTTTCCTTTGAAATTGTCCTCGAAGTAGTGTTTTAAAATAGTGTTTTGTTTGAAGTCGGTTTTTCTTTTTGTTAAAATTTTTATAAGTAGTATATACTAGTCAGTTTGTCAATGAAAAGAACCAAATGTAAGATGTATTGATTTTAGATTGTTTTCTAAAATAATAAAAGAGATATGACTATTTAAATTTACTCACCACAATCCCACATATCTATAAAACGAATATATACATTGCTATATATAGCAAGGTTGTTTATCAATAAATAATTTCATATTTCTGGCATTCTATTATTAAGTATGAAACTTCGGTAACACTTGTAGTAGCCATGTTATAATGCGATCACTTGTCATAACGAGATATATATCAAAACCAGCTGTCGAGTCCGAAATCTGTGTGTAATTTATTCTCAGTCTCGTTTCGGGTTTATTAAACATCGTTGGCCGTGTGCCGAGACGGCTAAACTGCGCTACGATTCTATGCAAACGGCGTCCCCGGCTGGCTACGGTCTGTTTATATTCGACAATATATTGTACTGTTTTATTTATATCACGACTCCAGTGTCAAACGTAGCAGTACTTTCTACGTATAATAAAAGAGTTCTCATGTCGACGTGTTTATTTTTTAAATTTAACAGATCGATCGTTTCTTGGATTCCCTAATGGTATTTTCTGGTCGGAAATCTTAAGAAATAATGCTACTACAATTAGGTTAATAAAGCAGTACATAAATGTTTCTCTACTGGGAATAAGGAGGAATTTATTTTACCGCGCTATTCCTGCCCAAAAGAGATAGGAAGCCTTAGCCCAACTGTGGACATTTACAGGCAGTTAGTAATGTTTATTGGCATTTGCATCACATATAAATCAGACAAACATACAAATAGATTAACTATTTGTATGTTTGTCTAATTTATATGTTTATATTATATAGTTAATATATAATAATATACATGTATAAATTTATAATAATTAAGGTATGTTATAAAAATTTGGGTTATATTTTACAATAACAAAGAAACTTTACTCATCGAGATTTGGCAAATAAAGTCGTTCTCGTAAAAATAAATTTCAACGTTATACTCGTTTACGGGTGATCCGTAGCAATATCGTGTTTGTACGGAATAATAATTGGGTTAGCAGGAATGGGCTTTTTATTCACAATCAAAATATTATTTAATCAAGTTGGCTCTTTGAAAATTCGTATTTCGAACCACACAATAAATAACGTAAAGGTAGGATTAGAATAAAGATTCTGAAAAGTTATCTGGCAAGTAACTTAAAAGTATTTTTTTTTTTCAAAATGAAAAATGTTATTGCAAAAATTACTGATAGAGTAATATGAACTTACAATCCAAATGAACATTATCACTTTTCTATACTTGTCTTACTTCATCTTTTCAACATAAATGTTAACATAAGAACAATTAAGTATATACAGATCAGGCATGTAAATAAATTAGGCAAGCTTTCCAAAAAAAAAATTACAATCGTGCTATCTATAACCTAGAATGTTAAGAATCATTGAGTGATAAATTTAAATAAATCAAGATATTGACTGTTGCTTCTCAATATATAAAAGTAAAAAAAGTAAATTAATAGCCTGTACATTTCCCACTGCTGAGATAAGGCCTTCTCTTCTATTAAGGAGAGGGTTTGGAACAATTCCACCTCGCTGTTCCAATGCGGGTTGATAGAATGCACATGTGGCAGAATTTCGATGAAATTAGACACATGCAGGTTTTCTCACGATGTTTTTCTTCACCGCCGAGCACGAGATGAATTATAAACACAAATATAGCACATACATATAGTGGTGCTTGCCTGGGTTTGAACCCGCAATCATCGGTTAAGATGCAAGCGTTCTAACCACTGGGCCATCTCAGCTCGTTGCTCACTATATATTCTAAGGCTTTCACAGAGGTGATTCTTAAGTATCTATGAAAGCCAAATCTCTACTCTGAAATAACAAAATCAATTGATGATCTTAATAAAAACATCGTAAGTTATGTCTATAAGAATCCCAAAAGCGAATTACAGATGTTGAAGGATTTTTATAAGTTTACATTTCGCATAGCGAGTTAACAATATTGGAAGTATGGAAACAAATATCGAACTTTTTCTATGTGTTTGTTATGCAAAGGACTCGCAAAAATCGAACTCAAAAATCGAAAACTCGGGAAAATCGTCCCATAAAGATTTCATTACTCCAAAAACGGATTCCGGTCGGTAGTAAACTTGGAATGTAATTTAAAAAAATGATTTAGTTATGTGATATGTCTACACAGATCACACTTTTACGAAATTCTTTGAGTATATGATGTTTCTGGAATTAATTTTAATTTAATTAAGACATTTTAATAGTATAAATAATTTAATTTATTTGGTGGCAGTCTAAGTGCCAGCCCATTTGGGTAGATACCACACTGATATTTTACCATTAAACAGCAGTTCTCAATTTGGTTGGCATTCAGTTTGAAGGGTGAGTGAGCCAGTGTAACTACTCCCGATAGAATTTGGTCATAGTGGGGGATAGTCCCAATTGCGTAGGACTTTCACAAATGATAGCGCAAAGGCAATACTTATCTATATATACATAAAACTTATGTCAGAAGATGCAGCGTGTTTCGGAAAAGGTTTAAGTATATGATATTACTATATCAGTGTATATATGGGTATATAGATGCGCTTCGCAGTATCACCCGCTATAAATCAAATCAAATCAAATCAAAATAAACTTAATTCAAGTAGGCTTTTACAAGCACTTTTGAATCGTCATTTTACAATTAAGTGAAGCTACCACCTGTTTGGAAAGTAGATTCTACCGAGAAGAACCGGCAAGAAACTCAGTAGTAGCTCTTTTTTAACATTTAAAAATACAAAGTCATGTTAGTTAAATACAATTATATAAATTAATATATTCTGAATCCTGTGGAAATCAAATTATCAATGAAGCCAATGAGGATATTGAGACAGAGAAAATTCGAAAAGAGTAGGCAGTAAAACCAACTGTTTAACTGAACAAAGTTACAAGTCAATAATATACAATCGATTGAATAAGTACCAAAACAAAAAAAAATAAATCCTTGCTTAGGTTCCCTGAATTGATATACTTCAATATGTCTGTATTACAAAATAAACATTCTAGTTAAATAAATAAATTCCACACATATAATACCACATGATGTGTTTTTTATCTGACATTCTCAGAAAATGTTTCATACAATATAAATGTATTCTAAATTGACAGCGAAACACAACCCGGGAAATATGTATCGAGGAATTTTGACACTTATACAGGGCTGAGAAAACAGAAGCATAATTTATTAGCTTTTCTATATTTTTAATTTGACCTTTTTTATACAGTCTGAATTTAATCCGTACTAGTTGTATATCTAGAATCGGGTTAAGCAAACTAAATCATTTTATTATATCATTACGTTTTATTTTATTTTGTTTTCCTTGATTTCTTAAAGTATTTGTTGCTTTGTAACGGACTATTATTTTTTAATTGTGTCATCCATGTAAATATATAAAAGAACATAAATGATAACATGAGATTCTATAAAGTTCATGCATTAAATTCCGGAAGGTCTATTTGATGAGTAACAGGAGTAACCAAGGATGGTACGCTACTTTGATAGAGGCTTTGTAAGGGAATGTGGAGCATACATGTGACAGGATATAAGGAAAATATGAATATGTGAATTAGGTTGCATTAGAGGTCAGAGATCATTGAAATAAATTGAGCAAATAACAAAGAAATACGAATAATCGTTTGGTATTTTATTTTTAAAGTGAATGTATCGCACACTAGCGTAATAAATATAAATACAAGAAAATAAAATGAAGGATAAAAAAAAAGTTACAACGATTAAAATGTAAAATATAAGTAGATTATCGTTTTTTTTTTTTAATTTAGAACAATACAAATAATATTACGTGAATTATCCCAACGGATATTACGACGAGCTGTGATGTACATCGTTGTATTGAATTAGTATAATGTAAAAACGAGTAAGAATTCTTTGAATCTTAAAGTTATTATCTCGGCATGTCCCAACCCTATTGTTAACTCGATAAAAATGTCGCAGCCTCTCCCGCAGTGAACATTCATAGTTGTTTAAAAAAATAAAGTATGTATTTTTAGCTCCCTGATGTTTTTAAATCATACTTTTTCAGACGCATGTCTAATGTCAACTTATCACCTTAGTCAATCAATATTTTGAAGCATAAAATGTAAATTACTTTCATTGTTTATATCGTAACTAATTATTAAATATGCTACAAGTAGCGCCATCTAGCTACATGTTATTACCTTTTGTTTTTAATAAAATAAATGACAGTCTACGACGTATGTACGACGCAAATTAGATGTGGCATCGGAAAATGCAATGGAATGAAAATAAAACCGATTACCGCCGATTTACACAACCAATAGAAATAGCTCCCTATCGCGCCATTCGACGCTATTCGTCGCTATAAATTCACGCGTCAGAGAAAGCAAGTGCATATAAATCCACGCGTCAAATTGACGAATATATTAGGTCATATGATATTACAAGTTTATGCAAAGATCATATTCGCATGAGAAATAAATATTGATAATTTGGGATAGCGTACTGAATTCGGATGTTATCGGTTTTACGAATTTTGCCGATGCGACATCTAAGTTGTGTCGTACTGTATGTTTTATTAACGGTTAAGTTAAATCAGTTAATCTTAAATACCTGTGAAATGAATGAACCAACTTATTTTTACAAATCAAACATGCCTTTAAACCAATTTTATTCGAGTTCGTTGCAACTTGACTTCTCCTTCCATACTTCTCTCAGACGTCATCTCACAAGTAACATTATTTATATTTTTAACACATATGTTATATTTATTTATAACCATATCTTCTTTCACAGATGTATCATTTCTTAGGTCATCCTCTACCTCTCTATCCATCAACATCCAATTCTTGCTTTATTATTGTAAAAGATTTAAAAAAAAGAATTACAGAATCGAAATGACAGACAAAGACTGGGCCGTAATGGAAGCGCTCATTGGAGCTCAGAGACAAATTTGAACAGTGAAACTCCTCAAGAAACAGAGCTTAATCCACCTAGACTATCTTATACTACATATATGTATACCTACTGCTTAAAAGTACTGATTGCATACGATATTGTCCTCGATAAATTCTTTTGAGCAATCAAATATATACGAGTACCTACTAGCGACCTGCCCCGACTTGCACGAAATCTGGATATGTATCATTATAAATTGTAGCCTATATGCTATTCTGATGTATACCCTATATTACTGTAAAATTTCTTCCAAGTATGATCAGTATTTTTTTTTTTTCGTGATTAACAAACATACATCCATCTATCCTCACAAACTTTCGCATTTATAATAAAAGTAGGATTACTAGTTATGTTATATAAATGTGCGGGCGCTGGACTGATTTAAATTATTATTCATTATAAAAATTGCGTGGGCATTTACTATGATATTTATTACAATATGAGACTCACTTTATCATATTATACAAATGTGCTTTAACGTAACAAGTCCTTTAATATTAATCCTCATTCTTGCCACCATTCCACGCGTTCAAGATTTGTACAGTTTATTTATTTAAACAGTTTTAGTTCATATTTGTATATATTTAATGTTATTAATTCTTATGTCAATATTACTTTATGCTCAATTGTCCTACATTATCAAAGAGATTTCACTTGAAAAGAATTTCAATTACTTTACTTTTTTTGTGGCTTTTATTTGTACCAAAAAGGCACAGATTATTTCGCCAATGTCACGTGCGATGGAGCAGACACGATGGAGTCAATTAATTTACAATGCACTGACAAGCATTAAACGAAATATGACATGTCCTTTCGTCCAAGCTATTACGTTTAAACTAGTTTAACATCCGATGCTCCTCTCAACTTGGTATTACAAGCCGAATTATTTCGTAAGAAGATTCCACAGTTTTTTTTAACTTTGCCTATGGACAATTTTATAGGTCGTGTCAATAAAACATTAATTAATAAGGCATATTGTACAATGTAAGATTATTTGAACTTCATATTTATTGATTTCTTGGCAGGATATATAAAAAATTATTATTGAGTTTCTTTCTGGTTATTTTGCGGATGAATCTACTTTTCGAACGTGGTAGCGGTAGCTTTACAATTGATTTAACAATGTTTCGTCATGATGAAAAAATCGTTTGATTTTGTAATGATACTGTATTGTAACGCGACGAATTATTCGCCGACGATCGAGTTTGTTCTCACAGAATAACTCTTTTGTAATGTACTGGCTTCACTTTTATGGCCGGACTGCAATGCAAGGCTTATCTGTTTGACCTAGAATACAAACCGAGTGGGCGGCGAGTCTAACTTATTAAATATTTAAAGTACTTTTATTTATTCATTTTTCGTTTTACACCATTTCAAAAATGTACTTTAAATGATTATATCCAATTATAAAGATTATTATATTTTATTATTTATGTATTCGTGCTACGGGTTTATTTTTTTTAATTTCTATGTTTTCGTATTTGTTCCAAATTTAAAAATGCATCTTGAAAGCGCTTCGGTTGTCAATTGTTCTTACGTAACCATTTCTTCCAAACAGCACTATTGAAAAGAGAAATTTTAGAATATAATCTTGGTAGGCGGTGTAGTAATCGACATACATTTGTATGTAGTATTCTGTTATTTTTTATTTATTATAGTATTATGTTTTCATAATACTCATACGTAATATATTCATAAATCGAACCGGATTAGGTCTTTAAGATTGACTTACCTTTGATAAAGGAATTGATTTTATTTGAGATATATCACAGATCTGGCTACGACCTACTTTCGCAGTCCTGTTCAGCAATCACAACCCCCATACGGTGTTAGTCAAAAGTAACAGCTCTCCTTTGAAATTAATAATTCTTATCTTTTCATAACAAAGTTAGGATTTTGGACCACCTGATGATAAGTCATCATTGCCGATAAACATTGATGTTGTATGAAGTTTTAACCATGCCTTACCAATGTTGGTGGTAGGGCTTTGTGCAAGCCCGTATCGGTAAGTACCACCCACACCTCAGGTATTATACCATTATACTGTAGTACTCAGTATTGTTGTGTTTTGGTTTTAAGGATGCGAAGTTTAACTACAGGCAACGAATACATAGTATCTAAATTACCAAGGAATGATTAATACTTCTTACAGCACCAGCTATGAGCGGTGGTGACCACTTACCATTAGGTGGCCCATTTTTCCAGTTAACTATACCATCAATCAACTCAATATCCACAAATGTTGTAATGAAAATATTATGTACAATGAAAATTGGTCGTGTCATTCGCTACAAAACAAAGACAGGAGTCCATATTTTTTATAATACAACCCAATCATTCGCGAACACAATCTAACCTATTACGACATTCGTCATTGTCGATTGTATTTTATTTTCATGTTTTCCCTTAGTCCATAAACGAGGGCGAACGGATATTAGGAATCGACGAAATTTGTAACTTTTATCATTTTTCATAGAAATAATAACAATTTAGCCAGTAAGAGCCAAATTTGCCCAGTGGTAAAAACGCGTGTATCTGAACCGATGATTGCCGGTTCAAACCCAGACAAGCACCACTGAATATTCGTGTGTTTAATGTGTTAATTCCTCTCGTGCTCGGCGGTGAAGAAAAACATCGTAAGAAAACCTGCATGTGTCTAAATTCATAGAAGTTCTGCCACATGTGCATTCCTTCAACCCGCATCGGAACAGCGTGGTGGAATATGTTCCAAACCTCCTCAAAGATGAAGGAGGCCTTAGCCTTAGGAAATTTACAGGCTGTTGTTGTTGTTTGTTCTAAAAACAATTTTGTTTGAATCGAATGTATCGCTAGACAATTTAAAAGTGATAAAAATGTACGACATACGACAAACAACTTAATTAAATATTACTATTCTTTGTTACAGAAAACCACTCGCAGTTGGATCGAGAGTACGTTCCAGAAACGAGAATGCAAGTTCTTTGTACCCAGCGCTAAAGATGAGCACGTGTAAGTGTTATGTACTTATATATATAATACTATCTGTAAATGAGAAAACAATTTTAACTGACTACTAAAAAAAGGAGTATATATGTAATATTGTCATAATTTAATTATATTTAAGTATGGCTTAAGGCTTCCCAGAACGTGAGCTTAATTTCGAAAAATCTTATTGAGATAATTATTTTTGATTTAATTTAGGTACACATCAACTTACGGAAAGTATAAGTTTCATTAAAATCTTGAATCGACATCTTTCATTAAAATGAAACTTTAATTAAAATCAGTCTAGTAGTTTAAAATATATATATATATTTTGTTTTTACATCACTATCTGCTTCCAAGTTTGAAGTCGGTTTAATTTTTTATAAATTATTTATATGATTTCATATATAACCCTCTTCCGTTGAGCTATGTTGGTTGTGAACATATAAATGTGAACTCTTGTTGCTTCTCGACACCGTGATTAGAATATAAATGATATTATTTGTATTTACATTTCTATAGAAAATCAAAGTTTAGAAATTAGACCATGAATAATATAATAATTAAAGTTTCTGAATACCTCGTTACTTTGAGTATCCAGCGAAATTAAACAAACCTATTCTGTGATTTTCCTGTTAGTTTTAAAAAACGACAGCTCACCTAAATAAAGTTAAGACTGTAATCTTTTAAACCCTTTTTGTAAATATAATCTATATTATAAATGTGAAAGTGACTCTGTCTGGCTGTCTGTCGCTCTTTCATGACCAAACCGCTGAACCGAATTTGATGAAATTTGGTATGAAGCAAACTTGAACTCCAACAAAGGACATATGCTTCTTTTTTACCTTACACATGACAACCACCATCCTAAAAGGCAAGCGAAGCCGCAAACGATTAGTAGTAGTTTATATTTTCGCTCTCTGTATTGTAGGTACTTTACTTGAAAAAATACTAACAGGTAATTTTATTATAAACTATTTAATATATTCCGATCACTTCTGTAGAAACTTTTGATGGAACTTGAGCAGCATTTTATCAATTTCTTTGTGGGTGTCGATTAATTCTTTGCGTAGATTTTTATTTTCTCTTCTTAATTTAGATATTCGTGTAAGTAAATATGTAAAATTACACACGGTGCTATTCGCCAGTTCTGTTACCTGAACTTGGCTGACACGCTACCGCGTGTCTAGATAAACATACTTACTCAATTACTGTTAACGTATATTTTTTGTTGCTTTTATCGTTTGACAATGTAGATGGTCCTGAAAATCAGCTGTGTTTTTCATATATTGAGTTGGTTTTCTTTGCCACGTTGTATACCAAAGAAAATCAATACACTTGCTTTAATCTATTTTAATAATTTATTGGATAAATATTTCAATTAATATTATATAATTCGACTCGAACGAAGTCGCGTGAAGTGGCTTGTATTACAGTATCGGGTCGGGTCATATTTTCTCAATTATATTTTCTTTGTATTTTATGTCAGACTTGACAAGTGAAACCGACATTTGAAATTTCAAGCAAAAAAAGAATATAATGTTTGTATAAAATTATGTACTGTTTTCAAATATATTGAACTAGCTGTGCCCGTGACTTCGTGCGCGATGTAATTTATCAAAAAATGTATTAGGCAGTTTTTGTGATATTAAGTTATTGGTGGGAAGGCACGATACTGGACATTGCAGCGTGACTCTATTGTTATTTTATATATAATTCTAAAATAAAAGTAGACTAAGTTAAAGTATCTCATAACCTATCTGCCAGTAAAAGTTCCGTCAAAATCGGTCCAGCCGTTCTATATATTAACCGATACATACAATAAAACACACAAAGAAAATTGTAAAAAAGGTTTTATGTACCGTGTGTACATATGAATTTAGTAAAAAGCGGTTGTTTAATATAACAAATAGGCACTCTAATTTTATTGTATGTATAAATTGCGGTATATTAAAAATAAAGTTTTAACAACATGATCCATAGAAATATTATGTATGGACAAGTGTGTTTGACGGTTTGTTACGCCTTCACGTATTAATTACTTAGGCGATCAAGATGAAATTTTGCATACATGTTGTTTAGAGTTTACGGACGAAGTTATTTTACGCGGCTTAAAATAGGATGACGTGGCAACTCACTCCCGCAAAGCGTTGTGCCCGTAAAGGTTTTTTAAATTTTCCTTCTCTTTTTTTTTCTTTGTATATCTTTCTGTTTTATATGTCTTAGGGTTTAAACTTAAATTTGTTTTGTAAGTTTTATTTATTTTTTATATTGTTTCTTGTCATTTAATTATTCTAGATTTTGAGAATTGATATAAGATGTACCTTTTATATTTATTTAAATATAAGAAAACACAATAAATTGATAGAATACCTGCACAATAAAATGAAAAAATTACCAATACTAATAAAATTATCATTGACAATTTTTTTTGTTACATTCATTTATAGTTAACTAGCGACCCGCCCCGGTTTCGCACGGATGCAAAACTCATACTAAATATACTAGAGTTTATTTACGATATCACATTGCAAACTTTTAAAATTAATAGTGTTACTTCACTATATTGTTCATGTATTATATACAAAATCCTTCCCCTTGAATCACACTATCTATTAAAAAAAACTGCATCAAAATCTGTTGCGAAATTTTAAAGATATAGGGACAGACAAAGCGACTTTTTTTTATACTGCGTAAATATGTGAGTTACATAAACATCATGCTAAAGTTATTTTACCAGATCGTATCAGAGCAAACTATGCAAGTTATTCCGATCACCATCCATCACAGTTAACGTTATAGATTAATTAATTAATCGTGCAATAGTTAGACCTCCTAACAAGACTCGGATTTATCACGTTAGTTTAATTTAATCGATACTTCGAAACTATTCGGAATACGATATTAATTTAGCAAAATTTACGAATACCATGAAACGGTCCAAGAACTGTAATCAATCTTAGCTAATCTAGAGTTATTTAATTTGCGTGTTAACACGTATATATAAAGAAGTATGTATTGTTTTATATTATAGAAAACGTAAATATCGCACTTTTGATAGAACAATTGCAGTTTTTGCAATTTTATAGGAGAGCCATTTTAAGAGATTTTTTGTACTTAATGTGGTCTAGCTATGTTAATTATGTTCTAAGGATGTTCTGCTTTGTATGACATAAACTATATATTATATTCTTTTAGGTGTATCGTTTACAAATATTAAAAACTCCTAGTTTTTTTTTAATAATTATTTTTCGAAAGTAGATGTATATTTAGAAAATTAATTTGTAAATATGACCATAATTATGTTAAATTTTTTAACTGAATGTTTTTCGTCATGTAAAAAACATATTTACTAAGCAAACGAAATAGTAGCACCCACTCACTTTGCATAATAATAATCTATGTATATAATAAAAGTGGAGTGTCTGTTTGTAATATTAAATTATTTTTTAATCAATACATATATACACGGTACATATATCAAAATAACATTTTTTACAATTTTTGTCTGTCTGTCTGTGCGTCTGTTTGTTCCGTCAAATCTCTGGAATGGTTTGACCTATTCTGATGGGACTTTCACTAGCAGATAGCTGATATAATAAGGAGTAACTTAGGCTACAATAATATTTTTTTTGTTAAATTCAAACGTGTATACGTGGGCGTTTTCGTAAAGCGTATCTCACATATATAATATAAAATGAGATTATTATTTATACATGTTATAATATTTAACTATATTCAATGACGCAGCTTCTAAGATTTCACGATCGCGTTCTTCATTGATCTTCCAGTGTATTCTTCCAGAAAACCTTTTATTATCATAACCGTTACAGTAAAATAAGGCCGGGTAATTAAAGAAACATGTATAACATCTTAAAAGCCTGCCAGTGTAAGGAGATGGTTATGTTGCTTACAATGTCAACAGACGAAGGTGGCAATTTAAACCAATGTACTTTTCTAACGAAGAGTATCATCATTACATACTATAAAACAAAGCCGCTTACCGCAGTCTGTCCATATGTATGCTTAGATCTTTAAAATTACGCAACGGATATTGATGCGGTTCTTTTTAAGAGATAGAGTGATTCGAGAAGAGTTTTTATATGTAACACATGGACAATATAACACAGAAACTGATGAAAATGTGTTGTCGTAAATAAACTAATTTTTTAGGACATTTTGGATAGGGTTAGGATCAGGATTTGGATCGCTAGATATAAAATATAAACGTATTAAAAAAAAGGTAGATACGATTATGTGGATAATAACATCATATTAAAAGTTTTTAAATTATGGTATCATGATTTTACATTCAAAATAACTTGCATATAAATAGGTTAGTTAGTGAGTTTGCGTTAAATTTTTAATCATGATAATCATCTCACATAATGACAATATGTAGAAAAATTGTTACCGAAATGAGGCGATTTTTCACTTTGGTGCTTGACAACACAAATCGTGCATTAAGGCACTATTTGCAGCTATTTTTATATTTGTACTAAAATATTACAACTACTATTACAGTCTCTTTGATACCAATGCATTTTCTGGACGCGAATAAATAAATAATTTTTCTCTGTCTCAAGCTATATATATATATATAGGATAGGATACTACAGATTAAATAAAAATGCAACACTTATTAAGTATCTAATTAATTTAATCGGATTATACAAATGTTATTTACTTTTTGAGCTTTTGTTTAAACATTTATTTTCGTAGTATTGTTATTTTATTTAATATAGACAAAGGAAAAGCTCTAATAGTCGGTCCGGGAGCAATTCTAGCTGGAAAAATATAATGAGGAGGTGAGAAAAAAAGTTGTGACCGCGTGGTTTGTTATTTATATAAATTAATACTAATTATACATTAAACAACATTCGCAAACTCAGCACTAACGGTTCAGTTGGGAATATGTAATGGACATGCTTACATTTTACGCCAATTTTCTTAATACACTGTCATTTATTAATATATTCCCAATATTTTAATTTATTTGTTAAATCAACATTCGGTCCGATTTTATGGCCTCCACTTTTCGACCACAAATATTCTATTGATTTGGGCCGCTTAACCCCAAACTAGAATACTAGGCTTAGATTAATCTGTTCGTTTAACATGAATTAGAAAAACTATGCCAATTTATGCCTTCAAGAGAATTGGTTTACCGCAAATCCTGCATAAATAGACAAATGCTTTCAATTCTAGAAGATCGAACTATATATTTGTGTAGTCTAAATTGTTATGGCCTGTACAAACACCGACTATTCAAGACTAACGGGCTACGATGTTATATCTTATTCATGACGTAATTATTCACAGACTGAAGCTCGGGTCGATTATTACAAAATTATATCGATAAATATATTATGGTAGAGAATGACGTATATTCCTCAGGGCAAAACGGGCGATATTCCGCACTGACAAGTCCCGGAGCGGATTTTCATCTTCTCAAATATTTTTTCATTTCTGCTATTCGTAACGGGGCGACCGACTATGTATTCGCCATGAACGAAAACAGAACAATAAATAAAATTTTAACAAAAAGAAAAACCGACTTCAAACAAATCAATATTTTAAAACAAATAAAAATGCTCTAAAAAGCAATAAAAATAATTGCATATTTAACATGTTTTTAGAGTCCTCCTAGGTAAAATGAAATGAAAAATATTAGAGTACTTAAAAGTCGATTTACGATTATATAACCTAGTTATAGTTATTGTTATATTTGGAGCCGAACTTTACCAAACTTTCACCAAACTACCCTTGAAGTATATATTTTATGATAAAAAAAGTATCATCAAAATTGGTTTACGTGATTTTCAGTTATTCACCTATTTGTCGCGCATATACATAATGCAAATTTTAGACTTATGTGGTTTTCATACGGATACCATCATCGGAAAAAAATTAAATTAAAATGGGACCCCACGGGAAGCACTACCTTTCGAACAAAAAAAAAATTATCAAAATCGGTCCACCCCGTGAATAGTTATGAGGTAACAAACATAAAAAAAAATGCTATTTAAATGTCCCGTCTTCATACGGATAAGAAGTCTACATATCCAGCTATTTCTCTTTATGCACAAAAATTTTTGTCCGAAATTGAGCCTTATCTGCGAGTGTTCTACGCCGCTTGGTTTATTTTTTATTTCAAATTATTTCGTATATCATTACTGACTAATGTTGCTTTTGAATAATCTTTCTAATTTGAAGGAGATGACGGTAACAGTACTAACAAATAAATTAATTTCCTTTTGCCTGCAAAACGACATTACCAAGTATTGTACAAATATGTTGTATAATGTTTCGTGAAATATTATGCTGATGAATTCAAGAAGAAGTAGTCCTTCAAGCCAATTTCAAACCCTAATGTTACAATTTGGTACTAGCATTTGTACCCCTTTTAAAGTTATTTGATAAGCAAAATATGGGCACATTTGACATCGACGAATATGTAGTCTCAATGGTGTTATTTAAACCTAGGCACTTTTTAATATAGGCGTGACTTCATTTATTTGAAATCCTTTGCTTGAAATATCCATAAACGATATTAAAATTAAGGTAATGTATACAAAGGTATAGGTAGGTAAGTGGAAAACTAAATTTTCTTTATTCTTTTGTGCCGAATTTGGGCGAAAAGAAACCTAATCTTCTTTACTGCATTTCGCCTGCACATTCCTTTAGGAATTGAAGGATTATTCATCTCAGGTCTGGAGAGATACAGAATAAAATAAAGTCTAGAAAACTGTCTTACATAAATATTGAAGTACATACTACGTGAAACGTGAATATTCTGTACATCAAATAGTTTCTCGACTATTTGATCGTTATTATATCTGAAAACTCATTTGTTATAGACCACTTTTATTGAGAAAGGAATTTCAAAATTGGAATAAGAAGTCACATATAATAAGCATTATAATACGCAAATACGCACACACTTAGACAGATATGTACCGTTTGCAAAATAAATGTTAGCGATGTCAAATGAACTCGAATCGATTGGCAAAACAAATAGTTTTGGCTTGAATCGTACAGTTTTGCAGACTGACGTGTTTCAAACATTTTTTACAATTCCGCTATACATTTTTTTTATTGCAACTTTGACTATTCCCAGATCCCATGAGTTACATGAGACTCAATATTATTGGTTAACTCTTGTATCTGTATGTATTTGGTATAAAAGAAAAGATAATTATTTATACTTTTTAATTTGTATTAAGTTTGTACATATATTCATTTTAAGATACCCCATCCTTATGTATTGCTTCTTCTTCATTTTATATATATACATAATATTGCGTATATAATATTAGTAGATATGTTTATTTGCATACAACTGTAACGTATCAATCATCAATATGCTTGGATGAGATCTCTTGATATAAGTAAAGTGTAATCTCGTAAGAACTGTTAACTTCATTTCATCCTGTGGACCATCTCGGCTAATAGTCTTATTAAACCTTTTTTAAATGAAAACTCATATTTGAAAATTTGAAGCTAATTTACAGCGTTTTTCTTTTTTTTATATAATTGTTTCGTCATATGTTTTAAGGGTATTAACATTTGTGCCTGTTTCTTTCCCCCACGTGTCAGCCTCGTCAGCTATTTGCGTATTCTGTAATAAATGAAGTGCTATATGTGTTACTTATGTTTACTGTATTTTTTAGGTTTCTTGTAGATTTAATCGCTGTTATTTTCAGCAGCTAGGTTATACTACTACTACTAAGATGTAAACTACGTACTATTACGATGTACTGACCAGATTCTTTACCATCCGATTTTATTATAAGTAAGAAAATAATGATTACACTCTAGCTTGCTGTACTCTTGTACACATCCGATATTCATGAAACTTTGCACAGTTGTTGAATACATAATCGTTATACCAAGAAATATTTAAAAGTATATAATGTATACCAGGCTTTAAAGAGTATGAAATACAATGTATAAGTTACCTCTTTCTTAGCAATTGGTTTTAAAGTATCCGCATACAGTTTCCAGAACAAAGCCACGTGATTCCTGTTTGGTCTTCGCTTTTGGAACATGTGCCCTAAAGCCCACGTGTCAGCTGACGTACGTGAAACTATTCCTGAAGGCAACAAATTCGATAATATCAAAAGCAAAACGATTTGATTGTAAAGTTCATTTTATTTGTTTCTCTATGGTAAAAGAAACGTTGTCTTCACTTATTATATGCAATAAATACTTCGGTAGATATAGTCTAATCGATATAACAATATATTTAGGAATATAAAGGTGAAATGTGTTCGGAATATTGATTTAATTTTTATTTTATTTTTAAGATGTAGGTTAGATGATCACCACCGCCCATAAACAATGGCGCTGTAAGAAATATTAACCACTCCTTTCATCACTAGTGCGCCACTAACTTTGGGATCTAATACGTTATTTCCCTGGTGTTTGTAATTACACTGGCTCACTAACTTTTCGATAAATGCTGTTTGTCAGTAGAATGTCAAATGAGTGCGCAACCCTACCATCAAATAAAATTAAATTATTGATCTATAACATACACGTACTTAAAGAATTTACGTCATCGAAATAGGAAGATATTATAGAAAATAACCGTACCCAGTATATTAGCGATCATGAGCTTGTCAAACAGCTCTGTCAGTAATTTGTCTTTCTTCGTATTAACTGGATAATTTCGCTGAAAAAGGAAATTAAAAATGAAACTTTCAATATATAAACTGAAAAAGTTTATCAATTAAAATACATAATTAAACCCGTATTTGAATTTTAGAAGATTTTATTTTTTTGTTTTACATTTTGGTGAAAAATATGCAAAAAGAGTTCCTATTACAAATACTTATCATTAATTTATACGAATCTGTGTATCTTTTTTAACTTTAAACGAGCTAATTAAAAAAAAAAATTATGTCACCGGTAATCTCTTCCTAATTAATAATTAACTAAGACGGCATATGAAAATGAATAAAAAACATCGCTAGGTTAACAAGATCGCCATCTTAAGTACTTTTAAGTATGATGAAAAAAGTTAATTAAAATTTTAAAAAAGATAAATGTCTCGCAAAGTTTTATAAATTACATGCTAATAGGCAATTCACTTTAAATAGTTTTAAAAACTTGTAATTAAATGTTTTTAAACGAAAAGCGTATCTCAGTTCGAGCGTACTTTGCTTTGAATCGTTTCTTTAATGTCCGAGATTGAACTAAATTGAAATAATTTTCATTTAAATACATTTATCGTAATTACTTTTTATTTTAAACCAATTTCGTGTTTATTCAACCGGGGTATTAGAAACCGTTGTATGGCATGGCTTGACATTCAGTAACTCGGTGGAATAAATTCTAAAACCTTCATACTAATAAGAATTACCTTCGACTAAAAAGTGAAATATTTAAGGACTTTACTTGTTACAAATTACGCAAGTCAATAAAAATATTGGGACTTGTGTATTAACGCCCGTGAAAAGACAAAAAATTCTGTAGGTTAGATTTATTTTTTATATACAACAACAACAGCCTGTAAATTTCCCACTGCTGGACTAAGGTTATGTAATTTGGGGGAATATACATGTGGCAGAATTCCTATGTAAGTAGACACATGCAGGTCTCCTCACGATGTTTTCACCGCCGAGCACGAGTTGAATTATAAACACAAATTAGGCACATGAATATTCAGTTTGATGCCACAAACATCGGTTAAGATGCGCGCGTTCTAACTACTGGGTCATCTCGGCTCAATGAAATGATTTTTTATATAGATAATATAAAAAATAAATAAATATTATGTAATCTAACCCATTCTGCATTGGCGTATTAGCAGAATGTTTTTATTTTGTGGTTACGTTAATGCCGTAATATCTCTCCGCCATGTTGGATTTTATATTATGTTGCATAATGTCACATATAGTGTCTCTCTCTCTCTCTCACCAATCGACGTAGGAACAAAGATAAATGACCCTCAGTTTCACTTATTCCATCCAATTAGCTAATAGCTCAACTATATTGAACACTGCTAACACTTCCCGTTGAATATATCTTTATTTATAACACAATACTTAATCTACTTAAATACTTATACCCACTTTTATTTCAATTATAAAGCTTTATCGACGTTCAAAACGCCATTTTTTTTGTTTTATGGTATAAATTGGCGGACGAGCATATGGCCACCTGATGGTGGTCACCATCACCCATAGACAATGACGCTGTAAGAAATATTAACTATTCCTTACATCGTCAATGTGCCATTACCCTTGGGAATTAAGATGTTATGTCCCTTGTGCCTGTAGTTACACTAACTCACTCACATTTCAAACCGGAAGATAACAATACTGAGTACTGTTATTTGGCGGTAGAATAACTGATGAGTGGGTGGTACCTACCCAGACAGGCTTGCACAAAGCCCTACCACCAAGAAAATTTTGATATACAAAATTCATAATAACTATATATCATTCAGATCATCAGCTCTCGACCAATCATATAGCGTCAAGGGTATGTCAAATATTATTGATATGGCTTTTGTCCTCTTTTGGTTAGAATAACTACAGTTAATTACATATACATACAAGTATGACATATATAGATGCAGGATTTGTAAGATGAAGATAACGAGAACTTGTCAAATTATGATAAGACGCTTAGGAACATAAGTCGGAAACTAAATACCATACTGAGTTACTGACATAAATAAAATAAATATGAGTCAACATTACATATATTAATCTGATCCCAATGTAAGTAGCTAACGCACTTGTGCTATGGAAAATCAGAAGTAACGACGGTACCACAAACACCCAGACCCAAGGCAACATAGACAACTAATGGTAATCTACATCGACTCGGCCGGGAATCGAACCCGGGATCTCGGAGTGGCGTACCCATGAAAACCGGTGTTCACACCACTCGACCACGGAGGTCGTCATGATATACACACATATATAGAAGAAAAAGCCTTTGCAACGCCTTAGTTATATAAACTACGTGTGCATCTCAAGATGCCTGCCATAAGTGATAACTTAAGCTAATCGCTGACGAATGCGTTAGAGAAAGGGAAGCCAGACAAAATGGCGCTGTAACGCGTTACGTAACCAAACGGTTTACACTCCCATGAGAAGTTATCACATAAAAATAACTACTTTTCAAGACTTAATATTTCAAAAAAAAATCTATTAATATAACAGTTGGTATTTCTATTAAAAATTGTTGTAAACTATAAAGTCTACTTTTATTTTTTATTTATGCGGAGAGGACACAAACTTTTCGCCAATGTCAAGTTCGATGGAGATTGAACGATACAGCCGAGATTACAATAAAGTCATCTTTTCAAACGTCTGAAACGTTTTGATGCAATTGTGACGTTACTGTACGATGAGTCGAGATGGCCCAGTGGTTAGAACGAGTGCTTCTTAACCGATGATTGCGGGTTCAAACCCAGGCAAGCACCGCTGTTTCATGTGCTTAATTTGTCTTTATATTTCATCTCGTGCTCAGCGGTGAAGGAAAACATCGTGAGGGAACCTGCATGTAACAAATTTCATAGAAATTCTGCCACATGTGTATTCCACCAACCCGCATTGGAACAGCGTGGTGGAATATATTCCAAACCTTCTCTTCAAAAGGGAGAGGAGGCCTTTAGCCCAGCAGTGGGAATTTACAGGCTGTTGTTGTGACGTTACTATGACGACAGATAATATAATAATACAATAATGATTGATATTAACTTCGTCTATATTAATATTATAAATGCAAAGGTCTATCTGCTCGTCCTAACTTAGCTCGGCGATATTGCAAATTCTCTCATAAATATTTTTTGTGAACTAGCCTACAAGCTTTGATAAAAAATATTTTTTTTATAACTTGACACTATTTGGTCATAACACGATGGTACATAACCTATAGCTATCCTCGATACGTGGGATATCTATCACTGTGATAATTGGATCATTCCTGAGATTAAGGCGCTCAACGAACAAACTCTTCAGCTTTGTAATATTAGCATAGATACTTAATATGATAAAACATGACGTATTAAATATAGCTCATGTAACTATATATACTCTGTAACTATATATAACTCATGTAATCTAAAAAACTTTAAAAATTTTCCATTGAATCAATTTCTACAATCTTACAATTAATAAAATCTTTATAATTTAAGGAAGGTATTGGTACATAATATACTGTATTAAGTCGGTTTATGCACACATTGTATCAATCTTAAATAAATTAGAGGTATAGATAGAAATAAATGCAAATAAAAATTGATAGCACGATTGTCATGATTTTTAAATATACTTATATAATTTTAAATGAAATAATAATATTTAGAACGGTTTTCCTTTCTAAGTACGTTTTTTTAAATTGAAATACCATTTATTAGTATGATTATTGATTCGGTTATCGACACCGTATAGTGGGACTCCCGTCAATTCATCCCGTGGCGTGGTGTCGCGACTGCTTGGCACGAGAAAAACAAAAGGCGGTTGATTTTGAACGGGGTTTGGGGAAAAGTAAACTACATTGGAGGTTGGGCTTTATTATTACAGGGTTATCTTAAAAATTAATGGTGATTGATTGTACACCTTGGAATTATGCCGATTGAAACTATTATGTTAAATAAATGTATTTATATCTAATCGAGCTGAGTTTGGATTTATAAAACGATGAATAGTAACTAACAGCTATGAATTCCAGTATAGAGTTCGTCGGTACATCCTGCTTCCACATCGTAAGCCGCTTCAGAGCCTCATGTATCATGTCCGGATTTATCTGCAATATAAGAAATTAAATTTACAAAACGCTTATGAAAATGAATCCGTCACTACATATTAAAAAAGTTCCCCGGTCGCGTCTGTCTGTCTGTATGTTAGCCATCTCCTAAGCTACTGAACGGATTTTCATGCGGTTATCAGAAATAGACAGAGGAATTCATAAGGAAGGGTTAGTAATGAAATTTGTTAAGACATTTGTGTAAATAAGTTAAGATAAAACGTGTCGGAAAATAGGCAACAAAAAATATTAAAAAAAAAACTTATACATCCGTGTAAAACCGGGACGGGCCACTAGTGGTAAAATATAAGATCCGAGACGGATAGTGGTAAATAATAAGACGGTGCAGTGGTACCACCGCGTCTTTACGCGTAAATCATAACTGATCATTGAGGAGTCAAACTTAAATTAGAACTACTATGTGTTTCCACTATATTATGTGTTACTTGGTAGTTGGAAAAAAAATCTCGCTATGAAAATCTGCCGCGTTAGTTTTTGTTACAGAATAATTCCAACGATCTAACAAGTATCGAAGTTTGTCATATAAAGTTGACTACGTGTTGGAGCCACTAGGCCACAACTAACTATTCTTTGAAAGTGTAGTTATAGACATTATAGGCCGCAAAAACGAAAACAGATTGCGCAAAAACGAAATATGCTATCGGATATCCTGCTGGAAAGAAGTTACTTTTGCTATATATACAGTTTTCTATAACAGGCACATTGAAGCAAGTTAACAAAATTTCTATAATTATTAGTTTTTTCGTTATAGTTTACTGTAAAACATGTTTTTTAATCATGATATATTCAATCTTAGTAAGGACTCCGTGTGTCTTAACTAAAGTAGAACATAGATATGCTTTTGCACAACTATAGTAAAACTTTCACGATAATCGAAATCTTAAACACATCAAAGCCCAGCTTCTTTTAATTAAAGAAAGAAAGTATAATCATTATCATTGGACCACTTATTTTCGTCTATTTTACTCAGCCCATAATATTCCGTTTTCCCACTGGGCTATCTTGGCTTCAGAATTATTTCTAAGGCTAATGTTAATTTCGTATGAAAACGAAAGTCACATTATCTTTTATAGGCGCCCACATAATCCTCGCTGAATGCCAAGGAGCTGTAAAAAGCAGATGTTAATAAAATATTTTTATTAAAATCGCGATTTGTACGTCAACAGATTTCTTTAAAGAAATAAGAACTGTTAAATGCAGTTATAAAATATTGTAAAGATAAAACTCTCTTACCTTGACTTTTGATGTATCTAATGATGACTAATATTTTTAGAAACGTTAAGTACTTTTGAAATTAGTTCGTAAAATTTATAGACAATAGTAATGTTTTTGAATATTCATTGTATTCTAATATATTTTATTATACCTCGGAATCCATTAGTTAAATCCAGCCATTAAATATAGATTTTTTCCGCGGCTTAACTTTGCATATGGATTTAAATACATTGAGAACTAAACTACATTCAATGATCAAAAAACGTCAATTCGGAGTTTTACTTCGTAAGAGAACGACACCAGCGTTTTTTTAAGTTTATCGGCAATGGTACCTATAATATCATTAGGATCGGCGACGACTTGAATAAGAGATGCCGTATATATATTTGATAATATACTTGCAAGCGAAAAATTTTTGATTTTTTATTTACACTTCTACCGATTACATTTAAGATTTTTTTTTTTGAGAAATGTATTAAACTAGCAACCCAACCCTTCGCACGGCTGCAATACTGGTACAAAATATACTACGAAATTGCTTTGTTTACGAAATCACATTAGAATCTTCTAAAATTATCAGTTTTTCTTAAACATATTGTCAATGTATTGTATATAAAAACCTTCCTAACGAATCACTCTATCTATTAAAAACTTGAAATTTATCTACATTTTGTCTTCAATTGTGGGCACAAATGTAGTTTGTAGCGTAAGAAAAAATTATTATTCTTGTATTTAAATATTTTTGAATGCTTACTGTAAAATAAGTTACGGAGCCTTTTAGTATTAATTTTGAAATGATTATTACAATTAACCTCGCAACATGAAATGGCCGCGTGTGGTGGAGTTTCATCGGCCGAAAAATTACTTGAGACGAACAAAGACGATAACATCATACTGCGAGATCCAGCTTGAGCTCCTTCTTCATAATGAAACGAGAGAAAACAATTGTTAAAATTTCATTTAGAACTGATACTTGGAAACTTAGTAATTGGATTATTTGATTAAAAACATTTCAGTGGATTTTATCTAAAAGATAGACTTTTGTTAATTTCCCTTAAGTTTTATTATGGTGGTGGGTTATGACTTGGTGGTAGGGCTTTGTGCAAGCCCGTCTGGGTAGGTACCACCCATTCATCAGTCATTCTACCGCCAAATAACAGTACTCAGTATTGTTGTGTTCCGGTTTGAAGGGTGAGTGAGCCAGTGTAACTACGAGCACAAGGGACGTACCATCTTAGTTCCCAAGGTTGGTGGCACATTGACGATGTAAGGAATAGTTAATATTTCTTACAGAGTCATTGTCTATGGGTGATGGTGACCACTTACCATCAGGTGGTCCATATGCTCCGCCAACCTATACCATAAAAATAATTTAAAAAAAAAATTGCAATATTCAAAAACACATTAAAAATTATATGGTTTTGTAAATAAGTGGCTTATTTTGACTTTTAAATGTCTTATAGCGTGTACGTTTAATTTTTCAAATTGCTTCAGTTGCTTTGTTTCTTGAATACGAAAATTACAATTACGGTTGAGGAAAATACGAAAATTATAAAAATGAAGTTACATGTGAAAATGAAATTGTAATTACAGTAATGGTGAATAAATTAAATGTCTGACATTAGATAATTAAATAAAAGAAAATAATATATCTTTAATGGTTGAATTGGACTGAGCAATGCAATATAATAATAGGTACCATATAGTTCATTTCTAACCTGAGCATCTTATTGTTTGATCCATTTTATTATCTTTATCGGTTCTTATATGTTGATTATATTTAAGAAGATCCTTTTCACATCGATCAAACTTCTCCCATAATTCGTTATTGTACCTACTAAAATATAATCGATTTTTGTATCGTAAATAAAAAAAGAATTCGAGAAAGAATAAATTTATTTAATTAAACATCACAGATGACAACAAAACAAAATTTTTTGACGTCACTACCTTCTTAGACAACAACGATGTCCACAACGGTCACACCCAGGTGTCTGGAATCCATTCGACGACAAACGCGTGAAAATAGTCGAGACGGATACATCCCTCTCTTTCTTTTCACCTGTGGTTTTGGACTTGCGCTTGAGTGGTTTGCGTGGTTGACGTTTCGCTGGCGGACGTCCCCTTTTTTTAACCCTCCCCCCCAAACGTTTCGTGTTCTTCTTCTTCGCGCTACTTTTAACATATTTCTTTAGAATCGAATTTGTCCTCAGCTCTTGCTCAGCTCTTGCCATCTCCACGTCACTTGCTTCTGAATAAGTATCAGAATCTGACATGTCTCTATTTATTCTTTGATTATCATTATATTCATCGTCGACGGAGTTATTACTCTGACTCGCTTTCTTACTTGTGGAAGGCTCGTTTGGATCATCTTTCGTATTTTCATCTTCCATGCCCAATTTTTTTCTGATGTAACTAATAATTTTGTATCGTTTTAAATAAAATTATCGACGAAAATTTCTAAAAACGATCTGTCATAAAACTAGACAGTGATTAGGTTTTTCGTTTTTTGTTTTTTACGTCGGGTTCGAACGTCTCAAAAGAGGATACACGAGCTTTAATAGTTTAGCGTAAAATATAATTTTTATATTTTCGCATTCGCTAAATAAAATTCAAGTAGACTACGTTAAGTACACCTATTACCTAGATGAATGCTCTAAGTTCAAACAAATTAACTTGAAAGGCGAGGAAAATTAAATTTATTTTCTACTCATGAGTCGAAAATGGTGTTGCTGTTACAATAATAAAGTTTTTGTTTAATCAGGCGACTTAAGCTTATAAATTTAAAGTAAGGTAATCGTAAGGCTCTAAAATATCCCAATGGTTCAACAAACTTCTTCATCTCTTGAGATGAAGGCTTAGAGCTTATGACACTACGCGGCTCGAATGTAGATTGGTGGATAAACATGTAACAGATAATCTCTTACGCACATTACCCTTATTTAACAAATTTGATAAGCTTAGTATAACGTTATGTTTTAGTTATAATGCCTATTTTGTATCAACAGATGTTGGTGCGGTCTCAGTAAGACTGCTCATGGAGCGAACATTCAAACAGCTGGACCTGGCGAAGCCTGGGTACCAACTCGGCATACCCAGGCTGCTCCAACTGATGCGTATGGTACCGTCGAGTTCCAGGGAGGGCCGCACCCGACCAAAGCACAGGTACAGCATGATCCCACCAGACATGATTAAGATATTTTAATAACCTATTCGATATTTATTGATTGAATATTTTTATCTTCAGTATGTGCGACTATCCCACGATACTCGGCCAGACTTGATAGTCCAGTTGTTGACGAGAGAATGGGCTCTCGACAGACCGAAGCTTCTCATAACTATACAAGGTGGAAAAGCTAACTTCGATCTTCAGCCGAAGCTCAAGAAAGTACTCAGGAAAGGATTGTTAAAAGCTGCGAAGACTACTGGAGCTTGGATATTTACTGGAGGGACCAATACAGGTACATATATAATTTATAATATTATAAGTAATGTATATTATTAACTAGGGAGCATTATTTATATTTAGATAAAAAAATCGACTGTTAAGGTAATAAAAGCTTAGTATTTATCTTAGAATTAGCTGCAAGTATCTCGTATGAGATATCTTCACTCACAAATACACGCTTCTCCACGTTGATTATTTTAATGGAATAAACTCAATGAATATAATTAATTTGCATATTTTTGCTGTATGTACTCTTAAGTTATCTCACGCACACTAAGAACTAGCGCGCACTGGTAACTTTTGTCACGGTGACTGTTTTGTCACTCTTGTCAAGTCCGTGAATATGTACAGATGCAGACACAAATGTCACGTCGTAATGTGCGCGCACCTCCGTACATATTCACGGACTCGACAAGAGTGACGAAACAGTCACCGTTACCAGTGCGCGCTAGTTCTAAGAAATATAGTACCCACGAGCGTCTGCCACACATACTAATGCACGCCGATAGTAATATAACGTGGAGGGATGCGTCTTCGAGAGTGAATATGTATCTAATAGTTGTTGAATAGAGATTTAGACTTTATGAATATATTTTATATTACTTTGTTCAACAAGTAATAGTTTCTACTTAAAAATGTTCCTGCTAAGGAATCAAATGTAATCACTTTTATTATCAGCCAATCTTGGCGCTTGAAACGCTGAGCAGTGCCAAGTTTTATATCTTCATTTTCCTACACTGCGACTCGCCAAGCTTAATTAACAATGAATGTAATTGTCTTTTTCGTAATGAGTTTTCTAGCATACTTATTCTTTATGGTGATGTCCTCTTGAACGCTTTCGGTCGTAGCGGCCAAACTTATTCAGACATTTTAGTACAAGAGTTAGATTCCGCACACATTATTTCTTTAATCATGATGATGTCATCCTGACCGTCTTCGGTCCCGATGGCCAATCTTGTGAGAGACTAGACAACTACGCAGGACATATTATAGTGCACAGATGTATTTCCAAGGTCAGAAATGAGAGACGCAGAGAGAGAGAGAGAGAAGATGGAGTAGTAATGGCTTTATGTGCTTCCCGAGGCACGGGAATGTCCACGCTTCGAAATTCCAACCTTTCCAAAAAACCCAATAACTTCTATTGGCCCGTTCTGAGGCTTCAAACCAGTATATCTAGATCTGTGGCCTTATATCTAACCACTTGGCCACCGAGGTAGCGATTTTAAAATCAATATTAAAATGCGATAGATAGATAACATGATTAAAAAAAATGCTTTTTGAGGGAAGGACGTGTAAATACAGTCATTAATAAACTCTGGATTTCTGAAAGATTAAAAAGGACCTCGGCTTAAGCAACATTTTAATAAATATATAAAAATTTGGGGCTTATTCTGTCATGCTGCTCTACTGCAGCCTTTAACTCCAAAAAAGAGGTGGTTCCCCCTAGTTCTACCTGCGACCTTCAATGCTAAGGATAATCCAGCCTATTCTTAAGTGACGTATCAATGCATAAAATATAACGTACCGATTAATCTCATTCTTGTCTTCTCTATCCCACGTGGCATTGGCGAAATATACTGTGCCCTGTCATCACAACTAAAAGCAAATAAACTAAGAGTTAAAGTGAATTGAATAAAATGTAATACGCGAATCGATTGAAAAGAAAGGAACCAAAATTAAAAGAACACTATTTCATAAAAATATAGACGTCTTTAATACGTAATATTATACTTCAAAAATGATTAAAATACCTATGGATGTTTAGGTAGTCAATTCAATAATTGATGTAATCGCACCCTACCTTGTCAATATATTCAATAATTGTGTTCTTAGTGGCGTGTTTCCTGACCTTATGAAACATAGTAAAGTAATACCAATATTTAAGTCAGGTAGTACATCAGACCCCAATAACTATAGACCCATCTCTGTACTACCAACTCTTAGCAAAATCTTTGAAAAATTATTACTAAATCAAATGCTAGTACATTTTAACAAGAACAAGTTGCTACACAAGAAACAATTTGGATTTACAAGGGGTCGCTCGACAACTGACGCTGGTGTTGAGCTCATAAAAAATATCTACAGGGCCTGGGAGGAGTCACAGGATGATTGGGGATTTTTTGTGATTTATCTAAGGCCTTTGATTGTGTGCAACACGAAACCTTGGTCAGGAAGCTACGACATTATGGAGTCAGGGACACTGCACTCAATCTTCTGATTTCGTATCTGAGCAATCGGATTCAGAGGGTTGATGTAAATGGAAAGATATCTCCCGGGGCTCAGGTTACTGTGGGGGTCCCTCAAGGATCAATTCTTGGTCCATTTCTCTTCCTTGTTTATATAAATGACCTACCACATCTCTTAGGTGATAAACTCGAGATAGTATTGTTTGCTGACGATACTTCTTTAATTTTTAAAATAAAAAGACATCTTTTAATATATGACGATGTGAACAATGCTCTCTCGGAAATAGTACATTGGTTTAGTGTCAATAATTTAATGTTAAATAGTAAAAAGACAAAATGTATTAAATTCACTACTCCCAATGTAAGATGTGTCAAAGCGAATGTACTTTTAAACGGGGAAGCATTAGATGTATTAGAGTCAACAGAGTTACTTGGTATGACAATTGACTCTAAGCTCCAATGGGGCCCTCATATAAGTAAATTGGCAAATAGACTCAGCTCTGCAGCCTATGCGGTAAAAAAGATTAGATTTTTGACTGATGTGGATACAGCTCGCCTTGTGTATTTTAGCTATTTCCACAGTATTATGTCGTATGGCATCCTACTCTGGGGTAATGCAGCTGATATTAATACTATTTTTGTACTGCAGAAGAGGGCTATTCGTGCAATTTATAACCTGGGCCCAAAAGATTCGTTAAGATGTAAATTTAAAGAAATTAAAATAATGTCTGTCGCTTCTCAATTTGTTTTTGATAATGTTATGTATGTACGCAAAAATATAAATGATTTTCCCAAAAATTGTGACGTACATTCCATTAATACTAGGAACAAGAATAAACTTGTTACGCCTTGTACCCGATTACACAGGGTTAGTAACTCTTTTTTGGGGCAATGTATACGTTTTTACAACAGGATCCCAGAAAACGTTCAACAATATTCAATTATAAAATTCAAAAGAATCGTTAAAGAGCGTTCGTGTGCTAAAGGATATTACAGCACTAATGACTTTCTAGTTGACTGCACACCTTGGGAATGAGATGATCGCCTCCAGGCTGTTTCAAATAACAAGAATATGTTTATTGTTGTAAATTATTATTTGACATTATAAAAAAAAAAAATCCCGCTGAGTTTCTTTCGCCGGTTCTTCTCAGGTCTGAGGTGTTATATTCCGAACCGGTGGTAGATTATTGACAATCAATAAGAAAGTGTAAACACTTCTATTTTGAATAAAGGTTTTTGACTTTGACTTTGACTATGGATGAATTGTTTGAAAGGCGATATGGATGGAGAGAATGTTACTTGTAAGATCACGTCAGACAGACACCAAATAAAATTGGGATAGGCGCAGGAGAATAATGATGGATGATGACAAAAAAAAAATACTAATCATTACAAATCCAATATTGTCATAAATGACAAAGTTGCAGAATCAGAGATCACAGCGCAGCATTCAGAGCTAATTTATCGGCCCATCAATCACCGTCGTACGATAAAATATTGACGGTAAAAAATTAAATTTTGCAAGTGGTTTAACTAGCCGTGGGTAAGTGCTGCATAAGGGGTACATGCTGATGATAACATCAAAGCTTTGTGGATTATTAACTTTATATAAAAGTTTGAAATCGCCGAACCAAATTGCCGTCTGAAACTTGACCTTAAAAAAAGGCAAATGAATGGGTCTATTGCGCTGTTTGTTAAAGTACTCTGTCATTCTAACAGGTGTCACGCGTCAAGTTGGAGACGCACTACAGCTGGAGCGTTCTCAACGAGCGGGCCGAGTCGTCAGTATAGGAATAGCGCCGTGGGGCATCGTGGAGGGCGCCAACGAGCTCATAGGCAGAGGTCGGGACGTGCCATATCATGCGATAGCGTCGCCAAGGTAAATGTTTCGTAATCTTTATCCTTTTACCGCGTTCTGTTATCTGAACAAATTATTAAACTTGAGTATGAGGGCTTTTGAAGATGATTCCGACTTCGCCTAATTACAAAAAATTCAAATTTAAAATGCAATCATCAAGTGATAGATTACTGCTAGATGCTATTTTAGTAATAGGTAGCTAGCAAATTAATCAGCTGATGGTTTGTGGACACTAACATCCACAGGCAATCACACAGGAAATCCTCTAATTTGTTATTCGGGCCTGAGTTTATCCTGTACGAAAATATATTAAACTAGCGACCCGCCCCGGCTTCGGGAGCAATGCTATGACATCACAGCAGAAACTTCTAAAATGATCAGTGTTTCTTTAGTAAATTGTCGAAGTATTATATTTAAAAAACCTCATCAAAATCCGTTAGGTGATTTTAAAGATCTAAGCATACATCGGGAGAGACAGCGATAAGCGACTAGTTTTATACGATATGTATGTAATGAGGATGATATAAATATCGATTTAACGGGGTCATACCATAAAGAAGTAATCTAAAGTAAATACGAAATGTAAAACAATTCTCAGATAATTTGTAGAAATAATTTTTTGAAGAGAATTTCTTCATAAATAATGTATTTCCATTAAAATGAAGTGCAATTGCTAGTTATCTAGAGTACTGACAGGTGCGTTTAATGAAACCGCAAGCCAATTTCGTGTAGCACACTGATAACAGCTCTCGTTTTGTTTGTGAAAGTGATTAAATTTGAAAACGAAAAACGCAAAAGGAATTAATTATCCACAATACTTTTATTTTAAGTTTTTATGTATACATTTTATATCTCTATATAATTTAACGTTTTAACTGATTTTAATTACAAATCCACTTGTTTGGAGATGACTTTATGAAATATATGTACATATATTGCCCCTTTCCTCCTAAAAATGATTGCATCTGTTGCTGAAATTCCGGCGCGCCAAGAACTGAATGATACATTTAACAAGTGAATGCCCGGGATTTTGTTGGCGTTTTATGAGTTGGTTCTCACGTGTTAGGCAAAAAAGTAGCCTAGTTTGCTTCATAACAAATTTCATCAAAATCGGTTCAGCGGTTTGGTCGTGAAAGAGCGACAGACAGACAGATAAACAGAGTTACTTACACATTTACAATACGAGTATAAATCGTATAGATTACATTATAAAGTAAAGTAATTTCCCACTGCTGGGCTAAGGCCTCCTGTCCTATTAAGGAGAGGCCATAGCTAATTACTTACATTATGTAATAAATCAATTTATATATAACTATAAATGTAATGTAAGATTAGAAGACTTACTGAAATGGAAATATTTTTTTGTTTCGGTAAAATTTTTACTTTTAAGAGCTCGTTTCAAAACGATCGTAGCGATCGTAAATATTTAAGATTTCATCTTCGCAAGTCGATAGAACACCGAGTTCTCATACTTTGTAAAACTGGTTGCAACTAACGACTACATATTTCACTTAACTGCTTTACTCGAAATCGAAAATGAATAGTTTCTTACTGGTATGTATATTTTAATGTATTCTTTCAATATTAATTCCTATATATTCTATGTACATATAATAAAATTGAAGTGTCTGTTTTTATGCCCTTCTTTCTCAATGCAAATGTTTGTATACACGGGACATATACCAAAATAACATTTTTTTTTTACAATTTTTGTCGGTCTGTCTGTTTGTTCCGGCTAATCTCTGGAACGGCTGGACCGATTTTGATGGGACTTTCGCTAGCAGATAACTGAATTTTAAATATAAATTATTATAGACTTGGATGACCTCCGTATATTCAACGATATCCTGGCCTCTAAACTAGGGTGAACCATACATTGTATATTATATTACTACATATAAGTAGATAAGTACGTATTTATTAATTTAAAAATATAAAACAAACAATTGAGAGATATAACAAAGTAAAATAAACGCGTGAATTATATATATATATATTATAGTGTCTTGTTCATAAATACTAATTTACAAATATAATCTTCACTTTCTTTAAGAATTCTCTATATAAAAAAAAGTAGTTTGATCGACCAACTAATATATTATACATCTATTTAGCACATGAAAGCATCAGTGATACTTACCTGCCTTAATTTGAACCCGCGACCTTTGGTATTGTTCCAATGTCACGTGCATCCTTTTAGTCATGTAGCCTATCAATTATTATGTGAAATTGATTCAAATAAAAAACGAGTAATGTTTATATAATCTTTATATTCTATAAACATCTTATATTAACATTGACATATAATTATTTTCAAATGTTGATAATTTATGTTCTATTACTTATACATACAACAGTGTATAGGGGAATCAACTTTGTCATAGATTTACATGGCATGCAAAATGTATTTAAGGTATAATCGGGGTAAGAAAAGGTTCGTCACCTTAAGATCTATTTTCGTGTGCTCAGTATGAGCGATTATCTGCTTTACCGATCAAGAATGACGTATTGCGTCGCAATGCTTTGACGTTTAGATTCAAAAGGTACTAAGACTTTAAGATTTGATAAAGGAATCAATTTGAAAACTGACGAAAGTTTCTTACTCTGACTGTACATTATTGAATAAGGCTTAAAATGGCTTCTTATATGAGCAGTTATATCTCTTAAAAAGTAAAAAATACAGTGGTTACTGTGGGTTATCCCTGAAAGATCGCTGACTTTTTGTAGACCCTTTTTAAGATATACAATACTGTAATACATTATTTTTATCTATCTTATAGGGTTCCCCCGACGTTTGCAATGTAGGTGCAAAAAATGTGTTTATTACTTATAATTTACATCATATTAAAAACCCTAAACATAACTTAAAAATATATTATGCATGTATTATAAACGAAAACGTCTTTTTAATCATTCTATATATTAAAAAAAAAAACTACATCAAAATTCGCTTCGGGAATTTAAAGATCTAAGAATAAATAGAGAAGGACAGACAGCGGGAAGTGACTTTATTTTATACTATATAGTAATTAAGAAAGCTTAAAGCCTAGATATATGAGTAGATCATAACACGTCTTGTTTAAAAGGGTCGGGCGTTGTAATAACAGTGGTAGAATTTAGACCATTCATTTGAGCCTGGTACAAAACGTCGTTAATCAACTTCTCTGCTAATATCCGCATGTTCGAAGGCAGACCGCGTAGTTTCGCTGCAACATTTATGCCTAAAAGTAAACACATTTATTGTATCATTATATGTGTCACCGTAAAATTACAAAATTCGTAAGATTCCGAATAATAACTACCGAATAATAACGGTGACATATGATTGGTCGTTCTTACAATAAAATCGGCCAATCATGAAGAACTTTCGACAGTTGACAATTTAACGCGGGACAGATTGTAATCTGACAGTTTAACTTCGATAGATTACAATATAGCTAAAAATAATACGTTAAATTGCAATCATATATCACAGTTCACAATATTTCGACAGATTACAATCTGTCGCGTCAGATAGTAATCTAACGAATTTTGTAATTAGTAATCTAAAAAAATAAACAATATTTCACAACAAATTGACGCGATAGTCAGGTTGAGATTAGTCTATGGTATTCACTATGGATTTGCAAAAAAAAATGGCGTTTAGATCGTCGACGAAACTGTTATCAGAATTTTGTAAGTAACATAACAGTGTAGTTTTAATTAGTTACGTGTCTGTTGTATTATAAATAAATATATATTAAACGTAATTCTAAGTCATATGCAATAAGTAAATTTAATGTTTGTTTAACTTTTTTCCTACGTCTATATTTAATAGGCTAAATATATTTTAAATATAATCTTTATTTGCTCATATATCCTTCGTTAGCGCGGTAGGTCATCATTTACTTATGCATCGTCACGGAGAGCAAACGGTATTAGGTAGGAAATGTAAAACGTGATGGGAAGATTTTTCAACGTGAAAACTCCCGTGTAATTTTAAAGAGAGATTACTATGCAGAGAAATGAAAAATATGTATTGAATTCTATCTTTTTAATTTCTTCATTATTTAAAATATTGTTCTTTCCATAATTGATTTATATTTGGAAATTATAATTAAATAATAAATTTAAAAATTTAAACTTTTTTATTATTATGTTCGGCTGTTCACAGATATTAATGGCAGATATGTGTCTATGTGTGTGTATTTGTATGTGTGTGAGTCAAAGCTAAGTGGAATATAAAGTAATATCCTGTCATTTTTAAAGATAAAAATAGTAAAATTAATATTATTTACACAAATAACGAGAATTAGTGTTCTTACTAAAATATATATATGGAGATATGAGTCTGCTTATTAATTTCAAGCCCCGTTGGTCGAAATGAGAATTTAAACGGAGATAAACATCCGAAGAGCCCTTAATTCAAGTGCTCGTTGACATCATAAACGTTAATTCTCATAATCCGCTTTGATAACAATTTCCAATCGAAACATTCCCGATTACGGCTTGTCAATTGCCTATTAAAACAGTTACGACGTTTCGATACTGTAACTGTATCATTGGTATTCATTTATACGACATTTGTGATTTAAATTTTTGAGTTCTTATTTTAAAATATTTCTTCTGGGAGAACTTAACGGTAATAATCTATCTCCTTCTTTCAAATTTTATTTCAGTAAAGAAGGATGAGATAAATAACTGTTTCACTGAACAACTTCTAATCAACGTTTAAAATAAATTTAATGATTTCTTTTTTGAATAATTTTTGTTTACATTTTATTCATTCGTTCAATGTTCATGTTCATATATCATTTCTATTGCGTGTTACCATTAAAAATATATGAATTTTGGATGAGAACATATTTTATAATATCAAAAGCCCATTTATAAGCTGGGAAAAGACGATTTCGCCTGTTTCGGTGGTTGAGAGATTATTCTTGCTAGTCGCTGTATGCATTGATACCAAGACCAAAAAATGGTCAACGTGTAGATAGCTGATAAATTCAAGAGGCTGTACAACTTGCTCTAATTACGATCACATTTAAAGTACATAAAACACTATCTTTACCTTTTATTATAGTCCATTGCTTATTTTATTTGATATACAATGAAGTATGTTATTGTTATTATTAAATATAATGTCAATTGAAATTCAGACATGCCCAGTAAACACCTAACGGCATATTGACGACCAGTGATCGAGTTTACACCGGTTTTCATGGGTACGCCACTCCGAGATTCGATTCCCGGCCGAATCGACGTAGAAAAAGTTCATTAGTTTTCTATGTTGTCGTGGGTCTGGGTCTTTATGGTACCTTCGTTACTTCTATATTTATATTTATATTTATATTTATATTTATATTTATATTTATATTTATATTTATATTTATATTTATATTTATATTTATATTTATATTTATATTTATATTTATATTTATATTTATATTTATATTTATATTTATATTTATATTTATATTTATATTTATATTTATATTTATATTTATATTTATATTTATATTTATATTTATATTTATATTTATATTTATATTTATATTTATATTTATATTTATATTTATATTTATATTTATATTTATATTTATATTTATATTTATATTTATATTTATATTTATATTTATATTTATATTTATATTTATATTTATATTTATATTTATATTTATATTTATATTTATATTTATATTTATATTTATATTTATATTTATAGTTATATTTATGTATATTTATAAAGTGTTTTCCAATGGAATCCAAACTCACCAATTGCGTCGTATTCGTCATCGACCTCCGTGCAATGCCTTTTCGATTTGTCCTCTTCGAACGCAAACTGTTTCGGTATGGGGGAAACGTTGTCGCCCTCCATCAAGTTTGTGGTCACTGTGTAATCAGAATAGTTCACTATTGGCGACTGGAACGTTTCATCCGATTCCCTTGTTTCGATTTCATCCTCCGATTCCTAGAATGCAATGGTGTTAACGTTGTTTTATTTTGGGAAAAATATTTTTAGTACATAAAACTATTTAGAACAATCCTATATGTTAACCGAAATTACTACAGTTCATTAGTGAAATCCATATCATCAGCATCACTTTTGGTTATTACTATCATAAAATTTTTAAAACGACTGGACCGATTTTGACTTATTTTCCCATTGGACAGAAATCATGTAATAGTCATTCTAACAAATTCCTAGACCCTGATTGCTATGGTTATTCCCCGGGATATGAACGCAGAACCTCCAGTTCTACAGTCTTATAAATACTGAACAAAACATACTAAGTAAGAAAAGTAAAGTAACAGCCTGTAAATTTCCCACTGCTGGGCTAATGGCCTCCTCTCCCATTAAGGAGAGGGCTTGGAACATATTCCACCACGCTGTTCCAATGCGTGTTAGTGGAATGCACATGTGGCAGAGTTTCTATGAAATTAGTCACATGCAGGTTTCCTCACGATGTTTTCCTTCGCCGCCGAGCACGAGATGAATTATAAATACAAATTAAGCACATGTATAAAGTGGTGCTTGCCTGGGTTTGAACTCGAAATCACCGGTTAAGATGTATGCATTCTAACCACTGGGCCATCTCGACTCTAAGACATACTAAATTTTTTGTGATAAAAAACATTATGTATTCAATATGCAAGCGATAACACCGAATATATCCGATTTCAGAAAGGATATCACTTTTAAAAAATTCCTAAACAAAATGATTATAACATTATTGCTGAAATTAAGCGTTTTGTATGTAAAACCCATCACCATATAGATTGCTTTTTTATATCGTGAAACTGAAAGCAATTTTACTCTAGATTGTGCGATGCGATACGCTTTTATGATTTATATAAAAATTAAATGATCCGCGTGAGTTTTACGGATATTGAAAATGATGTTATCTTAATACGATCATTTTTAATAGTTCTATAAACATTCAATGGCGAGCCTATTGTGTTCATTCAGTGAACGCTTCGTGCGTTTAGTAGATAATTATCATAGGTGAACTGTGTAAATAATCGCTATGTATTTTACTTTTTATATATAGGAACGAAATGAAACTAGTACAGTACAGCGCTAGTAACATAAAGTATTGAGATTTTTATTTATTTAGTTGTTATTCTTTGATGGTAAGTTTTTCCCGTTCACTTGACAAATGACAGCGCATACTATTAAGCTCCTCACTCTATCAATGCATTTTCGTTTGTCAATTAGCGTCTAGGACTATGCACACCTTATATTCACCACTGCCCTGCCATACACTTTGTTGCTACAAGAAATACTAACAATTCCATATACGCCCAATGTGGTACCGTTTTTGGCAACAGAACTTTATTACTGTTTGGCGGAAGATATTCTGAGTGGAATCAATCCAAACTGGCAAAGCCACCGAGATATCTCTTTATAGATTTTGACTTTATTATATGAGCTAAACTCTAAATATCAAAGATTTGCGAATGGAGAATTTGTGACAATAAAGTACAACGAAACGTACAACGTGACCACGAACGCTGTAAAGTGCTCGAAACGTCGATAAAAATAATTAATATACGCGATTTAAATCCGTTAAAACTAGTTTTATTTCAAGTCATTTTATATAATTTCATAGGTCGGATCGATTAAAGTTTACCCAATTTCTCTATGGTACTTTTAATCTGTGGCACAGTTCTAACGAGCGTTATCAGTTATCTAACTTAAGCGGAAGACAGGTGCTCATTGCTGTATCGATAAAGATTCTAAATCTATGATAATAATACCAAATGCCCACAACGAGTTATCTATCTTATAAAAAAGAAAAAAATATGTTGTATGTATATATGTATATTTTCTATCTATGATATCTACAATTTAATACTAATATATATGAAACTGAACTATATGGAACTATATGGAAGGATATATAATTTTTATACCCCAAACTTACGACCGCTCGGTAACACACGAGCAAAAACTACTATATATATATATGTATATCAGTAATAAGGAAATCGAAACATATCATATTTTCATTTCTTTCTATCGGTTAAAAGGGCGGTATTATTGCTTAAACAACTGTCTCTTCCAACCTTTGGGTAGAGACATCATATAAAAAAAATATTTATTATATGATATTTTAATACAGACTGTTTTCCTTATCAAACATAGGAATATAAAACCATCATTGATATTGTACTTGGCAGTATTAGACCCATAGCTATCATCGCCAATACAATCCCAGCCAAAGAATATAGCATCGGTTTTATTTATTACTACTATGGATTTACATAAAGTTTTTTTTATTTACGACATCGGTATATCGGTAAGCTGGCTGGCAAATCGGCCACGTGATATGTGATAAGAGGTCCCATAGACATGGTCGCTTTTATTAACCATTTCTTTCATCGCCAGCAAACTCGGAACAAGATGTTATATCGCTTGTGCCTGTATGCTTGCTCAGTCAACCTTCAAACCGGAACACAGCAAAACTATTACCGTACAATCGGTCTACCTTGTAATACCTTGTAATTTAATCAACTATGTAGGTATATAGTATACTAGCTGTGCCCACGACCTTGTATTTGAATTTAACAAAAAAAAAATATGGTAGCTTAAGTTACTCCTTATTGTATTAGTTATCTGCCAGTGAAAGTCCCGTCAAAATCGGTCTCCAGAGATTAGTCGGAACAAACTGACAGACAGACAAAAATTGTAAAAAATGTTATTTTGTTATATGTACCGTGTATGTAAACATATACATTGAGTAAAAAAGGGCTATTTTAATATTACAAACAGACACTCCAATTTTGTTATATGTATAAAAGATAGTAACGCATAAAGTTGTTCACTTCATATATTTATTAGCTCACGACGTTAAAGAGAAATTATCTACGAAGTAATTGTGTAATAACGTTAATTGTTCCAGATCAAAGCTAGCTGTTCTGAATAACCGGCATGCTTACTTCCTTCTCGTAGACAACGGCTCCGTCGGTCGGTACGGCGCTGAAATAGTTTTGCGGCGGAAGTTGGAGAAGTACATTGCGGCACAAAAGTTGCACCCTTGTGAGTATATAATATTAGTTTCAAGTAATAATACTTTTCGATGACCTCTTGAAACGAGATGGTCCAGTGGTTAGAACGCGTGCATCTTAAACGATGATTGTGGGTTCAAACCCAGGCAAGCGTTTATGATTCATCTCGTGCTCGGTGGTGAAGGAAAACATCGTGAGTACCTGAATGTCTCTAATTTCATAGAAATTCTGTCACATATTTATTCCACCAATTGGAACAGCGTGGTGGAATATGTTTCAAAACCTTCTCCTCAAAGGAAGAGGTGGCCTTAGCCCAGCCGTGGGAAATTTATAGGCTGTTGTTGTTATAACCTTTTGTGTCTTAGTCTAAAAATGATGTTTAGGATTTTTACCGAAACGACTGGGTCAGGTGATTCTTGCTTTTCTTTTGCGTTGCTCTCTTCTTCTCCGAATACGAACGAAAGCATATCGTAGTACCACAAGTGAGGGGTATAGACCTCATCGGGGCTCGTCGCCTGCAACCGACTGTCTTGAATCTTCTTATACTCGCGGCGCACACACGCCCGCAGACTCTCGATCTTCCTCAGAACATGTACCCTGGTCGCCGATGAATCGTATTTCTGTACCAACTCGGTCAGTTTCGTTACAGCGTCGTGTCGTTTCTTCTTGTGTTTATACGTTAGGCATTTCCTATCCCACAAACAGTTTAATTCTCTGTACATCAAGATGAATTTCTTAAGCAATTTACGCGGGAATACGACATTGCTGCTCTGCGCCATTTTGTTGCGTACGGCGAGCGGCGCGTCGCGCAGGTCACTGGACGTGTTGGGCGCCCCCTCCCCCCCTTGCGTCTCTACCCGCGGGGCTCCCTTTCTCGCCGTGCGATGTATTCCTTGCCAACATTATACCGGTCTCGCTCGATCCAATGCTCGTAATTTCTATACGCTTTGATCTCGAGTCGAGTCGCTCGTTTTGTTTGTTCATACTTTCCATTACATTTCTCGTCTGAGTTTTTTTTTTGTAAAAGATTTAAGAGATTGTATCGATATTGTTAGTCTATGTTATTATATATTATATTCTTCTTAGTTTTCTAATATAAAATGAATTTATGTGAAAATTAATTAAATATCGCTTTCAATAAATTTTCAGTTCCATCACCGATTTATCAGCGAATTCTGTGCAGTATTTAATATTTATTAAAACTGAAATAGAGTTCATCTTAACATTTCATATTAGTTTTTTCATCATGACTATAAATCATGCTTAACGCGAGAATATTTCAAATTTACTTTTAATTTTGTCTAAGATTTTCCTGTAGTGAAAATAATTAATTACTACAATATTTCGTATTACTATGTGCTGCAATATAAAATAATTATTATGATGTACGTTTATTGTATATCTTTAAATAACAGTGATTACAATGAGACTACCATATCTTTGGAATCATACAATGTCTATGTTCGTTATTGTAGTTGAGGGTGCACGTACCCTAAATAAATTAACGATTTGTCGAGTAGCGTGTAAACCGGTTTTCATGGGTGTGTCATTCCTAGGTCCCGGGTTCGATTCTCGGCCGAATACACGTAGAAAAAGTTCATTAGTTTTCTATGTTATCTTGGGTCTGGGTTTTGTGGGATCAGAGTAATTTATGTAATGTTGTCGTATATTGAGTCGAGATGGCCCAGTGGTTAGAACGCGTGCATCTTAACCGATGACTGCGGGTTCAAACCCAGGCAAGAACCCCTGATTCATGTGCTTAATTTGTCTTTATAATTCATCTCGTGCTCAGCGGTGAAGGAAAACATCGTGAGGAAACCTGCATGTGACTAATTTCATCGAAACTCTGCCACATGTGCATTCTACCAACCTGCATTGGAACAGCGTGGTGGAATATTTTCCAAACCCTCTCCTTAATGGAAGAGGAGGCCTTATCTCAGCAGTGGGAAATGTACAGGCTCTTAGTTTACTTTACTTTACTACTTTACTATAATTTATCCCAGTGTAAAAATCCATTCAGACCCGTTAAACCGTATCGGAGTGATTCAAATCCATCCATAGTAAAAAGTAAAAAGTATCCATAGTAACATCTACAATATTAGTAAGACGAATCAACTATGTATTAACTTTATATTCATTGAACAGTAAATAGCGGAAGGCGATATCAAGTAAAACTAACGTGTTATTTATGGGTGGATTTTATGTGTTTTAAAAATATATACCACAGAGTAAATATCCCAAACCATTCGGCAGTGTAACATCACATTATTTTTAATGGTCATAAAGATTTATACGATCCACTCCATTGTGCGATTAAATTGATAAAATAGTTATATCTTAGAAATGATCGCTTTTTATTCAAAGAAAATTGCCTATCACATGAAAATAATAATACTTCAAGTAAATCGAAAAACATCTATACATACATATAATAGAATTGGAGTGTCTATTCGTAATATTAAAATAGCCCGTTTTTACTCAATGCATATGTATGTATACACGGTACATATACCAAAATAACATATTTTACAATTTTTGTCTGTATGTCTGTTTGTGCCGGCTAATCTCTGGCACGGCTGGACCGATTTTGACGGGACTTTCACTAGCAGATAATTAATATAATAAGGAGTAACTTAGGCTACAATATTTTTTTTTTTGTTAAATTCAAACGCGCACAATGTCGCGAGTTACAGCTAGTTATTAATATGTAATATGGTAGGTATTAGTATAGGTAATAAGTATACGATTCAATACGAATATTAAAATAAAAAATATATATTCGCAATAATACTGTTTTCGGTTTCTTTGTGAGCCTGTTATTAGCTCAACTGAAGTTGTCATAATCCTATTATGTATCGAAAGAAAACGAGCCATTGGCTTCGAATAAAATAAACCTATAATCTTATTCAGAACTAATAAAACACTACCTTAAATAATGTATGTATTTCCTTTGTGGTTTGGTTCTTTGTTTGTTTTATATGTATAGGTATATATATTAAGTATAATAAAGATTTTTTTATTTTGTTTTTGTTTTAATTAATAATTATAATACATAACAAAACTCCTTTTAACGTTACACTGGCTGTATAAGAATGGGCTTATGCTTGTTCATTGGAAATAAAAAAGTGTAGCACGTATGTCAATAAAAAAATTTACCTTCCACCAGATTTTCACCGAAAAAAATATAAATGAAATATATATGCTGTACGTGTATTTGATTTAGTTATCGAGTCAATTCCACGTATCCTTTGGGTCTTTTGGGTTCGTATGTCACGACACCACATATACTAATATAATACCATCACATATGAGAATATAAAGGCAAGTATTAGTAGTCCTCCTTACTTAAATAAACAAAAGCAAATGCAGAAGTTGTCTCGTAGGACAAGCGATAAACAGTTTACGGGTCCAATAAAACCTGCCTACGTGTTTTAGCACCTGTCTTGTGTTTCAGGACGTCACGCTTTATGTCGTTAAATTTATAGTTTTTACTTATTCCTGTCTTTCTTTACGATTCACAATGAAAATTTCTGATGAATTTCTTAGTACACATATTCATTGAGGACTGAATTAATTACATTTAGGTACAACGAATCGATATTTAATTAATCTGTCCATATAATATAATTGGAGTGTTTGTTTGTAATATTAAAATAGCCCTTTTTTACTCAATGGATATATATGTGTACACGGTACATATACCAAAATAACATTTTTTTTATTTTTAGTCTGTCAGTATGTCTGTCTGTTTTTTCCGGCTAATCTCTAATCTATCTCCGGCTAAACGGCTGGACCGATTTTGACGGGACTTTCACTAGCATGATAACTGATATAATAGGGAGTAACTTAGGCTACAATATGTTTTTATTTGTATTAAATTAAAACGCGTACAATGTCGCGGGTACAGCTAGTGTATTAATAAAATTGAGTTATAATATTCATGCCATGTTATTTTGTCATTAGCACCAAAAGTATGTGCTTGTATATATTTTGGGTCATACAATTTCACTGGGCGTAATTGTGTTGATGTTAAGAGAATTCGAGAATAATTTATGTACGAATTATGGGCACGATTTTTTGGAGCCAATATTTTTTTTAGTAATTAATTATTAATAAGATATTAAGCTAAGCCTTAAACTGAGCTCAAGATATTATCTCAGGGCAGGTCGCATATATAATTATGAGCCTTAGTTTGTGGATGCCTGTAAACTAAAATATTTGAAAAGAGATTAGTAATGTAGTAGAAGTGTTCGTAAATATATAATAATTTCAGTACAAGTTGTATATTCTTCAAATGTTTCGTATCGCCCTCAAAACGTCACGACTCTGAAATGTTACCTGCTGTCTTAAATAACTATAAGAAATTTTCTTAAAAAAAAAAGGATGGATTTTATATTCTTCTACCTACCTACCTCATATAATTCTGGATCTGTTGAATCTTACCAAAGTTGACTAAGGGTTTTTTTGTTAAGTGCATCCATTAAACGACCCATAAACATACCCATTTGTTCGTGGGGAATGAATCTATAATCAAAAGTCACAGCAAATTCAAACATAATTCCTATAACATGGAAAATAATTTGATTTAAACACGTATTATTGAAGTCGGACGATTTTAAGTGAAGTATTTGTTTATTTTATCAAAAAGCGCTGACCTATTTCAATAAAACTTATATGACCACTTCTGGAGCATGATATACCAAACAATAACATAACAAAAGAAATGTTTAGTGAACCTGTACTTCTCTTCATAAAAGCTACGAAGAGGAGTATAAATCCATATATTTATGTTGAAAGAACTATTTCCTAACTCCTAGTAATTGAGGACTTACACCTTCCATCATCAGTTCAGCAGTATAATATTATGATTGCCAGAAGCAAATGGCAATATAACTTCAGAAAATATGTAAAACACTGTTCATGTGCCTATAAAATTTGAGGGTTCCCCTCGGTTTCTCCAGGATCACATCATCAGACTGTGAAATCCTCATCATGGTACCATTCCAGGAGTATCTTCTTTGAACAAGAAAAAATCATCAAAATTGGTTCATAAATGGCGAAGTAATCGGCGAACAAACATAAAAAAAAAGAAAAAAATATATACCGGTCGAATTGAGAACACTCCTTTTTTTGAAGTCGCTAAAAAATAATTAATCAGACTTAAAGTATATCTAAATACTCATCACAATTTTCTCGAAAGCCAGTAGAATCGACATTGTCTGTATATAGTGAATCAAGATCAAAAACTGTTTTTCTGAAATATTTTTTTTAGTAATATTTCTCTTAACTAACCGGCGTATATGTTTATAATATTTCATACAACACTTTCAAAGTGTACAAGCTTGATATAATTAATCGAGGATACCCGTTTAATTAAAGTCTGCGTTTGAAGACGCGAAACAGTGTTTTAGAAGGAGCTCTACCAAGAATTGCAAATAAGAGAATTTCAAAGTTAACTTAATGAATCGTTTAACATCAACCAAATAAATAGAATATTTTATGTAACGATTCCTTTGAGAAAATATTACTTTTTTTGTTTAATTGAAGTCCATGATATACATACATATATATAAACTTATTTGTTTCAATTTAACGTCTTAATTTATCTATTTATATGCACTGACGCGATGTGTTTGTTATTCATATACGAGTCATATCTAATTAATAAAATGTATGAAATTAAATAATTAATTGATTAACACAGCAGCACAGTTTGTGCAGGTGGATCTAACGGAATGATTTTTACGAGAAAATTACTCATAAAACGTTCTATGAACGGAATTTCAGGGTTTATCTCCAAAGGGGATGAATAGTGTTTATAGTGTTTTATTATTGTGTTAATAGTATATAAATTTTATGCTAGAAATAGGGAAATTTTTATTTTGGCCATATATAGGATAAACAAGTTCAAAGAGGGCTGTTATTTATTTGTCTTTTTTATTTATTCCGTAATTTCTTATAGTCAGGTTGAAAGTTTAAATGGAAGTTTGTAATTTTTTATGTTAAAGTTTCGGTTTATGAATAAATAGCAGTTGCCACCATTTTGAAAATTCGTCTTACGAAAGCGGGAATTACAGCTTGTATGAAAGTTAATAATTTCTGAAATTCCATATGGAACTCTTTCTATAGACAACGCAGGTTATCGAATAACTACTGTATACAATATATCCCTGGGATATTCCATCGGGGGTACGACTAAAAATTAATGAATTGTCCATCGTTGTCTATCAAGTGTATTTTGATGATACAATTTCCGTTGAGAGCAGTTTAGCTCCAGGTAGTTTCTATATCCAATTTATTTGACAATGTTTTGTTTTGCAGGATCACGCAGGATTCTTTTTTAAAGTCATTTTTACATTTGAAAGTATGCTTTATATCAAATTGTTTAAACTAAATTAAAGTAATAGCCTGTAAATTTCCCACTGCTGGACTAAGCCCTCCTCTCCCATTACCAAGAGAGCTTGAAACATATTCCACCACGCTTTTACAATGTGAGTTGGTGGAATGCACATGTTGCAGAATATCGATGAAATTAGACACATGCAGGTGTCCTCATGATGTTTTTAAGAACACATGTATAGTGGTGTTTGCCTAGGTTTGAACCCGAATTCCTCGGTTAAGATGCACGTGTTCTAACCACTGGGCCATCTCGGCTTTATCAAAATTGGCCATCAAATTGTTTATATAAAATATATCTCATTCCGTTGAAATGAACACAAGTATAGTTTCCTTAAAATGGTTTTTCTTTTGTCAATTGTGTTTTGTGTGAAAGATTACATCTGGAACTATTTGGTAGAAAATCTATTTATCGTTGTGTAATGATAATAAAAGCCCTTTATTCCTATATAGGGTCCCTAAGTTCGATGTGTCTTTTGGCATAGGCCTCCTCTTCCAATAGGTCCTGTCCCTTGCTACTCTCATCCAGAATGGTCTCGCAGTCTATTTCAAATCATCTTCCCATCTCCTAACTTGCCGACCCCTTCTTTTACCGTCTCTTGATTGCCAGGGTGACTTGCTTACTCCATTTATTAACGGGTTGGAGTATCCTTTTGTATAAACGTATAAATAAATCTTACTTTGTTACAGACACTCATTCATCAACTCCGGTCGTGTGTCTCGTGATAGAAGGAGGAACGAACACAGTGAGGGCTGTTCTGGAATACGTCACTGACAACCCACCTGTGCCAGTCGTCGTGTGCGACGGGAGCGGTCGAGCAGCTGACCTCATCGCTTTTGTTCACAAGTAAATAACGATATTATATAATTCAACCACATACCAGAACACATGTGTCGTTATAACTAGCTTTGAATTTGCTCACGTGGAAATTAAATATATTCAAATATTACGTTAATTTAAGACCTATTCGTAACCACATATATGTATATTTCAATACGTACTCATAAGTACTCATTTTCAATCAGTATATCGAAAATAAAATATCATGTTACCTGTTATCACCAAATTTATTAGCTTTTTATTTACGCTCGGCGATGATGAATTAATCAGTCAGGATATTTTATTAACATAATAATTGAAATATGTTTTAATAATACTTTATTTGTAGAGAGTCGAGATGGCCCAATGGTTAGAACGCGTGCATCTTAACCGATGATTGCGGGTTCAAACCCAGGCAAGCACCGCTGATTCATGTGCTTAATTTGTCTTTATAATTCATCTCGTACTCGGCGGTGAAGGAAAACATCGTGAGGAAACCTGCATGTGATAAATTTCATAGAAATTCTGCCACATGTGTATTCCACCAACCCGCATTGGAACAGCGTGGTGGAATATGTTCTAAACCTTCCCCAAGGGAGAGGAGGCCTTTAGCCCAGCAGTGGGAATTACAGGCTGTCGTTGTAATACTTTATTTAACTCATAAATACACATATTGTTCAAAAGTCGACTTCAATGCTTTCAGTTGATTTCAAAACATTTTCTAACAGCCAACATAAGGGAGCAATGTTTTTAGGAGTCCAATAGTAAAAGAAATGAATTTAAAATAAACCTATTTTACTTATATATATGATTACATACTTTTGTGTAAAATGGCTCGTATTACCTTCATAAATGACTAACTGTGCTACCTTGTACGCGTTTGAATTTAAAAAACACACATGTGATTGTAGCCCAAGTAACTCCTTATTATATTAGTTATCTGCCAGATAAATTCTCGTCAAAATCGGTCCAGCCGTTCCAGAGATAAGCAGGAACAGTCAGACAGACAGACAGACAAAGATTGGTAAAAAATGTTATTTTGGTATATGTAGAGTTCATACATATTCTTTGAGTAAGAAAGGGCTTTTTTAATATTACAAACAGACAATACATATACTGAAGATGTTTTTTTTTTTAATTTCACAGAAGTTGACAGGAATGTTAACGTTTCATTAATTGCTGAAGGCTACTAAAGCAATTTGAAATTAAAAGAAATCTTTCCTCTAATAATAATCTATTCGAGCGTTAAATGGTCTCCTTTGGGAGAATTCTTTGAAATATGAAGTTAACTTCACTTTGAAACTTAAGCGTTACGCTTTGAACATGTGGTAAGCACTTCAAACGTACTTGTGAACTTACGGTTAAACGTTCAAACTTTGTTCAGGGGTGATTTGTGAAACAATGCTGTCTCTCTCTTTTGTATGGCCAAATCAATTATGTTAGAAAGAGAGCTCATATTACTACATAGGTAACTTAATTATTGCATTAATTAACTTTGATTAAAATATACACGCGAGAATATGTTATATTACATTGTTATTGATGGATTTCATATTATTATTTTATCACAAATGGTCTAACGCCAAACAGCAATGCTAGTATTTGAAAGGTCAGTGAGCTAGTGTAAATACAGCCTCAAGGGACATAATGCTATAGTTCTAAAGGTTTGTGGCGTATTGGCGATATATTACAGTGTATGTTTGTAACATTAAAATAATCGTTTTTTACTAAATACATATGAATGTATACACGGTACATGTTTAGTTTCGGCTAATCTCTGGAACGCCTGGACCGATTTTGAAGGGGATTTCACTAGAAGATAGGTGATGTAATAAGAAGCTAAGGCTACTTGTATTATAAAATTGTGGCCATTCATGCTTAAGACGAACTAAGGGGTGTCGATGATATCGTATCTTTTCTTACAGGGGGGTGGGAAGAACAGATAAAAAAAGCGCAAAGTCCAAATTACTTGAAAAAGAGCGGGAAACCGCGCGATTACCGAGCTTTTGAAACTACAAGTAAACATTTCAAGAAATTGTTTGAAAAATTAACTCTCAAATAAACCAAACATTTATTAATTTTTCCTTTAAATTCTTACGTAATAAATAATATACAGGGGGACGGGTTTGGACCTATTCTTATTTTTTTCTTATCATAGAGGAGGATAGGGTCAAAAACCCTGGAATATAATCTGGGGTAATAAATAAATGGCTATAGTAAATGAAATTTCATCTTAAAATAATCGCGAATGGAGTCGTGGGCACAGCTAGTTGTTAACATTTCTTACAGCGCCAACATAATAGCATTCCAATTTGCCAGGCTGTTGTTCGCTTAAATAACTCGTAAATCCGTGATTTTATGTTTCAATAAAAGCAGTATGTTCAAGCTGTTGATGTTATTATAAATTCCTTTATTGAACGTAAATCGAAGTTTACAAAATCGGACTTGTCTCAATAAGCGATGTATTCGTTTATTATTTTTAATTTGTAACAAAATCGACTTCTAATTGAGTTTCGTTTACGCGAATAAGTATATCTATACATATAATAAAATTGGAGTGTCTGTTTGTAATATTAAAATAGCCTCTTTTTTACACAATGCATATGTATGTATACATGGTAGATATACAAAAAAAATATTTTTTTTTACAATTTTTGTCTGTCTGTCTGTTTGTTCGTTCAGGTTAATCTGGCAGATAACTATTATAATAAAGAGTAACTTAGACTACATTTTTTTGATAAATTCAAACGCGTACAAGGACACAGCTAGTAATTAATATAATCATACTATTTGGCTTGATTGATTTCACCAGTGATATGGCAATTACGTCAAACGTTTCAATTTCCTACAAATCTATTATACAAATCTATTATACAGAAGAGCGGGAAACCGCGCGATTACCGAGCTTTTGAAACTACAAGTAAACATTTCAAGAAATTGTTTGAAAAATTAACTCTCAAATAAACCAAACATTTATTAATTTTTCCTTTAAATTCTTACGTAATAAATAATATACAGGGGGACGGGTTTGGACCTATTCCTCAGAAACACGAGAGCATGGTGTAGGTTTCGCGGTTCGAAACCAACTCATCAACGCCATAGAGACACCTGTAGGCGTTTCCGAGCGGATTATGTTCTTGCGTCTAAACACAAAAAGCGGCTTTGTCACTCTAATTTCCGCTTACGCACCAACGCTTAATTCAAAACCAGAGACCAAGGACCAATTCTATGACCAGCTCGAAGAGACAGTACGTAGGGTAAATCCAACTGACAGACTGCACATTTTGGGTGATTTTAATGCTCGCGTCGGTCAGGACACATCAGCCTGGCCTGAATGCCTCGGTGCACACGGCATAGGTAAGCTAAACGACAACGGGCAACGATTGTTGGAGTTTTGCTCAAAGCACCAGCTGTGTGTCACCAACACCTTTTTTAAAGGCAAAATGATGCGGAAAGTCTCGTGGATGCATCCTCGATCTAAACACTGGCACCAATTAGACCTTGCTCTGTCAAGAAGGAGGGACCTGCGGGAAACGCTCCACACGCGGGCGTTTCACAGTGCCGATTGCGACACCGATCACAGTCTCGTTGCTACTAAAGTTCGACTTGTCCCCAGGAGAGTCCATTCTTCCAAGCCGCTCGGTCGAAAAAAGATAAATCTTTTTAAGACTCGTGACATGGAGGTAGTGGAATCTTTTGGGAGACTTGTCCGTGAAGAAGTTGCAACTTGGGACAGTACGGCATCAGCGCAAGTCGAATGGGAAAAACTGAAGTCTCTTCTGACTGACACTGCAGGAAAAGTGTTTGGGTATCAAAAGATAAAATCTTACGACTGGTTTCTAGAAAACGAAGAGCACTTAGTTCCCTTGATTGACTCAAAACGCCAAGCCGCTTTAAATTTTCGCCTCAACCCTTGCGATGCGACGCGTGAAGATCTCACGAAGGCAAAAGCCGCACTCCAGCGCAGCACGCGCTTTTTTGCAAATGCGTATTGGACGGAGCTTTGCCAAAGCATCCAAGCGTGCGCAAGCGCGGGGGATACTGGCGGGGTTTACGCAGGCATCAAAAGAGCTCTTGGACCTACACCAAAAAAGACGGCACCTCTCAAAGAAATCGACGGTTCTGTTATAACAGACAGCACTCGTCAGATGGCAAGATGGGTAGAACATTACAAGGTTCTCTACTCGTGCCCAGTGGACATTAAGCCAGATGCGGTGGAGCTTGTCCCGAAACTGGCAACTTGGCACGAGCTAGACGCCGCACCCACCGTAGAGGAACTTTATCTGGCCGTCAAGCAGCTCAAATGCGGAAAGAGTCCTGGTAAAGACGATGTTGTCACCGAAGTCGTCAAGCTTGAGTGCCTCTTGCCCATCCGCCACAACCACCTGGCTAAGTGTTGGGAAGAAAACTACGTCCCTCAGGATATGCGAGATGCTAACATTGTCACTCTTTATAAAGGCAAAGGCGACCGCGGCGACTGCAACTGTTACCGCGGAATATCTCTTCTTAGCATCGTCGGTAAGGCCTTTGCTAGGGCCATTTTAGGCAAACTACAAAGGCTCGCCGATCGCGTATACCCTGAGGCACAATGTGGTTTTAGGTACCAACGGTCAACTGTCGACATGATATTTTCACTCAGACAGCTACAAGAGAAGTGTAGGGAGCAACATACACCCCTAGTCGTTGCATTTGTAGACCTAAATAAGGCCTTTGACTCCGTGAGCAGAGAGGGGTTATACTCGGTTCTTGTCAGAATTGGATGCCCCCCGAAACTCCTAAGGATAGTGCAATCGTTCCACGAAGGTATGGAAGTCACAGTCCTGCACAATGGCAACATATCTACGCCATTTGACGTACGCTGTGGCGTTCGTCAAGGTTGTGTACTGGCCCCTACCTTGTTCGGAATATTCTTCTCGGTGCTTCTGAAGGTTGCTTTTGGGGATGAACAGCAGGGCGTCCACTTACACACGCGAACTGATGGTAAGCTGTACAACATCTCAATGCTCAAGTCCAAACGCTACAGGGAGGACCTATTTGTAGATAGTCTTCTCTTCGCTGACGACGCTGCCTTTGTTGCTCATGACCAGGCTCAACTCCAGAACCTAATAGACAAATTTGCCAGAGCTTGCCACCTTTTTTCAATGTCCATAAATTGTAAGAAGACCGTTATTTTAGCGCAAGGATGTTTAGAACAACCAGTCATCTTGCTTAACGGCGAACCTCTGCAGGTGGTTAACAAATTTTGCTACCTTGGGTCGCAATTGTCGAGCAATCTCTCGCTTGATGCAGAGATCGACTCCCGCATCGGCAAAGCAGCCTCCACGTTCGGGAGGCTCCGTTCAAGGGCTTGGGACAACAGACACCTTACGGTAAAAACGAAAATGCTTGTTTACCAATCATGTGTCCTAAGCACACTCTTGTATGGAGCAGAAACGTGGACAACGTACGCAAAACAAGAACGCCGACTGAACACATTTCACTTGCGCTGTCTTCGAAACATTGTGGGCATCACGTGGAAGGATCGAGTGACAAACGAGTCTGTCCTAGGCGAGGCACAACTGCCTAGCATCACGGCCATTCTAAAAAAAAAACGGTTACGGTGGCTGGGACACGTGCATCGAATGGAGCACATTCGTCTGCCAAGACAAATACTGCTGGGACAGGTTGCGGATGCGAAAAGGTCCGTTGGGCGGCCTATGCTCCGTTACAAAGATTGCGCTAAGCGTGATATGGTTGCGTTTAACATCCCTAGCAGCCGATGGGAGGAACTGGCCGAGGACCGTGCCAAGTGGCGACGCCTTATTCACGCAGGTCAATCAAAGCATGACGATGCCTGGTTTAAAGTTCTTAAGGAAAAACGCGTTAGGCGTCATGAGCGGGCTTCAAACCCCCGCCCACCCGGGGGCGCATACACTTGTCGGGAGTGCGGCCGAAGGATCCTCTCTCGCATTGATCTCTTTAGTCATGAACGCAAGTGCTGCTTAAATCATCTGTCATAGATGCAGAGGCCTAAATATTATACAAAATTCAATAAAATATTATAATTTATTGAATTTTGTATAATAGATTTTCCTAGATACGTCACTGATTTTGTTCATAAAACTAATTTTTTTTGTTGTAAATTGTCAATAATAAGTCCATATTAAGCAGTCGATTCGTGGAGTCGCTGTAATATATGAGCCCCCCTATACGAGCTAGCGCGCACTGGTGATTTTAAAGTGTTTGTCATTGTCACGTCACGTTTCCGAAGTGGAGTGCGCTCATTAATAGAGACAGTGATAGTGAAATCGAAGTGTCACTTGCCACTATGGATTTCGACGAGACGGTGGTTCTCTGTGAACTCGTGAGACACGGGAGAAAAAGAAAGCGAAGAGAATATTGGGTAGTAATTTCTTCCCACGCTTTAATTTTCACGTGAATATCTGAATACTCATGAAATTTTTTATTATAAACTGCTGGTCTCTTTTTCACTTCTTATATTAGAACATCATTATCAGTATCGTTTTCATGAATGTTTACGTTTTGAATAGACGATGACGCCATTTTGCGCGCGCCAAAGTCGGCAGTCAAAGTTCAGATAGCGAAAGACTGACGGCGAGAGTGACAAAGTCGCTAGTGCGCGCATTGCTAAATCAAAATCAGTATTCGTTTCACTGTTTAATAATGATATATATCAATATCAATAATGATTTATCCTACTAGTTAATCGGCTTGTAGAACACATATTTAACCTCGTCATAATCATAATATATATTCAGGTAAAAAACATAAAGACTAAAAAAAATAGTTTATAGGTACTAGGCAAGCATGCCATATAAAGAGTAAACATTAAAAAACATAAAGTATTATATATTAAAGCTATTATTAATTCATACAAAACTAAAAAAAATAGTTTATAGGTAGGTACTAGGCAAGCATGCCATATAAAGAGTAAACATAAAAAAATATTTACCAGATACGCGTCAGAAACGGGCGAGCAGACGGTGTTGGAATCCATGCGGGATTACCTGGTCGGAACCATCCAGAAGACATTCGAAGTGGGGACGCAACAAGCAGAGTGTCTATACAGCGAACTGTTGCAGTGCACCAGGAAAAAGAACTTAGTAAGTAAATTCTTCAATTATATTATATTAATAATTATCATGAAAATAAAAAAAAAAAAAAAACATTTTATATGGCAACACAATGTTACTAAATTTTAGATGAATAGTTGCGTAAAACTGGTTTAATCGAACATATTATTTTAGTAATTATAATGAACATAAAAAAATAAAAGAAAGCATATTATATGGCAACACAATGTTACTAAATTTAAGATTAATGGCTGTGTGAAACAGGCTTAAAAATAATTAATAAGTTGCCAGAACTGACCCTCGCATAAAAACAGATTAGTTCATAAAAACGAGAGGTTTCACGGGACACTTAGTTTGGATGAAGTTACTCTCACGATTTATTAAATATTAAATTGTAAACACAATGAAATAAATAAACAATGTTATGAAAATGAAAGTTACATTTTATGAAACTGTTATTTATAATACCACGTGAATGTCGTTACGATAAAAACCGTGCGTGATTTTAATAAGATTAGCTACTCGGAAATAAAATTATTAGCTTTTCCGAATTGTTAACGTTAAAATTAACGAAAATACTTATCAGTGTTTGAAGTTATTAAAAGATTAAATCAAAATTATATACTTCTATACTAATATTATAAATGTGAAAGTAACTCTGTATGTCTGTCGCTGTTCTGTTTTTCATTATTAAACGGCTCAACTTAATTTTGATGAAATTTGGTATGATGCAAATTTGAACTCTAAAGACATAGGCTACTTTTTTGCTTAACACGTGAAAACCAAACCCTTAAAACGAGAGCGTAACCGTGGGAGATAGCTAGTTCCTTTTATAAAGAAGTCTTATTAAATGTAGATTCAAGACTAATTTCACTGAGCCTAACTCTATCTGACATATTATAAATTTTACAAAAATGACTTGAAGTAAATTAAATTGTGTAGGCTTCGAAATACCGAATGATTAAGGTATATCTTCACTGTATTTAGAGTAAAAACTAATTTACCCAGCAGTATCGACTTAGTGCTATTTTTTAAATATTACTTGGGCCACAGACATGCTATCCGTGAAATTGTTTTATCTTATATATAATTTTATTGATATTATTTCAAATCAACAAATTCAAGACACCAATTAAGCGCTGTAACTTTTCTTGCTTTGTACTAAGCAGAATAAGCATGTACATATAATATATTATGTCCAGTTTACGTACGATCTTCGATTAAATTTTACTAACTGGTCTCCCGTAAAACTTCGCGTTTAGTAAAACAATTGAAGTTTGTCAATAGCAATTTTCTTTGATTTTGTTTACGTTTTTATTTTTTTCTTATACAGCCGTTTTACAACTTTCTCTAATATTAAATCATTGTTAAATCGCAACAAATAGCCATCAAAAATACTCTTTATTTTTCTGCATATCTATTTTCAAGAGTTCCAGACTCTTGAAAATGAGACCAGAGCCAAATTTCTATGTGCAGCCATCGTCTCATAATTAAAATAAATAAAATATCATCTCATAATTACTCGAGCGAAAATCGGCTGCTATTAATATATGTTTCGATCACTACATAACATATATATTTAAACAGAATCTCAATTACCGAAATGTGGACGAGAGCAGTTCTCGTGATTATTCAATTTTAATTACAGATACATCTCTGCATCGATGCGATCTTGTTAGATTTACTCTGAATTAAGCGTTAGTTGCGTACAAATATAATAAAACGATCAATTTTCCGGACCGGCCGTTTCAATTAAGTTCGCTCTTGCATATAAATTTCATTTGAAAGTAGATTGGAGTTACATCAAACAAAATGTTTTTTGAATTGCGCAAACGTTATTTACTCCGGAAAAAAAATTGAAATACTGATACCTTGATTAATAGTTTGTTCCCAAACATCATAAAGGTACATATCATATGCTGTCTTTCGTTTTCTCAATGAGTGAGCGAGTGTATCTAGGGTAATATAACATGATAGTTAAGGAACTGTACGGGTTAGTGACGCTTTTTAAGGGAATACTAGATTTTAAATTATCATGGTTATTTTTATTATTACAGTTATTTAATAGGGGATAATTGCCATTTATTTTTATTTTCAATTGGTGGAGCTCGATATTTCGTCTCATAGTCTCAGGAACAAGACATTAGAAGATAATGTTGAAATATCGGGCTCCACCACCTAAAAGTAAAAAACAATACCTTATTTGTTACTATTAAAATTGGAAGACAATAATACTAGGTATTGCTGTTTGGCAGTACGATATAATTAGGAGTTGGGGAGTATTATTATCCACCCAGACAACCATATACAGTCAGAGTAAGAAAACCTTCGTCAGTTTTCAAATTCATTCCTTTGTCCAGTCCTAAACTTTAAGTACCTTTTGAATCTAAACATCAAATAATTGCGACGCAATATTTCATCCTCGATCGGTGAAACAGATTATCGCTCATACTGAGCACACGAAAATAGATCTTAAGGTGACGAACCTTTTCTTACCCCTACTTTACATTGCCGTAGCACCAAGTAAAGTATTTCGTATTTTCTCGTACAAATTCAGTGTATTTCGTTTTCTTAATAAGAGCGATCATTGATCCGAAATTCTAATTGAAAATTACTTTAATTCGGACGAATTATTTCATAAATCTTATCCCCAAAAATGTTTGCTATAAACATTTGACGATCGTTCGTTTTTTTAACGAACTCCGAGCTTTGTTTGTGTTTCATTGGACGGCGATTATTTCTCAAATATTAATTGGAAACGCACGATGTTAAATCTTCCTATTAAAATTTTCATTAACAATTTTTGAAGAAAAATTCTTAATAACACGCTGTATATTTGAAACTTTATGTTTGAGTTACTATGCTATTATACTAAAAACAGTTGAATTTAAATACAACCTTTAATTAAATTGTCGTTGAATGTTTATCAATACTTACTAAAAATAACCTATCACTATTCTTAAAAATATTTATGAAATGGAATCATTACTATCATTACATAGTATAAATCAAGTCGGTCTGTCTGTCCCTATGTATGCTTAGATCTTTAAAATACATAACGGATTTTGAAGCGTTTTTTTTTTAATAAATAGATTGATTGAAGAAAAAGGTTTATGTGTATTATTAAAGTTATTAATTTCGGGATATTTACCATGTTTTTTATTTTTGTTATGTGGAGCTCGATATTTCGACATTATCTACGAAAGTCTTGTTCACGAGACAAAAATAACAAAAATAAAAAACATGGTAAATATCCAGAAATTAATAACATTAATAATAAAAATAACCATGTTAATTTAAAATCTTATTATTTAAGGTTTATATATATAATAATATAATATAATAAACCTGCAAAATATAATAGAGAATGACTGAAAAACTATAAACATTGTAAGACATTCTACAGTATATTTAGTAAGACCATTCCAACTAAATTTTTAGGTATAAATTGTTAGGTAATTACAAAATAAAAATTTAAGTATATTTTCTCGAAGTATTACTTGCCAAAACAAATATTACCGTTGAGAAAAATATTATCTTCGTAAACAAGGGAGGTTGTAGGAAAAAACGTTTAACGTGGAACCAATCTTGAGCACAATTAACTTTAATGACAACTGTTTAGGCTGTTTATTCAAGGGCTGTAATTCAAAGTTGGGAGAGCGTGAATAATTCCATTCAATTACACCAATCCGGGTTTATTTGAGTTTAATGTATATCTTATTTAGACATGATGTGTAAAATTGTATCACAATTGATTGTGTCTATAGTACTAGCTACTTGTCCCAGCTTCGAACGGATAGAGTAAGCACTAGCGCGCGCTGGTAACTTTTGTCACGGTGACTGTTTCGTCACTCTTGTCAAATCCGTGAATATGTACAAATGCAGACATAATTGTCACGTCGTAAAGTGCGCGCACCTCCATACATATTCATGGACTCGACAAGAGTGACGAAACAGTCACCGTGACAAAAGTTACCAGTGCGCGCTAGTTCTAATAGTCTGTTAGTCTACGTAGCGAATGATTATTATAAATATTTTTGTGGATCACTACACTCAGTTTGATTGTTTTTGAACATATCCCGTTAAAACAGATAGATGCAGCAGGTATTTTATAATACCAGTATGTAGTATTTTTAAATGCAAAAAGGCTGACTCAAACAAGTCATTCCTCAGTCAGTCACATTGAAGATATTTCATACCCTGTGATACTGGGACAAGAGATGGATGACATTCAAGGCACGTGTGTGTAGAAGTAACTTAATGTTTAATAACTTTTAACCTACACAAGCAACAGTTGCTTTTATTTTAATAGTTGAAATACCAATTGATTTCAACAACATCTGTAATATACAATTCTGTACAAAGCTGCGACTATACATATGCGATCATTTTAGCCAGATTAATATCCTGAAACGATTATTTACCGGCCAGCATTGAAGCATCGTGACTGAATATGCTCCTAACCTTCGCCTCAAAGGGGCTTGACCCAGCAGTGGAATATTTACAGACTGTTATAGACTGATTGATAAAAAATAAATAGAAATGTAATAATATATGTATGTATTTTTTTGTTAACTCTAAACTAAACCAAACAACGGATTGTCACGAAATCAATAAACGTGAGACCTAGATGGAAGTAATACGGGATTTGAAGGAAATATAAATTTGACGTGCATGTAGCCGCTAAGAACAGCCGACTATAACGAGAATATAACCAAAACAGCTTAACCGTCTACAGATATTCAGCCTCATAAGCTATTCTTTGTCTCGATCGGCTATTGGGTTCGTTCTCGCTGGTGCGTTTGATCCTTTACGATTCGGAATATTTCATTGAATAGAAAGATCGAGAATTCTTGGTACAGAATATTTCGTATCAGATCTTCTGAAATACGACGTTTCAATATTTATTCTTAGTTTCACAAGTGCAGTTATCGAGAACGTATTGTTATATTCCATCCATTCTTATTCGTAGATTATTATAATATATATGGATTAACTTGTCGGTTTTTATGATTCTAACTAAATAAAGCTGAAATTCCAATTAAAATTTAAATTTGTAGAATGCAGAAACAAATTACTTACTTGTTACTATCCAAATTAAAAAGTAGTTTTGTATACTCAGTAATAAGTGAATAGAAAGTAGTGGAATAGTAATGGGATTCTTTTGTTAAATATATTTAAAAAAAAAAAAAACTAAATGTCATTTATTCCGAGCGAAACGTGCGAGTAGCATTTAGTGTAAAAAATAGAAGTGTATTGCATTTTCAAATATAGAATTATTTTATTTGTTTTTTAAATATAGAATTTGAATGTTCCAATTTCACCGTTTTCATTCAGTACGATGATGCTTATAATATTTGGAAAGCTATTGAAGTATTAAAATGAATGAACAAATTCAGTATAAATTTGATTAAACGTGTTCATATAATTTCATTTATATCGCTTTATTAATTTCAACTTGATTGTATAACGCACGTGATTTAACTAACTGATGCGTTTCAACGAAAAACGTTGGAAATTTTGTTTTAATTTGCAAAAATTCACCCATAGTTATATAATGTCGTCAAATTAAGAATTTATATTTACTTTTGTTCACCAAAGTTTGTTCAGGACATAAAAATATCCATTTTTAATTTTATTAGAAACAAAGCTTTAACTGTTGTTAATTGTTAATATTATTTACTGCTAAACACAAATATAAACTATAAAAATTTTAGGAATAACACAAAAAAAATAATTAAACAGAAATTGTGACAATTATTTGATGTGTTGTACATCACGGACGGACGGACCTTTAGCTACTTAGCCATATCTTCCTGACAACCCAATACTCCATGTTACATATGAGAATATAAGTAATATATAAAACTGTGTTAATAAAATGTCATTACTTTTTTTAAAAATTACATTAACCACGATCTCACATCAGATTATGTAAATCTTAACAGAAGGTTCAAATTCAAAAAAGCTGTTTTCATATATAATTATATTAAAGTTTCCATGTGCTTAATTTTTGTTTTTATTCTTTAACATTCAAGATATATATATTAATTCTGGTCACTTAAGCTAAGTGTGGTATTACCTCCTAAAGCAGACATTCTCCTTAGTCGGGCTTGTTACCCGTTTGTTAATAATTTTACTAAAGTCATTCTATAAAAACAACAATATTAGATATAATGTTTTAAAAATATCATAAACGTAAGTAAATAAGAAAAGTTTATGATCTGCCAAATATTGATCTGTATATTTTTTATAACAACAATATAATCTTTATTCATCTAATCGCTTCTTAGATCACCGTGTTCAGAATTCAAGAGCGCGCGGAAGGCGGCGAGGTCCAAGAGCTGGATCAAGTGATTCTGACCGCGTTGTTCCGCGCCCAGCACCTGTCTCCGAGCGAGCAACTGTCTCTGGCACTGACGTGGAACAGAGTCGACATTGCGAGATCAGAGATCTTCGTCTACGGCCAAGAATGGCCGCCAGGTGAGATTCAAGAATTGTACTTTTTTTTAATGATTTAGGTACCGAAACTGATTCGGATCTCGATGTAGGCGAATGTAACCTCTTTATATAAAACTTTCTTTGGACTAGACAGACTTCAATCTTTTTACTTTATATTTTATTAATTAAATCTTTATTAAAAAACGTTTTGCACCCAAATTACAATAAACATAAAAGAAAAACAGGTAAGTTATAAAATATACAAAACCCTTATCACTTACGTCATTTCTAAACTTCAGATATGAAGTCATTCTTAGTCTGGAATACATTAAGGAGTTTTATACTACAAACGAGTCGAGATGGTCCAGTGGTTAGAACGCGTGCATCTTAACCGATGATTGCGGGTTCAAACCCAGGCAAGCACCGCTGTTTCATGTGCTTAATTTGTCTTTATAATTCATCTCGTGCTCAGCGGTGAAGAAAAACATCGTGAGGAAACCTGCATGTGACAAATTTCATAGAAATTCTGCCACATGTGCATTCCACCAACCCGCATTGAAACAGCGTGGTGGAATATGTTCCAAACCTTCTCCTTAAAGGGAGAGGAGGCCTTTAGCCCCGCAGTGGGAATTTACAGGCTGTTGTTGTTGTTGTTATACTACAAACTACCACTCTGTTCTCACACCCTTAAGGGAAGACTTCCTAGATAACTATCTAACCGAACCTAACCTTTTTTCTTTACTGGGACTCAATCAATCTTCATTGCAAATTTCATCTAAAACAGTTCAGCTGTTTAAGCGTAAGAGTTACTTTCGCATTTATTATATCGGCAAGTTAAAAGTATTATTATATTACTTAATAATTTTAAATGTTTCATGAAAAATATAAATATTGCTTTTCACCAATAAATATACAGTTCTCTTTTGTTCATCTTGTTATACGATTTAATAAATACGATATACGTAAATAAACGAAACATTACAGCGAAATACGATTCCCTTTTAATTATATCGCAAGGCAATAAAATAATTTCAGAAAAGTAACATGTTCGAAATTTAAATTGAATGTTAAGTTAACGGTTATATTGAAAATGTAATGCTGTAATATTATTGTTATTTTAAAATAGATTGGAACATGGCACAGATGTAACATTCACAGTCATGTAGGCGACAGAAATACACCGTATACAGCGGGCGCGCTAATAATTCTCTCCTGAGACGTGTTCCTACACGTCGACGGAAACCAGAACAAACTTGTGTCTGAAATCGTCTTTGTTAAACAAAGTCTCGGATTGGGGTCAGCTAAGCTATCCTAGCCCTATTCAGCCTAAGGCGTTGAGTTGCTCACCAAGAGTTGAGTCTCTTTATTTTTAATTTTACTTTAAAAGAGGAACAAGTTCTTATTTTAAAGTAAAATTTATTGGTTTTTTTTTTACTAAATTTTTCAATTTGATGAACAAATGAATTTATTATTGTTAAATAATTCACTTCTACAAAAAACCTTTGTGTTTATCTGTTTATTAAAAATTTAATGTAATGCCAAATGTGTGTCTACCAACACGCACGCGAGCGTGGTGGAATATGCTCGTAATCTTCTACTCTACAGGGAGAGGTCGCCTTAACCCAGCAGTTGAAAATTTACAGGCTGTTCTATTTTTCAATGTTGACCAAATATCTGATGACGCATTTTTTAATTTTCACCGAAATCGAAACCAACTCTTGAGTATTTATTGCTATTCCTCGTAGCATCAGATTTTATCATGCACGCCCAGTTGAAAAATACACCCAATAATAGCTATATCGAATATTGGTTTCACATCGTCGGATTTTGTAAATCCTCTTAAGATTTTTGAGTTTTCATTGGTCGACTTTAATGAATACATTTTGAGTTACCAATCTAAATTAATCTGCTCATCTAAGTGGGAGTTTGTATCTAAGTGAAAACAAAGAAGAAATATTTTTTTCAAAGAAAAATCGTTTGCGGTCGATTTAACAAGATTATAAAAGTGTTTCTCTGATATCATTTAAGGCACATTCTTGTTAAATCTTCCATGACAATCTAAAATGTTCATCAATTAAGTAATCCTCAGAAACTAATAGGATAAGGGTTTAAAAATGGCCTTACTGAAGAAAATTGACTTGATTAATTAGGTTTACTTAAAGCTTTATGCTGGCCATCTTACGATATCACTAAGCGCGAGAGAGCCAGTATAGTAAGACGAACAAGGAATATAAGATCTCTCACACCATTGTTGGTAATATGCCAGATGTGGTATCCGTTACTATAATGAATAATAAAAACAATTGATTTGTCTATAATCAGTACAAAAATTGGATTAGTCAAATATCGAAAATCAAAAGAGGTTTTTAATAATTTTTATAAGACCTCTTTTTACCGTTTTTAAATAATACTTTTTTATTTCCAAGGCTGTATTACATATTTCAATGCCAATGTAATAAAAAAGCCACAAAGGGCCAATGTGTATCATACAAACAATAGAAAGTTTACACATTTACGTCAAATCCTTTGTTGTATTCAAAGAGTGAGGACTTCTACATTCATATTTAACTAGCATCAGGTTTAGGAACGCAGGTGTTCCAAAGCCAACAGTTATGAATAAATTCACTGAACATACTTTTAACGTTTATTGATCCCACCTACTGAATAATAATGAACTTATTCGCTGCAATACACTCGACTTTATACTCAAGGTTCGATGAACCCGGTCTTATTAATATTTTCTACAAAATATTCTTTAATAAATTCATATTTATTTTATAAGGTAAGCGTGAGGTTTTACATTCTGAGGAGAGCCAACAATGTAATTAAATTTTTCTGAGTTTAAAAGCTCACTTCATATACACTTCAATGCCTCAAAAGCCGTGAGAAGTCGGTAGTCTGCCTGACCAACTTGACGTACCTGAAGTTTTGCCAATCATGTCGATTTTGCGAAGCCGTCGGATTATGAATGAGAAAACGGAAAATGATTTTGTTTTTGCAAATTCGTTAACTATACTATTGACAGAGCAGTAGGTCTTTTTCTTTTTAAAAAGAGCTAAATAAAACTTAAAACAACTCATAGTCTAAGTACTTAAACATTCAAAAGTTTAAGTACTTTAATATTTAACTGAGTAACTTTTCCCTTTATTTATATTTCTATCTAAGAATTACCTAAAATTTTTAATATATGATAACAGTTATGTTAAGATTGTTAGATATTATATGGTATTCATTATTAAAAGTAATTAAACAATATATGTATTATTTTTTAGATATGAAGTCACTTGAAGCATTAACTTGTTTATGTAACTAATTAATTAGGAAATATGTGTTTGTTATTTATGCTTATAGTAGGTAATCACTTTGATCAGATTTCTTACATTCCCACTGAACATGTAGCTCAGTAGATACTAAGGAAACAATTAGATACCACATGCAATTAAATGAACAAAATATTTTGACAATGCACTTTATAAAAGAAATAGTGAATCTTGCCATCGCGATGTAGGAATGTCAAAGATTTGATAATGGTTTTTACTTACACTGACCAACAACAACAACAACAACAACAACAACAGCCTGTAAATTCCCACTGCTGGGACAAAGGCCTCCTCTCCCTTTGAGGAGAAGGTTTGGAACATATTACACCACACTGTTCCAATGCGGGTTGGTGGAATACACGTGTGGCAGAATTTCAATGAAATTTGTCACATGCAGATTTCCTCACGATGTTTTCCTTCACCGCTAAGCAAGAGATGAATTATAAACACAAATTAAGCACATAAATCAGCGGTGCTTGCCTGGGTTTGAACCCGCAATCATCGGTTAAGATGCATGCGTTCTAACCACTGGGTTATCTCGACTTTACACTGACCATTAACACAAATTACCGTGTACTGAAAAATATAAATAAATATATGTTTTTTTTTCTCAACAGGTGCCCTCGACGAAGCAATGATGCAAGCCTTGGAACACGACCGCATAGATTTCGTAAAACTGCTCCTGGAAAACGGCGTATCCATGAGAAAGTTCCTGACGATACCTCGTCTTGAAGAACTTTACAACACCAAAAGCGGTCCCAGTAACACCTTGAGATATATTCTGAGGGACGTAAGGCCCCACCTACCCAGGGGATATGTGTACACGTTACACGACATTGGGCTAGTGATAAATAAATTAATGGGAGGTGCTTATAGGTAAGTTATAATCTAATAACAATTGTAGATAGCCGTCGAGGCATTAGAATATATCTATTTAAATATCTGTACGGCCATTACATAATCTATACATATAATATAATTGAAATGTCTGTTTGCAATATAAAAATAAACGCTTTTACTAAATGCTTATGAATACACGGTACATATACGAAAGCAACAATTTTTTTTCAATTTTTGTCTGTCTGTTTGTTACGGCTATTCTCTGGGACGGCCATTTTGACTAACAACCGATTTTGACAGGACTTCAACTGGAAGATAGCAGTAGTAATAAATAACTTATGCTACTTACAATTACTGTTTTTTGCTAAATTCAAACGCTCATGAAGTTGCGGGCACAGCAAGTTATTAAAAGTTAGTTACAAATACGTTGTTTTCTAAAAAAAAATTGTTTCATGATAGAGGCTAAATATAGATTACCTCTAATTGAAAACCTTATCTTGATACTTAATTTGAGCCAAATCATTAAAGTTGTTTCTGAGTTACAGGACACTAAAATTATTGCATTTAATATTATAAAATTACAAATTGATAATGCCATATTTACGTCATTAATCATAAAAATAAATTGAATTATTTAATTAATATGTTAATCTTCGCCTACGTGCGCTGTACGCTTCCATTTTCGATATTAATAAGATTTTTAATCTGTATAAAGACACCCATACATTACCCTTTATAATAACATGTAATAATGAATTTGCAAAAGTAGATTCTGTTGAAACAATACGAGCAGCAATGCTGGTGTAATTAATTTCAATTTTTTTCCATTGAAGTCTTCTTGCAGTTCTATAATAATTTAATTATTAAATGATCTACTTATCTATGCATTTTCATAACACAGACCATTATAATATCACAATGCCAACGCGATGCCATAATTTTGAGAAAGTTTTAACTTTACTAAAAAACAAAATTGATTTTTAGTAGGACGATTATGGGTCAATAGCAACGTAATCTTTTAACGCTGATTGTAGGGTGATTAGTTAATGCTATCTTTTTCTTTCTAATCTAAAATCAGTCATAATAGAAAGAGAAATATAGTCATTAAACAAAGTCGAAACCGTCTTTAGTAAATAATAAACTTTGCACTATTTATTTTCTGATTGATTTGTATGTATGCTTGTGTGCAAAAGGTTACTATACAATTAGGGAGTTTATGTCTGATAGCACACCTTGGGAATGAAACGATCGCCTCCTGGCTATTTCTAATCATATACTACTATGTATCTTATTAATTTGACAAAAAAAAAATAAGAAAAAAAAAGACCCGCTGAGTTTCTTTCGCCGGTTCTTCTCAGGTCAGGACACCCTGACCTGAGTAGTCCTCAAGGAACACTCCTTTTTCCGAACCGGTGGTAGTGTTTATTTGACAATCAATAAGTAAATGTGATGCTTCTATATTGAATAAAGGAATTTGAGTTTGAGTTATATTCCTATATAATACATTGTTCAGTATACTAGCTACTACTTTGTTTTGCCAGCTGCAGCTTATCAGTTTCCTGTAGTGAAGACCTTTGAAGTTATTTCTTAAATTTTGAAAAAGACTAACTTTTGACTTTCTTGTCGGCTCTTCTCGGTAGAATCAACATTCCGAACCAGTAATAGATTCATTTAATTTAGTTCGTAAGATTAAAATTCAATAGTGCTTGTAAAAGCATAGTGGAATAAAGTATATTTTGATTTGGTATTTGTAACCATTTCTGATAGACATTTTCATCCATACATGTAATACAATTGGAGTGTCTGTTTTTAATACTAAAAAAAGGGGTAAAAGGGGGCTACCCTTTTACTCAATGTATGCATACAAGATACATATACCAAAATAACATTTTTTGCAATTTTTGTTTGTCTGTCTGTTTGTTCCGGCTAATCTCTGGAACGACTGGACCAATTTTGACGGGACTTTAACTGGCAGATAACTGATATAATAAGGAGTAACTTAGGCTACAATAAAAAACTTTATTAAATTCAAACGCGTACAACGTCGCGCGCTCAGCTTGTATATCATATATTTTGTTGGAAATCCTTAGCAAATAAGTAAATACATTCAGAGCAATTTTCTCAAAAAGATCTTTAATTTTTTCGTATCACCAGTTTCGTACTGGCAAAATAATAATTATTTTTCAAGGCAAATTGAAAAGAAATCACATTCAACTGTGAGTTATTTAAAGAGATAACACTCGAGTTTATTTATTCCTTTGAAATCGCATTTTCATGAGCCGACTCGGAGTGCCAGTGATAGATAGCTCCCTTTGTGAGTGTTATAAGGGAATATAAGCTACGAAATAACTTTCACATACATTAAATAAAACTTCGCTATCGGCGGATAGTGATTGTCAAGTATCACAACAATTCTCGGAGGAAAATAGCTGAGATATATAAATATCTATGTAGATATATATCTTTGTCATTGCTCATTTGGTGTATTTTTTATATATTAAAATTTGTTTTCATTTTTTTTAATATTATTTTGTATGATAAGAAGGCGAATACTTGCTACTTTATTTTTTTATTGTACGAATTTTACTCCTATATATAGATAAGTGGTCCTCACCGCCAAGGAACCCTAAGACATATTACCCATTTACTATAATAACTAAGATGTTATGGTTTCCCTGCCTGTAGTTACACTGGCTGACTCGTCCTTCAAACCAGAACACAAGAATACTAGAGTAATCATTACAGTTTAGCGGTAGTATATATGATGAGAGTGTGGTACCTCCCTGTGGTATCCAGACGATTTTGGACAAAGTTTCACCACAAAGTATATCTGTTTGATGTTGATAGACTTTGAGACCGTTGAATGCACACATATTTATGACATTTTCGAGCATTTATTTTAGATATTTATTATTTATTTCAACTAGCCGATTTTGTTCATCAAAGCTTTAGTTTAATTAAAGAAATAAAATATCAAAACTCATAACAAAATTGTACAAATTCTTGTAAATTACTAGTATCAATATAAACCCAACATCAGCCCGAAATCCAATTTAAAAACATGATAAGTTGCGATCGACGAAATGTAATTTACACCAAAATTATGTTGATTAAATATTGAATCTATTTTTCTTATTTATAAATATCGTTTAACTCATTCGTATCAGCTAAGTAATCAGACTTTTACGACTTGGAAATGGCGCGAAAATATTCGACGAGAAATCTGCCGCTTTTGCGATTAACACTTGGATTTATAGCTCTACGTCTGTTTTTCACGGTTGTCGCCGCGGCAAGTATGCTGGGAAATATTCGATCAGAGCGATCGTACTTAGTGTATATATTTAACTTTATTACCGACTATGGTAAAGTAAAATCGGAGGCTAGAATAATCTTTGTTTATTGTATTATATCTATATTGTGGTTAATTATATCTTGACATATAAGAGGATTATAGCATTTTCGTAGATTACTGGGAGATGTTACTTTATATCTAACATGCTTTTAGGAAAAACTAACGAAAGATTTATCAATAATTAGAACATACGTAAACCAACTTTAAAGAAACTTTATTAATATAAGTAATTTGTCTTATTTTTTGTATTATATAAGTATAAAATATTCCAAAATTATTTTTCAAGTTGTAACATTTTTGATCGTTGTGTACATTTAATTGGTATGCATTAATATTCCGAAGTCTACGTTTTTCTTACTCAGTGTAAAATATGCATATTCTCAATGTACCTTTTTAAATAATTAAATATAACGTGTCTGATGCATCATACGTCTAATGACAAAAGTTTATAAAACCATTACTTTCATTTACTTAACATATTTAATTACTAGGAAGTTAAAGAAAAGTAACATAACAAACATGCATACAATTTTCATGACTCAAATCCATATTTCTACATTTAAAATTTCCTATTTTATTTTAGTCTTGTAAGAATTAGTAAACTAAAAAAACGTAGTTAGTAAAAGTAAATTAAGAATCGCGTCGAATGACGCGATAGGGAGCTATTTGTATTGGTTTTTTAAACCGGCAGTAATCGGTTTTTTGAATGAGCCGATGCTACATCTAAGTTGTGTCGTACTATACCCGTCTCAATGTGCGCATGCAAATAATAATTTTGTTTATCAATCGTAGATGTTACTACACCCGTCGCAAGTTCCGTCCGATATACGCGAAGGTGATGAACAAGAGCGTGAACGTTCATCGCAACAGCGCGTCCTTCACCCGTCACAACGCGGGCGGGCTCTCGCTCATCACCGGCTTCATGCCAGTCACCACTGAGATGGCTCTGTTCGGATACCCATTCAATGAACTATTGGTAAGTTTTAGTTATCAATCAACTGTCTTACAGTATGTATGTTTAATGATTTATTTATTTCATCATCATCACTTGTTATTTATTTACTTAGGACAACCAACAGTAGATACAATAACACATTGAATACGTACAATATAACAACTTGAATCAAGGAAAATGTTCTACTAATTACAGGTAGTCTCGGCATGCACTTATAACATTACAATAAACATATTTTATAAAATATTTTTAAGTGAAAACAAATACATATAACAATTCCACTAAACTATTAAATAATCAAGAAATATTATTAATTAATTTAGAAAATTATTAATTAATAATTATAAAAAAGGTGATGGAATAATATAATAAATATCCTACTTACCTAATATTTATTGAACACTCGCTGAATGTACTATTAGATACTTTTACTGATACTTTTATTAATCAGATAACTATGATTGCGATAAAATGTTCCATCACCATCACCATCACTATAAATATGGTCATCATTATCATTGTGATGATTTGGGTTTGTCATCCATGTTAATAATTCTTTGATAATTTAAGAACTGTATTAAAAAATATTATGAAATAAATCAACATGCTTTATTGATGTCATAATTGTAAAAGCAGCTTCTTTATCCTTAGAAATATTTCCCTTCGCGTAGATTACATTTTATCGACAAAATATATCACGATAACCAAGACCATCTTTATTAAAATTTATCGAATGGTTTGGATCCGTTGAGCATTAATTCGCAAAGATGTTTCTAAAGAATTATTAGTTAGAGTATATTTAAGACAGATATTATGAACTGTTTCGAAACATTTCGTTAATATAATTAAGTTAATAATGAAGATACAATATTTAAGATCATATTTTAATTAAATAAATGGCTCGGATTATTTATTACAACCAACGAAATCTTGTTATAATAAAATAAAGATTCTATTAAATAAATAAAACATAGAAACGTTGAATATAACCTAAACGATATAATCGAAATACATTACTAATTAAATGTGAAGCATGAATGAAGCAAGATGTGGGCAGTAACGATCTGTCAATATCCCACTGCTGGGCTTAGACTTACTATACTTTAGAAGTTTCGATAGTATACATTTGACGTATTACTCATATGTAGATTTACGAATTCAAACCGCCGAGTTCAAGAATTATATACAAAAATGTACGTAATTGATGAAAAATATAATCACTGATTATTTCTTCTTAGTTATTCTCAGTTGAATCGACGTTCCTAGCTATCACCAGCTTTAAACATTATTAATACGAGCTCAATAGTTAAAGAGACCAACATTAAAATATATAAATATACATTTGATGTTGGAAATTCAAGACTTACAACAAACAACAACTACAACAACAGCCTGTAAATTCCCACTGCTGGGCTAAAGGCCTCCTCTCCCTTTGAGGAGAAGGTTTGGAACATATTCCATCACGCTGTTCCAATGCGGGTTGGTGGAATACAAATGTGGCTGAATTTCTATGAAATTTGTCACATGCAGGTTTCCTCACGATGTTTTCCTTCACCGCTGAACACGAGATGAATTATAAAGACAAATTAAGCACTTGAATCAGCGGTGCTTGCCTGGGATTGAACCCGCAATCATCGGTTAAGATGCACGCGTTCTAACCACTGGGCCATCTCGACTCTTATTTATCTATTAATTTAAAAAGAAATACAATAATGAATTCGATAATTCAAATTAAATTAATTTACTTCGCTTATTCAATAGATGTGGGCGGTTTTGACAAAACGGCATCAGATGGCTCTGTTAATGTGGACGCATGGGGAGGAGGCTCTTGCTAAATCACTAGTGGCCTGTAAGCTGTACAAAGCGATGGCCCATGAAGCTGCTGAGGACGATATGGAAACCGAGGTCTATGAGGAATTACGTCATTATGGCAAGGAGTTTGAGACCAAAGGTAAGGAGACTTGAGGCTTACAATCTTTAGAGAAATCAAATTAAAAAAAACTTGTGAACTGACTGTGGGAATATTGGTAGAATTGCTAATATCCGGTAGTAATTACAATTTAATGCCTTAGTCCCTTTGAATTGTAATTCCATTCCTGAGGGCGAAAATATAATTAAAGACTAGCTATTACATTTATTATAGCAGTTCTAATTTTTTAATTGTATTGGTTTCTAGAAAAAATAAAAAGAATAGATTGCATTGAGAGAATAAAAGTGAATGTGTGTACCTATTGTTATTGTGTTTTTAATGTATTAGAAGGATTTTTTTCCTTCATAAAACCGAGTCAATAGTAACTTTTCTGTCTCAAATTGTTCTAAAAAAACATATCTTGATAATTTTATGAAAAAAAAAACACGTATATAGTTTATTGGTTTAGTTGATCGCGAAAATCTCAAGCTCAGTCAGGCCGATTTGAAAAAATCACGTATCGGCAGAAGGCTATTTATAGAAACAAGTTACATCATGATAAGACTTGCTAAAGCGGAGAAGTAGGGCTATTCTGTAAAAATAAATTCGAAAGTCACCCGTGAAATGTCAGAATGTGATTGCAGTAGTAACTTTAATATTTAATTATAAATTTATAAGCGCGTATCACAATGCTTTATTGATTGTCAACATTTCACGAGTGAGATACGAAGTGAAATCTTACAGAATTGCATAAGAGTAGTGCGATTTTTTTAAAAATTGACGTGTTTCACTGGTGCAATGCGTATAAACGACGTTTGGTGATAAGAAATACTCAAGAGTAAATATTTAAAATTACGCTATTGTTAAGAAAATTTTTGATGCATCAACCTATTTTCTTACACATCAGCGATGACAAATATGTGCCTACTGTAACGATTGCTTATATTTTTTAAAAACAGAATGTGTTCCGGATTTTATTTATAAATTAAACGTCACCGTTTATTTTTTAATGCGTATCATTCAAAAACCACTAAATATACTGACGTTAAATTTGTTCCATTACATTCAGTGTATTTCAAATTTTTTTCCCTAAACATTGTCATACAATATAATGTAACGCATAACGTAGCCACAACAACGCGTGGCTTGGTCTGCTATTTGTGTAATATATACAGACCACCACAAATTAAAAACGATATAATTATTTATTTAATAAATATTCATATTTTTAATTCAAATACAAAATACCATTTGTCATAGTGCTGAGTTTATTGCCGGCTCTTCTCTGTAGAATCTACTTTTCGAACCGGTGATAACTTCACTTAAAATAGTTGTTAAATGACGGTTCAAAAGTTCTTGTCAAAAGCCTTTCGAATGAAGTATATTTTGATTTGATTATCTCAATGTTGGAAAAAGTGCTTCAGTCTTAACACGTAAAATAATCACGTTCTTCGGCAAATTGTATTAAAACCAACAAGTTGGGATATTAAAAGATTTTATAAGATATATTTGCTACATAATATTCTGCAGCTTAAGATTTGATTGATTACAGTAAAATAAATTGTTTCAGCGCTTGAATTATTAGACTATTGTTACCGCCAAGATGACGATCAAGCGCAACAGCTGCTGACTTGTGAACTTCAGAACTGGTCCGGACAGACATGCTTGAGCCTCGCCGTGGCTGCTAACCACCGCGCCCTCCTCGCTCACCCATGCTCACAGATCATCCTCGCCGACCTATGGATGGGAGGTCTGAGGACCCGAAAGAATACCAACTTAAAGGTAACCTTCTAGACTATCGACCCTCACATATCTTTCTTTCATCTTGTTAACGCACAGACTTGTATTGGCACGTAGTAGTCTTAGAGAATAACATATCGATCGTAATGAGCGATACCGAGATAGATGTCTGTGTGTCAATGAGTCGCTTGACAGCATGCTATTGACGCCGATTATTCGAAGAATATTACAACCAATTTTGACACTTATTTCATTACACATAAAGAATGTTATAGCATAATCGACGTCGAATATTTTCGATTAGCTAAACGTAATTGTAGCATGTAATGCTTAAGTCGAAGTGATAGTTAGCATCGATCGAGCAGCGTTTCGTTTGCCACATCGGCTTTGTCGTGATGTCAAAGGTAATTCTGAGCCTGCTGTGTCCGCTGTACATTCTGCAACTGGAGTTCAAGTCAAAGGAAGAGTTGCAGCTGATGCCGCAGACTGAGGAGGAACATCTCGAGAACGAGAGCATGGAGGACGACAGGAGTACGAGAGACCCAACGGACGCCGAGGTACCGTTTTCTGTTTAGTTGCTTACCATTGCGCTTCAGAGATATACATTTAGATAAATTAATTTAGTTGTTTTAGCAGCATTTGACCAAATTAAATTAGATCGGGAATCGAACACCGGCGAGACTAAAATCTTTAGTTAGTAGACCTTACTAAACTGGTTGCTTGATATAATTGTTTGTACGCGGTAAAGTAATTTGCATTAATTGTTTTTATCCTATTTTACGATCTCTGTGTGCATATTAACTAAACTTACTCATAACTAAAACAAAAATTTAAACAAATATCTAATTTCTGTAGAAATAACCCTAATTTTCAGTCATCTCATACGTTTATTTACAAATTCACAGATATAATAATAACAGCGACTAATACTTTTAATTCCGACTTTAATTAATTATTTCATTCGTACATATATAAGACAAAAATTTAATTCCAACAATGTACTTTTGTATATAAACAAATGATCTACGTAAGATCAAAAAGAAAATTTAGTAAAAGAGAAATATAAAAATGATTTCAGTCTAGGAAAATAAAAGACGTTTAGCATTCTTATTTTTCCTGTTTCTCTAGAACGAAGTGCAATTTAGGCGGAATGCACTAAAATTTTTTGCATACTGAAATACTTTTCGTTGAAATTTACAGCAAAGAAATGTAGAACAAGAATGAAATATACGAACTTTAATATTTAAACGATACAGTTGAAACTCGTTGATATTTACAGCCAGTGTCTATTTGAATAACATCGCAGTGTGAAAAGAGAAAAAAAAGTGAAAATATAGGGGTTGCTAGTTCGAAAAAGTAAATATTCGTACTCTACTCATAGTCTATGACAATATTGCGCGGTTAAATGTGAACAGGATCTGTGGATCTCAAAGTTAGGTTCAAATTAGAACAAGATCGAATAAGTTTTTATGTAATTTTTTTGCCGATGAAAAAAATGAGAAAACCAGCATATTTAGGCTGGAGGACATTTGCTTTTTGGGGTCTAAAGCTGAAGAAAAAGGTTGCACTTTTATAAGCAGACTCCTTTTTCCAGCAGTGAGATATTTTATAGCTGATAATGTACTAGCTGATGCGTTGAAATTCTACTTTGTAATTATTTGTGAACAAAGAATAACAATAAGTATATGTCACAATTTTTATGCTAGTTCTCACAAGTTGGTACCAAGTTTAGATTTAGAATAATATATATAAATTTATATATAAATTCAGATCTGATGAACGATACGCGAACACATATAATATAAGATTTAAAAAAGTATGCAAGGAAATTCATAACAACATAGTATAAAACAAAGTCGCTTTCTCTGACCTTATATCCCTATTTATGCTTAAATCCATGAAACTGCGCAAGCGATTTTGATGCGGTTTTTTTAATAGATAGAGTGATTCGATAGGACGACATTATACAAGGACATTATAGTAAAGAAACACTGATCATTTTAGAAGTTTCTAATGTGTTGTCGTATTTAAACAAATTCAGTATTGCACCCTTGCGAAGCCAAGGCGGGTCGCTAGTTTCATATAATTTTAAGTTAAGCAGCTAATAACCAATAAGGCTTTCAATTACCCAATTCCAATTTCAAAATCGCTACCAATGAAAATAATATACAAAAAAAAATTACGTACTTAGATCGGGGAAGTGAAACGACTGTCGCTTTCTATTAAGAAGATAGTCCCTCCCGGACAGCAGAATAAAAGCACTCAGGTATCTGTCGAGCTTACTGAAATAACGCACTTTAGAACTTTGCACCTTTACGAGCGAATAAAAAATCTCTTTCAGCCGGAATTGCCTTTGTTAACAACGTCATATTATCCTTAGAAGAAAATGTTACGATATATTTAAATGTATATTAATATTGTATTTCCTAATGCACTTTAAGAACCGTTGTCGTCGGCATTTTTGAGTATACCTAGAAAACCTTTTGCAGCACCAATGAGCACCATTCTTTGTGATTTATTTACGCATAGGATTAATAGCGCTTCGCTTGTTCTAAGAAATCATGAAAAACAATCATATTATTAAAAATCAAACTAGATTTTTTTAAGTTGTATGCATTTGAAGGAATAGTCAAAGTAAATGTTGGCTGTAAATGTTTTGTAATAGGCAGGTGTGGTGAAACGACGAACCCTTTCTATTAAGAAGATAGTGCCACCGGGACAACAGTTTAAAAGCAAACAGGTACTGATTTAAACGGTTTCTGTGTTGCAAACGAGACGTTTTAAGCAGCTTTGCTTCTGCAATTTCTTTCACACTCAAGTATAATTTTTTGGGTGAACTTTAATATCCGGTGTTGCGACTTTTGGATACTAAATTATATCAATACTCTGCCTGAAAAGAAAGAAAAAATAATAATCAAAATATCTAAGTGCGACAAGGATAGAATAACAAATTGCATTTTTTCCAAAACACAGTTTCTAGCGGTATGATTTGTGGCCAAACCTCTCAATACGATTTCTTTCTTCAGCGGATACTAAAGCGAGCCCGTTTTATTTAAAGTTTTTTTTCTAGTACTGTCACTTAGTTAATAGCTTATAATTGATCAGTTTGAGAACCGAATATAAAAGATTAGAGATAGAAATAATGTAAACAGGAAACATCAAGAGATTTCGTATGTATATATATAATAGTACATTATCATCAAGCATTTTTTTTATTAAGATAATCAACCTGCCAAATAGATCAGCTGATAGTAAGTTGTCACCTATGCCCAGGAACATTGGCACTTTCAGAAATATTAATAATCCGTGCACACAATGCGCCACCAATTTAGGGTACTAAAATCTTATTTCTCTTGTGTACCACCAAGTAGAATACTATTAAATCTGTAAATATCAGACGTTTTAACGAGAACTCTAGTAGTATTACATTCTCGAACATCGCAGTAATAAGGTTAGCCAGTGCCATCGCGTCATGTAACAGAGTACTGTCAGTCGTTTCGTCCGACATGACCAGTACAACTGAATTAAAGCGTTAGACGATTGTCAGCCAAGTTATACGCTTGTAACTTAAAGTAAGTGCTAGCGCGTTTTATTCACTCTTATAAAACGCTTGTAAAATGCGCGTGTAATTTAGTTTTATCAATCGCTTGTAACATGCGCGTGTAATATTGAGTATTTTTAGTATTTAAAGAGAAATGCACCATTGCTTGTTGCTTTATCAATGAGCAGGGATTTAGGGGAGAGCAACCGGAGCAATTGCTATAGGGCCTCCAAATGAGAGAGACACCCAGAGCAGAGAATAATTTTACGAATAACTGTTTTAAAAGTTACTTATGCAGGAACATAAATGATATCTTACTGATTGAAATTAAAATATTCTAATTAATCATAATGTAATTATTAGTCTCCACGCCTCTGTTGCTCCAGGCCCCCTGTAAATCCGAGTCTGCCTATAATCATCAAATTCTTATTCGGATATTACATAACACGCGAAACGCTCTTAGTGAAAGAAAGCTTGGTTTTTTTCTGATAATTTTAAGGCTAAAGTTGCTTTGTTATTCGAAACGTCTTTTTGATCAATCAAGTGTAATGTTTCGATATTGATTTCCAGCCTCCTACGATTTTACTGAAACAGACAATTACATGCAATAGATGATTACTTTAGTAAATGAATACTTCACATACCAGTGAATAATTTTGCAATTAATGTTGACTATTATTGTGGTTTTGTGGCATTATCGTTATTGCAATTAAAATCACGGTTTCATTATTATTTGAAAATAATTTTGTTAATTACTTTGAAATGACGAATATTTGGCGCGTTTGCTAAATAAATTGTTGAATTTCTAACAACGACTTTTTTTGTTTAGTTTCGCATTTGAATAAACATATTTTGATGTTATGTTTTTCCCAACATCGACCACCAAAATGAGAAATCCGTTTATTTATGCCATGCATCCCTGATTTTATCCAACTGTTAATAAGCCACAAGTAATAACTGATTGTGTCGTTTTGGAATTACAACGGTATTTCTTTAGATCACGAGTTTGGGTGCTTAAAATATTGAGTATTAGATAAAAAGGCAGGTCAAATATCTACTTTCAACGAAAGTCTTCAATACCTCCAGTTATTTCTAAAGGCGTTGATCACGAAATAATAAATGTATTATTGTTTATTAAATTTAGTCGTCCTAGAAATAATAGCATTTTAAATGTTATCAAAAACGTAGATAATTTCGTATTGAAATAATTGTTGCTTTTATCATTGGACAAATTTTAGGTTTCGAAAGAAAATATACAAACTCAAATTAAACATTATATTATTCGAAATAAATAGTAATTAAAAATATTGTGATCATAATTAGTTTTTTTTGTTTTACACAATGTTCAACAATTCTATTTGTACATTCAGAATAACCTAAAATAAATTCTCTAAAAAACATTAATATTGTAATATTTGATAATAAATACCAAACAAATGAATAACACTATTTATATTAATATGTATTTGTAGAAGTAAATTGTGCTTGAATTATTATACTAATTAGTTAATTAAAGAATACTATGACATTTTTTGTTTTACATTCCAATACTATTCGTTGGTACACGTTCTTACTGTGTAGTAATCTTTTCGTAACCTTTTAGCATTTCAATATAATTACTAACATTTTCACTCTTACTAATACTCTAATTAACTTTTAATAAATGTATAAAATGTATAAATGGCATTTTGTATTTGATGTCAAATTCCGCTTTTGCTTTTTATATTTTCACAATTTATTTCGTATTTATCACAATGTACCTTATATTCACATATACATAGGTGAGTATGCAAAAGAAATTATAGATGGAATTATACGTGATTCCGTCTTCAAATGAATCAGATCTTTTTTACTGGAATTGTATATACATGCTTGTTTTTTTTAATTAGAACCAAAATTCATATTAATAAACAAGAAGAAAGTAAAGTCAAAGTTAACTTTGATTTACTAATGTTATCAAGATTTTGTTTCTAATTAATAATATTATTGTTTTAAATGTCCGCTTCGTTATTTACATCCTTCAATTTCATTTCACATTTATTCTGAACTTACACACCTGAAATCTTATCTGAAACCTGTTCTTTGTAAACGCCGTGGTAACTTTTATACGATTTTCTCTGAACTCAAGCAGGCGTTGATTGGCTCAGGGGCCGAATGCGAAACCAGGGTCGATCAAAACGGGAAAGTCGGTAAAATTGGTTGGGACCCGACGTACAGAGATCTGCCGGAGTACCACGTGCCGGAGGACAAGAGGATGAGACCATTGAGACTGAGGAAGAAGATATATGAATTTTTCACGGCGCCGATCACTAAGTTTTGGGCGGATTCGGTGAGTATCATATTTGAAGTGCCTACTAGATAATAATTAGTTTTGATTATTGAAATAATGACGAAAAATTAATACTGTAGATAATTTTTGAATGTGTTCGATGAATTTATGAAAACTGTGTTTTAAACTGGTATTTCTGAAATTTTTTACCATCGTCACCCTGCTGTGAGCTGACTTCGTAAAGCACATTAATACCATTTTCTTTTATTTATTTGTTGAATCAGTTCTTAGATTCGTTAAATGCAATCCGATTGATGATAATGAGACCCAAGGGTAACGTCTGTGACGGTGATTTTGATACTCTGTGAATCAGTTGACTCTTTACAATTTCAGGCGGACGATGAAATGTTTTAGTTTTTTCCTCTAACTTAGGTGGAGCTAATGTAAATATGATTTAAAATATAATATCAATGTGTTTGTTTATTAACACGTTGTGCAGAAACAACGGATTAGACTGCAATGTTATAAGATTTTTGTTTTTTTTTTTTATTTATTTATTATATTTATATAAGATGTTGAGTTAGATGAATTGGCAATTTGATGGTAATTGACCATAATTAATTTGTTTGATCTAATAATTAATTAAATTAAAAAATAATTATTTCCCTTCATTAAATCAAGAAACTAAAACGTATTTTTTTATATTTATATATTTACAAGTAATAATACTTATAGGTGGGTATTTGATAATATTTTTAATTCATACCAGTGTATAACTTGAAGCTACTAATTTTATAACTTAGAATGTAATATAAACTTACGAGTTTACGTTACGACTTCGTGTACGCACCTGAGAAGATTTATTAAGTCGCCGAGTTTAATATAGGGCTAGCCCTTAATTTATCTCCCACCGTTTTACTATAAGACTCGTTTATAATTAGGTTAAAAAACCATATAAATAGTAACCACAAGCGGTCGTATGTATTTTTTTAACAAAGTTCTATTAGGCAGCTAACAGTAGTGTAGAATATAGGTGTGTAGGTGTGATAGAAAATTACACGTGGTGAAAAATAATTGTACCTCTCTCTAGGTAACTCTAGGTTCTCTCTGTCCCTTTCTATCATATAGGGTTATATAATGATGTTTTAACTTATTTCTTTCTTATTATTCACACGGAAATTTCTTTAAAGAAATATTAATACCAAGAAATGTATTCCTAAAAAAAATATCTTGTTCAGACTAGTTCAGACCTCACCTGGGTGATGTCTGAACCAATAAAGTAACCTAGAAACAATAACGTCTTCAACCCTCTGGTTGGTGGTACAATGTCAATTGGTGAAAATGACCACTTAGTATCCTAATACTAGAAGGTATTAATAATTATTTTTGCATTAAATTTTATTTTACAGTACAAAAACATAAATCAACATTAAATAATACTGTAAATATACTGAAAACGCAAAAAGAAGCATCAAAATCGGTTCATAAACAAAAAAAATATGCCTTGAATTCGCTTAATTTAATAAAAGTGCCTAAACCATACGATACCATGCCTAAACCTCGAGACTCAATTGTTTTAAGTTTGGTAGTGTCAATTATAATCTGTATAACATACTTTTAATTTGCTTTCAGATCGCCTACATATTGTTCCTACTGATGTTCACTTATACAGTATTAGTCAAGATGGACCCGACGCCATCTTGGCCGGAGATATACTCCATATGTTATATACTTACGTTTTTATGTGAGAAGATCAGAGAAATTATTACGTCCGAGCCTGTTGCTATTAGGTAAGATATATTTTATCTATTTCTCTATCTTTCTGACGACCTCCTGAGCCGAGTGATGAACACGCTGGTTTTCATGGGTACGCCACTCCGAGGTCCCGGGTTCGATTCCCAGGCGAGCCGATGTAGATTATCATTAATGTTCTATGTTTTCTTGGATCTGGTTGTTTGTGGTACCGTTGTTACTTCAGATTTTTCATAACACAAGTGCTTTAGCTACTTACATTGGGATCAGGGTAATGTATGTGATGTTCCCTCATATATATTTATTTATCTTTGAAACCCCATAACATTTATAAAATTATAATTCGCATTATACAAATTTTAAGTACTTAACAGTATAGCTTCGTTTTACTTTTAATTTACCTAACAGCTTATTCAGAACCTTTTATTCTAACGTAATCTTATTTAGTATCAACATTAAGTCGAAAGGACTAATCCCTTTTCATTGTGATTTCAATTTAGTACAGTACCATTTAAAAGTTTAAATTCTCGACCTTTGCAATTTATTCAATTACGTTTAACGGCTTATGTTATTTACGTGTTTCAGTATTTATATGTGTATAGATGTATATATTCATACAGTATATTTATGTTAAGTTCTACCAATGAAACGATGAATAGATTGTACGAAAGACTATCTGATATGACTGGAAAGAATGTTACTTGTGAGATGACGTCACGACAGAGAAGTATGAAAGACATGCTGCGCCGATTCCAGATAAAATTGGGATAGGGAGACTGATGAATATGATAATACTATAGAGTAAAGTCTTCTTTGTGGAAAAAGACAATTAAGCATTATGCAATTTTTTTTTTTCAAAGTACAATATTTTTGTCTTGTTCTATAACATATTTAATAAATAAATATGCTAGCTCGTAATATGAAACGAACTTATTTATCACAGAGAACAAATAATTGTTTTAATTCAGAACGTACCGCTATTCGTTTGGTCTGCACGTTTATTTAATAACGATACAATACTGGAACACTATTGGAATTGGATGAAAACCTTGTGTTTGCTTCGAATATTTCTCTGTAGTTTTACTTAGCTTTATACTTGCTTTTAATCTTGAGATTGTATTCAGATCCGCCAATATTTTAAACTTTGCTTTTAACATTCACATAATTTGTAAAAGTAGCATTGGTAAACAAGGCATATTATTCAATACAAGATTATCTAGCTTGTCGACTACCAAGCAGGATGTATTATATACACATGTAATTGTTTTTAACTAACATGACGCTGTATTTTTAAATTTTGAAAAAGAGTAACTATTGAGTTTCTTGTCGGTTCTTCTCAGAAAGTAGAATCTGCATTTCGAACCGCTTGTAGCTTCACTTAATATAGTTTTTTAAATGACTATTCAAAAGCGCTTGGAAAACCCTCCTCGAATAAAGTATGTTTTGGTTTTAATTCAAATCAAATAGCGTATATTTTATCTTAAGTCATTATTATCATTATTTGTCGACACAATGGACGAAGAGATGATATTTAGATGTATGTATATACACTAAGCTTTAATTAATTACCCATACAGACATAAGTTCAGCGTGTGGGCGTGGAACATGTGGAATACGTACGACGCAGGATTCATTATATTCTTCCTGGTCGGGCTCACGCTGCGCCTGCGCACCAGCTCGATGGACGTCGGACGCGTCATATACTGCGTCGATATCATATACTGGTATCTACGTATACTTAACATATTGGGCGTTAATAAGTACTTAGGTAAGTTTATTGTGTTAAATTAATTTTGATTAACTTTGCCATATCAGATGTTTGTATGTTATTGGCTACATTTAAAATCTGATATATATTTACCTGCCTTTAAATAAAATGTTAAAATAAAAAATGATGAAGGTCTATCTTCGTGACTTTGGTTTGAATTCTAATTTTTATCAGCATATGTAAGAATTTTTCACCATCACTCATAGACAATGACGCTGTAATAAATATTAACTAATCCTTACATGGTCAATACGCTCCAACCTAGGAAACTAAGTTGATATATTTCATGTGCCTGTAGTTACACTGGCTCAATCATCCTTCAAATCGGAACACAACAATACTGAGTCCTATTGGGCGGTAGAATAACTGATAAAGGGTGGTACTTACCCAGACGGATTTGCACAAAGCCCTACCACCAAGTAAATCTGATTGACCCATCCTCTTCGAGCCTTATCCACCCTCCACCATACTGACAAAATAATTGGAGTCCTATTGTCACAAATAAATGTCTCTAAACGAAGAATTAACTTAAAAAATTGTGTCCATTACCAGGTCCCCTAGTCACGATGATGGGTAAAATGGTAAAGAATATGATATACTTTGTGGTGCTGTTACTGGTTGTTCTGATGTCATTCGGGGTGGCGAGACAGGCAATATTGTACCCAGACAAGGAAGCAAGTTGGTATCTTATAAGAGGGGTAAGTTGAATCTGATAATTGATAAAACCTATCTAATGAAACATGTCGAGACCTGAAAAATGATTCTTCTCTTGATACGCTCGTTATAAATTCCTTTTGCAATTAATGCTAATTTATATTTTGCATTCAGTTCAGAAACATTTAAAAGTGCAATGATATTAGCATTTATTTGCATTTTTCAAGTAATTGGTTTATGTCCTATTCCGTTTGATTTTTACGAAGCATTTTAAACTTAAATTGGTGTTAAAATCGTTTAAAAATTATACTTTTAAATAAAGATTAATAGGGAACAATGTTGAAAGATTTAATAAAATTTCAATCAATCAGCTCGTACTAGAATTATTGTCGAGATGACGACACACAAATTTATTTCAAATATTTACCAAGAATACAAAAAAAGTAAAGTAACAGCCTGTAAATTTCCCACTACTGGCCTAAGACCTCCTCTCCCATTTAGGAGAGGGTTTGGAACATATTTCCCGACGCTGTACCAATGCATTCCACCAATGCAATTGGTGGAATGCATTGCATTGAATTGGATTGGTGGAATGCATTGCATTGGAATGCAATGCATTGCATGCATCGTTGAAATTAGACACATGCAGGTTTTCTCACAACGTTTTTCTTCACCACCGAGTACCACATGAATTATAAACACAAATCAATCACATATGTATAGTGGTGCTTGCCTGGGTTTGAACCCGAAATGATCGGTTAAGATGCAGACGTTCTAACCACTGAGCCATCTCGACTCATTGAAAACAAAACTTACCTTCAACTTCAGAAGAAAGTAACTATACGAATCCAAATTTGACATTACGTACTAATTTAATTATGTATATTGTGTAAATCAGCAATTATCCATCTAACATTCATCATCACAGATGTAGGACAAGACCTATCTCCATCAATACTAACAATTGCAGGTATTCTTCCAACCGTACTTTATGCTGTACGGTGAAGTATTCGCCGAGCAAATGGCTCCACCTTGCGGGCTCCCAGGGCTCGAAGAGTGCCGAGTCGGCCACTGGGTGCCTCCGGTTGTAATGAGCATATACTTGCTCATTGCTAACATACTATTAGTGAACCTTTTAATAGCCGTTTTTAATAATATATTCATCGAAGTCAACGGAGTGTCTCATCAGGTTCACGAATCTTGAATCGTAGTCGTTGTCTCGTAGTATTTTTATTTTGCAGATTGATTAATTTGAAGCGGGTCGTATTGTGTTTATTTTAATAATAAATTGCTACTGACTTACTATACATCCTCCTCTGCACCTGAGATTATTATTTACTTCAATTCTTGTTATATTAATAATGCCATTACAATTATTATACTTGTAATGACATGATTTACAGTCAGGTAATCACTTTATGACCCGCAAGGTTTATGATTTATCGATGTTTTAGTTACCTGTTGCGAGATTTGATTACGTTGGTATAGGGTAGTTATGTATGTAGTTTGGCGGTAGTGTAATTTATGTAAAAGTTATTTAAAGTTAGTTGTTAGTATTCATCCTTAATTTTCTTTACATTGTTTTATTTATGATTGTCATTTCATTCACCACACGATTCTATTATAATTTCGTTTTCGTCATTTTCATCAAATGTTTTACAAATCATACTTTGGTTTTATATTTTTTTATTCTGAGCCTATATTTATTATATACGTTTATATTATCGTTTAGTTCACCCGTCACGTTATTTGTAGATATTCTTCCAACCTTACTTCATGTTGTACGGCGAGGTGTTCGCGCCCGACATCGCACCCGAATGTGGTTTCGGGATCGGCGACCAAAAGTGCGTGACCGGCCGCTGGATCACACCCATCGCGATGACGATATACCTCCTCGTCGCGAATATCCTCCTCATAAATCTCCTTATCGCCGTATTTAACAATATCTTTAACGAAGTCAATGAAGTCTCGCATCAGGTTTTTGTTTTGCTTTTTATTTTTTGTTTTGTTTAAGAAAGATCAATAGATTTTTCTTTTTAATTTTTATTCGATTAAATAATCGAAAATCTAATGAATGCATCAAATAATAAGGAAAATGTATTGATGATTCTGAAACATTCGTTTGCATGTATAATGTACTGTGCAAATACGACTAAAATTATTCCAATTTATATGTAAATTATGATACGTTTGCTAGACCTCAAAGCCATTGTTCCTGAAACCATAAAACGTGACGGATTCGACCATTATAGCATAATGTACTATATTTAGATTGGTAGTGCTTTTTGCTAACCGATGTCGGCTTTCGTTGTAAACTTTTTAAATAAAATCTCTTTTTATTATCGATTAATAATATCAACAGATTCTTATTCCTTTATTTATATCTCTGCTCTCTTCCCATATAAACAAAATCCAATAAAAAATAGACAAAATAATAATATTGTATTGTCTGTTTGATGTCGTTCCATATTTAAATTGAACGACGAATAAAATATGAAAGGATCTCGCAAATAAAATTCAATTCATTAAGTTAGAGTCCTTAAAGTATTTGTTTATTGCTATGTAAAATATAATATTGTGGTGTATATAAAATTATCGAAGTAAAATAGTTAAAAAAGTATGCAATAACTATGACGTCAGATTTTTACACCAAAATTGATACACCAACTTTAACTAATATACTGATTACTAGGTGTGGATGTTCCAAAGATTCACCGTGGTCATGGAATATGAACAGAAGCCAGTCTTACCGCCGCCCTTAATTATATTCTGCCATATTTACGCCACGTGTAAATGGGTGACCAGGAATGTATCGCACAAGAGGTTCCAATACGATAATGGTCTAAAATTGTTCTTGGAGAAGGAGGATATGGAACGACTTTATGACTTCGAGGAGGAATGTGTTGAGGGATATTTTAGGGAACAGGTAAGTTTCATTTTATTTATATAAAAAAAAGTTTGATAACTATTCGTTAACTGATCATGTTTATATAAACGGAATTTAGATAACTTAGCTATTTTTATAAATGTGTTTTTACATTTTTTCAAAAATTTGTATCTATGAGATATTCAATCATTTATTTTATAGATGACTTGTATATTTTGATTTGACATAAATAGATAATTTAGGCGCACATTTTCTTGTGGATTTTGATTGTAACCGACAAAAATGTAAGATAATCCTTAAAATCGGTTATGTAACAGTTTTATTTTATTTCGAGGCTTTTGACTACTATAATATAATACATTACAGGAAGTAAAGTTGTCTAATTCGATAGAAGAAAGAGTCAGAAATACGACGGACAGAGTGGAACATATCACGACCAAAATGGAAGACTTCAATCAGAAAGCTAACTGTCAGATACAATCTATACAGGTAATGCTGATAAAATAAAAACTACTAAATTTCGTGGGACATCCGTTGAAACAAAGTTCCTTTCGATATTTATCACATATTCTAGTGGAATATAAGGCCAAACATCCCGAAATTTTGGGTTGTGTTGTACGATAATAATATCCCGAATTTTTGGGTTATTGTCTTGTACGACAATATTTTTGATTCGAATCTTTCGTCTTCGATTACAGTAGGGTTGCCATTTTTAAAACTTCATTTACCTTTGACCAAGGAGATGTACATAAAGACACAGTTTACCGTTTTTAATGGATAGAACTATTCGAAAGGAAGATTTTTGTAATAATGCATAGACTATAGGAAAGACACACTAATAATTTTAGAAGTTTTTAATGCGATGTAAATAAACAAATTGTGTGGTATATTTAGTATCAGTATTGCACCCGTACGAAACTGGGGCGGATCGATATTATGCTATAATATGCATGTATTATTTATATAATATCAATATTCATATTCCTTATTGATGAAAACCACAATAAAATCTCTTCCTTACTTTAAAAGATCTAAACGTACAGACGGCGGGGAATCAACTTTGTTATATAATATGTAGCGATTCATCAAGTATTGTTTGCATTCCAACGGAATATGTAAATCTAGGGATTGTTTATCTTTACCTCTTTTCGATTCGAGTATGATATACTATATACATATTTGGAAATTATTCTTTGAAGTATAATTCCGTATGCCATAGCTCGCCCCTTTCCCCTGTCCCCGTACCTCTGCTGTCAACAGGTACATCTGTCGACCCTTCTCCGAGCCAGATGTTTGGGATTTCATATTGTTTTATTCATATTAACCTTTTTACCGAATCACTTTTGTTTTGGCTTTTAAAAGTTTCTTTGAAGCAAGTGACGTGGATTTTGTTCTGGTAATCGAATGATGTTAACGAAATGAACGTTTTCGTTTTCAAAGCAAGAGTAAATATGATTTGTTTACTTTTTAAACGTAATTATTATAATATATTTAAATATTACCAAACATTAATTCTTCTTTGTGTTCAACGCTTGATTGATACGTAGATATATTTTGTTAAAATAAACAAATAAACTCTAAAGTTTTCCAAAAAACATATGTACCTTACGTTACGTTAGTCATTTGTTAAGTCTAACGAAAGGTTCAATTTGTAATGACTTTTGGAATTAGCTACACTTTCATTTAATATTCTAAATTAACTATTATTTATTAAAGTAAAACATTTACTGTCTGTATACATATAAGTGTGTTTATATATATATATATATATATATATATATATATATATATATATGTATATATATATATATATATGTATATATATATATATATATATATATATATATATATATATATATATATATATATATATATATATAAATATATATATATGTTGTATAATATAAAGTGATCACCATGGCGTTTTGGCACTGTAAGAAATATTAACCATCCCTTAAGAACTAAGATGTTATGTTCCAAAATCCTGTAGTTGTACTGGTTTACTCACCATTCAAACGGTGTGTCATCAATCAATATTTAGTATTGATCAATCATCAATTTGAAATAAGAAATTCCATTCAAATGTTAAAGAATTGAGTACAAATATAAATTCCAGAGCGTGGAATTTAGACTACGCAAGCTGGAAGACGTCGCGGAACAGACTATGAACCACTTGGCTGTGATACACCGGTTCATGGCCACACATCCATCTCTCGTCAACCGAGGATCGACTGACACACTGGGACCACCACCACCGACCTTCCAAACTGGAGCAGCGCGACTCAGAACAGCCAGTGACAGATCTGAGGTGAGCGAATCCTTCGTTATCTGTATCGATGTTTTTGAATTTCGAACACGACGAACAAATCGAATTTTAACGAGGCATACTTGCCAGAAAAGAAAAAAAAAGACCGGTTCTAGAGTAAAGACTCATTTTAAAGTAATCTATTACCCAACACGATGAGTGATTAATTTGACCGTTAAAATTGTGAATTACAAAATTATTATAATTAATTATATGTGTTTTATGTGGTCACTTCGTTTCGATGTTATTATAAATAACAAAATTTACATATTTTTGTTTGCTGTTTAAGCATGTTTCATTTTTAACATTATCAGTGTTATATGTTTGTTGCAAATTCGACCTTATTTCATCACGTTAAGTGTTGAATTGACAGGAATAAAATTGTGTTATGCATTTTATTATATTTTTTTGCGAAAATTCGTGTGCTTTTGCGTGTTTTGTGATCTGATTTTCGGAGAGATGTTGATTTAACAATTTTCACACAAACTAATATATTTATTTATTATTTACGTATAGTTTTAAAAATAGAACAAAAATTCAACTAATATCCTATACAATAAGCGTATTTTAATACGTAGCAGACATGATCATCCAATCCTACTAAAATATTAAACACAAAAGTTAAGATGGATGAATTATAGAGTACAAACAATTTTAGATTGTAACGCAAAAAATAATATAGACAGAAATTGTATTTAACAATTTCATCACCTTTTTGAAAGAGAATAAATGAACTAAATATATTATAACAATAATTATAATAATATCTAGAGCAAACAAAACGATAAAGACCATTATACGCATACGTCCATTTATAATAAAAGCCTCGTTATGATAATTTAATTTAAATCAGCCCCAATAAGACCAAGAATATATTTTTGCATGAAAAATTCTCTCAAATATTTTAATAAGCTAGAAATATTCTATGGCGTCTTGATTAAAATGTAAGTCCAGATTATGTCTGCGTCCGCCAGGAGATGAATAACGCTTTGTTTCTACGTCCTCTTACAAAATATCTCATTCTATTTGAAAACGAAAAGACATATTCTGACAGAGCACACAGAAGACGTTATTTTCTTAAATTTTATTGATTTTATTCGAAGTCTCTACTTATATTTAAATCATAATTTTTTCCACGTTTCCTGGATGAAATAAATATAATAGTTTAAAAAACACGCTTAATTATCATTGGCACATAATAAGTATGCAAAGTTTCGAATTTATTAGACTTCTGGAAAAAGTTGAAAATCGCACTCAAAGATACCGTTACATACAGCCCAATTTTAGAAAAGGACATTGACCGTAGCTATCATAAAACCAAAAAAAAAATCTTGAGAATTTTCATTAAAATTTAAAATACAAGTGACATAAAATAGGAATGTATTTTAACGGTTTAATTTACACAAATAATTTCTAAAATCTCCGAACACGGATCACAAATGACGCTCTGGATGTGCCGTTAACGTGATGAGACGGCAGGTGCTGTCCGACAGCGACACGGGGGCGGCGCGCTTCGCGGTGCGCCCCGTGCAGGAGGAAGACGAGCACGCCTCGCAGCCCTCCGAAGTAAGCAGATCCATCCGATCCTATTCCACGTTTCACTACCCAATTTTCAAAATAAGAACTTTGTCTCTTGATTCGACAGACGTTAATTGGGAATCAAAGTAATTTCCAACTCTTTTTGAAGTACGATAAAACTTCCTTATAATACACTATTGAATCTTCGATTTCGATATAAATTAAAATGAATAAATAATTCACAATTCAATCACCAGCATTAGTTAATATTTAAGCTTTATCAAAATCTTCAAATGTATAAATGAATGAACGTTGGGAAGTAAAACGGGGCTATATAGAATTTGGCCATCTTTGGCCGTTCTCTAATTTTAATATAATAAAATCGGTTATGAAAATTAAATGAACTCTGATAGACCAAAGCGCTACGTGTCGCATGAGACGGCACCAGTTTGTAATGTTTTTGTTTCATATTTTTCTTGATAAATACATTTTTCGCTTCTTTCTATAACTCTCATATGCATTACTTTTACATTAAAACAAATGCACATTGTTTCCACTCAGTACGTAGTTGTTGATATATAATATTAACTAAATCACATTAATAAATGTAATTTTACGTGCTCATGTCACGAGCCTTGTCTTGGAATTAACTGTCTCCTCTTGAATTGAACACGTATATCCTTCGAGGTTGCGGATTCGAACACGGACAAGCAACACTAAATTTCATGCGTTTAATTTTGATTACATTACATGTCCCGCTAGGCGGTAAAGGAAAACTTCGTAAGGAAATTTGTATGATCTGGATGAAATTCAATCCATCATGGTTTGGAGTCCAAAATGTTCTCTAGGGGAAAAAATCTTGATCCAGCAGTGGGAAATTAACTGGCTTTTCATTTCACGTAGCCCTTGCATGAATTTATTATCTGTATGCTTGTCATATTACACGTTATACAAACCAAGACTGTTTTGAGTCAAAATTATTATCACATATATTTACATTTGTATTATATAAAAAACTCCGATTATTTCTTCTTGTAAATTTCACAATTTCTTTGCAATTTTCTTTTCGAATGAGTATCTTCTTCTTTACCAAATATACAACAAATCATCGTTAATTTAGGACGAGCATCCTCAGTCTGGTCCAGAAGTCGTAGAAAAGGAACCAGAAGTAGATTCTTCTTCATCAGCGGGAAGCGTCGCGGGTCCGGATGTGACAGTCATCAGGCCGACTGCCCCGGTCACACCAGCTCGCCAAAGGTCTTCTGAAAGCAACAGAACTGAACCAAGTGAAGAGAAGAAAGGTAATTTGATTGTTATATTTTTTGGGCAAAGGCAGTTTTTTGAGCGAAATTTGTCCAAAAAATTACCAATGAACATGAATCTTATATGATGTTAAAATTTAAAAAAAATAATACGATTAAATTTGAGCAAAGAGATGTATATTTCTTTTGCGCAAGTAACCTTTACGTAAGCAAAAAATCCGCACCGATAAATTCACCTCTTGAATTTCTTGAAACTGCGAAAAATTGACTTGAAAATAAGTCCCATGGGTGAAAAATAAATCTTCTTAACTTAAGAAAACTTTCTGTTGTGGTTTGTGGAAATAATTTCAACACTAAGTTTTACTATAAGAGAGATAATTTCGTCTAGTAAGTTCTAGCAATAAGAGAAAAGTTATCCTGTGTGGTTTTAAAATAGTGGTGAAGCCTTAAAGCTATTTTCACTAAAACACATAGTAAATTTGTTGTACATGTATAATAATAAAAGTATAATGAAATTGCCTCAAAGAAAATTAAGTATAAAACTTATTCGACCTCTTTGGTAACCTATATATCGGTATTATTTTCGGAGATCAAGTTACATTTTTTTGTGCATGAAGCGCCATCGGTGATAGACGACGCGTTCTTGCCGGAGATGCGTGAAGTGCCCTCCGAAATGCACAGTCTGCGTCCTCGAACCACCTCAGCGGGTACCAGACGGACGGCCAACACGAGACGGTAAGCGACCTACCACCATCTAACGAAGCCGTAGATAATGCTAAAAATCATTTCAATACAATCATCGGTACATTATGAAGCCCAACCAGACTTTAATATTTAGAATTATTTTCGCAAAATTCGGAATTTACTCGACCAATAAAACAGCACTATATTTGATCTTCAGCGTTGACGAAATTCGAGATAATCGATTATATTATTCTGAATACGTACATTTTTAATTGAAAAAAGTCTTAAGACGATTGCTTAATAAATACTAGATCCATGCAGCCGATAGTTATAGTTGAAAACCATAGCATGTTAGACTTTTTATTTATACCACATTTAGTTGTCCCGACATTAAAATAGTTTATGGTCACTCACAGAATTGGCAACACCGCGTCGTTCCGCGATAACTAAATTAATCATCGCCATGATTGTTTTAATTTTATTTTTTGTTACTTTCTTGCATCTGTTAGGAGACGATTGTGGAAACAGTAAGTCAAATAGTCATTTGACGGATGGCTTAGCTTTCGATAGCAATGTAGCTAGATGTAGCACTTTTTTTAATAGTAATTAAGCAAAATATGTATATAAGTAGCTTAAAACACGCTCGATAGTTTAATAAAATATATTTACATTGACACTTGCACTTTTTGTTTATGGTCACTCACACACACAAATATTTATTATCTATGGAATTTATTGCCACATTTATATTAGCGTTTGACTTTTAAGTACAAAAATATCGTATGTTGTTATAAATTGAAAATAAATAAAAGTAAAAATTGTCTTGAATTTAAATAGTCACTTGAATAAAAATTATATTGAATGCCATTTTTATAAAATAGTTCTTTATTATTACACTATTTCTATGTAAATAACCTACGAACCCTTCTGTAAACGTTTAAAATTTCTCGTAGACTGTTTCTGAACTGTATTTAAATTTTCGATTGTGTTTAAAAAGTTGACAAGTTTAATGGTAGATTGTGTATCAAGGTAAGAGTAATCGAATGACTATACATACATATATACTATATACAAGTATAAGTCGTATTTAAAAGACTTTATGGTAAGTATGAACAGATTAATTTTTAACACGAAATCCTTTTTTCTCTTCGTACAAAATACACTAAAAAAAATTGACCTTCCTAAAGTATTAAATTTGTAATACAAGCACACTTTGGCACATTTTATAACCAATATAATAGATAGATGTTAGTTCGTTTTATATTCTGCAGGCGTTCTGAAGGCGGTAATGACTGCGGCATGGGCGGGCACCACTCCGCGCAACACCTGGCGCCGCGTCGGCAGCACAGCCAAACTCACTCGGAGCCCGACAATTCCGCTGTCGATGCTAACTCGCTTCAGAACTCAGTCTCAGGTATGTCAACAGATAAAAAGAAATTCAATTGCTATAACGAAAATAATCATATCAAAATAATAATTACACTATGCAGTATTTTTGGCATTGTTATACATTTAACCCCGATTAGTCGATCACTATGAATTTCACACTATTTTTATTCATGGAGGATGTAATAGGCCCTCTTCTACCTCAGTTCTATAAATTTTATTAAATCTCATTTGTATTTTATGCTGTCTTTCGATAGGTAACGCACACAAAGACATTATTATAAACACGAGCCTCATTCACTCATGATAATTCCAGTATAGTTCCAGCTATGTGAACCGCTTTGAAAATTTACTATAAAAACATATAGGTATAATATACCAGTAAAAAAATATATATAACTTTTATTTATTTACTACCTATATATATTCTGAATGAAAAATATGTCAGAAAATAATATATTGCCACAATAATAAATAGACGTATTATAGAATTTGACCGGTATTGCAGTTGACGTTTCAACTAATTTCAACATTCAAAGTTGGATAATTTTCTAGGACAAATATTTGTCTCTCTCAGATCCATATTTACCACGGCCGAAGTTTATTGTACACTGTAAATATTGAAGCAACCTCAGACCTCAAACGTAGAATATCAATACCGGTGAGGAGTTACACTGTGATTTATTAAATTATTGCTACGTTTTATAGTTATACTTCGTGGTTTTATTGTAGATACGTTTCTATTCCTTACGACTCTTCATCTTATTTCGTATTTAATAATCTTTGTTCAGAAATTAATTGATAAGAGAAAACATAGACTGTTGCTTTGAAATTGAACACTCAAAGGTTTTATATATAGGTATCACCGTAAAATTGTAAATACCCTTAGATTATAATCTGTCTAAAAGAGCTGAGATGGCCCAGTGGTTAGAACGCGTGCATCTTAACCGATGATTGCGAGTTCAAAAGCAGGCAAGCACTACTATGTTTATAATTCATCTCGTGCTCAGCGGTGAAGGAAAACATCTTGAGGAAACCTGCATGTGTCTAATTTCGTCGAAAGTGCACCTTTTTTTCAAGATGGCAGCGATTCCGGAACTTCAATTATTCAGGACTTTTAACATATTCAGAAATAAGCTAGAATGAACATAGTCACTAATTTTAAAAACTTTCGTATTTATTATTTTTATTTTACCTTCGTTGCCTGGGTTATCTAAGTTGAATAAACGTTAATAATCTTTTGACACTATAATTACGCTAGATAGATTATAGTAAAGATCTAAGAATAGTATGCTCATATATGTATAATTGTTTTAGTGTTTAATGTTTTTATGTTTTGAATTTACATTTACATACATTGAACAGAAATTACTAAACCAAACTTTGCAAAGGCTGTTCATTAAATTAAATTCAATGTTAGTAAAATAGCTTATGTCTAACTACCGGAAAAAACATTCAATGTAAAATTCTACACGGCAATATTAGGTAACTTTAACCTTAAAATGCGTTCCAAACAAAGTTCCCGCAGCTGAAAAGGGATCCGTTTTACATTTGATTTCGAGAAATAATTTCCAACAAAGCAGGAATGGGTTTCGTTCTATTGTATTATCTATGTAATTAACTTGTCGGAAGGAGTAACTACTGAGTTTCAAGTCGGTACTTCTCAATAGATTATTTACATTCTCAACGGTAAATTGGTAACTGTAAAATAAACCTAATAAAATTACGTTTCAAAAGTGCTATGAGTATTTGAATAATTATCATTCCATAGTGTAAAATGTATGTACATATGTTTAAAAATTATGAATCGGATTTTGATACGGTTTTTTATTAGTCGTTTTTGTATATAATACGTGGGCAATATAGTAAAGAAACAAGAAACATTATTTAGTATATTTAGTATCAACATTGCATCCATACGAAGCCGGGGCGGTTCGCTAGTAAAGTATATTTTCACTTTACGCTGACATTCCTCAATGCAACTTACATACTTGTAGTATCAACATACATAAACAATACAAAATAATACATAATCAAAAGTAAGCGTGAATAACGTAATGGTTTACGTTTCGCCTGGCGATGTAAAAAGTCACAGAAACCTCACCCCTTGGGCTATTGTCGTTTACACTCCTGACACAAGTGATAAGCTTAAAAGGACGGGTTGGTTAGGTTAGGTTAGAAATAGGTATATATGTAATTCCTTTATTAATTTGGTGCATTCCTACTATTTAAAAAAAATAACGGTTGAATATTCAGGTGATTTTATTAAAATTAACCATATTTTTATAGTAAGAAAACATATGGATTATAAAATAAATTGGTAGCATTCCTAGTCTTCACTATGATACCCGAATTAATTCGGGTCTGTGTTTTATTCTGTATAATATACCATCAGGTCAACAATCAGGTTGGGAAGCCACTGGCGGCGCGACCGGCATCCCGTCTGGTAGAACGCGCGTGGGTGGTGCACCGAGATCGCTGCTGCTAGCCATGCACGAATACACCAGCATCACTGATGAGCTGGAGACTGTGTATGGACTGTTCTCCCCTCCACACACACCGAGGTAATTTCAATTATATGGTATTAGGCAGGGCCGTATTTAGGGGAAGACAACCGGGGCAACTGCCCTGGGGCCTCCACATTAGTGGGGGCCACAGTTTTCAGCAAGTTAACAAATACCGAGATATAGTCAAATTATAATAACGTTATTATTTAATATTTTAAAAGTTACGGATACAAGTAAATTAATCATAACTTACTGATTGAAATAAAAAAAGTAATTAATTCATCATAATATAATTATTAGGTTGTTCACGCTTCTGTTTGTCTAGGGCCCCCACTGCTTTGTGGCCCGGGGGCCTCCAGACCTTTAAATCCGGCTCTGGTATTAGGGTGACATAAGCCTGCGATGACTGTACATATAACAGTGTTAATAATTTTAGATCGTATGTTATAGGTAATAAACAATTTTAACCGACTTTAAAAAGGAGGCTATCAATTTTTTTTTTTTGTTTCCTCAACAGGTGAACCGATTATGATGTGGTCTCATTAACTACATTATATAATCGTAGATCGACTTTTAAATAGTCTTATATCTTTCATTTCATTTTACTTAGGAGAACTTAAAAAATATTCTGAATACGTAATTATTATTTTTTTTACTTTTTAGTGCAAATGATTTGTTTTGAAATAGTGTTTTGTTTGAAGTCATCAAAGAAACAAAAATAATTACTTATAAGCTAAGCTTATTATTCGCAATCGCTAACATCGTAAATCTGAAATGTCAAATATTATAAAATCTTGATATCTCTTGTAAGCTCAGTATTAACTGAATTAATTAAATTCGACAAAGTCATAAATTTGCAATACATTAATAATTTGTATTCAATATGTTTATTTGAAACTCTTCGAGAGTTTCACACCATCGTATAATGTCGAAAAGTAATATGCGACATTAATTAATCACAGTATTTAAACGCTTTGAAATATCCGCTTACAACGTTTCACGACTGCGATACGAGAGGAATGCTAACAGAAAGCACTGATAAATTAAACTATGGAAAACGAAACTGCTTTTCATGTAATCTGTTATAAGAGAAACATAAATATTTGTATGTAGGACACCTATTGCGTCTCGCCTGCTGTCTCCCGGCCGAGCTGCTTCACCATCGATTCGAAGAAGGCATGCCAGTGAAATGTCCAACCCAGAGTTCGCACTTTTCATGGAAAAGGAACACCTAAGAGGAGCTGAAGAAGACGATTATATCATTATGGAGAATCTGATTCAACGTCGGTACGTACTTGATATCAGTAATCCAAAGAATCTATGAAATAATGTATATCATGATTATTTGTAACTAATTCTTAGGCATGTTTTAGTAAGTTCAAAATTAATAGTGGGTACAAGTCTTCCCTAAGAAATGATATTTGTTTGGTAATCTGTGTTACAAGACGCATGCCTGGGTTCTTTTCTCTAATCTAGTTTCTTGATTTTTTTTTAAACATTTCAATAAAAAGTAACTGTATACCTCTTGCTAACTCTAAAAGGTTTAGAAGCTTGTAACCAGTATTTAAAGTTACCATAGCGAGAATTATAAGGCTTAAAAGTATTATAGTAACTTTCTGTATTATTAAGTTTATTTATATTCGTTAGAAATAATTTATAACAATGATCTCAAACTAAACTTTATTACAAATTTGTTATATTCACTTAAAAAATATGGTTTTTCTGACGTAAAATGTCATTGTATGTATGTATGTGTACGACCTTATATTTGATGGGATCGATAATGTCGTAAAAGCCAAGGAACTTCCTGACCATTTGAACAATAACAATAAAACCTAACGCAACCAAAACTAACACACACTTGACAATATTAATACTATTCAAGTCACTAACATCACTAACATGATACCGAACGGGACAATACATGGGGACAATCTAAACCTTAGCCTAGAAATGGAGTCTGTCCTGGCCAGATACGAGGAGGAGGAGGGCGTGAACGGGGAGGGAGAGGGTGGGGTGAGCGGCGTCAGCATCAGCGTCTGCGTCAACACCAGCGCCGAGGAGCCGCAAACCACTACGCTGCTCACGGTCAGCGACAGGAGACTCCCGCACCAGAGGTAGGATTGGGAATCATATACAGTTATTGTTATCAAAATATCCTCCAGATTCATGCTATTTACCTAAAAGCCTCCTTGAATAGAGTATATTTTGATTTTAATTTTAAGTGTTATGTGCTTATTTAACTTAACTTTATTGACGACCTCCATGGTCGAGTGGTGTGTACACCGGTTTTCATGGGTACGCCACTCCGAGGTCCCGGGTTCGATTCCCGGCTGAGTCAATGTAGATTATCATTAGTTTTCTATGTAGCCTTAGGTCTGGGTGTTTGTGGTACCGTCGTTACTTCTGATTTTCCATAACACAAGTGCTTTAGCTACTTACATTGGGATCAGAGTAATGTATGTGATGTTGTCTCATATTTATTTATTTATTTATATATTTTATAATATATTTTTGTTAGTAAGTTCTTGTTAAGTCGAAAATAACCAACGAGCACATTTATATCCAGGCATTCCCTGCGAAGAGCGTCAGCGATTGACAGTCGTGAACTGCCCTCGCCGTTACAGCCGTTGCTCGGCGATGATACCTGTGGCGAAGTATTGCTACCGGTTCCGAGGCAACCTTCAGGTGAAATACTTAAATAATAAATAATATATTCTGCCGCCAAACAACAGTACTTGAGATTGTTGTATTCCGGTTTGAAGGGTGAGTGAGTCAGTGAAACTACAGCCACAAGGGACGTAAAATCTTAGTTCCCGAGGTTGGTGGGGCATTGGCGATGAAAGGAATGGTTAATGTTTTTTACGGCACCATTGTCTATGAGCGGTGGTGACCGTCGTCGTCCGCCAACCAATAACATAAAAAAAATTAGAAAATTGCATACTATTATATTTTATTATATGCGCGCTGTTCTTTGACTCCCTTATACAACAGACTCTGATTAATTCTTTTTCAAGTCTCTACGATTAAACTTGAATTATTTTAACATTTATACCTTCGCATTTGCCATAACGATATCGCTCAATTTTCGTATTACCGTATCGCTGACACCTAATCGCCACTCTGTGTCCGTCCAGGGGAGACAAACGCGTCGAGCGAGCTGTCGCTGTCGCACATGGTGAGCGAGAACCTCCCGCCGCGGCCGTCCATCGTGCTGGACTCGTCGCAGCTGCCGCGCCAGCGCTCCGCCGAGCAGCCGCCGCCCGCGCCCGCGCCGCAGCCCGCGCGCCCCGAGACCATGTGCTAGGAGTGAGATTGCCTTAGATAAAACAACTGCATCTAATTTTGTCTTTCATTATGAGTTATATATAAACCTCCTACTAATGCATTAAAGTCTACCGTCTCTAATTATGAGATATATATACACATCCTACTAATAATTACTTTGGTTTACTCGTTTAATATATCATGTTTTTTTGTAGCTTTTATTTGTGGCAAAAAGGCAGGTATTATTTCTATCATGGTAAATAACTATTAAAATATGACATTAACGCTTATGATACAATTTAGAAATACACTGTGAAGCAAAATGATATAGCCTTATATCTGTTGAGTAGTAGTAAAATATTAATAACAGACTATCAAATTAGTTCACTAAAAGTTACATTTCCGAGCAATAAACATTATTTTTTTACAGGTAACACCTCTGTAAAGATCTCCAAGCAAATAAAAGAAGTAGAAGAATAACTAAACGAATGACCAAAATGTTTAAGTAATATAACAAATCATTAGTAACGATGGCAGAAAAACCAAAAACTTTATTAAAATAAGGGCTACGTAGTAAATATTTAACTTGCCGAATCGAGATGTAAAATATGCTAAGTTTAGACTCTCAGACTCTATAATATTCACAGAAATATTATCCAATAATAAAATTGGACATAAAATTTTTAATGCAAAACATTATGAAAATTTAATGTTCAATCTGATGTTAGTGAAATCGTCGAGATTTTATTTTAATAACAAAATACTAAATGTTTTCTTAAAATAATATTATTACGAACGTTCCTTTTAAGAAAACCATTTAATAAAATCTTAAATGATATACCATATCGGTAACGTTACCTATAAATAACAGATTATTGTTAGAATTTAAAAAGCGAATTATTCTTAAAATCAAAATATTTTTTAAATTATTCAAATATTTTACGCAGAAATATAAAACCCATATCAGTATAACAAAAGAAAATCAGTGTCATACACGCCCGCAGTTAAAAAATGGCGTTTGAGATCTGTCAACTTGACAGGTTACATTTATTTTAGCGGGAAATTCCGCTTTACCTTTAGAAAAACCATCGAACCGTCTGACATTTACAAATGCAAGGCAAGAACTGTTAGAAATCGACTGAATCAGCGTAAGCATACCTTATCGTGTGTGAAATCTAAATACTTTTGAAGTCGATACTATTTATTTAAAAAATAAATATACTTAAATTTGTAATATGCAAAAAAGCTATAAAACGTGATGTTTCATTATAATTATCAATTAAAATGTAATTATTGTCTTTGGTCGTTTTCAAGAGAATGTCGTCAGTGAACGAAATTCCGTGAAAATTCATTTTAACAGTTTTATAGATGTTTTATTTCTGAACGAAACTAATTGGGGTTGTATAACGTAATGTTATTTCCCTTGTATCATTTAAATCGAAAATAGTGTTTGTAGTAATCGAAAAAGAAACTTAGTTGGCTTTTTGGAAAATGGCTCTTATTTTTACTAATAGAATAACTTTTTGCGTCTTTAAAACGTTCATTGTCAACCATTTCCTCTGCAGACAAACAAATGCAATACTTTATTTAATTACTCTATTCCCGCTTTCGGTAGGAATAGCAACCTTCTTCCTATTTCAAGATCTTTTATTGTCTTTCCTTTTAAAACTAAAGGTGTTTATACTTTTATCGTATTTATTTATTATATTTTTATACCTCTTGACATATAATCTAACCACAGAAAAAAGAAATATGTTTTTATTATTGTTTATGCCATTTTGAAACAAAACGTAGTAACGCACTTTAGTCAATTTTTTTTTTCAAAATAAACAACTTCCAACTTGCAACGGAAAATTTTTAAAGCTATCGATTAAAATTATTGGAAAACAATTGTTACAAAATCGGAGGCATTTCCAAACTCAAATAATTTCATTCTATGTTACTTGTCAAGAACTTGACACAACCTTTTAATTATTTCGAAATGTATTTAATGTATGTATTTATGGTCAGAACGCAGCTGCGAATCATTAAGAATGTATTTTATACAAACTTAATAGATTAAAAATACAAATGAAACGAATGTTGAAGAAACAGCTACTACTACTTGACGCATAAATTGTACCGTGTTCATATATTTTCTTTAATGTAAAAAATAATTTTAACTTTTTAATTTTAATCACTTTTTAATCTGCCATAAACTGTCGTTTTGACAGGTTTCCTTTGAAATTGCTTATTTCATTAAATTAGGAGGATAATATAAAATACCACGAATTGCTATATCGAATAGCTAACGGTTTTTGAAATTCAAATTCGTTCTCATTTGAATACATGCATCTATCGAAACACACGCTTAAACACATAAAGAAAATATTGAAAATTGATACTTGTTATATTTGCACGTCATACAAATAGTATCATTGTAATTTAAACACTTTTGACGACGAATCGTTTTACTTTGAAACGAATTAATATATTGATAATTTAATAAACAACGAATAATTTGGAATTTATTGAAACAATCATAGATACTAAATAAAAAACTGAACGACACTGTTACGTCTCAGCTCGTATGTCAAACTGACGTTTGAGAAAGTATTTTCGAAAATAGAACACCTACATTTGACATGATTATATAAAATGTGATAGATTTTATTTTAAAAGTGTCAAATGAATTGACAGCATGTTATCTGATACAGATTTTTTTTAATTCTTGTACAGAATAGAATGTTATTATCTAGACAAAGACAATACAACACTTTAGTGCTCACGGTGTAAATAATATCAGATAGATTACGAAATAATGTTATCTGCATTGAAATGATATAAATAGGTATAAGAAAAAAATTGCATGCTGATTGTGATTCAGTAATCTATATAAAATAGGAACGTTATCCGATCTGTTCAAATTTAGGCTGTATATAAAATACTTAAGCTATAGTAGATTAAAAAAAAAACGAAATTTTCAATCTATGTAAGAAGTTTAACTAACGCTTTTGAAACTTAGCACTTTTCGAAAATCTTATACTGTATTTATGAATGTACTTAAAAATATCTTTTTACTCTACATATCGTAAAAAATATCTGTACAGATAATAAAACATAGTGCAATTCTTTCTATACATAATCATTTTATACTTATCTAAAATTATATTTACCTATCTAAATGAACGCACTCTTAAAAATAAGAAAATATGGGCGAAGTGAAACTTTTTTGAATTAATAATATATTCCAATGACAAGCAACCAAACCTTAGCTTTAAATATTCCATACGATTTGCAAATTGTACATTTGTTATGGAGTACAAACTGTTCTTAATTAACATATATTTATTTACTTAACTGCTAATGTTCATTATACAAGTTCCGTAGCTTCGAGAATAATTTCGCCGTGAACTAAACTCATTTTTACAATCATCAAAGTATATGGATTATGTAGCCGATCGGTGTCATATGCATTTAATGTCACATTATTTTTTTATCTGTATTCTTCCTGTCATTGGAATCGAGTTAGGATAAATTTAATTACCTTTCAAACTCTACGTTATTATTATTATTGTGCCCAAAGAGGTTTCACTTCAATTATATATTCAGTACAACTACAATCGTTATGAAGAGTTATAATAAAACAAAGAGTATTTATCTAAGTTGAAACGTATTTTAAATATATAAAACTGTTAACGCGCTCATTATATTGCTTTCAATTTTACAAGTAACTTAGCTGTCTATATCATTTTTCGATATTTCATCACAATGTGTTCATATACAACCAAATATTTTGTGCAGACATCAGTTCGCACAACTATATCTATAGGTATCAACATTATCAACGTTATTTACATAAATATCAAACAGAGTTATATGTTTTATATATATATGTCATGTTTTACGAATATTCTCTTGAAATTTAAATATGACCGATTAGGAAATTTGAATAATAGATATATCAATATCATTAGACAATGTAATTTATTTTTATTTTATGATTGATATAAAAATTGCTATCGAACGTTCATTTCATACTTATTACATATTAAAAATGTTCATAACATAATAATAGTACTTAATTTAAAAAAATATATCGAATAATCGCAAGGAGAATCGATAATTGAAACAAATTTACTATCAGTGCTTTTAAATAAATTTTGAAAGATTTTAGGTATAAAAATTTAATAATTTTACCGATGCAATAATTAAAACTAGTCCCTCAAAGATATCGAGAGAAAAAAATCATGAAATATTTAAAACGATTTTGAAATTTAAAAGTGCGTAAAATTTAGGTCGTTGCGTTTTTCGATAAGCATATTTCATAATTTTATCATGTTATTCATAAACGTTTATTAAACATATTGTAACTATCATTCGTGATGAACATCGTGGCGGAACAAGTTCAAACCAGTGCCCTTAATGCCCTTTAATAACCTTCAATGTATGATAAAAAACATTTTTCGCCATCTACTTGTAAGTTAAAGACGCGTCTCATTATTTTCTTGCTTACAGTTGTTAAGTGAAATGTAAGCTAAAACAGCGGACTTAGTCAGAATTCGTTTGTAGGAAACCACAAAATTTGACAAATTGATATAAGAACTCAGTAGGTCACGTGATCAAAAAATTTGGTAGAGTTAATAGAATCGAGTTTATACTGACTCCAAACAAATGCATTGTCTATGCCGCTCATTCTGATATGATAAATTAAAACTTTTGACAGGTAATGCTATCTCTTTCTAATGTACGAAAGTAAATAACACGACTTTAAGTTCTGTTAAATTGTTCAAGCACGAAGTTTATAATAGACCAGGCGTGTCTATACATTTCAAATCATTAAGATCAATGATGTTATGTTTATTCTGTCTGTAATTAAATAAAGGTGAGACCAAATGGTACCTACGGGTCTGCCTTCAGCCCTAACAACTACTAACAGTAAATAAATTATAATTATAAGTAAATAAAACATACTTTAGTTAGAATAAGTTTAATAAACTTTATGTATAAGGTCGTTAATAATTAGCAAGTTGTATGTAAATATTATATATTATGTAAATGTGGAAGCGTTGTTTTATACCAAATGAAGTGATTGATTCGGATAAGGTGGCAGTTGCTTTCATCATCTATGATCATTCTTCCGATTTTCTTGGCGATGGATATGACATTCATCAATGTACCACTGACTTAACTTTACAAACTTTTATTTTTTTTTTAATTTTTAACTTGTTCCAAAAAGATGCAATAGTCAATACAAAATCATATTAAATTAATAAACGATTAAATCGCGTGATAAAGCGAAACCAAAGAGAACAGACTTATATCAAACAATCATTTAAAAAAAAGTTACAAAAACTATTTAGCTAAGAAACATTTTTATAATCCTATCGTTTTATAAAGCATTTGACGAACACTAATGTTTAAGTTTAATTTATAAAAACTTTTTAACCGAAACTAACCAATGTAATTATTAAATTGTTTGTCGAATTATATTTTTATTTTTATTATGTTTTAAATAGGTTTTTTTATCATGGCAACACCTTGCACGTGTGTTAAGTCATTATCGCTTTCGTTTCGCTTCGTCGCGCATGTGAAGCCGTTAGAAAGGCTCAAACGGTTATCGCCTCAAAAGTTGGAAGATTGGAAAACGCTAATTCCAGAGCACAAGTTTGTATCGTATATTGAATCAAATCAATTTGCTTTTAGCACAACGTTTTATATTTAAGCTATTTCAAATATCTGTCCTTATTGGGATTTCTTAATAGATCAATCTTCAGAGTGATAGTACTTCGTCTGTGTTACGTAAACATTGTTAAACAACAATGATACAATAAATATATTTGTGATAATATTGTATTTTTATTTAATCTGTTGAATTGTCCCGAACGATTGTCCTGTGGTATGTAGCCGCCATATTGTTTTCTTTTTAAATCAATTTCTCATTTCGATTACTAAATCATGGCTCGTTAATAAAAGGGTTAACAAATGTAAACATTTTTGTATGGTATGGGTTGGCGAACGAGCATATGGGCCACCTGATGGTGGTCATGTGGTCACCATCACCCATAGACAATGACGCTGTAATATTAACTTTCCCTTACATCGTCAATGAGCCACCAACCTTGGGAACTAAGATGCTATCCCTCGTGCCTCTAGTTACACTGGCTCACTCACCCTTCAAATCGAAACACAACAATACTGCGTACTGCTGCTTAGCGGTAAAATATCTATTTATAATGGTGATTAGTGATCCGATAGGATGGAAAATTCGACAAGACATTAGGGAGTCTACTTCCCAAAAAACATTTTTTAGAGTGTAAACATTGTCAATTCCCTGCTACTGAAAATTTATTCAATGATAAACCCTTAATATAATTTGCTTGTTTGAAATTTCACTTCTTTTTTTAATTAACATTGATAGTTTAAATATATAAAAATGTATGGTCGTATGTCGGTGATCTATGCGTTGTTTAACTTAACATCTGATTTAAATGAAATTTGTTCGTGTACATGCGATATTTCAAATATATAAACAAAATCTTAAGGATGCATTAGGTACTTTTACTTACGTGTAGGTATATTTTGGATTGATAGCTAGTACTACATAAGTATAAACGATATTATAGATATCACAAATGTTTTAATATTTATACGTCAATATTTTATGTCCCTTGTGCTATAGTTACACTGGCTCACTCAACTTTCAAACCGGAACACAACAATACTCAAGACTACTGTTTAGCGATAGAATTTGATGAGTGGGTATAATTTACATAGACCGGATAGCACAAACCAAGTACACCTACACCAAGTCAGTATAAGTATAATAAAATAATATCTATAAATAATGATCAATACAAGGTTACTTTGTGTTACGAATTTTATAAAATATTCAGCGACGCTATATTAGAACACACTTCATAACTCGTAAAATATCGAAAACAAACTTACGTCAATACAATATTTTGATGCGTGTACCTATTCCATTAATGTTATTATTCCACTCGACGTCGCACTCACTATAGAGGCTTGTCTTAACAAGCGTACAAGGGATGCTTACAACCCAGGCGCCGCTCGTTGACAGACGCCTTCAGATAATGTTTTATAGAACACCGGTGACACACCCCAGAAGGCATCTTAAGCATTTTGGGACAGATATGCGACGATCGTGTTTTCCGTTATGTTCCGAGTATGAGCTTATAGAATAGGTATATTGAACGCCCACGCCGTTTCAATAGGATCGATCACTCTCATTAATTCATAGTCATTCGTAATCATCGTTAATTACATCATAAATGAGACAACATCACATACAATTACTCTGATCCCAATGTAAGTTAAAGCACTTGTGTTATGGAAAATCAGAAGTAACGACGGTATCACAAACACCCAGACCCAAGACAACATAGGAAAACTAATGATAATCTACATCCACTCAGCCGGGAATCAAACCCAGATCCTCGGAGTAGCGTACCCATGAAAACCGGTGTAAACACCACTCGACCGCGGAGGTCGTCAAATTTATTAATTTTATTAATTAATATTATAATAATATTACATATATCAGTTGCGATTAAATAAACCATTACTCTTTTCAGTGCACAAGTATTGATTGATAATTTAATGATATATTTTCAAAAATAAATACTATCTCAAAAAGTTGTGTCCATTTATGCTATGTATATAATACATATTAATATAAAATAATAGTACATATAATAGTATCGAATTGAGTATCTCCCCTTTTTTTAAAGAATGATAATAAATCATAATACTATAACCTCTTTGTGAGTTCTTTAAATCCTTTAAAAAGACTATAAACATGTTATCGGAATATTATATTAATTGGATAAATTTTCGGACATAGATTTTTTGTTTAATCGTCTCGATTTTAACGAGATAGTTAATTGATACTACATTATTTATGTAACACCATACACTTATAAACATAAACAAGCACAACTTATAAGAAAACTTACTAGTATATTTTACGCTTTACGCAGAGTCGGATTTAAAGGTGTGGAGGCCCCGGGGCCACAAAGCAGTGAGGGCCCTAGACAAACAGAAGCGTGAACACCCTAATAATTATATTATTATGAATTAATTAGTTTTTTTTATGTTCAATCAGTAAGCTATGAATTGTTTCGTATTTGTATCGGTAACTTTTAAAATATTAAATAGTAACATTATTATAATTTTACTATATCTCAGTATTTGTTAACTTGCTGAAAACTGTGGCCCCCTCTCATGTGGAGGCCCCTTCTCATGTGAAGGCCCCAGGGCAGTTGCCCCGGTTGCTCTCCCCTAAATCCGGCCCTGGCTTTACGATTTACAGTTTTTTGAACACGACTTAAAACAAAGCTCTTATGAAGATTGTCTTGTATAAAAAAAGGAGAATACTAAATCTAATCACGAATCAATTTGGTAGAGTTGCCGCTTCTAGTGATCAATAATAGTTTAAGAGCTTGGCCAAGGAGAGCATTGTCAAAAGGAATAAACACACAGCCAAAGGCACTTACTTCGAATTGGCCGGACAATGTTCTGCCATTCCGTTTATTGCCCTGCCATCAAAATACTCCAAGAGCTGCACATTTAGTTTAAAGGAAATTTTACCTTAATGAAACTCTTATAATGTTTTCATTTAATTATAACTAACGAACCACCCCGGCTTCGCACGGATGCAATGCTGTTACTAAATATAGTACAGTATTTGTTTATTTACAACATCAGAATATTAATTATCAGTGTTCCTTTACTATATTTGGAAGTGATTTGAGAGGAAGGTAATTGTATATAATGTATAATATAAAATCACTATATATATTTAAAAAAAAAAAAACATCAAAATGCGATGCGTAGTTTTAAAGATTTAAGCATACATATGGACATAGGATAGGGACAGAGAAAGCGACTTCGTTTGATACTATGTAGTGATTAACACTTTATTCTTAAATGCGAGGCTGATATTTGTCCCAGTGATTATATGACGATAGCTGCACATAAATATCGGTTATGACCTTATATTGAAGAGCTCCCTCCGTAAATGTGCAGATAATAAAGAGGATTCCTGTTTACAATTTACTCAATTGTTACAATTTAATAAACAATTAATTTACGCGGGAAACCCGCTAGTATTTTATTAAGCTTCTAATATGAACAAAACTAATATTGAAAAATTATTATTCATAGATCATATCTTATAATATTAATTTCCACCATATCTTATTAAATTAATGTCTGTAAATTGTTTATATTTATTTTTTCAATGATGTTCTCATGTAATTGATGTAATTGTCTGTATGAGAATAAAAATAATCTTTAAACCTAAAATATCTTTACTCTGATTGAATTAAATTTATTTCAAGTAGAAAATTCACGACACTATCTCCCAACCTATGTACAACGCGAATAAAAACTTCGTAGGTTATTTTGCGGAATATAGTAAGCTATTCACTGTAAAATATGAAAATAAAAATTCGCTACACATATGGTCCTAAACAAAGAGATTACACGTCAGTACCCGGCCCGCCTTTGGTCGGACGTCGAATGAAAAAACAATATTCGTAAATGTTTATTTAGGACTTAACGACTAAATTCTGGTGCTTTTTTGTCGTTTTCATGACAATTTAACAGTTAACTTACATGTTTAATAAATAAAGCGCGATTTTATTATTATCTATATTAATATGTATACACTGGTCAACATTTAATTTAACCAATAAGCTGAAGTAATATAAATTATTATATTTTTAAAACCAGAAGTAGGAAGTAGGTTAACCTCTAAAATAATTATCTTTAATTTAAAATAACAATCAATCTACCACAATAGTAAAACATTTAGTCTACAACACAAATAACCATCAATAATCACATTACACTGTAATAATTATATTCGCGGTCTCAATGTGTCCACCAGGAATCTCCCGCCTTTTTTTTTAAAAAAAGGGAAAGTTGTTTGACTTGACGCAGATGTTGCTTGTTTATTCCAACAATATATATTATCATCATCATCATCATCATTACATAGTATAAAATAAAGTAGCTGACCGATCTCTGTCCCTATGCATACTTAGATCTCTAAAATTACGCAACGGATTACGTTTCATTTTATTTAAATAGGTAGATGATTTCATATAATTCATGGACAATGTCCAGTTGTTTGGGCTGTGCGAAGACAGATCTTTGAGTTACATATATTCGTCACGTCACCGATTACCTAAGCTTTTTTTAGCTGGCAAAAGGCTAATGCCTTTTCTCGATCTCCCCTACTTGAAGTGAGGGTGTAGGAGACTCACCGGTGCCCAGGACTGTGTTCTAGTACACCGGAATACACACTCAAAAACCAGCGGTTCCCTCTACGTCGCTTCAGCGGACGCCACGACGAACAGTGAATGGTACCTGCCCAGATAGGCTCGAACGCTACTAAGAAGTATAAACACTATTGTTTTCCTATACATATTAATTCTTATTTATATACGTTAAGTGTATTTGCTACTTCTTACCATGAGTAAATAATAATAGGAAAAATTGAGAAAAATGTACTAAGAATTTTCATATTTTATTCTAAAGAAATATCGAGAAACTTTTGAATATCAAACTATATGAACATATTAAATTAGTGATCACAAACAATAAAAAGGTTAAATGTAATTTTAAAAACGCCTTCAGTTCAAATACCAATTACAGCAAGAATGGCCACAACGTGGACAAAGATTGGAGGCCACAGAATCAGAGGAGATCGCTCTACTTAGACGTTTCCGTAACGTAGCATCTGATCTAGCTGCCTTTCTTTTGAATGATGAACGAATTGATTTTCTACTCTGTGACACATCCTTTGGAACAATTCCTTTAGCTATATCTTTAATCATATGCTTTGCTTTGATTTTTGATGAACGAGGGATCAATGAACGAGTTTGTCCATTCCTACGTCGTCTAGCCCTTGTCGTAGATTTACTCGTACTTGCTTGAGTTTCTATTACAGAATTTTCCTTTGGTGTCGGGCCAAGTCCATCACCGATCATTGTATTACCTTCATAACCTGTCTCGTTTTCTTGGCTATTTTGTACGTCATCTGTTTCAGCTTCGTTTAATATTTCGTCAAGATTTATATCAATATTTTCACATGTTTGCAATTCATCTTCAAGGGATTCCATTTGATAAACAAATTATTTAAAAGAAAATTTAATCTTATAAAATTCGGCAGTAATACCTTTATTATCAAAAGCTGTTTTTGAAATGTGTCAAATTTGTATTTTTTTCTCATACATTAGTCTTTTCTATCAATTGATCTTTCAGGTTTTATTTAAATTGTTTTGATAATTTTATTTCTCAGCTCATTCACTCGGAAAATATATTTTTTAGAACCCAGCCTTTATTGATCTCTGAATGATATTAGATATATTTGTAAAAATAGTAGTTTTTAGCAGTAGTTGTTTATTAAGCGTATGTTTTAAGTATGTTCGTTAATCTGTGTTGAAACATTTGTTTCACTGCTCTCTTTTAAGTAAATCTAATAAATAGTAAGCGAAGAGGCATCAATATGTCTGTGAAACATGTAATTTTCAGGAAATAATTATTATTAAACGTGTAAAAAAATTATTTGTGTAAATGATAATGCCTTTTATGATCCACTAAAATATCCGAATTTATTACGAATACAAATACTTGTAATTACTGCGTTCAAAAACTGTCAGCTGATCTCGATCACTAGCGTTCGCCTAAATGCGTTGTGGTCAATTGACGGTAACTTGTGCGGAAAATCTTTATACAGGGCAGCGCAGTCTAGTAGTATACATACAAATTAATGAGATAATAACGGCAAAGATCTAAGAAAGTCTTTTTTACTACTGTTTAATAATTTTATATAATACTAAATCTAACAGGAACAGGAGATAAAAGTCATCTGTAATAAACTAAAACCAGAGGTCACTCGGTCACTATATTTAACTGGTAGGACTTAAAAATAAAGCAAACCAAATTACTTGTATTTTTGTATATAACTTTAATATTTATATAAAAACATTTTCTATTCTTATAAAATTAATAATTCATTTAAATTAGTACATATATTTTATCATAGCTTTCGTATTATATTTTAAAAAAAGTCATTGATACAAAAAGTCTTAACATAGAGATTGTTTATTTTACCAAAACCATTGTTTTAAATACAATGCATTAACAATTAGTGATTGATATATTAAATTATATAATTTAATCTTTTGTGCCAATATTTATTTAATACATTTTGTCATTACAAATAAACGAAGTCGTGATCTACATCCAGTTTTTTGAGTAGCCTCGGTGGAAGCTCTGAAACGATGTTCGTTGGAATTTTATCTGAAACAATTTTGCATAGATAATAGTAGTTATTTTATTTATTTCTCGTCGAAGACAAGTAACTGCATTGTATGAAATAGGTATTTAAAGCCGCAATGAAGGCTTTCTCTGCCAATCAACCGTTTTGCTAATCAGCTAATTATATATTTCTTCGGACATTTGTACCGTTGTAGAATACTACAGAAAAAACGTCGTCATGGCATTTGTTATTCTAATACGGCAAGTTACTGAATAGATTACCGAATAGACAATGTTGCTTACCATTACATCTGTACACGAGGTTGGACCAAATGATCATTTCTTGTGAGAAACAGAAGACGCCAAGACGACCGCCCTTCAAAGTGAAATCGTACACGTTGCCGGAGTCAGCCACGAGACGGTTGTTCTCATAGATCTTGAGACGGATGAGACCGATCTTAGGACGATGGAGCAATCTCCAACGATAAGCGGTTCTCTCACGCCAGCCAACGTTTCGTGGATCTTTCCAAAGCAACGTTACCTGAAAATTGAGGTATCGTTAACCATTAATGTTCTTAGAATAGTTAAAATGGAAGAAATCATAGTTGTGATTTAGAGGTTCTTGCTATTTTTGTCACGAGTATTTTTAATAAACTTGTTTAAGGATGTATAACCTGATCAGGAGTTGATTCAGTATTCCAGAGGGAGTTCCGTAATGTCTTTCCTGGTCCAGTCTTGGAATTGACCAGCTTCAGCTGAATTCCCGGCTCAGCCACAGCTCTGAAAGGCGTTGTCTGCCAATACGTCTGGGTATTTTTCTTCCACATCACAACGTAGAACCGTTTATTGTTTTGATACCTTTTAATTAAAAAAAAACACAATAAATAACTCAGAAGACCTGATTAAAATTTAGCATAATAGAAAAATATGGAATTCATATTCGAAAAAAACGATAAAATTAACTAAATGTACACCATCATACACTCACCCGAATATAAATCCAACGTAGTCATCATCAATTTGAGTATCCACGAACAAAGTTCCTTCGAAATCAACACCGCCAAAACTCTCAAAACCGACAGCAAGCCCAGGGTCCGAATTGAGAGTTTGCAGAATTTCCGCACCTTCATTAGCTATCTCCCAGTTAGGATCTTGCTGTGACGTTCCTTCAGGGTCTAGTCGCACTGTCATGTAATTTCTGAAAGATTTTTCCAAAATTACTATTGAAGAAAATTGCCAAAAATAATCAATTTTTAAATTCCATTAAGTTACCTAAAGTCAGTGCGGTATATTCTTGAATTATTGGGGCAGTTATCCAAAGCGTTAGTTACGTTATCCCCATCGAAGTCATTATCACAAAGATTGCCTACTCCATCACCTGTAAATGAATTATGGCGTTAATTTTTAATAAAAAAAACACAAACTCTCAAAGTCTCTTCTCTTAAATTATTCTTATATATATCATCTTCACCTCATTTATTATAAAGAAATCCAATTCGAGGATTTTTTTTTCATTACAAAAAATACATATATTTACCATTCGAATCAGCCTGGTCAGGATTGTACACTAAAGGACAGTTATCTTCTAAATTGGGAATTCCATCACCGTCGATATCTTCATCACAAGCGTCTCCCTTGCCATCGTTATCGACGTCCTGTTGATCACTATTTGCTAGATTTGGACAATTATCTATTCCATCTTGTATACCATCTCTGTAAGAAATATTCTAAATGAATACGCTTTGCTAATTAAACCTACCACCTTTGATACCTGAAAGTTTTTTAAAGAATTTTGCGTGTTAAATAGGTTGCCTCCACTCATAAATTATTCACTCCAAACAATATTAATTTATATTGATTCGTTTCCTAATTGATATGTATATATACAAAAAACATAATCATCATTTAAATTCCCATGGCTAGCGACGTATTAACGGTCAATAGAATGATTAAGATTTCTTTCAATGGCAATATCTCCAGGCGATATCACTATCTTAACTACTTACAATAAATTTACCTAGTATAAAACTAACCATAATATACCTGGTGGGCAAATGGTACCTGAGCAACCAGATCTACACTTAGCCAAAATATCAAAATAGTCTTAATATTTTTTGTTATATATAATAACAAATTCTCCTTGAAATAATAGTCCGATGTTAACCGGCTCAACGTTTATCCCGATATGGTATTACAGCGCGACCACAGTTAGATAAAAAGAGACTCACTGATCCCGATCTACATCGCTGTCACAAGCGTCACCGACGTTATCCCTATCCGCGTCGTCCTGGGACGGGTTCCGGACACGGGGACAGTTGTCACATAAGTCTCCTATCGAGTCGCCGTCCATGTCTTCCTGTTGTGGATTATAAACACGTGGGCAGTTGTCACGCTCATTTGGAATACCTATATGTGAAGAAATTAATACATTAACAGTTCATTTGATTTCCTCACAATATACCTTAATTTTGTATTCGCAGTAAAATAAGAAATTAGGATCATCTTTAATAAATTAGTCATTCAATTGTTTTATATGCTAGAAACTATTTGCCTAATTACTAATGTTTTATATATCTTTCAAATATTCCTCAACATGTTTTATTTCTGCTATGTGCATCTGTCTGAGACAATCACACAACCTTATATCAAATCACAATAGTAATTTTTGTTGGATTTTAATTTGAAGGGTTAGCGATAACAAAGAAAGCTACTGATACAAGTGACATAAGATCCAGTGTCCCAAGGACGGTCCCATATTGCAACTTTAAAAAATGGTGAATATTCTTTACAGAATGTATGAAACTAGCGACCCACCCCGGTTTCCCACGGTTGTAATGCTGATACAAAATATACTGCAGAATTTCATACAACGTTCACAGTTTTTCAGTAATTCTCAATTAATAATCTTTCTATTAAAAAAAACCGCTTCAAAATCCGTTGTGTAATTATGAATATCTAATCATATATAAGAACAGACAGCGGTAAGCGACTTGTTTTATACTTTGTAATGATGTGCCAACGTGATATAAAAGTCTGCCTCCACTTTTTAAAAAAACATATAAGCTTTACCATCATTATCCATATCAGGATCGCAAACATCTCCTAGCCCATCCCTATCCGCATCTTCCTGTCCTGGATTAAAACGTCGCGGACAATTGTCACAAACATCACCACGCTTATCACTTCTATCATCATCTCGGTCTAGTTGGTCTGGATTTGCAATTAATGGACAGTTGTCCTGAAAATTATAAACAAAGTTAATATGAGATAATAAAATAATAACTCTCATTGAAAACAAATTTAAATTTAAAAGGGCAGCCATAAGCCGACAAAAGCAAAAATATCATTAAGTAGAAAACAAGAATGTGTCCTAGAATTTCTAGACAGTGGAATACTAACCGGTATATTAGGAATGCCATCGTCATCAGCGTCAGGATCACAAGAATCACCGAGCCCATCCTTGTCAGCGTCTTCTTGACCAGAATTGGAGACTTGTGGGCAATTATCTGCTTTACAATGCTGTTCGTTACATGGAAGTTGATGGTCTGGGTAACCATCTAAATCGCTATCTGGCCCGCAAACAGTACCATTGCCGGCCCAGCCAGTCTAAAAAACATATGACGGGCGTATATTATTGTAACACATTTTAATAGACTTGCAACCTGTAAATTTCACCATGTTGGGCTAAGGCCTCCTCTTCTTATGACGTGAAGGTTTGGAACATATTCCACCACGCTGATCCCATGCGGGTTGGTGGAATACACATTTGGCAGAATTTCTATGAAATTGGACACATGCAGGTTTCCTCATAATGTTTTCCTTTACTGCCGAGCACGAGATAAATTATAAAAACAAATTAAGCTCGTGATATTTAGTGGTGCTTGCATTGGTTTGAACCCGCAATCATCGTATCATATTTTTAGTGCTTGTTGTAATGTTAAAAATGTTAAAAGTCTTACCGCACAGACGCAGTTTAACCCGTATCCACAGACAGCGTTATACCGCCGACAACGCGCAGGATCGCAGCGCTTGCGCAGCTCGTCGACTTCGATGCAAGGCCGTGATGTGTTTACGTAGTAGTGACCCCCACATGGTACGCACGTGAACGAACCCTGCACGCGATAAATAAATATATCCATTCTTTAAACTTAGTTGATTTACTAGAGAGTTAAAGACTGAAAGTATTTAAGGGGATTTCAAGTTACTTTATCCAAGATTTGAAAATCAATAATTGAAAAGAAAGACAAATGTCATCGTTATTTGAAGTAGGACCATCTGCCATAATAGAAGATGTGATGAACTATCTAAGGAAGGACTTTTCAGTGTGTTATCAGCAGAACTGTAATCAGTAAGTTTAACTTACTGGAGTGTTAACACACAGGCGACCTCGTGGGCACACGTCTCGCTGCACGCACTCGTCCACGTCAGTGCAGCTCTCCTTGCGGCGCTCGTCTCCCGCGCCGCTCCAGCCCGTGCTCCCCACGTAGCCCGCGGGGCACGCGCCGCAAACGAACCCGCCGTCAATGTTCCTGCACGAGACCAGCTCGTCGCAAGGCCTGATCAGGTCGCACTCGTCCATATCGACGCATGCATATCCTATGCAATATTATTTAAATAAAGAATTTTTAACTTAACTCAAAATCCAAATTTATAAAGATATTAGCGCCCCGGCTAAGCACGGATGCAATGTTGATTACTAAATATACTACAGAATTTGACTATTTACGAAATCACATTAGAGACTTCTGAAATTATCAGTGTTCCTCTTCTGAATTATCCATGTATTATATACGAAAACCTTCCTCTCGAATCAATCTGTCTATTAAAAAACCAACAAACAAACCGCATACAAATCCGTTAAGTAATATTAAAGATCAAAGCAAACATAGGATCAGAAAGCAGTAAGCGACTTTGTTTTACACTATGTAATTATATAGTGAGTATCAAATATTACAGCTTATCTGAACTAAATAATAACATAGCGTTAATTCCTATCGATAGCTATTTTAAATACGGAGAGATCTATGATGAGACTAACTTATTCGATTCGAAAAGCATTGTTTTTCCTCATGATCATACCATTCCACTCATAACCCTTAGGACATCCTTCACATTGGTAGTAAGGGCTGCTGGAAGTAGGCGTACATCTTCTTTCACCACAAGGTCGCCTTGCATCACAGATGTTCTGGCATCGTCTCCCGTCACCTAAATAGCCACTGGGACACGGCCCACAGCGGGGACCAGCGGTTGTCTCTTGACATTCTACACCTGGAACAAAAAAACAATCGTTATTACTGTTTAAAACTATCAAATGCGTTGCAATATTGTGATGGCCCAGTGGTTAGAACGCGTGCATTTTAACCGATGATTGCGGGTTCAAACCCAAGCAAGCAAAGCTGATTCATGTGCTTAATTTGTCTTTATAATTCATCTCGTGCTCAGCAGTGAAGGAAACCTGCATGTGACAAATTTCATAGAAATTCTGCCACATGTGTATTCCACCAACCCGCATTGGAACAGCGTGGTGGAATATGTTCCAAACCTTCTCTTCAAAGGGAGAGGAGGCCTTTAGCCCAGCAGTGGGTATTTACAGGTTGTTGAAATCTGAATAATCACCTTGGAAACACGAGTCTGCCCGACATGCAAGCCTGACGCATTCTTCTCCATTACCGGTATAGCCGGAGGGACAGGTACCGCACCGGTATCTGCCGTCTGGCAGATCTTGGCACTGAACACCTTAAATAGATTTTTTATATAATATACATGTTAATAGAAGGCAGTCAAACCAAAAGGATATTTTGAGAAGTTATAGTATTTAGGGAAACATGGTAATAAAAAGTAATTAAAAAAGTAGTTTCTTGTTGATATCCAGGCAGGATATATTAACTAACATGACTTTGTATTTTTAAATGATGAAAAAGAATAATTACTGAGAATAAATTCTTCTTCGAAAAACTTGTTGAATTACGATTCAAAAGTGCTTGCAAAAGCTTACTTCAATAAAGTATACTTTGATTTTGCGTCACCCTGCATCACGCAAAAAGTAATTACAAACTACGAAGTCTAATTTATTTTGTCTTTGATAATACAATCATTATCTATTTCATTATTTAAGTTATCATATGTTGTACTAATAACCAACTATTTGTATTTATAATCATTTTACAACAAAATGTTTATTAATAATGTGTGATTTCGGTGAACTGCACAGGAAGTATAACAGTGAACTAATGTACGCGCAAAACAGTGGTCTAAATAATAATAATATTGCTCTAAAAATATATAATTTTATAAAAGCTGCAGCTGCTGTACTACTACTGATAAGCTGGTCACTTAATTTGTTTTTTATGGTATAGGTTGGCGGACGAGCATATGGACCACCTGATGGTAGGGGGTCACCATCACCCATAGACGCTGTAAAAAATATTAACTATTCCTTCCACCGTTAATGTGCCACCAACCTTGGGAACTAAGATGTTATGTCCCTTGTGCCTGTAGTTACACTGGCTCACTCACCCTTCAAACCGAAACACAACAATACTGAGAACTGTTATTTGGCGGTAGAATAACTGATGAGTGGGTGGTACATACCCAGACGGGCTTGCACAAAGCCCTAACACCAAGTATGAAGCTGTGAATATTTTCGAGAAAGTATTCAATTAATAAGATAGGTGATACTGCAGTTAGTTATATTTTAACAAATGCGTATTCATTGTGACTTACGTCCTCCAAAGCATGGGTTTGAGCTGCAGGCCGAGCGGCATGCCTGGCCGTCACTGCTCTGCCTCCCTGGACATCGTTCGCATCGGAATCCTTGCTCAGAGTCAATGCAGTATTCGACTGGAAGGAATTGTTCCATAAATAATTTAGCTTTATTCATTCAGAGGTACAAAAGCAAATGTGACACCTTGACAGATACAAATTGATGTCAATGATAAAGTTCAAAACTAAAAATCTATACATATAATATAATTGGAGTGTCTGTTTGTAATATTTAAACAACGGCATTTCATTAAATATATGTATAACATTAAATATACAGTCAGAGTTAGAAAACCTTCGTAAGTTTTCATTCATTTATCAATTCATTCCTTTATCAAGTCTTAAACTCTTAGTACCTTATGAATGTAAAAATCAAATCATTGCGACGCAATATGTCATTCTCGATCGGTAAAGCAGATTATCGATCATACTGAGCACACGAAAATAGATCTTCGAACCTTTTTTTACCCTGACCGTGCATATATGTATATTACCCAAATAACATTTTTTAAAATTCTGTTTGTTCCCGCTAATCTCTGGAAAGGCTGGGCCGATTTTGAAGAAACTTTAAAAGTTTTTACATCTTTGAATCACATACAGCGTTAAACAAAATTATCTTGTACATATGTATTTATAAGAAATCCGCCTGAGGAAAAATTACTGTTGTCGACCGTTATAATTCCGGCCAATTAGGCTAGTCTATTCGGAATACAGAAAACCGACATAACATTTATATTCAATATGAATAAGTCTATACTAAATTCAAATTGCGGCCTATAATCTATACATATCATAAAATTGGAGTGTCTGTTTGTAATATTAAAATAGCCCTTTTTTACTCAATGCATATGTACACACGGTACACATAGGTACCAAAATAACATTTTATACAATTTTTGTCTGTCTGTTTGTTGCGGCTAATCTATGGAACGGCTGGACCGATTTTGGCAGGACTTTCACTGGATAACTGATATAATAAGGAGTAACTTAGGCTACAATACATTTTTTTTTTGTTAAATTCAAACGCGTCGCAGGCACATCTAGTCACTATATATTTCCCTATGTTAATGTAAATGATTCAACATTTAATTTACTGAGAAATGTATATAAACAATTCAAGATAAATATAAAATTAATATTTTAATTCTGAACTATGAAAGTAGAGCAATATGTGAAAATCTCGTCACATTATTATCATATAAAAAACTAGTTTCCGTTCTATGAGTGACTGTACCTAAATACTGTGCATTTCTGCATCTCTTATAATGAGAATGCAAAATTTCATGACTATTTCTTAGTAGTTAATCTGTAAACACACAACGAGCAAACACATTTTCGCCATCCATTTAAATTAGAATGTACAATTCATATGACATTTATAATACCAGTAATGTATGAGAAAACATTTACTTAAAAACCCTAAATACGGTACGTATGTTGCGTGCTAAGTAATAACTTTAATCGCTTAAAAAATAATACATACAAATTTCATAAGATACGTAAACTATTCCTGTAGCGTTATTAGATATATGTGCGTCCACACACACGTTAGAAGTATGTACTAGTGATTTTTGAACTAACTCTTGAAACAACTTTAACATTTAATTTACAAACGAGTGAAAATTTTAACGATTTTTCTTTTTAAATAAATGTTTACATATGATTACTCCATAAATTGTTATTTTAACAAATTATACTTCATAAGTACGAATTGTATATTTCATTTCTAAAACTCATTATGCAGAATAACTAAACAAAGGGATATCTTACCCTGAGAACAAGGTCTCCGGTCGCAAGACACAGGCCTGCAGCGCCTCCCATCTCCCTCCATTCCCGAAGGGCACGGGCCGCACTCCACGCCGCTCGCCGTATTACGACATTCCACGCCTGTTTAATTATTCTAATAAAAATAAACGTAATACCTACCGAGATGTTTTGTGTAACATCTCAGTAAATAAGCAGACTTAAGCAGATCGCTTAATCGATTTTTTATAAATTGCACTTGCTCTCTTTATTTACAAAAGTCTCTTTATAGTTACTGATCAATATGATTTTTTGAATAATTTAAATATTATTGTGAATGTACTATTTTGTTTTTGAATATAAAACACCAGATAAAGATCAAAAGCTTTTTCCAAAAGTACAAAATAATAATGATATCTTTTTGAACAGAGTTCCCAGTAATCCCACTTATTGATTTTAACATGAATATAATCACTTAAGATAAAATTAACATAAATTATCTTGAGTTACCTTAAAAGGCTCAGCCAAGGCTAATCAAGCAACTTGAAATCAAATGAATGTGGGCGGAACTTGAAACTCTGTTATGAATAAACTAAAGGTTCATTTAACAAAAAGGGATTTGGCTTGTTAAATAAAATACGTATTATTTGTCGTAGCATTTAATCAAACCCACACTGATAACGTTGCTTGATTTACCTTTAACTTCTAAAACTACTTATAATCGAGCAAGCTTGCCCGTTTCATGACTGCGTAGTAAAATTAAGAAGGTATTAATTACAATTAAAAATAATACGATAACAATCTTTAAACAGATGTTAGAAATATGTGAAATGAGCTATTAGATTATTAAATTACAATACGTGATTTCGATAAAGTAACGGATGAAAAAGTAATAAGAAAATTAAAACTTAGTAATACAGTTGACGAGAGTTGAATTATTTCCAATACAAATGTCAATAACCAGGATAACACGAGGATCCGCTGCATCGCTCCACGGGAGGCTGAGATGGAACACGATTACAACAAATACGCAGCTGATTCCGAAGGTTGTCTATATTTCCTTTTTGATCAGCTAACTCACGACGTAGCAGTTCTACAGTTTGACGAAGAAGTTTCAACTGTCGGATTATCTCATCTGAAATGGAATATTATGTGTTAACATCTCCTTGAACTTTTGAGCTAAACTTTAAATCAAATAAATATTTCGGTTGTTTTAAGAGTTCATCACAGATCGTACCATCACAGGATTCTATATCCGTTGCTGGAATATCTCCCCGGTACGATGACGGTGTCGTCGGCAAGGGTAATGGTGCGAATATATTAGGATCAATGTAATTGTTCCTCGGATCGTCTCCTTGCATATTATCTTCATTTTTAATCCTTTCTTCTTTCGCTATGAAATCTTTGACCTCTTCTACGTCTGAATCAACTATCATTAAAGTTGGTGGCTTAAGTTCTTCTTGGTGATCACAATCTATGGAATCCCATGCTGACTTTTCACTACCATAGACTTCTACTGGTGCATTTTCTTCATGATACTGCCAAACATACATTCTATTTAAATTGTGATGTAGAAATTTTAAGATAAAATTGTTTTCAAAGAGTCCATCATATTCACAATCAGATTTAAGTTTGGGAAAGCAAAGAATGAATTTTATAGCTTAACTTGCAACTCCATTTAACTAAGAAAAAATAATAGTATGATATAACACTTACCAACTTTAGTTTCTGACTGGCAAGTAATTTTAATATGTCATGTCTACCAGACATTGTATGCCAATGTAAGGGCTTACAGTTTGCAAAAATCTTTACTTTCGAATGCGTTATCAAGAGAAGAAGATTTCCTTTAGAGCTAGAACCCAAACTCCATGAAACGGATTTAATGTGTCCACCATTAAGACTTTCGAGGGAAACTAAAACAAACAAAGGTTTAAATTATGAGAATATTATTTAAATTTACTTGTCCATACTTTAATAATTAGTATTAAAAATAACTAACTTCTAAACTCACAACGCTTAGTAGTACATATATTGTATTCCATGTAATCAAATAAATTCAAAACACATCTGCTCTTTCTTTCGTCTCATTTATTACTGAACTTTGTATTTTCATTTACCTTTTTTACTTTTACTATTGTAAAAGAGTGAAATTGAGTTATCATCAGCCCCTTTCGCGTGAAGAAGTTCCTCCCGCCCTGTATCGATGTACGAAGGACCTCGTACCAATATAGCTATTTGACCATCTTCAGAAGCGGACGCTGCTGCAATAACATCGTTCGTCGCTTCTGAAATTATATTATCTCATCTAAGTAACAATACAAAACCCTAATTAGTTTTACATCTAATTGGAAAGCTATATTATTTGAAGTTCTATAGAAATATTATTTTGCATCTGAAAACAATTATCGGAAATAATTTGAAATGTCGGAGCGTTCAGAGTAATTAATATAACATGTTATCTGTTTAAAATAGTTTAATTTGAATCCCTTTGATTGAAACATCTCTAATCTATTTTCATAAATTCATAATACATTAACTTTAGAATAATGCAATGTATGTACTATTATGGTCAAATTTGTTGGTTTAAATATTAAATCTAGTATCAAGTTTGGTCGAAATTCGCTTGCCTTTAATAGACTATACAGATTTGTAACCTCTATGGCTCAGTATATCTCATCCTTCCAGGCCATCTCAGTTCATAGAGCTGAGATGGCCCAGTGGTTAGAACGCGTGCATCTTAACCAATGATTGCGGGTTCAAACCCAGGCAAGCACCACTATATATATGTGCTTAATTGTGTTTATAATTCATCTCGTGCTCGGCAGTGAAGGAAAACATCGTAAGGAAACCTGCATGTGTTTAATTTCATCGAAATTCTGCCACATGTGCATTCTACCAACCCGCATTGAAGCGTGGTGGAATATGTTCCAAACCCTCTCCTTAAAGAGAGGAGGCCTTATCTCAGCAGTGGGAAATTTACAGGCTGTTACTTTACTTTACTTTTATGGCTCAGTAAGTTTCAATTGATTGTTATAGTATAAAGAGTACAGTAATATTATTTTTTAGTAATGAAGTGTAATATGTAATAATAATGATAAATATATAATCAAGAACAAGTTAATCAACGAAGAAATTGTTACTAATGTCATAGTTCGTCGAGATAAAGAAACAAAATTCGTGAATCGGTGCAGATAAGCGTACTTCAACCCACTGAACTGGTATTTAGAAGATACCTATATTAAATCTAATTGTTTTGATGTTACCAAGTTAAAAAATATCGTAGTAACAATAATTAGATTGCTTTCTATTAGATAAAGATTACTTACAAAAACATTGATCTTACTAAAACTATTCTTATTATTGTTTTAAATATAATTACTTTTATATGAGTATTATTAAAGAATAATACTCATATAAAAGTCAACTCAATAAATAAATATTTTATTTGCTCGTTAATGTAAATTTTAGATTATATTTTATTTTTGGTTTTGGTTTTCTCTTAAGAGTTTAGTCGGCACCCAAAAATATATAAAAAAGGATATAGAAGGACATAATGGATACGATTATGATTATGCCTTTTATTAAACTAAATCTCGTAACAATGATATCGTATATTATTTTAATTAAATATAAAATAATAACCGACAAGTGATAAATTATATATTGTTGTACACAAAAAAAAATATAATACATAATGTACTTTTTATTGTATTCCAATTCCATAAAAACTTACTTACGTACTATATAAATAGGTTTTAGGAGGTTTAAATTATTATTGGAAATAAAAAAGTTTAAAAAATATTTATTGATATGATAAATCTCCACGCACTTGCCGACAAAGTCTATAAAGTAATTTATCTGAATGAATGAAACGCGAAAGCATAGAATACCAAGTATGTTATGTTACACACATAACAACTAGGTATATCTACTATTCATAAATCAGACAGTTTTTCTCCACAAGATATTATTTACAGATGCACATAATGACTGTACGCTACGGACTCTATTATTTTGCCAGAAAGAACATCTACATTATTAATAAAGATACGCCGCATGTAACATAAAGAACTAGCTTATTAACTCAGTATAAATAACGTAATACTATATTGAAATGGACTTTGTTTTAGCTTGTATTAACAATAGTTATTATTATACCAAGTTCCCTCACAATTGAATTAAAGAAATATATGCTTAATATAATTATAAAATTTGAATGAGTATTTAATATTATTTAGCAAGGAAATGACGTAACGCCCTACAAGTTACAAGCGCTATCCGAAGCTATTCTTAACTGGAATGACACAAACATCGTGTTTGAGTCAACTAAACTTGTGGTTTTCTTATTCGGTTCGAATTAGTTCATCTCGCAAGAAAACAACTGACTGAAACGCTTTATATTTATTTCGAGACGCAGGTGGAAAGTTCTTTTTATAAAATATTGAATGGAATAAAGTAGAATGTGGTTTAAAAAGTAACGATAATAAATTCGTTGTTAAACTAGTTTTTAATATATAAAACCTCTATGCGATATTTTGGCATAATGGTAAACGCTTATAGCTCATTTTTTTTTAAGAAATGGTAGTGTTCTATTTATAGTCTCAATTCATTAAGCTACCCTCCCGTTTATTTAAGTGATATCTATCATAATAATGAACAATGTGTTTACACAAACACAAAAGTAAAGGGTTAGTATTCGGACAAAGAGCACGGACCTTTCTAAGTGCTTAATACATAAACTGGTAAAGCTCCAGAATTAAGTGATGGATTATCATCTGTATTCACTATTAAATATTTGATGACCGAAACAGTATAATTTATAACACACACAGTTGTCGGATAGAAAATATAAGTTCATATAGTTGATTTCATCATATGCATTCTGTTGTTTATTTAATAAAGCTTAGATTTATAAAAGCATTAACTAATAATGTCTTCCATCATTTTAGAGATAAAGATTTGAAATTACACACAGATTATTATCCGAGAGATTCCAGTTACATAGCAATTGTTTTCCTTACCATTGACCACAAATTAAGGATATGAAACTCAATAGTATTTGCCTATATAAGTCCCATTGACTATTTTTTCTTAACTGCATTTAGTATTGACGTATTTTTCCACTGATCATTAATATCATGTAACTTGTAAAAAGCTATATATTTAATATAAATTGTTTTAATATTTTTCCACTTTGTACGAACGCTTCACACTCGATATCTCGTTGAGAAATACATCACATAATATATAATTACAGCATCATTGATGCGAGCATAACGGTGTGGAGGCAAAAAGTCCGCCTTGTAAGGCCTTCCTGGTCCTGTCCTATACTGATAATGACGTGTACAGCTAGGATTAAACGCTCGAGATGCCTGTCTGGGATAAATTCAGTTTCGTTCAAGTTTTTTTTATATATATATACGAAGCAAGGGAAAATTGTTATTGATTGACACGATGTCAAGGAATTATAAATGAATACCGTCGCTTTTAAAAGGAGTAATTTATGAAAAAATCGTTTATACATCGAGCGAATAACGCTACAAAAATTCTTAGCTTTATAAAATATTACTAATACCAACTTTCAAACTGAAAGAAAAAGTAACGAAGGTACAACTGTATTATAAAACAACGAAACACATCTGAGCTTACATTACTTCTTTATCTAGACAGTGCACTAAATAGGTTTCAAACAAACTGGCCAACTTTATTGACTTGGTGTGCGTGACAGCTACGCTTGACACTCAAACGTTAACTTGTGTGCATTTATTTAGGGGCTAACAATTGGACACTACTTTTTTCTACGCGTCAGATATATAAATAATCTTAGAGGTAGACAATACATTAATCTTTCTCAAGATAAATTTTGGTCACTCAAACACAATTTTAATCAACAAATATTCTTTTCTTTATTATGAAATTGTTACATTCATCATGACATAATTAATATTTAAGCACGAATGCCCAAAAAAGGAGTGTAATCTCTTCAGGTTTCTGGTTCACGTTTATTGTACGTGAGATTATTTAATCCACTAAACTAAATACTTGATCAGACTGGGGTGCAAATTGGGATACAAAGGGAAATTTAATGATTGTTGGGCATTTGTGTTATCCAATGTCTATATACAATTAATTAATGGTGAAGTGACAAGAATAAGTTGACAGATTGACCTTTTATTTGATCACAATCAATTAGAATATTATTAAAACTACTATGTAATTATCATTATAATATTATGTAACAAAGGTGCGCTACAAACACGGCAAGCTATCAGTAGGCATTCGATCGTGGGTAGAAATTATAATAACGTAGGATTGTCTCGCCTTATATAGCAAAGCAGAGTACGTTCGCAAAAAGATCAGATAGAAACAGTAAGCGCGTTTGAACTATTTTTGTAATGTGATGTGATTTTTTAATATAAATGAATCATACAAATATATTATTAATATATGAGGATATACGTCGTAACTTCGATCGTTACCTATAAATATGCCACGCGGAAACTTGATATCTCCGGTGCCTTTATAATTAAAAAAAAAGTCATACGCCCGTAACGTTCAGTATAACCGCTTATTCCTCACTGAACTATTAGCAATGAAGGGGTTGATTAACAATTTGTGCGTGTCGATTACTTAAAAATATAGTCTGAAAAGAAGCCGATGTTTCCCTTACTGTTGGGTTATTTAATATTTCAAGGTAAATAAAATATGTTATAGATAAAGTATGTAACATATAAAAGCTAATAATAACAAATTCACAGCTAACTTTTCGTATTTATTTCTATTCCTTGTAATTGTTGATTTCTGGTTACAATTACGTAGAAAAATGATGTCAAATTGAGTCATTTATATTATATCCACGTCTTTAATAGCAACTAAAAAATATAATATAAATTAATATAATATTTACTGGATATGCATAACAGCAACAATTTGGTCAGCTCACGCACCAACCCGATTCCACTAACAATTACTCCTTTTAAAATAGTTACATATATTCCTAACAGTAAGGATAATATGTGTTATTCAGGCATTGCTTTCCAGAAATAAATCCTGGTTTAACATGAGTCTATTGTGACTCATAGACAATTCTCACATCACTGATGGATGAAGAATGATGCTGTATTCTCATCCCTTAAAACTAAAAAATAACAATTACATCTACATATTTAATCAGTAGATTTGTATTTGCAACAAAAACGAATGAAATCACGGGAACTACTTACATTGGTATCCAAATAACTTCAATTTTTATTAAAATAAATAAATTTGTATATATTTCATTGATGCCATACAAAGAATTCGGAGAGCAGCTAGTATTTACAATGTACATACATATATCGATAGGCTTGTAAATTTGTTAAAATTGAGATCAAACAATAAGCTTTCAGTGGATAATAGTAGGTATTATTTATATTATCTGTCTATCCTATAAAATAGATATATGGAAATATAGGTAATCTAAAAATGCTACGTGTTAAATAATGTTTTTCTTAGACATAAATAAAAAATAATTAAAAAAAAACTTGAAGATCAATATTCACAACAAACATCATACTATTAGCATCATTTAGAACGATGACTTAATAACACTCAAACAACAATGAACTAGTCATATTCAATTTGCAATCGAATTGAAAGCTTCAATTTTATGCTCTAAGATAGAATGTAAACCAAAAATACATGTATACTTCAAACAAACTATACATAAGTAAAGATAAAACTATTTCTTCTAAAACTTTAAATGAATGTGTTCATATTCAGCATTAAAATAAGTCTAACATCAATAGTTAATTTTAAGCGTGAACGAATTTACTCATTTTTTTTTCTATAAAATATGTGGTTTTTAAAGGTTTATCTATGTCTTAGAACTATCGAGTAAATGTATGGCAACATTTTTAATATGACAATTTTCTGTTGGTTGTATTTTTCTACTTAATTTAGCGGGGAATGAACTCAATTTCGTTTTTTTAATCACGCAGAGAAATTAAAGATTTGAAATAAGAACATAATGATCAGAAGAACAAAGCGAGGCGACCATCTGTTCAACTATAAAATTGAGCATAATTTCGAACAAGGTAAGGGTAACGTATGAATCAGACCCATATTATATTACTTGCTGTTCAGTAGGCCTTATCCGCTTAAAACTTATATAACTTTACCTATATGAACAAACCGTCACGTCACCCCCAATTTTTTACCATCTCGAGGGGTTACATAAAAAAAGTAGTAATCATCTTAACCCGAATTGATAAATCGGTTCAACAGTTAAAGCACCAAAGTAACTCAGTCAGACTTACTTTTACATTTATACTATTAGTATAGATATAGATACTAAGTATTTGGCTTGACACGCTGCCGTGTGTCATTAATTCCCAGAATTTGACCCTTATTATGGCTTCGGATATCGATTTATCAACAAACCCATGAGATTTTTTTTAATCGGACCTGAGTCTCCTTTGAGTATTTTTTACTATACCATAACATATTCTGATTTTTTGTATTGATATCATATCATATAGTATTGTCTGCTATAATAATATAAATAAGTATAAAGTTCAATATGACATTAAATTCATTGATTATATTTTCCATTATTATAAATTTTCACACGCATTATACAAAAAATGCCCAATTAATTTCAATAGAGACATCATTATCAAATATAGGTAAGATGCTAATGACATATTCTATCAAGATCGACCTAGTGTTTAACCTCTGCATGAATGAATCAGACAAACGCATATATTTGCACCTATCACAGTGCAAAACGTAAATTCGCTCGATCTCAAATATTATTTGCCTATTACAACACCTTCAGATAGAGTGACCATAATTATTATAGAAACCAAAAAACCTTCACCCAGGCATATTATATTATTATGTTAACTGAAGACTAAGGCCACGCTAAATTATCGAAGTGCGTGGGACTAATGAATAAACAAAAATATAAATAAATAATATAAATAAATAAATCCAAATCCGATTATATATCTTTATCCACGTCGATAATTTTACGTGAGTTCCCTTTCGTGACTTCATGAATGAACAGATTAATACCATGAAGTATTTTTGTCCAGTGGTGGGAAACAATTCACTTCTTTCATTTATCGTTTGAAAGTAGAATCATATTAGATTTTTAAAGTGCTATTACATTACGTTAGTCAGTCATTTACAATTTGCCCAGGACGTACAAATTATTTTCAACTGTGCATTCGATGTTAAATGCAAATCTTCGATGTCTGAAAGTGCCATTTTTTCCTTGAGAACTATATTTCTCGAAAATCTTTGTTATTAGGTACATGTTTTTATTTATTATGTTTATATTTTATTTATCTATTGAGTTGTAAATACTGCTAGATGTTTATCTGTCTCACGAGATAGTACAATAAATCCTTTAAAAGTTATGTGTAAAGTATTTAACTAAACTTCACTATAATATATCAAAAACAATGCGTCAAATTGTTTATAGTTTGTTATGGCTCACAATCTTTCGACAGTTTCGCAATTTCGCAAGAGATAATTTAACGGTATTTACGATTTTAAGGTGACATAATGTCTATAACGCGCATGACTACGTTTGAATATATCATCACAATTTGTTTATATCATTATGTGCATTTTTTAATTATAATATTTTATATTGTTTTCATTAGTAACTTTCGTAACCAATTCTCGGTTACAATGACGTGGGTGGCAACCGCAATAAATTGAGCTGATGTCACTGCCACACTGATATTATACCTACGCTGAGGACTTAGAATTAACCCATTCAAGGTATCCTGCATATAATACTGCATTTCATAAAATGCACGATGATACAGACTTAATATCATAACCGTTTTCTTCGAATTTAACGTAAAACTATCACAGTAGTTATAATTCAAATATATTTAAACAGTGGAACATAAAATATATTTTTTTATTTTAATTTCTTTATTTTACTTTCTTTATTATAATGTGCATGTATCTATATGACAATTTCTACGTATATCAAAAAGAAAAGAGTTGCACAAGAGAATAAAAATGACACATATTTGTGTCCCTTTATTAAATACAAGTGCCACTAAAGTAAAAGTTTGGTTTAGCTTCAGTTCAGTACATAAAAGCTTATTAAAAGCCCACAATATTAATCTATTGTATAGTAAGTACGGTAAAGACATAGATGAATTTACGAGTAATATTGTTCTTAGATATTTTATTTGTATTCAATTAACATACCTAATTAGTGGAAATGAGTTACTATTGAGTTGCTTACTGATTCTATTCGATTGAATTTACATTCAGAACAGACAGTTTTACATTCGAAGTAACGATTGAAAAGCTCTCTTAAAAGCTTCGTTGAATAAATTCTATTTTAATTATTTCCCTTCATCTCGTTTTTTTTTACATTTAAGATCAAGTTAACTAGAATATAAAACCTCTTGGCATTATGACTGTCTGCCTTTGCATAATTTGTTATAATACGGACTCTGTTAAATCAATTAATATTGTATACATCATTCATCATGTGTGTTAAAACGATTAATATTAAAAAACATAATCATAGTTCATGGTAATAATAAACACACTCTGGATTCATTTTAATTGTTTTTTTGTACATTAGATAATAAATGATCAAAGATTATTATTTCTATTTAATTTAAATTGCAAGTACAAGAGACATAACAACTTCTTTCACAAGACTGGCAGCGCATTGGTGGTGTACAGCGTATGATAACTATAGGTGGCCATTGACCACAGGTGGGTAATTTTTGCGACTGCCATTAAAAACAATCTTCGTTCTCATAGATGAATACGGTTCGATAAAACTCAAGACAAAACCATGTACTACATAGATTTAACTAACGCCGCATCCCAACTTCCAAATGGTGGACATAAGTTTTTTAATATTTTTTTTGCTTTATTCCGATGTATGACAATTGCCGTTCTCTATCAAATGATTTATATATCAAAAACCTTAATAAATTGTATACGTAAACCTTCGTAATGAATTCCGCTGTCTGTTAGTGAAAACCCCATGAAAAACAGTTCAGTAGTTTTGGAGTGTATCGGGAACATATAGACAGACGCGGCCGAGGGACGTTTTATAATATGTAGTGAAAAAATTATCCGATATTAAACGAATAAAACACAGAACGCATACAGTAACTAAGTTTTAAAGTAACACATTTTTCCTCAAACAAAGGGATCCTGTAACGGTAAACATTCCGTTTTTCGAAATCTCTGATTCATATAAGTGCAAGTTCACACAAACATGCTCTTGCGCAAGTATAACCCGATATGGCAAAGCCAACACCATCTGGTCCCTGACCCACTGACTTCTGTCACTGGCTGATTGACCATTGAAAATCATCATAATTTAATAGAAACTTGCCTGATGATAACACATATTACCGCTATATACGAAACAATGATAAATTTGTAAATATTTATTCTAATGTTTTTAAATCGTGATAAGATTTTTAGAGGGTAGAAAAGAGGAGACGATTTCATATAACTATCAATTAAATACAAATCTATGAATTTATATGAAAGTTTTGCTTGGGGTTATAAATTCAGCAATTTTCAATAAAACCTCAATATAAAGTCATTTATATATTGTACAAACAGCAAAATAAATAAAACTCGAAATTCGAACTTTCTATATATTTCTCTTCCAGAAAATAGAATAGAAATTTATTTATAAGTACTTTGCGTTGAATTATTATTTTTGTGATAAGTACTAAATAAATTTTAAGTAAGATTAAATAAAAATACATCATTGAAGCTCTCGCAGTGAAAGAATCAGGCATCGAGACGAAAGTAAATATAAACAAATTTTCATAGACAATAATTCACTAAAAACTCCTGAGAGTATAAAATATATTTAAAAAAAAAAATTGTTTTTTTTTCACACGATGCACAAATTCTGTACAAACCTACGAAGATCCGACCTATTATCAGAGTATGTCCCAACGAAGTGTAACAAATAGATTAGAATTGGCTGTTCAGGGCAAGGTTAACATGGTCATGTCGTCTTTGTCCAAAAAGTTCTAAACATTGTAATCATTTTAATGTCGAAGAAAATATCGACACAATTTGTTTACTCATTTCTAAAAATCTTTATTAGTCTTCTTCTAGTTACAATATTAAACTTTAATGTTGCCAATATAATATTACGAGTACATTTATTATTACAAATTGAAATTATTATAAAAAATCAAAAGAAAACGGATGTTTACGTTTTGAAACAAACCGCAAGTATCATGAGTTTAATACTCCAAAAATACTTGTCTAAAATTGACAATGCAATTACATGAACAAGAATATAATCAACATATCAATATATATTTTTGGAATGTTTCAATGAGTTCAGCATTACTACATTTCCGGTGTTAAACCTAATTATATTCTGCGAACTATTCTCACTTTCGTTTTTATTTTATATTCTACGCCGTCTCCCGCTCACTAATGAGTACGCAAATAGTCCCAACCTAAGGGTTTGTTAGCTGCCATTTTTAAATCAACATGTTCTAAATTCAAATTTCACCGTTGACATTAGGCAAGTCTTTTAAAAGTTGTTACAGCACTGTGTTTTATAAATATTCAGCCCAAGGAGTAATTTAAAATTTTAAAATATTAAGGCATTCTTTAGATCTTATTGTTTAATAATGAATACTTACCTTCGTCTAATGTGAGCGAATATGAAGCGGATGCAGCAATAAGAAGCACTAACACTTGCTTCCATACGGCTTGCGAAGCCATATTTCCTGTGAAGTCGTAAAAAACTAATTATAAATTACGTGAACTTGAAATATATAAAGTATAAAATAATTGAAAAAAAAAAATAAAAGCTACACACGACTCTTTTCTTTAAATAATTATTTGAAAAACAATAAAATTACAGTCATAAGTATATTGATTGTCGGTTTTAAAGTAATAAATTGTTTTTCGATTCTAGAAAAAATTCAGCATCTCTATATAAGCACATTTCTATATTTTAAAAGTGTATGAATAAGGAATAATGAATAAATCTGTAAAAAAAATATAAAGAAACAAAAAACTAATCAGAATATAAAAATGGACTTATAGTCCATAATTTTTAACCAGTAATATCTTTATATTTATTTAGAAACCTAATTTTAGCCATTATGTAGCAAAGTGGCAGCATGGGTAAAGTTTGATAAGATAATTTGTCCTTAACAGAAAAATTTGAAATCAAGATATTAAAAAATAATAAATCGATTAATTCCTAGTCATAAGCTTTTATATTTATATTAAAATAAAAAAATATATGTCATAATTATTTAAAAAAAAAAAACAATTTACCTTAAAACTAATCTAAACACTAGATATTATTCAAAAATATTGGCTCGGAATTCAAATTTTACCAATAACACTACGCGAAAAATTTCGATATAGTTTCGAGCTTTTCGTAGCGAGTGCGCGTGCGCGAAGTGCTTACGCGCATACTCGACTGACAACAATCTTACGCGAGAAGTTCTTAACATAGGTAACATAGTTCAGTAATACGAATATTATAATTTATTATTCTCTAGGGTCCAATAATATAATTCACTATGATTTTCTTTCATACGGGTAAAGTTTTAAAAATACCTAGACCAATATAGCCAAATATGCATCTTAGAACTTGCAATAATACAAATTGGAAAACTATTTTTCGTTTATAAAGTAATATATAAGTATTAAAATTGCATTGTAGTAACGTATTTAATTACTTTTGTCAAATATAATCAATTAAATTATAAGCGAAAAGGAAAATAAAACTTAAATATGAATGCTGAAAGTAATAGAACCGATTCCATGAACATTTCATCTTACAATGGATGTAAAATAAAAAAATTAAAAACAAAACACCAACCATACTAAATTAGCTTTGAAGGGAACGTAAAAATAAAAATAACGCTAAAATGAAAATTAAAAGATGAATCGAAGCCGGTTAAATAGACGGCGTATTAAATGTTATACCAAATTTACGTTTTATTTTTAGTATTCATAAAAAAGTATATCCATAAAATTTAACATAGTAATGATAAATTTAGTTTTGAATTAAACTGTTATTATAAAACAATTACACTTAAAACATAGCTTGATTCACGATTCAATTGTTTAGTGCTTTACTTATTTTATTGAATGCTCCTTGCATTAATTTGCATTGCTTTTTCCAAATAGCTGAGATTGAAATTAATTGTTACTTTAAAAACTCAACTCTCTTGGTAACTAAATAACATGATGTTTATAACGATATTTGTTTGCAAAAAATGCGACAAGGTCCGTTCATCGTCGAGTATTCATACGTGTAAATGTTACCTTATAGACATAAATTGACTATGGTAAATGATACAACAAATCGTTTCAAAATTTTAATGGCAATACTTATCAAATTGTCTATAGTCAATGTTTGAGTGTGATTTGTCTGCAATCCTAAATGTCATACTTATTAGAAGAGTAGTATTTTTGAGCTCAAATATATCGGAATGGCTGAAAACAGAGAAGAAATTCTTGCAAATTTTCAGGTAAATGTTAACCATATTATTACTATCACTTTATGTGGGCTAAAACAGTGTTATACATTAAAAATGTTCAGGTTATGTGAGATACAAAAACAGTGACTGTTAATTCTCCTTTATCTCTTTGTACTACGTCTAACGCGAAATTATATTGTTATTATCATCGCTACATGTAAGCTGCAAACTTTCTTCCCTTTATTTTCCAAGAAATGGACGCCATTTCTCGTTGTGGCGACGTTTTTCCATGAATCTTTCAAATTGTTCTTTGTGCTCTGTTTCAAAATTTACGTCTGATTAGTTGAATTTCCAAGGTGATTTGTAGATATTTTTTTACATTCCTCTATCAACCTCGTGCAACCAATTATGGAATCTAATCTTCAGTCTTTGTCTGAATATAAATAAAAAGAAAAACTGATTTTATTTTCAGGGTATCACAAATATAGAAGATGTTGCTGAAGCAATATTTCACTTAGAGGAAACTAATTGGGACTTACTTGTAAGTCTATTTACATAATTATTCACTATTACTATACACTTGGAACATTTTTATATAATGAATTCTATCTGACCTCTATATAAAATAAACAAACATGCCTACAAATTGCATGAACAATTACAGTAAACAGATAAACAACAATATGTTGTATAGAGAATTAACTACAGTCAAACATTACACTTATTATAACTAATAATCTTTTGTAATATCCAGAAGGTTATTAACAATATCTATAAACACACAACTAAATATATATAAACATTTGTTGATTACAGTCAGCAATCAATAGAGTAATGCCTCAAGATGACAACAATTCAGCATCTCAGTCCAATGACACTCATGATGTGGAGATGATAGATGATGATATATCTGTGATAACTCTTAAAAAACCACACCCGCCTGGTATGTAAAATAAAAACATTGTATTTTATTTAATTTAGTATATTTACCATCTGTTAATTAACCACTGGGCAAAGCCTGCCTCTACTCAAGACTTGAAACTAATCTACCATATACCAATGAATATTTGGCAGAATTGTTATATGATTCTTGTAGTTCGCTGTGTTTCCCTTCATCGAAATAACTACAAATGTTAATATATTCTAGCTGCATCTGTACTATAATTTTAAATGAATTAAATTGTGTTTTGATGTTAAATGAAAGACATATTATACATGCTTAGCTTCTGGCCCTGACATTGTTAACTATGTTTAGAGGGTTAAAATAGTGTAATCTATGCAATGTTTTCTAAACATTGAGATATAGACATGTACATTACACAATACCGCAAGTGTTTCACATGTTTCTTTAAACAATGTTTCTAATAATACTGGTTCCAATTGTAAAGGCCAATATTTAACTACAAGAAATGTGTTATTTACTGTAGGAAGTGTAAAATCAATGTATTTTATGGATTTTTTTTTCTTCAAACCCATTGGTAAAATTGTTATATTTAGTCACTTGACAAATATATGCTTATATTTTCAGATCGGGAAGATAGAAATCAAGCTTCAACCTCGTCTCCTAAAAATAATTCCGTTGACTTAATAGAGTTACAAGTTCATTGTAATAATAAAATACATGAAATAAAAATATCTGGTGCATCAACAGTCCGTAAGTGAAATAATTATGATATTTTCTTGTCTAATTAATGAAACAAAAAATAAATAAATTGGAGGTAACTCACAACAAATGCAAAACAATTCACACAGAATGTAATAAAAAAAGTAAAGCAACAGCCTGCATATTCCCTTTGAAGAGAAAGTTGTGACTTATTTGACAATATTTAACTGTACCGCCAAGCATGGGATTAATTATAAACAGAAGTTAAGTATTTAAACATTGTAGGCTCAAATGAAGATTTAAAGCTGCAATCTTCTGTAATGTAATCTTAAAGTTAACATTTTATAACTACTGGACCTTGCTGGCACATTCATATATTCATTGCTATTTTTAGATGATCTCAAGAAGCAATTAGAGTTAGTTTGCGGTGTACCGGTGTGTAGGCAGCAGATATCTGGGCTAGGGGGCTCACGGGCTACTTCTGCAGCCACACTCTCAAGTCTAGGGCTTGCTCGTAATGGAGTGTTGGGCCTCAAAGCTGCAGAACGACTTATGGATGATGATGAGTGAGAATTTTTTTCATATTTATACTAATGTTGCAGAATGTGTGGCTTTTTTAAGTTTCTTTTGAGTTTATTGGGCTCTCTAATATGACATCATAACACTAACAATTCAGTTCTCCTAAGATTGTATGTATGCAAAAATAAAAATTCATAATTAATGCAACTTTGCTTTTTGCTGCATTTGTTACGAACAAATATTTATTTATTTATCATAAAAGTTACACCATTGACTTAACACTAAACACTTAAAATACCATCTGATAAATCTTTATTAGTAAACAATGTTGTAAATCTAGAGCATTATATTTAATATAAAAAAAATTATGCATTTATATTTCTATAGAATCCGAAAGTATAGATATAACCCAATACCAAAATGGTTTTAGTTTTAGGATTTAAAGTTATTCCTATTTAGCTAATAACTTTACTGGGTTTTTAAAAGTGCTATAAAATCTAAATGGTACAATTTAGACCAATAATAAATATAGTGACTATGAAACAAAAAACTAGATTGATACATATTATTATTTCGTTATGGTACCAGGGTAGCAGAAAGATTAACAACGACATATGTTCTTCGAGTGAAGCATGATCAAAGAGAATACACACTGAAATATCCCGGCACTAAAACTGTTCAAGAAGTCAAAAATGATCTCTATTCACTAACAGATATACCTGTTCGACATCAGGTGAGGAAACATTCTATTAATTTTGATTATTAAGGGAACTTGTCTGCTAGAAGGAATTTTAAACAAATTTAAAAGATTCAAGTATTTATTTTAGATATATTAAAAAAAAATGCATTTATAAAGTATCATGTCCATGTATCCCAGTTTGCAATAATTTGAATAATATATTTATATTTGAGTAATATAGCAACCACCATAATAATAGCATACGATAATTCTATAGAGTTTTGGTTTTTGTAATTATATAAATGCTGGTTTTGTATATATAAAGGTGTGGACCGGCTGGCCTACTGTGACAGGATTAGATGACACGGTACTAGCCATGGTTGGTTTAGACTTACCTCAACACGAACTGACCGTCAAACGTGCACCCAGTAAACAACGAGAATACAAGAGAGTAAGACACTTTTTCTCTATTGAACCTTTAGAATGTTCTGATTATTCAAATCGCAAAAATATATCAAGTCCGTCAATTTTGAGTTAAGAAATATGAAAGTTTATTTTTGGAATACTGATAAAAATGTGTAAATATATATATATTTCAGCGTTACTGGATATTCTATCCTAAGGGATGAAATAAGAACCAATGTCCAAGCAAACAAATACGCGAGCAATAGCTAGTTAATGTTAAATAAATTCAGCTAAGATTTTTTAATTCTCCTTTGAGTCGTAATTATATCATTTTGGTTCTTTGTCATATTTTATAGTATCCGGCTCGAAGGACCATAAAATGATCTTATCGAAAAGTATAAAAGTATCATCACGTAAAAAAAATAAGAGAATCAAAACTAATTATCAAATGATTTGAAACTAAATATATTTTCAGATAGTGGTCGAAAGTTCGGATAGTGATAATAGTTCAGTAGAAGAAGTTGAAGATGGAGACAGTTTTCCTACAGAAGATGACATGTTTGTTGATGTACCTTCGGAACGGTTACAACCACTCAGTGAGTAATTTACAATGCTATCCATTTTCCAAAAGAATGTCTTTCCATAGCCCAGCATATTGATAATAATGTAAATTGGGTCTAATGATGAATGAGATGTTCCAAAAAATAAATAACAAAAAAACTACAGTATAGATTGAGACTTTTTTTTTAAATACTAATACGCATAAACACTATTAATATTTCCTTTAGTAGAATAAATTTTTCTATGTAAATTTAATTTAATTTTTATGTTATTTAAGTTCGTTTTCCTTTGCATAAGTTTTCAACATTGTTAAAGTTATACAATATTTATTATGTTTCATTATCCAGTGTCTGAACATGTCGAGGACGAAGCATTAGGATGTATAGAGTTCGCACAGCGTTTTCGTGCTCGCTACGGACCCAACACGCCAAATTTCTTCGAAGGAACCTTACAGGATGCTATCAAGGAATCCTGCCTGAAACCTGCTAAAGAGGTAATTTTGGTCTATTCTGAAATTATTATATAAGTTCTGATTGGTTAGAAAAGAAAATTATGGATATTGTCCTTTTTGCCTGACTACAATAATTGCGAATATTTTCATATGAAAATATTACTTAGATTTTAGGTCCCAAAGTTAGCACCGCTTTCATAGTGTAAAGAATGATTTACTCCTCTTATATCTAAACTTTTTTGAACATCAATAAGAAAGTGTAAACAATTCTATTTTGAATAAAGATTTTTGACTTTAACAATGTCTCTAGACGACCACTTACAACAGTGTGGTCCTATGCGATTTTTTTTTATGTTTATAAAGAAAATTTTGATGTATATATTTTGATCATTAATATTTTTATTGAAATTGCAATGTTTACAGAGGAAGCTACTAGGAGTGTACTTACATCACGAACAATCAGTTCTGTCCAATGTGTTCTGCGCTCAACTATTAGGTTGTGAAACTGTTCTACAAACTCTTGCTGCCAACTTTGTACTCTACGGATGGGATCTTACACATCCACATAATAACAATATGTAAGTATACTAATACCATGAAACCTTTTATTTGTATTCCAGTACACATTCTCAAAATCCTCCTCCGACGACGACCTCCGTGGTCGAGTGGTGTGTATACCAGTTTTCATGGGTACGCCACTCCGAGGTCCCGGGTTCGATTCCCGGCTGAGTCGATGTAGATTACCGTAAGTTTTCTATGTTGTCTTAGGTCTAGGTATTTGTGGTACCTTCGTTACTTCTGATTTTCCATAACACAAGTGCTTTAGCTACTTACATTGGGATCAGAGTAATGTATGTGATGTTGTCTCATTTATTTATTCTCAAAATTATAAAATTTATGGTCTCTTTATTAACCTATTTATTAATATATATTTTTTAAATAAATTTTAACTATCTATTGCATCTTTGGTTTTTCTCATCAATTAACGTAAAATATGGTTCCTACCCATTTTATAAAATAAAAAGTAAGTAATAAATGTGATCTATAACTGTGTGTGCTTGCGCAGGCTGCTGACGTCGATAGCGAGCGCCCTGGGCCCGGTGGCCAGCATGACGATCCGCAGCATACCCGTGGAGCGCCTGCCCGCACTGCTCATCATCATGCGCGTGCGCTCCAACACCGAGATATACTCCGTCATCAATGGTATATTCCTCATATATATGTTGGATCAGAGTCGAGATGGCCCAGTGGTTAGAACGCGTGCATCTTAACCGATGATTGCGGGTTCAAACCCAGGCAAGCACCGCTGATTCATGTGCTTAATTTGTCTTATAATTAATTCATCTCGTGCTCAGCGGTGAAGGAAAACATCGTGAGGAAACCTGCATGTGACAAATTTCATAGAAATTCTGCCATATGTGTATTCCACCAACCCGCATTGGAACAGCGTGGTGGAATATGTTCCGAACCGTCTCCTTAAAAGGAGAGGAGGCCTTTAGCCCAGCAGTGGGAATTTACAGGCTGTTACTTTTATGTAACGTTAAAGTACTTAATACACTTAGTAAGAATTCAGTATCACACTGTATCACACTTGGCAACGAAGCGAATGACAGTTCCAAGGATGGAGGTACTGATCTTCACGAAAGCGGAATCGTAAGTGAGTCGTCTCTGAGCGCCTCCACGGGGTAGGCTCCGTCGTAGCGCGAAGTTAGTCGTGACGTCACGACAGTGCTGCCGCCTCGCGGGATTCGTGCCGCGCTTCGTTACGCTAAGGAATTCATGACCGTCTCCGACATATATTATATCACACTGTCATATTATTATGTATATCATTTTATAAAATATTACTTTATTAGTTCTAAACAATTTATTTTTAAATTGTTTGTATATAGGTAATGTTGGAGTATCCGAATTGGTAGGCAGTCTAGTCGAAGCTTTAGAGAGATTCGCGTCGCAACGTGAGGAGGATGCGCGGCTAGAGAGGGAAAGAGATGCAAGACAAAGAGTTAAACGTGAGCAAGACGAAGCATATCAGCGCAGTCTTGAAGCTGACAGGTAGTACTTTATTTTTAATTTGTGTAATAAATAACTTATATATACATTATTATTGTTATTTTATATACTCAATAAAATATAATATCTAACAGGGCGAAAGAAGAAGTAAAAAAGCAACAAGAATTAGAAAGAAATCAAGAATTGGAGAGAGTAGAATCAGAAAGACAAATAGAGGAAGCCAGAAAAGAGGTAAGTCGTCAAATAATAATTGTTTACATAACAGTTATTTTGATAATATTTTGATAATAGTGATTTTAAATTAACATGGTTATTTTCATTATTAAAGTTATTAATTTCGGGATATTTTTGCCATGTTTTTTTATTAATAACTTTAATATACTTTAATTAATAAATTTAATAATTAATTTGATTATATTTATATTAATTGTAAGTTCAATTAATTGCTACCATATAATAAAATTATTTGACTACAACAGGCGCTACGTGCCGGAGCGGAGGCGCGACTACCAGCGGAGCCAGCCGAGGGTGACGGCGACGTAGCGCGCGTGCGCGTGCGTCTGCCGCCGCCGCACCACGCCTGCCTCGAACGCCGCTTCCACGCGACCGACACGCTCGCCGTAAGTCACACACACACACGCACACTGCGCCTTGCGCTTGAGACATACACACACACGCACACTGCGCCTTGCGCTTGAGACATACACACACACGCACACTGCGCCTTGCGCTTGAGACATACACACACACGCACACTGCGCCTTGCGCCTGAGACATACACACACACGCACACTGCGCCTTGCGCTTGAGACATACACACACACGCACACTGCGCCTTGCGCTTGAGACATACACACACACGCACACTGCGCCTTGCGCTTGAGACATACACACACACGCACACTGCGCCTTGCGCTTGAGACATACACACACACGCACACTGCGCCTTGCGCCTGAGACATACACACACACGCACACTGCGCCTTGCGCTTGAGACATACACACACACGCACACTGCGCCTTGCGCTTGAGACATACACACACACGCACACTGTGCCTTGCGCTTGAGACATACACACACACGCACACTGCGCCTTGCGCTTGAGACATACACACACACGCACACTGTGCCTTGCGCTTGAGACATACACACACACGCACACTGCGCCTTGCGCTTGAGACATACACACACACGCACACTGCGCCTTGCGCTTGAGACATACACATACACGCACACTGCGCCTTGCGCTTGAGACATACACACACACGCACACTGCGCCTTGCGCTTGTATAGTACGACACAACTTAGATGTCGCGTTGGCAAAATTCGTAAAACCGATCAAATCCGAATTGAGTACGCCATCCCAAATTATCAATATTTATTTTTCATGCGAATATGATCTTTGCACAAACGTAATAACTTGTAATATCATATGACCTAATATATTCGTCAATTTGACGCGTGGATTTACATGCACTTGCTTTCTCTGACGCGTGAATCTATAGCGAGGAATAGCGTCGAATGGCGCGATAGGGAGCTATTACTATTGTTTGTTTAAATCGGCAGTAATCGGTTTTAATTTCGTTCCATTGCATTTTCCGATGCTACATCTAATTTGTGTCTTACTATACCCGTCTGTCTCAAAATATTACACCTATAGTACCTTTACCTTTGTTGCAGGCTTTATTAGACTTTCTTGCATCAAAAGGTTACCCAAAAGAAAACTACAAGGTTATCGCTAGCTGGCCTAGAAGAGACGTAAGTTTATATGTATTCTAGACGTATATAGTAAAATATTTTAATTTAATTAATGTCTTTATAAAAGAGAGATTTATAATTTATTTGTACAACAGCTTCATACTATTATTGTAATAAATGATTTATACTGTATTAGATAGGCAGACTTCCTAGTGCCTTGAAGGCGTGTTGTCATCACCACCCACCATCAGAAACATTAGCATTGTTAGACTTAGCCTAGTCTTGAGTTAAACTGGCTCACTCACCCTTCAATATGGAACATAACAATTCTAAGTATTCCTATTTGGTGGTGGTATGTATGTACAGTCGGAGTAAGAAAAAGTTCGTCACCTTAAGATCTATTTTCGTATTCAGTATTAGTGATAATCTGCTTTACCGGTTGAGAGTTATATATTGCGTCGCAATGTTTAGATTCAAAAGGTACTAAATGTTTAAGACTTGATAAAGGAATGAATTTGAAAACTGACCAGTTTTCTTACTTTAACTGTACATATGTGTTTATGTGTAGGCAGGATACCTACCCATTAGGGCTTACTCAAGCGTTACCATCCATACAATAATGTTCCATAGTTAATATATAAATAATCTTTTTTTAGCTCACTATGGAATCTCACAGTAGTACACTGAAGGCGCTCAAGTTATACCCTCAGGAGACGGTCATGTTGGAGGAACGGTGAATGTGACACACAGCTGCCGCGGAACGTACATGATTCACGAATAACAAACAGAGGTTATCGATATCAAACAGTTTCAAACTACCCGCATTTCATTCAACTTCGACCAACTTCGTTTATTAAATCACATGATCAGTTATTATCTTATTTGAATGTATTCCTGTCTAAATATGTAGTAAGATTCTGATTAGTTTAAAATTTATGTCTGAATTTTAACACTAGAAATATCAATTAAATCCTCCCATGTATACCATCATAATTTAGGCCAAGAGACGGTGACTGAAAATTGTAAATGATTTGTTGCAAGCCTACAACTTATCATTTGTTACATGAAGATTCTTATATTTATCATGGCCATAAAATACGAAAACGAAGAGTAGCCATGCCACTTTCCCACCATTTGTATCAAATTTGTTATTTTTTTAAGAATATTTGTTACAAGCTACTCTTGTTGTCTCATAACTTTAGTGTATACTTATGGAAATCCTGACTACTATTCCTCTTTAAGAAACATTAATTTCATAATTTAAAAAAATATAGGCAAACAGACATTGTTTACAAAATAGCTTTTAAATGGTGAAAAGTTATAACATAGTTAACCCGTAGGGGTTATTACTTCTGAAGGGTACCCGAAATTGACAGATTCATACAAAATTTCTAGTAACAAAATGTTTCATTAGTAAATGTGATTTTTTTGCAATAAATATTCTGTCCAAGCGGTTCATAGTTGTGATTTTTTTTTTGAAAACTCAACAACTTCTAGTTGATGAGTCATACCAGCCCTCTATTTAGTAACAATTTAAGGACTAGCACTAAGACCATTATTGACTATACTATTAAGTAATTTGAATCCTGTAGGTTCACAGAATTTGTAATAAATTACTACAAATTTACAGTCACTGTCTCCCGGGCTAATGGTATTTCACATAATGTACCACATTTGTAATTTATAAATTTTAACAAAAAAGATATACTGCTAACAAATATACTTGTACAAAATATGTAATTAGAACTGCTAGATGTTCTATTAACATTAAAAAAAAATTATGTCAATAGAATTCTCTTGAGAAAATAAATGTTTTTAATTTAATAAAAAAATATATGCCTAAACTGCCAGCTCACATTATGCTAAAAGAGTCAGTGGAAATAGGGACTTTGTTCGTAGTATTTAGAAGGCCCCTCTATAATAATAATAGCTCATAACATATTTGAATACACAACGAAACTCACATGTGCGTTTTGGTTGGCGACTGTAGAGTAGTATTGATAAAAAAAGTTATATATATATATTGGCTTTGTTTATCTTTGGTCTAATTATATTTTTTACAATATTATTGAAAAGCTATTCTCACTGAATTATCGTTGTCTTGATTTAATATATTTATCTGCTGTAGATATATATTATATTGGTTCCTTTACAGTTTAGAAGATGAAATTTGATGTGTTTCCCTGATTAGTGTAATAAATGTGTCTTTACCTCAAAAGATCCATATTTAGTTTTTGTCATTCCCCAATGAGAACTATTTTGGTATGAAACTCTCATGAGTTTCATACCAAAATAAAACTGCCATACCGCGGCCTCATGGCCGCGGTATGGCAGTTACTTCATCTTGGTATTGATTATATTTTCCACAAATTCAATTTTTTTAACAGTCGAAGATATCGCTATCTTTTGCTTATGTGAAGAGAGACAGTATTTTTCCGTCAAATTAGAATAAAGTTTGTAAACTATAACTGAATTAGAACCTTTGATAATAAAAGTTAAAGATATGTTTCTTTGTCAACAATTCCTGGTTGGATTGTGTACCTCAAGAGTCTTTACCCATTTAATTATTCGTTTTTATTTATATCAACTTCTATACTATATTGCAAGGGCAGAAGGAGTAAAGGTAAACGATCTCTAGATTTATATTTAAACACTACAAACAAGTAAGAACTGTTAAGAACTCTTAATAAAAATATATTTATTTATAATGGAGTATTAGTAATGGACTTGTGAATGTGACTTCCTGAGTCCTTTCATTTTATTTTCAAAGTGCTGATAACAACTTTTTCCGTTGCCAAAATGTCATATTTTCACAAAATACGAATACCACAGATTATATAGATCTAGATTTAAGGTCAAAATTATTTGTTTATATTTACTCTCCCTACCACTGGAATCATTTATATAGTAATTGCAAGACAATATCGTAATGCAATATGAATGCTGTTACTGGTGGAGGCTACATTTTGCAAGCTGATACGTTAACTTTTATTATTTAAAAATGTATTCAAATTTAAGTACATTTATGTTATTTAATGACATTTTAAAATATATTAACGTTTAAAAATAACGAGAATAGAACTAACAAGCAGGAAAACGTATATCTGCCAAAATTCAGTTCAGTCTTAAAACAAATTATTAATGATTGTTTTAAATGAAGGAGCACATGAGAAACTTATCATTTGATTTGAAATATTACGATTCACACTTGCAAGATAGCCTCTAGCCTCGTATCCATGTATAATTAAAATTCTTCAATTTATTTTCATACAATTCTAGTAGGGAGAATTTTGAACAGTTTTAGCGCGAAAAGTAAGACGTAAATTAAAAAAAAAAAAACATTTTTAATTTAAGGCAATTAGCAATTCTCTGACGCTAACAAATAACACAAAACTGACCCCCATACACACGACATTTTTAACTGCATTAAATTAGTTGGCTTTGGAGCAGATAGAATAATTTTATCGCTTTATTTATAATTTGAAACTATTCTAATTAAATTTAAAAAGTAACGTTAACGTTACGTTACGTTCTTAATTTAAAATTCATATAAGTTTTTTTTTAGATTAATATCATCCTTTATAATGTTTTTAACTATGTTTTGCGTATTAAAGAAATGTATGCGAGGTAGCAAGTAACAGTACGACGCATTATCGACAAAAAATAAATGTACGAGAGCTCAGCTACAGAATTTTGAACTTTGTAATTTTTCACCGAATCACATGACTGTAAATGTATTGAAGGACGTTATGTACTCAAATAAATAAACAGACGGAAGTATTTTGTTTTTATTTATTTATTATTAATTAATTCTTCATTTATTTATCGACTAATCCTATACAGGCTAACTACAATGAAATCGATTTTTATATGTTAATTGTGTGTCGTATTATACTGGTGTGCTTTAAGTTAAAATATAAAACATAAATATAATTAATTAATAAGCTGAATATATCATGATCCTTGCAACCACATGCGATAAAAAACACATTGGAATATAATCAAACTTTCATTTAAATAAGAAATTAATTACAATATTTAATAACTTTTTTCTGAAATCTATAAGATAATATTTCACCAACTAAAATGAGCACAGCGAACAATATGCCAACAGCTAACATAAGCAGAGCCATAGAAAACTCTCGCAGAGTTACTGAGAATATACTGCTGTCGGGAGTCCGGACGCACGGCGGCTTAGGTTCATCCCAAATCGACTTCAATCTATGCATTAAACCCGACTCAAATATCTTACGTATTCTGAAAGGATGAATAGATTAGAAAATACTTTTTGAATTTACTAACGGGCACATGGGTCATCTGATGGTCACCATAGTCCATAGACTGCGTCGTATGAAATATTATTTTTAAAATCACGCATTGATTTCACACCTTGCGAACTAAGGACTTATCTCTTGTGCCTTTATTAACAAAGAAAATCTAAACACATATTGAGTATGTATGGTATGACAGAATATGTGATGACTGATGAGTTGATGACCCAAACATTGATCATTAAAATCTATGTCTCGATAATGTCTATTCGATTATCAACTTTGTAATTATTTTATTATACAAAACGAAAATCGCGTTACGTTAAATGAATATCGAAAAGCTTATCGTTTAATTTTTTCTTACCCAACTGTGATATGTTCTCTGTATGGCGAGTCTTTTTGTAAGACTGCCGCCATATTTTGCGGTGGATATAAGTGGATCTCGTGTGCATCACATATCTCCCTCTCGCTGAAACTCCTCTTCATAATACGGTAAGCAGTGATACTGTCCACGTGATACGCGAAGCCACCACGTTTTACTAAACGCATGCCGTATTCCGGTTCAAGGAAATTGTAATGACGACTTGTCACTATTTTTCGGTGGTATAGCTCTAAAGCAAGCGGATCCTTCGTACGCTGTAATGCCAAATTATTTACAGTTTTTATTTCAAGAGATAATCACATTGATAAATGCAAGCGCTAAGTTAATTTAGTGTAAAACAGACAAATACACATGCGATAAATGGAAGTGAACCAAACCTTAAAAAAATCTTTATTATATAAAACATCTTCAACTCCTGCTTTAAGGTCACTATTTAATAAATCTCTGAGGTTTTTAATGCTTTTAGGAGGCTCGCGGAGTAGCGTAGAAACTACTGTTGCATTATAATATTGATATAAGGTTAGCGTAAAAATAAAAGTCATGAAGATAACAATTTTCATTGATGTCGAACCTCTGGTTAACGTTGTGCCTGTAATGAGCAGTAAGAAATTTAAAATTGTTACTTCCTACTCATTGTGAATCGTAATTAATAGGAACAATATTTTCTTCGATTCTCCAAAAGAAATATTAATAGTAATCTTGCATTTCATTTCACATGGTTACGATTTACAAAATTTATTTTTTATCTTCTTTTGGTATGAGTAATTAATGAAATAGTAATTTAAAAAAAAAACTTGTATTTTACTATAGATATCGACATATATATTAATAAAGTGAAGTCGTCGGAATAATGTTTTTTTTTTAATCTCTATTGCGATCATCCTCATAGTTGTACTGCAATTGGCAGTCCCCTGAATTCGGCCTTGATATTTGTATTTAATAGTAGGGTATACCATACAGTTATACCCATATAGTTATACGGGCTAGCAAGCAAGCAACAACAAGCTTAACAAGCTTTGAATTAAACAGTTAAATCTTACACTGCAAAAATAAGTTGACAAATTTACTAAAATTTAAAATGAACAAAATGTTTTACCTTGTTGACTGATAGCACTAAATATAAACAAAAATGCCATAGAAGACGAAGAGTCGTTATCATCTCCGGTAGTTTTTAAGGCTTTGATGTTAAACATTATGCACATTACTGAACCAGATAAAGCCAATACAGCCAGGATGCAAAACCAAACTTCAGCAGTTAAAGGTCGCGTGTATATTGAGTAAAACCCACCCGGGTATTTAGGGTGACGCAGAATAAAACAGGGCCTATAAAAGAATGATACAGACTTATAACTATTATTAATTTCAAAAAACAAACTCGTCTTTCACTCGACTTTTCTTGAAAACGTCTTATACAAATCAGTAGTACCAAGATCACCACCACTGGCACTCCAAGGCGTTAGGCTTATTCGTACGAATACGTAACACTCAGGGCCGCCATAAGCGGGTGTGCAACGCATGCAAGTCATTATTAAGTATAATTCCCACAAATCCTTAAGTAGAATAAATTATTCAAAGCATCGAAAAATATCACACTGAGTAAAGTTAAAAGTCCGTGGTCTGTTATCCTTTGAAAAACAGTACTGTCGAAGTAAGGAGAATCCCTTTAAGCTTCCTTAATTCCTTATCAATTGGTAGATTAGGTATCCGTTACTTGTAGTAGGGCTTGAAGGGTATGGCGCCCTAAGGTATATTGGTGGTCGCTCGAAATAGCAGAGCTAAGGGCATCGTCAAACCGGGCGCGGAGGTCATACGTTCGCTGTCGCAGGCGCAACGTGCTCAACGCAAACTTAGAGGTACAACTGTAAGCCGCACATCGCCAGTTAAAAAAGGAGTTACAAAAGGCGTTAAATAAACAGAGAGCAAAGGGGCGTTATTTAGTTATTACCCTAACGTGGTTTGCGATAGAAGCTCCGGACACACCGGCGCTACTGTTACGGAATAACTACCACCAGATCTCCTGCGAATGGTCGGGGAGCTATTTCCGGGAAACAGGGCGGGTCACTCAACCATCGATGCCCTAAATACCCTGAAGACCCGCCAATGGAGGCGGTGGTCAGGGAACGTAGTCCTAACGGTATCACCGGACGTGGCGAACGCCTTCAATAATCTTAAATAATCTAATTTACGACATCCTCGGGCTCATAGCTGCCCATGCCTTTTTATATTTTACATTTATACACTTTGGCGTTTTACATTTTTACTTAACATCAGCAGATATTCGCTGGACTTCAAGCTCGCCGTCGTCCTTTCGAGACCATAGGGGATGCACTTTGATATCACGAGTTGCATTCCTATCTCAGAAGGCCGTTGGGGCACACCTCCAGGATCAGGTGATCGTTTGGGAGGGGGCGATTGACGACTTTTCCGGCGTCTGAAGTTGGTTTTGACTGGCTCCTGCGGGCACCGACCTTGCCCGGGATGGATGTGTTGTCTTTCCCAGACGACGCCCTCATCACGCTGATGGGGCGAACCTTTCAGATGGCGGCCCTAAAGTCGGAGTGTCGCTCACGGTGGATCGAATCGAGATGCTGGTCTTGAAGGTTTCTCTAACTAACACGGAGGCTTTCCTAATCCACGGTCCTCGCTGAGGTCTACAGCCCTCCACGGGACGGTAATTAAGGCGCAGACACATATGAGGGATCAGGGCATCATCCTGGATGGTAGATGGAGCTTCGGGCAACATTTTGTCCAACTCAGCTTGAAGCTAATCAATGCCAAAAACGAGGACCTAAAACACCTTGCCTGTGTGCGATCTATGGCATTGTATTTTTTATTTACTGTAAATAAATAAATCTAATCCAATCCATCAGTCCATTTCCAGCCACTACTGGACATAGGCCTCTCGAATTGCACGCCACTCAGATCGTTCTTGGGCTACTCGCATCCAGCTCCTGCCAGCCGTCTAGTGTAAGTCGTCACTCCACCGTGCCCGAGGACGTCCTACACTACGTTTGCCGAGACGCGGTCTCCACTCTAGAACACGTTTTCCCTGACGGTTATCGGTTCTGCGACAAATATGGCCCGCCCACTGCCACTTCAGCTTACTAATCCGGTGGGCTATGTCGATGACTTTGATTCTCTGGCAGATCGCCTCATTTCTGATGCGATCCCGCAGAGAAACGTCGAGCAAAGCCCTTTCCATAGCACGCTGAGCGACTTTAAACTGGTGGATCAGCCTTGCCGTGAGTGTTCACGTTTCGGCTCCGTATGTCATGACGGGTAGGGCGCACTGGTTGAAGACTTTCGTCTTAAGGCACTGTGGGATCGACGATGTAAAGATTCGACGTAATTTACCCAACCCGCTGAATTATAACTGAATTCTTCTATTCACCTCGTCCTCAAGGTTGTTTCTACCTAATCACAAAGTCTGCCCTAGGTAGACAAATTTTTGAACAACTTCGAAGACGGTACCGTGTATCGCAATCGATTCCGGTAGAACATGTTCAATAAACATGACCTTGGTTTTATCCAAGTTCATCCGTAGGCCGATGTGCCGTGGGAACAGTGCTGCTGATCCGCTTCGCAGAAGAAGGCCAGAAGAAGGGGTCTTCGCAATTAAGGGTTTCTGTACCCTGAGAACTCCCTAGGAAGTGGAACCCCGCAGAGGTGAGCCTACCGTCAGGACGTCACGGTAGTATGCACAAACGATCTCGTGACATCCTCCAAAAAGACGGAGTTAGTGTTTAACGTTGGTTTTTTAGCAGGTATACACCCCGCCCCCCACCTCATGTGGAGAAAAAGTGGTATGCGTTTTCGCAGCGAAAAAAAGAGCGGCATAATAGGTATTGCACACGGGCGACAAAACAGCTAGCAGCAGGCCTGGTAATACTTTCCTGTTATGTAGAATGATCCTAATAATTTGTAATTCTATTGCTGTTTTTATAATAATTTATATACCAGACTCGAGATGGCCCAGTGGTAAGAACGCGCGCATCTTAACCGATGATTGCGGGTTCAAACCCAGGCAAGCACCGCCGATTCATGTGCTTAATTTGTCTTTATAATTCATCTCGTGCTCAGCGGTGAAGGAAAACACCGTGAGAAAACCTGCAACATGTGTATTCCAGAATTTACAGGCTGTTGTTGTTGTTGTATATACCAGCTACTATTCCAAGGTTATAAATGTTGTTATTATTTTGTAACAAATATTATGACGTATTCGTATAATACCTCGATTGCCATGTAGGTGCTACGTAGTCGATGAACTTCGCCCTATCGGACCTGAAAAACACTGGTGTACCTCCAATATCTGCCTCGCGTCTCTGTAAAGCTCCTACAACTCCATCGAAACTGCCGTTACGTAAATACCCCCATGAATTGGTTCTTTGCAGGCTATATCTATCTTAAGAAATATTCATTACAAAAATATATACATCTATAAACAGGTAACTTTTATAAAGACACTAACGTTACCTGTAATTGTACATATTTTCTAGATACTTTATCAAAGTATAGAATTTCAATTTATGTAAGGAATCAACAATTACGCCCGGCTTTGTATATTCTAAATAGTGTTCAAAAGTTTGATTGACTATGGGATCAAGTACTACTACAGCACATTTTAATACAACTCCCGTCAAATTCGTCCTTATATTTTGGTTTGCATACAACTTTTGATTCCAGTATCCCAAATAATCAACAACAAAAGAGCCGTGAGTATAAAACCCGTTATTAAAAACTTCATATAGGTAATAAAAATTGTTTCTTCCACTTTTTTTAATGAGTATAAAATCAGAGTTAATATCAATTGGATATTGTGACAAAGTATTAGATGTACTTATTAAATTATTAGTATAGATCAACCAAGTGTATGACCTCTTAAAAAATCTTTTATCTATAATTTCGAAAATGCTATACCAAGAGGTACAAGCTGTATCTACAATAAAACCAAGCTTTGAGTGACCGAAATAACCGATATTTGTAAAATTGAGTTCTGTTTTTAAACTTGTGATTTTTATATTATTTGCAAAAAATACTTTCTGATTAAGGACAACTTTAGAAAGATTTTGGCAATGAAACATCACTGCATTCTCTAAATTTTTCGATTTAAATATATCTATATATATAGAAACTGCCGAAATGGAACAAAATTTAAATATTAACACAAATATAAATAAATTCATTTTTATAGACTGACTTCGTCGAAGACAATAAGGCGAAGAAATAAATCGTAGCGTTATATTAAATTAGTTCTGACAGGAAAATTGCTGAGAAGTTATTACTGTCACCATCACATCACATTACGGATTCGAATTATAATACTGTAATGAGAGTTTCTTGATGTTTAAATGATAACTAATGTTCCGAAGTGATTTTAAGTTACAGTGCGTCCTTGATTTATGTTAATATCGATCGTTTGGATTTTTTTTTTATTAAACATGTACAGTCAGAGTAAAAAAAACCTTCGTCAGATTTCAAATTCATTCCTATATCAAATATTAAATTCTTATTACCTTTTGAATCTAAAGATCAAATCATCACGAAACAATATGTCATTCTCGATCAGTGAAGCAGAGAATATCGCTCATACTGAGCTCACGTAAATAGAACTTAAGATGACGAACCTTTTCTTACCATGACTACATTATTTTTTTAATGAACCGAATTAATTCCGTATGATCATAATTTTAAACTAATTTTGTGTTATCCTTTACACGTCAGATATTCCAGAATTTAAGGGTTTCCTTTATAGGTATTTAAAAAAATTAAATAGTAACACAGCAATGTCGTCGCCAGAAATTTTCAAATGTTACTCTTTTCTTCATGCGAATGCACGATACCAAAATATTGAGTTTAACCAATGATGTTGTAGTAAACAGATATTTTATTAACGCGCAAAAATTGAAGACTAAAAATCATCCTAATTTGCCTTTAGCCATTTTACGTAGTAATACATCATAATTACGTAGTAATACGTTTTGCGTAATTAAAACATCTAGTTATCCCTTTTACGTATTGATTTTATCAAGCTATCCTTTTTACTTTTACCGAAATGTAAAAATAAACTAAAATAAACGGTCCCCGGCGCCACACACTTTTTTCTGTTGTTTAGTATGGATATAATATAGCTGTTGTTTATTAGAATATCATTGAGTTTAACCATATTTATTTATCTTGAATTGTATTTAATTTAATAGGAGTGCTCAAATTAAAAACACAATTATAAGAATCTTTATGTCTACATAACAAAACAAAGATATTAATTAAACTTGTTTTGTATATAAATAACTAAATTCACTATGTATATTTAAATTTTAAATGTTAAGGCCTTGCCTTGTTGCCGGAAATACATTCCAAAAAACTATAGTTATGGTGCATATTTTGTTGATGTTGAAAATATTTTATGTAAAAACATAATACATAAAATATAAGCACTAAAAATGTTTTTGTTTTTCAAACAATATATATTCCATAATATAACAACACCACATAATGTTGTTTATTTGACATAATTATTTAATAAACATATGTTGAGAAAACATCTTGGAAGGGAAATTCAGCCATTTCAGGTACTAAGACATCAGCTAAATAGCATGCAGTCCCGGCAGTACCTTCATACAAACTCTCAGGATTATCTGGGAGCCTTGCATCCCTCATAAACTCTTCAGTATTCATAAAATCAACAAACCGAACAGCTCTGTGAAGATATTTTTCTTCTCCAGTCAATCTGTATAAAAGAAGAAATACATAGCCATTGCCAGCCACACCGTGACATATTCCAGGTCCTTTACGAAGCAAGCCCTTCTGCCAAACAGCATCTCCAGCCTTGACACAAGCATTAAGGAACTTTTGATCTTTGAATACTAAATAAGACTTTGCCATTAAATAAATAGTACCAGGTGCTCCATGGCACCAGTGAATGAGCTTATGATCAGATAAACCAATTTCTTCCATACAGCAAGGCCAGTTCCCACCATCGGTTTGTAAAGAACACATGAAGTGAACTGTTTCCTTTACATCCTGAGCAGCTGATGTATTGAAGTCCAAGTAACCAGGCACAGATAGAAGAATCTGTAAAATAAAACTTATACCATGTGCGGCACCTAAATACTCAGTATTATAATAGTGGTACATCAATGGGCATGGACTTCTGTGTTTCTTTGAATATTCTCGTCCAGACATAACTATCATATCACAGATTTTATACAACTCCTCATTTGAGAAAATCTGTGTTTGTATCTCTCGACTTATCCACAGAGCTCCAGCTAGGTATCCAGCTCGACCGACGAAAAATTCATCACCCCCGCATTTAAGAAATTTAGGGTTTAAATAGTAATTATAAAGGGACTTATATGCTTTTACATAATCGACAAATTTTTTATCTCCTATTTCTTTCTTTAAAGCTGTCGCAAGAGCGTAAGTCCCAGCGTCGCCAAGGAGAAATGAGGTTTTGTCACCCGCTGATGTTTCCAATGCAGGGGCGAGATATTCTAGTGCTTTCTCTAAATAGCTGCTTCTTTTTTCAGATAGTAAAGGATTCTTTGACAAATAATAAAACATAAACGATACACCGGTTACTCCGACATATAATCCACCCTCGACGTTTTTATGGGTTGGTTGTAACCTTTTCGTAATATTGGTAAGAAGGTCATTAATTTGACTAATTATTTCGTCTTTGTGAAGCGGTACATCTCCAGGCTTGTAATCATCGTAAGGGTTTGGAAAATAACGCACCATATTTAATCCAAATGGAGTTAATACGGAGAGAAAATTACGTAAGGATAAAAATGAAGTTACCGTTTTCAAAATTTTACTCATTCAATAGTGTAATTATATGAGTAATAATTTATATTAAGCTTAGAAGATTCAAATGTCGTCGCTACTTTTTGTTTTCTTTCTTCATAATATTTGTTTTCGCATTTCGCTACATGACAGTTAAGTTAACCATTACTCAGTGTAGCCAACATAATAAAATGAATATTGCAAAAACGTATAAAAATATCCATAAAAATAAAGACTTAAAGTAATTAGTAAATTTGCCTTAAATGATCAACTTACCTTAGCAAACCTGTGGTTATAATAAATATATTCTTATTCATATCTTATAAGTTCCATGTGAGCTATTTTCATAAATATAACTATAATACAGAAAATTAATAGTTACTTAGCAACCATTACAGATTTTGATAAAATAGACCAAAACTGCCTTTTAAACGAATTTAAAGAATAATATGAAACGGGACCAATTGAACAAATTTTATACTGTTTTAAATTAATTTTAAGCTAATGCCTATTACATACAATCGTGGAAATGTAATATGAAATATTAATCAATGTGTTACAAAACTTTCTTTTCAACATTAATATATAAATATATATATTTTAGGTAAGAAAAATAGCTTTTCATACAAGAGGAAGATCGGCACAGTCTTTTGATGTTAGTGGATCACGAGTTGATTCAGGAGCAGGTGGAGATGGACGGCAATTTCTTCAAATACGACCTGCATTGGCGGATCATCGCACTACCACTCTACAACGTTCTAACACAATATTATCTGGGTAATATAACCACGAAAAATGTTGTAAAGATATAATGTTTAATTAGGGATTATCTCTGCAAATTTTCTTATTAAATATGATAATACAAATTTCTATTAATTTTAAATTTAATAGGAATAATTATGCGTGCAAGGAAGATATCAAAGATGAGACTATTAGTTTACAAGCTATTGGAGAAGGCAAAGTACAATTGTCTCGAACACCACAGGAGAAGGATCGCTTACCCGACAGAATTAGTCTTGATAGGTATTTATTGATGCTGTTCGTGTTTATTACAAATGATAAATCATTACAATTTTATTTTATAAGCATTACATAACTAATTATAGAAGCATTTAAATGCATATGATTTCTTGTATTATGTAAAAGAATAACTTTCAGACGGGGACTTTCGTCAATACCGCATATAGTAGGAGAACCTGGATTACGTCTTTTGTCATTGCAACATAATTTAATAAATACTTTATCTGGTCTCTCTCCTCTTGATTTGAGTAAACTTGTATTTCTCGATGTATATGACAATCAAATAGACAAAATATCGTCGCTCGAGAGACTATTCAGCTTGAGGGTACTGTTGATGGGTAAAAACAGGTAAATTATTTCTTTTAAAAATTACAGATTGATTGATTGTATTCTCAATTATTGTGAGTAACATAAATAATAACAATTTCAGAATCAAGAGGATTGAGGGGTTATCAAATCTGTTAAAACTAGAGGTATTAGACTTGCATGGTAACAGGATAACAAAAGTCGGAAGCTTGTCTAATCAAAGTGAACTTAAAGTTCTTAACCTAGCTGGTAACCAAATAAAATGCATTGGACAAACAGATCTTCAGGGCCTTGTATCATTGAGGGAATTGAATTTAAAGCGAAATCGCTTAAGGAAATTACAAGGTTTTCAAAACACTATTAAATTACAAAAACTATTTCTTGGAAATAATGATTTACAAAGGTAAGAAAATGTAATGCTTTACACACCATATTTTATTAAACAGAAAAGTAGCTAATATATTTTTTTAATTTATTTATTTAGTATAGAAGACGTCGCGTCACTAGCAGAAGCTATAACATTATCAGAAGTTTCTTTGGATAATAATCCAGTAGCACTAGGTGGTGATTGTACTCCATTTTTAGTTTCTTATCTTCCGAATCTACTTACACTAACCAACATGCACGTTAGTGAACAGGTGAGAAATTAATTCAAAGGGCTTACATGACTTTTTTTGATAAATGAATCATGTTTATTCATTATTAAATAAAACATTTTACTGGACATAACGGCATATTCTGTTATTAATATTAATAGGTTCGTAGAGCTGCAATGGCTTGGCGGAGTAACAAAGAAGCAGCACATGCAGCGTATTGTGCTCTTAGTGGTTCGGCACAACAAGCTGCCCGTCGTGATCAAATAATCCATAATGCACGTACTAATTGGGAATTACTCAGGTTTAGTTATTTTTGTATATCAATAGTCACACTTTTGTCATTTGATCACTTTATATAATTATATATTCCCACTTTTTTATCGTTTCAGATCAGAAAATAAGTGTTTTAGTAATACTGCTAGCCCAGATAAACAGATTGATATTGGTAAAGAATTTGAATTACAGAATTCCTCGACAAAAGTAACTCAAAATGATGGTACACAGACGGTAGAAACTACCGTTATTCCTGATTTAATAGCATCTACTAGGCACGTAGATGTAGAAGATGCAGACTGCAAACCTAATAATAGTGACGCAAAAATTAAAGCAAAGCCTGATAAAACAAATTCTAAGACTTCGCGTAAGTTACAAAGAAGCTCGACTGCTCGTAAACCGTCAGATAAAAGGGTAAATTTTTCGGAACGAAGCGCTTCACAAGAAACAGACGCTTCGCATTCAACGTCTACTAGTAGTGATTTAAGATTACCACCAATTTTACTACCAATAATATCTTCACTTGAAAATGTTAAATTATCGGATAGCTCAGAACCTGTACTAAAACGTTGGGAGAGTATTTCAAGTGTTGAACCAATAGGTGATTCCTCATTTAGCTCACTACCTTCATCGACAAGTGAGAGTGAAGAAGAAACCAGTAAAACACATTTCCGAAGAAATCCAACTGTTTTAAGGAAACGAGAAAATTTTAGTACAATGCGATCAAAATCCGTTTGCGATCCTGAAAGCCGAAGAACTAAAACGATTACTAAAAATTCTGACAATATAGAGAGTGGTAGCAACATTTCAGGTAATACAAATTTTGGATCTGTTGCGACATCTTCAACATCAGGAAGTGATAATAATAGCAAGGTTTTACGGAGACAAGGTTCCTTAAATAGCAGATTGAACAATCGAAACATTCGTAGTGCTACTGTTACAAGGAGAAACGAAAGGGCCTCATCCGCTCATCGAGCTTCAACTGCTAGAGTTAAGCCTAGCAAAAATTTGGCAAGTTTAAAGTCTTCGGAACCCGTACCTAAGCAGATTCCTATATCTAAAGATAGGGAACAGGGTGTTGACTATTTGGTCGAAGTAAGCGATGGCCTTGTGAGTGCATGGGGCGCTGGTGCAGTACGTCGACTGTCTCGTGACTGGGAGTGGGATCGAGCAAAAACTGTAACACGTGCAGCATTCCACTACGTACACTTTAATGCAGTCGCTCAGTCTTTACAAGAATTAAAAGCAAAGTAAATATTTAAAATGTTCAAATAGCTACAAAATGATTTGTGTATGTAAATGTAAATATAAAAACACATTTTTAAAATTTCAGATTTCCAAATGTAACTCATATATCAATTCGTGCGACAGGAATTCAACATTTAGGTCAATTACACGCATTAGCCGAATTAAGAGGCTTGACAGGCTTGACTATAATGCCAGAAGGTAATCCTATCGGTGTCAAAACTTGGCGTGAATATGCAATCTATAGACTTGCTCATTGGGGTCTCAAAGAAATTAACAATGAACCGGTAACGAATACTCATTTTTTGTTGACATTATAGCACTAAAGTTATATTTTTACAATAAATATGTATAATTCCGTTATACATTTTTTTTCCTAATAAGGTTACTGATGAAGAATTAAAGTCAGCTAACCAGACATTTAATGGTTTAAGTGACATAGTACTGCGGGCACTCCCTGACGCTCCATTACAACCTTTATTAGCAAGGTTAGGAAAAAGTGGGAATTGCACAGTTAGTGCTAAAACTTGGCTTAGAGGAGCTGACCCAGCTTTACGAGATGTTATAGCTAAAGAAGCTTTACAGTATAAGAAAGGTCATATTTCTCAGGTAAAAACGTTCATTTTATTTAAAGCAATGTTAATGTTTATAAATTCTGATTATAACCGTATTACTTAATGTGCAGGAAGATATGAGTTGGAGAGTTCGTGGCCGGGGTCAACTATCAAACGCGATTGATTTGGCATGTGGCGCTGCAATTCGTCTTCGCACACTCGAACTTCAGTGGCCAACAATATTCATAGAAATGATTGAAGAGGTTTTAAGGGATTTCGCAAATATGGAAACTCATGTTAAGGAACAGATGCGATTTCTCATGGATTCTTTGTGACATTCTTTTCTTCTCTAAAGAAGCGTACAAAAATATTGTGAGATGTTATACATAAAAATCATGTTGCTATTGATCACAAATAGTGATAGAAAAATATTTGCTTTTATAGTTAGAAAACGAATACAAATAACATATGCACTAAATGTTATCAATGTTACTCGATTTATATCGAAGTTAAATTTAAATATGATAGAACAGGTACCCACTACCTACCAACATGTTTATATGTTATCAAATCTGTTCGTCTATTTTAATATTTAGGTTAACTCATATTGTTCAGAACTGATGAATAATTTCAAATAGTTGCTCAATATATTTACTAGACTGTAATTCAAGAACCAATAGCCGATTAAAATATTTTGTAAATTCATTTGAGAATAGTATTTATTTAGTGTATGAGTAGACTAATAAATAGTAAATAAAGTTAAAAAAAATCTTTAACATGATTGTTTTTTTATGTTGTCTAACCGTGTTCATATTTCACGCTATTAATATGAAAGGACCCTAAAATACTTTTTTTCAAACGTGTAGGTACTTCATCCGCCCTATGTTTTAATTAAATAAAATAAATGTGTATTATACATAACTTTATTTAGTATGTACCGCTTGCTTGGTAAAAAATCACTTTAATCTGTCACTAGTCGTTATGCTATATGTTTAAAGAAACATATTTATATTTAGCTACGTAATTACTTATTATTGATAGTCTGAAATTGTCTACCAGTGTGTCGATGAAAATATCTTGAATGCGCCACAGCTAACTTATTGTAGTTAAACACACTGAAATGTCAATTGTCAAAAATTTAACTTTCAACTTGATCTTGTAATTTCTCCAAACGAAGAATTACCTATCTATATCAACAAGAACCAAAACAAAATCTCATCACCGCTTTTAATAATAATGTAATTAAATTTAAACGTCACGATATGGATGACACGGAAAGCACAACAACATCAGCGGATGAGAACACTGGCAACTTGTGTGACAATCCGACTAGAGATACTCTCGCCGAGGGGCTGTTAGGCTTGCTTAAGCCAACAGTGGACCAATTAGATGATCGAGTGAGAATAACGAGGTAATTATTTAAATTAATTTCCTGATAAACCGTTCGATTCCATTGTAGAGTATTTATTATCTTTTTTTTTTATTTAGGATTTCACAGTTAGAGCTAAAGCAACAGATTGAATCTTTAAACGAAGAGTTGCTAAAAGTAAGAGAGGCACTTAATAATCATCCAGATTTAGACCCCTATGTCAAGAAACTGATAGCTTGTAAACATAAAGTCACAGTCGTGCTTAATGTCCTACAGGCATCCCAGGTAAGCCTGTGTGTACCATCGTGAAATATACGTAAAGTTGTTCTTTAAGTAGAGTATTTTAAAATTTCAGTACTTTGTGACTTACATTCAGACACAATATAATTAAATCTAAAGCAGCTTACAGTGTCCTTGTCCACTCTTATAATAAACTAATTAATTAATATTTTAATTTCAGGACAGACTTAATGAAATAAGACGAATGATCAATAAAGAAAAGAGTGTTCGACCAACATTGACTGAAACCTCGCAAGAACCGCAACAAAGTACAAGCAATTTTATTTCCGACCGTGGGTGTATCAACTAATATAATGGATACTCCTTATCAAAGCCACATAAATAAAAATGATTTTGACTATGTCTATGAACCCGCTGAAGATAGTTTTCTACTTATTGATGCATTGGAAAAAGACCTGCCTTATCTTAAGGCTAGAGAACCAATATTTTGCTTAGAAGTAGGTTCGGGGAGTGGTGTTGTCATTACAGCTTTTGGAATGGTTTTCCCTAGAACTTTTTGTTTTAGCACAGACATTAATTTTAGGGCATGTGAAATGTCTCTAAGCACTGCAATTCAAAACAAAGTACTGCTAGATGTTGTCAATATGGATTTAGTTTCTTGTTTTGTTAATAATAAATTTGATGTTGTAATATTTAATCCTCCATATGTTGTAACAGACACAACAGAATGTGGAGGGTGTGGTATTGAGGCAAGTTGGGCCGGTGGTGTCAAGGGTAGAGAGGTAACAGACAAGTTATTGGATGCTATACCAAAGATTCTGTCTCCTAATGGCACATTCTACCTCTTGCTTATTAAAGATAACATTCCACTTGAAGTTGTTCAAATAATGTCCAAAAAAGGTTACAAGTCAGAGACTATAATAACGAGACAAGTGAGAAATGAGCAGCAATTAGTCTTAAAATTTTATAAATAGAAAAATATATTATCATTTACATTTAATATTATATAATGTTATAGGATTAAGTGCATATATATATAGATATGAAAAATATATTTATAAACACTATTTTAAGTTTTTCTTCACAATCGATGCAAAGAGCTTAGCACCTTCTAAATTATCTTCATATCCAGGTATGCTTTCGCAACTTTTCAGCCATCTTTGAATATTTGGAAAAGGAGAAAAGTCCCAGCCCACTTCCTAAAATTTAAATAAGTATTTTACATGATTTTATTACAACTAATACTTATTTTACTTGCAATATTATAAATATTCATTCATACATTAATAACTTACAAGAATAGAAGCTAAAGATGCAAGAATTGCAGTATCAGCTATGGTCAAGTGTTCACCTGCAACCCACTTATTATCCTCCAAAAATTGATTGAGAAAACCAAGAGTAGCATTTAAATCATTTTTTAATTTTTCCTTTATTTCGGTTACACCCTCATAAATAATCGGATACTGAAAGAGACCAAAATATTGTTTTATATGATTTGGTTAGTGATGGGTAATTCTTAGATGGTGAAGTTTTTCAAAATGAAAACAAGACTAGATTATAAAAATCGTTTGGTCTATAAGATTACTTAAATATAAATTTCTGGTTATAACGTACACATATTGCTCGAATCCTTGGGTACACAAAAGAACTATCAAAGTACAATCTTTGATTGACGATTGCACGTCGTTGCAGGTCTTTTGGATATATATCGTCATTGGTCCCGTATTTGTCTGCTAAGTAACACGCAATTGCACGACTCTCCCATATTACAAAACCATTGTCATCAAGTGTAGGTACACAGTGTTGTGGATTTATTTTAATGAAACTTTCATTAAACTGTTCTTTTTTCATTAGGTCTATAATTTTAACTTCCACTGGTACACCTATATTTTTTGCAGCAAGAACCGCACCTCTAGATGGTGCACTTAAAGGGAAATGATACAATGTTGGTGGAGACATTTTAAAAGTTTTCAAAAGTATCCAACAATAATTAAAATGAACTGGCTCTAGAAGTCAGACACTTCGGTTGTTGACCTTATTTTACGTATCTTGTTTTAAGCAACTACCTACTACCTATCTAGTGGGTGGGGGGGCCTGATAAGGAAAATATTTTACAAGAAATACTCGAATTTGTAAAAAGTACTTTACATTAGTTACTTTTTTTTTAATTAATATTTTATTATTTAGAATAATATTTGTCATTTCTTAATATTATGGCAAAAATTTTGTTTATTTAATTAATTGATGCAATTATTGTTAGAATGAAATACGAAACCTGTAGACGATAATTATAGTGTACTTATACAGCTACTTTGTTTAAATACAACATAATAACTTATTTAAATCTCAAATGATAAAAAATGTATGCTTCGTGTAGCGCGACCATTTAAAAAATACATTTTTACAAATTCTCATATTGGTAGTTTTGCTAAGATTCACTATTTCACAATTCACAAGTTCTAACGTCATTGTCAAAGTTAGTTCATGTTTGTTGTTTTTGTTTACAATTTGTGAACAAAATAGAAATAAAAAAAAATGACTGATAATAAATGTAGATTATGCCTAACAAATACAAATTTATTGATAAATATTTATAATAACACTAACTCAGGAATGATATCTACTAATATAATGTGTATAACGGATATAAAAGTAAGTTAAAAATATGATATAAAATATAAATTTATTTTTCTTTCCGAAATATTATTTTATGAAATGTAATTATAGATACATCCCAACGATGGACTGCCTAATTCTATTTGTAAACGTTGCAATAGAACTTTACAAAAATGTATAGATTTTAAAAGGCTCTGTGAGAAGTCTGATAAGGAATTGAGAAGTGCCTTAACTAACAGGACAAGTGATAAACAAACAAATGCTGAATATGAACCAACAAGTAAAGAGTGTAGTACATTGTATCTAGTTAACGAAAATTGCAAAGAATCAAAGAAAGCAGTTACAAGCGAAACCGAGACAAATGATTCCAATAATTTGAGTATTTCCAAAGTTTCTCAAAAAAAGCAATGTTTTACATGTGGAAAAATTATGTCATCTAGGTATTCAGTAGAAATTGTTATAATTTCTCAGGTGTATAAATTCAATTTCTAAATTATTATTTTTTTTTAGTTTTAGGCTCAAAACTCACTTGGCAACACACACAGATATAAAACCATATGCATGTGTATATTGCAACAAGAAATTTTCATTAGTGCAAAATCTGAATGTTCATTTAAGAATACATACGGTAAATATTTTACATAAATTTTACAATATTAGAATAAGGGACTAGTTTACCTTATTTTTATATGAAGAGAATTTTTTTTTATGTGTACTACTAAGTTTTGAGAGTATCTATATATTAGTTATTTAAAGTATTATATTATTTTATCAAAAAGATTAATTTAATTTGTGATGTGACAAAAAATTTAAAGATAGTTTATTTCCAGGGTGAAAAACCATTCAGTTGTGCTGTGTGTGGAAAGTCATTTGCCCAATCATCAGGATTAACAACACATAAAAGAAAGCACACTGGACAAACACCTTATAAATGTGTTTTGTGTCCACGTAGCTTTCGCACAGTGGGACATTTACAATATCATGTCAGGTAAGCATAAAATTATTATATTAAATCAAAAACTGAATTTGCTACTTCAGCTTAATGAATCAATGTAAATAAATACATTGATGCAAGGATATTCTTGAAATAATATAGTATAAATACTATAGGTTTTCCTTAAATTTTAAATCTACTCTTCAGGGATCAGATTAAGACTAACATTAAGGACAATACCAATGAGGTTACTAATATAAGAGTTTTTTTGCAACATTTTTACTAAATGTGAAATTACACAATAATATAGAAGCATTAAAATTACTGTCATCTGAAACTGTGATTGATATAATTGTATCTTTTTTTTATACAGGCGGCATACTGGTGAAAAGAAATTTGAATGTGACATGTGTAGTCGTGCCTTTATTACACGAAGTGATTTGAAACAGCATTTAATGACACATAGTGGAGAAAAGCTTCATGTTTGCTGCAATTGTGGTATGAGATTTTCAAGGGCTTCAAATTTAAAACGTCACATCAAATATTCACATAATGAAGAGAAATCTTACAAGTGTACTCAATGTCTTTCAAAATTTATGCGCAAAACTGAACTAGATAAACATGAAAAGAAACATAAGAGTGAATTAAAAATAAATTGAATATAAACAAAAATACTTTTTTATTAACCCGCGGTCATTTAACGCAAGTAAGCGTTTCAAGCAAATTGAAATATGCGACTTATTAACAATAATTATTTTGTATAAATAACTTAATATTACTAAGTTATTTATATAAAATTTTATATAAATATTAAGTTACTTTTTTAATATTATTTTTTCACTTAAAGCATATTAGAATGACACTATTTTAAAATAGTATTCAAGTAAAAATGTGTAAATTTTTTTATAAGGTTTTCTTGTGTACGGCCCAATTTGGAATAGACCCTGATGTGTAACAGATCCTTTTTGAAATTTGAAGTTAGTTTTTATCAAGTGGCAACATTGCTTTGTTTTCGAATTTTGAAATTCGTTAACGTTTCTGTTTGTCGAGTCGCTTCGAGTTCGAACGAATTTTCTTTGTGGCTGTTAAGCGATAAGTTTTTTTGAATTGTGATTTAATGGTATAATATTGTGAGAGGTAGTATAGTGCTTAAAGTGGTACTTAAATAAATAACGACGAATTTTTTTTCGTAAGAAGAAAATGTCTAGGGATATAATATACTATTCTGAAAAATATTATGACGAGGAACATGAGTATAGGTAAAGTTATTTTTTGTCATATTAGAAATATATATGTCTATTTTTGTTTGCTAAAAATAGTGAAAAAATAATTAAAACCACAATTCGTTGCTTGGCCTTGAAAATCATAACTACACAATAACTTGCTTTTAACCTTTATAATGTAAGCGCAGAATTTACCAGAAAAAGTTTCTATTCCAGTATGTTTCTCATGTAAACAGCTTGTATGTGCGTAAATAAAATCAATTTTATCTAATAATCGTCCTTATAACATAATATTACAGGCATGTGGTGTTACCAAAAGAGATGGTGAAATTAGTGCCTAAGAATCATCTGATGTCGGAACAGGAGTGGCGTGGTATCGGTGTTCAACAGAGTCAAGGATGGGTGCACTATATGACACATCAACCAGGTACGTAATTTTTGAGTTAACATTATTCTAATTGCCTACAATTGGACTGGACCTTGTTAAAGGTTATTTAAAATAATCAGTCATAAAACAATTGAATTTATTGGTTTAATATGTTGGTAATTATATTAAACCATGTATGACGCTCAATAAGTTTATATGCAATTCTCATTAGACGTAAATCTTATAACATGTTAACACATTTCATAACAAAGAACTTAAAATAGTAAGTTAAGTATATTTACAATTTTAGCTAAATATCTATTAAAAAAAAAATATATTGGCTATTGTTTAGTTTCAATAATGTAATTTTTAAACTATAAATTATTTAGTATTGACTCAGACTTGAGTATTTAGATAAAAACATTGATACATATTTTCACGTTGAGCTATGAATTTGCAAGAATTCAAACAAATGTATTTTTATGCTATTATCAAGCTCAAGATGATGTTGGACTGATGGACATTACGTTATAAAATTACAATGGCAACTAAATAATACCTAATATTTTAGCTTAAGAACTCTCAGAAAATAAATTTCTGTTTAATAAAAGCATAGCTAGTTACTTGTTTGAATGAATATCTTTTCTAATATCATTGTTCTATACACAGAACCTCATATCCTGCTATTCAGGCGAAAGAAGACAACTCCACCGGAGAAGAAGTAAGACCATAAGAAAAAAGGTTGTGATAAATGTATTGTACAGTTTTGTCATGAGATTAGACATAATTAATTATAATTTGCCTCACAACAAGCCTCCATAACACTCACTTTTCATTTGACATGAAATTATCTGGAATAATATGTAGGTAATTATAAAATGAATCTCTCTATGATAACTAAATGTGCCTTATCAGGAAATAATATTATATATGATATTTTTTGACAGAAAGAAATGTGTATTTCTATTTATTTCACAGTGGATCTAATTATGACCATGTAGCATTAAATCATTGTCATATTAATCATTGTGAAGGCACTTGTATGTATTGATTACACAGTATTGATCAGGTTTGTATACCATCCTTTATTAAATGCAGGATTAGTGTTTACAAAATTGTCAAAAAAAAATCTTTAGATCTTTTGTGCTGTGACATTAAATTCAATGTTCCTATTTAAGTTTTTTTAAATAATAATATCTCTAATTGCAGTGTCAAAGTATATAAGTTTGTTATGGGTATAATGACCTTTATTCCATATTCTTAAGTTGCAACCTAAATAAGTCATTAATTTTAAGTCATCACTACATTATTTTCAAGACAAGAACTTCTTCTATAGTAAACAATAATAGTTTCTTTTTCTATGTTTAAAATAGGAATAAATACATGACAATTTTATTATAATTTTCTTTGTATAGTATTTTAAGAATTGACCACCAATTATAATAATGCAAATATTTTTGGTAGCTTTTTAATATAGATTGATTTCTTTTGTTTGACCAGCCATTGTCTAAATCGATATAGGTTATTTTTAAATGTATATAATGAAATTGAAATCAATAAAAGGCACACTGTATCATAATCGGGTGTTTGTAAATTAATGAAATAATGTTTGGTACAAATAAATTATTTGGTGCTATGTTATATGGTTTGTTTTATTTTTGTGTAAAAAGTCCCTAGTCTTTTTATTTTAACTCCCATTAACTGTTATTTGTAACAACAACAAAATCATTGCATGTCATGGTATGGGGGTACCAACAAATAATAAGTTTAAAATGTGCTCAAGATTATTATGTAGGTACTGGTTAGTGGTTGTCATGTGTTAGGCAAGAAAAGTAGCGTATGTCCTTGGAGTTCAAGTTTGGTTCATAACAAATTTCATCAAATTTAGTTCATTGGTTTAGATATGAACGAAATACAGATTAACAAAGTTACTGTCGCTTTTATAATAGTATAGATTCTCAATTAGGAATCCTTGTAAACAAGAATGTATACAAGGTTGCATTTATACTAATTTAACCAAAAAAATAGTATCCATATGCTGTGTTATAATATTCGAGTAATTTATTTGTGAGCTGCTGTCATTTCTTTGTAAATTGCTCTTTTAAATTGTAGTTTGCGAGGTACATATAAATAATCAGATATAGGGTAGAGGTTGTTGTTGTGTCTGAGCTACTGTTTAAGACAATGGGATAAAAATGTTTTCGTATGCTCAAAAATTTTTATAAATTTTAATTTAATTAAACTGTATGTTTAAAGTTAAAGTTTAAATAAAAAAAACAATATCAATAATAAACCTTTTATTTTCTTTTCTTTTTTGCATTAGGTGATAAAGAAGGTAATTTAGTAGTTTCTGGTTGAGAAAATTCCATTGGCTCCACTTTGATATCATCCGTGACAACATCTAATAAATCTAGTCCTTGCAACTGTTCTTGTTCAAGACTGTGCAACATTTGAAATCCAGGTTCAAGGGATGGTGTGAAAGCACCATCTAAAGCTGCTGGGAAATGTAGTTCTGGCACCTCCTCAAGTTTAAGCTGGGGTGCAATGTCACCTATAGCTAATGCTTCACAGTGATTTTTTAATTCTTCGCATTGACTTTTAATTTTTTCATGATATCTTACAACCCGGTTTTCATAAAAGTTATACAGGTTTCCAACATTTAATTCAGCAAAAACTTTAGATATTACATCTGGATAACCAGAATTAATTCCACTCGCCTCCCTATCGACAACAGTTCTCATCAATTTGCACATGTTTGTCATGTAAACATCTAAAGCATCTGCTACTGCATTTAAGGCTGTGTTAGTTGAAGAGGCAAAGCCGACATGGCCTATAGCAATAGCAGCACATTGTCGTAGTGCTCTTCTGTGGCTTTCTGGTGTAAATGGTAAAATAACAGGCCCTTTACCAAGAGAAAAGTCACAATATTCCTTTGGTAAAAAGTTAATTGGTGGTGTTGCTTCATGTTCTACTTTCAAATTCGGTTCTGGCGGAGTACTTGGTAAGCTCAAGGTGTCTAGTCGGGCCCCTTCATACACAGCATTCTCCGTGCGGTTTATTATTGCCGTTAATTGTCTTGCATACGCGTGAAGCTGTATAGTGTGCGTAATCAAATTTGGTTTTGGTAATTCTATCGGCGATGACTTTACTGTGATTGGTATTTCTGGTATGTTTTGCATTCCTAGCTCAATTATAGGATTAAAATTCACAGTTTGTAGTACTGTCTCATCATTTTCAGCGTCTTCAAATTCACCCCAAAGTTGTCTATTCGACATGATAACGGTTCTGAAGTATTAATGGTAACTTGGTAAGATAATTAAATCCTTAGTATATTATTATCTCATGATAATACAAATGGAAGTCATTTTCTTATGAATATGAATCGTAATAACTTTATTATGTTTATTTTTTTTTAGACAGTTTTAGATTTAGTTTATCCTTGTCAACTGTCAATTGTCATAATATAACCAATAGACAATACCAAGGTTGCCGATGCCTATTCACCTAATTCCCCAAAAATGTTAGCGAAATTCCCCAAATTGGGGGAAAGAAATGTCCCAATTCCCCACAAATTCCCCACACAGAAATAAAGGAAATAAATCATGTTTTTGTATGTTTGTTTTCATTTCCTAACAATAAAATCCGATTTTCGAGGTAAATTTCGTTAAATCATATCATCATCATCATCAGACTACTCTAATAATTGACTACAATTCAATTTTTGTACTAATTAAAAGACGGATAAACAATCAATTACTGATCGTTTTGGTATCAAACGCATAAGTATAAATTCCCCTCATTTTCCCCACACGTGAAAATCCCCACACTAATCACCAATCGACTTACGATTCCCCGCAATTCGGGGAATTCCCCACACATTGGCAACCCTGGACAATACATACATACTGTAACTGACATAACCTAACGTTTCAACTAAATTTTCATTGACAATGAGATATTAGACGCAGCAGCAGTTAGACGATAAATTTTATTTTACTATTAATAAAAAATATATTAAAAATGCCATATGCTATAAAATAATTTGTCATATACGCTTTTTTAAATGAAACAATGAACAAATGAACTGAGACTTTATTGCAATAACAAAACGCTACTACCGACGATGTTGACGAATATAATCATGGTATCATAAAATTCATCATGTCCGTCATTTCATATAATTAATATCTACTGTATCTAATTATACTGTAGTCATTATATAAAATATGTTATCAAGGGCATATCTCCCTAAATAATAGGTTGGGGAAAAAGTTTCTTCGTATTTTATATGAAAATTCAAAAAGTTTTTTTTATAGTTTATTTACATTTGACTAAAGTATGTAGGTGCCATTTTGTTCCATAACTTTTTGCCATCTTGTTGGTAGTGACATGATCCCATTGCTGTAAAAATGTTGGGGCTTCTGATCGAAAAACTGCGACAAGTGGTTTTGGCAGTCCTCTCGTGATGTTAACCTGACACTGCCTAAGGAATTCTGCAGAGACCGAAACAGATGAAAATCTGAAGGTGCAAGGTCAGGACTATACGGCGGATGCATTAATACCTCCCAGCCAAACTCTCGTAATTTTTGTTGAGTGGCTAAAGATGTGTGAGGTCTAGCGTTGTCATGGTGAAAAACCACACCCCTTCTGTTGATCAATTCTGGCCGATTTCTTGCTTCAATCTCATCAATTGTTCGCAATACAGCGGCTTGAAAACGCTTAAACCAAACTTGCGCTACTCTCACTGCATTTTTACCTTTTTTATAGTAAAATTTTAAAATGTATCGAATTTCTTCTTTAGATTCACTCATTTTAACAACAACAAAAACAAATGAAAATCACACAAATTCCTAATTTGAATTTGGAAGTGCCTTCTTTAAAATTAAAACTTTTTAATGATACCAAAAATGTGTTATATTGACATAATTTTGGTAAAAAAAAAATAGTCATAAGATTTGCATGTTCCATTTATAAATTGAGCAAAAGGATTTGTCTAACATTCAAAGATTGTGAAGTATTTCACGATACATCTTTTTGAGACGCATCACTAGGCATGTGGGAATACGCGTAAGATTTGTTTATTTACATAGGTACGTACTAACGGTCGTAAATGCTTTATAATATATATAATTCTGTAGACACAGAATCAAATATAGTGAAGTACGTCGTTGTATTTCACAATACATCTTATTAAGACGTATAACTAGACGCGTGGGAATACGCGTACTGTTTGTTTATTTGTGTACGTACGGTCGTAATTAACCTATATTAAAAATATATTCCTTGTAATTCTTAAAACCTTTTATTTATTTCGCTCGAAAGAGCACCGAAATATCCACAAAAAAGCGGCACCCACTTCGACCCTTCAAGGGATGTCACATGATCGCTTACTACCGTGACGTCCCGATTCTTGGCCTGCCTATATCTCGGATATTTTTCACATGAGACAAAGCCCTGGCAAAGTTTACGGTGGGGATAGATGGGCTAATGATAGTGTCGATGTTCATAGGTATTATCATCGACTATCCGGGAAGCGTGAGGAAAATGTGTGAGCTAAACTGTTGCGTAAACACTTTCAACAAGCTTTTGATACAGTTGACTATTTAAATTCGTTTATGGATTTCGAAATTATTTAATACTATTAAAAATTGCATTATACATCAACATTTCAAACGACACCATAAATAAAAAAAGCAATGAAATTTTTTGTAAGTTGTGTTATTCTTATAATAAGAAATAACAATCAAAATGTTTCGGTAATCAATTATAAACTAGTCATTTATAAATAAGTTAATTTAAAAGTGTTAAGGAGAATACTTTTTTTCTAAATATATGATACATTTAGATATCATAAAAATATAATACTTGTCTAAAAGTATATGCCACATTTCATTCAATTCATGACAAAGACATGACATGAGATCCCGTCGTATACAAAATACGAAAAAAACCCTTCACGACGATTCCTAATTGTAATATTCGCTCGCAAAAAACACGCTTTTCAGTCATTCTGAACTAATAATGCACACGTTTGTTATAATTCTGCTGTTCGAATATAGCTACGCGATAGCTTATTTGTCTTTGCGAGAATACACAAAATATTATTTTTGTTTCTTACTATACATAAAATAACTCCATTACTTTAACTTATGATTTACGAAAAATTAAATATGTCGGTTAATGTATTATGGATATTATAAAAGGTAGCAAAAAGGTCGAGAGTTAACCTAAAATAAAATATGGTTTTTACCAAAAAAACTCTGTATTTCAGGAAACTTTCCGACATACTCGTAATACTATTATATAAATGATATCCGTCAAATAACAATTAACGGTGTCGGATGTCGCAATTGTTAAAGGTCGCAATCATTATGCGTTAATTATTTTCATCTGTCGACTAAACGACTATTTGGAACGAGGCTGTTATATAACACCAGTGAAATTGTTCTGTATTTATGTAAGTTTGAATGTGGCACCGATAGCCGAGAAGGTACGTGGAAGGCAGCTATCATGGTTTGGGCATGTTATGTGGAACATTTGTGAAGAAGATCTTGCATGAATGTGGATGGATATAGAGGAAGGGGACGACCAACGAAACGATGGATGGATTGCCTGAAAGAAGATATGGCTGGAAGGAATATTACTTGTGAGATGACGTCAGATAGGGTAGTATGAATGAAGAAGATATGCTGTACATTGGGATAAGAGCAGGAAGATGATGATGATGATGATGATGCTGATGGTAGACTAAATGGTCAAATGCTATTATTTACTTCTAAACTAGACATACATTTCATCTGCTTCTAATAACAATTATTACTTTGATTCTTATTTCTTCTTTATATTCTTCGTAATGTAAAATTATCTGTATTGCTATTTTTTTATTAATCATAACTTATTTTGTGCAGTACAAGAGATAATAAAAGCCTCATCATTTTTAAAATCATCATTATAAAAATGTACCATACTGTATATACAAATATTTTTAAAGTTTACCTTATAAACTAACTTATATATGGGGTTTATTCAAATACATAAAATACAATGAGATATATTGTATATTGAAAAATAAATAAGCCAAAATCCTCGTTTCGTCTTGTCTTGTGTAGCTCAGGTTCTACAACATCTACGACGTAGAGGCAATTACTATTTGAGTACTCTGTAATTTAATGAAGTCATCGATTATTATTTATTATTCAAAAAAAAAAAAAAATCTTATAACTTTTGGTAAATTATTTCAGTTAAAAGTATATGTAATATTAATTGTTTTCAAAAACTAATTTAATCTAATTAATTCTATAAATAGCCGTTAGTAATAGATACACAAGACAAATTACAATCACTTGCATGTATATTGCTTTATTTGATACATGTATTTAAATAACATAAAATATTATTAAAAATAATAAAAACATATTGATTAAAGATAAGACTAACAGAAAAATAACACAGGAAACTTAGTACGTTTTATATTAGTTTATAAACGTAAAAAGTGTTTAAGTAAAATACTAAGAAGGATCCATTATTTTTAATCAATACGAAGTCAGTGCAATGTAAGGAAACGTATAGATTGCTACTCAATGTAAATAATAACATTTCGTCACTCGAATGAACTACGAATACTACACGCGTAGGACGTACCACACGAGGGCTTTCATTCAGGACATGAAACGTCGCCGGAAGCCGAGTCGCAGATCAATCGTCCCCACCCCTCCTCTATCCCCCCACCCAGCCTCCACCGCAGGATCTGAGGATGTCCAGACGGAGTGGCTCATCTCAGTCGGCTCCCGGCGTTCCCAGAGCGTGCACGTGTCGCTCGAATAAACGCGGTCTCAGTTATGCTGTGATAGTTGAACGCGATACAGTGATACATAAGGTTCCCGCTCTTTATTTGCAACGGTGAGTCGTAAATAACTATTTGATGAAAATAATCTCAATACGAGACTTGTAACTTGTAGTTTCAGAATTCATTATGCCAATAAATAAAATCATATCAATCAATCAAATGATACCCAATCTCAGCCGACTTATTACTTATGATTTCTAAGTAATGAGCTGTCTGTAAATCGGAAATAGAAGCGAGCAGAGAATATTGAAACCTTTGTCCACGATATTAATTGTTGAACATCGATAGATATATGAAATGATGTATTTGAATTAGAAACATAGAATTCTATAATATTTTAACGTTATCCCGGTGTCTCCGTTTGTCATAAGCAAGTTCGATTATTTATTATTATAATATATTATTCGTATATGCCATATTTCATTTTAATTTACCGTACAATAACACTGAAATTAAATTATTATATTACCAATTATAATCAAGGTTATAAAAATTATCCGCCATTTCATAATAAATTGGTCATTCGTGTTATACTTTAGTATTTTATAGAAAAACTATAAAATATAGCAATTTTTATGAACTATTGGGAATGTAAATTCATTTTAACCTTTGTTATTGTTTATGCTTATTGTCTATGATTTGGAATAAAATATTTAAATCAAATTAAGTTAATATAGATGACACAAAGCCAGTATCAAATTATTTTAATGATAGCGTATCCCCGCTATTGTTAACTTCTCCACGGTACGCCGGAAGCACTAGTTGCGCGAATTGTGTTCGCCATGCCTGTTGATTGTTGTTTATCCATTTTTTGAATGGAGATTTTTACTTATCTATTACGTTAAACTGTTACATGATTAATTATGATTTAGAGTAAAACGAAGAGCTCAGATTAAAGTGGTTTTTAATTAAAGATATTCCATTATATTTATGAAAACTCATTTGAATTTGATTTTAGAACTAGTTGTGCCCGCGACGTTGTTTGAATTTAACAAAAAATATATTATTGTAGCCTAAGCTACTCCTAATTATATCATTTATATCCCAGTGAAAGTCCCGTCAAAATCGGTCCAGCCGTTCCAGAGATTAGCAGAAACAAACAGACAGACAGACAGAAATTGTAAAAAATGTTATTTTGGTATATATACTCTGTATACATACATATGCATTGAGTAAACGGCTATTTTAATATTACAAACAGACACTCCAATTTTATTATATGTTTATGTCAGAATGATAAAACGATCTAGGTAAGGATTCATAGTATGACTAATTAACTTCTTGACTTCTTATTTATTGGTTTAGTCTACGTTTGTAAAATACAGAAGCTACGAAAAAGATCCCTTATTGATTTGTATGTTTCGAATCGCACGTATTATTAAAAAATAGTTCCTTATTCGATCCATCATTGGTTCAGGAGATTATCCCATACATACAAATGAACAAATTGTCCGTCTATATAATATTAGTATCGGCTAAAACACATTGTTACATACTTAATGTTCAATATCGATATATGTGTAATTATAATAAAGCATTAGTACTACGTTGGAATTTGCAAGTTGTTCAAAGGAGATTTTTTTTTTTTCATCTAAATGGTAAGAGTATAAATATTTACATACACCAGTTACGTATTTAATATCCTTAATAAAAAAAAGTTGAAGCTCAAAGAGGTCTTTATGTGTGATAACGGAAAGATTTTTATTTATACGTATTTATTATAAAAAAAGGAAATTTTGTTTTAAATGTGTACATTTATTAAAATTAATTTTAATGATTTCTGATAAAACACTTTATCAGGACTTATATCACAGTTTGTAGTATAAGGGTAACAATAATAAGATTCACATATGAGTCATTAAAGTTCACTTAACTTGGTGGTAGGGCTTTGTGCAAGCCCGTCTGGGTAGGTACCACCCACTCATCAGTTATTCTACCGCCAAACAACAGTACGCGCAGTATTGTTGTGTTCCGGTTTGAAGGGTGAGTTAGCCAGTGTAACTACAGGCACAAGGGACATAACATCTTAGTTCCCAAGGTTGGTGGCGCATTGACGATGTAAGAAATAGTCAATATTTCTTACAGCGTCATTGTCTATGAGTGATGGTGACCACTTACCATCAGGTGGCCCATATGCTCGTCCGCCAATCTATAAGTAAGTAAGTAAGATCGATAAGCCGTTGATCTTGATCCTGAACTCTCTCTTTTCCGCTTATAATGACGTAATGAAACACAATTTTTTTAATTTAGCTTGACATAAAGAAAATTTCATTGAAATAGTCGAATACAACGCAAACAAAGTTGAAAGACCTCCTATCTCATATCTGTGTTAAGAACCCAATTTAACACGTGCACAGTTAACGGTTTACATGTATGTAAATACACTAAAATAGCTTAATATTTATTTCATGTTTATTGCGTAAACTAAAGCTTTCAGTAAAAGCGTTCACTTTAGCATAGCGCGTTGAAGTCTTACTCAAGCGCTTTCGAAGCTTTAAGGACTCTATCTAGCTTAACTCAAAATTAAATTTTGCTTGTAATATTTTTTTACATATTTAATTATTTTTAGAAAATTACTTAAAAAATTAACTATTATATCAAATCTCTTAAAAATATTTTTTTTGATTGTTAATCAAAGATATTAATAGTTCATATCGTAGGTTTTAATTCAAAATGTAAACATTTAAAAATAACACTTTTTAATATAGTTTCTAAAAATGTATCAATATCGTTTTTTTAAATGAGTCAACGACTAGTCAAATTTATCAGTGAATAGATTAATAGTAGACTATTAAACTATCATTTTATTCACGCACACTAATACATATCATACTATTTTTTTTTTAAATGTTAATTTCAGTAAAAGTTTAAGCGACACAGCCCTGCCGTAGACATAGCCTCTACGCCACTGCATGTTATATTATTATTAAGCGTTAGATACAGTCTTTTATATAAAAGAAAAAACTAAAAATAAATAAACCTAATGCCTGTAACGATCACGGCCCTCGCTAAATAGTAAACATAAATCAATCTGATACTCAATTAATTATCCTCCTACAGCTACGTAGCCATCGTTAGTACATCGAGTCAAATGTCATCGATGTAGATGGCAAATCTACGGTTCGCTACTAATAGCGAAATGACGGTTATATATAGTACGACACAACTTAGATATAGCATTGGCAGAATTCGTACGCTTTTCCTAATTATCAATATTTATTTCTTATGTTTATATGATCTTCACACAAACGCAATAAATTGTAATATCATATGACCTAATATTCGTCAATTTAACCAGTCGATTTAGATACATGCACTTGCTTTCTAGGGTTGATCTGACCTGAGAATCTACAGCGACGAATAGCGTCGAATGGCGCTATAAGGACCTATTTCTAATGGCAGGAATCGGTTTTGAATTTGCCGATGCTACATCTAAGTTGTGTCGTACTATGTCAATGTATAGTTACTTCACTAGTGACACGTGTTAATGCCAAAGCGTGGGCAGAATTCTTAAAAGTACCCGTTCGCTTTATACGAATAGATACTATATGCGTTAACATATAAATATATGCGCTCGGGGGACAAGTAAATATCTATTTTAAATTAATTCTGTTACGCTTAAACGCAAATTATTGTTTCCTAGAAACATGTAAACACATTTTCTCTAAAGTATTGAATTATATATGGTTTTTAATTTTGGATATTGGAAATCAATGATACAACTTTGGTTGAACTGATTCGGATGAATTGTTAAACGCAATGTTTTAGTAGTAGATAATATTAAGACCTGAAGGCAGTTTTATATCCGTGTTTGTTAATATAAATTCTAAGTTGGCGAAACCGCGGTATCAGCTAGTATAATATTATAATTATAAAATTAATTACTACTTACTTGCTGAAACCGCTGAAAATAATAGTAAAGTAAGTCTTCATTAAAAAGATATATGTATGTTACCTGTTAAGGGATCATTCAAATAAATATATGTCATAAAATAAAACTTTTTTGTACTTTTTAATATTTTTGTAATTATTTACAATGAATTTTTTACAAGTCAAATTTAATAAGAATTACAGTGCAATATAGAATATCACAGAAATAAAGTCCGTAAATGCCTTTTGCTCGGCATCTGTTATTTGTTGAAGAAGATTTGATTATCGTCCTGCCATGTTGATTTACATTCTGCAGCATATTTTCTTCCATGACTAGCTAAATAGGGAAAATCGGTTTTAACCTTTGTTTTAACTTCCAATCATCAGATGTAAGATTCGGGTCTTCTCTCTACTGTGTATCACAGATCGCTTAAAAAATCGGATTAATAGTCATTTTTTATATTGAAAAGTGACAACATAAGTAAATATTAGAATGTATTTTATCAGACGCCTTCGCTTTAACATCGATTTATGTTTCATCTCGAGTGAATAAACAAGCAAATTATTTTAATTAATATTACATCAACATTTAACGCCTCCACAATGCGTGATAACAGTAATAAATCAGTACGCTAACGTCTTACTTTAAACGGTCTCTTTGATTAGCATTCAGTTACAAGGAAACAAAGGTAAAATATTGTAATTTATTAAGATTTGATTACGATTTAGTTAATAGCTCGTGCATCTTAACGAAAGGTTGCAAATGGAAATTCTAGCAAAACTTTTCATGTATTTAACTTGGGTTCACAATGAACGCCGTGTTTATCTATGAAGGAATGCTTTAGAATCTGCGTGTGTCAGCTGATATTCTACGGCAAATGAATGAACCAACTTTCTTCCCAGGACGAAAGAAAGTATGCAAACGAAACACATTGTCATGTTTGCGTATTTCGCGAAGATTTTGTGTATAGTAAATTATTATTTACCTATACTTAGTTAGTGCATATTAATACATTATTAAATAAACCGCCTGTTGCGCTTTACAATAGGCGGCTATAATAGTTCTCTTCCAGTTTACCTTTGGGCAGACTGTTAAATATTATTGTAAAATATTTGGGATGGGCTTTTTTAAAAATGAAAAACGACTAAAATACATAAAAAAAATATAAAAATCATTGACGCAATATTTACTATTATGAAACTTTAATAAATATATTTTTTAAATCTCTATTAATGTCTTAGGGATAAACTTGCGACCTTTCTGGGCAAGTTTATTCCTAAGACATGAAGCTTAAAGAGGATTTGGCACAGGAGTGTGAGGAACGAAAGAGAGTTTTATTTTACTTTTCAAATTCATAACAAGTATATTTTTCTGTTTGAAATATATGTACATGTAACTGGAAAACAGGCACAAAAACAACAATATACGCGCTAGTATGGGCGCTGTCTGTATAATACAGTAAAAATGATCGGGTTTTTGTGTCAAACCTGGAGGTAGGAAGTGACGTGTTAGACTCCGGTTTCTTTATTTTTTTAATGTGTGATACTATGTACATGAATATGTATATATTATGTATTATAATTTACCTTAAATACTATTTATGCTAAAAAAAATGATGTATGTAGTATGGCTATTTTTAAATACGTCAAATCACTTGTGGCTACAATAAACAATAATGATTACAATGGTTTTATTGATTAATTAGATTTATACGACTTTGAATGACATTATGATATCGTGATATTGAATAATTTTGCATTACAACGAACTAATACATCAACATGTGAGTCATATTAATATATGTAAGTTGGTCATAGATCTTGTAGGATTATCGATTTACAATATAACTCAGCACCTCGAAAAGGGAAACATGGTAGCCCTACCACAGGTGTGATGCCCTCTTCACAAATCCTGGTGCCTTTAAATGTCAGAATTATTAAAAATAATGTATTAAAAATTAATCTTGCCGGTTCTTCTCGGTATAATCTTCTTTCCGAACTGGTGGGAGCTTCACTTAATTGTTAATTGACGATTCAAAAGTGCTTGTAAAAGCCCACTTTAATAAAGTTTATTTTGATTTTGAAACTGAAATACACTAAATTCAAACCCAACTGTGTATACTGCTGGAATATGAAAGAGTGAGAGTGTAATATTTTTCTTAAATTAACAAATTACCATCCAAATATTTGATACTGAAATAACAATAGCAGAACATACAGCCAAGTGGGCAGTAAAAAAATAAAAAGTTATTTTTTGTATACAACGACATATTTATTCAATGTCTAATAATGATATATTAATTTAAAAAAGTTGATATTTAAAATATCTACGTCAGCTTACTCAATGTCACTCATTAATTAATGATAATTGCCTATTACAGATCATATTTCAATGTTTTATTAACATGAAATTAAAAAATATATTAATTGGCAAAGGCTTAAGAATAAAAATTCGTTTCTTCAGCAGTATTTTATATTAAAGACTTTAATGAAGGTAAAAAAGTTTGTTTCATTTTAAATGTTTGCGTAACCCATTGAGTAATCCATTTACACTGAACTTCTTCTTCTTCTACATTTTATAATATTTATGGCAAAATAAGACGCTACAACCTTGATATAAAGACTATTATTGCATAGCGTTCAAGTTCTATTGTGTGCCGTTTAAGGATAAATAAAACAGTAATAATGTGCTTGGAAGCCCACTTGTTTGAGAGTTCTTATGAGGGCCCTTTACTCTTTCTACGTTCAAGTACTTGACTGCTTATATATACCTACGCGATAATCATGAGTAGTAGAGTAGAGCTGCTTCATAACGATTATGCCATATTTTTCTATATATTATACTTAATAACATCGTATTAATTAAAACATTACCCCTTTCTATTAAGATCTGTTCCATAAAAATGTTGCTATTATATTGCTATGAGCATTTCTCCAGATTGTCTTTTACCCATAGAAGAGTATTCCTCACTTAACAAAAAAAAATAATTAAAACCCTTGTTGGGACCTGTATAAAGTCTGCATAATAGAGATACAAACTTGAATTATGTTTAAAAACGGCATGTAAGTGTAACCGAGTGGATGACTATAGTTGTCATAAAAAGACTTTTGTGTAACCCTTGTGTAGTAACCATTAAAGTATTTCATAAAAATATCAAACTTCAGTTCACAATTTCAGTAATTTCATACTTTATATCAAAATATAACCGAAAAAGTAAAATACTTTATTTATCTAGCCTCATAGTACTTAAAACGTAATATTACAATGTTAAATTACATTTAAAGCTACCAAAATCAAAATCCCCATCCAAAATATACTTTATTCAAGTAGGCTTTTACAAGCACTCTTGAGTCGTCATTTAACAAATATTATTAAGTGAAATTATCTCGGCTCAGAATGCAGATTCTACGGAGAAGAAACAGCAAGAAAGAGTTTTTTTGTGCTACTGGTTGGCGAAAGAGCATATGGTGAAGTGGTTACCACCATCCATAGACAATGACTCTGTAAGAAACATTAATCATTCCTTTCATCGCCAATGCGCCAAGCTTGAGAACTAAGATGTTATGTTCCTTGTGCCTGTAGTTACACTGGCTCACTCACCCTTCAAACCGGAACACAACAATACTAAGTACTGTAGTTTGGCGGTAGAACATCAGAAAGCCCAACCAACAAGTATGTCAATAAATTATTACAATATATAAATTATATATGTACATCAAATGTTTACAACAGAACTTGCTCAGTCTATTCATTTCATATAAGAGTAATTTATTTTGAATCTGCGACGTGCTAGATTTGAAGCGACATGCTACAATAAATCAATGGTATAACAACTTATATGGCCGTAACTGCGTCACCTGTCGTTGATAATAATAGTTCGCAACACTTAGAGTATGTATATACGACAACCGATTTTCAATGTCAGAGCATTCAAATCTACATGAATACGAGATAAAAGACCTTTTATACCCACTTGTCCCCTTTTCGATATTGACGATACGTATCGCCCTACATCGAGGATTACTCTCAGCCTGACTTATGTCACCTCGCAACGGTAAGCTTAAGTATCATCGATTTTTTTATTATATACAAGATTATATATAGAGAAAGATTCTCAAAAATACATTGATGCTATTTTTAGAAGGTTCAGATTGAGTAATTATGTTACATTGTTTAATGATACTCTTTTTACTTTTGTTACGTATTTTATAATATATTGAAATTGTTTCTTTTTGTTGCTTACTTTTCAATTGTCCAGGGCAACTATCTAATTGGATTTTGACACTAATTGAGGAATTGAAACAATGAGTGAATTAAATATTTACATATGTCGCCTATAGTGATAAAAATGAATAATAGCCCCTAAATATACTAAGCAAAGGTTACCTCTATATTAATATCTCCTTTTTTAGAAAAATTATATTTGGGGTATTTCATTTACTATACTACTTCACAGGCATTTACTAAGTTTAATAATAATTCCATAAGACACATTCGCTTCGTTGTGATGCTCTGTAAATTGTGTGATGCTTATTCAACGATCAAATGCAACCTGTTCGGTGAAAATCTACATAATCTATTTTATCATATTAACTTCTAACAATAACAGGAAAATAAACAAATAGACAACATTTGACAGCAAATTCGTGATATCATTGGATATTCACTATGTATTTGAGAAGAAATGGTATTTTGAGCGTCGGCGAACCTTTTGTCGGAACTTTGGAATGATCTAAGTGTAAGAATAGGCTATACAGTAATTTATATTCAAACACAAAAACATGCATTGCTTACTATCCGGTCGTGGCAGAATAGCCTGAAAGTATAACAGAATTATGTTTAGTTTACCTATAAAAATGTTGCTATTTTTTCGGTTATTCTCAACCCTAAAAAGTATTCCTTTCAAACTAATAGTTAAACTCTATTACATACGACTTATTTATTATATAGTGAGGTCATTGTACTCATAACTCTGTGCGGTCTTTGTTATTTATATTAATCATTTGATTTTTAGTTATGCAGAAATTCTTTTGCACCTTTTGTAATTATTCACAGATTCTTCAAATTAGTTCAGATGCTATTAATACTGTAGTATAATAATAGTAATAAAATTACTATAATTAGTGCGTATCGCAATCATCGCATTATTTGTCGTAATAGTGATTATTGCAGGGACTTCTTTATATGTGTGAGTTTTTGTTATCTGTATTTAAAAGGCATATCTTTGGAATTGTCGAGCTATTCTGTGAGAACTAATTTGAAATTAAGCTTAGAATGCGATTGAAAACAGAAACACTTATTAGTAATTGTTAAGCGGGTATTTTTATTTATAATAATTACATATAAATAACCAATTAACGTAATTTGTTTTTCATTATTTCATTACGTAAGACAATAATAAGTTCTTAGAAAATTATACTGCAGAGAGATTTGCACGTTAAGAAATTTCGATTAGAAAACTGGTTCGTCTTTTTTATGTTACATACATAAAATATACTTAATTCGATGCTAAGGAAAAGTTAACTTAATTCGTACCAAATGTTATGTTTAATTAAACTTCAAGAAAAGAGCGTACTCTTTCCTCAAAGGCCGGCAACGCACCTGATAGCCCCCTGATGCTGCAGATGTCTATTGGCGGTGGTAGTCACATTCCATCAGGTGATCCTCTTGCTCGTTTGCCACCTATCACATAAAAAAAATTAAATCTATGTTATTTAAAAGTTGTTGTTAAAATCTGAAGAATAGTTTTGAATTGATTTTAGTAGAACCTAACATTGTCATTGCTTTTTTTACTGTTTCTTCAAGGAGTTGCAGGTCACTATTAGATAAGATTATTTAATTTTTAAATATTTTTTGCAATAAATGTCTGTGACAATGTGACTGTCAATCCTCTAGGGTTGTTATTCTATCAGATTTGAACCAATGAACGGTTTACCTTTTCTAAATATATCATCAATAATTACTAGGTACATTTATCAACGGTCGCAAGTTTTCTAATTAAGAACATATACATCAACAACAACAACAGCCTGTAAATTCCCACTGCTGGGCTAAAGGCCTCCTCTCTCTTTGAGGAAAAGGTTTTGAACATATTCCACCACGCTGCTCCAATGCGGGTTGGTGGAATACACATGTGGCACAATTTCTATGAAATTTGTCACATGCAGGTTTTCTCACGATGTGTTCCTTCACCGCTGAGCACGAGATGAATTATAAAGACAAATTAAGCACAAGAATCAGCGGTGCTTGCCTGGGTTTGAACCCGTAATCATCGGTTGAGATGCACGCGTTTTAACCACTGGGCCATCTCAACTACCTACTAAGTACATATACAACGTACATTGATATCTTCCACCTCACAAACCTTAATATTCTAAAACGAATATTTGTAATCGAATGTTTGCCTCAATCAATTCTTAGGCTACTGAGTTACATTGAAACGCTAAGAAATGCATCAGAGGGTGCGTATTTAGTTTTTCATGCATTCATTTCTTGTCTAGTTGTCGAGACTGTTCAGATGTCTGGAAGCGTATTCTCGCAGCATCTATTAAAAATAAAACAACAGTCGCGCGATCTAACAAGCGCTATATACATATTAATGTCGGCGCACGTGCCGGCGCGCTCATTAGTGGATCAACTATGCTAGTGTCGAAAAATTGCGTTCACCCTTGTTATTTCACATGAACTTGAAAGCTATTCACCATATAATTGATTTTGTATAGACATACATATATTATAAAGTTGCTTTGTTTCGAAGTTGTATTGAGAGAAGTAATCACATAGCATGACGCTAATCATGCTATGTGATCCCCGAGGATAAAGTAAAAAGAAAGCAGAGCTACTAGAATGTTAATAATTAATAAAGTTCTTAAGTAACCTTACAATTGATCATTACTAGGTAAAAAATAATAGTTTTTCATTTTCATAATGTTTTTTTTGTTTATAAGTAATTTTTGAGGAAAAAAATAAAAAAAAGTTTGAATCCAGTTATTAATCTTTTTTTTATAAATCAGAGGAAAAAGATAAGATTTTAATTGATACTACTTTTTTTTTAAAAATTGCATTTTTGGCTTATTTTGAAATAAACTAAAAAACGCAATAACTCAAAAATGGTTAACTTTCGCATCATGGATGTGGGGGCTAAAATTAATGCTAATAGTCACCCCTATCACCTCCTACTGGGAATACGTCGAATTACCAATAACCCTGTATAATCGAAATGTTAATAACACATGTTAGTCCTGGTTTTTAAAATAATGTAATCAATAATTCTAGATTTCACATAATGTTATGATTTATTGAATTGCTTATGTATTGATTATGTCATTTAAATAATTAATTAATTAATTTAGTTAAAACACACAGAGTTGACAACGCTTTCATTTTTTTTAATACGATATTTTATAGGCAATTGATAAGCTAATAATGGAGATGAATAAGTAAAGTAAGAACTATTAAAACTAATTAACTATAAAAGGAGGAGGCCTTTACTCTAGAGTGGTCCTTAATTGTTTTTTATTTTTTATAAATAATATTTGATATTGATTTGTTATTATTTTTATTTAAAAAATGTTAACTTAAAGCAAATTCTAAAATGTTTTATCTTAATATACATAAAATAATGTAGTGTTTATTAAGGAATTAACAATTATATGAATTATTTATTGAAGTATAATGATTAGGAGAAGCATTGGACGTTCCATATATAGATCCACTTAATAGATCCTTGTCTCTGTCTGTCGAGTATAATGTCAGGGGCAAGATCTTATGAATCAAGATCAATGGACTTACGACCCTAGACGGTGATTTAAATACGTTGTACATTGATCATTACAATTAAAAAAAAAAACATAACCAAACTTTTTTATATGAAAGTCTCGGCGATATTCAATGAATTTGTGGTATGATATTTATAATCAAAATGATAAATTCTTTAATTTGTTTACAAGGATGACAGGATGATATTAAATACAGTAAAGTCTGTCGCTTTCGATTGCAAAACAGACCTTAATTCATCCTTTATTTTTGATTTCGTCATCCCATCAATACAATAAAGTTTAGTGTCATGAGTGTACATTTCCAGCCAGGTACGTCGTTAGGCAGATTGCGGTGCGTGTGAGCGAGGGGAGAGCTGATCGCGATACTAAATAAAGATTTCCGCGATGACATCCGTGCGGGGCGCGTATGCTCTGTCTCCCACGTGTGGTCCCGCGCTAAATTTGAGCACGAAATTTCGACATTGTACGAAAAAAAAAAATTAAAAAAATTCTAGTCAGGATTGCATCACATGTTTGTTAATGATATATTGTTTTTTACCTTCAACAACAAAAGTATGGCTCAGATTACTTCATATTTTAAAAATACTATGGAGTTCTTTATGACTACAGAGTATTAATAATAATACATGAAATTGGCATGACTTTTACCACAGACTATATAATTAATAGGTTAATATTTTCTCGGTTCCGTTTCGCCAACATTTCTTACAGGAAATATTAGTTACAACTTGTCACTATAAATTTAAATTAAAAGCTAATTAGTATATTAGCTATTTATTATTTATTTTATTTACACTAAGATTTCGATGATTTAATTAAAAAGAAACCTACAATTTGTTTTGTAAAATTTTAAACGTAAAAAGCTTTACTGTAATGGATTATTATAATTTTTTTAATAGTCAGCTAGTAAGGTCCCAAAGTCTTGTATATTTGTAACAGTTTTGGCAGCGTTCCTTTATTAAGTACTCGGAGCTTTAATTTTCTCTTCGACTATCTTATCATAAAAAATAACATTAAATAATAAATAAGTCTTAATAAAAAAAAAAGTCTTAATAAATGCACAGTATATTTTACACATCCTTCATACGACTATACGATTTCTTTCTTTTTATGGCTATTTATTTCGGTATGTATACTTGGTAGTACGGCTTCGTGGAAGCCCGTTTAGGTGAGAGTCATACTTTTGGCATTAATTCTAATGCCAATCATCAATACTTAGCATTGTTGTGTTACGGTTGAATGAGCTAGTATAATTATAAACATGAGAGATATAACACCTTGGTTTCCGAGGTTGTTAGTGCATTTCTTATAGTCAATGAAAATTGATTGATGAAATAAAAATAGGTGGTCGATTTTCTCGTTTTTCTAACTAGATAATATAATGCAAAAAGTAAGAACTTAATGAGTAGAATTTTTCATTGCAATTTGAGGAAGATACGTTTCTGTAGCAATGTATTTTGTTCAACATGTTCTATACCAATATATGTTTATATGTAGTTACGTACACTGTTGTGCATCTGCCAATTTCTCACAGCATTAATGTTAGTAGAACAATTATCTTGACATTTGTCATGGTTATAAGTTAAGTAATTTAAGAAATGCATGTATATAATAAAATGAATATATAATATATTATTTCAGTTTTTTATTTTACATGGCACACTTATAAAAAAAAATGTTTACGTTGTTTTTAAAATCTTATGAAAGTGATTATAGTAACATTATCAATATTGTTGTACAACAATGAATAAATCAAATCTCTCTCATACTCTGATTGTGCCTATTGTGAGACAATAGAAGGTTCCAGCTTCGCTACGATGTCATAATTATAAACAGGACTGCTAAAGGGTTACTTCTACTTTATATGATTTTGAAACAATGATTCCTAGATTGAACCTTATTTTTCCATTTACAATGGCAACATCGGTTCGAAAAAAGTTTCAAGTACTGCCCTTCCGTCCTTGTATACGTGTACAAAGATTACAAAGGCGATAAAAGAACAGAAAAATATGCAATTAATGTCGATATCTCTAAAAGAGTTTGCAAACAAAATTATTTAATATTTTCACGCCGCAACATAGTTTTAAATATTTAAAAAGGTGAAAATAATAGGGTTTAAAATTTATCATCTACGGACCTGGGTCACCAACGTTATAAATGATCCCGCGAAGAATCTGATTTCCGTGTAATCGGCATGTTTCTCTTAAAGATATAACAAATGCAGCTCTTGTCACTTTCGACGTTCTTGCACATAGTGACGCCCATAGCACTATGATATATATGACACTGGTTTCTTGAGAACTGCAACATCGATGTCCATGTTAGACGCTATATACATTGACACGTTGGTCGAAGGCCGAAAACGCTGCGCAAAAAACTGATACGATTAAACTATGTAAATATTCATATCCATTACATAATAGAGCAAAGACCTTAAAAAAAATCTATCTTTTGGATTATTTTTCGCTTGTAGTATTCATGCCATCATATATAGGGGCTATCTTAATTGTAATGTAAAAAATGTAAACTTAGGAGTTTATTGTAAATAATTCTTATGCGAATGAAGTATATATTGAAAGATACTGTGAAATTTTATCTTGTTTAATCATGGAACAAAACGTGTATATGATTTGCCAAGTATAACGTGCCAAGTATGCATTTATTTGGGTATAATCGAAAGTAGAAGCACTAATAATTTTATACAGAATTTAAATAAGTGTCCGCATATAATGTGTTTAAACACAGAATATACATATTTTCTTTTGTTTTTTTTTTACTGTTTTATAATATAATAGTTTGTGTTTTTTTCGGTGCAGGAAAAAAATTACAACTATTTAATTATTCTCGTTATCTTAACGAGTAAACAAAAATAAAAATACCCATTCTTAGATGCTTATCTTATGATTTTATCTGCGTAAAAGATATTTATCTAATAAAGATGTAAAAATGAAGCGATACCGACTTCAAACATTACAAATCGAAATCAAAATGGTGGAAAAGAGTAACTTCTCAGATCTAGCCGGATCTTTTCACTAGAATTTACTTCCGAGCCGGTTGTAGCTTTACATTTAATCCAACAAATTACGATTCTAAAGTGCTTTTATGAAACTACTGATGAATAAAGGATATTTTGATTTATTTTATTTGAGAATGAAGGTTTTTGAAAATAATTGCACAGTATGAGTGATCATAAAGGGTTTTGGGAAAATGTATTCATAATAATCGTAGTGTTAGGGGATGAAAATTGTAGGGCTCCGAATACGACATTGCTGTTTGTGTTTGGGTCTTTTACCCAAACTGGGAATTGAAAATTCAAAGAAATGAAGCATTCTTAATTATTTTAAGATGGTAATGTGTTGATTAATTTCTATAGCTAAATATTTAAGTAACGACAAGCACATAAGTTTAAGAATTATACCAAGTTCATCCTGAAATTATTCAAATAGGGTTAATTAAAATAAAATGTAAGTTGGTATGAGATTTCAGAAGATCCAACATTCTGATACTAAAGCTAAGCTAAGCTTAAGAGTTTTTAAAAAACGATGTTGATCGAGTGTTTATAAGAGCCTACTTAAAAAATATTTCGATATATAATCTTAACGTACTTTTTTATGTATCTCAATTATTTATTATTGCTTTTATAAAAATGTTCCCTGATCTATCTGTTTGATAATCATATACTCGAGACATTCAACCGATCGCCATGACAATTGAAATAAATGACACGCAGAATATTTTATTGCAAGTCGTTTGATTTGTTGTTTAACAAACTTATTTAAAGATGCATTGTTATTCTACTGATTTATTATAAAATATAATATTTTATTACTTAACTCTTTATTGTACACCAAATATACATAAAGACACAAAATATATTTTCTTTCAAACGAAATTGGCCAAGCAAAAGGCGGTCTTATGGCTTATAAGCCATTTCTTCCAGACAACCTTTGGGTTAGAAGGATAATGCGTTCGAAAGACGGCAATATGGTGGTGCAGTAAAAACTTACATTATGGAATAATAACAAATACAACTCAATAAATATAGCAAAATACATAAATACAAAAAATACTAATAAATAAAATATAAAGCAGATTATAGATATTTATAAATAAATCATATATACATACATATATCTACATAGTATATGTAATAAAAATAAATAAATAAATATAATATTATTAATGAATATAATAGAAAGTATAATAGGATATTAAATAACTGTATCTCAATTGTCATCATTATTAGTGTCCAAATACAATGTTTTCAGAGATTTTTTAAATATTTGTAACGATTTAGATTGTCTTATGCTTAGCGGTAAGTTGTTCCAAAGTGTTATTGCCTGCACAGGTAGGCAGTTTTAGGTTGAGGCTTCGTGATGATCGTATACTAGAGTGATCTCCAAGAAATTCGAATTTTTCTTTAGAGCGTAACAAAATATTTTATCTTTTCAGAAACGACGGTATCCCGCCAAGATGCCGCTTCAAATCAGACGAAATAAATGTACTTCATTCCTTCGAGAGAATCTCCTAACCATGCTAACTGTGATAGGAGTTCTCTCTGGGACGCTGCTGGGCTGGGGCCTGAGGGCATCTGGCATAGAATGGTCGCGGCGTGATGTCATGTACTTCCAGTATCCGGGTGAACTCTTCCTCAGGATGCTGAAGTGTCTGATAGTCCCGTTGTTAGTTTCTTCGATTGTTTCTGCGATCGGTTCACTAGATCTCAGTCTATCTGGCAAGTAAGTTCAATTTTTAATAACATTATTAAAATAATTACTCTGTTTTCAGTACTCTGGCAACATTTAATTTTTTTAAGTTATGTATATACGTATGGGAAAAAGTTTTTTTTTGTATTTAAATGTTGTGCTGATATAGTCTAATTGTAAACAAAAATATTGAAATTTTAATATATCAGATTATAGAAAATAATTATTCTCGTAATATTCTCTTCCATTTAAATATAAATCAGTCAAATCATTATTTAAATACCATCAAATATATTATTTTATACACTCGAGATTGGTAATAACGAATTTGTTTCTATGTTTAGGGTTGGTCTCCGAGCCATCATCTACTACATGACGACGACAATATGTGCAGTGATGCTCGGTATAGCTCTAGTCACCACGATCAAGCCAGGCCGGGGTTCTGATGCTTACAGTCAGCCCAACGTTACAAAGAAACTCGTCACTAAGGACACGCTCACATCTGACACTCTATTGGATCTAATAAGGTATAATATAATTTTGTTCTCTTTTAAGCCTTTCTGATTGGTTAAAATATTCGTTTAACAAATACGAAGTAGCCGATCAATCATAAAAACAACACACTTCTAGGCAAGGGCCAGACGAGAGTATGTTATTCTTTAACGTAGTTTCACAACATTGCTTCATTGCGAGTTGTCAGATATTTGTGTCACAGAATTTCTATTATAGTATACTCTGTTGGTATACTCCTCGTTTTTTACCAGCGACCTTCAGATACTAACCTCTTGTTTAAATCGTAAATCATCTCTACTGTTATAAAATGGTTAAAGCAAGGCAAATAATTGTTATATTCAATTCATATTTAATAATAAAACAAATGTTTCTGGACGTTTAATTATTAATTATAATTATTTAATAATTATAATATTTAATAGTGGACTACGAACAATATTTAATATACTGACTATTTTTTTCAAAGTGACGAAATACTTGAGTCATTTGACATTCTTAATCATTCAGGCCCTTTTATTAATCCAAAGGAATATCAATTATACAAATTGATATGCGCTTAATATCTCGTTAACGAGTCGTTTTAAATGCTCAGATGAAATATCACACATCATTTGCGTGTCAGTCTATATTGGCTTAATGAAAGTGTTAATTCACCCGTCCGGGCAAAATTCGCGAAAACCATTACATAAATTTTTATCTATTTCATTAACCAAACCAATTTTGGAGCAAATATATGTGTGCTTCCCTAATTTTTTTTGAAGTAAATTTGTGTGTGGACGAAAATGTTTAGATATTATTATTGCTGCTGCTCACTTATTAAATGATATTTATTTCACTAATGAAAAATTATTTGATAAATTAAAATAAGATGGTATTTAATAGTAGATCGATACGTTCTTTCATTGTAACCGCCATATTACAATTCCTTATTTAAAATTATTTTAACGTCATGATAGAAAACTAAAAACTTTTTTGAATTTTAGTAACCAGGAACACATTTGTGGGTATAAATCGTATATTATTATAGTTGTTGTCTCAATAGGCCGTCAATTCAATTCTGGGCTGAAATCTCAGTTTTGATTAATCATGGCAATCACAGTATCTATGATCAAACATTGAAATATAGACCATGTTATTCCGATTAAAAGAACTATATTTGCTATTCGTCACACCAAACAAACAAAAGCAACGTAACGTAGCAAAACTCTCAAGTTCATTATGTACATATAACTTGAACAAATATAGATCTAGGTTCAATTATGAAACTAAATTGAGAAGGATCGAGATTACAATGTTTTCAAAGGTATAAAGAGCATCTTTAATCCGTGATCTTATAAATTAAAAGCAATTGCTAATGACTAAGATCAAGACGTTGACATGTCCGACTTAAAGTGTAATGGACGAAGAGTCTAATAGTTGATAGTTGAATGGACGCCTAGATTGTTCTTTTAATTTATACCTGACAGTATAACTGGCTTTTAATGTATCTTTAGTGGCTTATTTTCATATAAACTTAATTTATAAGACAGTCTTTATAACAACTCACTGTAGAGACAACAATCACTCAACCTCATCAAAAAGGAAGAGGTTATATATGTTCAATGATGATTTAAAAACGGCCAGACCGATTTGAATGATTTAAATTTCAAAATGATTCTTTTGAAGTTGATCCTAGGCAGTTCTATACTTGGTTGTTATAGCAAAAGCTTAGGTAAATCTATCGTTAATACCTATTGACACAACTGTGTGTTACTTTGATTTATTATTTAATGAGGTGATAATCGATTTCAATCCTTTTCAAAGTTCTTAATCGAAATTAGTTTATTATATACGCTCATCCATATAAAATGAAAACACGTATGTATTTATGTAAGATATATCAGCGGATGGACAGTTGTGACAGTTTTTAAACAATTCATAATTAGAATTTTATTATTAAATAGATTTTTTGAATAATAAATAAAGTAAGCTTGACATAAATTAAATTTAAATTATAAGCTTACTATAATTACTATAATAACATTGCTATTATATTATATCAATGTTGGTCGTCTTTGCCAGATTCATCAATCAAGTATCCTATTTTTAATATATACATAAAATGAATAATAGTTTTAATACTTTCAGATTTTATTCAAGTGTTACAGAATCAAAATCAAATTTAATACAAACATAGAATAACAATTGTATACTTTAAATTTTCTTAAAAAAATTAACCAATCTTTCAAATAACATGTATATTATAAATTAATATGCGAGTGTTATGAGAAATACACAAAAAATTACAACAATTTATTGAATAACGTAAAAATAGAATAAGAAATATTTTACGATTATTACACATTTAAATAAAACTAATTATAACGGATGAATCGCGTATATTAATTATTTTTAAAACATCCCGACGTTTCGAGCACTTTGCAGTGTTCGTGGTTTGCAGTCTACCCGTGACCACGAACACTGCAAAGTGCTCGAAACGTCGGGATGTTTTAAAAATAATTAATATACGCGATTCATCCGTTATAATTAGTTTTATTTAAAAGAAATATTTTTTTCAAATTTTATCATGCAGTTCTAATTTCCATGGAATCGGCCCTAACTGGATGATCATTTTAATTTTTTAATTCAACTCTCCGGATGTACTTGAAAAAACCATAGTCATTAATCTTGCTCCACTTAAGCTGTATTTGGTAATATTATGCGACAGAGTATCTTGTTATATATTAATTATACAGGTCATCAAATAAAATGAAAAGTGGTTATCAGAAAGATAATCTTCTCAATCAAGGCGCCAACGTTCGCGCGAAGTTTATTCGTAATTGACAATTGTCAAGAGAAGCGGCGCGCGCGTTGGTTCCCTCCTAGTCAGTCTTCATCAGCCCGCGCTATTTATATTGCGCCCTAGATACCATTACTAGGGCTGGCATGCATAATCGCTATAAATTGTCTGTAAAATTTTGGCCGCCCTAATTGTACTGGAGACCTTCAATTTCAATATTCAACAGTATCTAATCCGTTAATTGACACTGTATTAAAGCGAGTACTATATCACTTACATATTCATACTATACTATAATAGACATATATACTGTAATATAATAATTATATTATATTTTGAATACACGAATGTTATTCGAAATGTAATGAATATTCACTTTATTAAAAAAATATGAAAGTATAATTTGAAATATTGGTTTGATAGTTTTCAGGAAATGCATATCTGTGTTGAAATGACACTTTTGTTGATTGAACAAATTTTGAAAAGCATAACCCTAGCGTTATCAATAAAGCAAAACAAGACTACGATTCGACGTACAGCATTGTCCGCCCGACAGGTGACATAGGTCACTCGACAGAGTTTAATGCTAACACACATCTGTCACAACGATTAAAGATTAAAATTAATCTAATACAATGTTATAAAACGTAAACAAAACAATGTAACCTGTTAAGATCGCACCTTAATTATTAAAAAAATCTCATGATTGAACAAATGACATATTTTGTGAGGCTATATCCCTTTTCAATATGTCTGTACTGAAAATATTAATTAACAGATTTACTGTAGTAACTTTTACCTTTTCTTTTACTGTCTACCATAATTTTGATTTACTTAATGTATAAAAAATAGATACGATCGTCAAATTTTTTATTTTAAAAATTATATAAATAATATATTCTCTATCTGAAATATATATTGTAGCATAAATAGCTTATGCGATGTTAATCTGCACCAATATTATAAGTGTCTGTCTGTTTATCTGTATGTTACTTATTCACACCTTACACCTGAGGACCGATCCCTACACCGCGAGTACCCTTTGGGCGACAACGAGTTTTTCAAGTATCATATAAGTTTGTCGAATAATCGGTCACAAAATATAGAATCTACATTAATTCAATAGTAAATATTATATTATTATAATATTCAGAGAATAGAAAAGCTGTGGATGTAGTAATTCGATAATTTAGTGAATAATTTGTAAAGTATTTTCTTATGTGATTATAACAACTGTTTTCAGAAACCTTTTCCCAGAGAACATTGCTCAGGCGACGATAGCGTCGTACCGGACGCGGCTGGCGTATGATCAGAACGACACCAAAGCCATTAAAGGTAAATATTACTATCATAATACTATTTTTAAATTAATTACATGCTTCTAATTGATATCCTGGAATTATAATAACTTTATATAGTCTTATTTTCTCTTTATATTTAGACGACCAATATATCTTACATCCCACCAAAAACATTAAATGAATGAAATGCCAAGTCTCTCTCCATCGTAAAAAGTTTTGAGATCTCATAGAAGCCAAGTCCTATTCAAATTATTTTGTAGTTATAAATCAACATTTAGTAATTGTATCAATAGTTTTCTTTCATTTATAATTCAGTTTAAGTCTAAAAGCATATGCTAGAAGTACCTTAGATTTTTGATGATCGGTCAGTGAGTCAGTGAGTGACAAAATGGTGTAACTTTGATCGACCGTAAATCCTAAACTATTAATTCAATTGGCATGTAATTTCGAATTTAAGCTAATTCTAATGCCTACTATTATTCACCGAAAACCCAAACTCCTGGCTTTGTACACGTGGAAGTAATAAGGGGGGCTAAACAGCCGCGAATCGTTTCGAGAAAGATGGTATGGTCGTGCCCGTTTTGCTCGAGACTTGGCTGCACTGCACTGCCATGCTCCCAGATATTATGATTCTGCAACATAGTTATTACGTATTGACAACTTCGTACTATGTTCCTACATATTTATACGTCCAAAAAATATGTAAAATATAAAAATACATAGCAAAGTTAATAAAACATTAACATAACTATTTTGTTTTGTTTCTGAAATAGTCATTTAATATTTAAAAATATAGTAATATTTAAAAACAATAGTTAAGAAAAAATTATACAAATTTACTCTGCTTTAATTTTTTTGACTCACCAATAATCTTTTGACCGAACTATGTCCTCCTTAAGCTATAAACTAAACGTGGAAAGAACCGTGAATATCAAGTTACTTCTTTCCCTCTATAAGATATTTGCATTTAGTATACATAATTTGTTAAGTATATTATGAAACATTAAACGTGATAAACATCGACTATATACCATATTACACAATTTATACTTTGAATCGTTATTTTTTACTTAAAATAAACAACGTTATTTTTTACTTGAAAGAAATTAAATGTAACGACAATCTAAAAGTTAAAAGATACGAAATATTCGCAATTCCCATGCACTGGGCAGAAAAACGAACCAGACCTCCTGTCCAGTAGAGCCGATAAGGTGAGGTGTTATACTTGTAATGAAGCTTTTTGCACCACTACTCCAAGGACCAAGAGTTTTGACAACAAAATAAATTAATCAGATACATATGAAATATTATGATCTTTTCAGGTCACCTGGAAACTTATAAAATAGAAGGCGATTACCAAAGCGGCAGCAACGTGCTGGGACTGGTATGCTTCAGCATCGTTTTGGGTATCACGCTTGGCAAAATGGGGGAGCAGAGTCGGCCGCTACAAAATTTCTTTCACGCCTTGTCGGAAGCTATGATGATCATCACTGGATGGGTTATTTGGTGAGGATTATAAGTTCTTTTCTAGAAATTACTATGTACACACAATTTATACAAGGATGAAATATAAACTTGTAACTTCTGATAGCCGATTACACAGGGTCAGTAATTCTTTTGTGGGTCAATGTTCTTAGAACTTTTCTATTATAAAATGATGTAACTTTTGTATGCTAATGGGTATTATAATATTTACGATTATTAGATGATAGAAAGCCTTGGTTATGAAACGATTGACTCCAGACCGTATCAAAAATAATTGATAATTGTAGTCACGAATAATAGACAAAAATATATGTATATATCTCGCTGAGTTACTTTCACCGGTACTTTTCATGACAGGAGTATCAAACAAACCTCAAACCGGTGGTAAAATTTGATAATTAAATGTATTGTAATAGAATGTTTAATTCATTGTATGTGCAATAAAGATATTTTCATTTGAAAAAGTAAGCATCTAGATGAGATATATTTTTTTAATTACAAACAAGTGATTTAAATCACTACATATTATAAAATAAAGTCCACCATCATCTATTTACACAATAAGCCCAAAACCTTACAAACAGATTTTCATACAGTTTTCATAAGTTTTTATTGACTCTTAATAGTTTAGAAACAAATTTTGTGTAAAGTATTTATGATGAGTAATTAAGCTAAATTCATATTTGGAACATTACCGAAAATATTATTGCTCAAACATTTGTTTCCAGGTTGTCACCACTTGGTGTATTCTTCCTCGTGACAGCAAAAATCATGGAGATAGAATCGTTTGCGGAATTAGTCGGACGGTTGGGTCTCTACTTCATGACGGTACTTCTAGGCCTCTTCCTCCACGGCTTTGGTACTTTAAGTATTCTGTTCATCCTGGCGACTAAGAAGCTCCCGTGTCGCTACATTGCTAAGATGGGACAGGTTATGGCGACTGCTTTTGGCACAGCCTCGAGGTAAACATTGTTATTTATTTGAATTACAAGTAGCTTAAAAGTAGATTGACCTTCTTCTTGTTAAAAGTATAAGATGATCTTGGAGTAATACGCTAATGGACTCCTTAACTTTCAATCTGTGTGGCATACCTCACTGATCAGTGATATTGCAATAGAAAAATATGTACTGGTTTTAATATCGTATGGAAACTGTTAATCCAGTTCAGCAACAATGCCCATCACGATCGGTTGCTGTGACGACATGGGCCTGGACCCGCGCATCACTCGTTTCGTGATCCCCATCGGCGCCACCATCAACATGGACGGGACCGCGCTGTACGAAGCCGTGGCTGCTATTTTCATCGCTCAACTAAGGAAAGTTGATATGTCTTTTGGCAAAATTGTTGCTGTCAGGTGAGAATGGACTGATTTAAATTAAATTAATTCTTATTCTAAGCATTGATTGTAGATTTGATAATACGTTATGGTTTATAAGTCTTGTTTCGTCTAGTTCTCGATTCCTCAATATCCTACACATTAATACCGATTTATCAAAGGCAATGATTTAGGCGGTCAATTTTACCTAATTTTAATAACTTAATATATTCCTGACAGTATTAGGTATGATCAGGTACAGGATAAAGTTTCTTTCCTATCAAATACAATTGACATCTGAGGGACATCTTTCTATCTGTATCATTTGTAATCTGCTAGTCTTCGTATGAGGATAACCAAAGGTGAAAGAATAAATATCTAAGTTTAAAAATAATCTATTGCAAATTAAGATCTTACGAGTAGATTTTGAGTTAGTTAATGAATTTTAAAATATTATAAAAATTGCTATTACGAAAAATAAAATTGTTATGAAATACGGCTATAGTCATAATGTTGTTAGTTTATTTTTTTTTGTATTCTATGAACAATCAATAATAGGCCAGTTTCAATTTCAGCGTAACGGCCACAGCAGCTAGTATAGGCGCGGCCGGTATCCCACAAGCGGGGCTGGTTACCATGGTGATGGTGCTGGATACCGTCAACCTGCCTGCTGAGGACGTCTCTATCATTCTCGCAGTCGACTGGTTACTGTGAGTGACCATTGCTATTCATCAACATAACCATCTCATAAATATTAACCATTTAACTATATATATTATCATTTTTTGTAAATTAATAAATTCCCTTTCTGTTATTTTAGTGATCGATTCCGTACAACAATTAATGTTGTCTGCGATGCACTCGGCGCCATCATAGTTACATCTCTATCACAAGGCGACATCGACAAGACACGCGCGCTTCAGAACGACAGAGAAATTGCGCCTGCGCACGAACTAACCGAGCTGGAAAAGGGTGAGCATTGAACGAACACGTTCAGTGGGCTCGCCGTCTACTTGATTTAGAGCTCTACTCAGTATAAAGTCTCGCTCCATAATTCAAAATGTATTGAAACCTCCTTTCCATATATGAAATTGATTTATGCAAGAATAATTGAATCTAAATTCTGAATCTTCTGTATATTATTAATCTGTGTGACTAAGTTTAGTACTGCCTGTGGACTAGAAATTGATACCTTTGTTGCATTTGAATCTTAACGTATAATAAATTTAAAAAAAAATAGACTTAGACGCATTATTGACAATAACGATTGCGAGAGCGAGACAGAGTACGTTATGTATCTGTGTAGCGTTCTGTATGAGGTTAGCGTCAAGCGTTATAACGATTAACGGTTAAGCGTTCTGTGTTCAATAACGATAACGTTATTCCGTATTAGGACAATAACGTTTAAGTAGTGTGAATTATTTTTGTTGTGATGATTAATTTATTACGTTGCGTTGTTAGTTAAATACTGGTTCTATCGTCTGGGCAAGGCTGCATTGACTGAAAAAGGTCAATATTAGTTTAACTAACTAAATAACTCACCAAATATTTAAAATGTTAATAATGTAGCAGTCACATACACGTTACCATATAAATGTATCGCATTCATTAAATAATAAAATGTTTATTGTATGACCTCAAGCTAAGCGTGACCAGTACCATAGGTAACAGTTGGCTTCAGATTAATTCAGCCTTGCATCTGGGTTATGATTTATAAAATAATATGAAAAAGCAAATTAAGATACTTTTGTTGAGTGAGGTAATTTATAAAATATTTAAAAGTATTTCTTCGTTACTAAAATAATTTAAATAATTATAATATTTAATGTTTAGTGCACATGCTGACAAAATACATTTCAGTCTAATTATATTAATATTTCCTTTATATTTATTATTTCAAAACTATATAAGTGTTTAACGGATTTAAAATTCATCAGTGTGTTCGAAACGTGCCAAATTATACGTATAGCACTAAGCAGCTCTATAATAATAGTACTTAAAACTATTTCATGATTTCTCAAAAAACATTTAACTTGTAAACAGCATTTGAATACATTTTGAGACGTCGTGGAACTTGTTTTGAGACCAACTTATATTTCCTATTGAATATTAAAAATATATAAATCTTTATACCGACAAAACTCTATATTCTATTTTCTTACATTTGATAATGGAACAATCTTTGAATAAATATTAAAGAAGTCTTAGTAGATAAGCGGTATTTTAGCAGATCTTTACACTTTACTCTATTTAAATGAATAATTCTAGCGCGTGAAATTAAGCATACGTGACAAAATGAATACCTTTTTCATGACGTTTTCGTTACGTAACGTTATAAAATTTCAAAATAACGTTACATACAAAAACGGTTGAGACGAATTAGACCTTAAAATTTTTAATTTCATTATTATCAGAGAAGTATTCTTAAACTCTTTAAACCTATGTAACTGAGATCTGTTTATCTATTTTTGTATGAATGTATATCCTTCATATGTGTGTATGTTTGTAGTACTGTTCTATTTATATTATATCTTATTAAATGTGCCATAATATAAGTGCGTGTAAAATAGTTTCTAGTGTTCCGTCATCATGTCGTTGCATTCCAGTTATTAACTCATTTTGGAATCCAATAACACTTAGTGTTTTGTGTTAAATTTTATTGTTATATTTTATTTTACGATCGTTAAGAACGATTTAAAAATGACAAATTTTGTATGGAATACATAAATAATCACGATATTTTTTATTTTAAAAATAAAAACATTGGTTATATATTATTTATTATTAATTTATTATACCATCGAAATGGCCAAAAATTAGAACTTTAAGTAAATGTTTAATCTAAGTTAAAATGGAACGTTGTAATTGTCAGATTTTATTATTTAAAATTATTATTGTAATCGTGCATATGTAGATATTAGACCTCTTAGATGTGAATTCACTTGTTATTTATTGTAAAGATTTCTCTAAACGTAATACATTCTTGTAGATTCCATGTACATATTTTCTTTCCCACTTATCCCTACAGTTTGTTACTGACGAAGGTTAAGACCAAAACTATTATAAAATCATTACATAAACTGTATTACTTCAAATACAAAATACATTATAGATTTTTATATCGCCGTTTATAATGTTATTTTAGTTTATACTGTCTAAACTTTTTCAAATGTTATTTTAATAAATACTTACCATAGTGATATTTTTTTATTTATTTCCAGGATGAGTACCGATTGAAATAAAGTAACTAATTTTATTATATTTTATTAATGAAATAATTTCTTGCCATTTGACTTAAGGCTTAATCTGGTATAAAACTCCTATTGAACTGAGTCTCAATCGCTTCACAGCCAGCGTACATACTAAACTACAATATTCTAAAAAAAATTAACTATAAATCATCTTTCACCTTTCATCCAAAACTTTAGACAATTTTATACCCATCCATTCCAAGTGTTACAAATACGAACAAATAATGTCTAAAACCTCTTTTGTCTCTTAAACATAAAAAAACTATTTATATTTAAATCAACAAGTCAAACATACACGATATACTTGGTTCAACTAAACTGGACAGAAATAAAAAACTAAAACCTGAAATTGCTTAAAATAATTTCTTCTTATAATAAGTAAATATAAAGATTGTTTCTAAAATAAGACATTAATCAGGAAATGGAATATAATCAGTCTGTTATTAATTGATATAAAAATATAAATTAATCTGGAATGTTTGTTTTAATATCATCTCTTTACAACATTGAATCTTAAAAGGAATGTAAATATAATATTAGAAAAAAGCACTTAAATTAGATGTTTTTACAACATAAAGACAAATCCATCTATATCTATATTTTATAAAATAATTTCGTTAACATACTAACCACACATTCACACGACTCCACATTTTATCACAAATTCAAGATATTAACAACTATATACAAAAATATAACGAAATAACTTAGTATTAACATGAAGTATGCACCTTAAATTCTATTTCATAGATATGTATAAAGTTTTAAAGCTCTCTTTCAATCATGTACAAATAACATTATTTAGAGAGAAAATAAGAAATCCCGTTGAAAATAGAACAAATACATCTTAACTTTATACATATTAAGCTATTAAAATCTTTGACTTTACAATATTTTTAAATATCTGTGACATAACGTTATTTTTAAATATTTGAAAATGTAACTGTTTTTCGTAATTCGTAACGTTAATTCTTTACACGACGCCACTAACGTTATTGTTATTGTTGAAGTGTTTCTGTGACCCGTTATGAATTCCGAACGCAGAATCCCTTCTGCTGTGTCTGTCACTTTGAAGCGAACATCTCGCTCTGGCAAGAGTCGCTGCGGATATTTCCATAGAATCTCCGTGATGGAATCTGGATCCTCCTCTCCAACCGTTTCGACATCGTGCATTCTGTAAAATATATATTTTTTCATTTCAATATATGCCAGTATCAATAAATATATGTACTTAGAAATATGTGCTAGATTTGCTAGATCTAACATTATTACTACTAACATACAAATATATACATATTCTTCGTGGTAGGGCTTTGCGCAAGATCGTGTGGATAAGTATTATCAGGTATTGGACCTCCAAAGAATGAGTGACCCAGTGTAACTATATTCACAAGGGACAAAACATCTTAGTTCCCAAGATTTATAGTTATGTAACTAATGGTTAATATATCTTATAGTTCGTGTGTAGCTCCATTGACTATGGGTTTGGTCTCCACTTAGCATCAGGTGTCCTATAAGCCCTTCGGTCTAATTATAAGATAAAATAAAACCTTAAATAATTATCTTAGTATATTTTGTTTTACTATTACTGTTTCCATCATAAATATAGAATAAAGTAGCGCTTTTTCTTCAGATTGTAGGCAATGGGAAGGTCTTACTCACGTGTCCTGATCGCCATGTCCAGCGGTTTCTATTAAAAGCTCCGTATACTATTGGGTTTGCGCAAGAATTTGTGCACGAAAACAGCCACATCGCTTTCTGGAATGCCGGATCTAGACTTTTCACTGAATCTTTATCTATCCAATACCTGGATAAAAAACACCAAAAACATACTTCATTTTCTACTCACATTCGATGCACTTTACATTATATGTACAACCATATAAATACGAACGCATAAATTTAATAAAATAATTTATTATTTGAAATTAATTTTAAGGTATTGAAATATACAGCTTTACAAAAGCCTGATTTGACTGGCAAATATTCATTTAAATAAGTGTCGCTGAGAAAGGAAATGTATTATTTCATATTTTGATAACCTCCATGGTCGAGTGGTGAGTACACCGGTTTTCATGGGTACGCCACTCTGAGGTCCCGGGTTCGATTCCCGGCCGAGTCGATGTAGATTACCATTAATTTTCTATGTTGTCTTGGGTCTGGGTGTTTGTGGTACCGTCATTACTTCTGATTTCCATAACACAAGTGCTTCAGCTACTTACATTGGGATCGGAGTAATGTATGTGATGTTGTCTCATATATTTATATTTATATAAAATAACTAATGAGCTCCTTATAAAATTACATATAGAAGCTACATATTAATACATTTTAAACTTCAGAACGAAATAGTTATTTTAAAGTTCATATTTTTTATTACATTAGACCCGCTCATATAAAACGGATTTAAAAAAAAATTATGTTCGAAATTTGAGATTGGATAGTCAATTTCACATACGGAAAACGGAAATATTCATCGTATCCTAGCAAATAGACCGTGACCGTCCACTTTTTTTGCTTAACTTTTCATGTCTTATCATTTTACTACCAAGTATTTGACTTGGTTTTCCATAAAAAGTTAATTTGACCTTTGATTAGATGACCTTTCATTATGTCGTTCGAACAATCAACTTACCACATACAATAGCAGTAGTAGGGCGACCAGCAAGTGAAGAACACAAGAACAATTGTGACTGTCATCTTAAGGGTCCTTGCCCTCGCCCTCCCCAAAATGCCGACTCCGCTTCGACGCATTTTATCTAAAAAACAAATGAAAAGTATTTCAATTAAGATTTGAACTTATTTAATATCAAGTTGTAAGAAGAATTTAGAGTTTAACGTTTAGGTATGAAACGTTAGGAGCAGTTGAGTTTGAGTTTACAACGCCAATGTATATGGTTACTAGTAGTCGTATACGGCTTTGCCCGCGTATTATAGTGTTGATTAATGATTGTCACGTGTTAGGGCAAAAGAAGTAGTCTATGTCCTTTCTTGGAGTTCGACATTGCTTCATATCAAATTTCATCAAATTCGATTCAGCGGTTTGGTCGTGAAAGAGCGAAAGACAGACAGACAGACAGAGTTACTTTCCCATTTATAATATTAATATAGATGGTACGGCAGAACTTAGATGTAGCATCGGCAAAATTCGCAAAACCGATCACATCCGAATTGAGTGCGCTATCCCAAATTATCAATATTTATTTCTTATGTGAATATGATCTTTACGCAAACGTAATAACTTGTAATATCATATATTTGCCAATTTGACACGTCCGACTTACATGCACTTGCTTTCTCGAGGTGACGCGAGAATCTATAGCGACGAATAGCTTCGAATGGCGCGATAGGGAGCTATTTCTATTGTTTGTGAAAATCGGCAGTTATCGGTTTTATTGAATTTGCCGGTGCTACATCTAAGTTGTATCCTACTATACCTAGTGGACACAGTTTTTTAGATGGATCATTTTCCAGTCTGCCTGACTATATTAAACAGAGGGATATTATAAAATATTCTCATAAGTGTATTTGTGTCATGTTGGAAGAATAAGAAATCAATGAATAATACTTTATTACTGTTGAGCCCAATTTAAAAAAGAACCGTTAATTGTTAATTAAATTATAATAGTATTCATGAAAAATGAATTTTTCTATTTATATTTCCTAAATCATTAATTCGATTGTGTTGGAACTATTGTGAATTTTTCTTTTTTTACGAGGAGGAAATGCATTTACGCATCCCGCCCGATCTGGGGACCGGGACGGATATGTGGGACTCGACCGGGTCTGACCGGGGCCCCGTATTAGAGCCTCAGGTCCTGTATTGTGAGTTTTCTTGCGAATAGGATCCCAGCTAAAAAAAAATTTGAAAAATTCCTAACGGAAATGTGTTGATTAGTCAAACATCAGCTATACTTTTATTTTTCGGGCTCCGTACTAAATAGGTAATTTTGTATTACATTAACGATATAATCACTGAACCTTTTCCGTATCTGACAACGTATGTGAACGTGACAGGCGTTTTAATAAGCTCCGTCTCTTTTGTACTCTTGCTTTCAGGATATAATTGAATGTATTTCGCTGTATTACGTTTCTAAAGCAAAAAGGTTTTACTACATTTCTTTATCTTTTCATAAAAGTTATTCTGTTTTTGAAATCCTTAAATAGTAACGTACCTATGTTGTGTGTTTAAAAGAGTTGAACATGTATTGTTGTTTTAGAAAGAGATGTGTTGCGTTTCTCAGAGGACGCAATTTTTTTTAGGGACGTATGGGTGGGGTCAGAATAAGCTTACCCTTAAGATTATGGGATTGCAAATTGCAACCTTTGTTGTGGGGCCGCCTTGGCCTAAAACTTCTGTAATACGGATCTTACAAAAAAATCATAGACATAATTTATGGAAAATCGGTTTATATTATGTTTGTATTACTTATCACCGTAAAATCAAAAATCCATCTTATCTTTTTGTTTCTTGTCTTTTTCTTATGTTATAATTATTAATTAAAATCGTAATATGCATGAATCTCGAATGAATAAAACAACACGTAAAAACAAATAAATAAATCATAAGCGAAATTGTAAAACAATTCGATACACGCGTCTGAACTTGTCAAAGACCCTTCTTAAGAGTTCAGTAATCAATTATTATGAATTGGTATTGACAAGTATCTAATGATAATTACTGTCATTTATTTATGATCAGAGGCTGAATATTTTTTTATAATTTACATCGGTTATAGAAATTGAACAGGATATTGTTTTTTAAATGAAATACAGTAAAACGTGACAGCAGATTGTTTACTGATTTTTTTTCTTTTTTTTTACTTCTGAAACTAATAATGATAAATAAACCTTCGACTACTACATTGTTATTCATTACACTACTGAAATAGATATATCTTTGTTTATCATACACTATTATATCCACTATATCCACATTCAATACACAATTTTTTCGCTTATCGAATCTGAATATCATACATGAATCAAGCCCTCGACCAATGATGTCGCGTCAGTGTGCTGTCGCATGTTGTTTATTTAGTTTTCTCCTTTTACGGTTAAAATATAATATATATTTAGGAGATTCCTTTAACTATGCTTATTCCTTTAACTGGCTGGAAAGAATAAATTAAAAAAAAAACAAAAGCGCGCTAAACCGCATCAAGCCGTCATCCTTAGCCGTATTCTTTCTTTTTGGGCGCGAACAGTAAGGTCAATATTTTCGCGACTTGTGATTTGTTATAAGTGTTATTTGTGTTTTATTTGGATTTGTAAACTCAACTGAGTAAGTAATTTACTTCAATCATACATTGATTTGGTGATTTATTTATGTTAAGATATTTTCGAAGTAAGAACTATTTTGTTTGTTTGTAAATGATTGAAGTTGTTTATATCCTGATTAAAGTTATTTATGTTCTTATCTTTTTTTAATCTATTTCACTTCTGTATGCTAAATGACAGAAGGGAAAAAAGAAGAAGCATTCATTTTTCCGCCCTGAAGGTAGGAATTAGGATTACGTTAGTAGCTTCAGTTAATATAGTTGTTCAATGACGATTCAAAAGTGTTTGTAAAAGCCTACTTGAATAAAGTATATTTTGGTTTCTTTTGATATCAACGAGGAAATGCAGCTAGTATTCTTACAGTCGTTGGTCATATTTTTGAAGGTTCGCCTAGGTTCTAGATAGGTACTAGATTAGAATCCATTTTATTTCTTTAATTTTTTTTAATTAATATAATTCTGGCAGAATATTCATCATCCTAATCTAAAGTTATAAATAAAGGATAGCATACTAACCATTGGAGGTATTGGCTCGGCGAATAATTTCTAACAAAGCTGCCGACGAGCAATACAGAGTAGAAACTAGCGGTGCGATGTACATGAGCGTCATATTCAGTAGGAAATACGCGAACTCATGTCGCTCTGTTGGCAGCGAGCCGTATGACACGCACTGGAAGTACCTGCAACCGTGATAAAACAAATGAGCGCTGAATTTTCATATTAATTCTAACAGCCAATACGAGTTAGTTCCATATGCATGCTCTGGTTCTTGAGACGAAGAGCCAAAACTAAACGACCAACCTATGGGAAATACAGAATTTTGCGGTGATTTTCGTCATATGTTTCATATATATTATATACACATTAAGAGTTACAATGGTGTTACTTCATCTATCAATGAAAAAACTTGTTATAATGGGTGCATTGATTCGAAAGTGACGCCACGATACATAAAGATACACCAATATATCAACCATGTAATGCCCCTGTTTTTGAGTTGTGGCTTAAAGCCACGCAGACGAAGTCGCCTGAACTAGCTAGTTTTAAATAAGATTGGCAATATTTAGAGGTATATCTTGTTTATAATTAGATTACTAGCTATTGACAATCTTATGAAGCAAATAATCGTTGCTCAAATTGTAATCATACTTATGTTGTCAATGCTAAGAACATCTAACCATCATCATGACAATTGTTTCTAATATTAACGCAGTTTTAATATAGATTATATTTTAAGATATATCGACGCATAAACAAATACAGAAAAGCTGTTAAAATCAAATGATTAAAATTACATGACGCGTGTTATGAAACGTTACTGCTATGCGCTCGTAGTGTAATGCCCTTTTATTAATAGTCCATATTTTGTATTAATAAAAAAGCTATCAAACGCAAAAAGTTTTTATTGAACTCTCTGGTAAATCCAGGGTTACGATAATAGTAGAGATGTAAACAGAATACTATTACGTATTTCGTTTGAAACACAAATAAACAAACGGTGTAAGACTACTGAAACTTAAATAATAATTCTTACACAATAACGCCAGCCAGATTGCAATCCTAAGATAACTTTAGGAAAGCACCAGATACTCGTTTTATCTATATATTGTACTTTATTTTACATTAAGAGATCTTACCGTTAGATCTTCGAGTTTGATCAGAGCGAGTCGTGTTAAAATTATATTAAATATTTATGGATCACTTAAGATAAATTCAGTTATTGGTGGCAATTTATGAACCTGGCAAGACGCCCGAACATTTGAAAGTTTGTTCCAGATGTCCATAGTTCATAGAAACCTCTTAATATATCCACTTCCTTATTATCACAACTACTTGCATGATTAATACGTTACAATATGCAATTAATTCACTTCGAATTAATGTGGTATCAGTTTTAAAATACGATTCTGATCACTATTAACAAGAACTTGTATATCAAACAAATGTTAGTCAAAGGTATAAGTTATATAATCGTGAATACCATCCAATCTGATGAATATGGAATTAAAATTAAAAAAGGTTTACTGTGTATTGAATTCGACGACCTGCGTGGTCGAGTGGTGTGTACACCAGTTTTCATGGGTACGCCACTCCGAGGTCCCGGTTTCGATTACCGGCCGAGTCAATGTAGATTATCATTAGTTTTCTATGTTGTCTTGGGTCTGGGTGTTTGTTGTACCACCGTTACTTCTGATTTTCCATAACACAAGTGCTTTAGCTACTTACATTGGGATCAGAGTAATGTATGTGATGTTGTCTCATATTTATTTATGTATTTAATTTTTTTGGAGTGTCTAACAAAAATGATGAGGAACTTTTGTTGACAAATTATTATTATTTATTCAGTGATACCATATCTCGTCTTGGTAACGAAATCACCTTCTGGCCACTTTGTTATATAACAAACAATTAAAAAATATGACAAGAAATAAACCCAATGGACTTTCGTCGGTAATTATCTAGACTGGGTATTGTCTTTTCCAAATCCCCGTTGCTACTCACTTTGACTTCAATAGCATTATAAGCAAATTCAACATTAAAATTTAAAAATTTAAAATATTCATACTCGAAAAATAAATTTATCTGTGTCTTATGTCGTTAGAAAATAACTTATTTTACCCATATTCTAATGCCATCCCATTGCTGATTCCAATCGGCAATATTTAGTAATTTTGTTTTTTTTTTTTAATTCTAGTTCTGGTTTGAAGGGTGAGTGAGCCAGTAACTACAAGCAAAATATTGCCTTAGCTCTAAGATCCTAGGGCTGGCGACGTACTGGTATTTGGAATTGTTAATATTTCTTACAGTGCCCATGGCGCTGGGAGGGATCACTTATTATCAGGTTTCCTATTCGCCCGACCTCTTACCTACAATATAAAACAACGATCTTGTCTTGTTACTAACAAGTATTGTATTACATAATTTTACTCGACAATGTTATAATTATAATTTATATATTATTTCAATTAATTTTAATGACTTGGCAATGTAAAATATTGTCATAATTTTGTGATTTATGTCTACAAATGGTTTTTATACTTACTTACGAGATGTTATATTTAATTGCTTGAAATTTATGTGTTAAATTTTCGAAAGTACTAGTTTAAAAAAAGACTGTTTCTTTTTTTAAGTAAGTTTTTTTACTTAAAAACAATGTCAGTGAATCTACGAAATAAAACTCCGTATAAATAAATAAAGTATTGACTGAAAGAACTTTAAGGACTGTATGTATCAAAATTTAGATAAGATTCAATTAGGGACTTAGAAGTTGGTTCGTACATATGTGGGTAAGGTAAATATATTTCTGTAATTTAGGAAGGCAGTTGAGCAAATAAGCTACCTAGCTAAGGTATATTGTGTCTACATTTACGCAGTCAGACATACAATCGTATACAATAATTATGTCTTCCTCACCGATTTCAACCACAGTGGCCTTTCTGAAGGAAGTTTAGGTATCTGCTCGGAACATATATATTATTATTATAGTTCACATGTATGTGAACTGTACCTGAATGACCTCACGCACTTATCGTCAACGCTGGATTTACATGAGGGGCACTCGAGGCCCTGGCCGACATATTTTGAAATAAGGCAAAGTTAGAAGTATGACAAGAAAATATTCACTGATAATAAGTTTTTTTATAAAAAAAAAATGTAGCAGCTTTTCTGTTTTTTTTTTTCAAGTTGTGTATCGTAAAATGTTGTCTTAAATTTTCGCGATTATTACACATTTAAATAAAACTAATTATAACGGATGAATCGCGTATATTAATTATTTTTAAACATCCCGACGTTTCGAGCACTTTGCAGTGTTCGTGGTCACGGGTAGACTAAGATGACATTTGTCTATTTGAAGAACAAAGGAAATATTATTTACAACTACCGCCAACGATTTCTCAATTAATATACGCGATTCATCCGTTATAATTAGTTTTATTTAATTGTGTATCGTAACTTTGTAAAAAGTAGGGCGGTATTTTCAGTGCCCATTAGCGGCGCTTAGGTTAAGTCTGGCACTGCTTGTCTTGTTTTTATTTTGATATAAATTAATTATCGACTTAATAGTTATACTTTAAGTATAAAAAGCTCTTTATGGTTGTGTCATAATCATAATCACTTAACACACTGATAGATATACTAGCTGTACCCGCGACCTTGTATGCGTTTACATTTAACAAAAAAAAATATTATTGTAGCCTAAGTTACTCCTTGTCATATCAGTTATCTGTCAGTGAAAGTCCCGGAAAATCGGTCCAGCCGTTCCAGAGATTAGTCGGAATAAAGGGACAGACAAAAATTGTAAAAAATGTTATTTTGGTATATGTACCGTGTTAAAATCTTATTTTGGTATATACATACAGATGAATTAAGTAAAAAAGAGCTATTTTATCAGACCCTTCAATTTTATTATATGTATAGATATACATACCCTCTAACATCAGGATGTTCTTCAAGATGAAAGATGAAGCTCTGAGGCAAGCTTGCCAGTCCCGCGCAGACCCACGCTATAATCAACGCTCGACGTACTCTTGCTTCCCATGTCACGTTCAGTGGTTTTAATATCGCATAATATCTAGAACGAATTACAAATCACATAAGTTGACCCTATAGGTTAGATCATAACGTATTTATAAATATATATCATTACACAGATAGAGATAGATTTATTAATAACGATAGGAGTAAACAGTATCATTTGGGTGTTTTTCTTATTAAATAACATCAAACTCGACAATTTTTACTATTCTTTTGCTGAGAAAATCGATCTGAAAAGTCTTTTCAGCTGGCTAATCTTTAGGTTTGTGTTAGAAACTAAGAAGCAAATCTGTACCTGATCCCAGGTCAGTGATGTGACCACTGACGGCTAGTGTAACGTGTTATATAAATTATGAATAAATATTTATTATATTATGTTATATAGGAGCATTTCTAGTTGTTTGTACAATATTTCATATTCTATATATATTTAATTCTTACCTATATGCTAATATATTTATGATATAAACAAAACATTATTAAAATGCAAATGCAGGAAATTAACATTTATACCTTAAATAAATTATTTTATATTGTAACATATTTATGCTATGTTTACGCTTTGGCCCAGTGGTTAGAACGCGCGCATCTTAACCGATGATTGCGGGTTCAAACCCAGGCAGGCACCGCTGTTTCATGTGCTAAATTTGTCTTTATAATTCATCTCGTGCTCAGAGGTGAAGGAAAACATCGTGAGGAAACCTGCATGTGTCAAATTTCATAGAAATTCTGCCACATGTGCATTCCACCAACCCGCATTGGAACAGCCTGGTGGAATATGTTCCACACCTTCTCCTCAAAGGGAGAGGAGGCCTTTAGCCCAGCGGTGGGAATTTACAGGCTGTTGTTGTTGTTACGCTTTTTACCTGTCAATCGCGATGCAAATGAGAACGAAGCTGGAGAGGTAGAGTCCGAAGGTACGTGTGAACATCATGAGGCGGCACATGAGGTCGCCCGCCAGCCACTGCACGGTCCCGGCCCACGCTATCTCCAACGGCATCATCAGGAATGTCACCTGGACACGCGCACTGTTGCAGTTTAATCAACCAAGCCTATTTTACTATCTCAACTTTTGAGATTGCTAACTATTTTTTATAAACATTATATTGCTATGCTTTCATAAAGCATTACTTTAAGTAGCCTACTCGATTAAATTTATTACAATAGTAACTAATAAATTGTATTGATAGTTAAGGATTAATCCTTATAATACTTTAATTAAATATATTTGATTCATAGAAATTAAGCAACAAAAATTATTAACGTAAGATGATGATTTTTGTATCTGCATTGATTCCAAATGTTATTAAAGTAGTTTTTGTAGTTTGCCCGTGAAATTTCAAGAGAAAGATTTTCTTTCGTATTTATAATATCAGTATGAATAAAAGTTTACACTGCTTTCCAATCTCTTTCGGACGCTCTATATTATAAGGTTTAAAAGAAAATTGCAATGTTTATAAACAAATATTTCTAACCATTTCAAAAATTGTAATATAACAACATAATAATTACTGTTTTTATATAATGACTTAAAAACTTCACAAAATATTTCATTGGAATATTGTTTTATTTACAGAGACGTGTGGATGTGCCAAGCGATTCTGTTGTTGTAACGCTTTGTTTTTTTTTTTTAAATAGTTACTACAGTAATAGCATGCTAAAATTAAGAAGGAACAATTTTTTGAAAACATTCTTATCTCACATGAAATACTTACCATAAGATCTGCAACCGCCAAATGCATGAGCAGGACATCCAGTCTGCTGGCTCTGCCCATTCTCTTTCTCCTGACTAACTGCGACAGCACAGTCAAGTTTCCAGCAGCGGACACCATCATAAGAATGCTGTACACCGTAATCGAAACCATGTGTCCGTGATTAAAACGCATTTCTAAAGGAAGTTCATCGTTACTTGTATTCAAGTGAGTCCAGTTCTTCTGCGAGGCCCCGCCGGGCCCCGATACTTTTTCATCAATATCCATTGCGATATATCACTCACAAACACATTTATTGTACTACACAGTCTAGCTTATATGAAGCGGGATACGATCTCTTGGTAAACATTTTCATCCAATCATACAATCCGTGCGAGTGCCTGGAACAAAAGTGACAATATAAATATTTTTCATTCGAATATCAACGAGCAACGACTCGACTGTAGATGTTCTATATTAACTCAAATTGGAAATGGCTACATTAAATAACTATTTACGTTATTGCTAACTTCACATGCGATGTGTAATGTTGTTCTCGGTATTTACTAACATCAGGTTGTATTGTATGAAATTGCTAACCTTGGTTTAATGCAACCTGTTGTGAACATCGTACAGAAATTGTATTATTGTAAAAGCCATGATATAATTATACAAGATAGAATTTGTGTTTAATATTTTTTCCTTAATTTTATATTAATAATTGTGTATTTGTTTTTTTCGCTTGATTAATTACGAATTCAAATTCAGATACATTATATTGTGTTATTTTCTTTATTTTTATTTTATAAACAAAAAAAATAACATAATTTATGTTTTACAACAAAACAGACTTGAGTTTTACACAAATCAAGATATAAAACAATATATTATATAATTATAAAACCTTGTTTCAGATTCATAACCAAACTAAATGTTAATGTCTAAACCAAACTATATATGTATATATATCATGTATTGTATATGTATATTAAGATTCAAAAAATGTTATTACACAAAATGTAATTACAATTGTTATATGAAACATAAGATGACCTATAAAATTAGAAATTCGTATTAAAGATTAAAGAAAAAGTCCCATTAAAGATTAACGAGGGCATGCTCGGCGACACATGTCTTGTTTGAGAGACGCAAACAAGAGAAGATCATTTGTTTTATTTCGAATACCTAATATTACTTATTCCATATATTTCGGTACAATGTAGCCATTTATAATTGGTAAAAATCTTGAACTATAATATACATGCTTTATTATAATTATACTAGAAAAGATTTACGTGTTGTTTTTGTTTTATTATGCGATATAACGAAATAATTAAAGATTTTACATGATATTTATCTCGAAATTCTTACAAAGTATCACGCAAAAATATTACGTTATATTTGTATAAGCAATTGTATATAAACAAACAATCGGATAAATAGATAAAATAAATCTTCTTTTTTTTTTTGTATGTAAATATGTAATATAAATGCAGATAAGGAAACTAATATATATAGGGACTACCCTAATATATTCTAAAAAATATGACAATAGGGAATACATGAGGGTCTGGTATAATGACAAGAACCCTCAAGTATATTATTGGGAAATAATAAAATATATTCAATACAAAGTTGGGATTATAGAAAATTTCTTAACAATTTTGACTTGAGTCTTATTTTCCACGGCACTTGTCTATGGCTCCTGTTTTCCGAGTGAACAAAGGGGTAAATATCTCGAGGCATTCAAATAATTGTTGAAATCATAAGCGAAGTGGTCATTTTATTATTTGGATCAATTATCTTCAAAACCTATTAATGTAACCTTTTAGTAACGATCAAAATGGTTCATTATACACAAAATATGTTTATAAAATTGAAGGGAAGATTGTTGATTGACCATTTGTTGGTTAGTATCATTATATCGTAACAGTGATACAGTCAATATCGATTTACAGATACACGTTAAACCTTGCCAATTTTATTTTGGATTTTAGAATTGTGTATACTATAATAATACACGAATTTTGGTATGGAATATTAAAGTTATATAGCTAAGATAAAAATAATTTTGTATTATATCAAAGATTCAAAATAAGTAAATGAATATATACTCTTACTTTTTAATTAAATGTCTATTATAAAAAGTCTTTATTTCGCACGATACTTCATATAATATAATATTTTATTATATTAATATATGGCACCTTATTAGTGACATCAAAGCAGGACTTAACGTCGTTTTAATTATTTTTCTACTAACACACTAACTTATATAGCACGTATGTATATTATCTAATCGATTACGTATATATGTTTAAAAATAATGTGTTCTAAAAATGTGTCAAATACAAACATACATGATATGACAAAATCATAACATTTTAACACGTATTTAGAAAATGTTAAATAAAAACGTTACAAATAGTATGTATATTAAATAATACTTATATAAGTGTTTACTAAAAGAAATAAATAGCCGTACACGATTCTATTAAATAAATAAGCTTATATGAAGTATACAATAATGTTTTTATAGTTGTAAATCGTTAAGATCATAACCAAAATGATGATATTTCTAATCTCAAATAATTATTAACTATTGTAAATATTTTAAGACGAAATTTCCAAACGAACATCGTACGAAGATTACTGATTAAAATACGAGAAAGCATCACTCTCTCAAAGTGCTAATACTAATACCAAAAAGAAACAAACCAACAAGATAAATCTTGAAAGTTAACATATTATTAAATATAATGCAAGAATATTTGAGGCGTGTATGTACATCCGTCAATTATCATTGAAGTGTGTAAAAGAAGGGTTGTATATTAAGTACCTTGACCTTACCAAGAGAAGACTGAAGAGGTCTTCGATTTGAAGTCTGTCATTTACACATTTATACTAATATTAGTTAAACAAACCTGTTTGAAGATTATAGGGTTGAATTGCATTGATTTATTTGTATTTACAGTGAAAAACTTTTATCAAAAGAATTAGGGTGAATAAAATGTATCGTCTCAATTAAAAAAATATATTGTCTCATAAAACAATAGAAGTAGCATTTATTACGTATTTACTTTTTGTCATTTTGTTTTTATTTATCTCGAACGATTTGTTTATTCATAAATATTGAATTAATGACATAGGCGAAATAATTTGCCCCGTATTAGCACAAATAAAAGCCATAAAAATAGCTATTAAATGAGTTTATTTGTTAATGGTAATTAATTTAAAATTAAAACTCACTGCTCAATTTCAAATTCAATCAATTGAAGTGAATTTGTTGATGTCGAAATTTAATGTACCCTGTGATCGAAATTAATTCCGTTTTCTTAAGATCATGATTGATTATATTTGGTGAAAAAATGGTGATGGGTAAGGAAAACATATTACATAATATGAAATATTTCTTTTGAATCCGCTTTCGAGTTTTTCCAAGAAATGTCAGCTCGAGCGACTTTCTTTATTATTAAAGAAGATATTTTGATGCGTGAAAGAGTTTTTCCAAAAGAACGCTTAACGTCGCTTTCCCGTGATTTTTATATAATATCACGACGACTATAGAAATAAGGGGTGTATCGTGTCCCGTTTACCCCTCGCTTCGATTGATCTGAATTTTGGTGTAAATTTATTTCAACGCGCTGATAGCAAATAGACAAAGTACCAATGTAGCACTAAATACCATATTAAAATATTTTTCTTTTGTCTTTTACGTTTATTGGAATCTACACTGATCTATTCGTTAAAGGAATTTATTTCCTTAAAAAATGTAAGCCTTTTTGGAAGTGATAAACATATTTTGTTCGATACAATTTGGTCGATTTTCAAAGCACTCTACCTGCACCTTCCAAAAGTTCGAAGACGTCACGAATGGATATTCTGGTGATAAATATTATAATTTTACGGTTAAGAACGACGCCCTCGAGATCTCATAAAAACACAACTCTTGTTTAAGTTGTGTTTTTATGAGATCTCGAAGTAATACACCTTTAATGGAAGAGGTGTCGGAGGGAAGAGACCCCTACAGCCTTCTGACAACCCATTCCACCTGCTAATAGATTATGCTTTTTTCCAATTATCATATCGAAACATCTTCTTTTTCAAGACACAACCTTAAAATTATTTAAAAATAACAATATTTTTATTACGTACAGCTTTTATAGGAAACATTTTTCTTTAACAGCAATATATATCGCAATAGACGTGAAAAGCATTGAAAAGAAATCGATATTTCTGCGAGGTGACCTTGAAAATAAAATTTCCGTGTACTTGGAATAACCCTCATCAGCATGTCAAATCCAGATCAATCCAGATCAGTGTCAATCCAGAGTATCAAAATTCAGATCAATCAGAGGCACAGGCTAAGCGGAACGATATTTCTTCGAGGTGACCTTGAAAATAAATTTCCGTGTACTTGGAATAACCCTCATCAGCATGTCAAATCCATATGTATCAAAATTCAGATCAATCAGAGGCACAGCCTAAGCGGAAATTTCCCCGATAAAACTTATGAGCAATACGCTACATTAGTCACAAACATGAGGCCCCGGACAGTAATATTAAAAACAACATCCGCGCAGATGTATTAGAAGCGTAAATAATTATTAATTAAAATAAGTTACATAGTTACATTCAGCTTGTAATATTGAGAAACGTCTAGGAATGCAACTAGAACTTACATTGCTGTTTATTTACATATAAATACGACTAACTGATTTACATAATCACTTAATCCTGCAAAGATTCCTATGCGAACACTGTCGAAGTGTATAAACGCATTTCGTTTATACGACAAACTTTTAAATCGGTTATAGTACGATACGACTTAGATTTAGCATCGGCTAAGTTCGTAAAACCGATCACATCCGAATTAAATACGCTATCCCAAATTATCAATATTTGTTTTTTATGCGAATTTGATCTTTACCCAAACGTAACAACTTGTAATATCATTTGATCTAATATATTCGTCTATTTGACACGTCGATTTACATGCACTTGCTTTCTCGGGTTCAACTGACGCGAGAATCTATAGCGCCTAATAGCGAATGGCGCGATGGGGAGCTATTTCTATTGGTTGTATGAATCGGCAAGAATCGGTTTTATTGAATTTGCCGATGCTAAATCTAAGTTGTTTTATGGTTGTTACTATACATATATATATTTTAAGTATTTTACCACTTTAGAAATATATTTCACACTGTAAACGCATTGTTTAGTCAAATTAAATAACTGTTTCGGCAAACCGCAGAAATTTTCCCTTTAAAATGATTCTCTTTGTTCGTAGTTTTACATTTAATATGTAACAAATACGATTATATGTAAAATAATATAACATATCTATGGTATAACTTTGGGTCTTTCGAATAAGGCGTAGCAGGCTGAAGTATGTCAGATACCATTTTTTTGTTTGGTTAAATATTTTCTCGCAAACAAGGGCTCGTGTTTGCGATCCTTTGATACGTTTTATTTGAACTATCGGTAAAAATAGTGACCTATTTGGCCCTGGACCGTACATCATATCAGTGCTACTTCGCTTATTAGGCCTTATGTTATTGAAATCTGAATTATTCGTTAGTTGTAAAGTTAATTAAAATGATTTTTTCTAAACTAATATTTAAATATATACAAATATGAACTAAAACTAGTAACTGTATAAATCTTTGGATGGAATGGTGGCAAGAATGCTAGCAGCATTTCCCCGTTGAATCGCAATTCCGATCCTCTGGGAAAAAAACGAACCAGCCCTCCTGTCACCAGTGGAGGCAATGAGGCGAGGTTTTATACTTTTGATGAAGCTTTTTGCATCACTTATCCAAGAACTAAGCGTTTTGACAGCAAATAATTTATTTGTATATATTTAAGCATTTAATTCTTATGTTAATAAATGTTGCTCTGATCGTAATGCAACTAATATTTCAAATCTCACTGCTTACGCCTTCAGGGCTAAACTCCTGTGAAACAAATTATGACCCTAAGGAAGGAAATAGGCCACATTTAGTAATCTTAAAATCCCTTCAATTTAATATGCGAATAAAACCTCGGGCCACAACTAGTCACATATGTATATAAGCTGTAGAACATTTCGGGTAACATAGTAAGATATTTTTAAAAATAAATAATTAAGACTGAATTCGGTGAATCTTTTTTACTATTTATCTTGACTTAATTTATAATGAGATTCTTGTTATATGATATTATGAGCCTGAATATTTTTATTTCTACATATCTTCATGTTATAATAAAGTAAAGTAAAGTAACAGTCTGTAAATTTCCCACTGCTGGGCTAAGGCCTCCTCTCCTATTAAGGAGAGGTTTTGGAACATATTCCTTGACGCTGTTCCAATGCGGGTTGGTGGAATGCACATGTTGCAGAATTTCAATGAAATTAGACGCATGCAGGTTTTCTCACGATGTTTTCCTTCGCCGCCGAGCATGCGATGAATTATAAACACAAATTAATTAAATTATTAGTTCTATATATATATATATATATATATATATATATATATATATATATATACACGCGTTCTAACCCCTGGGCCATCACAGCTCTAATATATTTTCTTGTTATTTTATTTGATTCTTCTTCTTTGAACCCGATGTTGTATGTCACTTGTCTGCTAGTATGGAAGGTTGACTAATTATTATATCATAGTGGGTAATAGATCGGGTTATGATATATATTTTTTTGAAAAATATGAGAATTGCGCTGTACATTTTAAATATCAAATGTCGCATATTGAAATAAGACGGAACGTTTAATTACATTACAAGAACCCGTGACTAAATAAATAAACTACATTTCTTAATGTCTATCAGGCTTAGGTAAAATAAATAAATTAAATGTAGTTTATTATTATACTGTAATATTAGTATAATTAAATTATAGTTATTGTTTTCTCTTTCTATCTGCCCTTACCTATTCTCGTCTTAAGCTCCAATCACCAAAGGTTGTCTGTGAGAGATCGCTACAAGCGATAAGACCGCCTTTGCACATCATTTGTTATACTTTTTTTTTTGTTTTTTTTAATGTACCCAATAATAATTATGTAATGTGTTGTGCAATAAATTATTTTAGATAAATAAAATAAATTGTAAATAATAATGTCTAAGACAGAAGACACTCATCACATTTTGCTTTATTTATAAGATAAATGTTATTACGATGTCACAAGTGCACGGACATTTTCGTCGCGGTTATAGCTGAATCCCCTGTCATAACACGTGTATCAGCACGTGGGCTGTGATGTCCAAAGCTTATTTAACATAACAAGTTCCTTTAAACACATTTTATCTCGTTTCAATGATCATATTTATGTTTATATATTTTATATATGCATAAATGGAGAGTCGAGATCGCCCAGTGGTTAGAACGAGTGCATCTTAACCGATGATTGTGGGTTCAAACCCAGGCAAGCACCGCTGATTCATGTGCTTAATTTGTCTTTATAATTCATCTCGTGCTCAGCGGTGAAGGAAAACATCGTGAGGAAACCTGCATGTGACAAATTTCATAGAAATTCTGCCACATGTGTATTCCACCAAGCCGCATTGGAACAGCGTGGTGGAATATGTTCCAAACCTTCTCCTCAACGGGAGAGGAGGCCTTTAGCCCAGCAGTGGGAATTTACAGGCTGTTGTTGTCTATATACATAAATGCACTAGATTACAAATTAATACGAAATTGCTTAGTATTTTAAATAATATTTGAGTCGTTAATTGAATTTCAACTTTTTTGTAATATATTGTAGGGCTTAGCCCAATATTGGCACAATTAAAGATTTTTAATTAATTCACCCCTTCGCAATGAAAATTTGTAAGCAGAATTAAGGCTTGGGATCGCAAATTACTAATTGGTGAAAAAACTTTTTGATACTTAAATATAATATTACAATACGATAAGTAGTTATAGATATTGACACAGTAAAAGATATAAAGTATACCTTGCATCGCATACTTCAGGAACTAAGATATTATGCCCTTTGAGCTTTCACTCAAAGTAGCCTGGGTAGGTACCACACTCATCAAATACTCTATCGCCAAACAGCAGTATTGAGTATTATTGTGTTCCGGTTTGAAGGGTGAGTGAACCAGTGTAACTCCAGGCACAGATAATCTTAATTGCCAAGGTTAATGGCGATGTAACTAACTGTTAATCTATGTTATATTTCGTGCACAGCGCCATTGTCTATGGGCATTGATGATCACTTACAATTAGGTATCTCAATTGTCGACCTATGTATATAATTTAAAAAGAAATACTAATGCTTTAAACCGAAACACACCAAAACTAATTATTGTTAGTTGGCATAAGAATATGCAATGTGTGTGTGTGTCTGTGATATCAACTCGGGTAAATTGGCCCAAAGCTCTAGCGCCAAGTATAAAAACAAACTTCATTAATATTCTGAATACATTTGAAAAGTAATTGAAATGCGTTTGATACTTTCTTACCTATCTTTCCACTTTGTAACAAAAACGAAACTTTACTGATCGTTTCGAGTAAAAGTTTTTTGATTAAAGTTTAAAATATATTTTATTGTCTTAGGATTTTTTGTCATTGACAACTGTAGAATTATATTGAAAGCAAATTAAAAAACTAATATTAGACTCATATAAAGCGCCGTGTTGTTATTGTACGAACACATCAAGATTTGAAATGTAAATCGATTTAATTAATTTAGTAATTTCAAGTACTTATTAATAGTTAAAAAAGAAATTATCAGTAGTTTCAGCTGAATTTTTATCTATTGTTTACAGTCTTTAATATGATTAAAAATATCCACGACCGATACTTTTATTTCTATAATAAATCATTATCCATTTATAGTACGACACAACTTAGATGTAGCATCTTCGATCATCATCATCAGTTACTGCCGATTTACACAACCAATAGAAATAGCTCCCTATCGCGCCATTCGACGCTATTGGTCGCTATAGATTCTCACGTCAGTCCAACCCGAGAAATACGTGTCAAATTGTCGAATATATTAGGTCATATGATATTACATGTTGTTACGTTTGTGTAAAAATCATATTCACATAAGAAATAAATATTGATAATTTGGGATAGCGTACATAATTCGGATATGATCGGTTTTACATTTAGTTGTGTCGTACCATAGTACGACACAACTAAATGTTTGATATTTGTAAACAAACGTTCCTCTACTTTTTTTTAAATTTAGCAACGGATGCAGTCAAAACGCTTTCGGGTTACTTTAGAATAAAAAAGAGTTTTCATATATTTGACTGAATAGAATAATTAAATATGTTACATTGTTTTACTTAAAATTTAATTTAATGTATTCAAACCAAAATCAAATACAAAATATGTCAGTAGGAACTTCAAAGGATTCCAAGAATTAATTCAACACACAAGCGGCTTTAGAATTTCGTTAGACTTACCGACACATCCCGTTCAACTCTGAAGAATTTACCGTTTTATATTTTATTGAATTTGAATATGTCAACATCATAGTCAATGTGTTGATTTTACACTAAAGCTTTTTATAAATGATTTATTCGTTTACTTTTTTAATATCTCATTAAACTCCAACATATACATTCGATAGCCTTTTTATATTGATTATAAAGGAACGATAATTAAAAAGTAATTAAAAAGGCCTGCGTACATAAAATAGATCCAATTTCAGTCTCAGATCGGTTTACGACAATAGCTGCTCCAGTGATTTCACCCGTGTTAAACGTAGCTACGTTACCCCCTAAGGGTGTAGCGTGATTTAATATATCTATTCAACCCTAACATTTTTAAACAAATGAAGTAACTAAGGCAAAAAGACTTCAATTCGGACAGACGGCTTCTGAGATTAGCGCCTTCAAACACATAAAGATATTTTTATTTAATTCCACCCTTATAATTTGAAAATAGACACTCTAAGACTTTTTTAACTATTTTCCTATAAATTTATTACTTTCACCTATTTCCTTTAACTATACTAAATTCCTTGGTTTTGTTTTCCTTCGATTGTAAATTTTACTTTTTTAATATAAAAAGGCTTTATAAGATACAAAATATATTGCACATATATTAAGAATATTTTATATATTTTTATGATTCAGGCATTTGTAGAATTAAATTGTACTATAAAAATACCAAAGATTTAAATCGTTAGATGCGCCCCTGCCATAGTATAACCGCTACAAAATGTGTCAATCCTCAAATGAGTGAGCTTACTCATTCGCTACCAGTGTTCATTTATACGCAGTGACAGTCAGACGTCATCCATTGTAATTAATGCGCTAATTATAATCCAAAAAAAATCGCAAAATGCCGTCATGTGCCTTTCGAAAGTGCAATCACAACTCAAGAAATAACAATAAAGCCCAGGGTGTAACATTTCACTCGTAACTATTTATATTTATTTTAATATTGAATTTATTTTATTCCGATGTCCGAAAAGACCACGAAATTGAAGAAATTGTGCGACAGAGAAAGTAGTATGGCATAATGTATGTAATTAACAGAGATGAAACTATTGTCTCAGCACCATTCTATTAACTAATATAACTAGATACACGGAAGTACTACGGAAGTGGTTTGGAAAGGGATCATCTATAAATGGACATTAACAGCGACAATACTGTGGTAGCGTCGGCATATTATGTTTTTTAAATATTTTATTTAAAAAAAATGTTTTAAAATTGCATTGTAATATTTTTGTAATATTAGTCCGTCAAAGTATATTTTTGCTCTTAGAAATCTAATAGCTTAGTAAATGATGGGTGTTTTATTAAAAATGGTTCAGCGGTTCAGTCAAGAGTAACTAATTTAAATAATTGAAAATACCTGAGGCGTGTTTACCTACGAAATTTAGTCGAGTTGGTCCTGCCTAGAACAAACAACAACTTGGATCCATAAAATACAATTAATTAAGTCCGTAATTAAATGTTACGCCTTTATCATTTTCATAAAAATGTTCAGAGAACAAACCGGCAAAAGTATAATAAATTGATTTTATTTCATGGAGAATAAATATTACGCAAAAAAAATGTAATAGGTACAATTTTTATAGTACAATTATATTTTTTTTTTGTTAAAATTAATAGTGTTTATTAATAAGGTGTTGTATTTTTTGCAATTTCTACAAATTATTTCCTTTGACAACCTAATTTCTTAAATTTTACAATTTGATGAATTTGTTAACCGTACTTTGCACGCATTCGTGTGAGTGCGTAAGCGACTTGTCAACACACGCATTGTAAAAATTATTCCACAGTTTTTCAAGGTGAGGGCGCATCTAACGATTTAAATCTTTGAAAAATACTCAATAAACAGTTACGCAGAATAATTCCTTTGCTTCGTTTCTTATTGACAAAATGTTTAAGGATTGACTTGTCCATCCCTTGTCATTACTGATCAAAAGCATATCAATCAATGAGCTTATCGGAAGCAATATTCGTTGAGCTGAAACTAATTAGAAGGTATTTGTAATCCATAAGGGCTGTCATATTCACGTTTCTATTTTATTGTTACAAATATTTTCGTCTTTCAGCATATTTAAATGACATTAAACAACAAAAACTGATTGTATTATTTAATTTTATTGTCGCTGGTCTAAATTCAAAATGGCGATTATATTCCATATTTAAAAAATTGCAGATATTTCAATTTAAAAAAAATACTCAAGGCAGCTGGAAGTATTCTTAGCGGAGAAAAGTCAACCTAGGTATTTTATTTATACTACCTGATTAGTCATTTGGCTTGAGTAAACATTAGTTTAGTCTCATAGTCTCATAGGATCAGCAATCCAACAACTCTGAAGAGAAACGAGTCCCAGACTTGGATGTATGATCATATAACTATATAAACAAGAACGCAGTATTATTACATAACATACAATTCATATAAAAAATCTAACTCTTAGAGTAATTTTAGCAGTTTTAGATGATACGTTGGTGATCATTTTAAAAGATGTAACTTATCAGTACTTTCTTAAAACAATATTACGATTGCTTGTCTAGAATTGATAATTGCTTCAAATTTAGCCGAAAACAGACTGTACTGTGATGGCAAACTAAACCAGTAAATCATCTTACACGATGATAATGTTCCTTACGCATTGAATACGATAAATGTAGAATAAGATGCGCATTATTACGTTGAAAAAATAATTTTGCTAACTTATCTACACTATGCACAATTTACGTCATGTTAAACATAAACATAATAGATAAGAAATATAATATGATCATATTTACAACTTCCCATCTAGGAGAGAAAATCCTCTTTTATTTATTACCAGAATGGAACTGTCTGGGCCTTGAAGTTTTTGATGCGTATTAATGGATAAATAATTTGCAATCTATAGGGAAATATGATTTACTCGGTTGATTATCTAAGAGGAGATATTTTTTTATATCAATTATAAATATTTTCACAGTCATTATTTTATTTATACTGGCAAATGGGCCACCTATAGTATAGGTGGCCCAGGGTAGCTATAATATTTTATATAGTGTTATTTTTTATGCGTAGCGTATGGTATTTATTTAAAACACAACTCTCACATAGTTTATGTAAAATTTTTATTTTAAGTAGAACAAGGAAAATTAAATTTCTATACTAAATAATTTGATATCAATTTATTGACTTTCATAGAATAGTCAAATCTTTTTCGTTCGAAGATCGTCTACAATTGCAAAGGGTCATTGTGACCTGAAGGTCAAATGTCGTCGCGTTATATGTCAGGCAGCATCGTTAGTGTTAAATGCTATCGGAAATCACCACTGTCAAAACACGCTGTTGACATCACGATGTTTTGATGTGATTTGTTTTTTTTTTTATTTTGCAGTAATGAGAATTCGTTGTTTATTTTTCTCTGATAATTGGATTTATAGCTTGTTTTGCCATAGCGATGAAGATATGAGTGCAGTAAATTATTACATAAAATCAGGAAAATTTTCATTTGATCTAAAACGCGAAATCTAACCTTGTAATCTTTTGTAAACACTTTTTTTATATTATTTAATAACCTTGTATATACATAATTTTTATTCTAATTGTGATTATTTTATTATATCATTATTTTTTTCTCCGTGTTTTTAGCTGTTGATAAAATAGTATATGAAGTCTTAAGTATTAAGTTAACTATGATTACCAACATTTAAAGAGCAATTCATTTATATCTCCTTAATTGGTTAATATCGCTTATTAAATAATGGCTTATTTTCTTGGTATTTGTATAATAAATAAATCAAGAACGAGGAACAAACATACAAAAGGATAAATGTATTGACTCATATAAATCCGTTGTCTTCTGGTTTGAAGGGTGAGTGCACCAGTGAAACTACAGGCATAAGGGACATAACATCTTAGTTCCCAAGGTTGATGGCATATTGACGACGTAAGGAATAGTTAATATTTCTTACAGCGTCATTGTCTATGGGTGATGGTAACCACTTACCATCAGGTGGCCCATATGCTCGTCCGCCAACCTATTCCATAAAAACAAAATCAATCAAATATTATCTGAAGAAAGCGATATCATCGCCCGTAACACTATAATTTGGCTGGTTGGATGGTGTTATTTTTTTTAATCCTAAACATATCAATTAATATATATACCTAATTCGTAAATAAACATATTTAGTTAATACTAGTAATAAGATAAACTAATAAAATATATCGACAGTATATGCTCAGATTTGAAGCTCGTCATTTTCTTTTTCATGATTTTAATATAATTTTTAATTAGACTTGACTATAGAAAATTACATTTTAATTTGCAAAGAGTTTTCAGTTACTAAAAATAACTGTCTTTATCAAATAATAAAGACATTAATATTGAGTCACTAGAATAAATTAATAATGCCTTTTTCGCTTAATAAATATTCATCTTGTTCGTTACTTTGGCTGCTTTATTGTATACAATATTATTTCCGCTATAGATTTTCTTTCACTTGGACTCATCTCGTCTACAGCAAATCTTGTAAAACGTTGTAACCTCAATATACATAATCTTTAAATGAAATTATGTTTTACATTTAAAAAGATATGTCAGCTTTCTTTAAGACAAACTTTATCTAATTTATATTTATGTTTTAGATATATTTTGTAATGCATAGTTCGTAGAGTAAAAGTCAAAAATCTTTTTTAAAAATAGAAGTGATTACACTTTCTTATAGATAGTCAAAAAATCTACCACCGGTTCGAAAGTTAACACCTCAGACCTGAGAAGAAACGGCGAAAGAAACTCAGCGGGATTTTTTTTTCATATCATGTTTTGTATATAGAGGTATAAACAAAACATTATCAATATATTAATTAGACGTTCGTATTACTAAAACAAATCATTTAGAGAATATGTTGCCTGCTAAAAAAATAAAAATATTGAAATGAAATATTTGATATCTTACACGTGATTCTTTATTTTGCAAGATCCTTATTGGTTACCCAAATCCATTGTTTCTTTAGGTAGAAATGTTTGCTTATCTGATTTAAAAATATTGAGATCATTTCCACATGTCAATAGAAAGCCATCCATCAAATAACTCTATTACAGTAATGTTAAGATCGAGTAAAATTAATGAGCATTATCACTCAGTAGATGTCGTCTCCTATTCAATTCAGAAATAAGTCTCAGTATTATACGTCATAATTTTGACAATCAATCAATTAGCAACTATGAAATAGGTAAACAGCAATGCACTAAAATAAACACGATTAGTCGTAAATAGTAAGCAGTAAATATATTAAAGAAAAAAGTAAAATAACAGCCTGTAAATTTCCCACTGTTGGGTTAAGGCCTCCTCTTCCATTAAGGAGAGGGTTTGAAACATATTCCTCCGTGCTGTTCCAATGAGGGTTGGTGGAATGCACATGTGGCTGAATTTAAAATTAAAAATTTTGAAAATAGACACAAGCAGGTTTTCTCAGGATGTCTTCCTTCACCGCCGAGCGCGAGATGAATTATAAACACAAGTTAAGCACATATATATAGTGGTGCCTGCCTGGTTTTCAACCCGAAATCATCGGTTAAGATGCACGCGTTCTAACCACTGGGCCGTCTCGGCTCTTTATTGTATAGCTCGGCTCTTCACTTATTAGAGAATGTAATGCGCAAATTCGCGCATAAGTAATATATATTTTTGATTTCGTCTGCTCACTTGAGGTATTTTATAATGATTATTTATTTTTATGTTCACTGTTTCGTTATGATAAGCACGGTGCTCTTGAGTTTTGAGACAAAATATTTGAATCCCAATCTTGTTTAGATAACGTAAATGTTACTCTTCACTGCGCGATTTTTTATGTCGAGTCCTCTCCAATATATTGGATAATCTGAAACGGACTTTCGATATAGGGATTGGTTTATTTATATTGTATTTTCGTATCAATATATAATGAAGGATAGAAGATATTTTCTCATTAGTTTTTTATACTAAACAAATTCTATAGATAATTGTTTAAAAGTTAGCACAGATAATACATATTGTAAATATACTAATATTCTCCACATCTTAGTACTGTAATATATTTTTAGTAATATGGTTGATACGAAAGTACAAACAATACTTAAAAGATATATACATTATACATATCTTTTTCTTATTGAAATTAAAATATTTTTGAAGGAATTAATCATTAATAGTATAATAATAAATATATATTATTTAGAATATAAATACGCAATTTTAAAGTAGAAAGAGAATTAATAACCTAACCTAACCTACGGGTATCTTAATTAGCGTAGGTATCTACGACAACTTATATACACATCGAACCGTTTTTAATTGAGTGTGATTGAGTGTGATCTTTAACTAGAGACTTTATCAACTTCTCAGAATTACAAGTTTATTTCACATGTGTTTATTGAAATATCTCTTAAATAGAATGCGTCAATTAATTAAAATAAGCTTTTACCTGTCATAACATTTTTAATAAAACAAAATCAGAATTCTTTAGATTTCTATTTAAACTATGTAAAACTCAGAGTAGCATAAATTTGTTTGCGACTTAAATCATTTGCCTTTATGTGTGCATAAAAAAATTATAACCTTAAAATTGACATGAGACCACCCATGTAGCTCCAACTATATTGAAAATAAAGCAATAAGAATTAATTATTTTATAAAAATAAACCCGCGCTCATACATCTTTGGTAAGCAATGAACATGCTTATAATAAAAATAAAAGTCATTAAAAAATGGCGTTCGACGATAGAATAAATAGAACACCTAACATTTACTATTAAGTGATTATAAATATGCATAAAATCTTCAACAAAACTCAGTCATATCATGTGCAGGTCAAACGACGACCTTCCGAGAGATAACATATATTTTTTTTATGTACGTGTCACTTATTTTTCAACGGATTACTTGATAAACCTTGGCGTTAATTGGGACAGTGTCCGTGCTTTATTATTGGGTGAATTATTTTTAATCTTTTTCGCCCCGTGATCGGCCAAAAAGAAAACGTGGGTTTAACCAAAGACAAATCTAAACGTAAACGTGTTGTGAGATTTCAAAATCAAATTATACTTTATTCAAGTGGGCTTTTACAAGCTCTTTTGAATCGTCATTTAACAATTAAGTGAAGCTACCACCGGTTCGGAAAGTAGATTCTACCGAGAAGAACCGGCAAGAAACTCAGTAGTTACTCTTTTTCAACATTAAAAAAAATACAGTCATGTTAGTTAATACAGGTATTAATTCCACGCTTTTTTATCATCTACAAAATCTTGTATCGAATAATACGCCTTTTTTACCAATGTATTTTTTATAAACGATTTGAATTTACGAATTTTAATTTGGTCGAGCTCATGGTTCTCTATGGACTTTTAAATGTATTTCATTTTTTTTATTTAACTAGAATCTTTAATTTATAATGCCGACTTTCTTATATTAAAATATATTTAAATATTGCAAACGAATATTATATTTCGATGAAGACATTTTTGCAGCAGACAAATTATCTAAAATAATAATTAAAGATAAAATATACTAAAGCCATAGAAAATACGTTTGTGGACCTACAAATATAACATTAAAAATAGATAACAATTATTTTATTTGAGGAATAGGTGAGAATAGATATCAGATATAATTTTAAAGTAAAGTGAATAGCTTTTAAGTTAAACAAAAAAAATTATCTACTATGTTTGAAAAAGTACTTAAAATGTTGATTTTCGTAATAAAAAGCCACAAAAAATATATTTCAGCAAAATAAACACGTTTTCATGCAAATTAAATTAAATTTCAAACCTTTTTTTGTCCCGAAAAAACGCTGTCAGTTATGTCGGTGACGTCATATTGATAAAACAGCTGTATATGTAAGTTCGTACTTAAGCTAGTCGTCTAGCTAAGCTTTTTTGAGTAAATTCTAATGTACAAATACTATCATTAAAACTCCAGAAAAGTTGTTTTCAAAATGATATGGAATTTTTTTTATGGAATAGGTGGCAAACGAGCAGGTGGCTCACCTGATGGAAAGTGACTACCACCGCCCATGGACATCTGCAACACCAGGAGGCTTGCAGGTGCGTTGCCGGCCTTTGAGAAAGGAGTAGGCCCTTTTCTTGAAGGTTCCTATGTCGTATCGGTTCGGAAAAACCGCCGGCGAAAGCTGGTTCCACAAAGTGGTTGTGCGAGGCAGAAAATGTCTAAGAAATCGCGCTGTTGTGGATTTTCGGACATCAAGATGGTGCGGGTGAAACTTGACAGTTTCTACATATATTTTAATATTTATCAAAAATTTTCCCAGTACTGAAAGTACCCTATTATTGATGCAACATGGAATGATAAAACCATCATTGTTATGTATAATTTCCTGCATCGTCCGCGTCAGAAAAATGTGGCTAGCAAAAATTGTATGTGTGTGCCTACTAATACTATTACTAAAACTATGATTTTGCAAATAAACACTTTATAAACTATCTGGCTTACTTGGGGTCTATCGAGAAAGGAAAAACAACAATATATAAAGTTTAAATGTTAAATGAGTTTATTTCTGAATTGAAATCCTACCAACAAGCATTAAGTAACTATTTATCATATCAAATTATGTTTCAAAAATACTTGTTAGAGCCCAAATAAGAATAGTATTCTCGATTGATTTTGAATATTAAAAAAATGTATATAACATTTTAAACATCTTTATTTATGTTTTACTGATTTAACGCAAATATTTACACAACAGCAACATTGTAGTGAAATAAAAAATAAAGTCCTTTATTTTAAGAACTTGTGTTTGTTAAATTGATTATTATTCGACGGCTTTTTAAGATCAAAATAATAGAAAATCAACTTTAATATCGGTCAAAATAGTTTATACTAAATATTGTCAAAGATGCGTCACCAAAGCCTTCGTACATTTGTATATTATTCTAATGTCAACGAACGATAGTTCATATCTCAAATATACAATCAAGATTTGGAAGTCTAAAAGATAAGTTCAAAATAAGTATAAAATGGAATATAATTTAATTAATAAATTAATTATAAAATAATGAATCCATATTAATTATTTTGTTCGTATCAAATTATTATGTTTATAGAATCAAATTGATTAATGTTTTAGTAGAGAATACGAAATCTAAATTCAAATATCTCATTTGTGTGTAAATCTTAAAATCACTAGAGAATATACGCAACTTTGTCAAGTATTGTTAATTGAAATTTAACATATTTAATTAATTGTTAATTGTACAATATTCCACGTTGTCTCGTTTCTCCAGCAGAGTTAACGTCAAAGTCTCACACAGCTTAGAAAATTGTCCGTGTTTCGAATTATAATATCATTCTATGTCTATATAGCACACTGTTATTAGGCGGAAATTATTACATCTTAAAAAATCTCCAAGCTCATTCGGATATATCCTATCGATAGATAAAAGCACAGTCAATATTTAAGTTCCGTATTTAACAATGTCATGACTATTTTTATTTTATTTTTATTAACTTTTAACCCGTCGTGGGTTAAAAAAATATAAGTTATAAATTACCTGTATAGTGTAAAATTAGTAGGCATATTCTCATTTTAACTGTAGTTTGTTAGTATGTTCTGTATCAATGATTTTTTTATATTTAAAATAAAATATTAGTACATTTGAAACACACTCAAACATCCTAATATCAGGTGCAAATTTATATGTAATAATAATAATATATTTAATACCACTACTGTTACTATTAATAACCGGGCGGTAACTTTTTTAATGGATAGAGATAATTGAATAAATAGATTAAGAACACCTTACACTAATAAATCAGGCATTACTCGTAAAATGTAACTGACAAAATTACAAAACTACGTACATAAAACTTATACCATGAAATGCAGTGCTACAGAGGAAATTTTAAAGTATATTATTATAATATCAGTAGGCAAGCTTATCAGTTACACCCGCTTTAAGTTAAGACTGATGACGTGACAAGCTGAAATTATACTACATACTCTTGTTGGTTATAAATAACGACACTATACACGACTTTTCTTCATAAAATATTAGTTAGTAGTAGCAAAGATATCATCGAAATTAACTGCAATAAAGCTACACTTAGCTGGGTTATTCATCCATTTAATCCTCGCATTTGTTTTCATAGACGGAGTAAATAAATGAATGTCATTTCTATCACCTCTCAATAATAACCTCTGCACAAGAAGTCAAAGCATGAATGAACTTTTAGAATTAAATCGTATGATTATCGCAAAGATATAATTACATTTGTAATTTGAATGCTCAGAACAAATGTTTTTCGAAATATATTTTGATACGGTCGGTTAATTTTTTAAACTTCAACCTATACCATAGGTTGGCGGACGAGCATATGGGCCACCTGACGGTAAGTGGTCACCATCACCCATAGACAATGACGCTGTAAGAAATATTAACTATTCCTTACATCGTCAATGTGCCACCAACCTTGGAAACTATGATGCTATGTCCCTTGTGCCTGTAGTTACACTGAGTACTGTTGTTTAGCGGTAGAATATCTGATAAGTGGGTAGTACCTACCCAGGCAGGCTTGCACAGTGCCATACCACCTGACGTCACCTTCAGCCGTGGTCAATAATGCATTAAATATAATATTTGTCCTTTGCCTTTAATTAATTATACAGGCTCAACATTTAAACTAGAACACAACAATGAACAGTATTGATGTTTTTTGAAATTCGCACGTAACTGAATGATTATTTCAAAATTTGTTCTGAATGAAATTTGAAGTTTAATCAATGAATAAATTAAAAGTAATTAAAACGTTGAGTATTGGGTATGAATGGATTATTATTTGTCATTTTGTTTCTACAGAGAAATTACTAGAAATCGAAGTAGAAATTAAGACAAAATTGCCTCTTTTAAATTAAAATAAATATTGATTTCGTTATTAATAACTAGAAATACACAAATATTTTTATTTCATACTACAGAAATAAACGCCAAGGTTTGTTATTTAACCAAAGAAAAAATAATATCGGAATTTATAGCTATTATTCAAAATAATTGGCCTTGCCTTCTATAAAGCAAATTATTTAAGAAAATATTGATTTGCTTAATTGAAAAAGGTTGTAAATTTCACCAGCTTAAGATCAATTGTTTTTAGTTAGCGTCGCCGAAATCGTATACTTTCTTACAAGTGTTATATTAACCCTAATATGAAATATTATATAATCTGATTTTTTTTACCTTTTTCAGTTTTTTTTTTGTCTACTGTAGAATTTTTTTCATTTTATATTCAATAGATATTATAATTTTACTGTAAACAAGTTAGTATGTTTGTATGAAATACGAATATCCATATTATAATATGCAAATTCGTCTGTTCTGATGTTGGAAATATGGGATCCGTATTTAGGCTTTCGTTAATAAAATAGAGGCTGTTGTTTAAGTATATTAATGTCAAAATATGCAAAGAAGTTCGCCTTTGTTATGTGTGAAATCTATACATATCTATAAATATAATAAAATTAGAGTGTCTGTTTGTAATATTAAAATAGCCTTTCTTAGTCAATGTATGTGTATACATGTATGTATATGTATTTTGTCTGTCTATTTGTTCCGGCTAATCTCTTGAACGGCTGAACTGATTTTGATGGGACTTTCATTGGCAGATAGCTGATATAAAAAGGAGTACTTAGGCTACAATAATATTTTGTTAAATTCAAACGCGTAGAATGTCGCGGACACAGCTAGCTCTAAATAAATATTATTATTGTTTACAGTGATTTGTTATGTTCGTTCTAAAACTATTAAACCTATTTGAAATAGAATTGTATAACTACATATATTAACACTTTTGACCGTCAATGATTATATGCAAGTTACATTTTGGTATTTCTTTTTTTGTTAGGGATGTGAGTTGTTTAACCCAGAAAATAGAGTGCAATGCCCAAGAGTACATAGTAGAGAGAAAATCAGGGTATTACAAGTTGCCAATAAAACTACTACTACTACTAGTTGTAGTAATTTATAGATTTCAAATTTTTTTTCTTGAAGGATGAATAAATAATTTACAGCAACTTTAAGTAAGAGTAATTGTCAATGTTCTAGATATTGTTGTAGGCATTTAATTTTATCATCAAAGGACTATTCCGCGTCACAGTGACGACACAAGTGTAGGCGTTGTCTTTACGTAGACACATCGTCAATGTTGATCGTACGATATTAATGTTTCACACACACATATATATTCATAGACACATTTTTATCTACAATGTAATCGTATTTAGAACACTGCTAGCGTGTTGTAGCACTTTTGTATGTGTGAGACCTCAAACCAATCGCCAGTAAATCAATTCAATGCCAATTTATATCAATATGAATATAATTTTAATCATGCATCATGCTCTATTGTTGTTCTCAAATTATTGATAATAATTTTATTGATAATATCACTGTAAACAAACGCATTTTACAATATAAACACGCTTTATTTTGTTATTTTCCTTAAGTGAAAATAGTTATATAGTCTATCCATGTTATTTTGTTTTATTATTATTACAATAAGTTTTTTTTTTCTAATCGATAGGATATGTTAAGTGTGTACCATCTTCCACGGACATTGGCTTAGTAATAAATATTAACATACATCGCCAATGTTTCACCAACCTTGGGAACCAAGATGTTATATTCCTGATGCCTATAGTTACCACAATATAGTAAAAGGACCACAACAACACAAAGCGTTGCTGTTTTGTGGTTGAATACCTAAGTAGTAAGTGCTACCTTGATGATTGATGGAAAGTTTTTGGTTTATATAATAATTTAATTAAGTCATTGTTAAATTCAATTATTGGTTACATTTAGCCCTCTAGTATACTATGAAATATATATATATACACGATAGCTTGTTATAAATACTAATATATGTCCATGGGCAATTATTACATTTATTTATTATAATAATATCTATTCATGTATTCTAAGCCAAATTTATTATTGCTCGAATAAATAGCAAATTATTAAGTAAAACTTTGTAGTAAATACCATTATGCTTGATGTGCTTGATGTGGAAGGCCGAAAGTTGCCGTGCTTCGACCGAGAATATAGTTAATAAAAAAAAAAACTAAACAATAAATCTCAAAATCTGTCGAAAACAAATCCCGGATTCAGGACAAAGCAAACAGAGAAAACCATACAATATTAAAGCCATCGAAATTTGTCTTAAAAGATTAACAAAGTTTTCAAAGGTGCCTCACGAAGTTAACTAAAAGGATATCTATTCAAACATTATACTCGTGATGGTGGAGTCCAATCAATCGATCATATAACTTTTGTCAGTAAAAGATAGAATCCTGGAATTTGATTACATTCTTCGTAAACAACTTTCAGTATTACCACCAAAAATAATAATTGCCTGTCCATTTACACAATAATAAATATCAACAGTTTTAATAAGTCTGAAAATTTATTCAATGTTCAAGATTATATGTGTGTTTCGAGCTTTACCATCGTATGATCACGAAATGTAATTGCGCTATAAAATTAACAGGTTAACTATAAAACCTTTTATAAAAAAAAATCATATTCTGCCATTCTTATGTATGTATATATTTAATAAACTTTATAACTAAGACAGATAAGCTAAAATTACGTTTATATAATACAATGACAATTATAAAATAATATGATACCAACATTATAATGAGGTTATCGAGAAGGTGTGTTATTTTCTACTCAAGTATACCGCTAAAGAGAATGTAGTTTAGTAACGTAATAAATATGATAATACATTTGAAAATAGAATCTTTTCAAACGATTAAGAAATATTTTTTTCGATGATAAAGGTTTTTACAATTAGTCTCAACTTTTGGCCAGTATATGTGCATGATTTCATTTTGGTAGATTTTTTAATTTATTAAAAATGTCTTAATTCCTAAACGTATCAGTTTCACTGTTAACCACATCACTTGTAGATTTTAAGTGTTTAATGATAAGTTGGTGTAACTCTTTTTTAATAAATAGATAGAGTAGATACATCAGTTGCATATCAACCGTTGAACTGGTGATGATAATTGGTATAAACTTGAGCACAGATAATATTTTCCCCCAAGTCGTATCAACAATACGTTTAGGTTACAAACAACTTATACATAAGTACATTATAAAAAGGAAACAAAATCTGTTAACAGATGATTAGATATTATAGCAAGCTAATATATTGTTTGGTGAATATACACTTCCCCTATTTACCCTCTCGTATGGCTCGGGTAATGTTTGCTCTGTAACCATACTCGACAACTAATACGATGTGCTTGTTATAGTTTAATCCTATATACCGCACAATACTGCGTAGTTAATATCTGGATTGATTTAAGGCGTTTTAAAATACATACATACATTTGCGTTAAACACATACACATTTCTTAGTATCGCTACAATTTAAAAGCTTTTAAAACTGCCAAATAACATTTTAAAACGTCCAATTCTAAAATGAATATTTTATATATATTTTTTTTTAGTAGCCAATTTTTTGAATCGTTATGTTACAGTACTAAATCAAATGAAAAACTTTGCAAAATTTAGATACTGTGATAACTCGATAAGAAACTGTCTGTTGTTAATTTCTTCGATATAATTCAATTATAACATTGTATAACTTGCATGGAAATCAAGAAACTCTACTTCACATCTTTATCATCTATGTTAATTTTTTGTGTAATAATCATATTTAACCAAAATTTTATTTGAATATAACATTTTACTCTACTTAAACGATTGCACTTATAACATAATTATATCACGTTACTAACCTTTATGTAACTACAGGCCCAAGGGACATAACATCTTAGTTCCCAAGGTTGGTGGCACATTGACGATGTAAAGAATAGTTAATATTTCTTACAGCTTCATTGTCTATGGGTGATGGTGACCACTCACCATCAGGTGGCCCATATACTCGTCCGCAAACCTATGCCATAAAAAAAGAAAAGTAATTATGAATGTTAAGGTAAAGGAAAAACTGCTGACATAATAAGCGATGGCTGATTTTTGCAAGGCAATCAATAACCAAGTGTAACACTTCAATTAAGCAAAGATTTCGACTTCGACTTACAATAAACATACCCTCAATCAAAGTGGGGATCAAAGTGAGCTCCTTCATGAATTACTTCACACTTGGAAAGTTACGTGCAAAGCTTAATTAAGATTAATAGGGACGGAATCAAATATGTCACTAATAATTTTATTGCAATTGCATCAACGAATTTGTACAATATAATCATTTCAATACTATATTTTTTTTTAATTTAGCTACTATTTGTTTATTTGATATGTCTCAAATCATTTTACGCAACATGTATATTATGTATATTTAATGTAACTAAGACTATCGGATTCTACCGAAAGAATGGTAAAAGCTCAGTAGTTACTCTTTTCCAATATTTATAAATTTTATAATATGCCCTACCTACAAGTCATCAAGTACTTATTTCATTTATACAATTATCATCTATATAATCTTGTGTTGATTTATGTTTATGAATCGTTAATTTTTTATGGAAATTGATCACATAACCAGCACATAAGGACAGTTTAAAAAATCTGTCAGGCACTGTACTTGCATTGTAATATATACCTAAGGCTTACGAAATATATTTATCGATAAAATAATATTATAATTAACATTATCACTTAACAATAATTTCTAAGAAATATAAAATAAAATGAGCTCAAACATTTATCACGTATGCAATGTTTAATAAGTCGAACTTATCCGAAGCATACAGAGAATATATCGAAGAGAACTAATTCCAGAGTGACGTAAATACATCACCGAAGCTATTAAAAAGATCGCCTCGTTGACACAGTTTGCTCGAGATATTGAACCAAATAACCATATTTACAAGCTTATTTAACTTCACCTGGTTACCTAATAGTTCATTTGACAATACAGGGTTTAGGCTGGATTAATCCGACACTTAATACAATTTTTCCAAAGATATAATGTAACTTAAAATGTTTCAGAGCAAAGTTAAGGCAAGCATTTTTGTAAAAAAACTTTCGGAGTATATTTCACCATACGTGTGTTAAGCATGAGATGAATTATCAACGCAGCTAAGCTTGAGATGAATTATCAACACAAATGAAGTGAATGAAAATTCAGTGAAGCTCACCTGAGTTTCAAAGTCAAGGTCGAAATCTTTATTCAATATTGAAGATACACTTTCTTATTGATTGTTGTATTCATTGAAAATAATACCTGAAAAGAGCCAGCGTTATAAAAAAGACGTAGCTGTCGTGTCATATTTATAAATATTAGTTACTCATTATTGAAGTACCTTTAATGAAAACCTATATAATAATATACAAGCCAGAACTACGGCTATTTCAACTCGAAATTTCACATTTGACTCGAAATTACACGTAGAAGTAAAGCAATAATTAATTTAGATGATGTAATGTACATTTTACTGAGAAAAATAAGCAAGAAAGCCAGCAGGTTATTTTTCTCTAATAAACTTACTATGTAAATGCATACAGGGTACCGTTTAATTGATAAAGAACCTTGAACGTAATAGCTAAGTGATGCATATGTAAATACAGTTACGTCATAACTATCGATGTGTTTTAAGCTATATATAGGTACTACATATCACTGCTTGTATATATGTTTTGTTAACTACCTATATATAACTGGGACTACTAAAAGTAGTAAAAGACCATTGGGTTGATTTTTCTCTAACACATACAGGTTTCAGCGGAATACGTGATATAAAAGTACCCATATATGCACACATACAAAGTAAGCAAATGAAAATTCAGTGATACACACACATTCACACTCACAATCTTTAGTCGAGATACAGGTTTAGTAACGTTAGTTGTCACCGCTCTATCATGAAAAGTAGGTAGAAGGAGCCCAACACGTGCTTGTGTCTCAAGATAGTTGATCCGGCCTTGATTGTGATGTCTTAAAATTTTAAACCCTAATTTACATGTTCAACTCACTCAATAATCACGGCTTTTAAAATAGGTATTGATTACACTTAGTCACAATCCAGAGTCCGCATAGGTGACCCTCTGGCCCGCGTTATCGTCAACATGTTTTGAGAAATTAATTAAACGACTAATTAACGATTCGCCGACCGTCTTTTGTATCTTATAGTCACGTAATCTGTAGCAAGATATGCTTTAACTATACATGTACTACATACTATGCACAATATGCTTTTTAATATGAAGTATATGGATTTAAAAAGCTATAACATTGGGTAACTATTTAAACAATGCTATCTTCTTCTTTGAATGTATAATCAATGATAACGGAAAGAGACAAATCATTGTAATCACAACCCCCGCTAAGCGACGCTTTATAAAGCTTATATTATTAAGCACGCTTTGTAAAGCTTATATTATTAAGCATCTCTTACATTACCTACCTTATGAACCTTTATTAATTTTTACTATCATTTAGATTTTCCAATCAATGTTGTAAAAAATAAATTTAACCTTATTTTTAGAATTATGCTTTTGTTTATTGAGAACTTATTGAGTCTATCATCGGCAAACTAAACTGGGAAAAAGTGGGCATAAACATATCCGGACGTTACCTGAACCATCTCAGATTTGCAGATGATATAGTTCTACTATCAGAAAGCACAACCCAACTACAATTAATGATAAACTCTTTACATGAAGAAAGTCGTAAAGTAGGCTTGGAAATAAATTTAGATAAAACAAACGTCATGACGAATCATACTAAAATACCTATTTATCTCAGTAATCGACCGCTATCATATGCTGATGCTTACATTTACCTGGGAATACAAATCTCCTTTAACCCAAGCAACAACGAACTAGAAGCAGAGAGAAGGGTCAACATCACCTGGAAGAAATTTTGGAACCTCAAAGAAATCCTAAAAAGCGACATGTCCATAAATTTGAAAAGCAGAGTCATGAACACCTACCTACTCCCATCACTAACCTACGCTTGTCAAACGTGGAAATTCACAAACAAACTAAAAAATAAGATCATAACCAGCCAAAGAAGTATGGAGAGAAGCATCCTAAAAATCAAAAAGATACAAAAAATCCGCCATACCACCATAACAGAGAAAACTAAAGTTATCGACACACTTAGTTACTCACAGAAGCTAAAATGGCGATGGGCTGGACACATAGCCAGACTCAAAGATAATCGCTGGACCAAAACGACAACGTCATGGCTAGGACCATCGGGCCAGAGGAAAAGAGGTAGGCCAAATACGCGATGGATAGACGATGTCATAAAAATAGCAGGCACATACTGGATGCGAGAAGCTGAAGATAGAGAAAAATGGTCATCTTTGGAGGAGGCCTTTACCCTCCATTGAGAGGGGTTCTTGTACCCATAAAATATAAAACGATTAAAAGAATATAGCACATAATTAATTAATGCATGCAAACTGTTTCGTGTATATGTATATATATATATTTTCTTTTCTTTTTCTTTTAAACTGTTAATCTTTATTTAACCTAGATCTGTATTTGTAACAAGAAATAAAAGGCTTTTTATTTTTATTATTATTTATTTATTATTGAGAACTAACATTGGTTAATATGTTTTTAATGATAAGTCGAGATTCATGTGGATATGCTTTTTTTTTGTTTGTTATATACGCTAATGTTTGAAATTTAATATGTTGAAACTTCATATGTTTACTTGTTCTAGTAATCTAGTGTTTATCTTGTAATTATTTTAGATATACTTTGTTAGATTAATCAATTCTATATTGACACGTTATCGTTGCCATCAAAGCATTTTGCTATTCCAATAATAGAACGACTAAGTTATGGTTTTGTCAAAGTTGGACCGAAATAGAATCGGGAACGTATCATAACTGTTATATGTAAGTAGAATGAATCCCCTGATTCAACGTATTGGATTATCATTACCCTTTCTGGAACCACGATACAGATACAAGAAAAATAATGATCTCCCTAAAGCCTTATTTGGATTATGTCTGAGAAACAAACAGATCTCCTTTTACCAGATATATCTATCCAGAAATAAAGTTAACGGCCAACGTCGTGTATACATTGCTTTTCCGAAATTAAAAATCCATTTAATCTCATTCTTATTTCATTCTAAACAAAGGTTATATGCAGTTTTTAAAAATATATATTATTGATAATGTAATTTCTAGATTTAGACATCTAAATAAGTTCAATAGAAATGAGCTATCTAGTGAGGTGTTACATTAATGTGGATGGTATGAATACTCAAAATACTCCATCAGGAAATACATACATATGTACCATGTCATTCGGCCAAGCTGTGTTGAAGTTTAGTAACTTAACTTCAATAAACTAATATCTAATTTTATATATACATAATACAATGCAATCTACCTGTTTTTGGCGTTTTTTAAATATATTTTTTTAATTCAATGATTACCCCTCATGATATGACTGACAATTTAAACGAATAAATAATGATCTGATAAGTTAGTATATAAAAATAAAAATAATTGGTTCAGTCTGAAAATAAACTAATAATTTCCTTTCTATTGGAATTTGCGATTAACCGATTTTGTAAGAGACACTTGAATTCGGTACGAGAAACGGATTTCGAAGGAAGTGAAATAGAATCTAATTCCGCAGCGTAGGCGGTGCCCACGCGTTTATAATAGGAATATTAGCCTAAATAGTAAATAGGAGTGCAAACTCGATATTATTAACTGACAATAAATAATTCATTCATACGTCATTATTTACTATTCTAAAGGAATCGTTAAATGAAGTCGTTATTTTTGTGTGCCACATACAATACTTAATCTAATAATTTATAGCAGATTTGAAACCAAATGCAAGTCACTATTAAGAAGAAGTACTTATGTTACAGTTGTCTAAGATTCAAAGTTATATTGATGGAAACATTTGAACTGAAACCATAAAGCGAGCCATCATAAACGGTTGCTATCAAATCGCTGAGCCATGACGAATATCAAAAGCAATATTATTTGAACACAATTCTATGATATTAATACATTAATTGCTTAACATTTATGTCGTCTGACATTATTATTACTTGTTATATTTAGACTTGTTGAGTTTTGTGGCATTAATACAATTATGTCTGATAGCAGTGGATATTTTGTTGAACAAATGTTTAATCAGATTGAGGGGAAAATTTGAGTATATTTTGCTTAACCAACTGAAAATCAAATATAAAACATCACTTTCATATAAATCCTACATGCTTCTTTAGACTTTAACGACTTGTCTCAAAGATTAACCTAATGCAAAAGATAATAATATCACTGATTGCAGGTGTGCGTACAAACACAGATTTACTTTGAGAATGGGCCAAGTGGATGAACTGTAACTTTGCTAGCATCCAATAACGACTATTGTATATCATTTCTTAAAAAAAAAACTCTACTTTATATTGATCTGGAATTTGCACCTAACCTTGAAAAATGCAGCCTTATAATCCAGCCAATAGATCAATAAGGCAGCTAATACTAATACAGAGATGATGTCACTTTCTCACTGATAGAACGATAAGGGTAGTAATTACTTAACCTTTAAATTGCTAAGCTCTTTAAATCTTTTTGGCATGTCTGCGTGGCTCCCGCCCATATTAATAAGGTGGAAGTCAGCTATCTCGTAATACTTTATTCTACGACGTTTAAGTGTAAAGTGTTAACGCGTCAGTGTAATTAAACGCCTAAGTGTGCGCCAAGGCTGTTAGTGCATTAGAAATGTCAAGATAAGAACACTGATGTATCTTACACGACTATAGATATTTTAATGCTTGTTTATTCGTTCGTGTTACGTTTAAGTAACGTTAATTAAGCTGAAACGTTTTTACAGCTTTTACGTGCTCCTTACACTTACGTGGAGGTGTTAGTAATTGTATTAGCGTGCAATAGATGCCTGCTATTTCATAAATGCCTACGTTGGGCATATGGGTTAGTTTTTTTCATTATGTAGGTCGACGTTTAAAGGGTGTTGGTTAGAATTAACAACCGCCAATTATAGACAATTACACTGTAACAAATATTAACTATTGCCATCGCCAGTGTGCTACTAGAATGCCAGTAGAATTTCTGATGTGTGACCCCCAGCCGGGCTTGCACAAAGCCAAGTAAAATATTAAAAAGGAAATTGAGTGAATTAACTAGAAAATATTATATTAGTATTATTTTAGTGTTCTTCAGAGCGTTTAATTTTTATAATTTGACGACCTTCATGGTCGAGTAGTGTGAACACCGGTTTTCATGGGTACGTCACTCCGAGGTCCCGAGTTCGATTCCGATGTATAAAATTCATTACTTTTCTATGTTGTCTCCGGTCTGGGTGTTTGTGGTACATTCGTTACTTCTGACTTTCCATAATATCCATAATAACAAGTGCTTTAGCTACTTACATTGGGATCAGAGTAATGTATGTGATGTTGTAAAAAAAAAACGATTTGTATTGTTTTTATTTTTGAATAATACATTTAAATAATACGTTTTAAATGATTGCTGGTTTAATAAAAAATGTTATTATTTAAGTCTAGCTGATTGATGGTGGTTGAGAAATGTCAGCCGTTAAGCGATCTGAATTGAGATGTCGCCTTCAACAACAAATTAACGAGTAATTGATCGTAAGGTCACCCGGACTAGCATGAGAATTTAATTATTATATAATATTTAAGTAAACCTAATCAAAGCCAACGCATAAACCAATTCTAAACGAATATTTATTTAATTAAACGGTTCTTTTTGTAACTAACAATTTCTAGATGTAAATTGCATTAGTTTCAGGGTCCAATTTAGGGGGCACCCGGAGCAACTGTCCCGTCACAGAGTGTCACACAGGTTCTCTAAGTGGAGGCCTGGAGACCCTGGCGAGAGACAAAGCTTATAATAGATCACACTTCTCGTATCTGGTATAAATTTTGTGCGTATTATTAGGTATAGCCGCTATATTTTCAACCTCTCAAAATAATGAATAATTAATTAAAACTAAGATAATTTTAAGAGACGTTATAAGATAAATTAATGTTATAAAAATATTCTGAAAGTTATTTTAATAAATTTTTACTATTATTATATATAGTATACCTACTTTAAAAATACTTCACGGTTACTGTATAATATTCTGCTAAAAACGTACCAGCCCTCACCGAATAGAATAAAAAAAAATTAAAGATCGTTTCACTCATAGCCCACAAAATGATTTGAAAAAAGAACAATAAATATTTCTCTTTGACTCAAAATTAATTTGACATATAACAATAATTAATATGAAACGGACCTTAAATTAATCATTACGAGAATTAAATAGATGAATTCGAGGATGTTTTGTTTCGTATCATCAAAGTAAGACGATAAAAATGAAACAAATAATGGTCTATTTATTCTAATTAGTTATCGCCCGCAGCCTCGTTTGTCGCATGTCAAAGAGGTTGCTTGTCAAGTCTGCGGATGTAGCCATGTCCTTCCTTAGGGTTTAAGATTGTTTAAGTGGAGTAAAGTAACAGCCTGTAAATTTCCCACTGGTGGGCTAAGGCCTCCTCTTTCACTAAGGACAGGATTAGGAACATTCCACTACGCTGTTCACTAATCAATTAAGCACCTATACATATATAGTAGTACTTGCCTGGGTTTGAACCCGAAGACATCGGTTAAGATGCGCGAGTTCTTACTACGGGGCCACCTGAGTTCCTTCAGATTGTTTAATGCCAAAGTTCATCACATTCCCTTGTTTGATTGTGAAAATGTAATAGACAGAAATATTCTCGCATTTGGAATGTTAGTATAGAATTGAAAACTGGGAAATACGATCGCTTGTAAATATAACACAATGCATTGTGTAATAATCAAACTTTTCACTGAACTCTATTTTATGACTAGAATACACTGTTGAAATATTTATGCTGTTGGTACATTACTCTGTGCTTTGAAGTTTAAATATAATTTTTAATGCGATTTTTATTTTAGATCGTTTACATTTCTCGGGTATGGCTCCGGATTTCCTGTCACAGAGAAAGTGCACCCTTTGCTTTAAAATTAAAAATAAGTAATATTTTTTAAAAGATTCAATGATAAATTTTAAACAAATCTTTATACTTATGAGAATGGAATTCTAAATGGAATAAAAATAGACTGATTGACTTTTCTAATTAAGAATTGGAGGTTAGGAGCTAATATCACAATTAGCAAGTCAAATTAATCACAGAGCTTAGCATAAATTTCAAAATTAAAAACGTTTTTATTTTTCGGAAAAAATATTTAATATTTATTCAGATGTATAAATTTCTAAGCCAGTAGGAACATAATCCTTACTATTGTCAGTTTAATATTATATAATAAATTAAAGACGTCAGTCTCCTTAAGATTGTCTTCTAAGGGTTTTTTAAGAAAATATACATCAAGCGAGTCGGCTGGCCAAAATGATGACTACGGGACGCAATGAAATACTCATATATAATCATATACTATCACTATATATATATATATATAGTGATATATTTCACTCAATATAACAAAACATGCTTTTCTATTATTTTTATAATTCCTAAGTGTAAATATTATTATATAATACTTTTTATCTTTTTTCTATATCTTTTTTATCACTTACCTATTTTCGTTCTAAGCTCCTAGCACCAAAGGTTGTCTGTGAGAGATCGCTATAAGCGATAAGACCGCCTTTGTGCACCATGTATCTAATGTTTTGTATTTCCCTTATATTTCCATGTGTTGTGCAATAAAGCATTTTAAATAAAAAAAATATTAAGAATGAACCTAGAAATCTTACCAACAATTTCACGAGACTGTGTAGTAATTATTTTAACGTGTTCACCTCTATGACTAAATCATAATACTGAATATATGTATATTGTTGATATTATTTGATACAATATCATATGGAATTAACAATATCTTGAAATTTACATTTGTTCACGCAAGACAAAGTTCTTCAAGGTCAATTAATACCCAAAATCACCCCTAACATCGGGTTATTATGATATTATTGTAATCGGAGCAAAATATTTATGCGGCAAGAGAGAATACACGGTGAAATTCCGAAACTAAATTTGAAAACCGCAAATTGTACAACCTGTACTAAATAATAGGAAAATTTATAATTTCCCCTATATTTAATAAATAGATCTTATATATATTTATGACGTGTTTTTTTCCCAGTGATTGTGGGATGATGATGCACATTAAAAACAGCCGTGTTCTGTTTTTGAAGATCTCCAGCCGCAGATGTGGAGATAATAGAAAAGCATTATTGATTGCAATATACTTAATTGTAACGATTTAATTACCAAGTAATGTAAAAGAGCGGAAAAAGTTAATGGCCGGGTAGAAAGCGGCGTTATAGTTGTATAAAAAAAAAAAAAAACAAATGTTAAATGTACGAACAGACTTCGTCTGCAGTTTATAATGAAAATTAGATGAAAACAAAACTGGGCATGGTTTTCAAAATTTCAATCAAACTGTAAATAAACGCGAAGGTTCAAGGGTGGCTACTGCTATTTTTATAATTTTCTATATCTATAATCCGGCGATGTCAAGCCCCTAAAATCCTGTAACAATTGCTTTGGGTCCCTCAAACAAGGACACGACACTATTTTCAGATAAACGAGTAACTTCTAAGATGTCCGTTTTGTATTTTTTTTTAAATTAACATTAAAAATAATCCATACCTTTCATGTATTCTAAGGAAATTCAATAAGCATAAATTCCATAAAATATTGATATAAGTTTAATTTTCAATATTCGTGATTCATAAAATATTTTCAATTTCAATAATAATAATAATAATTTTGTATTTATTTGAATATATAAATATTCATTACATCACTTTTGTTTATTTTATCATCGCGATTAATTAAAGCCTCCCAAACAAAGACGGTTCAGTGGTTAGAATACTAATTTTGAGATTCTTAAACGGGACAAGCAACTTTTCATCGGATTGTGGGAGAGATAGAGTCATCATTCGGGTCTTCCACCTTGGCCTAGGCCAGGGTTGGGTGCGGGCCTCGAGGCGAACCTCCTTGCCCGAGCTCTTCCTCTACGGTAGCCCGAGGCTACCATGTCATTGTTTTCTGACCCGAAGGGTCAGGGTCCGTTGGACCCAATGGTAGTCTTTTCACTTGGTTCTCTTATTTCTTTTTGTGAGTAACAAACTCATATAATGGCAGTTTCTTATTCAAGTAGTCTTCGATAGAGTAGTGCGTGTATACTCTATTCAGTAGAGATAGAGTATACACGCACTGTAGTAGTACACACACATACACATTATAATTCGCTTCTAGTTAGCTTCTTTTAAGAATCGTGTGACCGAATAAGCTGAGAAGAAATTGTCAAATAAATATTAAAGAATCCAATAAATATCCTATCCTCACAATAATATGAAAGACCTATTTTCCTTACACACAATTGCGTTCATGAGCAAGTATATCATATTTCCTACTTTCATATTTATTATTACTGAACATCTGTATTATTGTCACTATATTCTTCTGCATCGTAGAAAGAAGAAGGTCAAGAAGTACACTGTTATACAGTATAATACACTCGCGTAGACCACATGGATAAGGTAAGTAGGTACACTGCACTTGCAGTATCTGGGTACTTAGCATTGTTATATTTCAATTTGAAGGGTGATTGAGCCAATGTAACTAAGGGACAAAAAGACCTAGTTCCCGGTTCCACTGTTGGTGGCGAATTGGCAATGTATTAATATCTTACAGTACCAATATGCTGATAGTGATCACTTACCATCAGTTGGACCATTAAATATCATAAAAAACGCAAATATCTACCCAAAATCACTGACGTTTGATAGTTATACGAATAAGTTTTATATAAAATTTTCCAATAAACAACCCCGTCCATTTCCACGCTAAACTTTTATCTAAGAATATCTAATGATACAAAAAGAATCAAGTGTCCGCAAAATATAGCAAAAGCTGACAATCAAAACCCTTTTGAACAGTAACAATTAAATAATTCGTTAATTATTTAATTTGAAGAGGGACATTTTAGTAATTATAAGGGAACTCTACCTTTACACAATTAACAAAAAGGTTTGTCAAAATCATTCTGAAATCTTCTTAGATTTTAAATTATGTAATAAAATTTACTAATAAATTAACACTGTCGAATTATATATATTGTATTAATTTAAAAATACACATTGTAATAAACGTCTGTAAATTGACCTTACAATTTCCCATCATTTAGTCGAATGTATGTCGTGTAATAATGAAAAAATAATATGCAATGTAGTTAAAACGTTAAAAGAATGTTTAAATCAAGTAGGTTATTCGGAAACCCTAAAATTTTTGAAATTAATTCATGTTTATAATATGATATAAGAATTCGTAATAATATTTTAGAAAAATGTGACGCATCCTTTGACTAATCCGATAGGTAGATAGACTTAAAGTACGGAGCTTTCTTCAATGTTAAATAAGATAAGAAGTTTGCCACAGAAAATAAGTTTGCTCCAGTCGCTCTCAACTGTGTTTGTGGACACTAAATTTTATTACATCACCCTGAACTTAAAAAGGTATGGATATCCAATCCATACCTTTTTAATTTTAACAATGTAATTAGAAAAAGTTCACAAAATTTATGATAAAATATATTATAAAAACAGACTTAACATAGCAACTGCTTTAAAATATTATTTAGGGTATTTTTTTTTAAGAATTTTTATTGTTTATATTGTGAACTAAGGATTGATTCCGTTGTAGTTCTAAAAGTATACTATTTTTATGCTGCCTTAGGAAACTTTGCATACCTTAAGAAATGAAAGATGGTTTAGGAACTTTTATTATTATTAGATATTCGCTGTTACTTTTTAACATATCTAGTGATTAACGCTACTTGGTTACCAATGAATGAACAATAGCCATTTTAGTTTAGCATTCAAGTTTAAATGTAAAAAAAATTTAAGCACCATTATCGTTCAATTCACTGTCTAATTTAAAGGTCGTATCGACCTTTGTGTACCTAAATCTATAATTTGCTTGAAGCATAAATAAAAGCTTTCACCTTTATTCTTTTAAGACTCTGATTTTATTTTAATAAATATTAACAGAATAAAAAACCAACTGTAAAAGGAATCAATTCGTAAAAAAGGGATAAAAAGTTCTTGTAAATTATCTCTAATTCAAGTCCCGACTTCACTTATGACTTTTGTATTGACATCATTTGCTATTTCATCTTGGGTAGTTAAAATTCTATGCTTTTCTTTACTTTAATATTTCTACTATTATCTATATTATATTCAGTATCATAGTATTATACCTATAAACCTCCTTCTTGAATCGCTATGTTTATTGATTGATATTTAAGCGACTTTGTTGTATTACATAAATAGTCTTTAAAAAAACTTTTAACAAAATCAATTTAATGACAGCTAAATATACTTCAATAGACGAGTAAAACCGTGTAAACAAATACCTAGCAAAAAACAAAATTGTAAAAGCATTCATTGCCCTGGGAGTTTTTGTGAGATTGATGAAATTTTATCTTGTTTTAAAATATATTCGCTGTCCGCCTCGGCAGTAATGGATCAATTGTGTCTATTGGTTGAAGGTTATTTATCATCGAATGAAATGGAGACATCAACGTTAAAGGATCGTCTACTCGCATTTATATTTATTTTACGTGCCAGTAATTGCACTTATGTTATAAAAAAGCACGAAGAAAAATAATACCTACATAAAATAGCATTGGAAAGAACAATAAATTCACACAATTATAATAAAAAACAATTTGATAAAACAGAATAAATACCCAACTAAAAGAAGGAGACTTTGTATATGTGGAAAATGGTAACCGATGTAAATGAGATGTAAATGAAGCTCTTTACTCTTCATTTAATTTAATAAATAATTACACTTGCTCATTACTTACTATAATTATTATCTATGGTGGCAGCACTTTTTACTCTGTATTTATTATATAATTTAATCTGTAGAAAAAGGCTCTCTGGTTTATTGTACATTATAGTTACAAGTTAAGATTTTCGTAAATAGTATTTGCAAATATAATATTCATTGTATCAAACTTTAAAAAAATAAATAACTTTTTTACAGAGCAACAACTAAGTTTTTTGTTTCAATAAACAACATATTACATGTATGTATGCAATGTTCGCAAATTAAAATTTGTAAATGAAAACTGCCTGCGAATAAAAAAACGTGTTCTCTCAACACATACATAAGTGATAACTTACGCTAATCGCTACCGTGTACTTAAGAGAAAGGAAAGCCGTAATGCGTTACGTTACGAAACGATTTACCCTCCCCTAAGAATAAATAAGAGAAGTACAACCAAGTAAACAAATTTCATATTTAACTGGAGCGGAGCTATCGTTTCGCGAAAAAAAAAAAATTTCTTCGCAAGCATCCTTGGAAGTAAAATTAAAGTCGCGAAGTGTAAGTGTTGTTTTATATCTAACTATTTGCCGACCGCGATTTCGCTCGCGTTTTAGGGGTTTGGTTGTCATCTGTTAGGCAAAAGTAGCCTACGTCCTTCCTTGGAGTTCAAATTTGCTTCATACCAAATTTCATCAAATTCGGTTCAGTGGGTTGGATCAGAAAGAGCGACAGATTGACAGACAGAGCTACTTTCACATTTTTAATATTAGTATAATATGAATCAAGAACTGTCTCTGTGGTACCTATATCTACCATATACTATATTAATATATAGCATAATAAATCTGTTGGTATTTTATCTTTATTCATACTTCGATTGCATTAAGTATTTTATTTAAAATTCTTTTCAAAGTAAAGATAAGCTGCAAAATACAAAACTACCCGTATAAATAAGTTATCAGATGTAACCTAATTTTATGGGTTGACACTTTTCATATAAACGTGTTGAGAATTTAACGAACCTCTGAGCAGTACTTTTAGAGGTTGTTAGTTTATGTGATTAAAGGAAGATTTAATTTTAGAAACAGTATACTTTTAAAACACAATCTACATACAAAAAATATATATTGTTTAATTGGATACGTTTAACAGTCATCAACTATTGTTGAAGAATTAAATGAAATGCTTCTTAAAAGGTTTTATATCTCATATTTGACTGAATTCTTTTTTTTAACGCAGGGAAAATCTTCATTGATACCCGACTCGGGGGGGGGTGGGGGGGGTGATTTCGGGTTATGTGAGATTGTACTCACTAAAAACCCTGCGATGGCCGCCATCAGCACCGAAATGAAGAGGCTGCGGGATCACTTTCGCAGCACGTCCGCTGCCCCACCCGTGATATTTGACTGCCTGTTATATTTGTAACGTATCAAAATAAGGACCACCTAATCATAAGTTACATGTAGTATTTATGTATTTAAACTATGCTTCTTACAATAACCAGATGACACTGACCTAGATTTTATGCTAAAAAGGCCCAGAATAAAAATGACAATTTTGTTGTATTTTGCAATATAATTAAATGTTCCCTTTTAAAATCTTAACAATCCTTCTAATACAATTTCAGAACTCTTTACTTAGCCTCATTGCTCTTTGTTAAATTAAAAATAATTGATTGCAAATTCGAATTGATTAATTTAAGACCGTTAAATTTTCTGGGTATGGCACCGGATTTCCTGTGAAGGACCAAGCCACGTTTCTTTTTTTGACACAACTTAAAGGATATAAGTATTATTACATACAATAAAATAATTACGAACAAAGGTAAATATTTTTAAATATAAAAAAATGAAATGAGTGAGTGAGCGAACTTCTTATTTTTCGAAAAAGAAAATAGCTAGGAACTGCTTTTCGTTCCATATCATCGAAGATGCAGTAATATATAACTTCAGCTAAATGCATTTCTACATATTTAAATACATCTTAATACTATTTTAAAAGTAATATAGGACCAAATTATTATAACATTTTAAGTCCATTTTTCAGTAATTGAATCGTACTCTTTCAAAATTGTGGAAACATTTATTAAGCGATTTGTAATTAAATACCAAATGTATAAATGGTCTGCGAATATTGACTGTGCAGAGCTCTCAACAGTTGTCACTGAACTCTCCTTAACGAATAACTCAATTTTGATGAAATTTTAATGTATGCCTAATAATTGGGTTCCCGGACGGTATATATTTGATCCATAAAGGTGGCGCTGTGATCGGATTACAGGAAATCATTAATATGAAACGGAAACTCTTTCTTTAAAAAAAACTGGCTGAATGTCGTAGTATCACTATTACGATTTTTAATAAATTTTATATTTTCGTAATTTGAATAAGTTTGGAAAGAGAAACGCTTTGACACAAACCATCTGTTTTTAGGACAAACATTTCTTTCTAGTCTAGCGTTGAATTATCTCACAAATTATAAACCGAAAAACCTAACGGTAATAAGTTTTAGATAAGCTCGGTATCGACATATTTTTATCAACCCAATATTTGATCAAACGATCGAAATTTTTTGTGGAAAAAAAAGGTGTCTCGTCAAAAGGAAGCTTCAGCTTAATATTAATCATTTTAAAAAGGGATACTGTACTGTGAATTCTAAAAGAAAGCACTACGTGTTCACTTTAAACCAATAAAAGTAAAAAAATGTAAAGTAACAGCCTGTAAATTTCTCACTGCTGGAATAAGGCCTCCTCTTCCATTAAGAAGGGGTTTGGAACATATTCCACCAGGCTGCTCCAATGCGGGTTGATAGTGGTGTTGCCCAAATTCAGTCTTGGTCTTGAAGTCTTGGTCTTGTTCTTGCGTTTTTGCAAGACCAAGACCAAGAACAAGACCGCGTATTTTTAGCAAGACCAAGACCAAAACTGACCGTGCAAGACTTGAGCAAGAACAAGACATAGCCTGCAAGACTCTTGCGTCTTGCAACTAGGACTTAGCGCTATTTCACGGAGTAGTTAGGTGTAACAGTTCGGTGTATAGGTACGCTTAGGAATTCTATGAGACGCAAAAAACTGTATCAAAGAATATGAAAAACTGGACCTATGCGAATTAAAATCAAACTGAGTGCATGCATAGTTGTTTTAATCATCGGCACTTTGATAATGCGGTTTGGTACATACTTCTCAAAGAAATTTGCCGTTTTTCGGAAGTACATGGTTTTGATACACGTGCCGGCGGATTATTTTGAAATCATATAAAACAATAGTTGCCGCCGCGCCGAAATCACAACATTTGGCACTATTTTATGGCCGCCACAGGGCGTAGGTACCTACAGGTGTTCCAAAGAATAAATAAGTTTCAGAGTGCTTAGAATGAAAATGAATACATTATAATGATCACGCAAGTAGTATTATGATTACGATAAAATGGTAAGGATAGGTAGTAGATGTCATAATAATTTATTCTAGTATTGATTATATGGTTTTAAACTAATTACTTAGGTACTATTACTGTACATTCAGTCATTATATTTCTTAAGTTTTTAAACGGCATATAGGTCAGTTGATTTTTCAAATTTCTTATCAAATCTTCAGTAATTTATTAATCTGCTTGATCTTTACTATGGCTATGTTAATTCAAGCTCACAATGTTCCAATTCTTATATTTTTTCAAAGATTTAAAATAAACATTAATAAATAGTAATAGACTAATATGTAATTGCAAGACTTGCAAGATTCTTGCTGCAAGACCAAGACCAATACCAAGACTGGGAGCGCAAGACCAACACCAAGACCAAGACCAGGTGTAATGGCGCAAGACCAAGACCAAGACTGGCTAAGTCTCGTCTTGTTCTTGCATTAGGGCAACACTAGTTGATAGATAAAAGTGGCAGAATTTGGATGAAATTAGACACATGCAGGTTTCCTCACGATGTTTACCTTCACCGCCAAGCACGAGATGAAATATAAACACAAATTAAGCACATTTATATAGTTGTGCTTGCCTGGGTTTGAACTCGCAATCATTGGTTAAGATGCACGCGTTCTAACCACTGGGACATCTCAGCTCTCAAACAAATATCTTTTTAAAATTAGTGTCCAAATAATGGTTAAAATTATTCAAAATCATTATTGAAATTCGAGGAAAAATTGTATAATTTTCTATGTTTCGAACATTTTTTTACACATTTTTATACTTATTCTCATTTTATTGCTACCATATTCGTACCATAACAAAAAAAAACCAAGCAGGAAAAGTGAACTGTTTTTCTTTTACCTATATAATGATGATAATTATGGATGGCCGAAACTATAGGATATCCGTAATAAAAATCTATCCGAAACTGTTAAATTATCTATTAAATACAATTATTTAATTTAAATATTAAATTGTTTGGACACCACATTATTGGCGCCACTGGTGCCGTTCCTTCGTTTTTTGCCCAGACGATCGAAATTGCCATTCAACAGGGAAACGTTGATAACATTCTTTTCATTTTTCCACGCGTTCAAGATTTATACAGTAACAATTTTAAATTCATATTTGTCTAGATTTCCGTGCTTATTTTTATGTAAATAAAGCTGAAATTATAGCGATGTAACAAAGAAATAATTAATTACTAAGACAAACTCAACGTAATTACTTCTAACATGTGTATATTTACAGTTGTGAGAGCATTAAAGGATCTAATTACTTGAGTTTTTGTTTACCTTACCTTGAACATTTCAAAAGGGATTAAAATTTAAAAGGAATCTTTTCTCGTCTGTACAAAGTCAGCCTGCAGAAAAAACCAGTCTTCTGTGCTCGAAGGTTCGAACTCTAAGATATCGATATCAAAGGATAAGAAAATTAGGAGTTTTATTAAATGGATATTTTACTGTAATCGACGCATACTTGTTACAAATGGAATAAGCTTTAAGATCTGGCGTACTCTACTCTATAGACGTAACAGATTTTTTCGCGTTCGATACGTTTTATTTTAAAACGTTACACGTAGGAACTTTACGCACAAAGCAATTTCTAATAATTACCCTTATTGCACTAAAAGGACATTCAGTTTAATTATTAGATATATCTTTGTCCAAAATGATGTAATCGTTTACAATATTACTAAACTATCACTACATAGTATGTATGCTTAAATCTTTAAAACTACGCAACGGATTTTGATGCGGTTTTTTTTTAATAGATAGAGTGATTCAAAAGGATGTCGTAAATAAATAAAGTGTATAGTATATTTAGTATCAGCATTACACTCGTGCGAAGCCGGGGCTAGTTATTAATATAATAAATAATAGTAACGGCCTATAACACACACTGCTGGGAAAAGCCTCTTCTCCCTTTGAGGAGAAGGTTAAGAGCATATTCCACCACGATGCTTCAATGCGGGTTAGTGGATTCATATCGGGCAGAATTTCCTTGATATAAGGCACATGCAGGTTTTCTCACGATATTTTCCTTCAAAGCCGAGCTCGAGGTGAATTATAAACAAAAATTAAACACATGAAAATTCAGTGGCTTTCCTGAGCTTGAATCCACATTTATCCGTTAAGATGTGTTTTAACCGCTGGGCTATCTCGGCTCTCAATTGTTATTATTGTTATTATCAATAAAGGTAGTATCTAATAGTTTTGTTATTCTGAATACGCAGTTATTGTTATTGTACGTAAGCCTATTTAGTATTCATAAATAGTATGTTTTAGTTGGTGGAACACCAAAACACGGCTCTTAACCATTTGAAACTGTTATGTTTATCTGTAAATTGCTGAAAATACCAATATCGGTCTTTTTTTTTGAGGTAGCTGCCCTGGCAAACAACAGCTGACTGCGTGTAGTTCTTCCATAACATCGGCGCTGTAGGAAATGTTAACCAGCTATAACGGATTTGAATCGCGTATATTAAATATTTTTAACATCCCACGGGTAGACCGTGACCACGAACGCTGTAAAGTGCTCGAAACGTCGGGATGTTAACCTTTTTGCCACCAATGTTTGATATAGGTACATATGTATTTGGAAGGGCAAAAAGGCCACCTAATGGTAAGTAGCATAAACAATGGCTTTGCCAGAAATATTAAACATTTCTTACATCACACTAATGTACCACCGACCTTGAAAGCTAAAACAATATTTCCTTCCGCCTGTAGTAACACTGCCTCACTTACACTTTTAACAGGACCACAGCAATGCTAAGTACTACTAATAAAATGTTATTTTGGTATATGTACCATGTGTACATACATACATATGCATATTGTAAACAGCGGTTATTTTAATGTTAAAAACAGACACTCCAATTTCATTATGTTACATATGATTGATGTATAGTTTACAAAGTAAAATTATTACAGACAAAAGAGAGTTCATATATTCCATCTGTGTTCTGTATACTCATAGCATTGGTACAAGGAACAAACACAAACTTGTTACTCCTGTTATTCGACTGCATAGAGTCAGTAACTCCTTTGTAGGGCAATGTATAAGGTTTTACAACAGGATCCCAGAAAGCGTTCAAAATGCCAAATGCTGTTGCCAAATTAAAAAAAAATATTAAGGAACGCTTGTTTGCAAAAGGTTAGTATACAATTAATGAGTTTATGATTGATAGCACACCTTGGGAATTAAACGATCGCCTCCTGGCTATTTCATTTCATTTAAATTGTTTATATAATACATGAGACAAAAAAAAAACCCGCTGAGTTTCCTTCGCCGGTTCTTCTCAGATCAGGGTGTTTTCTTTTCCGAACCGATGGTACCGTTTCAATTGACCATCAGTAAGAAAGTGTAATGCTTCTATATTGAATAAAGCGATTTAAGTTTGAGTATATTGAAAAAGTTTTAAAAGAAGTAGAATTCATATGAAATGCTTGGCAAATATCAATAGCTATGAGATCACGGTAATCCGACTGCTATAGGCTTTATTGCTAGCAATACATCAATGAAATATTCCATTCGCCTGAACTCGGGTGAGGAAATACTCTCAAAGCGATGAGCTTCGGGTTTATTGGAGTTATTATAAGTGCAATATTGTAAACAGAAAACACGTTGGAAACAAATAACATCATTGTAATCGTACTCATATTGTAATTAGCTCGCTAACTGCCATGTTCTAGTGACTAAATAGAGTCACAGTTTCTAAAATTTTCTATTCAAATACCATTCCAAATATTGATAAAAAAACATGGTTTTTTGTCTAAAAATCTTCAGTAATCAGCCTGTACTTTGCAAATTCCCGTGACTTGGTAACACGTATAGGCATCTGTGTTTATTAATTTTGCGGAAAAGACCTATTTTTCATTCGTTACATATTACGGGCACGATCATTTAAAATAAAAACAGCTACAAAAATCGCATCATACGTTCTCAGGTGATACGGTATAAAAGAGAGGATATCAATTCGGCTTTATATATATTTTTTTTTCGAATTAAATGACATTATTAAAAAGAGAAGCCATAGATTTTTTTATAAGCCTGCAGGCAACATTCAGGAAGCACAATATCGTCTAAGTCATATATACCAACATCTATGTTACTTCAAGAAATCAGTCATTTATAAACCGATTTGGAAAATTCTCATTTTGTTTAGAATTACTTCCTATTCGGTCCCATTTAGAAGCAAATTTTCTGAGAAGTAGTTTTTTTATTCAAAATAAGATGAGAGATTAATTGAAAATACTGAACTATTTCAAAATATTTCTTAAACATATTATATTTGAGCAATAAAGTCGTTTCTCGTTTATGTGTTCGTACCTATATGTTTATCTATACCTAAACCAACTTACAGTTTCGTCAGTGTGAAATTTGTGCGTAAAAATTAGGGACCGTTTCAAGGAATCTAAATTACGTTTAACGTTATTATAATAATATTTATTAAATATGTAAAATATTTTAATTATTAGACAGGAAACAAGTTTGGACACAGAAATTGATAACAAAGTACTCAATTTTTTATTACAAAACCTTTAATATTTAGGTAATTTCATACAAAAGCTTGCATGCCTAATCGATAATAAATAAATCATTTACTTGTTAATTCATTAAACGTAGACACACACTTATCCCTATTCTTCAGAATACAAAGGTAAACAAAAAAAAAGGTCGCTTATATGCTATCGAACATCAAATTCCATCGAAAACAGTGAGTTGTTTAACCATAAAAGCTTTACAAAATAGACAGACAGAGTGACTTTCGCATCTTTCATACCAAGGACTATAAAGAAGATTAAAAGCTTTTTTGTAAAATTATAATTCACCAACAAAACATTATTTAAATGTAACAAACCTCTAGGTAATGGAAGTCATTTCTGAGAATTGCCGAGACGGTGTCAAAATGACTTAAATTTAAGAAAGGTAAGCTCATCATAATTTTCATCTTCATAGTGATAGCAAAAATTTTCATAATGAAATCGAAAAAAAAATGATTACGTAACTTGATGTTTAAGCAGGATTAATATTTACTTAGATCTAAACGAATTTAACAAAATAATTCTGATTTTTCTTATTGGCGAAAAGGAACATACTCTTTTTCTTCTATCCAAATGAAAATTAAATCAAAAATAATAGTCGAGTTTTTTTTATAATTCTGTAAATAGTAAAACTATAAATGAATTGTTTTTAAAGGCTATTGAATATCATTAATTAAGTTTTCTTATAAGACAAATATACTTGTAACGTTAATTGAACTAATTTAATTGAAGTCAACAAAACAGACAATAGTTTAATAATTTGAACATTTGATCATAAAAATACTGTTGATTATGTGAAGTTGTTATTATAATATAATATATATTGTGTATATAAAAGTCAACTAATATAATATTACAAAATCCTATGATAAAATTTATAAAATAAGTTTTAAACTTTCAAAGCTCAGACAAATCTACAAGGACAGCCATCTTTCTCAGATAACTTGCAATATTAAAAGTATATCGGATTATTTACTTCGCAATAATATGATTCTATTCAAAATAAAAAATAAAAGCCTCATATTTATATTGGAGCTCATCTTAAAAAGATTTAACGTAATATTTTTTTCTGTGTACTTTATATTCAGTTCACTATGTAATTATTTCTAGTAGGGCATTATTTTTTTATAGATGGTAAGGCAAAAGATCAATGCCATAATCAGTCATAATATTTCAAAGACCATACCAATAACTCAGATAATTTTTTTTTGTTCAGGCTTTGTCAATGTGACTCAATTTCAATGTCACACCGTGCTCCTTCTCCCTCCACAAAGCTCAAAGCTTGATTACATTTTATTGAATTTCATCAAATTTACGTACGCTCCAATTGTGTAATCGATGTTCAATAATTATGTAACATTTGTACGAAACTGTTATAGAATATTTTTACTTTTTTCCCGTGTAATGAATAACCAGTGCTTAATTTACATAATAACTAAATTTGAAAACGTAGGTTAGTGGTTTGAGAAAATAATTAAAAAACTGCACATTTAATTTTCCTGAAAATTCTGGTGCATTTTGCAGAAACTTCTATTAAAGTAAGAACACAAAATCCAACGGGGAAGACATTAACGAGTGAAGACTGCTAAAAGTTTTAACTTCTGTTTAAGTTCAAACTTTCAGAAGTTTTATGTTTGAACTTTAATACTTTCAGCAAATAATTATGCAATTGTATTGCGTAACTATTATAGCTGTATTAATATGATCGAAGTTTCACAAACGAGTTTTCTGGTCTTATTTAATCTAAGAAAATATTTAAATTTCGAATGTATTCTATTGATTGATTATGATGATATTTTTAATGTTTTTTACACCTATAAAGATGTATCACTTCGAATATTACCTACATCAAATCTTAATTTTAAGAGTTTTGTGATAAGTCGATGGTGGATTTTTACAATAAAGCTTAAAAAAATGTTATAAACATTATAAACATACATAATTATAATAAGCATTATAAACATATATAATTGGTATATTTCATCAATATAATAATGAAAATATTCGGAGATCTGTAGCTAAATATAATTTAAAAATAATTTATAATATATATTGTAATGATTAATTTTATTCTTCGAAACAATTTAAATGAAGAAGAAGAAAATTTATTGCTGATTCTAATTGTTTAACCGATTCATAACACACTTTTAAACGATATAAATAATAATTTGAAAGTATATTCCAGAAAAAAATTTATTAATTGTAAAAATTGTGATAAGCAATTCAAAGCCTTGTTTATATTAAATTTGTTTAAATGGTACCTAATGTCAGACCTTAGGTAGAGTTTCAAATAAACGCTGCGGTAATTTTCGCAAATTCGTAAGAATCTGATTGGTTGTATAATCTTACGGATATAGTATATCCATTTCTATAAAACTCTTTACAGAAAGAGCACCTATATAAATGCACGTCTGTAGTAAAGAGGGTAATGACTTTGTAATAAATGTTCAGGGAAGTTACTCGGTAGCTCAGTTGTTAGTATATTATTACAAACTCAGCTCAATTTAAATCCTTTTCGCTTACAAATATATATTCAGCTCTGATATATCTAATCCTAGATATTGGTCTTGTAAATTTGCTTTAAAATTTGATATTTCAACACTGAAAACGGTCTTAGTCAAATTCACATATTTAAACTTTATTATTACATAATATTGAACTATTCAAAAAATATGAATGGTTTCTGCTGTGTAAAGTATGTATTAAACGGTTCTGTAGCTTTTATGTTCCATCAACTTTTGCACTTAAACATATGCGTCTAAACAATTTCACAGAAAAGGCTCTTTCGTATTACACAAATATCAATATCGAGCATTCTATCTCTCTTGACTTCGACGTGAGTGAGAGTTAAGTTTTATTGAAAAGTTGTAATTGCCTTAACCCGTGAAAGATAAAGCTTTAAGGGTAAAAAGGGATTCTTTGATGCTAAAACTTCGTCTAAAATGAGTTAAAGTAAACAATTTTATTCAAAGAAATAAAATTCGAATGACATTCAAGTGAATATATACTTTTTACAGAAAAACATTGTTATCAAAAAGCATACGTAAACTAACATTCCTTGACCTAAGAACTATGCCAACTACCGATATACCCGACGACGACAAACATTTATAATAAATATCGTGTTAATACCAAATAAGCGCGAGATTTAAAAAGCAAACAAATATTTTTTTTTAAATATTGTCTATGAATTTATTGGCCTGAAATTAAAAAAAAAATGAAATGAACTTACCGATTATTGTTTTGGCATCCGATACAAGTTGCACAACACTATCACTGCACTACCACTTCACTAGCAGTCGTGAGTAAGGTTCGCGCGTTGAATCGCTACTGGTTAGGAACGGGCGGGCGGCCCGCCCTCATCTTATCAGGGGCCAAGTGTTAATCTTCTAGCGGTCATCGAATGAACATTTTTATCTTTTATTTACTAATTGAGAATATATTTGTAATGATTTCTTAGCTAATGTTTAGAATAGAACTAGAAAAATACAATATTAAAGTGTTTGTATTAAAAAAATACTAAACAAGTAAAAATATGAGATGAAATTTACCTACTTCAAATATATTGCTGCATGTTCAGTTACCTCAACTGAAAACGTAAATATTTGTTGATTTTGTAAAATAAGATGTATGAATGCCTTACTTGACTGTAAGTAGAATACACAAAAAAAGATATATTTTCTTAAAAATCGTTTAATACTTTGATAAATGTTATAAGCACTTATAACGTTATTACATCTGTCTCAGTATTATTACTGTAACAATATAGTAAAAATAATAATACATTAATCTTAATGTATATTCGTATGTTTTATACTCAGTAAAATACTGTAAAGATATGTTATTTTATTTATTTCGTGGAATTGGTGTAGCTTAAGGCAATGAATTTTTTTAATTTTCTTTTATTTTTGGAATACCGTATCATACCATAATATTAATAAATTATACTATTTTTGTTTTTTTATAATTTTATTTTAATTGACACATTTTAAGCTTGTCTAAACTCGAAAGAGGTAGTGCCTCGATCAATATTGTCCGCTATTTTTTGTAAAACACACCACACATTATCCCCGAGGACCCGCTGTTGTCGTCAATTGTTTCAGTTGGATAGCGCCTCGTAAACATGGCTTAATGATGACATGTCTGCATAGATGTTATGTTGCACCCCGGGAACTAAAGAGTTATTTGTTGGTAAACATGTTTACACGAGATTTTTATCAGGACCTTTTCATGACTTTTTCGTTCCCATGTTTACGACTAACTTCATCAAAGATTACGGTCATTATATTATGTTTTGTTATCGATCATTTATTTTTATTAATTAACTGCGATTAACAAATAAGAGTAGAGAATATATCAGTGCCGTTTCAACGCAACGTTTAGGTGTAATCTTATTTAAAAATATTTATTTTTGTTAAGGAAAAAAAAAACAATGTTAAAAAGAGAAATAAATTCCTTTATTAAAATAAGAATTAATAACATTAAATGCTTAAATTTATGCAAATATGAACTAAAACAAGTTACTGTGACGATGTGAACGGTGCCTTATCACAGATACAAGATTGGTTTAAAGTAAATAATTTGGTTTTGAATACTCAAAAAACAAAATGTGTAGTTTATACCCACCCAATGTTAGAAAGCAAAATTATAATATATCTTTAAGCGGTGGTCCGCTTGATGTAGCCGATACTACGGTGTTCTTGGGAATAACATTGGATTCCAGACTTCAGTGGAGTCACCATTTGTCGTCCCTAACAGGGAGACTCAGCTCCGCAGCATACGCGGTTAGAAAAGTTAGACAACTAACTGATATTGATACCGCGATATTAGTTTATTTTGGTTATTTTCACAGTATTATGTCATATGGCATATTACTTTGGGGTAACGCTGCAGACATTGAATCTGTCTTTATTTTACAAAAGAGAGCAATTCGGTTTATTTATAATCTTGGAGCTAGAGACTCTCTTCGGGATGTTTTTAACAGAGTAGGAATACTCACTGTTGCGTCGCAATATATTTACAACAATATTATGTATATTCACAGTAACATTGATCACTTTGATAAAATCAGTGATAATCATTGTATATGCACTAGAAGTAAGGATAAGCTTATAACGCCAAGTTTCCGACTCCGCAAAGTCAATAAATCTTTCTTGGGGCAAGGTATCCATTTCTATAATAAAATTCCGCAGACATTTTTAACTTTACCGTCTCGTAAATTCAAATCGTTTATAAAAAATACATTGGTGAAAAAGGCGTATTATTCGATACAAGATTTTGTAGATGATAAAAAAGCGTGGAATTAATACCTGTTGACTTCCAGGCAGGATATATTAATTTAAATAATTGTATTAACTAACGTGACTGTATTTTTTTAAATGCTTATTTATTTATTTATTTATTTATTTGAGCACGCTAACAATATATATATTTAACACACTTACATAATTTCAGTAGTAGACAATCATGTTCTTAATATATACATCAATAACTAGCGTACATGACTTAATTAAATACTTTTAAAATGTTAAAAAAGAGTAACTACTGAGTTTCTTGCCGGTTCTTCTCGGTAGAATCTACTTTCCGAACCGGTGGTAGCTTCACTTAATTGTTAAATGACGATGCAAAAGTGCTTGTTAAAGCCCACTTGAATAAAGTATACTTTGATTTTGATTTTTGTATAAATCTTGACCGCGTGGAATGGTGCCAAGAAATGTTAAATATGAAAATTATCCCCAAAAATATTTATATTGCTTAGCTAAGTTCTAGAAGCTACCTAGAAGTTCTAAAACTTGAATTAAACCTTCAACCTTCTTCCGTTTCGTTTATGTAATTGAACCTTAAAAATTTCATATCATAATATTGTCATATTAGTTTCTAATTGTATTAAAATTACAGACAATTATTTTATAATTCTTTACACCGAAACGAGAGTACCTTTGTAAAATCAGCCTCTTGTAACAAACCGCATATTCATCCTTATACACCCGTGAAGCTAGAATTACCCTAGTACGACCAAATATTAACTATCATTATTAAGTTAGAACTCGCATAAGATTATATTTGTAATATCCTTATGTCTACATAAAGAAACATTTCGATTTTGATTAAATTATATGCCATTTAACGAAGAAATTTCGGTGTGATGTTTACTATTAGTAGCTTTATTCAAACCCCTTTGTGAAATTATCATCTACTTATAATTTATACAACCAAGCATTACAAAATGTAAGCACCTAAAATATGTTTTAAATATATATTTAATGAACACTTTCATTTCTTATTTTAATATCAATTACGTCGGAAGTTTTGTAGAATTAGTGCCGTAAATAGCCTTTTCTGCGCCCTGTGCGAGCTTCTATAACTTCGCCCTATTTAAGCAGACCCTTTGCCTATTTTACTGTCGCATTCACTAAAACTTAAACGCAGGTTCACTACTGCAAATGCATTGCCCATTAACGATAAACACTAAACACAAATACGCTCGTGCACTGCCAAAAAATTGCGGGCAATGTATGATTTTAATGATACTAGCATGTAAGTACGTTTGTATTGGAATCGAGTTCTAGGGGCTCAGCGGAATCTTAACAAGAGCAAAACGAAAAAACAATAGTCCTGCTCATTCTGTCTATTCTTGCGCCCCCGAGAGTCTACGCCCGGTGCCTGGACCCCGGTGGCACCGCCCTATTTACGCCACTGTGTAGAAAGAAGGCTTGCACTAGAAAATAAATTATAACTTAACACTGTTAATCAAACAATTCTCTATGTACGAAATAACAGTATATCTCTAAATTAATAAGCTCGATGATTCGTTAATGAGTTAACTATGAAAATAGTAGCTGCGTAGGAACAAATTATCTTGTTCACCGATGTTGATATTTTCCTCACTCCTTAATTATGTTCTCTTAATAGTAATGAAGATAAATATCTAGCCATAATGACGTTCGTCCGAGGTTATACTGTGTGGCATAGATATTGTTTACAGTTGTGATAATGAAATATCGATAATTCTTTCATATTAGGCTTTAAAGATTAAAAATAAAAGATCACGAACCTTTTTGTTATTGAAATAGAAATACCTATTAGCCCTAGAAATGTTTCTCTTAAATATAACACAATGATCTTTATTCTTTATTATTTTCTGCCGGAAAGAAATTCTGCTAATAAAGTGACATATACCAATATCGATTTACAATTTTGCAAAACTAATGCACGTAAGATAATTTATTCGCTCGCTACACTTCTAATAGCGTTTAATGGAGCATCAATACAATTAACGTGTTCGACATAGGGGTCCCATAAAATTAATAACTCTCCCTAAAAATGGACGTATCAAATAACGGAATTCTGTCTAATCAGTATATTAGCAAAGTATTTTATACATTGCTAATATATTTAATATAAGTACAGAATGTTCCCAATATCAAGTTTTACACAAAGTATTGATTTTCTGTAAGGTTTTACATGCCTTATTTATCTTCTTTAATCACAAACTCTGCCCCAGTCTGGATTTGATCACTGAGTTACTAATACTACTTTTTATTTTAGTACCAAACATAATAAAATAATAAAATATAATAAACACACGTTCAGTATAAAATGATACAGGTTAGCTTTACAAACGATTCCTGTAAATAGATTCCCGAAACTTACACCACGCGTATTTATTTATCGAAATAAGGTCGAAATGAGATTTAACCTATATGAAATTCGTGAAAACGTTCCTTTTGATTGAGAATGTCAATAGGTAGGTATGGGGCGGAAGGGTCGATATACATTTCAAGAAGTGAAGAAGGGTATTGTATGGGACTCATTTAATTAATCTTAACTGAAAGTGTTATTTACGAATTACCTACATTAATAAACTTCCTTGACTGGAAAATATTGCTCCGATAAGGTTTTTTTCATATCAAATAATTCCTTATGATTGAAATTCTACATAATTGTTCATTAAATAATAATTATCTACGAGTATATTTACGGTAAGATAATAATACAAAAATAGGCAATAAACATAGCTACGAAGTTAATGTACATATATTATTTACAATGTCAGCTGTTTCTATTAAAAGTAAAAAAAAAACTTAATATTTACTCAATACTGTATGAATAGACATCAATAATACGACAATCTATATTAAAATCTACGTCACACGACTATCACTCTAACACTAAAGTAATTAAGGCTAAGCTCGTGTACACGCACTATCTATAATTTCACGGACGAATTCTTGTTTTAATTAATGATTGAAATCACCCAAAAACAAGTAGCGTCGCAGTTACAGATGCTGTCTGTGCCCGAGAGATAACCCTGCGTGTTTCTTGGGTCAACCGTCGATAGCCGTAGACGTTACTGGAAAACAGGGTATTACTTAAACAATCCGAAAAGGAATATTATTTTTATGTCATTGCCGGATTCATAGACATTCAATTACCAAGTAGTGTTTGTTCTTAAAAATCTCAATATTTTAATGCATTATAAATATTAATTACCAGTTCTCCGACACATGAACCGTCATCCATTTCCTATTTGTATATTTCTATGTGCAGTGCACGTAGCAATTGTGCACAGACTATTAAACTTTAATTTTAGTTAGTACTTGGATATGTTTTTTCCAAGTTTCGCACAAAATGGGCTATATCAGTTTATCGATTTAATCAAATAAACATGTTGTATCTATCTCAATAATATTCGTGATATTAGACGTTTTTAAATTTGCCCAAATATTAAGAATTCATATAACAAAACATTAGTGGAACACCCCACGGATACAGGGCGTGTTTCTCATGATATTTTGATTTTTTTATAGCTTTATATTTACGCTCCCGGAAGTTCAAAGATTTTTTAAAGATATTATAAAAAACAATATTAATGTTTTAATAACATTACATAATTATATATAAAAATAAGCGTTACTTTCGTAGTTTTTTTGGGCCTTTAAGCTTAATCAAACATATGATGTTATACCTATAAATTCAATTTTCCTCATAGGGTTGTGTATGAGTGAAAATTTTGCAGAAACTACACGATTGATATTTTCGCTAGAGGTAGTCTGACGAATAGAGAAGAGTTAGAATAAGTCTAGAATAGGTAATTACCGATAAGTTTTAGTATATAAAATATAAAGGAACCATTCTTTGTAAATACATGTAGATATATTTATATACTTAAAATGAATCAGTTATACAGTTTTAAGTTGAAATATGGTAAGATAATTACAAATTAGTATTTGCGGTAGGGTTATACCACAACTGACGAGTATTTCGCTTCACCATTGCTTATCTTTTATATCGATAGCGATTTACAGTTCAATATGAATAGATTAATTCCTTTTTTTAATTGAAGCGCTGGCTCTAATTCATGACACGCTAACCTAACCGAACCGCTGCCTGCTTCTATAAGGACCTGTTGGACGCCGATCTGTTACACGGTCAAGATAAACTTGTAACTGCTTTTAGTAATCATATGAGAAGAAGCAAAGAAGTCAGTAGTATTAAAACATTAAAAAACCCTTCGGAGATAGACATATACATAGGTAAATAAATATTTTCAGTTTAATATATTTACCGTAAAAAATGAATGATTAAACTACTATAATCGATACTCATTGAGTCAGAGGTTTAAGCGTAAGGGCCCAGTTACAAATGTACTATTCAATATTTAATTTATTCTTATGTATAATCTGTCCGCTAAAACTCGCGCAACTTTTTGTTTCGGACGCCCGACATTGTATACGACGAGTCCGTCGCAAGTGAGCGCTACGTATTTCTACTTTTACTGTTTCTTAATACGATCACCGGAGCCCATAAAGTTTATACAAAATTTATTAAAAACCTTATGTCGGTCTATTAATTTGAATCAAATAGTTAAAAATATACTTAATATTGCTGAGATGACCAAGTGGTTAGAACGCGTGCATCTTAACCGATGATTTCGGGTTCAAACCCAGGCAAGCACCACTATATATATGTGATTAATTTTGTTTTTATAATTCATCTCGTGCTCAGCGTTGAAGGAAAACATCGTGAGGAAACCTGCATGTATCTAATTTCATGGAAATTCAGCCACATGTGCATTCCAGCAACCCGCATTGGAACAGCGTGGTGGAATATGTTCCAAATCCTCTTCTTAATGGAAGAGGAGGCCTCATCTCAGCAGTGGGAAATGTACAGGCTGTTACTTTACTTTATACTTGATATTATTTTCAAATCACTGTGAGCATTATTTATTTTATAAAAAAGGTGATACTCATGGTCATGGAAGGATGATGATAAAAACACTAAATATTCAAAAATATTTTAATGTTTACACATTTTCTAAATTAACATTGATTCCTACATTATTATTTTCAAAAATTTTACCAAACAGTGAACTATACAATTCATCACAACTCTCGTCATTCCATTTGATTGATTTTTCTGGAGCCATGTAGCTCACCAATGGATTATGTACAACATATTTAATTTTACGTCCTTTTGTAGCTCTCGTATCTACTTTCCTTTTCATCTTACTTCTCATTTGCTGTAACGCTATCCACTGCCGACTGAGCTGAACAGGGTCAGATACATCTGCTGACTTACATTCAATCAACTCTCTGAGTAACTGATGATAGAAATCACTGTCATCGAATATTTCTGGTATATACTCATCATTATCTTTCCTGTCTCTCGATACAGAATTCACATCCACTCCATTTTGATCATTATTATCTGATTGAGAAGCTTCCTTTTTGTATCCAATTATGTCATATTCGGATCGTTTCAACTGTGTTCTACGAATAAGTTTATCTCTATCAGATAGAATGTAAGATATCTGCTGTAATATTGTGTTTGTCGGAGTATTTTTAATGTTTGCAGCTGTCGCTAGTCTAGTTTTCTCATTCCATTTTTGAATTGTGGAATCCCTAAAGGTTTTGAAAACTTTATGACAAGTTGCAATATCACTTTCATAATCAACAAGTTTGCGTTTCTTTTGTGTGGTTTTCTTTTGGACATTTTGTTTTTTGTCTTGAATGACATTCTCTTCAGTATCTGTGTCAGAAGGTATTTCTTCATTATCTGTGTCACTTGGAATCTCTTCATCACTTTCATCCTTTGGTGCTTTCTGTTCAGTTTGTTTTTTATTCGAAATTGACTTTGTTTCTGGAAACTTATTCAATAATAAATTTTGCAGAACTAGAAATCTGAAACAAAGATAAAGTTTAAATGAATACATGCTATATTTTCCTAAATTTATCAAATTATATATGAGCAATAACTTGCATGTCTACGCTTAAAAATAACTTTAACAAAAAATAAAAACTACAAGATCTCAATGTTAAATAATATTTTAAAAGTAATGTGTTACTCACTTGTCCAATACATTTGCTACATTATGTACAGTAACGCTTGCCTCATCTACAAATTCATTACAAGACTTTAACTCATTATAAACATCATTAAAAGGCATCCTGTTTGCGGTGTTCATGCACCTTTGCAAGTGTATTCTCATCTCTAACAAGTTCTCCCATATGAGAAGTTGATTTCTAACACATGTGCCTTTCTTGGCTTCTTCAGACATATTTTGCTTCTTAACATGCTCAAATTCTTCTTTGACTGGTTCATCCATTTGGCTAATGTCATAGCCTTCACCTTCATCTTCCTCATCGTCGTCATCGTCATCGTCGTCATCATCATTCTCTTGATTATCAGTTTCATCTGACTCTTTATCAGACCCATCCGAGTCTTCATCTCGACTGTTCTCAAGTTGTTTTAAACTATTTGTAATATTGTAATCATCACTTTCTTCTTCACTATCGTCATTCGATATTGACGCTTTGGATAGCTTCTCTGAGATGCTGGCATTATGAGTGTTAGTATCATCGTTACTTGAACTCCCATCATCCGAATCCCCTGCATCTATATCTTTCCGCGAAACAACTTGACCTTCATATTTTTTACTAATTTCACTCAACAAATTCACGTTTCGTTTCCTAAAATCACTAATGGCAGCCTCATCTTCACTATCCGAAGAACTCAAATCATTCCGAGAAATTGTGCTGGGTTTTGTATTAAAAACATGATCATCTTCTATATCAGCTCGTGGTTTCACAGTGAGTGCATCGGCGATTTTATCCGATAAAATGGATTTTGGTGTCTTTTTGTTTTTTAATTTCATTTTCGTGTTTATTACAAACTTAACCAACAAATTTTGACAACTTTGACATATCGCTTTAAAATGTGCTACACATAGGATTAGGGATGACGATTATCGACTGCCCGATAGTATCGATATAAAAACCAAAACATTGAAAAAAGTCGAGTCGTAATTACTATCTAATAAAGACTATACAGAAAATAATACGACTTTAAAAATTATATTTTTTTAAAATGGCTTATTGTACAGATTCCACTGAAGATATGATTTATTTAAAAAGAGTACTTTTTGTATGTAATGTGTAATACATTCAAGCAAAGAAATAATTAAATAGTAAAAAGGTGCATATATAACATTAAAGAATAAATAACATTGTGATAAATTGCTTTTAAATTTGACCGATATGTCTGAACAAAATCTGTAATACTGCAAAATTTAAAAAGTATTCCCTAAAATCAATAAATCAAATAAAATTTATTCAACATCCTATAATAATTAATTTATTAATTAATTTTATCTTTAGGGTTTACTGTTATGTCTGTGGCTGACGGCTGTGACAACTAGTAGCGGCCGTGGCGCGAAAGAACAATTTAATATTTTGACAATTGAATGCAAAATAATTTTTAAAACCAATAACGAATATTAATCGTAAAATATAATAACGAGATTGAAATAAATCTAAAGAAATGCCTAGAAGAAAAATAGTGATCAGAAATGTAACTTGGCTCTCCGAAGAAATATCTAATGATCAAAATTTTTCCAATTCCTTTCATTTTTACAAGTAAATAAACACCTAACCGTACCGTTTTTAATTATTGTACATATTTACTTTTCGTGTTTAATTGTATTACTTTTCTTAGGAAATTCCAATTTGCGGATATTGTTGCTGAAATTGGTGATTTTGTTTTAATATCCAATGCAGACGCGGCTGAGCCAGACACAGAAGGCGGTTGTGATGCCGCAAGGATACTGGCTTTATACGAAGACCAATCGAATAACAATGATCCATTCAGAGCAAAGGTCCAATGGTATTCTAGACCAAGTGATTTGCCTAAAGAATGTGACTCGAAAAATATTTTGTTTTATGATAAAGAGGTAATGAGCAATTTTTATTAAACAGGATTGTTAATGTTTATAATAATTACTAATATATATTTATAATTTTTTTTCTGTTCTTCCAATCTGGCGAAGATTATCTGGTAAGCCTAAACTAAAGATATAACTATTATAATACATTTTCAAGCACATTTAAATTTCCATTAAATTAATGATTGTAGGTAATAGAAGATAATCGTCCATTCGACACAGATATTTCTATAGAAACTATATTTAAAAAGTGTTACATAAAACTAACACTTACAAAGGACACAGATGATTCATTAATTGGAGCTCCTTCATACCATTATATTTGTCGCTATAGACTCATGCCTGTTGGTAGAAGGAAGGTTCACATAGAACCTGTACTCGAAGATGAAAGAAAGGCTCTGGAACTTCTGACTACCCCCAGAAAAAATAATGATACTCCAAAATCAAAAACTCCTAAAACACCAAACAGCCTAATCAAAAGGATGGGCCGGGTTTCAATTTCAGAAAAAAATTGGAGTATTAGCAAAAATGATGGAACTAAGCTCCTTCTAAAAAGAGCTATTTTGGCTGACAGAAATGAGAAAGAATCACCTAAAAAAACCACTCCAAGAAGTTTGAAATCAACACCAGCATTGGATTCACCAAGGAGTACCAAAACATTAAATAAAAATAATATTCAGGAGATACTTTCAATGGAATTGAAAGAAAATTCAGATGATGAGTTGCCAACTCTTATTATAAGAGAACATATTCCTACAACTCCAAAAAGGAAAACACCCCAACCAAAAATAAGTAATGAGACTCCAAAAAAAGTACTGGTGTTTGAGGATGACGAAAAAGAAATGTATGCAACTCGATCTGGTAGAGTAACAAGACATCCTGTATACCGTGAAGATGAAATATCCCCTGTTAAACGAACACCAAGGAGAACTGCACGTAAAGTAAGTTCTGGTGGAGAGAGTGAGCTTGACTATGAAGAAATACCTAAAACTCCTAAGGTTCCCAAGACTCCTAAAACACCACGCACCACTAGGACACCTACAACTAGAACCTCTATTAACAAAACACCTAGAAGCGTTAAAAGGGTATTAACTAGTGCACTTACACCTACATTACACACAAGGGCACATCCAGTTGATAATATTGATGGTAAGTTTTAAATGGATTTTGCATGTAAAGTAGATTTTAATAGTTCATACAAGCCTATAAATTAATATATTTTTAACACCTCTCAGTTTTTCCAAAAACTATGATTTTTTTTTTTTGAAAAATCCTAGCTGGCTAGAGGTTTCTCAGGCACTGCACTAAGCCTCATTGGAGCTCTGTGGTGTAATAAAAACCTTTGCATTATTAGACATTTGTAACATCCTTTAGAGGATATGAGGCTTCTCAGTTATCGGACAGTTATCTTTAATAACTATCATTAATAATTAAAATAAATATATAATATAACATTGATGTTTACAGAATTTCTAATAGAGAATAAATCACTACCAGGCAGAGAAAATCAAATGCATGAAATACTATCATTTGTTAGGAGTAAGCTCTTGCATGGCGTGAGTGGGTAAGTAAGACTTAAATTATATAAATCTATTCAAGTTTTGTTACCACCATGAATGGCTTTTTTATTTTTTGATATTTTAGTTTTATAAACTAAATAATATCTTATTTTTTTATTTCATTGTATTATAATCTGATTTCATTTATAAATATGTTGAGTGTGTTTAAGTGACTTGTCACTTGCATTTACATATACATATAGTTATGAGACATAGTCTGTCTAATCTAATATTATGAAGAACATGAGCTTGTCTGTTGAACTTTCACATTTTAAGTATTGACTTGATCATCATAAAATATTTCATACACACTGTCAGAGCTTATAGAAAGGATAAAGGACTAAATTTTTCCCCTGAGCCTGAACATGTGCTGAAACCAATAGTAAATACTAGTGTCAAGTATAGTCAATCTATAATTCAATAATTAAACATATTCTAGGTGTATGTATATCTCAGGAGTACCTGGAACAGGTAAAACTGCAACTGTTAACTCGGCACTCAAGGTCCTGAAAGAGGAACAGGATTTGCCTGACTTTCAACTTGTTGAAGTTAATGGTATGCGGATAGCTGAACCCAGACAAGCGTATGTGCAGATATACAAACAGCTCACAGGTATGTCTACATTAGGAACATAAGGATTAGAATAATTGTCTGTTTATATCTCATTTTGTTTGATTAGCTGAATGATCTATTTGACGACCTCCTTGGTCGAGTAGTGTTTACACCGGTTTTCATGGGTACGCCACAGTCCACACTGAGGTCCCGGGTTCGATTCCTGGCTGAGTCGATGTAGATTACCGTTAGTTTTCTATGTTGTCTTGGGTCTTGGTGTTTGTGGTGCCGTCGTTACTTCTGATTTCCATAACACAAGTGCTTCAGCTACTTACATTGGGATCAGAGTAATGTATGTGATGTTGTCTCATATTTATTTATTTATTGTTATTAATCTATTAAACAACCTCAATAACAACCTTTACAGGCAAGTCTGTGGTATGGGAACAAGCATGTTCCCTCTTGGAGAAGCGTTTCCAAAACCCGGGACCACGAAGAACACCAACTGTACTTGTTGTTGATGAAGTAAGCAATTATCTTTACTATAACTACAGCAAAAATTGTTATGTACATATGCAGCTGCTCAAAAGTATATTTAAAAAAAATATATATTTATGACTTATGTATTAAGAAATTATATATTAATGTTTTTACTGTAATATGTTTTTTTTTTATGTTTTATATTTTTTTTAACACAACATGTAAACAATAACATTCACATTAGGAGTGTATTGTCTTCAGCTAGACGCACTCTGCAACCGGCGACAGGATGTCCTCTACAGCATAATGGAGTGGGCAGCCCATAATACCGCCCTACTCACGGTTCTAGCCGTAGCTAACACTATGGATCTACCTGAAAGAGCACTCGCGGCTAGAGTTGCTTCTAGGCTAGGTCTCACTAGACTGACCTTCCCACCGTACACTCACACCCAGCTGCAGTGTATAGTTGCTACAAGGCTAGTTGGAGCAAATGTCACAGCAGATGCTGTGCAGCTTATTGCCAGGTTAGCGTTATTTATGTTATAATTAAGAACATGATTTAAACTCATTTTCTCATTTATTTATAAATATTTATCTGATTATAAATTTTGGGACTTCCTTGACTTGGATAAATCAATACATCATACATATTAGCTTCTGTTTAAAGGTTCATAAACACCAAAATTATATATTTGTGAATTCTAGGAAAGTAGCAGCAGTATCTGGTGATGCTCGTCGTGCTTTAGCATTATGTGCACGAGCCCTGGAAATAGCCAGCCCTAACTGCGCCGGACTGAAGGAAGTGCAACAAGCACTGGGTGAAGCGGCCTCTGGTGCTACAGTCAGGGCCATACGAAACTGTTCACCTGCTGAAAGGCTCATGTTGAGGGCAGTTGCAGCAGAGGTATATAAATGACAATATTTCTTTTTTATATATTAAACAAGAAAACATGAAAATACCTAAATTAATTACTTCATTTTCTAGGTCGAAAGAACAGGTTCAGATGAGACAACCTTATCGCGTGCACTCGCAACAGCAGCCGCTATAGTTGCATTGGATGGTCGCCCTTACCGATCGGCACCCAGCATCAGAGCCCCCACACCTTCACAAGCACAAACAATATGTGCTAGACTAGCAGCAATCAAGTTATTATTGATGGAACCAAAACCCTCAGAACCGAGATTGTTGCTCAATGTTAGTGCTGATGATGTACATTATGCAACCAAGCAAGTCATTGTGTGATAAGCTGATCTGTATCTAATAATATAGTTAATATTATAAAGGTATTTCGTTTTTTAAAATAAGAATAGTGTTTTTCCACTTTCATCAGTTTTGTTGTAACATTTTGAAAAACTAGTAGTAAATAAGGTTAATATAAATTTCTATGAACATTTTATGACTTAAAAGAGATGGTCCGTGTGTGTTATTATTACGAAACAATAATAAAAATAACAGTTTTTATCCTACATTGTTCTTTATTAAAATAATAACATATACTACTTTTGTGCACTTGTAAATAAACTAATTAATTCCAGTAACTTCATGTATTGTTTAAGGCATTGCTGTATTTATTTTCTTCAATCTCTGAATACTCCACCTACTTTTTAAAGTTTGACCAAATTTAATGAATAAGAATTAATAAATTATTTTTATAATTTGGTATTTAATTATGTATCCCCAGCTTGAAGTATTTTAACAAGGGCTTCAGTATTATTATCACTTACAGCTGCCCTACAAGCCGTTATGACAGCTTTGCTATATTTCCCAACTGAAAAAAAATGTTTTTTTGTTATTTTACCTAATCTATATTAATATTATAAATGTGAAATTAACTCTGTCTGTCGCTCTTTCACGACCAAACCGCTGAAACGAGTTTGACGAAATTTCGTATGACGCAAATTTGAAGTCCAAGAAAGGACTAATTTACTTTTGTTGCCTAACACATGACAACCAACACTCTTAGACACAAGCGAAGCCGCGGGCGACTGCTAGTATAATAATAAAGTGTATTTACTTTATTAACTTAGAATTTGTGAGAGGCCACAGTCATTAGAACTTGTGTTGAAGCCACTGTTGTTAGATGATAGTGGATTTTAACCCGTGCAAAAACATTATTCCAAAAAACCTGCCATAAAGAGGGAAGGTGTACCAAGTTTTTCATTAATGGGAGCGGAGACTTAGCTCAGTAGTAAGAAATTTACAGGATGTTTAAAACAAAATAACTAAATTTCAACAAAAAATGATTTTAGTAAAACATAAGTAAAGTACGAACATATCGCAGACTCTTAATGAAATTAAACTTCATATAAAAATTAATTACCTCTAAGTCTAGCTGCCTGTTGTAAAATAGTATGAAGATTTTTGAGTGAGGCTACTGCTTGTTCTTGTGTAGCACGACGAATGTGACAACTTGTCAATAATTCTTCATTTAACAAAATGACTTCTTTGTATCTGTTTAACATTTCCTTTCTAAAAATGTAACAGAATACTGAAATTGTTCAAACCAAAATTCACATACACATATTAATCTACATACAAATCATAAGATGCTGCATCTTGAGCAGCCGGCAACAATGCTGTAATCAGTTGAGCTTTTTCTGCAGTTTCTGCTGCCAATCTGTACCTGGTCTCTCCCACTTCAGACACTATATTCATTTCTGTCCTCAGTTTTTCTTCAGCTTCTGGAAATCTAGCTATAGACTAAAAGTAAGAAATACACTAGTTTTTAAAATAATATGGTTTTTATTTGGTTTATTTATGTATTTGTTTACTAAAATCTTTCATTATTATGTAGCTAAGACTATTGTTCATTCAAAATAATAATGTCAATGATTTGAATAAGAGGTTAATAAAATAAAGACATGCCATGTTTAATATTTATTTCAACTTATTAATATTCATTTTACAAAGTATCAAAATTATTGGCCATATAGTTCTACAAATCCAACACATTTTACTGGGTTAAAGAAAAACATATTATTGTGCGGTGGCTCACGCTGACTCACAGCTTTCACTACTTCTTGACCAATTACTCCTCCGACCACTGCAGCTGCTCCAGAAACAATTCCAAATACATCAGTTAATAGAGCATCACTAATAAACCCAACAGGGATATTCAATTCCTTTACAAGCTCATCCCGCATACGTAATAATATTTCAGTATCAGCCTTCCTCTTAGCAGGGTCAGGATTTCTATTGAATTCATCCCTGAATCGCAAAAGAATTTTCATTGCAAAATACGACGGGTCACCTCGTCGTAACCTCGAACGCAACTCGGGTTTTGTCCAATCAGCAGATAAAGCATTTTGTAGAGGAACATAAATAGCTCTTCGCTTGACGGTAATACTAACAGTCTCTCTTGCGTTTTTCTCTGTTTCATCAGGTCCTCGTTTTACAGCTTTGTGCTGAACTATCTCTTCTGAATACTCGTGGTCGATCAAATCAGCGAACATGTAGCCAAACATACCCCATACGTCACCACATAAAAATTTCTTGTTACTGTCGCGGCAAATATTATTTATACGTTCTAGTTGTTCTTGTTTCAAACCAGTAGCGCAAACGATGTCAAATGTCGTGAAAAAGGCATCAGGCAATTCGTCAACTGCTTTTGTCTCAGAGGTAACGTCAACCATTGGGTTCAAAGCCCTCGCTCGTTGAATAGAACTTTCCGCTCTGTTTTCACCAATTTTATCAGGAGGTGCCAAAAATTGTGAATATAAGTCAGTTTCTTTAAGTTTTTCATCATCTAATAAACATACACTCTTTACTCCAGACAGTATAATGTTTTTCGCTATTTCGGCTCCCAAACCTGATAATCCGATAATTAAAACTTTTGAAGCGCGTAACCTTTTTTGAGATTCCAATCCCCACAATCGAATTTGGCGATCATATTGTTCTGCCTCGGCTTCCGACAGTTCAAGTTCGTTATTTTCAACCATCTTAATACAGTAATTTTCTATTTTTTTGTCGTAAGTAATAGCTAGCCGCTACTCGGCTTCAGTTTGGTATTAAAATTTGACATTAAAGTTTCTTACCACGCTATGAGAATAGAGCTTACCCTGAATATGAAACATCAATCGAGTGATGTATCGGATTATTTTTTATATATATATATATATATATATGTGTTTCATCTTTTAATTTATATTTAATTTAATTATGAACTAAGATTTGTAATGATATCAGAAACTGAAAACAGTTTATTAATTATTAATCTTGAAATATTAAATTTAAAGTCGATTTTAATCGATATTTTTATGAATACTAACATTCGAATTCCGTGTGTCTATTGCTGTAGTAACAACCAAAACCAATTGTAAGAAAACAAATACTTGCTACAGCATATTTCGTCAAATTATTAAGTCGTATATTTTTATCATTGCTATGAATATTTTATTTGTTATATCATTGAAGTAAAATATCAAAAAAAAATGATTGATTCAGAAAAAACAAAACTATTTTTTCTTTGTTATTAAAGGTATTATGGAGGGAAAGGTTATTAATAATATACGTATCAATATATTCTATAGTAATTTGTTAAATATTATCTCTTGTGAATAGGGTATTAAAAAACTACGTTACGTAGCTACGTTTTAAAAAGGTTCTTCAAAATGTTGATTTTTAACCGACTTCAAAAAAAGGAGGAGGTTCTCAATTCGTCGGGGCCTTTTTTTATTTTTTATGTATGTTACCGAATTACTCGAAGATGGCTGGGCCGATTTTGACAATTCTTTTTTTGTTTGAAAGGGCATGTTTTACACGTGGTCCCATTGTCAGGAGATCAGGATCTGATGATGGGATCCTGGAGAAATAGAGGGAACTCCTCAAATTTTATAGGCACACCTATAGTGATTTCGGTTTTATTCAAAGTGCCTTGGTCATATGCTCACGAAAAGTGACATTTGATGAAGTGGAACTGATGATGAAGACCACAACTAGTAATCAGAACCTATTAGTAAGTAACTATTTTACGGGCTTAGTTCTATTTCTTTAAGATAGTCGTCAAGCAATTGATGTTAGTAAACATGCCTATGATGAAGTCTAGCTGATGGTGGACTACCAGAAGAACTCCTCAATGATTAACGGCATTAAAGTGAATGACAAACACTACCAATTGTAATTATAAATAACAAAACAACACTGAAAAGCAGTACATAATTTTTTATAAATAAAAAAAAACCGCCTTCAAAAATGAACTAAAAAGAAAAAAATAATCAGTTACATCCATATCCAATTTACGATTTTTTAATCACCTGTTGAAGGCGGTGCCAACAAAGTAAATAAATTCCTATATTGAAATCATTTAATTTGTATCGATAGTAAGGTTTGTCTAATGGTGTCATCTATACAATAAATAGATTTAGTTTTTGTATGTATGTATTATGTACCTATATGCATATATAGCAATGTTGGCACCGACTTTGAGAGGTGATTAAAAAATCGTAAATTGGATATGGATGTAACTGATTATTTTTTTCTTTTTAGTTCATTTTTGAAGGCGGTTTTTTTTTATTTATAAAAATTTATCCTAATAAAAAGTCACAATAAAATATATTTCGGTAATATAAACACGTTTCCTTGTTATCTAACAAAATAAAATTTTTACTCCAGCAAAAACATCACTAATACTACTATCAGTAAATTTTTACCCAGGGCCGTATTTAGGGGAGGGCAACCGGGGCAACTGCCCTGGGGCCTCCACATGAGAGGGGAACTCCACATGAGAGGGGACCACAGTTTTCAGCAAGTTAACAAATACTGAGATATAATCAAATTATAATAATGTTACTATTTAATATTTTAAAAGTTACCGATACAAATACGAAACAATTCATAGCTTACTGATTGAAATAAAAAAAAAACTAATTAATTCATAATAATATAATTATTAGGGTGTTCACGCTTCTGTTTGTCTAGGGCCCTCACTGCTTTGTGGCCCCAGGGCATCCACACCTTTAAATCCGACTCTGTTTTTACCTATGTTAATAAGTAAAAATAACAGTTGTGTATGAAGGATCGGCACTTTACCGTTGACAGCTATAACTATTTGAATTTTGTTAGGAAAATAATTTATTACAATCAATATCGTTGGTGTGTACGAATACTAATACGTGTACGCATTAAAGCTTCAAAAGAGTTATCAGAACGCTAGATAGTATTTTTATTTTTATCGAATTTCATAATTTATTTTTCAGTACCGAGAGTACCCTATTGTTAGTTTAAGCACTAAGTTAGTAATCAGACCCAATTCTTAAAATAAAGATCGTGCGTTCGAAATCTAGTCAGGCCATAAAAATAACGGATTAATATGATTACTACAAATACACTTAAGATTATTACTATTGCATTTTTTTTTCTATATAACGCGTATTTCAAAACACTATACTACAAAATAATTTGTTATGTATTAATCAATACGGAAACGAAACTTACCTGTAAATCCGATAAATTTAAATATATAGCTAAGCTCTGAATTAAATTGCCGGCTAATCTAATGTCATGAGTGGTAAATTTGACTTGACCGTCCGCACCAAAATCCATATCTAGACGAGATCTGTCTCTTAGGCATAAAAAACTAATGTGCAATTCCCTCGTATCTTCATTTTCTAAGTCAATCTCTTCATCTAAAAGAAAATTTTGATTGATCCAAATACAAATCCTTTGAACTCGCTCAGTGATACGAAAGCTTATATAGCTATCGACTTTTGTTTTAACTGTTGATGTACTTAACATCGTATACATTGAAAATCGTGGTAATTGTTTTGTCAATTCAAATATATGAAATTGTTCACTTTCTGGATAACCAACAAGAGCCTGAAATTGTAAAAATACAGAAATGATTGCAAAAACAACAATACACAAATAGTAGTACTATATATGTAGCCAAGACCTTAATATGAACATCAACAGGTACGTCTCTAGGTGGTTCCAAAGGTACATACAGGAGGGATTTCAATTGCGTCGAATTAGGATGTCTTGCTAAAGTTTCGCCTGATTCGAAAATACCCTCAGCCAGAACTAGCGCTACACGTACGATTGTGCTATTGTTCGTTGAAATGGCCAACTGAAGACAACCCTAAAAATAATAAAAATATCGTTAAGTCAAGTTAAAGTTCCTTCTTTATAATTATTAACAATGTTAAATAATTAAGCTCACTTCTTCTGTATCAGCTGCGACAGCAACTTGTAATTTAGTGTTAGTTGGCATAGCAGTCGTAGATCTCTCTAATTCTTGATTCATACTAGAAGCATTTGCTTCGTAATGTTGTAACTCAACAATTAAAGCTTGCTTTTTGTTTAATAATTCTGTAACGGCCAAGCGGTCCTCTTCGTTCGTCAACTTATTTGTAGTATTCATTCCTGTATTTTCTTGTAGAGGAGGATAACCTAGCACTGAAAAGTAGATAGTGTTTTCTACAAATTATTTTTGAAATGTCCAGCACTCGACCATATTTATATATTTCATCAATCAAATCATCTTTTTTTCTATTTTTAGATACTACTAAACATGAAACGGATATGATATGAAATATTCTATTTATTTAGATACCTTCCCCTCTATCAGAAATACAAACAAGATCAGGTACTCCAATGGATCGATAGTCAGCAAGCAACATTGCTGCTGCATTAGATCGCATTTGCACACGTCTGTGAACTCGTCCTGTTCCATCTCTCCAATCTATTCGGCCGTTGGCCCAACAACATGCTAGACTATCACCTGACCAACGGAGAGAAACTGCGTTTTGCTTAGACTGAAACCGAGTTAAAGTAGAAAGCGTTATATTTCGGCACCCAAAATATTTGTCGTTACGTAGATTTTATACCTTGACTCTCCACAATCTAATGCCTTCTTCGTATATTCCTATAGTTCCGTTTGCTAATCCATAAGCGAATCTGACGTCACTTATTTGTGATAAACAAAGAACGGGCCCAGTTTCAGCCAGTTCCATTATAAATTGATTATTTTTTAATACTTTAATGTATGAATCTTCACATCCAATAAGAAGCTAAAAAAAGGTAATTTTGTAATTCTGATAAAAATTTAGAATATTATAACTATATTATATATTATTTTGAGCTATATATGAATATATAATAAATTCACCTCATTTTCACCATCCTTGTCAAAGTCGAATGTTATCATCGAGCAAACTTTACCACTTACTACGTTCCAAAATATTTCATTTCCTTCCCAATTAAGTGCAAGTACAGAACTATTACCACCAACAATAACTAGAATTTCGTTATATTTACCAAAATGACCCACTATAATCACATTAACACAATCTGGGGCTTCTTTGAAAAACAGATCTGAATTATCATGAACATCATATGCTGTAAAGAAATTAAAAAAATAAAGTTACTTCAGACGATTCTAAAACGATAAGATTTTCAAATATTTAATTTATACCTAATATTTGGGTAGGAGATCCTATGAGTAGCATATCTCTATTACAGTCTGGTTTGATCGGTCCAGTGGCTAACGCAATAACTGCTTGACTAAGATTAAGCTCAGAAACTTCTCCATGAGCCGAAGACCGTTGGGCGCGTCCGCTTATCATACCTCCATGAGGATGATGGATAATTATCTTAAGAAGGAGCATATAAATTAAGATAACATTTGTTTAGTTACTAAATAATAAATTTAAAAAGTCATACTACTGTGTGGATTTATTTTGCTTAGATCATAGATAGATATACTGCACTTATATAAATAATTATAGCAGTTTGTGCATTATATTGGTGAACTTAACACGACTACGTCTTAATATCCACATATATATAATATTCTATCATATTCTTAGAAGACAGTTATAAATAGAATTTACTTTGTCGTAACCAGCAGACGCAGTAAGACAACTATGTGCGCCATCGTACTTTGCAACAGTTACTATCCCAGGTGTTACTTTGTGGTTTAATTCCAATTTAAATACAGGTTGCACACTAGACGCCTGCATTTTGATATTGTTTTTGTTATATTTATACTCGACGTTTTCCTATCTTTTGTATTGGTATAACTATTGTCATAGCAACTACATATATCTATATATATATATTGAAGCAAAACTGCAGCAGAGCTTATAGCTCTTAAAAATTATAAAAGCTTAATAATATAATTAATTTATAAATATAATATTATTACGAATATCATTTTCGATATTCGAGAAGTATATATTAACCATTAACGTCTCTTTTATTGTTTCTTTTATACAATTTATCGGATCATAAGTATCGATTTCCAGAGTATTTGGTATCGAAATAAACGTATCGATACTTTTTGTGTATTTTTAAGGACCTGCCTTGTGGTTTGGTTGTGGATGGATGTACCTTTGTTTTTAATAAAAATTGAAACCATTCATTATTGTGTCCATTATTTTGTCATAAATAATTTTTATCCAGTTCAAAAACCTTTGTATTATATTTCAAACAATTCTAAACTGAGTTTCTTTGAAGTAAATATCTTAATATAATTTTGCTACAATATATTTTTGATTATTACAAATCTAAATTATGTTGTATGTATCATTCTTAAAATCCCTCTTTTTCTTTTTTTTTTAAATTAAGTAATGCAAGTAAAAAATGCTGCTTTTTAAAATTAATCCATTAATTAAGTAAAATTTATTATATATAGTACAATTAATTAGTATCAATCTAATTGTATTATTTTGTGGAAATGCAATATTACAAATATTACATTCACAAATATATCAGCGTCATGTATTTTTCTGTTGAGGCTCAATTTTAATAATTTGTTAAGCTAAATTTATTTTCTAAATTAAATAAATTTTTACTGAAAAATACAGGAATAATGTAGGAATTTTCAGTACAATACACATATAGTAAATAGCAACTATGAAAAACATTATTTTCTTTGTCAATTCCAATTTGACAATGACAACTGTCGCGAGACAAAACTCCGTCCGATTACCGATGAAATTGGCATTACAACACATAAATTCATAAGAGAGCTGCGTACAAATATTTCGTGCAAACTAAATCAACTCATTCAAACTCTAATATTATGGTTAATAGTTCTTTTAATTTAGCCAAATGGGAAGTGAATTAAATATCGAAACACCAACATCCAGGTTAAACTTTTGTTTAGTTTTTGTGTCATTCAAAATATATATTAACAATTAAAAATAATCAACTATTGCGCAATTACTGCTATAGTTATTTCATTTTATTTTATTCAACTGAAAATACATTTTAACTATTTTTGTATTTGTTGTAGGGTCTCAACACTGCTTTGAATAATTTGTCTGTTATGTTTGGACTTATTTCACCTTTTTATATTTGGATCCATTATGCTTTACCACTCATACATCATATCATTCTTGTTTCATTGAGGTAATTACTCTTTTTTTTGCATGCCAATGACATAAATTTTTCTCGATTATATTTCAAATTGTCACATATATATTTCTTTAGTAATTATTGAACATATATTCTTACATTATGTGTTTGGTATTTATTAAAATGAACACTGGTAGATGTAAATATTTAAATTCATAAATATGTGTTTAAACACATGTTATGGCTGTGGTTACACTATGTTATGGCTACTGATTAATTCTTTATGATGTACTTTAATTACAATAAATTAAGTAAAAGTGTGTGGTATAACAATTTAAAAAATATTTTGTTTTCCACATGTTGTATTGTTGTACATGAGTTTAATAATTTATATATTTATTTTTACCACATTTATTCAATGTCATTATTTATACAAATAAAAAGTAAATAACTGTAAACCTATTATAATTAAGCTTGTCGCCATTTTAAATTAAGTGAACTACAATCTAGTTTTTTTATTAATATACTTGTACTAACATTCTATATTCAACTGCTAAATTCTTAGTATTGTTGTGTGCCACTTTGAAGGGATTGTAAGCCAGTTTTGCTAGACTCAAAAGTGACAAAACATCTTAGTTCGAAAAGCTGGTAAAGCACTGCCAATATAAGTAATGATTAATATTTTTTACAATGAAAATGTTTATGAGTATAGCTAAATATATATAATATTAAATTTATTACATATTGTCATGCATGATAAAACTATTCTACCAAAAGAAAAAGAAAATTGATTGCAATTATGTGCAAACATTATGAAAGATTTGTTTATATTATGTACATTTATATATATTTGATTCACCATTGGACTAGTAACCAGCTTTTAAGCTATAAATTGTAAGGGCTTGTGGTAAAACATTGGATTGGGCTATTAAAATGATTTGCTTATGTCCTTGCCTCATACAATACATATAAAATACAGTCCAAATTAGTTATAAAAGATAATAGATAGCTGTCTTGTAATGGGTCAGGAGTACATAGATTTATTACGGTTGTATTTTGCAGATAATTCAGTAGCCTATATTGAATTGAAGCCACCAATGGGATTTGACAAGCAAGTTCTTTGTGAACATTAGTGTGTTTTGTTTTGAGATGTTTTAAATAATCACATAAAATTCTTTCTATGTGTTCTTTACTAACCTTACCCATGACAACTTTTTGTAGTTGTTGTTGACAATTATTACATAAGTTTTTGACTAATTTCCTACATACTCAATTAAAATTGATTGCTACCCATACAAGCTTATCTTAAAATATACATTAAGTTTGGTAGTATACATTTTAAATATTATTTTTTTATCTCTAAATAAATAGTTTGGATATTTTTCAATATGCAATGGGTAATTTGTCTAATGATAAAATTATCAGTGAATAAATATCATGAAATAAAGTAGGTTTCCCATTGTTTAAATATTTATGTTGTGTTTAAAAACATACATATTTCACAGTTTCAGCTCTTTAAGCAGAAAATGGATTGGAAGTATATTTTCCTTTGTGTGGAAGTAAGATTCATTGATTGTTGCGGCCTTTTTGTTTCATTTCTGCTTTTGCTTTTATTTAATACTTATACTGCTTATTTAACAAACATTTCTATCCTGCTTGAGTAGTAGGGGCAATTTTTAATTCATGGACGATAAATACACTATACTTTCCACACTTATGACAATATTTCTCGACCATTAAATATAAGTCTCATGAAAGTTAAGACAATATATTCAACAGAATTGTAATGTGTTTTTGTTTAGGATACTAATTAAATACCACTTGCTAAACAAGACATAACAAACATAGAGGTAATGAGCTTGATGACTTGTAAAATTCTTATTTAAATTTGACGAGTCATCGCACTCATCATTTTATTTTATCTTTATGATAAAATAACACAAGATTTTTATGTAATGCTGATCTTTTTGTTTTTTCCAAATAATTCACTTAATTCAATTAAACACTAGTGAATCATCTCCTTAAATAATTATACTAGCAACTTTTAAACTAAGGTTTAAAATAAACAAAAGCTATGTCGTGTCTAACTTTTAATTTGAATGTTTTATGTTTTTAATAACAATGCATTGTGTTGGCTTACTTAAATTGTGCTTTAAGGAATGTTTGCACAAATTTATTTTCATTAACAATATTATTTTTTCTTGACAGTTGGACCGGAGGCTGGTTCAGCTGGACTCGACAATCTGATGTGATGTTACGGAATATTGAACAAACTATTTTATCATGTAAGTCTGTTTTTAATACCCAATTTCCCGTGGCCAGGCTGTTAGCCATTTAAATTAGGAAAACCGCAGTATTTTAGAGCTGTATGAATAATTTAGAATAAAATTTTCATTAGTTGATAAGGTACTGTACACATTATAGATATTTCATTGTACTGTGAATAATAAAGAACTTTAAAATATTCGTACGTGACAAAACGTAATCACCAAGTATAGTAGTTTTCGGTAACATTAATGTCACAATCGCTTTAAAATAAATTATATATTTTTTTTTATAATTATTAATATAGCTAACAAGAGTAATGTTATTTTTAAAAAAGGATATGTGTGATATATCCATAACTTAAAGTAACAGCATGTAAATTTCCCACTGCTGAGATAAGGCCTCCTCTTCCATGATGGAGAGGGTTTGGAACATATTCCACCTCGCTATTCCAATGCGGGTTGGTGAAATGCACACGTGGCAGAATTTCGATGAAATTAGACACATGCAGGTTTCCTCACGATGTGATTCCTCTACCGCCGAGCACGAGATGAATTATAAACACAAATTAAGCACATAGTGGTGCTTGCCTGGATTTGAACCCGCAATCATCGGTTAAGACGCACGCGCTCTAACCACTGGGCCATCTCGACTTATCCATAACTTTATCTAATTTATATCATAATCTAAACAATCGTTCTCAAACGTGGGGTCGCCATTATCAAACATATTGCGATTGGGTATCTGACTTAATGATAAATTAATTTTGAAAAATCCGTAGTAACATTTGTGTAAAATGTAGTGATTGTAATAGTATCTATGTGTTACGGAACATATGTTTACACCTCACTTTAGACCCTTGTCATTTGTGTTGTTTCAACGATAAATGTCTTTGTACGATACAATACAAATAGTCTTTATTATACACTAGTGAACTTAGACATTAAATACATACAGGAAATAATAACTAGAAGCGGGTTTGTCGCTAATACAGCGATCTTTTACATTCAACATTCAAATTAGAATAATTAAGATTAGATTAAGAAAACATGGACCTCATAGATACATGTGTATATTTAAATACAATTTAATTAAATACTGGCAAAACATATAGAACTAGATAGCAGGATAGTGTTTTATTAATTCCTTAAATGAACATTCCTTCCTTAAATGAATATGAATTCCTTAAGTGAATCGTGTATTTCTTCATCTTGCTTATTGTGGAAGTTTAACAGACGAATACTTGAACTGTAAACGATTATATAATATAATTATATAATCGTTTACAATTAATTGATTAATAATATAATATAATATGAATTCCAACGATAATACGTCATTTTACAATGTTTTTTTTTTTTTGTATACAATAAAGCATATTCGTTAAATTTGCGTTTGGTTTTGTAGGGAAAAGTTTTTCAGAACATGGTTCACATAGGGAAGTGTTTGTTGTCAATTTCGTCCCCTCGTTCCGGGAAGCAATTTATTGTTAGGTATAACCATTAGGGTATAACTCTTATTTACATGTATCTCCTCGATTAGCTTATGAAAGAGTGTTCGCTAAGATTTATTAGTATTTAAGTAAATATTTTCATTTGCATATGCTGTAGAAAAGTAATATTTTAAATGTCATGACGCCGATATAGTTGAATTTATTTTACAGTGTTGTTAACCAAAATAGCTTTTAACACATATTTAATACATCACAAACTATTTAAAACGTTGTTATTGTCTGCCCTTGTACGTTTTTATCAATACTCTGTATATATTTTCTTCTATCTACATTTAATTTATTCGTCGTCCATATCATAAAGTTTTTACTGTACGAGTATACTTATAAACACACAGAGTAAAGTTGTTTTTAAATAATAATTTTTAAAAAATTTCAAAGACAATGAGTTGACACAAGTTTAATCACACTTTTAATAACTTTTACTATTTGGATATATTAACATTATTAACAGATTATAAATAAGTATTTTTAAAAAATAAATAAATTAATAATGCATTTTCTTGCGTTATCTATCAAACAAAATGACCTTAATTTGCCATTTAATAATACGATTACTGACCTTGCCATTATTTATTATTAATCATTCCGGAAATAAAATGACTATTTTCATCAGTTACAAAGTACGATTCGCAAACGTGCTTATCATCGCCGATGATCGTTGCGTTTTATTCCAACATTATCTGTATACCTAATTTTTTTTTACAGAGTCGTTTAATGCAATACCATTTTGTCAAGTATTCAAAGATGTAGATCATTATTCATTAATTTGCATAGTACCTCTTCAAGGTTATAATTTAAGATCTAATTTTTTGAGACAACTTTGCCCATCAAGACATTTTAATCTAATATCTTAAATTATTTAATAAGCAAGACGTATTACTAAATACAAGATACAAGATGGTACTTTGATGATAAAAAAACATCAAAAAAATTCAAAACTTTTTCTAGTTTCAGGTTGTAAGTAGATTTAGAAAACTTAATTTAACTGTATTTTATTTTATTAAAATACGTATGTTATTGAATGAAAAAGAGTGAATGAGTTTTTTATCGGAGCTTCGCGGTAGAATTTACATTTTAAATTGGTGTTAGATTTACGTTAACAGTAACAAATTATATAGCCATTAAAGCCATTATTGCAATGGCAACAAGCGTCAAAATAAAAAACAAACTAGACCTTGAATTGATATGACATAATAATTAATTGAATTCGAGACCTAATAGCATTTCGAACGTCAGCGAAATTCTTATCGGAAGTTTGAATGTATAACCATATTGTATCCATTATAAACAATGATTAATCAACAGTTAAGTATTTGCAGTAGATTATTTACAGTTCTTAAATTTAATTTACAATTTGGGCAGAGCTGCGACTTCTTAGACCAGATTTCTTATATTTCAAAATTTAATAAGTCTTTCGTTTTTTTTTTTTATTATTAATAAGTAGTTGCAGAGATATGTCAAAATACTCGTTTCAGATAACAAATTTTATCGATATAAAATAATACGCAGCGTCTACTTTTTTCTCAAGATAAAATGTATACTCACATATTAAATAATAACATCAAATATGTAGCCACAATTTATCAGTTTTTTATTAATATTCTACTTATTGCAATAGATTCCTTAAAATCCCACTGGTGGACAAATTTCCTCCCTTCTTTTAACGTAAAAAATTTAGATCGTATATATATATATATATTATTATATTATATATATATGTATATGTATTTTGCTCATTCATTTTATTCCTATTATAAAAAAATTAAAATTTGATATGATTTTTGTTGAAATTTGATCACTTATGATAAATTACTATTTATCATAAGTGATCAAATTAATTAATTTTAGGTATTTGCTGACAACTTGAGTTTATTGCGTTATTGTGGCGCCGTTTTTCTGAACTATTGTTTTGTTAATTTAATTATAAGGTTATGTCTCGTAGCCTTAAGGTCAAAATACGTTTCAAAATTAAACAAAGAAATACAGCGTCTCATATTATTCATTGCCATTATTTCTTTGTCATCGCCAGTGTTTCTTTTTTTAAGTATAAACCTAATGCTCGGGGCTTTATTGCTGGGATAAATTATAGGATTAAATTTAATCGTGAATACAGGGATAAATATACTTTTAAATTCTTAATTAAATTCGTTTTTGTAATCCACTTATATCGTGGAGTTTACTCGGATCGGTGTTGCCAATATATTAAAAAAAGAACCTTAATTTAGATATATTTAGAATAGTGAATATTCTTAATTGTACAGATTGTTTAAGATACATTTAGTTTGTACGCTATATCCTGTTTAGTTAATATAAGCTTGTTAGCAGTAATTAGTGGCGTTAATTAAATTATTTTTATGTGGTTTGGTATTAAAATATTTCCGGACACATTATAAAAGTGTATTTATCATCTATTATTTCGGTAGGAGTTATCTTAAGATATATTTTTAAAAAATCTGCCTTGTTTAACGACACAATCCATTGACCGAACAAAATTTCACACATTCAGAGTAGTATATGATACGTTACAAAATGCTTACACATGTATAGTGTGTATATACCTTATTTTCAATAGGCGTAAAGACAGCATACAAGCGTTTCTACGTGGATATCGGCGCGGTGGTCGGCCAGTGCGACAAAATATGGACCATCTCCCTCAACGACGAGAGTACCAAGACCCCGCTAGTGATGCTGCACGGGATGGGAGCGGGCGTCGCGCTCTGGTGCCCTAACCTCGACGCCTTTGCGGCCACTCGTCCAGTCTATGCTATGGACTTATTGGGTATTTACTTTGATATATTTTTTCTATTTTATGGTACGGCTGCAATATTGGCGAAGACTCGAAATTCATAGGCATCTTGGAAACTAAAATATTTATACCCTTTTGTGTCTGTAAAAATATAGTGTTGGTATATTAGTACGATTCTAAATTCTTAGATAGGTCTGGTTAGTCTACTCATCTTATTTTAGATCCCTCGAGTCTCGAATCTCGATCGAATTTCGATTTTAATTTTGTACCGAGGTGGTGCAGTGGTAAAAACACGAGAAGGAGCTTAACCAAATATTGCAGGTTTAAACCGCGCAAGCTCTTCTTTTATGTTCTTGGTGAAGACTGACTGTAAGATGGCACTAAGCAATGCCTGGCAATTGAGCTAACTGGACTCTAACAAGATATTATTTAATGTGTTTTCAGGATTTGGCCGCAGTTCTCGGCCTAAATTCGCGTCGGACGCAGAGAAAGTTGAGGCTCAGTGGGTGGAATCGGTCGAGCAATGGAGAAGGGAGGTCAAAATAGATGAATTTATTCTCCTTGGTCACAGCCTCGGCGGATTCATAGCCACGGCCTACGCGCTTAAGTATCCTGAGAGGTGAGTAAAATAAAGAATAATTAGTTAACTTCACGCTAAATGCTTAATAATGAATGTAATTATAGGCCCTAGACATAATAACTTTGATCACGTGGTTGGAGTCGCATTAACGTCGTGATATTTTTATAACTTGCAATATGCAATTAAAATTTTATTTTTTACAATTATTTCAACTAGACTTTATTAATTTTGTACTAAAAATCAGTACAGAACAAGCATGCACAGATACCTTACTAAATACCCAGTAAAGAGTTACTTTAATTCTTTTTATTTTAAATAGGGTCCGACACCTCATCCTCGCAGATCCATGGGGCTTCCCCGAGAAACCTTCGAACGTGTACGAGAAGTACCAAGTACCGTTTTGGTTCCGGGCTGTGGCTACAGCCCTACAGCCCTTGAACCCGCTGTGGGCGGTCCGCGCCGCCGGGCCCGCCGGCAAGTGGCTCGTCAGCAAGACTCGCCCTGACATATCCAGGAAGTATCTGAACTACGTGCCCGACGCTGAGACCGTCATACCGGAGTACATCTACCAATGCAACTCGCAGGCGCCCAGGTCAGTAATTGCTCAAACATTAAAATGAAAAAGTAATTTACAACTTTCACCACAAAACTACTAATAATATTTACTATAGTAACTAATGACCAAACACGCAACGTTTCTAAAGGCATGAACGTTCCATCCTACTTGAATTTTATTGGCTATTTTCTGGTAATGTTAGTAAGTATATTAGTATAGTACGACACAACTTAGATGTCGCATCGGCAAAATTCGTAAAACCGATCACATCCGAATTGAGTACGCTATCCCAAATTATCAATATTTATTTCTCATCCGAATATGCTCTTGGCACAAACGTAATAACTTGTAATATGACCTAATATATTCGTCAATTTGACGCGTCGATTTACATACATTTGCTTTCTCTGACGCGTGAATCTATAGCGACGAATAGCGTCGAATGGCGCGATAGGGAGCTATTCCTATTGGTTGTATAAATCGGCAGTAATCGGTTTTATTTTCATTCCAATGCATTTTCCAATGCTACATTTAATTTGTGTCCTACTATAAATGTTGATAATGGAAAAGTTATTCGCTCGAGCAGTGATTTTGTCAACAACAAAATCATGTCATGTCATCAATCGTGCTAAAAAACAAATCCTGGGATTCAGAAGGGTGTTGTATAAAAATTTACTTCGTGTATATATACAAATCGGCACCGGAGTAGTCAGGCGGACTTATCTCCGAAACCACCACACATTAACAAGTAAAGCATTTCTCCAGCCCGAAGATGTTCTGTTACTATAGCGATTTTTGCCTTCTTAAGTGGCGAGAGCGCCTTCCACACGCTAATGCACGGCTTCGGTTGGGCCAAGAATCCCATGGTGCGTCGCGTGGGCCGACTGGACCCTGGCCTGCCCATCACCGTGCTGTACGGGTCGCGCTCCTGGGTCGACTACAGCACCGGAAACCTACTTGGAGAGAGCCGGCCCGACTCCCCTACATATGTGCAGGTAGCGAGCGCCACGTAGCTTAATCCGATCGAAGCGTAACTTAGTCTCTTAATTCTGTTTTAATTAAATAATTGTCTTTGAATAAATATGTTTTTTGACCAACCATCTGGAACTAAATTACTTTTACGATTTTTTTTTATAAGAAGATTTAAGACTTCTATATATTTTATTACAGGTTATAAACGGCGCAGGTCATCACATATACCTAGATAAGCCTGAACAGTTCAACAAGTTCGTACTGGAAGCATGCGCACGCGCAGACGACGAGCCCCGAACGAAAGCTTTACCGAACGTCGAGAACAGTGCGGACACAAACACCGACAGCACAAATCAAGAGCCCGCTTCTTGATAGTGATTGTAGTTACTTTAGTTAGGGAAAGCTTGCACACTTTTTAAATTTATTTATAAAAAAAACTATCACAAATGTGCCTATATAGCGAGAACATCGCTTGATAACGCAGTATGTCCAATTGAAAGCAGTCGCAAGACAGTATTACGCAAAGGCCCGTTTGAAATATTACTACCTCGAAAACTTTATAATTTTTAAGTTCTTCAATAATATTAGTCTATTGAAAATTGACGAGATCAGTTTTTTACGTGTTTACGCTGTTATGTTACAAGATTGAAGTACGACTGCATAAACTCTTCACAATAAATTAACATTTGATACAGGCAATGTATTCTAAATTATATTATTTGAAGTCAATCAAGTTTTTAACTGTTTCAGTCGTGTATGATTTATCATTCGAAACAAGACACAACATCGATCATAATACAGACACAATATGGATATACTAACCCCCTTAGATATTATATATGTTCCATCTATTCAAACTACTAGAGGAGTAAAGACAAACAACAATATTGAATTGATTTTGATTAATTTCTAGAATTGATGAATTAGTAAAAATGAATTTTTAAATATTGTCCAAATTGATATAGTACTCAAATGGATATAAGTAGTTAAGGCGAATAGTATCGTATTATAAATAAAGTTATATTAACCAAGAATCATTTCTAGTACATAATATAGAACGGTGAGTAGAAAGTCGCATATGTCTAAATCAACGTTTTGTTTATCTGTACTCCTTTGATAGGACTAGCGCATACTTTTTTTTTGTTTTAACCTCTTTTAAAAGAGTTTTGGCCGATTGTTGATGTATAAAGATATTGCCGATTGAAATGTCCTTTAACACGTTCAGTGCCAGCGACAAGCCTAGCGTGTTCATGCGAATTTCTATAGCCACGCCGCGAACACGCTAGGCTTGTTCTAAGAATTTCAGTGATATCTTAAAAACTAGGCTAAATTATTCATTCAAACTAATTGTGTGCAATCTTCAAGCGATAAGCTACTGAATTTTTAAGTGGCCCGTTAAAAATAATATTTTTTTTTATTTTAGAAAAAAATGTCTTTTGTAATGCCGGCGACACGCTAGGCTTGTTCACTTATTAAGGATAATCATAGATTGTCAAACTGTTTTTTCAACAAACCACATTTTATTGACAATTGAACTAATTTTGTTATTGTTTTCTCAAATTTGAGGAACTTTGTTACATTTTTTTTTGTACAAATATCTATTATTATAAAAATTTATACACCTTTGTAGTAAAACTATATAAGCCGTAATTCTGCCATTCCTATTTAATGACAAAGTTTATACTAAATTGTCTTACTTTGTGTTATGTTGATACTGATTATGTATTACAAGTACCTATATGTTAGTTCGATTAATCATTAACTACCACATACATACACCAAATATATAAAATCAAACACTAAATAAGGCTGATTTACCTTAAAAATGTAAACACATGTCAACTTCAAATTCGTGTTACAAGAATTGAAGTAATGAAACAATAAAACGAGTGTAGCTTACAAGAAGCTTGATTATTTTTTAATTATTTGCTTATTAATTATTACTTATTTAATTTTTCTTTATTATTATATCAAGACATGTGCACCGAATCGATATCCTATGACCTTTGAACATTTCTAGCAACTAAAAAGAAAGTGAACGAAACAAGTGAGATAAAAATTGATTTTAGAAATTAATAAGTATGTATTTGAGAAAAAAAAAGAAGGTGGATTTTTATGGACACTTTATGAAGCGAAATTTAAACTCTGTTTTAATTTGTACATATTGAAAGTTCTATTTTATTTTATTTGATTATACCTTACTAATTTCAAACTGACCCGTGTCCTTTGCAGGGATACAACAGTAGATAACAGATAACAGTATATATTATGAACAATTTTTTTATTGAAATACGAACTAAATCATAACGCGATAAAAAGTATAAATCAAATTCGACACCAATGTAAATATGATATGTGGGAATTTATTAAAAAGTTTTACAACCACTGATTCATTATGATGTTTAGTTACCATAAAAGCGGTTTTTTGTCATAATTCCGGGATAAAACACTGACAACATCATTCTAAACACCTTAATTATTGCAAAACACAAGAAATATTAACTAAAAAAGACCGTTTTAACAAAAAAATCATTATTTTTTTGTTAAAACAATGCCAATGTCCACTGGCACCGGAACAAAAAAATTATTATTTTTTTGTTCCGGTGCCAGTGGACACGCTACGCTTGTCCATACAATTTATCTTGCGATGCCGGGGACACGCTTAGCGTGTTCGCGGCATTATGTATGCCGGCATCGCTATAAGCATAGAAAAAATTTAGGTGGCAGTGAACGTGTTAAAGTAATTTGTGCCTGCAATCTTGACCGGACCGATCAATCTCCATCGTGTCTTCTCTATCGCATGTGACATTGGCGAATATAATATATAAATATAATTTGAAATAAATCATAATCAGAAATAAACTGTCTTATAGGCAGAAAAAATAAAAAAAAATCTGAAACATATTTTATTTTGACATTCAATACTAACATTTCACATTAAACATTGCTATCTCTATCTCATGTTGAGTTAAAAAGGGATGACAAATGATTAAATTCTGTCAAATTGTGTAAAGAATCGGCGCCATTTGTATATAATGTTAATTTAGTTTTTAAATGCACAAGTACAGGTTTAAAAGTATTGTATGCCTCTAAATATTGTTGAGCTTAAGATTTTTATACATAAATTACAAATAAATATAAAAATAATTTATTGAAAGAAATATTGCGTTTTATTTATATTTCAGTGAATTCCTAATTTATATATATCTTGTTTGACAGTCTATAATATAGACTCTATATAGACATATAACCAAAATAAATTACTGTTACCAGACAGCACAATAATGGCAGGGAAGAAAAAGAAATTCAAAATGCCTTAATTTTTCGATTTATTTATTTTAACATATTTATTACAAATCGAAATCACATTTAATGTAAAAAAAAATACAAAACCAAAATTGACTTAAAGTAACTTAAGAACTATGAAACACCGATTCTATTAAAGAAGGCGGACATAACTACCATAGTCTGGTTAACGAGACAATTCTGTAAGAATGTTGTGCAAAAATATTGAAGAGTAACTGTCGGGGCGCTTTTACCATTTCCTAACTTCAAAATGAATATATTTTCTACCACAATGTAAAGTTATTTACAATTTGAATGTTACTTACGCTACGAATGTATGACAAAAATTATAGTTAATTTTTACTTGATTTATTTTATGTCCCATTTTTATCTAGCGTTGCTGCCAGTTGCAACATTAAAAGTAGTGACTTTTAATTTTGTACGTCACAGTCGCTTCAAGTACGAATTCAAGATGTTATGTTATTTCGGGCTATAATTACAGAACTCGCTTAGTCAATTCGTACACGAAGTATTGCTGTCCTTTCAGCAGAATAAATGGAGAATGAGTGGTCATCTACCCTATTAAAAAAAATTCCTTGATTCTGTCTCATTCTATGTTGCATAATGCTTCTATCGCGCTGATCTGTCGCTTTCAAGTTGTACTTCAAGTTTTGAGTTCGTTCTTACAGAATAGTTTTTTGTGGTCTTCATATTAACAAATTCGTACGTGTGTGTGACTGACGACTACGACTTTTCCTTCGTCCTGCAAATCGCGTAGTGCTTCATCTAATTGCTCCCGTGTTACCGTCTGTAAATATAAATAATAACTTAAATATCTGTTGCACACACTAATTTACATTTTAATCACTATCCATTATTATTATCATCATTATAGATGTCATATTGGTCAAAAACATTTTATGTAGTATTACTTTGCCCGAATCGCAACTGAATCGTAGCGTTTGTAGAATAGGAAAGCGGTTAAACGGCACCGATTATGTTTAGATTCGATTGCAATTAACTGCAATTAACTTAGTAGAACTGAGGCCCAGATAAATATGAAATCTCTTCTACTAATACTAAACTGCAAGAGGTTTTGATGATAAACTATGAGAGAACCTAGTGTCTCTATTATAAATAATATTATAAATAGTCTCTATTATAAGTAATATTATAAATTACAAATCTATTATAAATAATATTATAAGTACACAGAGTAACAGATAAATATGAAATCTCTTCTATTAATACTAAACTGCAAGAGGTTTTGATGATCAACTATGAGAGAACCTATTATATATAGTCTTTTATAAATTAGACTCGGCAAGAGCGACTCACGATCTGCGAGTTGGTGTTGACGTCCTGCAGCAGGCGCGCGTGCGTGAGCGTGGCGGGGCGGCGCACGGGCTCCAGCAGCGCGCGCAGCGCCGCGCCCAGCTCGGCGCGCCGCCGCCGCGCCGCCGCGCCCAGACCCGTCGTCAGGATGCCCACGTCGATGCGCCCCGACGCCGGGTCCGTGGCCGACTGCTTCAACGCCTCGCGGTGCAGTCTGCGACACATCAGTGTAGCTAGTGAACTGATGGAAAGTGACTACCGACCGTGACTATCTGCGACCAGTGTAGCTGTACTGAGCTGATGGAAAGTGACTACCGACCGTGACTATCTGCGACCAGTGTAGCTGTACTGAGCTGGAGCTGATGGAAAGTGACTACCGACCGTGACTATCTGCGACCAGTGTAGCTGTACTGAGCTGATGGAAAGTGACTACCGACCGTGACTATCTGCGACCAGTGTAGCTGTACTGAGCTGGAGCTGATGGAAAGTGACTACCGACCGTGACTATCTGCGACCAGTGTAGCTGTACTGAGCTGATGGAAAGTGACAACCGACCGTGACTACGACACCAGACGGCTAAAAGTCGCGTTGGCGGCCTTCAAGGAAGGTAATAAATAATAATAATAATAAATAAATATGTTACGCACTTGTGTTATGGAAATCAGAAGTAACGACGGTACCACAAACACCCAGACCTTAAGACAACAAAGAAAACTAATGGTGATCTACATCGACTCGGCCGGGAATCGAACCCGGAACCTCAGAGTAGCGTACCCATGAAAACCGATGTACACACCACTCGACCAAGGAGGTCGTCAATAGGTAAAGATCCTTTTTACAAGTTGTATCGGTTTGAAAAACCAGGTTGGTGCTTTTCGGACATATTGGTGATGCCAATGAAACTTGGAATTCTGGCGTAATTTCTGAATGAGATTCCACGGCATACCACCGAGTACAACGGTATTACAAATTGATGAGGTTTATGGCGCCACGCTATTATCACTAGTTCCATTTTCGATTATAATAAAAAAGACTGCAAGGATACAAATTGAAGATTTTTATCGAAATGTTTAATTTGTAGGCCATTCACATTAATCATCACATATTCATGAGATAAATAAAACAGCCTTTTTTATTATCTTACCTAGCCGCTTCATCCACATCGACGATTTCAACTACGGGACACAGTCGCACCCTTGCATGCGCCTCCGCTAAGCGGATGAGAGACTCTAGCTGTCTTGGATATGCTGATATCTGCCCTCGTCCGCTCCCAACTCGTCTGTAACGTAATAAGGTCTTATATATTTCCAGAAATATTCAGTGATATGATTTTTTTTTACTCTTTAATTTTTAAGTCTTGTGTAGTTTACCTCATGTCTACGTATGCGTCGATGAGTCTCTGTTGTGCAGGCTCGCTGAGTGTCGGCTGCACGTGTTCTTTGGCGAACGCGATGTAGTCTCGCATTAGACTCATATTCTAGAATAAAACAATACAGGATCTATCATCATAGCGTATATAGACCGCGTCGTGTAAAAAGAACGCTGGAAGAAAGCGGAGGGGGTGTGCTTGCGCATGGGTACTATCGAGCAAGAAAGTACTAGGCATATTGTTTATTTTTGAAATAGCCTCGCTCGCGGGTTAACAAATTAAATTTTGATAGGCACACCATAGGCAGGCTTTGTTCAGTTCTTTTATTTTTGCCGCTAGTTAGAAAGACAGTAACAAAATTCCGAATCTTTTAATATTTAGATTCGAACCATTTTGTGCCAATCTATAAAACGGACCACCATTTTATACATTGTTATAAATTATTATCAACTGCATTAATATCATCCTCTCTCTTCATAAAACAATTTATGTCATAAATATTATTTCTTTCTTTCCTATGTAAAACCATTTTGTAATAAAAACTTTTTTGCGTGATGGTATTTTGAGAACAAACGTAACGTGGACACAGCGTGGATAGCAAAGGTCGACTGACGAGCCAATAGCGCACCGGCAAGCATGCGGCGCTTGACCCGCCGCACCTCATACCACCAAATAGACCGATAAATAGTCTGGTGCGCAGGTTGACTGCTAGCGTTCTTTTTACATGACGCGAGCTATACTTTGCTTTGCTTACCAATATTGAAAGGTATTTAAACTGATTGATAATGTCTTGACATCTCACTCATATGTTACCTCTGTTGCATATTTACTAGATTGAAAATAGTTTACCAAAATATTTTACTTGGAATTTGTGCGTGAATGGAATCTAAGAATTTTATTATGTGACTAAATTTACATTAGCCCAGTCACCATGCAGCTGAAACTTAAGCACTACACTGACAGTTGCATATAAAATGAAACTTACCCATGTAAGTACCATACTATATATTAACTTGTTTCAAAATAGTTTCAACATCTTTGGACTGTGTCTAGTTTTATATCAACATGACATCTTTTAATGGCGTAATTGGACATTCCATATTCAAATTAAATACGATATCTTCTAGTGAATTGTCAAAATATATCTATTAGTTTCATATATGTTCGATCGATAATGCAGATTATCGCTCAGTGCTCAGTAGAGCACACAAAAATAAATCTAGACTGTACATTATTCAGACGTCTTTCAATAAATTATTATGAGGCAACTTACAACAGCATCATCATCTTCCTGAGTTTCAGTTGGATCCTTGTAGTACAACGAAACAAGATGGGACGCGAGTCTTCTGTCAAATATTTCATCTTGTGGGTCTAACACTAAGAATATTAAGTCGAATCTGGAATGTAAATATATAATAATTAAGAATAGAAACAACATGAGGTATTTTATAATAAATGAGTTCGAGTCTAGCAGCGAAAAACTGATACACATAATATTTTCCTTAAATAATCATAAATAATACATTTCGTGCATAATTTCGTAAAAAAATTCTAATAGGCCCTTCCTTCTAATTCCTTTATCACGAAGGGGAAGCTTGAGGGAATTTTTACAATTTCGAGATGTTACAGATATCAAATTTCTAATAGTTCCTTTTTTTAAACATTAATACTTTATCTGTTGTAAAATTGATGCTAGTACTAGCTGATATGATTATGTAAATAGCCCTAATAAATACCTGGACATAAGTGTGTGGGGTAGTTGTACATTTTCAACGATAGTTTTGTTTTTATTCCATTGTGACTCTGCGGGGTTGGCGGCGGCCAGGATCGACGTCCGCGCGTTGAGTTGACAGATGATACCCGCCTTTGCTATTGATAGAGTTTGCTGCTCCATTACCTTAAAAGAGAAAGCACATACAATTTTTTATTACAATAGGCTACTTTACAATTCGAAAAAATTAGTTTAATTAAATTATTGTAATCATTATATATTATGAATTTAAAAATGGTTATTTAATAACAAAAGTTGCAAATAATAATTAACGTCTAAATATGTCATTACTCACTTCATGAAGTACACTTCGAGTGGAGTCATTCATCTTGTCAAACTCATCTATACAGCATATACCATTATCAGCTAACACTAACGCGCCCCTGCAATACACAAATATAATTATTATCTTTTTAAGGCTTTATTGAAAGCCCGTCTAGCTAATTAGGTAGCAAATGCTTCTCACAAATTCTACCTACATAGAACTCCTATATAGTACCTCTATATAGCATGGGCTAATATTGGCAAGGAATGGCTTTCATAGCTAAAAATTCAACAACCAATAATCAATTGTATTATGCTTCATACAGTTAACTTGAACCTAAAGGAAACACAAATACACGCGGCGAAGACAAATAAAATATAAAAATATACTTAGTATAAGATCTAAAACATAACTTACGTTTAGTCTAAAAGGCATCTTCAAATGAATATAATTTATCATAGATTCACTTACGTTTGGAGGACCAACTGTCGCGTGTCCGGGTCCTTGGTGACGTAGGCGGTGAGGCCGACGGCGGACGAGCCCCGGCCGGACGTGTACTGCGCGCGCGGCACCAGCGCGTGCACCCAGCGCAGCAGCTGCGACTTGCTCGTGCCCGGGTCGCCGCACAGGAGGATGTTGATCTCCGATCTGATTAATACAAGATAAACTATTATCAAATGAACTCCCTAAAAGGAATAACGGGTTCTTAAAATAAAGTAAATGTAAAGTAAAGTAACAGCCTGTACATTTCCCACTGCTGAGTTAAGGCCTCCTCTTCCATTAAGGAGAGGGTTTGGAACATATTCCACTATGCTGTTCCAATGCGGGTTGGTGGAATGCACATGTGGCAGAATTTCGATGAAATTAGACACATGCAGGTTTCCTCACGATGTTTTCCTTCACCGTCGAGCACGAGATGAATTATAAACACAAATTAAGCACATATATATAGTGGTGCTTGCCTGGGTTTGAACCCGCATTCATCGGTTAAGATGTATGCGTTCTGACCACTGGGCCATCTCATGCTCAAAATAACTTTTTTAATTAACCAACCTGAAATGTGTCCGTCCAGCGGCATTGAAGTTTTTTTTAGTGCCACCGAGAAGTTGCAGCAGTACGCCTTTCTTAATATCGAGGTTTTCATAAATAGAAGGTGCTATGGCACGGGCAAGTCTCTCGTAACAATCTGGCTGAGACGCCAGCGCCTTGAACAACTCCACACGTTCTGGAGGAAATTGATGCTCTTTGCTGTAAAAAGAAAAAATAGTAACAACAACAGCCTGTAAATTCCCACTGCTGGGCTAAAGGCCTCTTCTCCCTTTGAGGAGAAGGTTTGGAACATATTCCACCACACTGTTCCAATACAGGTTGGTGGAATACACATTTGGCAGAATTTCTATGAAATTTGTCACATGCAGGTTTCCTTACGATGTTTTCCTTCACCGCTGAGCACAAGATGAATTATAAAGACAAATTAAGCACATGAAACAGCGGTGCTTGCCTGGGTTTGAACCCGCAATCATTGCTTAAGATGCACGCGTTCTAACCACTGGGCCATCTCGACTCAAAAATAGTAAAATTAGTATCTATTTCAAGTTTACTACTTGAAAATATATTTTAAACGTTGAATGTTTTAATTCAGATGACTCACCCTTCCTCGGTCTCCAGGAAGCGGTCGTTGTGCGCCTTCTTGTAGTGCAGCGCGTCGAGGTGCGTGCGGTGCAGCGCCTTGAGCGTGGCGCGGCGCGGGTTGACGGCGGCGGGCGCGGCGCGGAACACGCCCGTCACGGCCACGCGCTCGCCCGCGCCCACCTGCTCCACCAGCGCGCCGTGCGCCAGCACGCTCACCGTGGCCGGCGTGCGCCCCGCCGGCATGTCGTCTGCGAGGGTCATCTTACTGTACACGTTCGGGTCGAGTCTGACTTATAGATGACTTAACAAGTTCTGTTGTAGAGTTATAAGGCTTCAAGTAATGAGCATTCGGGTAGTTTAAGAAGCAGAAAATTTATTAAACGCTTAGATATCCTCAAACTGGATTATTTTTAAATAATGTATAACTTAATTATTTTCCAACAATATATTAAACCTTAATAGCTAACTGTACACTTGATCTACCTATAATAAGTATGTATTGTTGGTATAAACGAGCAACATCTGCGTCAAGTCACACAAATCACCAAAAAAATAGGCGGGAGATCCGTGGTTGACATTGAGATCGCGAATATAATTATTACGGTGTAATGTGAAAATTGATGGTTATTTGTGTTGTGGACTAAATGTTTTTCTTTTGTGATAGATTGATTGCCAATTTAAATTAAAGACAATTGTTTTAGAGGTTAACCTTCTTCCTATTTCTGGTTCTAAAAGTACATATTAACGAGTAAGAATGCTAAGTCTTTATACCTGGGGCCTCCTGCAGCTTGACGAGCTGCTTGTCACTGAAGTGCGAGCGGTTGTGTATGAGCTGGAAGCTGTGCTGCGTGGTGCAGTGCGCGCAGTGCGCCGGCTCGGGCACGCGGCCGCGCTCCAGCTCGCCCGCCGCCGCCGCGCCGCACACCGCGCACCGGAAGTACGCCTCGCGCATCTCCGGCACGATGCCCGACGTGCGGATCACCATGCCCGATATCGTCACCAGCTGATCGATATCTGCAAACAGAACAGTATCTTAGAAATACTATAATAGTCTTCAATTGTCCACAGTAGGGTACAGGCTTTCTGACTCTACACATGTCAGACACTACCTTGGATATCAATGGATGAATGGATGAAGAAAATGATATGATTACCTTCTGGATTAAGATCTCTCATATGTCTCTGAGGAGCATTGAAGGGTCGTACTTGTATTTGATGTTCCAAAACCGCTGCAGGATATTTTTCAAAGAACAGCTCATTTACAGCAGCATCAAATGCAGGGATCACCTGAAATATTAAGTTTATATTTTTAAGCAACATACTATTAAATATTACATTTTATTTTTAAAAATAAATTAATAAAAACTATATTAATTATTTTTATTTATAAATATTATTTTAATATTAAATGATGGTTATTACTCTAAAAAATTATTTAATTATACTAATATTTAATGTTAGATAATCTTACCTCCTGGGGATAGCACACAAGTTGCCTGTGTAGTTTTGAATCAAATATTTTCACATGTTCACAGTCAACATCCAAAAAGGGCTCCTCTAATGTGAAAATCTAAAAAATAAACAAAGTTTATTAATTTATTTATATACAATATACTATAACTTAATCAATTCAACAGTAAAGCTATTTTAAGTATTATCATATTATTTTTTATCTTAACAATATCTTAAATCAAACTTAATAAGATGTGGACATGACTCAAAACAGTGTATAATGGTTTTGAGCTTTAATTTATATTTTATTTTTATTATTTAATAAATACAAAACTCAAGATACTTACTTCCTCTAACTTGAGTTCATATAAAGGCTCATTAGTTAGTGCAGTTGGTTCAACAAATCTTTGTATGAATTTAATGAACTTCTCTCTACATTCAGAAATTGCTACGTCAGTACCCCACACAACTAATTGGGGTTCACTTGATACTTCAGGCTCACCTGCTTCCACCTAAAATGAGATGTTGTATTATTTTACATAACAAGATATTATAATTACATTTGACTCAAAATTCATTTGATATATTAAAAAAATAGTTTTGTTCTATGGCTTTCAAACTAATAATAACTTACCCTCCTTGTAGGAGTAGGGGCCGGTACATTCGGCCCTGATTGATGGCCTCTCAGATCAGCTCTCTGTCTTGCCGGAGTCATTGCTCCTCGCAGTAAGGAACGTGGGGTGCTTAATGAACTTGGTGTTCCATAGTTGAGGGGAGAACTCATGTCTATGTCAGTTCCTACAATAAAATGTGATGAAAAATTATTATTTGTTTTATCAAAGTCAAATTTATTATTTAAAATAATATTGTAAAAAAAGATATAAGTATTAGTAGTAGTATTAGTAAGTATGATAATTTCTCACCAAGTGGACTGGATGGCAGCGCTCGAGCCGGCGAGGTGCCAGGGGCTTGTTGACTTGGAGTTCGTGGCGTTCGACGAGGAGTACCAGGAGTCCCATCTAATTGTAACAAGACCAATCCATTACATCTGGTTACCATTACCACATAGTACTTATTACAGAATATGGAAATTTAAATCACAAATACAAACCTTTTGAAGGTGTACCGGTTGATCGTTGTGGAGTTTCGGGTACAACAAGTTGTTGAGAAGATCTTGTTCGTCGAGATGGAGTAGGTGCATCAGAAGATGCACGAGAAGATGGACGCTTGGAAGGAGTCGACATCTTCTTTAAATCAGTTAATTATGCATTCAAAATTAACACTTGTTATGTATACTAATACTTGACTGTTATAAAATGGAAATACAATTTGGATGGTATTGGCGCGAAATTTTGACAATCCAAACTTTAATCTTCTAATCTGACAATGACATTTAATAGTAACAGTATATATAATGTACTAAATTTATCCTCGCCTATAAACTAAATAAAATTTGTTCCCTGTAAAAAAATTAAATTGTAGTATTACTTTCAAATATATATTTATATTTTAAAATGAGGTTACTCAATGTTTTTAAAATATTACTTCAATTTCTTTAGTTATTTCATTATCTGTATTGTTGATACATTTCTATAGACAATGAGTTTATTTTTAAATCAATTGATCGTTCATTCACCGCTGTTGTTTTCGTGGTGTTTTATGATAATAATAAATAAATGTACGATTATTGCGAAATATTAATCAATTTATCGCGATGATTATCAGTATTTTTAACTAGTGCAATAATAACATTGAAGTCAAAGACGGACTCTTAATTTGAGCACTTTTAGCATAGCTAACTTAGTGCAATCTACCTGCATCGTCGGTCATATTTTCGTAAATAATTATTGTGGCTGGTCGTATCTTTTTTATTTTAAATGGACCTTTATGTTGCTTATATATTGTGATGCGTAAAATGTACGTTTGCTTGTGATTCTGTATTCCTCCTTCAGAATTTTTGGATTAATATTGGTGAGTATAAAAGACGTATATAATTAGTTATCATAATTTGTGATTCACCGTCCCTTGAACATCCATTATGTAGAGATCTCGGAGACAAACAGGAAGACACTGGAATACCTTATCGGCATAGTATTATCATATTGTTTATTACATTCTATGGCATACCCTTACAGGTATTATTATATTTGACTTGCAAATGCATTATTTATGCCCATTTCGATTTTTCGATTTCTACATTCGATTTTTCTTCGCTTAAAAATATGTTAATTCACTGACTAATGAGAGGTCAAAATGCATTTGTGGCTTAAATACTTGCTTTTATAGAGGCTGAACTAATCAGAAAAAAAAATACATTTATTGGTAAAACTCATATACATGCTATATAATTTTATTGAGTAAAAACTTTTTGCTTGAATAATAGAACTAATAAGCATTTTAATATATTAGTAACATATAATTAACTCAAGAATAATTAAAGTATTATTATATAGTATACATAACACACCCTTTGTTCTTTACTTTATATTGCTTCAGTAAACACATTTGCAAACAATGAATTCATTGATAAAAGTAGTCCATATACAAATGTTAAAGGTATCTGAAACACTGTCAAAGAATTAAAATTGTTCTGCCTAGAGGACTGAGTAACATAAAGAGAATATATGAAAAAAAAAAATTGTGTAATGACAACACTACTTTTGGTACACAAAAAAACAACTTCTGAATATTGTATATTATTATTAAACCCATCATTAATATATATAGATTAACTTTTTATTGATTAATGTATTAATTACCAGACAAGGGTAATAAATTTGGTGAAATGGTAAGATTTTTTTTTCTCTAAAGTCACAATGAAACTAACTACCTAGTTTCCAAAGTAATTTTTTGCTTGTGAAATTATGAAACAAAATACATAAACAAGTACCTATGCTAACATTATTTATGTTTTTTTCAAGTTTAATATAGAGTGTGATAACAATATTTTAACAGGAAGTTATTTTTACTTTCAAACAAATGTGAGCAGAAATTAAATTAAAGTATTTTCTTCTGTATATTCTTCATAATATGTTGGAACATTGGTTTATGAAAAATATGTAATTGAATTACTTGTTATTCATTTATAACAATTGTTTCATGTTCACATTTTCAACAGACAGAATTGCAATTGCAATTTAAAAAAATGAACTACAAATGTTTTGATAAAAACAATAATCTCGCAGGATTTTTTATTATTTAGGCTACAGATAATCTGATTAATATAATGTTATTTGTGTAAAATATTTAAGTACATTAGGACTTTATGGAAACTGGTTTGGATGTTTCCTATCTAATATTTATTTATATGCCGATCAGCAGTAATTGTGTTGTGTATTCGCCAGATAGGTGAGGGAATTAGGGCTTATTAATATTTTTCAACATTGCCTACATCTATAGTTACTGATAATTTTTTTTGTTTGTTTGTATCAAACAGTGACAGTCATCAAACAAATTAATAAAAAAAGCTAATAAGTGTTGAAAAGATAAACTTTCACAACATGCTAGAAATTTTCTTTCAACAAAGACAAATTTTGATCACTGGCAGAACATTAATCTTAATACCCAAATTATTTATTGAGAACACATTTTTAGTGTTCCTTTTGTGAAAAAAAAAAATTATTAGACAATAAACATGAAACTTTACCAAAAATACATCACATTTCAAGAAGGTCTTGCTTGGTATATCAAAGTTGTTGACAAACAATGTCTGCCAATAGTTTTGCTTGTCTAATCTATAATTGAATATTCATCATGAAAGTAAACAATGACCATACTGTACTATAGGGTTGTCAACCATTTTGTTTTTCCAGAACAAGATTTGGCTTTCAAACCACTGTGGATAAGTTTGGTGTGATAGTGTTGCACGAAATATCGATTTTTACGAAAACGTAAAAATAGTTCCCCTTTTGATTACCTTATCTAAGCGTTGGTATTTTGATTATAAATTTTTTTTAGTTAATAATATTAATATATAAAAAATAATATTATTAAAACCGGTGACTATAATTTTTTTTGTTAACCATTTTATTCATACTATTTTTCCTTTAACATAAGTGTGTTTCATTTGATTCATTTTTAAAACTATAAAAGCATCTTTTAAAAATAGAAAATAAAGTATTTATCGTCCAAAACCAATACGTAAGGAACATACGAGATGTTACTCTAGCAGCTTCAAGTTGCGAGTATTTTTTAAATATTTTGGAGTAACAGATGCATGTCTCAAAAATATATTTGAATCAATTCAGAACATTACGAGATCGAGATGTTTCAAATGCGATCAGCGAACAGATAAGCTTCTTCAATAGCAAACACTAAACTAAAAATAATATAGAAACGATTTATATCATTTTATAAATACGACAACGTATATGTCGAACTAGCCGTTTGATCGCTGGATGTAATATTTATTTGGACCGTAATGTTGAAGGGGCTCACTGGCTTAGTAGTTGGCGCATGCGATCTTTAAAGCTTGGGGTACATGGATTACATAGCCGTACATATTGAGTCCACGTTGATAAATAAAATATTTATGTTTCGCTGAATGGTGATTGCTTAATTTTTTTTAGGTACCTCTATTGGCCTTAGAATTATTCACCTCTTCAGAATTCCATGTTAATAATATTTTTTAACGGAATCAAGTTTTCTTTTAGATATATACATTTAAATTATCTATTTTTATTATGTCGTAATAACTTTATATAATATGTGTTTTTTTAATAATATTATTTTCTGAGAAGTAATGTCCAAAATCTCTCGTTTAAAATAATTGAAACACTAGTTCCAATGGAAAACGCTGTCGAGTAAAACAAATTTGTACTATAAATAATATAATAATTTTAAATAACTAACTTATAAGAAATTTCGATTTCTAAATAGGGCTGTATCATTCGAAAGGCTTTAATATTTGGTACGATACGAAAATTTCATCGACTTCGCCTTTTATCAAGATCAAACTTATAAAGAGTCAATGTAATTAAAATGAGAAGCTGAATTCATTAAAGTTTCCTTAATGCCGTGAAGCAATGCTATTTCCATATCGTATTAATAATATATAAAAGAAGCTCGTAAGTAATTTTCTTTTCCAGCCGGTTCCACCGGTATTGTGCCCGCTGGTGTCAGGTTACTACTTACTACAACCAACCCGACAGATAATGTGGCCATTCTTATTTATAACAAGTTAAATATATTAATATAACCCAACAAACGCTGAATGACGGACACACTATGTATTTATAACATGGTAACTATTTGAACTTGGTCGATGACTAAAAGATGTTTTTGTACCAAATCCAAGAGGTTCATTAATAATTTTACCTGCGAATGCCCAGTTACAATAAAAGTAATATTGTTTTAACGTTGTTTAATATGTTCTTTACATTCTATAACGGTGACGGCTTATGTTCGAAATTGTTGTGAAACAATAGCATTCAAATAGTAACAAAATCTTCTTTTATACGTTTTACAGCCGCTGCTTTCTAGGTGCGTCATAAACACAACTAGCGTAAATGATTAGAGTGTTTTGAACCTTATTGACATGCCAACAAAATATTCATTCAACCTCACAGGATGTGCGTTCGTAATGTTGTTTTTTTTTTATCAACGAATTTTAACTTGTCATAAAACAAAGGTTTTTCTTAAAATAATATGAATACTTACCCAAACTGTTACAAATACAGTACAAAACGAATCCGTAAAAATCTACAAGTTCTTTTACGATGATGCTTATATAACTTAGTTATGATCGAATTAACATAAAATAGGTAGTACGTAGTTATCTGAATATGTATTATAATTTAAACAAAATTATAATTATTACATTTTAAATTGTTAAGGAGAGGTAAATCCTAAGTTAAAATATTTTTTCTAGCTTAAAATCGATTACATATATCTTGATACTTTTTGCCCCCTGAGTTAACAACAACAATTGCAAGCTGGTTCACATATTTTCGCCCTTAGAGAAAAAAACGGGTTTAGGATTCCTTCGGCGAATCGGTACAATGCGCGCTACCTGTTAGAATATTTACTATTTACTATTTCAATGCCCTCTACATTACAACAGGTAATAACAACAATTGTGAAATAGGTGCACAGTTTTCAATGTTTTTTTTTTGTCGTTATATTTATATTTTCGTACTTAAGACTTATGATAGGAATGGCACAGAGCATCGTAGTAAGTTCTCAACATTGTTTTAAATAGGATTTGCGCCAGGAATACAATATTCAGATATCGTTATAATGTAGAAGGGATATGAATCCGTGGTTTCGCCCTTCGGGATATAAGGGCAGCTAGGGAAAGCATCGATTTTCGTCACCCTACGCGATCGGCACAAGGCGGGGGCGCGGCAAGATGGCGGAGGGTCCCGGACCTGCCTCAAACACGCTCGCCTCCCAAGGTCATGAGCGCCATGTGCTCCCACCGCGTCTCTACGCCCGAAATACAGCATCTCAATAAAGAAATTCCTCTGTCTCTTTCCCACACCTACGCACACACAATAATGCCACTCAATACCGATTTTAACACGTTAGGGTTGACATTCATTTGTAATGCAAAGTCATTGCTGACATCACTTTTGTGATAAACAAGAGTGTTCACCTCGCGTGCAGTTAAGAATATCCTTTCACATATCAGCGTATTGCATGAGCATAGAATTTTGTTTTGAACTTTGTCTATTTTATCTAATTTAATATGGATATTAGTCTAAACTTATAAGTAACAGTTTAATTTGGCTATGATCCTAAACGGCGAGTATGCACAATACATCAAACGATGTATAAATAATACAATAAACGTGCACCAACCCTAATCATAGCGAACCTCTTTTATCTAAATTATGGAAAATTTTGGAATGTGCCGTATCGTAGAACTTTCTCGCACGCACAATAGTATAATCGCTCTGTCCCGCTCTACGTTCCTTACCTACTAACACGAGGGTTAGTAGTAGGGAGAGCACAAAAGTTTTTGGGATAGATTTTTTTCGCAAACTGCACCATTTGAAGCATCCCCCTATTACTAGTGCAACATTACACCAGATCGGTGCATCCGTGTTACACTCGATATATTTCTTCAGCTGTTTATATTTTAAATGTGATTTTTTGTGAATAAAAATAATATAAGTTGTGATAAGTTCTGTGGTGCTATGTTGTTGTTTTAAATGTAAGTTGAAAAGTTTTAAAAAAAATAATAATAATTTGCCTTCCCTATTCACTATTAAAATATGCAGTGCAATGTTTTTCTAACGCGTCTATTATGTTTAGTAATGTTTTCGTGTCCGCTCTCGTGAGCTACTGTAGTGATACTACAAATAGATTTACTAGCGATGTAGACGCACTAATATTACGACTAACGAGGAACAAAAATAAGTCTGTTACACGATTCTTTCTACAAGAAAATGCTAAATTAAACTGAGTACTGTTCAATTGACATTCTTTACAACGTTTATTTTTTTATCAATTACAAAATATAAGGTTGATTTGATAAAATTATGTTATTATGTATACTTATATACTGTTGATTCACTCTATCGAATAAATGATCAAAGTCTATTTTGTAAATATTGTCAGTGAAATAAATACAATTTATAAATAAAATATCGTGTTATTATCAATTATCAAGTGTTAATTTAATGAATGTTTGAAACGATTGCAAGTGCACACACTTTATATATATATATTTAATATCCAATGAATTGTTTTGTTAAGTGTTTTCAAGCAATATTTCTCAATTTTTTCAGATCTAATGACTTGATGTGAGCGTCAAAATGACGTCGTTCGCAAATATGACGCAGTCACTCGCCGCGAGTTTGCCGGCTACCTCTAGTTCTGCGACCGGTGCGAACCCCGCCGACCAAGAGGACCCCATGGCGATGTCGCATCTCCTCTGCAATCTCTTCGATACCATCAACAAGCCGCCAAACCTCCAGCCCACCGCGTCCACTACCGCGACGTCTACCATACCCTACGATATCTGGGCTCTTCCATCGTGTAGCTCGTTACAGAACGCTACTGCGCCAAACATGCGTGAGTACAATACTGTTTCCAATAATAACCACCAAAATCATTCTAAAGAAGATAATTCTAGCGGATCTCCCGGGACGTCGTCATCAGTCTCGATAACATGTTTCCGCTGCGAAGAACGCACTCCAACCACACGATGCCTTGAATGTAACGATCTCTTCTGTCATGAATGCTGTCACAAAGTAACTTCTGACTGCCAACTAAGGGAGCACACTCTGCTACCCATTCACCAAATATCACCCATCGGTGCTCGACCGAACTCGGTCACGAATGATAAAGAAGTAATGTACTGTGAGCTCCACGGAGATCCTGTTAGATATTACTGCGAAGCCTGTATCATTTTTATATGCCAAGAGTGTACTTTATGGGTACATAAAGATCACTGCTATTCACCTATAAAAGGTGCGCTTGATATGTGTAGAATTGGAGTTTTTAGAGCAATAGAAGACACAAAAACTGGAACGAAGGCTATCAAAACTGCAATAGACCGTGCAGTAGCAATGTCGAAAGCCTACGAGAAGGAAACTGCAGAGGCTAATATGAAAATTCGCAAAGCTATGCGTTGCTTCGCGCAGGCAATTGAAGACCGCGAAAAGTATTTGTTAGATAAGGTAGAAAAAATGCGTCAAGCTAAGATGAATGAGTTAACCGACCACATGAATACACTTCGCGGTATTCTCGCTGGCTTAGCACACACCAATGAAACTCTAGTGCGCAGCATGGATTCTGAGGGTATTGATTTGTTTATGGCCAAAGAAAAAGGAAGAGCACAAGTTGATTACTTTTCTTGTATGTTTAAAAATATGTATGTCACGGAAGAGCGCATTATGTTTATACCGCCAAATTATGATTTAGTCGATCAAATAAAAAGGCAATGTGATGTTCAATCTGCTCCTGCAAATTCATTGCACTCTTTAAGCTCGTCCTCTTCCCTGCAGTCGCGACAGTCGCTGCTCCATTCATTACAATCAGCTCAAACGTTTACTCCTTTATCTTATCAAATGCCAGCTACTAATAGCCTACGATCGTTACCCGATTACACCAATAGCCATACAAGATCAACAAATTATTACGATCATAGTATCTCTACGAGTATAGCTATGGACTCTAACTCAGCACGCGGCATTGGACAAGCGATACCTGGATACTGGATGTCGGTGTCTGTGAAGCCTACTCGAAGTCCAGTATCTGGAGTTCCAATGTTTTCTTTTGGGCGAGAAGGTCAAGATGAAGGTCAAGTGTCCAGGCCCTGGGGCTTGTGTGTAGATAGAGAAGGAAATATAATAGTTGCAGATAGAAGAAATAACCGCATACAGATATTCAATAGTCGTGGCGAGTTTCGAACAATGTTTGGATCTAAAGGAACTGGCCCTGGAGAATTTGACCTTCCGGCTGGTATAACGACAGACACATACGGGCGTATAATAGTCATCGATAAAGACAATCACAGAGTTCAGATATTTACATCTTCAGGTAACTTTATCCTAAAGTTTGGTTCCTTCGGCAAAGAGTGTGGTCAGTTCCAATACCCATGGGACGTCGCTGTTAATACATTAGGTAATATTGTAGTGACCGATACTCGTAATCATCGCATTCAACTATTTACCAGTGATGGTACATATATAACCAAATTTGTTTTCGAAGGAGCTAATCCTGCCAAAATGTTGAAAGGTCCAACTACTCCGAGAGGTGTGTGTTTCACGACATCAGGAAATATCATAGTGTCTGATTTTGAGAATCATCGTTTGTTAATGGTAGACCCAACACTATCAAAGGTTCTTCATTGTGTAGGTAGAGAGGGTTCGGGTATCGGTGAGCTTAATCGCCCATCTGGAATCGTAACAGATGACGATGGTCGTATAATTGTAGCCGATTCGAAGAATCATCGTGTACTTGTTTTTACATCAGAGTTGCGTATTTTATGGGCTGTAGATCTGAAAAGCCCTGGACTAGACGACAAAGATCGTCCAAGCGACGTAGCTCTCACTCCAGAGGGGTTTCTTGTTGTATTGTTCGAGACCTTGCCTGACACCGCCCGCGATATTACATCCCACGGCAAGCAATACATCAAAGTATATTAATTATTGGAAAAATCTGAGTGAAACTAACGATATAGACCTCAGGTCTATTAACTTTATTTTTGTTTTGTTTAATTTGTGATTACTTTCATAATGTGCCAATTTTATTATTAATGTTTGGGAAATCAGAAACGAGCTTAGCTTGTGGGGAGAACTTTTGTTTTTTTCATAATAATATGTTACGAGCAAATAATTTTACCTTAAATTCTTTAAAAACTTTCGTTACCATATATTTTTGATTTCAGTTCTGCATGGGACTAGTCTTTAGAGACCAAACTTTGTTTGCAGTGTTTAGTAAAGCAACAGTTTCGACCGGTTCTCATCAAAGTATTTTATGATTATAGGTTTTATATTTTAAATTTTTTATACATAAAGATATCCACAGTTATCCTAATTTTGACTGACATAAATTTTATGCATTGCATAATCAAAGAATATAAAGCTTCTATTATAGATAAAAGATCACATTGTGATTTAAAAGATGTTTTTATGTGAGATAATTTAAAATTAACTTGAAAAGTATTTTTTTTCCAAAATGTTACTTTTGCTTTTTTTAACTTGGTTAAATAATTAATGCACACGTTAATACGTATTTTATATTAAGTTATTTTGCATATTAATTTAGGTACTGTATATTATATTTTACTAATGGCGGCGAATCTACGCCATGATTTTAGATGGATTAGTTGCGTTTGTAGCTCTTTGCTCCGTTTAGATTATTTTTTTTATTTTGTATGAGGTTGATGAGTGGGAATGTAATGAGATAACTGAACTAAGAAATTATTGCAATAAAACTTGGAGACTGACTTTAGAAGACTGTCTGAAAGACGTGGTTCCGAAGCGGGCGGGCAGGTGTTACGGATCGACGCGTTATGTTAATGCAATTCTTTATTACCAAAACATAGGTATTATTATATTATTATTTTTTATGATGACTTTATTGGCAATATAATGAAATCGAAATATTTTTTGACGCATCAAATTTGTATGCGTGATTTTATTTAGTTGTGCATTTAGTTAGTTTTCTTTTGTTATTGATTCGTAGAACTCGACAGCTTTTAAATAAATTGACTTATTTTTCCATAAAGATAATAATGTGAACTGCTTATGGTATTCCTGGATATAGTGCTATAGTCGATAAATAAAGTAATCACTAGCTAATTGTAAGATCTTATACCATAGTAACTTCTACTTATGTAAACTTTAAGTAATATAAGTCACGTTGACGCACTCGTTGTTTAAATTAGCTAATTTATAGATATTCTTCTACAAAATGATTGATTTTCAATTAGCGAATAACGTGTTTGTATACTGTCAAAATTTTTGTTAGTCCAAATATTTTTAGCGAAATTGTTTCTTCAAAATTAACGTATATAGTCTATTTTTGAAACCTATCGGCGTGTGAGTCGTTCGTATTAGATTTAATACACTGTGTTCAGTCAATATGTGTTCAATAATTTTAATATAGGTTTAGACTAATGTGTTCGGATCGAGCGGTTCGGATAGCCTCTTATTGTCTAGTTTAATTGCGTGATGTAGTTTTTACTCACGTTGCAGTCTTGCTTACGATCTATGGTATATATGTAGTTAGCATTCACGAAACGTCATATGTTGTACACAAGCAATTATATATAGTATACGCATTACGCACCATTACTCAGATATCATAAAAGTTTCACTAACAAAGAATATATAAACTTACGGTCCCAGGATACTTCCTCGCGGGATGCTTTAATTAAAAATCGCTATTAATAAATTAGTATAGATCTAAGGCACAAGTATCACTATCACGTGAATATTAGCATATACCACGTTCGTTCTTTATTTGAAATTACCAAAGTTTTAACTTGTATATCAACGATAAGCTCGCTCTCAACAGATATAATCTTTGATAAAGTAACTGCTTCAAACATGTAATCAAATATTATATTAAATTAGTCGAGTCTTCAACATATGACAATCTTGGTTAACCGTTTACACGACATTTATGCACATAGCATGTACATTATGCCACGAAAGCAATGTTATTCCAATAAAGCATAATTGACGATTAGTATAAAATACCGATAGATTAACATTTCAAACATATTGTACTTAGGTTTAGACTAGTGTTAGTTACTGAAAAAACTATCTCCTTTATTGTAAGTGATATTATTTAGATTTAAATCGTGTCACTTCAAACAAAAATTTTCTATCATAAAGTTAGTGTAGTGAAATGAACTGATTTTAACGACTGCAGATATAGTCTGAGTTAAATTAATAAAATAGTTATCAACTAAAATAGGAAAATTATTGTTTGAAGTTTAGTGTAAGTTTGACTGGAATTATTTATCGTGCGATTATTTGCTTGGCGCTGTATTTCCGTAGAATTTGATTGTCTCTACATAATAACAAATTCACTACTATTGTCTAAATTAATCGCCGTGTTTTAGATAAATATAGTTTAGGTTTGAAGTTATGCGATAAGGAGGCTTCAAAATTATTTGATAGAAAGAACGGAATAGGAGATTTAATCGAAAAATTAAAAATTCGTGCAGTTTTTAGCGTCTTGACTGTCAATTACAGAATTTACACGAATTGTATTTTCCGCATACCGAAGTATTTATCAAATTTCTTTTCATTTCATTATCGATATTAAATTTTAAAGTTATTTTTTTTCAGTGCCATTATAAAGTATTATATTATTTTTAAAATAATGTGTTGCATAAAATGCATTTTTATTATAGATTTTTTTCAAAATTATCTTAAAGTCCAATCGAATCGACGTTTTTTTTTTAAAGAATGACGGAATCTCAGTCAATATTTTGTATAACATTATAAATTTAGGGTGGTTGCAAAGCAAACTCCTTTCGAATGCCAGATCATTTGACTTATCAACTAGAATGTTACCAGTCTTATAACATTGTGAATATAAAAAGCCCTCTTCGACATCCGCCTACAACTCTCTGATGACATGACAGCAATGTGGTCTCGACTCTATCCGTAATGCACTCGACTTATTGTTCCATACAATACCTAAATAGTACCAAGTTAACCTGATGAGAAAATCATCTAAAAGGTTTCGTAATTCATTTCACTATATTTTCTGTCATTTCATCAGCTGTAAGGGATAATAGCATGGGCTCTCTTCTATTTCTAAGTTGGCTCTAAGCGGCTTGAATATTTACTTAATCGGGAACCGCATTTAATTCGGTATGATTTGGTTATGTTTCTTAGATTTATTTTGTTACTTGGTTTGGTGGATTTAACTTCTACGCTTTAGAGTGGTTACCTACGGTGTGCTCGCTCAAAGACCATCGCTTCACGAGGTATTACGTCGTCACCTATTTGAGACAAGGTTTGTCATTTGCAATCGCAATCCGCAATAGGTAGCCACTTTGACACGTTTCCCACTTTATAAAAGTGAGCCGAAATATTTCAGCGAACTGTTTGATATAATCGAGAAGTCAAGAGATTTGATCGCAAGTAAACGATGTACTATGTGAAAGCTGCTAGGTGCTAGCAGTAAAATTGTAGTTTTGTGATAGATACAATAAAATTGAGAACTTAATATTGTAGCGTGATGGTAATTTTTGTACGAGTTTTTTGACGTTTGATATATTGTAAACCGATAAGGAGAATTTCAGCTGCTTCCTTGTAAAAAAGTAAGGGTACCTGCACGGTCGTGGGTGAGACGCAATATAAAAACTGCATAATAGTAATAATATGAGATTCTAGAAAATTGTATTTCAGCCATTCTTATTGTGCTATTTTTAATGTTAACTAGGCGCTTGTGTTGTGTTAGTCTTAGAGTAATTATAACATACATCTCTCCTTTCATGTAACAAAATGGTACACTTTAATTGTAATTGTATTCTATGAAATATCCATTAAAATGTATATGTACGTGTGTATAATCCAAACAAATAATATTGACGAAGTGTTGTTGGAATCATATTAAAATATTAGGATATCAAAATGATAATATGTAATTAATTATTATACAATGTAATATCAGAATTATAAAAATAATATTTGAAGGGGAGATGTATGTATTCTTGTATGAAGTATAACTAAGTATGTAGTAGTATTTTTATATAATTCCCCGTAAAGTCAGACGTGTCTGCGTCTCGAACTTTACGCGGGGCCAGCGTGCGGAGGCCATTACTGACGCAATTCTTTCGACAACAAAATTAATAAAACGAATTCTGAGTTAAAATTTTATACATTTTAAAAGCATAATATGAGATACACAAAAATGGGAGAATAATATAATTGCAATGAAATAAAGGAATAGACTAATAGCGTGTCAGTAATGACATCTCACGTTGGTGGATAGTTGTGTTCAAAGTTTAAGTAACCGTATCTACCTCACTCGTAATACATTAAAGACTGATTGGAATTAATGAGACGGTGGTCTAATCACCGCTTTAGAAGTCTGTTGTCTACTAGATTAAGCAGATATCTTACGAACTGAACTTTTCTTCTTTACTTATAGCGTCCAAATATCCTGAAGGCTAAATTTTTTTGTTTAAAATATGTAAAATTAAAACAGTTTCTGTTGTGTAAAAGTCGACAACAGTCTTTTTTCTTTTTATATCTATATCTTATGTTACGCTCCTGTAATATTGTTGAAAGAAGACTGATATTTTATAAATGTTCCTATATTTTAATTTAGAATAATTTACTGCCTACCATATTTCATTTACATTATTTTTTAACCTTTCGGTAATAATCATTACTTTGATTCTTATAATCTTATCAATTGTGCATGACGCTATATATGTCATGAATTTTTTGAAATTTTTAATGGAATTTTGTATGAAAAATTAATCAAGTGATTGATAGAAAATGGTGTTTTATTTACAAAATATTTCCTGCATCCTCACATAAAAAGAATTCCTGAGATATTTATTTTCTTAAGTAATAAACTGCAAGCATTAATGAAATAAATATATTTTCTTGACTTTTGAGTAAACGTTTACAGTTAAAATTTGAGGCTACAAAGATTGCTGTAGCATCAAAGCCCCTCAGTACACTAGTAAAAAAAAATGTATAAAAAAATTAAAGTAGGTAGTATAACCTATTACAAGCGTCCTAAGTAAAAATTAAATTCTTAAAATGACCTTGCATTGAAACTTGCTGTAATATGCAAAATGTCAATTAAAAAAAATACTTCAGTTTTCGAACCAACTGTCGTTTTATAAACAGTAAACATTTTGCAATAACTCAATATGACACTGTTGTGACGTGTGATGAAGTAATTGAGAGATCGAATATCAAAAACTAATATAATTAACGTAGCAATAATGGGTCAACAAGTGAGTGCTGTTGTATCAAGTTTAGGTAGATTTTTTGAATATCCTGTTAAGAGAAAGCCAATTTGTTTTTATAGGCAGGAAGATTTTACGGCGACAGGTAATTGTGACTTAATACATAACCTAATGTTATCAACTTTTGATTAATAAACGAATTTATATATTAGGTTATTCTTATTAAATATCCCGTACAAAAATACTATAAAAAGTGCAATGATATAAGTAGCTGATATTATACTAAAGGTAATGTTATCAACTAACAAGTAGCAGTGTATAAAAACATAAAAGTTTGAAACAGGAGAACCACAGAGGAAAGTATCAGATGTGCATAAGGTTGTTATGACGGACTACGATAGGCTAGTGGATCAGTTCTACAAGAGATTGGCGGAGCAGAGACAGTATAATCAAGTATGTCGAACATTATATACTAAGATGTTAAAGGTTAAGTGTTCCATGCCGCTCATAAACATGTTACAATTATATAAAAACCACGGATTGCTAAATATTGACTTTATGTACTTTAGCTTAAATACTGTTTGGGGGTTAAAATCACTCTATCATATATCTTTTCGGCCGAGTTTAATTTAAATATATCCTTTGGATTTTTTATTACGATTGCACAGACTCAAATCTCTCTAAAAATGTATCTTAAAAATTACAAAAACTATTTGTACTCAGGTCGTAATTTATTTTTTGTACACATAAGGAACAACGTTGGCCGAATATTACAAGTTATCTTTTAATAAAATATCTATGTTAAGGAAATGAAAGAACAGGATCGGCGTTGGAGTATGCAGAAGGTAGTGCGACGGTTCCCAGGCTGGAATGAGGTCACCATCGCGAATCTTCACAGCCTATTTCTTCTCTTTGACAATCAATCTAACGGAATGCTTGGATTTGACGATTTGTTAGTTCAGTAGATGGACTTTATTACTGATTGGAATATTATAATTACTAAAAATACTATAGACAACTCTTTATTGTGAAATTTCTATTTCACAAGTTTAATTTTATTTGTCCAAATTTGCCTTCCCAAAAATTTTTAATTTCCCATTTGTGCTGATTAATTTAAAGTAATTTTGTGATAGCTAAAAGTGGTAAGATTTAAATATAACATTTTCAAAATCAGATCTTTATTTAACATACATATGTGGTTAGTAAACCAGGTAACAGATAACAAACAGATATAAAGAAATATTTTGGCATGTTTAATATTAGTTTGATTCCATTATGGTGAATTGAACCAACGACTCCCATATATGAAATAATTATTTGTCCTTATATATTGTCCAGTTCTGCAGTATTAGAAAGCTTAGGAGATGAAACGTCAATGGAAACTCGAAAAGAAAAATTTAAAGAGGCTGACGCTGACAATGACGGTTGGATTACTTACGACGATTTTTTGTCGGTAATTATGTTATTAAATAACTGCGTAGAGTCGTTTCTAATTTTGTTTTTGGGTAATTTTATATTTATCTGATTGAAATGTTAGATAATGACTTGGTTTCTTCGTAGTTGGTGTACAACTTTAGTCCACAAGAAAACGGCAATTTGACGGGATTAGCTCGTCTGTGTAACGAAGTTGCTGACAACATTCAATTCGTAAGCAACTTGACGGTTGGCGAACAACTCGAATACGGATTATTTTAAAACAAAACATAGTTATGTATATATTGTAATTTAATTTTTTAATAAATAAAAAAATAATAATTGGTAACATTTATTTTTAATACATTTCCAACAAATAGTGATGTCGTTGTTCTTTTGTTTGGAATTAATATCGTGGAGGGTTGTTATCGCTAAGGGAATCCACATCGCTCAGCTCAGCTAGCGCGGGATCGCAGGCGAGACATTGTGAACCAACTTCCATCCAGCACTCATTGCAATACACGAATGGACATCTAGTACTTATACAAGAGTGCCACACTTCAATTGAAGCTATTGACGGAAAAAATAAATGACATTCACATGAGCTACATGTTTACCATATCATCAATATATTTTTTTACTACGCATTTAAATATACATTGGTTTGCAATGGAAATATAAAATACAATAAATGCCTGAAAATTAGATCAGTTTTTTAGATTGTGTTTTAATATTTTTGTATAAAATGTTATTTGAAGTCGATCATGATTAGCAATACTTCAATGAATAACTGATCTTTCTTAAAGTAACACAGATATCAGTGCAGTGCAACTGATATCTTATAAAGGCAAGATAACTAACTTTGTTTATGACTGGCGTATTTCGGTTCAGTTTCCTCACAAATCAAACACTTCATCCTGGCCACTGATAACTTTCCAAGCCAGCCCAACAATTGAGGATATCTCATTCTCATACTAAGTAAGTTCTCGCCTGAAAGATAATGGGCGCGAACTGCCTGTACGGCTTTCTTGCGTAGAGTTTTCTGCATTCTCAGACGTTTTTTAAGTATGTCGTTGTAAAGGTGTAATACGCGTTCCTTTTCTCGTTTGTAGTAAAAGTAACTGCAGATCAGTCTAAAATAATTGTGCTTTGAGGGGATAATATAAATAAATAAAACTTATGTACCTGTAGTTAGGTACCTATTTACAAGAGCAAGAAAAAAAGCCAAGGAGATTAATGTTATATTATATGTTTTTTACTTGGGGGTAGGGCTTTGTGCAAGCCCGTCTGGGTAGGTACCACCCACTCATCAGTTATTCTACCGCCAAATAACAGTACTCAGTATTGTTGTGTTCCGGTTTGAAGGGGAGTTAGCCAGTGTAACTACAGGCACAAGGGACATAACATCTTAGTTCCCAAGGTTGGTGGCACATTGACGATATAAGGAATAGTTAATATTTCTTACAGCTTCATTGTCTATGGGTGACGGTGACCACCTACCATCACAAAAAAAAATTATCCAAATAGAAGTCCAAATTGTATACTTTTTGGAAAAGTGAAACGGCTTTTGGGAGCCGAAATATCTCAATTTTAGAATAACTGAAGGTTACGGGTTCAATTCCGGTCAGATCGAACTGCTTCATTTGCGTATATAATTAATTTCGTGCTAGTTGGCAAAGGAAACAAATCGGTCGAAATTTTTAAGCCTTAATGGAGCACGTTGACGATATTCATCTCCAAAACATCTACACATAGGAAAGCGATTACTTGAGTAAAAAAAAACAATTTTATTCATGAATTTCTTTTGAAGAATAATTTAGGTACGATGGCAAATGGACTTGACTTTGTAAACAACTCTTACTCATTTAGGTAGTAGGTATTTACCTTGACGCGAAAATCTTGACTGAAGAGAGACTAGGGATTTAGATACATTACATTTGTGATATATGAAAAAGGTATAAATATTTATTTCAAATCTATTAATGATATGTAAAATTTAATAAAAGTTAACTGATTGTTACGTAGATAAGTACGTAATTTAATAAAAACAATCTAACCTCCGCAATCTCAGCGTAAATGGATTAATGTATAGCAACAGTAGAATCCACAGATATCCTCCATAAATTTTAAAATAATAAATCGAAGGCATAGCTCGAGGCCGGGGAACGCAGGCGTCATTTGAAACCATTTTGTTGCATTTATTTATGTTAAACTCTCTTAGGAGTTTCCGCAGCATAGAAGACAAAGGCCCTTTTCCTTCAACCTGATATTTGAGAAAATTCAATGTAACCTCGATATAACAAATCGGAAGGGAAAACAAGTAAATATTCGTTATATGAAGTAATTCGTTGAACTGAAATTCGTTATAAAGAGGTAAAAAAATCATCTCAACATTACGTAGGTACTCGTCTTGTTACAGCGAAGCACTTCTACTAATAAATGATACCACATTTTCATCAAATTACTGTATGTATTTTCTTTAATTATGAAGAATTTGTTAAATCGAGGAATTCGTTAACATTAACATTGCACTGTATATCATAATTTATTATCATTAATAATTAATTAATTAATAATAAATAAATAATTAGTTTTAGTCCGCGGATTGCTCGCATTTTAAGAGATTTAGGGATTAGATTAGGTCTCAAGTGCAATAAAGTTACCAATATCCAATATAGATTGAAGCTGCATAGTTATTTAATTCGGTTTAGCTCAGTGAAAGTGTAACAGACTAACAGATTTTTTTTATTTTTATTTTATTTATTTTATTTATTTTATTTGGTTCTTCAACAATTTGTACACTGTTTATAATAATAAAATATAACAAAAATAACATTCTGTTCTAAGTGTCACAATTACTTATAGAAGAACACAGCATGCACTAAAAGAAAACAATCAACATCTTAACCTAATTAGAAAATTATTTCAATCTTAATTAAAAGGAAGTAAAAAAAAACAAAACAAAAAAGCGATGCAATAAATATATATATGGGACAGGATAGAGTTACTACCAGATTTATGTTATTAGTAGGTAAGTATATAAGTACAGGTTGTTTTTTTTAATATTATAAACCTATACATCCTTGTAAATAAATACCTGAATTGCAATATCTTGCACATTCAATGTTGCACTTTCTTCTAACGCATGCTGCCGCACAACTTCCAGCGCTTCATAAAATAGTCTGTCTAACATCACAAAGGTGGTAGCGGTAACCGCCTCGAGCATTACTTTCAGAATTTGCGTCAAGAGCTTGTTTCGCTCTGACGGTATGTAGGATGTTGAGTGAACATCTATATATCTGTTCCGTTCCATCTAAGAGTATTTAATGCATAAAATTATAATCGCACTTGATTTTACAATTAAATTTTTAAAGAATTTTCCGCCTATCTGTTCGTAAGGAAAAAAACAATCTTCATTTTCAGTTACAAATATAGCTGATTTTTTAATGTGCATTAATTTACTATTGATATTACTACTAATCCCTTCGGCATGTGTATAGATTCATCAGGATTAAGATTTACCAACGAGCTATTGAAGTTTTCTACTTTACTTAACTTTAGGAAATTACAGGTAGGTACAAGATTAATAGATACCTTTTTCAAAGGCAAAATGTTGACTTTATTTTTTATACATCGTTTCTCATCGATTCTTTTAAAATAATCAGTAATGTAAACATTGTCGTAGTCAATGCAAGTAAGATATAAATCATGATAGTTTGCTGAAGCTATTGGAATACGTAGAAACAGGAGAGCTAAAAAAATGTACACCGAGATATTGACGAACTTCAAAATGGTGTATTTTTCTGCAAATGCGTGAAGTACACGTTCCCCAGTCTCCTTGGCATCCTAAAACTTATCACTTATATTTTATTTGTATCACAATTCGATTAATCCCAAAACAAATAATAAATAAAATTAGACCTGAATGTCGTAAAGCTTCCGTTCGTAATGGATTTTGTGCTGCAATTTAATCGTGTCTAAATTCGTAGTCAATTCTCTTTTAGCTAACTTCAGGTAAGTGTAGCCTTCTCCAAGACCAGAGTCTATCTGACAACAAACTAATACTATTTATGTAAAGGTATGGTAAATAATGTTTGCTTTAAATAAGTACAGTGTGCGAATTTCTTCTACATAATAGCTAAGTTGGTATTACCCTTACTGGACCTAACGGGCGTATCTGTCAATGTAAACATTTAAATAATTTAACCTGATTCTTGAAGTTACAAATATCACTTCTAATTGAACGTTTCACATCACATATATGAGGCAACATCAACGGCCAGCAGAGTATAACAGCGTGAGACGGTACATTCCTACTGCATGTTTCGTAGGCTGACGCAAATATATCCATGCACATCGTAACTGTATGAGAAAGTTGATTTTCACAACGTAATTCCATCTTTTCGATATATAACATCATATATGGATTCATCTCTTCAGTTGACTGGTTCAACCTAGTTGATAGAGTTCAATATTTTGTTATAATTATATTTATATCTATGATTATCTTTTTGCATTTGGGCATAAATGAATAAATATTTAGGTAGGCGGATTCTGTTAAAGCAATGGTACTGGTACAAAATATACCGACTTTTTTTCTTATCTTATTTCTATAAGGATAGACCCTTATGAAACTGAGTAACGCGAATTTACTAGATAATATTAATGTTCATTAAATTTTTTGCTAAAGATAAAACGCCATAAAAAGAATTAAGATAGGTTAAACATTATCTCCTCAAGAATATGCAAACCAAGCTTTGAAATGCATATTCTTATTTGAATCTATTCCATACGCGTTTGAAAAAAAAAACATTTTATCGTAATGCTTCATTCGAATATGTAGTTTTGTAGATAAAATAATGTACCTTATTGTTAGTTAATACAGAAAAGTACTACGTATGTATTGTTACAGAATATACGAACTGGAATATTTTTGTTACTTCGTCAGTATCATGAACGATGTCAAATAGAGTGTCTGTAAAATAATTTTCATTTTTCATCTGTTGCAATCCAACAAAACCTTTAATTTCATAATCAATTGGAGATATAACATCACGAATGGATCTAAAGGAAATTAACTACATATCAATATAGATAACATACATGGTATATAATTATATACCTACTAATTTAATAATTATATAGTTGCCAAGTTAAATATTAAATTAAGGTTTGCAAATATTAAAAAATTAAGCATCGATAATTATACGCGCGAGTGGGCCACTTTAAAGTTACCATTACCCATAAACATTAGCAACCTATTTTTTTAACCATTCGTTATATTTCCGAGGTGCCACCCACAATGAGAAGCAAGATAATTGTCCCTTGTGCCTTTAGTTAGGGTGACTCATTGTTAAAACCGAAGCAGAAGTTCGCCAGCCTGTATATAAATTCGCCACTAAATATGTACATGCTAAACTTGACATAAATGAATTTGAAAATAATTATTCGGCAACCATTCAGTAGCGTAGCTAGGTGAGGAAGAGCCCCGGTGCATAGAAAAGGAATCAGGCCCTCACCCCCTCTTTCCCATCCCTCTTTAACTAATAATTACCCATTTAAATAAAACGGATTTGAATCGCGTATATTATTTTTGACATCCCGACGTTTCGAGCACTATACATGGTTCGTGGTCACGGGTAGGTAGGTCTAGGTAGGTCTACCCTATCCCTTCAAAACTAGTTATAGTTTTATTTAAATGTGTAATAATCGCGAAAATTTAAGACAACATTAATATTTACTCTTTAAAATTACAGATATCAAATAAGAAATCTTGTGTACATGGGCGTGATTTTCTAGCTTCAGAATATTAAGGTTTAGCTTAGAGAGTCCCCTGAACTCCGAGGCCCTGGTGCACCGCACCACCTGGCCCTACGATAGCTACGCCACTGCAACCATTAAAAAGCTTTGCTACTACTCTATTGCACTGTGCTTATGCCTCACATAGGCGGAAAAAATCCTTATATTGTTTTCCTTCATAGCCAAGTACACTAATAAAACTTACTGCAAAATATTTAATTTCTTAAAAACCTGATATTTTCCTTTATCTGAACAATCTCGTTGGTAAAATCCAGCAAAGCTTTGTTTAATGGAAGGTAGCTTTGGGCATAAATATGTTTAGAAAGATTATAAGACAGCTCAGTTGTGCAAGCGAAAACTCGTACCACTTCTTTTGCGTTTAAACCCATGTTTGTTATCGGTCCTAATGCAAAACAGAATTAACATCAGTTCAGTTTTCGATATTAAGATTAGTCTGGCGATCAAGGTTATACATGATACCAAATTACGGCTAGCATACCAGCAACGACGTATGTCAGTACGATAGCCTTCAAAATACCACGACCAGCCTTTCCACAGTACATGGGTAATAACAAGAACGAAATACAACGAACCTGTACTGATACTGCTATCGATACGCCTGAAAAATAGGGATATTTCTTAGTTATAATTTAAAGAAGACTGTTAAATTACACAATTACGGCAAGTAAGTAAAAGTAATAACTTCTGCACTTATTTTTGTATTGACTTACCTAGAATTACGCTTACGATTATACCTAAAATAAAACCGACGTCATTTAGAAAAGGTATGTCCTTTAAAAACAAGTTGAAGTAAAGTTGTCCCACACAGAAACCCACAATAAAACCTAATAAAACTTTTAATATTCTTTTTTCATGATATTCTGAGAATATTATCAAATGTAACAGAGGACAATATATACGAATTATATATAATAAGTATATTCCTAGTTTCTCGAATAGCGATTTCTTCATATTTTCAATAGCAATTAGAATAATTTTAATATTACTTTAATTTGACATTAAAAATAAATTGTCAAATATGCTTATTTATGCTCCGTTTATTTTTTCTTAGACTTCTAAAAAATATCTTATTTAGTTACATTCGATAAGCAAATATTATATTTGGTTAATAAACACAAGTAAAATATAAGATGTATTTCTATATCGTACTCTGTGAGTCTATACGGGCAATATGTTCCACCACATATAACCTCTATGACAACCTCTAAGTTTTGTGTCTCATCACCATTTGATTTCGGCAATCCGTAACTAATAATTGTTTTTTTCTATAATTATTAAGAACCAAGCCTATTCATAGTAATATTACTTTAAGGGCTATTTAGACATAATATGGATAATTTGATTCAAAACTATTATAAATGACAACGAATTATATCTTGAACTTTTTATCATAAAATCATTTAGTACATTTATGAGACTACTAAACGTTTTATGAATATCATAATCACACTTAATAGTAAACTAAACTACTCATTACTAGAACTATGACCAATATATGTTAAACATACACTCCAATAATAAAACAAAACTGTATCGAGTTAAACATTTATTTCAATTAATCTTATAAATTCAATACATTAGTACACAGAACTTAGACGACATTATTGAGAAGTGCTAAATAAAGCGCTTTAAACAATTAACAGCATTTTCAATGCTTTATTTAAAATTTACAATAAATAAGGTTCAATACACAACATTGATTCAGTCAGCATATTGCAACTGCATATTGCTTCAAACGTGTCTCACTTGGCTTTTACAGGAATGAGAAGAGCTTCTTTCGTTAACTTCATTCTTTAACTAATAATAAATTTTAAACTATTTTGTGCAAGAATAAAGAATGCGACACACTTTTACAAAAAAAAAAAAAAATTCAAGTCTTTCAATGGTATATTGGTCGTAATGCTATGTATGTATTTATATAGTAAATTAAATTGATAACATTTTTTCAATGAGAAAAACAAAGACTGTTAACCTTTAAATTTACCTTAATTAATTAAAAGATTAGATGTAGTTTCTATTATCTATAGTAATAGTAGAATGTTCATGTAAATCGATATAAATTTTGCAAAAAGCATACCTTACATTTATAAAAATAGAAAAACTACACAAAGTACAACTTACAACTTTTCTTATGTTATATACATATTCATAATTGGGAATATGCATGTTATATTAAACTGTTTTTAATATTTTCATTTACTACTAGTACTTAAAAAGGTTATAATAAAATAATGGTTTATTTAAAATGTTTTTTAATAAAAACAAATTATATAATACAAACATTTTTGAAAACTAAATCTAATAGAACAACAATTTTTAATTTATCATATGACATAATTTACTCCCAAACGAATATTAAAATGATTGATAATTGTTTAATACAATTTCTTGATCAGTCAAATGTATTTATAAATTATAATGTTTACAATATTATGTACATATTCATGTACCACGTTTAACAAAGCGCGGTAAAATCTAAACTTGTAATTTGTGATATTTTATAGTTAATAATGGTAGCACTCACTTGGCAAAATATCAAAACACGACAGCATATAGAAGATTTATGTATAATTACTTAATAAACCCAAAAAGGCACTTACTTATTCCTTGTTGATTTTTAGTTACCGGCAAAACATTGTATAGAAATAAATATTTGCGTTAAATGTACAAATCCTTGCTGAGTACTGCACCATTTTTGCTTTCATGTTTTTGTAAATAGCAAATATATTGCTTTATTAAACTATCTATACAGTATACACTGAATATAAGCCAAGTGAAGTACCACGTTTATATAAAGGTTAATTCAAATAGTTCTTTGTATATAGTTTTAGGTTTATTTCAAAATTCAATAACAAAAAGTGCATATTCCCTATTATCAAGTATAGAATGAGGCGCTATAGTGGATCCTTAAATTAGCCCGAGTTTGTCAAGTTTACCCTTTTATAGATATAGTATATATATAGTCATATAAAATAAAAATATAGTTTTCAGACATATTTATTATACATTAGTAGTTTTTTAATTTACTCACTTAATTGTAAAATAAGGAAAACTTTTCGAAAATCCTATTTTCTTAACGTTTACAACATATGGAGATGTTATTTAAAATTAAACTTTGTAAAATTTACTTTTTATTAATTGTTGTTTCTTGATGTAAAATATATTTTTGATGTACATCAAACACATTCAAAAATAAATGCAAGACTAATATCGTTAGTTAACAATCATGAGATCTCATTTCGATAAATCAGTGAAGTTACCATAATTCCATACCTGACAAACTTGATCCCTCATTCCTAAAGCCTACATTCGAGACAGGTTCATAGAAGTGTAATTACGCGAGTGCTGTGGGAGGATTGCCAGCTGGTCCCTCAGTGACATCCGTAACCATTGGCTCCTCCTCCTCTTCAGGGACCTCTAAAATCTTGGGTCCGTACAGCAAAAGGTATGCGCAATGCCAGTCACCTGCAAGTTACAGAATTGCACATAAAATCAAAGCTTAACCAATTACAACAGATGATTTGTGAAATGTTTGTAATAATAATTTTAATATATAACAGAAAGTAACAAGTATGTACAACATTTAGCTTTTAAAAACTTGAAAAATGAACGCCTACTGTTGGCAATAGTATCAAAGAAAATAACGTGACAAAGTCGCTGAGCTAGTGCCACAGGACTCATTTTCACGGATGGAATAATATTACGTGTAAACAGTGGCGTAGCGTAAGCTTGGGGTGATAATTTGCAAGCCGGACATTGATTAAATAAATTTCCAATCTTGCCTACTGTGTGAACTTCGCCGTGATTAATGTTTCTTTATTTTATTCAATGGTATTTCAGTTTCATATGTCAAAGTCAATGATAGCGGCAATTCATATGAAAGTATGTAAATGGTAAAATTCTGCAATTTGACTTTACAGAGTAAATACTTGGATAGTATATGCAAATATATTAACAGTTGCCATTGTATGTCTATAATTTCGCTACGTCAAAGCCATTATTTGCTTCCACATGTTCATATTGAGCTGAGCTGAGATGATCCAATGGTTAGAACGCGTGCATCTTAACCGATGATTGCGGGTTCAAACCCAGGCAAGCACCGCTCAGCGGTGAAGGAAAACATCGTGAGGAAACCTGCATGTGACAAATATCATCGAAATTCTGTGCATTCGATGATATTTGTCACATGTGCATTCCACCAATCCGCATTGGAACAGCCTGGTGGAATATGTTCCAAACCCTCTCCTTAATGGAAGAGGAGGCCTTATCTCAGCAGTGGGAAACACAGGCTGTTACTTTACTTTCCTCTACATGTTCATATATACATATTCGTTGTTTGTATGTTAATGTCTCGTTACATATATACAGGGTGTATGAAGGGCGAGTGAGGGGGTAGTAAGGGGGGTAGTGCGCACCGCCGCCGCTGAGCTTGAGCACCTCCTCCTCGGTGACGGGCGACACGGTGTCGTCGTCGCAGCGCAGCCAGGCGTCGCCGCGCGCCACCCACGCCACGTAGTGCCCCGACGACGACGAGCGCCCGCGGTGCGTCAGCACGGCCTGCAGCCGGTAGTAGCCGCTGTTGTTGCTGCCGACGTCTGTGGCGACACACAGATTATATATTATACTAGCAGCCCGTCCCAGCTTCGCACGGGTGGACAAAAGATTTTTACACCTTGGGTTACGTTTCTTAAGTTTTAGCAAGAATTCCATATCTTTTCTAGCAATAAATATGGCCTATATTACTCGTGGATAATGTAGCTTTCGAATGGTGAAAGATTTTTTTAAATTGGTCCAGTACTTTTTGAGCCTATTCATTACAAACAAACAAACAAAATTTTCCTCTTTATAATATTAGTATAGATTTACGTAGCAGACATATTTGAAATAAAACTAGTTATAACGGATTTGAATCGCGTATATTAATTTTTTTGACATCCCGACGTTTCGAGCACTTTACAGCGTTCGTGGTCACGGGGTTTACCGATGTCAAAAATAATTAATATACGCGATTCAAATCCGTTATAACTAGTTTTATTTCAATGTGTAATAATCGCAAAAATTTAAGACATTAAACAGACATATTTTCCAAGAGTACTATCAGTCCTGATATTAAAATCGACACTTATGTTCTTGTTTCTCATAGAACAGAGTGGAACACTTGAGGAATTATTAGATAATTCTTGGTGTTGTGTATTCTAATATTATCCAATAATAAATTTGTCTATTTGTCACATGAAAAGAAATACTTAAAGGTATTTATAATATAATTACCATTTTCAAACCAATAAGGCACTATGCTCCTTTTTTTATTTTCTTTTTTACTGTCGCCGTGACTCTTATTCTTGGCATTTAAGGACTTTTCGACCGATGCATCTTCCAATTCCTAAAAATTAATAACGATTATAGAATAAGCATGAATATTATGAAAAATATCCACTATGACCATATTTAGTTTCAGAAATAACTTTACCTTAAATTTATTTCTCATTGGCGTCAAACGTTCCTGAAGTTCGGGCGAACAAAGCTCATACACATCCAATTCTAATGGAAACTTGACATCTTTAAGAATTTTGGCATTGATTGATTCCTTTTCTTTATAGTAAAAACGCACAAATTGCACTGTTAAATATGCCGGCAGTCGGCTGATTTTACTCTATAAATAAAAACATATATTAATTTAATATCAAACCAAATAACTATCTAGATATAATCATATTGTTTAAGACATACTGTTTTGGTATAGACAGCATCCCTTCCCAACGTTTCCGACATCTTTGTGATTTGCTCTGCCATTTTCTGTAATTTATTAAATATTTAAAATGTGATTGCTTGTAATTTAATTAATTATTGACATAAAAAAAAACATATTTAACAACAAAAGTTACATAAATTTTTTATACAAGAAACATAGGTATATTAAAATGTTATTTACTTACAGATCTAAGTCCAGACTGCAGATATTTGACATCCTGTGAGATAAAGCAAGAGAGTTGTAAGAATGTCTCATTGGAGCGTGTTGGAGGCTCGTCTGCTTCACTGCATACTAGCTCCACATCCAACGTACCTCCAAAGTACTGTTCTATAAGGGATTTGCTGCAAACATGTATTATTAAGAATTAAAATAGTAGTAGTTAATTATAAAAAACAGAGATTAATTATTTGACTGCCTTGTTGGTCTATTATCTAAATTATAAGGGTGTGGGTGAAGTTGATGTCTAGGTATCAAGACGCGGAAGTTACAAGATCTGGAAGTTGCATGCCTGAGTAAAAATCTAAACTTGAGCTCTGTGGTGGTATCTGAATGCTGTCCAATTAGAATATGAGTGAGAGATATAAGAGAACTCATGCACAATAATCTTCAAAAAAGTAACTAAAAACTAATCATCATAGTAGCTAAAAAAAATATTTTAATAACAAAAAATATTAAAAAGTTAAAAAACATTAGAAAAAATATATTGGTTACTAAGATCTCTTTTCATCAACAGATTAAAAAATATAAAATAAATTTATTATAGCTATCTTTACTGATTTTGCTACCTATTTGGTTCTGGAGCTACAGTAAGCCTCATCCTCAGAGCACGCACAATTTCTGTCCAACACTCAGATGCATCTTGCTGAGCTAGCTGTCCACCAGCACCTCGTTCTGCTAGTCTTGGTGCAGCTGCATGTAATGCATTTAGTAATCTGGCAGCTGCCGCGGCACAGGCACCTGCACCCCCACTCTCTAGAGCTCGCATTGTTTCACTTAATGCAGATGTGAGGCCACCTGCAGTTCCTCCTCCAGATGCTGTAGAAATACAGATATGTATTAGGGCCCTCGCCCACGGAGACTTTTTGTAGCGATGCAGTCGCGCGTTTCGTAAAAGCGCGACAGCAGCGATACTAACGCTCGTTAGTCGCATTTGCAACGCGCCACACCATCGCAACTGTATCGATGCAAACGCGCGGCCATGTCGGACGACATCGGGGAGAGAACGTTGGGGGGATGGCGCGTGAGTAGAGAAACGAGCGAAACCACCAAGTAATCTCTCTTTGTTAAATGGGTGCATCCAATATGGACGCCGGTTTCGTTGCCCTCGTTTCGGCTGCTCACAAAGCAGCACCAAAGACAACGTGACTAATGTTGCCTCAACGGAGTCCATCTTGCAACTGTAGCGATCACCACAGGCAATTTTGTGCCGTTACTGAATCGCATTTGCATCGCGACAGAAGCGCGACAGTATTGCGTTGACATCGCGACTGAATCGTGGTTATGTGGGCGAGGGCACACTGCCAGCGATCGCATCGCGACTGTATCGTTGCGAATATGCGACAGCATCGCTACTGCATCGCTACAAAAAGTCGCCGTGGGCGAGGGCCCTTAGTTACACCATATGTTAAATTATAGTCTAAAGCAGGTTGAATATAGCCTGCATATGGTAGATAAAGGTATGACCTTGAGAATTACAATCACAAATTAAGCGCACAAATTTTTAGTAGTGCTTGCCCAAGTTTGAACTCCGAAAGATTGTTTGAGATTAACATTTCATAACAATGAGGCTAATTTTATCCAAAAATTATTAACTTCAACAAATTTGTTTATTTACAATTAATTGTACTCACATGGATCATAACCAAGTAATGCATTTTTTAATTCAGGAACTGTTTTGAGGCACTGCACAGTTGCGTTCATATAACACGTGTTGCCTAAGTTAATAAGACCCTCTGGAAGGTCCAACTAGAAAAAAACAAAATGTCATTTAATAATTTTATACTGATGCATTCTTCTTTTGTAACTATTAAAATTACATTTTAATTAAATAATTCATGTAGGGTAAAAAGTACTTACAGCGGTTGCCAATTCTGACTCATTCATGTCTTCAACAAAGCGTGTCTGTTCAACTGGTGCCGCTGGGACATCTTCCTCTTTACTGCCCATAACTAACACCAAGGCATTCTACAAGTAAATATAGAGATACAAATGGTAAATCATGACACATTGTAAAGTCAAAATATATTTGTATGATATGTTGTGTCTTTTAAAGCAACCCGATAAATCTTCAAACAAATATACTCTATAAGTTTATGAGCATATGTAATGATGAGATGCAAATAAAATCAAAACAGGTAATCTTTATTAAGACTTAGATGTTTTCATGGTTTTTTACGCATGTTGGTTGTCAATGCCTGTCATATTTCTATCTCCACAGACGTTTGTGCCTATGATGTGTTTTAATTTGTTCTTGTTGTCAAATTGTGATGCGAGTAGAGATTTTAGCTGTTTTAGGTTTAGTACATAAAATAATATTTTGAATTCTTACATCAATCTGAGTAACACTGGCAATAATATTTGACATTTTATTGATATGTTCTAAAGAAATTCCATTAATTACTTACATTTGAGAGTTTAAAATTTGCCCAACTGTCATCTCTGAGGGTGACACCTTTGCATACAACTTTCTGTCTTTCGGGCTGCACACCAGTCAGTGCGAAGATTTGAGCCTTGAATACAACCGGTTCATCATCCGTATTCACTTCGACATCTGGATACATCTCCTTACCCCACTTTACTTTGACTATATAAAGAAAAATTTCCATCTATTAAAGGCTCAAGGTCAAAATAAGTACTTTTAATACAAATTTATGATTTAAAAACAATAATATCACTACAATTGTCGAATGCCGGTATTTATGGTATTTATCCTTGACATCTTAAAAACAACATTTTCTTTGTTCACTCAGTAATAATGAAATTAAATAATAATTATTAATATTATTAACTATATGGCTATAAAAACTTGTTTGCACAAATTTTTCAAAAACATTTTTCATAGATTCAAAGCAAATATCGTAACCTCAATTTATTGGAATGAATAAGCAATTTTTCGAAATGTATAATAAACACAAGTCACCTGAAACTTTCGGCATAATGCTGTTGTATTATAGTTGAACCTTCACAAAATAGTCCTAATAGAAATCAAATATTATCAGTTTTAAAATTAAAAATTGAAAGTCACGATTAAGATTAACTTCGTGGGATTCGATGGCAAACTGTCTTGTCAATTTCTAGTTTGTTTTATCTCCCACAGGGCACAGATAAAGTGAAAAACTGGACATAACATTATAATCTTATCGTAATGGATACTTGTAACAGCATAAATAATCAAAATGCAAAGAATTACAGTTTCAAAGAAGCGAAACATCTCAAATGTTTCTCTCATTGAAGATAATATTATCAAGTTTTTCTTTTCTAAATTCACTATTATATTATACAAGATAAAATGAAATTTCAGAAAAATAATTTAAAAACTATCTAAAATTATCATTTTACGTTCATATTAATGCAAAGGCAATTAATAAGTTCAAGAAAGATTTTAAAATTCCTGTTATAATTATAGTATTTTATTAGCATGTTGATAGACATTTTTGAAAAAAAAATGAGATGTATATAAGGATTTAGGTATAGGCTAGAGCAGTGGTATTCATTACTCTTGAAATTTACATTTAAATTACCTAATAGTTTGAAAACTATACTATTGAGAAAATTGACGCAGTTTTCGTTGTTTACTAAGTGTAATGGTTTATCCATGTTTTTATTTTAACAAATATATGGATATTTTTCATTATAATACTGAAACTAAATTGGTATATTATAATTGTACTACTGACTATATTGGAACTATAGTATGTCTTGGCGTATGTCCAGATTTTTTTTTCTTAAAATTATGCATATGAATTAATGAACCAGCAATCTATATGACACAATTACACATACCAATTTAATTTATCATGAGCATTGCACTCATCACATTTTCAATAAAATTAATATGACCAAGTCGATGTTAAATATATATAAAAATCATGTTATATATTATTATAGTCTTCAGTAAAGGTGGAGGCGTTCGATGAACTTTCCTTCAAAGCCTGCGCAAGTGCGCAGACGCAGCCGGTGGCAGTCTTCACACGAGCGTCGTTAGATATAAACGTGTAGTAAGTAAAATAATTACTATTCTACTATCGCGATACAAATAATATGACAAAAAACATACATGTGTTTAAAAGTGAATTGTGAAGTTAGTGCCGAAGTGTAAATATAATTAATTAATAGCAGTAACTAGTGTAATGGTGAACCGATGTGGAGTACTACGGCCAGAGCTTAACGTAAGTTTGCAAGCTTAGGTTATGATAAGCTCATTGCTACCAATTAATAACATTATTTTTCTTTGTTTAAATTTATATTTCAAATATAACTAACTAAGCGAATACATATAATATAAAAGGTATTTAACTAAGATATAAAATATATTCGTTCATATTACTTGTATCAAAAACTGATATATGTATATTTTTAAAGCTGAATGCTATATTTCAATTCGTTTTATGATCAAGATATAGATAGGATAGAGTCAATTATAAATAAATTCATAAGTTATTAAAATTTTTCAAAATTTCCTCGAATGATGTTGTTCGTCAGTTGCGTTTTTTGAAAAATATGTATTACGTATATAAATTGTTAAATTTAACAATTTATATTATAATTTGTAACTGTTTATTAGTTTGTGAACAGCTACAAATCAAAATATATATATAAAGCTTATCGCTACAGACTTCTTTAAATTAATTTACTAAAACGAAACTTTACATAAGCAGTAGCAGCAGTAAGCATATTTGTACTATTTTCTTTTAAATTATCATATTTGCCTGTCATTGATAGGCTCATAAAAACTGAAAAATTGATCTTAAGGTTAAGTTTTTTTACTGTTACTTTTTTTTAACGTGGGAACATCCTCATAATATAATCTATTAATCAAAGCCAATTTATAATCGAACGAAATGTAGAGCAACATGTTAATTTATTACTTAGTGTCTTCTTGTTACAAACGTACAATTAGTGTTGTATCGCCGATTTTTTTCTATTTTAATTCATCTCTTGCGAATTTCCACTTAAAAATAATGTTTTTTATATATAATTTTTTTTTTAATTTTAATTTACAAATATTTTTCTATTGCCTAAGGCCTATGTTTAGGTGTATTCGATGTAAATGGAACCGCTAAATGTAAAAAAAAAATAATAGTATTGGTTCTCAGCATCAAAATAAAGGTATTGAAAAAAAAGGTGAAGTGATAAAGTCATTCTTTTTGGGGTCGGCTAAAACGTTAGGAACGATCGACCGAGAGTGTGCATCTGACTGATTTCTTTAGATTAATTAAATCGTTTCACGCTCAAACGTGAAATTGAATTAGCCGCTTCATAGCTAGTTTGGCAAATTTAGAATTAATCATATCATACAAATACGAATTTTATATATTTTACAATTTTACGCGATTTTATTGTACGTAATTTATATAGTATTTAATTATAGTAATTTATCAGATTAGCAATTGTACGTTGAAATATAAAATACTTATAGCTAGTGTTTCTGTAGTATTTTTTATCCGTTTTTCTATACAATTCCAAGCTCTACTGAATGCTGGTTGATGTGGCAAACCGTCATCCGACACATTCTGGTATTCTTATGAGGCCTTCTTTCCCAACACTATAAATAACTAGTACCTACCTATAGTAATAATACCTATAGTAGTAACTATAACTAGTAGTCGCCCGCGGCTTCGCACGCTTTTTACGGTGTTGGTCATGTGTTAGGCCAAAAAGTAGCCAATGTCCTTTCTTGGAGTTTGTTTCATACCAAATTTGATCAAATTTGGTTTGGTCGTGAAATAGTGACAGACGGATAAACAGACAAAGTTACTTTCACATTTATAATATTAATATAGTTAGATAGATAGAATAGATAGATAGATCGAATAGATAGATAGAAACAATTATTAATTTAGTTTTTAAAATCTATAAAACTTTATACTTATATAGGTATATTGTATAAGAATAATATAATCGAGTACTGACAACTAGAATAGATTATCTATCAGCAGTACTTACATACATACAATATATTTGGTTGAATATCCTGAAAAGTTTTAACTAACAGTCCAACAACTATAGAAGAGCGATATGAGTGCCATTAGACCGAGGCAATGAAATAGTGTAACTTAACACTGTACAAAGTATCTTAATAAAGCTAATCATTTTCTTGATAAGAAATCATTTGTTCGATTCGTAGAGAATAACACGAATTATCTTTTTAAGTTAATTCGAATGTATTGATACAATACAAATATTTGATTCGAGAATGTAACAATGTACCATTAGGACAAATCATTTGGTATTCGCAGTGCTCGCGATGTTTTGTGTCGGTGTGAAGAATTTATAATGGTTTGTGACTAGTAGGATCGTCTACCTGCCGTTAATAGTAGATCGGTATTCGTTGGATATATTTGATATTCTATTGTTATAACATAAATAAGAACAAGAATACATTGTAGTCTAAATAAACTTTACTCATATGAGTATTGTGTAGAGTTAAATTATACGAGAAGATACTGTGTGTATTTTGGTGGAGGATAAAATAAAGTAACAAAGGCCTATTCCTGTCTTTAATAGAATATTTAAAGCTTATGACACAAATACAGATGCAGGCAGAGCCGCATTTAAAGGTCTAGAGGCCCCCGGGCCACAAAGCAGTGGGGGCCCTAGACAAACAGAAGCGTGAACAACCTAATAATTATATTATCATGAATTAATTACTTTTTTATTTCAATCAGTAAGCTATGATTTATTTACTTGTATCGGTAACTTTTAAAATATTAAATAATAACATTTTTATAATTTGACTATATCTCGGTATTTGTTAACTTGCTGAAAACTGTGGCCCCCACTGATGTGGAGGCCCCAGGGCAGTTGCCCCGGTTGCCCTCCCCTAAATACGGCCCTGGATGCAGGTGAAACTTGCAAGTTCACTTACAATGTTTCCTCACACCGCCTAGAACCCATAATGATACTATGATTCTGTTCTTATTTGGACGATAAAGTTTTGAAAATTTGCCTTGAAATAATACCGTCCGAAAAATGATATACGAATCGAAGGACACAATTCACCTGAACGAATCATATGGATTGATTCTTGATAACCAGTTCCGTAATTAACAAGTTTTTAGCCGTCGCAAAACGGTAATTGTTGAAGCAGATACTTTCTCACTTATTAACTGAGACGCACACGATGTCTTACCGCAGTTTTTATTGAAATATATTCCATTATTTACCAGGCGGAGAAACGTGAGATGTTTGTCTAGTTCGAACATTCTAAAAGATCAATTTCGAATATTACCTTTTACACAAAATCTTTTCCTCTTACGGTTCATAAGCGTCTTAATTTGTATTATTCCAATAACAAATATTAAAATTCCAATCATAAATATGTTAGTACTAATAATAAATACTTAATTAATTATAAATTGAATCATTAAGTAAAGATTAAACTTAATTTCTCGCGGATTAATTCATTTAAATTATAATGGTTCCATAATTATATTAAATCGCGTTACAAAGTTTGTAAATTTAACCATAAAGTATTAATTGCGTTTGCTTAACAAATTATGAATTTGTGCTTAAAAAATTGTTACAAAACAACTCAAAAACTTGTTTTTCAACGAAGTAAACTGTATTCATCTTATTATTCCATGAAACAATATTTTCCTGTTTAAATCTTGATGTCTTTATATGAAAACCGGAATTAAGTATTGCAAAATTTATAAAGATTTTTGTTGAATACCAAAAACGTTAAAAAAATTATAACAAAGTAATCTTAGTATAACTTTTTCAAGTTTCTATTTCTAGCTCACTAAATTTTCTAAATAGTCCTCATGTCTGTCTATGTGAAAATTTCTCGTGAAAAAGCTCGTTTCAAAGAAGGTTTTGAGAAAAATACATCACGGGCAAAGTCGACGGTTTTTCACGTCATAAATAAATTACAATAAGTAAACTGTCAAAATATCACTAATCACTATAGTTGTTTGACTTTAAATTATACGGGGAAACAGATCAATAGACAATTCTTCTTACTCGCATATAGATATAATTAAAGGTAGTGCATTATGCACACACCAAAACTTGATTTATTATATAAATTATAGTGGTAATTCTTAAGTTCCACAGGTCGTTGTCCAGGCGGTCACGGTTCATGCTTCACGGCTTGATATCTAACGCATCTCCCACTAAAATCACATTCTATATTCATGTCAGCATACAGATATGCCTTTTTAAAACACACATGCCGTGTGTAATATTTCTATTCAATTTTTTGTACAAAAATAACTCCTTGATTGCAAATTGCAGGAAACTTTAAAGTAGGTTTGAGTCTGAATCGATCAATCAAAATCGATATAAGAAATCGTAAGTTCTAAATCGAATATAAAAGTAAATTTCTTTATATTCATAATATCTTTTTTAAAGATTTATCATTCTATTATATTGTTTCCAATAATAACATGAGGATGAGATTTTTCTCTTTTAGTCAGGAAATCGGAATTGCGATTAAACATGAATAGAAAACTTAATGGCAATGGTAATATGTTTTTCTTTTTGTTATATTATTACATATATTTAGTAAAGTATTTGAAAATAATAATATTGGATTTTATTGAATACACCGGCAGAAGTCCCTTCTAAAAGGCGTCGAGTGTATTTCATCACTCTGCTTCACCTCACCTTTTATAGTACACATATGTACCTATATGTAAGCTGAACATTGAGAACAAATATGTGTTATTTTCATTTATAAATTCGCAGCATGCAATTATATTTTCTTAGCTTTTAAGTAGAAAGTTTTAGATGTTAGCATAGTAACGTACTTATTCAAAACATAGCTGAAGTAAAGATTAATTTTCTAGGAAACGAGGCTAAGAACCGGTTAAATCAATAGTGACTTCACAAATTTCTTAGCTTTCATACAATAAATATAAAGTTGCGTGGACAGTTTGTAGAGGTTTCTAGCTAAATTGAAAACACATTATATTGTAGTCATGCGTACATTAGACATCAACGCGCGTTAGTATTTTTTATTTGCTATAAATCTCATCAGAAACTGATCTTAACGTAATTAGACATTCAAAGGCTTTTATTATATATATGGGGATATTTTTTTTATTATAATTATTATGCTTTGTAAACAACATGAAGTTTTCAATCAAACAATATCCCTATATTTAATTTCATAATATGAGTCCATGACAAAAGGTACTCTCTCATACAGCCACGACTTATTTTATACGCAAGGATTCGAAAAAAAAACAGCTAAAACATAAATAGACAGATGCTTGTACACCTGTCGACCCTTTCGTGAAGGTTATTTACACTCCCGCGCAGGTCTAACCCAGTGTAATAATGAACCAACAGGATTTATACCGTTGGATTTTTAAAATATCTATTGCTTAAAACATCACATTTTTGGTAATTCGTGTACATGTTAATTTTGCTAATTGTTTTGTATATTTATCTATATTTATATAAAGAACTATAAAATACGGAAAAGTTTATAAGAGTTATAATTTTTTTATTCATAAATATTTTTAAATTTAATTGGAATAAAAATTGTATTAACACTAAATAATAAGATAGAGTTAGAATTGACGCGCACGAGATCCCGGGCACGCTTTTAAATAACAAATATGTTTATCAACTGAAAAAAATATTATTTCTGTTTTACAATTTAAAATAGCAATAATCCATTATTTAGTTGTTGTGAAACTTGTGAGTTCAATTAGACCTTATTTAGCATGTTCATTTAATTACCTTCGGGTACGTCTACGAAGTTGTGAATGCCATTAAAAGCGTATACCTTGCGTAGTCGCTCCGACGCCGACGGCACGCGAACCTCAATTTTTTTCAACAAATTGCCTTTTTTAATAGTAAAAGTTACTTTCACTCTCAACAACGTACTTTTATGGTGCATTTATCGATTTTATAATTTATTTAAATATGTTTTATATAAATAGTTACATCGATACGCGAATACTCGTTTTATAGCTGGAAAGCAGAACTTATCGAAATCAATAAACTTTATTCGGAAGTACTCTTGCAAGCACTTTTAAATCGATATTTTATAAGATTAAATTAATACGGAGAGTACTTTTCATCACGTAGAACCGGCAAGAAATTTCCTAGTTAGTTACTATTATAAATTAATTAAATTACAAAATCTGAGTAGGTATATACTTCCAAGCCTAACATTTACAAACAGGGGCGGATCTTGAATTTGTGGGGCCCTGGGCTAATACTGCCTAAGGGCCCTACCTAATTACTCAACTAATTGCTATTTTGACAAGAAACTGTTTTCTGCAGTGATGTAGGTATATGTAATATATGTTAAGTACAGTAAGAGAATAGGAAAACAAAATATTTTATTAATTTATTAAAATATTATTTATTGCAAAATAAATTGACATTGAGAAAGACATTGAGAAATTAATGATTATGTTATATAAATTATAAAACAACCTTTCTGCATTTTTGTGCTGCAAATTCTTTTATTTGGTCATCGCACTGTAGGTTCTTTGTTAAATCGCAATTTATCGAAAGAACTGATAAATGATTTAGTCGATTGTTCGACACTGTTGTCCTGTATTTGTTTTCTATATATGACATCCTGGAGAAAGAACGCTCCGCTTTACAGCTAGTGATCGGCATCGTTAGAAAAATCTTTAAGATGGTATAGCAATTTGGGAAAACATCAAGAAGTTTCTTTTCATAAATTAGCCAAAAAATTTCACTGCAAGAGGTATAAGACTCTGTCTTAGACTGCAGTAAGTAAGATTTTAACTGAATGCACTCATTCACTAAATGTTCGTCTACGTCATTTGGATAATAATCAATAATATTACGTACACTTTCCAGATCTATGTGTTCTTGATTTTTATCTTGCAAATCCATTAAAAATTTAATTTTTTTGCTATAGGTCTCATAGGCTTGGCTTTTATTATTTAAATCCATAATCATCTTATCCAACGCAACATTAAGCGTGTCTCTTTTAAATTTTTCTGCGCCGTTTACTAAGACTTTATCTGTAGATTTATCTGAAAATTTTGAAGTAATGCGTCTCTTATTTATGTCACTGTAGTCTGTTCCCACACTAGTACTTAATTTTTTAGCTTTCTCTTCGTATTCTTTTAGCTTCTGATCAGATTTTTGCCTTATGTTTTTCACGAACTCTTTTAATGACACAATTAACTTATTGCCTTCACCAATGTCTAAACCAGGGCTCTGTACTTTTTTATTAACTACATTAAATCTCTCCAAAATTTCTTCCCAAAAAACAATCAAAATTGCAGTTTCTAGTTTCGCCAGGTTATTAAATAAATTTTGTGCCTCTTTTCGGAAATCAACTTTTTCATCGTTATTTTCGCCGAAACTTTTGAGAATTTTCATAATGCCGTCATAATTACTTTTCAAAGCTCTGACAGCATCAAAGTGACAAGACCATCTGGTGTGGCTTAAACTTTTTAACGTAAATTTTAGTTTTGTTTCACGATTTAACAGTTCCCACCTATGGGTCGAAGCAGAGAAGAAAACGTATATTTTTTGCACTATTCCAAAAAAATTTCTAATTTCGGTTGCAACCTTGACGGATTCTTGACCAACTAGGTTAAGGGAATACGCAGCACATGGCACGTAATCTGCGGATTTATTTTTTTCCTTTAAGAGTGCTTGTACACCATTGTAGATTCCGGCCATATTAGCAGCGTTGTCATATGACTGTCCCCTGCAGTTATCCAGTAGTAGTCCATTTGTTTCCAAAAAGGCTTGTAGAATATTAAATAAATATAAGCCAGTATGGCTACTAATTTTAATGAAGGATACACATCTTTCATATACTTTTCCCCGAAAACAGTATCGTAATACAATTACAAGTTGGTCATCGTGAGACAGATCTGGGGTTGAATCCATCATAATTGAATAATACTTTGTGTCGTCGTTATTTATTTCAGTTATAATTTGTTTAATTATTTGTTTACCCATAATCTCAATTATTTCCTGATATACTGTTTTTGATAAATATGATATTACAGGGTTTGGTCGCAGCTCTCGTTGTTCAATATGTTCACGTATGAATGGATCGAATTCTGCCAATAGCTCTAGAGCACTCATAAAATTACCATTATGTGGAGAACCAAATACTTCCTCGGAACCTCTAAGTGCTAAGCCTCTTATACTCAAAAATTTTAGCACTGCAACAACCCGTTTTAGAACATTATGATAATATTCTGTTTCTTTATTTAACTGCTCCTGAAGCTGTTTGTCTAAAACAGACTTATTTTCTTTTCGTGTCAACCACACTAACATTGAATTCTTATGTTCATTAGAATTTTCGTGATTTTCTAAACAAAATCCTATGTGTTTCCAATCAGAAAACCCGGTTGTGTATTGAGAAGGAGTTTTAGAAAAAAGTTTGCAAGTCAAACAAAAAACAGTACCAACTCTTTTTGAATAACATAACCAAGATCTTTCCAGTAATTGGCCATTTTTCATTTTTCTAGTTAAATATCTATTTGAAAAAGATCTGTTTTGTTATTTTATATTTCTTTATTGAAGCTGAATATACATTCTTCCGATCTTTATTTTGAAAGTCAGTTATTTCATGTGAGAGGACGAAATTAATAAAATCATTATTTAGCAAATCTGGCCACAAGCCCACGTCAACATATTTTTCAAACTCCAACTTAATATTTTCTACATTTATTTCCACATCGGTATCGGTATTACCTTCCTTTTGCTGAACACCAATTTCGTTTTTAGAGGAACCAGAGGGTTGTTGGAAGTCAAGATATTGCACATTTTCATCGTTGGTATTTTTTTCCTGGTTTTGTGATTTTTTGCTTCCTCCCATAAGATTGTCTTCGCATAAAATACCTTCCATTAGGTTTTTTAAAGGATTTATAGCTATTTCATTCGCGTTTATATGTTCTGATTTAAAAAAAGTTTCAATTTTTGCGCATTTATTTCTTTCTTTTTCTCAAACTGTAATTTTCTTTTTTCAGCTCCACTTTTATATTTTCTAGCAGACATATTGTAAAAAAGGATATTTTTCTGTAAATAAACAAAGAACTGGATAGAATTTTTAATTTTAATACCTACTTTGTAATGAGTGTAGCAATTTCACAAATTATAATTAAATATCGAATGAGTTTGATTTATTTAGTTTTAAAAACTGTAATAAAAATAAAAAAGTCATGTTTCATAATTCTTTTTACTTACCTACTGCCTATTAAAAGCAGGAAGACTAGTTATGCTGAATATTTTCAATTTTAGTAAATTAAAAGAAAGGTTCGGTCCTTATAACATTTAAGCTATCTATCACTAAAAAACTAAACACTTTCCAACAATAACAAAGTCAATTCGTTAATATAGTCGACGATAGCAGAAGTGCGGTAAAATAACAAAATGGCGTCCGACCGAAAACAAGCGACAGGGAATTCCCCGTTCCGTTTGATAGATGCGCGCGCACACGAGCTGATTGATCGCAGTGTTGCCAACCTTATGATCGGATTTTTTTTTAACTCTAGTTAATTTGTATTATTAACAATATCGTCTTTTGGTTTTAGTTCGGTTGGGGGCCCTCTGTATTCGCGGGGCCCTGGGCTGCAGCCCAAAAAGCCTTTAAGTAGATCCGCCCCTGTTTACAAAGCTCTATTGCAACCAATAGTCAATATAATTTTACAGTCTTTCTATAGTAATCTCGTAATCTAGCATTTCGCAGTGTTCAGTTAACTTAGCAAAATTAGTGATATAATTGTAGAACAGAGTTGATTTCGGTAAGGATCTGTTAAATTGCATCGAAATAGTTAATATAAATTTTACATTTAAGAATGTAGTAATAATTATATTTTGTATCAGATACAAGTAGAACGTGTACATTTGACTTACAATAAGCATCATGTTAATTATTTTTTGAGTCGTGATGGCCCAGTGGTTAGAACGCGTGCATCTTAACCGATGATTGCGGGTTCAAACCCAGGTAAGCACCGCTGATTCATGTGCTTAATTTGTCTTTATAATTCATCTCGTGCTCAACGGTGAAGGAAAACATCGTGAGGAAACCTGCATGTGACAAATTTCATAGAAATTCTGCCATATGTGAATTCCACCAACCCGCATTGGAACAGCGTGGTGGAATATGTTCCAAACCTTCTCCTCAAAGGGAGAGGAGGCTTTTGGTCCAGCAGTGGGAATTTACAGGCTGTTTTTGTTGTAATTATTTTTTATCTTTTATTTAATTCCTTATTATAAATAATTTATTTATATGCTTCTGTTTAGACTCGACGCTAACTGTTCAGCAAATAAAGACTAACTAGACGACTGGCACGCAAATATTGACTACGGTATATTGCACACACTATAATTTATTCAATACCATACCGTTTCTGCGTTGTCATTGCCTAGATAATCTTCTAAGCGCCATTTAATTAAGGAGGTACAGATAAAATATAAGAGTACCTAATGACGTGATTAAATAAATGCAGTTTTAAAAAAGATGTTTTAAAATATCGGCCTTTTTAAGTAATTAATAGAATTTTGTCTTATCGTATAAGATTGAACAGAAATCAAAATACCTTTGAATAGGCTATTTGACTGGTTTTTAAAATCCATTTTATATTATTTAGTAAAGGTTAAGAAACCCTGTAAAAGTTGTTTTTTTTTTTTATTTCTAGTACATATTTGCCGAAAAATATCCCTACTTGGACAATATGGCGCTGCAGTGGGTTGGTGACGTCACTTGCCTGTATTTTTTTATCTGTAGTACATTTAGTAGGCAAGCAAGGTTAACAAGCAAGTGACATCATTATAACCCTGGCCAATGAGGAGCGTTTTGTGTCACGTGACAAACGATTAAAAAATACATATTTACTCTATTTATGGATTTTTTAATAAATTAAGTATTATTTTCAACTTTTGTTAATAAATAACTATTTTTAAACTCATGATATATACTGATTACAATAATTGACACTTAACTTTTCGCATTGTCAAATAGCCTATTATTACAGATAAAAAAAAGATCACTTTTCAAATATTTTACTTTATTTTTTTTTAAATTTATCTATCTATCTATGTATATATAATAATTTGTATAACAGTAGCTAGGCCTGCTTACAAGCACGATTAGCTCCATGCTTTCGTGCAAAGGGTACCGGGAGGCGGGTTGTGGGTACGGCGGACAATCACCCCACGCTACAAGGACGCGCCATTCATAAACTTCACACTTCACATCACGTTCTCGAGCAGTTCGGATACTTTTACTTACTTTTGAATACTAAAAATTTCAAAAATAATACCTTACCCATTTTTTTTTACATCTAATAATTTGAACAGAAATTTCGAAGTGTGGCAAGGTGCATTCGATTAAATTTAAGTTATTTATGAATAATAATAAAAACTAGGTAAAAAAAATACTGGCTTATTTAGGAAAGAAGGTTTACTTCTCTAGAATTTCACGTTTTTTTTTCACTGCGAAGAATGAATTTAATTATATAGACCAATTTTGCACTTTAATATTTAGAGGTAGAATATTGCAATTCTGTAGGCTATCTCGGCTCGGCAGAGAAAATCACATGCAATGAAATGCACAAACTACAAAACGTTGCTTCATTTGTATAATTGACAATTGTACAGTAGTCGGAACCGTTTTCTCGACAGTTATTCAGCTTTGTAAGAGCATCGTAATGAGATTATAAGACAATGAGCATGCGTTCGATGTCGGGTGCGGGTATGAAGTATAAGCACTGAACATTCCGTTAGCGAGGTGATTGACCAGCCGTCACTCATGTGATAATTATGTCCTTACACTAAGAGCTCTTCTAACGCTTCTTGTTCAAACTTTAAAGCGACCACAAATATATTTATTAATTATTCAACTGTAATACACAAACATACATTAATGATAAAAACATGTTCTTCCCAGCTCAGATAGTACTGACAAGAACGTCTGAATGTAGATGTGCATACTTACATAGAAGGAAATAAATCAAGTAACAGTAAAAAGACATTTCCGACATATTTTAAATATAATACAACGATTGCATTTTTTATAAGAATGTAGCTACAAAATATTAATCCAAACTATAAAGATAGAGGAAATGATTGTAGTAAATAATTACGACATACATCATGTACTTAGATTAATTGACCCGTACTTATCTGACTACAAAATACATTTATTTGCAACGGTATATTTACATATTATTATTTACATAAATATCACATTAAATAAAATATTAAAATTTCTTATTTTCTATCTTCATTAGGAGAGCTTATTGCGGTATGCTTCCGTCGTCTGATTTATGCATATGAAAGCGAAGGTAGCTTGATAGATGGACTACTTCCACAAGTAATCCATCGATCAGAACCTTCGTGAATTAAATGCTTATATAAATGCCGTTATTAAAAAAATATAAAGGTATTATTTAATTTAAGATTTATTTATATTTACATTTTTACAAACAATTTTCAATTGTCTTATTATAACAGATATCGAGTTATCATTGATTAGGTATGACGTTTGTTAATATCGATTTTAAATCATATACATATATATAGTAATAAAAAACTAAAATATAGTGTTCTAATACACTTGTAAGGCAGATTTACTTACAACGTTGGATAAACACCGAGATCCTAAAAACCCGTATTCTTATGGAAATATTTATATTATTAGTGAAATCTAATCCAATACAGTTAGCCCGTTGCAATGAGCGCAGTTTAGGTTAGTTTAATACCAAGAAATTCGTCAGAAAGTCAAGATTTCGAGCATTTTCTTTTTTATTTAGATTTGTTTATTTTTTATTTTTATTTTGACACATCAATTCAGACAGTGCAAATAAAGTGTTTAAATAATTACTTAGAGTTAAAAAGAGCTTTATAATTAATTGACAGTTTCCTACCGAACTTTCTGCTTTGACCTCCGACATCTTGGGTCAAACCTTTGGATTTGACCAGAAATCATCCTTCGATCAGAGAGTGAGGAAAGGCAAAGTCAGTCAGAGAAAGAGCAGCACCATTATTCAAGTAATTATATAAACAAATATGTAATGTAAAATAAATATACTTTAATAATTAATAAAAATAACTGAAAATTATTAAATAACAGGTACAGTAAAAAACTATTTTAAGTAATTGTTGATGTTAGTTAATATGATAAAGTGCCGATCAAAATTATTCAAATTCACGCGAAGGTTTTAAAGATTGCGCAAACATAAAACAACAACTGTATCACAATACAACACACTCGCTAATCGTTATACCCAGAAGCAGTAGACAAGGACAAGGACACAATGCATTGTTTTGACCGGCAACGATGGTGTTTGATATCGTATCTTTATCTTCTCTGGAATCATTGTATTGTGATACAATGATGTTGACCTATATGATTACGCTTTTAATTATTCACAATGTTTCTGAGATAATCATTCATTATGAGTTCCTTTACATTCAGTCTCATTAAGTCGCTATAAGTAACTGATAATAATATGTATGTGCTCTGTTAGTGCTCCATTAAAGAAATTTAACACAGAGCTGCAGCAGTATGCATTGATATATATACATATTTCTACTTTGACTTTGAACAATTTATGCGAATAATGCAATTTGGCAAAAAAAAAATCGAACGTATAAATTTCGAGTGTTTTGCCCAGATCTGCTAATATGTAATGTCTGATTATTGAATACTGCTCTCTGCAGAATGAGCAATCTGGGGTTACTAAAATTTATCTAAATGATCTTTTAAAACGGGTTTCTAAAAATGTAAAATAATATAAATAAAACAACACAACCAACCTATATTTTTATTTATTACAGTATGCACTAAAAATAAATTGCAAGAACCCACTGACAAATTAAAAATCATTAAGTTTTGACGTGTCCCAATGTTCGATTTATTCAAATTTCGGTGTATCAGGTTTCACGCATATGTAGGTAAGTCATAACTTATTACCGATATTAATAAACCGTTAAAAATCATTTATTAATTAATTAATTAGGAATAAAAACTTTTATTCATAGTGACAAACTATACATGAAAGTGCTCATGTCTTGTAGACTTTATATATAACGCTTTTACTTTTTGTTTAACTGTACATTAAGTTTTTTAACTCCTAACAGTATAAGTAATTCGATTTCAATTTCTCGACCACAATAAGTGAATAAAATAGAGCCGGTATCGATTTACGGTCAGCGAATCGAATCGATGCAGAAACCAATGCAGATGTCGATCATAAATATATAAGGCAGACGTGTAACTTTACACTGCACCTACTTTGTCGTAATTACACTTTTAAATCACCTCGCCTGATTGATTTTAACGACTCATGAGTTTTGCGCAAGTAGTTCAATCTGTCAGTTCTTTTTTATTTTATTGAATTAATATCGCTTCTACATTATTTATAAATCTCGAACAGGATATGACTCGAAGTCGTTATGAACGTACGTACGTTGTTTAATATGAATTTCATATTCCGTTAAGTTTCGACATAGTTAATATGCGTACCTCTCATAATTTATCATACTTATTTAATAGGGTCTATTGAAAAACGCGTCAAAGTCGACTCATCAACAGAAACCTGTTTATGTACCTACAATTTTCGCTTCGTTAAATTTACAAAAAAATGCTTTAATAAGGCTCAATCTATACTCTACGAAATGTTTAATTTTGATTAAAACAACACGTCGCACCTTACTTGTGAGCCAATTTATATTTTATGACAGAATCATTTAAATTTTGACCGCGAAATAAAACCATTCATTTATTTCCAATGTCGACGCGAATTGATTTCAAACCATCTTTCGATATAAGCTTTTCTCGCGTTAGAAAGTTCCAGACATTCGGTAATAATGTACGCCGCTACTCGCAAAGAATACTTCGCCAGCGGCGTACATTGTTTCGCTATATGGGTACTGTTATTAAGATTGCTTAAATACAAATAAGTATCGTGGTAAATAAAGGTTCAATATATCGTAACGCCACAATGTGGTATCAGTAGTAGTTTTAAAATTAATATGTAATATGAATGTCGTAAATGAAAACGTTATAAATTTTATAATAGAAGAAAACTAAATAATAATTTATTTTAAATAACTGAAGAGGGCAGCGATGTGATAAATATTTGCTTGTCACTAGAATATGTAGGTATATAATGAGCGAGGCTACACAGTCCGGGCTTGCAGAAAGCCTTACCACAAAGTAATTCCACGTATTTGACATTTCCGTGATTACAACTATTTCCAAACGTCAGTTGGGGACTGGGAACTTAATTTTGAGTGTATAAGTTTCACAAGTAGACAAGGTGTGACGTCAGGCTCCATTTATCGCGTCGCTCCTTCCGGCTACGACATTCTTCTTGAACATTATTTTAGTTGGTCTTAAGAAAGCTTGGAAGAAACATGTTTGAAATTGCATACGATTCGATGTGAAACACAAACAAAACTTTTAATACGCTAGCTTCATTTAATAGCTCTTAAATGTTAGTACATACATTTTAAAGTAGATAGTCTAAAAATATTTTATTACACTATAATAATAAATATTTGTGCTTAGGTTATTTTTATTTTATTTTATTAGGACAACCGACAGTAAATACAATATCACATACTAAAAATAAATTACATTTCAAAATTACAACGGTAAAAGTTCTACTATTTACAGGTAGTCTCATCGTGCATTGGAATATTATTGAAAATATAAATTAAACATTTTTTAAACTAAAATTAGATAATAAAAACATAAGATTTAAATTGAGCACAAATAAAATTCTTTAGTTCTTTATTGAATTGAATAATTTGAAATTGACATATGTCTAAATCATTTACTTTCATACTGATCGTAATGTATAACAACGATAATCTCGATGTAATGGAAGTCCTACCTAGTTGCGTTTTACAAAATCTGGTATAAAATAAATAGCTCATACTACGGGAATTAATGTGAGCGTCCCTCACTTAAATACAATTTTGATAAAAGTTTTATAATGTTATATAGCGACAAAGAGGTTATGAGTAAAGAACAGTCCATAGCAATCAGGTCAACAATCAACACCATACTTCCAGTTATCTAAGATGTCGGTCACCTCCCATTGCGATCGCAACACAATTCCTTGAGCTCTTTTACAAGTCTTGTTCTATGAGCATACCTATTGTTTTTACGTATTGACAAATACATTTAAAAATAACTATTTATAAATTGAACATTAATAAAAACGCTGGCTTATTAATATATTTTTTATAACATGAAATTAAATATTTTATGAAGTGAATAAAATAATAATAAAAAAGTATAATGATTTTCATTTGTCCATGTCATTGAATAGATAGATAGTACATCTGAGTTACTCAAAAGCTGAGTGAACAAACTCTTGAGAATGAGATCTAAGCGAAATCCGGAAGCAGGCGTGCGCTCGGGCAGCTATCTGTAATATCACAAGATAGAACAAATGTCTAATTCGTTACATAAAATAACCTTTTGTACTAAGATATAAAAGTGTTGTAGTTTGTTCATAAGTGTAATTATTTATTATATAATTATAAACAATGTAAATTGAAAGGATGAAAGTAAAAAAGTTATCTTTATTACAATGATTAATTATGACAATGTTTAAACGCACACGCTGTTAATTAATAGTGTAATGGTTTGCTTGTTACAAACGAACCTTTGTTTTTAAAATATTTTGATAAACCATTTAATTTGAAGGTATTATATTCTTATCGTACTATCTCTTTATATCTCTTCATAATTGAACATGCAGATTCATTTCTGAACATGCAGATTCATTTCTGTAAACTGATGTGGCAAAGACCACTCATAGATAGCCTTCTAAAATACTCAAATTGTGTAAATATACTGTATTATTTAATGTTTCCATAGGAAAAACACTTATTTTATTGACTTGTTAAAGTTCCAAACAAGTTAAGTTTCATTCTGCCAGCATTCTTGCCAACATTCCACGCGGTCATGATTTATACAGTTAATACAATTCTTAATTCATATTTGTATATGTTTAAGTATGTTAATAATTCCTAACAAGTAAATATTATTATTAATATTTATAGAAATCTCTAATCCTTTTTTACTTCTAGAAAATAACGTTAGAATCAAAAATGTTAATAGCTTTTCTCTTTTTGTGGAAGCTATAAAACAAGAGAAATAAATTAATTTGAATTTTTCTACATATTTTGTTTGACGTAAGGATCAATAACATACTTTCACTTAAACATAAAATACAGTCGTTAACCGATTTACAAGCGAATGTTTTTATAAATTGCTGTTTTGCATAAATCCATTGAATGTGCGAAATTTTAAAACAATAAAATATCATTAGTTTCATTAAGGTCTACATGTCCAATTAAGCTTTCGCTGTATTAGGTTGTACTAAAATGCTGTTCGCTTTATTAGTTGTCAAGGCCTTTTATATAAACTATTAGATCTTCGATTGTTACTACTAATACTTATAATAGCTATATATATTAAAAATAGAAACAAAATATCTCACTGTTCTTAACCAGAACAAAATAACACGCCACTATAATGTTAGCATATTTTAGCTTAATCAAACAACAACATTGTCGTATAAATATAATAAGTCGTATGAAACACTCAAGATTAAATCAGAAAAAATATAATATTACGTAATTGAAAACAAACATTTTTGCACGTATGAATTAAAACGGTCACGTGTACTCCACCTTATTTACCATTCTAACGTGGGTTTTCGGCCACTACATAGCATTAATAAGCTTAGTGACCTTCTTGGTAGCAATGTGCTCAAAATTTATAATATGATTGTTATGTATTAACTGACTTAGCACAGTTTCACAACTACAAAACAAAGTAATAAGTATCTATATCTATAAATGTATATCTAATTAAACAGATGGTGATGCGATTTTCAATTAAAACCATTAGGACCAGTGAAATCATTGGTTATTATGATATTCGTGTTGCGAAGAATACATAACAGCCCACGAGAAAATGTACTTCTTTATAAGGGCTGTATATCTTCTAAGGTACACTCATAATGACAATTTTCATCTTTTGCAGATTATAAATATTCTATTATGTTTATTTTCTAAGAAATACATCGAATTAAATAATTATAATCATTTACTAAAGATTCACATATGTCAAAGTGCGCTGCGAAACGGAAAACCGCCAAATCGAATTTGATAAAATTTGAGAATTGAATTGATTACGTTTGACACCTAACAAGCAACTCGCTGCAGACAAAAACTTGTTATTGATAAATTTCCAAATCTAGCCAATATACACACAAAAACCATAAATAGTTTTCGACAATATATCAAAGTTTCTCACTTTTTATTTTAGGTATTTATTTTAAAATATATAATGATAAAATAAAACTAATGTATTAATTATCTATGTTTATTTACCATGAAGTCTCAAAAGCAAAAATATATAAAAAGAATATTAAATTACTTGACCTTAAGCATGTGTCATTTATAAAGTCTGTAAGGGACATAAAAAGCTATCTGATGAAGCTTAGCGAGCGGCTGTATCTTGACATAATCGGAATAACTCATCACTTCGCATGATGATGCAGAATACGAGCTGAGAGAAACGCGACTTCGAAAGTAAAATTATCAAGATAGAACATTCATCCGCGTTCCGGTACTGATTTTACTGTGGTAACCATATTTCTGATAATTATTATTGCAGATCTTTATTAATAGTCAAATAATATGTTATATCTTTTTAAAATTAATCTAGTAAATATAAAGTGGCTTCAAGTATTTAAAATCCTAAAATATTGAAGGAGAGAATGGACAATTATTATATTATCTCGGGAAAAAGCGTTCTTAGTTAAATAATAAAAAAAAAAAATTATACAGACTGTACTTAATATTGTATAAGCTCATGTTTAATGACGTGCATTATTAAACTTTTCGAGGCATTTTCTTCTGTATATAACAAAATATGCGTCTAAATTATTTTGTAGAAGAAAGGTTTACAAATCTAAAAATTCCATTCCAAAAATATTGTATGTTTTATGTAAAAGTGACTGAATATTGTGTTTACTTTTTGCCTGTAAAGAATAATTGGTTATCGCATGTATAAATCAATTTACTAAGCGGTGAAAGGAAAAAGATAAATATTGCTAAAGAAATGGAGCACTTGTTCGTTATTAACAAATTACTTTCTATTAAACTAAACACAAGGAAAATCTCATGTTATTAGACATTTAAAAATAAAACTCAATCGATAGGTGAAAATGATAATAATTCATCAAATAATTAATTACTTTTACTATGTAGTTGTTATAAATCTCGCGCAGTTTTGCAATAAAATTGGAACATTAAATAAATGACATGCATAATATATGTATACATGTATATGGGGTAAATTTTGCAGAAGGAATGTTAATTTTATTCTAAGCACACACTTCTATCATTTTATCTAAATCAGGGCATTGCGATCAGCTCAATGTTCAAACAGGTGCTTACAAACAGGTTCCGCGGCCGTCTCGTACAAGCAAACAACTGCTCTCCGACTCGGTATAAATTTATTACCGTAGTAAATGTGCTAAGTTCATTTATATTCGTCGTTAAATATGATTTATGTCACATTATCATTTTTTCCATTTACTGTCATGATTAAGTTTGCCGGTAAATTAACTAGTCATACACATTTTAACAAAATTATCGATACTATCGAAAGCAATTAAATATCGATTTCAGAAATGATTTACTGATTGTAAATCGTGACGTTGATGCAGACCGTGATACTCTCAAATATTGTCACCAACATTCCTTTAACAACTATAAATTAATTATTTTGTCATTTTGTGCCATATTACTTACATCTGAATACGAATATTTTAACTTAAAAATAGTTAGCTATTGAGTTCGTAAATAACTTACTTTTTTACACCAGTATTTTTTAACCTACATGGCCGTATACGGAATACAATCGTGTACCGTCTTTGACTAACATAAAATAGACGTATGGGAAAATAGCATATTAAACGCTAAGGTTCTATTTTTTTTATTTCGCATTATACATTATTAATTTAAAATTGTTTTCGTGGTTTTTATTGTGAAGTGGTAAGCAGTGCTATTTAATTATTTTTTTTTTTTATTTTTTTATGGTATAGGTTGGTGGACGAGCAGATGGGCCACCTGATGGTAAGTGGTCACCATCACCCATAGACAATGATGCTGTAAGAAATAGTAATTAGTTATCTAATTTAATATATTGTTGTAATTTCAGAGACTATATCGTCATCACTAATGTGCGGTGGGGGGACGCGGATGTTGCGAAGATGCGCGAGGAGGAGCTGGAGGTGGCGCTTAAGGTGGTGATAGTGGGCGACGGCGGGGTCGGCAAGTCCAGCATGATCCAACGGTACTGCCGCGGGACCTTCACGCGGGACTACAAGAAGACCATCGGCGTTGATTTCCTTGAACGACAGATCGAGTTAGTCTTCGTTTTAAATATTTTAAATTCTGATTGAAATTAACTTTATAAATTGATAAATAACAAAGTATTTTTTGTTAATGCATTTAATGTTTAATATTAGCTTAATTTTAGGTTGAATATTAATGATCTAAAATCGAAAATATTAATTATCTTACATTTTAACGTGTCTGGTACGGCATTTTGTGTCTGGGTTCCATCCATATATTCTACCGCTGTGTTTATTGTGAGTGATTGAGTCTGTGTATCTATATATAATAAGAAGGGACATAACATCTTGGTTTCCATGGCTGTTGACTGTTGTTGTTGTTGTTGTTAATATCTTACTGGACCGTTGGTCTCTCAGCCATTTTAAATAAAAAAATACATCAACGAAGATAGTAATTGTATTCATGTCTCATGTCCTTAACACGAAGGTTTCTCTGAATTAATAACCAAGTTTCTATGAAGGCATGCATTTAATGCGCCTTTAATAATATTGAAGGGACCTGATGCAATTTTAAAGACATTATCGTAAGGATAGTGATAAAACCAGTATTAATACAATATAGAAATATTGTTGAAACACTCCGTAAGAACTTATTAATATAAAAAACATTAATCACTTTGATGGATGGTCTATGAGCGTTAAAGTCTATTGAAAAACCTTAATTTATAACTGGATATTTAACCACAGGGTTATATCACTATTGATATTTTGTCTCGCTTCGATGCCACCCACGCATCGGTCATACAATCGACAAATATTAATAATTCATAATAATGTTTAACTTTGAAGGGTAAGTGCGATAGTGCTAATCGACACAACAGATAAAATCTTAGTTTAAATATTTATCATATATTTAATGGTATTAGGAATATTGAATAGTCATTTCTGACAATGTCTGAGGGCGCTAGCACTTACTAATAAATATATAAATAATAAATAGCTCATATACTAAATTAATATAACAATATTAGTACATATGCAGCAACATACAGGGAAATAATATTTTTACAAATGGATTGAAAAAAAAGTGTGAAAGAATACAAAGATTGATCGTGTTAATTAAAATATATATAAAGTAGAGACTGTTCATATATGGGCTTGTACGTTAATATATATATTTGTGTTTTCAGTATTGATGGTGAGGAGGTCCGGCTGATGTTGTGGGACACGGCCGGGCAGGAGGAGTTCGACGCGATTACCAAAGCATACTACCGAGGGGCACACGCCTGCGTCCTCGCCTTCTCCACTACCGACCGAGACTCTTTCCTCGCACTGCATTCATGGAAACTAAAGGTGGGGTTTCGAAATGAAATTTTATCAATTTTAAAGATTTCTCACGAACTCATGAATCAGTCATGAATTCGTGAAAAGTCTTTAAAATTTATGATCTTCCGTAAAAACCGGTAAATTATATACTTATGCTTATGAGTTTATTGCGAAATTTGTGATATGTATGTTCCAATTTATTAAATATGTTTAAGTTGGGCTTTATGTTATAAAAATAAGTACCAGATTTATTCTAAAAATAACCCGTCATAAACTACAGATACAGAGTCAAATTTATCTAAAAATAACTTACTAAAATGTTCAAATAGGTATACTTAAATAAAATTCACCAACATTCGTAAATTTTTAAACATATGTCGCGGCTCTACTTTATTTTGGGTTCTATATTTTGTACATATTTTGGAATGGTGATATCTCTCATAGCATCTGTAAGAAGTATCCCGCGACAAGCCGCAGATATGATTACTTTTTTAAAAATATGTAAACTAATATTAAAAAAATAAATTACGCCGTAAGTTCAAAACAACTTAATAGATAGTAATAGTTTTTACAATGCAGCGAGGATCAAATATCCTTCTCTCCGTTTTTAATTTGTTGAACATAAAACGTATAATAAATATCTAAATTCGATAATAAACACTACACAGATAAACTATGTCACGACCCGCGGCGCACTTTCCGTTACGCTACGCTGTAATCTAAAACATGTATATCGCATACATAAATTCAACGAAATGCTCATATTTCTATAGTGTTTCTATACCTATATTTGAATCCGGTGCGTCGTCATAAATAACTGCGAAATATTTAACGAGATGTCTCGCTGGTTTTACGGGTTTTTTACGATATTCATCTTCGTTTCGAGCGATGTGACCTGTATCAAGAATGTCGAGAGCGAGGACCAGTGCATCGATTATTACAAAACTGGTGAGAACTTCGATTTAAACCTGTTAGCTGGTGACTGGTACGCGGTGTATTACTGGCCACCGATTCAGAGAAGGAGGAGTAGCTGTGAAGTGATCAAGTTTCAAAAGGCGAATCAATCCGAAATAGAGCCCGCCTGTGAAAATAATTTACCAAAGAAAGACGCGATTTTGAAGTCCAGCTATAAGAATAATTCCGGCAAACAAACGACTGTATATTATTACGGCGAAGAGGAAGTCAAACATCAAATACGTTCCTGCAATCTTCTGTCGAAATACTTATTTATCAAGGTGGATGATGAATACGTCATGGGTATAAATTGTTCGTCCGGAGGCAGAGGGATTCTCCTCGCAAAAAACCAACCCACAGATGAGGAAGTGCAGGACGTCGTAGAAGATATAGACATCATGAGAGGCCGTCAAGGAAGTCCTGACTGCCCACTCGCTCGTTAAATTAATCTTAGTGATAATACTACTATAATAAACACAATAATATACATAATTGTTAAATATAAACTAATGTGTGATATGCAGTTCACTCTCTGATACAATAAATAAATATCTACGTAAAATGCATGTTTTATTTAATCATCTATTGATTTAAATATTAAAACATAATAAAAGCATAGATTTCAAATTGATGAGGTAATTAATTTTTTTTTTTTTTAATATTTGATAAATCTTTGAATTTGTTTGAAAACAACCGTATATAAATCAAGTTTCCGCTTCTGAGAAAGAAAAAGTTTACCTACTCATTTTGTTACACACATTTATTAAATTAATTTAAATATCTAGTTTAAGAAACGAATACTAATTTCCCGCTTTTTTATAATCAGTAATAATATTTTTTATATAAACAATATATTCAATTCAATCGGTGGAAACTTCGCTGGATAATGTGATATCTAAACTGTATTATGTTATTAGATTATATTTTATATCTGTTTGTTTCCCAAATATTAAATAAATAAATGTAATAAATCCGTAAAATAAATGTTGTTTGCAAAAATAAATTCTATTTTTAGAAACCCAGAAAGAGTCGCATCACCCGTGAAATGGTGACAATCACACCAGGCTGATAACAGATTAGGCAAAAATTATAAATAGTATTAGCTTATAAACTCTCCAGAGGTCTACCCGAGTCAAATCATTAATTAATGATACTAGTACACTTTGATAAATGGAAGTGGTGATTGCGCGAGCGTGTAATTTTGATTAGTAATTCGATTATCGATACTCCTTAATAGATTGAGTATCAATTATTTGTCGATTTAAATCGCAGAACTAATTTTTTTTTTTTTTTTTAATTAAATTTTTCCTTGTATTGTTGTCGGCTTATATTTATTGTATTTATTTTTATAAAAGGAAAAACAAATCCGTTACTTTAAGTTTAAATTAACTTTCTCAGGTTTTTATTTTATTGCAAATGAGTTCTTAAAAATAATTACCTATATCTACGTATCTATATATTTTTTGTACCTATATGTTGTAGACATTTTACGGCCTTGTTGGTCTAGTGGCTAGTGGTATATGGCCACAGAACCCGAGCTACTGGTTTTAAATATCAGGCCAGTATAATATACCTAAATCTATTGAGTTTTTCAATTGAAATATATCTTAGTAACGGTTTGGAGTTTGGAAGTGTAAAATCTTTCGTTCAAATTAAATATATTATTAAATCTTGGTTTTGTATTCACTATACTTAAATAGAATTTTCAATATGAAATATATATTTTCAGGTGGAGAATGAATGCGGGGAGATTCCTACAATAATAGTTCAGAACAAAATTGACCTCATGGATCAATGCGTCGTGGGACCGTTAGTACTGCTTTTATATTTTCACATTACTATAAGCTATATTCTTATAAATAAAAATAAAGTGCTCAAAGATCTCTCTATAAATCAAAACTGAAGTATATTTGAACTGAAGAATATATGGAACATCAAACGCTTGATAGTTTTTTTGTCTATAGTCGGAGAAATTACGTCCATTACCTCGCACGAAATTTCTTGTTTAGTTTTCGCTGTAATGTTCCGCGCGTTCCATCTACAGTTTTTTTATAATCTTATTTGCCCAACTACACATAGTGTAAAATCAAGGAGGATACATGATAAAAAATAAAACTTTTCAAAGCGTACCTAAAAATTATTTACCTTTTGATTAGCTTGTATCGGTTACAATTGAACCTAATCTACGATTACTGTTATAAGTAATAACTCCAGTGTCCTCTTGCTTAAGAATATCATGGTTTTTCTCTTATTAAAAAGAGCGATTCGATATTATAATATGCTAAACATAAACGGCTCCGTATTTAACCCGACATTCACCACTGACCGTCAAGTAATACGTGGTAAAAACCACCACTCTTAACACTGAGCAATACTCGCAAGATCCCTTTGGATGATAAATATCTTGAATGTACAGCGATGAGGCGGAGCTAGTAGCGCGTGCGCTGGGCTGCCGCCTCATGCGCGCGTCCGTGAAGGAGGACGTCAACGTCGGCGCCGTGTTCCGAGCGCTCGCCGCGCGCTGCCTCGCAGACTCGCGCCGCGAGCACGCCGAGACGCCACCCGTCTGCGTTGCGCCCGTTATAGGTATTTCGATTTTTTAAACACAAATCGTCCTTAACAGTGAATCGAGATGACCCAGTGGTTAGAACGCCGATGATTGTGGGATCAAACCCAGGCAGGCACCGCTGAATATTCGTGTTTAATTTGTGTTTATAATTCATCTCATGCTCGGCGGAGAGGAAAACATCGAGAGGAAACTTGCATGTGTCTAATTTCATTAATGTTCTGCCACATGTGTATTCCACCAACCTGCATTGGAACAGCGTGGTGGAATATGTTCCAAATCTTCTACTCGAAAGGAGAGGAGGCCTTAGCCCAGCAGCGGGAAATTTACAGACTGTTGTTGTTGGTATTGTGCTCCTTAAGTAGCAAGACTATGGAATAATTTACTTATGTACTAATATTTCACATCGAAATTATTTTGTATTTAAATACTTTAAACTTTTCACAGGTACATTTACAAATCATAACAGCAACGGCACGATCCTTCTGCGGCCGACTAAACACCGGCCTGGTGGTAAAAAGAAGAATGTACTCAAGAGCGCGTGTCGGATACTGTGAAAGAAATAACAAATAAATCCTTCTTTATTAAGGCAAACGGAATTTGTATATAAGATATCAAACTAGGAATACTTTTTAACAGAACTATTTTAAAAAATAAATAACTAAACCGCTTTTTTTGTTTATAAATTGGTTAAAAATGTAAATTATAAGGATATAATTTTATTGTTACAAAAAATCATATGTTAAAAAAGGCACAAACTAGTGTAGAGATGATATACTTGTTATCGTATATTAAAAGAAATCATTGGTATACAAGGTGCTTTGAGGTTTTTAATGTTGTACATAATCTGTACTGTGTAGATAAACAACCATGTAAAAGTTGATTTTGAGTAATTTTAACTATTACATTTCGTTTTAAGCTATTTATAAAAATATTTCAAAATCGAAAAATAAGGTAACTAATAATAAACTAACACTTCAGAAACTGTCTTTCTTATATTTATTTCTTTTTATCTGTCCATTTTAATGTAAATATTTTTGTGCTAAAATTAAAGAGATTACATTAAATTTTAATGTTATTTTTTTTTTTTAAGTTAAATATATTTTTTGTTAATTAAACCCACCGCCTATAAGGTTAATTTTATTTTTAAAAGGCGTTCAATGGTAGGTATCCATTTTCTTTTCGGCGCCGAAAACTTTATAAATGCGCTCTACAAAAATACAAATATGATTTAGGCTATATAACGGAAAGATGAATAAATAAAACAAAATTCGTGATTAAACATTTATAATAGAATTTTATATTTTAACATAAAACTATGATCGGTATCGTGTAACAGATAACAGAATAATTATGATTATAGACAGTTATGACTGTCCATGTTTTTTTTTTAAATTACGGTATAATCCAGAATGCATAAAAGGGTAACATAACCGTAAAATATTCTAAAGTATTAAAATACAAATATTGGCAGTATCTTAATTATCTATATTTACCTTTTTTATATAATTACTAGTATGTAACGAATTTATTTATTTACCTAACTAGATACGACGTTTCGAATTTTAAGAATTTTATTTTATTTGTGAGTTTTTTTATCAAAAGCGGTCACTCCGCTTCTGTAAAACTACATATATTGTAATACTTTATTACGTACAATTACGAGATATATTACCCTTTCATCTTGATCATTAAATGTAACAATAATAATAAAATTTCAGGGACTTCTCGATTTATACTGATCAAGATCGATTTTAAGAAATTGTCAATTGAGCTATATAATAGATGCTTAGTCTTTTTAACTGTTTTATGAATATTACTGTTAAAAGTAAGTATCTAATGTGGTGGGAATCACGTTATATACGTATTGTATAATACGTGCTATACGCACACATACAAAACGTCAGCACACTGCAGCAACAATAAAATGCCTACAATAATCCTTAGGTCTTTTGTATTACATTAGAAGCTATAATCTCGATTCCTGATAAAACAATCCCTTACTTCAGTTTTTAGGGTGGTTATTTATTAATCTAAATGTTTAAACAAACAAACAGGCAAACTTCGTAAAACCGATCACATCCGAATTAAGTATGCTATACCTAATTATCAATATTTATTTCTCATGCGAATATGATTTTTGCACAAACGTAATAACTTATAATATCATATGACGTAATATATTCGTCAATTTGACGCGTGGATTTACATGCACTTGCTTTCTCTGACGCGTGAATCTATAGCGACGAATAGCGTAGAAAGGCGCGATAGGGAGCTATTCTATTGGTTGTTTAAATCGTCAGTAATCGGTTTTAATTTCATTCCATTGCATTTTTCGCTGCTACATCTAATTTGTGTCCTACTATACTTGTATACGTTTAAAATGTACAAAATTTGTACTGAATAAATGAAACACGTTGGAGCCAGCTCTGATATGATATTATTATGATTTTTTGTGTAACGTTTTAATGGTGTTTACTAAGAAAAAGTTCTCTTGTTTTTGAACAAAATAATTTTATAATAAAGAAAATTCTATATTAATATGATACCATGTATGTTTTCGATATGTTATGATACAAGTTTTTTTTCTTAAAAAATATTTTAAGTATTATAGTAAACGTTAAGGAACATTTCCCAAACATAAGACTAACGTATTATACGGTGCAATTATGTAAAAAAAAAAAAGAATTATTATAAATATTTCTTTAAGTAGAAAACTAATCACAGTTACGGTGAAAACTGTATAATAAAAACTTAAAGTAAAATTAAAACAACTTCTTTATAAACATTAAAAAAGAAACTTTAATGTTATTTCGTTAAAAACCAAGCTTTAACGTAACAGATAAATGTTTATTACGAATCTTATGTCGCATTTCAAGTACACGTATTCATATAATAAGATAATATTTTTTAAATTCCAACCTTCGAATCAAATGAAATTAAAAAATAGATTACTTGAAAGAAATTAAATAATCCAGTACAATAAGATGGTTATGAATAATAAGGAGATTATATCAAAAATTTAGTTAAAATTATTTTTTGGTTACATTTCAATTACAAAGACATCCTGCTTACATTTATGTTTTACAAAATGTCTATACTTATACTATAGAAAATGAGAAGTTACAAATTTAGAAAAAAGTATTTTTTTAACATTACATTCAGGGGAAACCCCTTTTATTACCACTTCTCAAGTGATCTGCCAATTAAAATTTATAGTTAATATGGTATATTAACTGTGGCACAATTTTCAATATGAGACTTCTAATCAGTCTTAAAATCGTTATAACATAAGGACGCCGTATCAGACGATATAATGGGATCTCTATCTTGATAGATATCACAGACTATAACACCCCCCCCCCCCTCTTCAACCTGACAGGTTTTATACCAATCAACCTTTTTTTTCCTTTGTTGCTTTTTTCAAAAGACACAGATTATTTCGTCAATGTCACGTGCGACGGAGAAGACACGATAGAGATTGATCGGTCCGCTCAAGATTACAGGCTCGAATTAATTTTGCAGACATAATAGTAGGAGTCGGATTGAAAACCCATAACCTTTCGATTTTAATGAGGCTTTCCAAAGGAAGTTCCAGGAATAAATCCTGGCATTTTTTCGCTAGAGCATACAAGCCTGCAACCGAATAATGTTAGTAAAACCCAAAAACCATATAAATTATTGAAAGAATAACACAAAATGATAATAACAACACAGATATCTCACAAGCACGTGGGTCAATAAAAATGTAAACGGAAAAAACCGCTTCTTTATGGTTTTTCTTTGAGCCAAAGGGCACAGATTATTTCGCCAATGTCACGTGCGATGGAGATTGAACGGTGCGGCGAGATTGCAGGCTTACCAATCAATTATATTGACTTAAAATAAAAACTTTACTTTTTATATGTCATTAAGTTTAAAACTTATGATCATGAATGAAACCAAAATTAACACAATTAAAATCGCATAAATATTTATATTTGTTTTAAAAGTGAGCAACAGACTGCATCTTATTGGATTCGAACGTCCAAAAATAATGTCCACAGTGTTACAAACACATGGAGGTACCATAAAAATTTTATAAATTTTAACAATTTAAGATTTAATAAGGATACATTTTTCAAATGTACACTTATTATAATACATTGGGACTAGTATTTGTTACATGTTTACATAATTGGCAGACCATCTTCAGAGCGATAACAAACAGATAATTTGAATTTAGCGTCCTAGCATTTATAATTAATATCACGTTATCAAGATCAAGATTTCACTCCCTTCAAGATTTAATTTTACATCCAAAATTATTATTTTTTATACTCAAAAAAAAATCCCCTTTGCTTCAACAAATTTATGTTATACATAGTAATGTAAAGAAACAAAAACGTATGCATTATGCATTTCTACCATAAACCATAGAACATCAAATATTGTGTACATAGAAATGTCATTTGACGCATTATATAGCTTTAGGTTGTGTTTGATAAAATTTACATCAATAAAGCATGTAACTTCAATCTACAACATCGAACGGAGGTACATTACCAAGTAAGTCTATTAGATTTGCGAAATCGTTTATTAAACAAGCTTGTGATTTTATCGCTGCTAGTGAAAGGCGTTAATGTGGATATGCCCTAATTTTAAAGATTATTAATTTTTCTTTTTAATAATATGGAATAGTGAGGTATTAGTGTTATGAACCATATTACAAAGTATTAAAAGATGTTTTCTCTCTTCATGTAATACTGGCTAGACTTAAAACTGTAATAACTATAATTAGTAGCAGTCCATTGTGCGTAGTATCGAAAATCGATGCAACACTGGGTTAAACATTCAAATAACAACATGTAGGTATGAGATTATCTACTTTCATTATTGTAAAAGTATCTATACTTCCAATAATTGAAAAAATAAATGCAATTATTTCAATAATATAAGAGACTGTGTAGGTCATTGAATCTTGGTGTAAAGAACATTTTTCTGACAGTGTGTAAGAAAATTCACAGATTAAAAATTTAAAGGCACATCCACACCAGTCCACGATTGAAATGAAGCTGGCAATAAAACTAACACTCATATGTGAAGACTTTCGAAATCATCCTTCACTCACGAGTACGACGTGACGTTGAGCTTTGCGAAGTATTCCAGAAGACCCTGGAGGCGTTTCTTAATCCGTTTCTGGTCATCGAGCGTGCAGCCGAGTATAGCGGTCTCGAAGTTTCTATCGGTTCCACTGCAGGGGTCGGGTTGGGAAGTGCAAGCGTTCATGTAGGTCTGGCAGCGAGTGTGAGCGACCACAGTATCCTCGTGCACGGACATTACTAGTTGATCTATGAACATGTTCACCTGGAATTATAAAAAAGAGTATATTTTAATAGTCATACGATAATCTTACGAAAAAACATTAGCCATAATAAAATATGCAATATGATATGTATTTATTTAGTAATCCGGTTCGTAAACTTTATAACACAAATAAACCAACATCATTCTCTAAAAGTTCTACAACATTTCAAGGACGTGAGAAACGTTGGAGCGAGATGGCCCAGTGGTTAGAACGCGTGCATCTTAACCGATGATTGCGGGTTCAAACCCAGGCAAGCACCGCTGTTTCATGTGCTTAATTTGTCTTTATAATTCATCTCGTGCTCAGCGGTGAAGGAAAACATCGTGAGGAAACCTGCATGTGACAAATTTCATAGAAATTCTGCCACATGAGTATTCCACAAACCCGCATTGGAACAGCGTGTTGGAATATATTCCAAACCTTCTCCTTAAAGGGAGAGGAGGCCTTTAGCCCAGCAGTGGGAATTTACAGGCTGTTGTTGTTGTTGTTGTGTTGGAAGTGATTCACGGGACGGTATCGCAGTGTATGTGTGGTAGGGTACCTGGTGCAAAGCCTCCTCCTGCTGCGGGTCGCGGTCGGTGCGCACGGCCACCTCCACCGTCATGGCGCGCGCCAGGATTCGCTCCGCATAACGCTTTATGTCGTCTTGGTCACCTGCACGAAACTCATTAATTAGATTAAAGAACATCTCCACGTATTTTTTTTATAATAGGTTGACGGACGAGCATATGGGCCACCTGATGGTAAGTGATCACCATTACCCATAGACAATGACGCTGTAAGAAATGTTAACTATTCCTTAAATCGTCAATGCACCACCAACATTGGGAACTAAGATATTATGTCCCTTGTGCCTGTAGTTACACTGGCTCACTCACCCTTCAAACCGGAACACAACAATACTGAGTACTGTTGTTTGGCGGTAGAATAACTGATGAGTGGGTGGTACCTACCCAGACGGGCTTGCACAAAGCCCTACCACCAAGTATATATACAAAGTATGTATAATTGCACTGAATGAACCATCCTTTAAATAGTATAGTATAAAATATATAAATGCAATTCACACTATCAACAACTGTAAATTTCAAACTGCTGGGCTCTCTCTCTTAGAGGAAAAAGTTTGGAATATATTCCAACAGGCTGTTCCAATGCGATTTTGTGGAAACTGTCACACCATCAACGTCATGCAAATATATTTTAGTTAATTAAAATATGGATAAATAATATATGAATTCAGTAGTAAACTATGTACCTTGTCGATTATTTATTAGTAATATTTGAAATCGTGTACTTCAGAGATTATCTAGGTATTTATAACTATGTAAGTATTCTTATATTGATCCAATTAGGTTAATAAAGTTCTTTTAAATTATTACTTGTCGATTGTTTTTAAAATAGAAATTTATATTTGACGACCTCCATGGTCGAGTGGTGTGTACACCGGTTTTCATGGGTACGCCACTCTGAGGTCCCGGGTTCGATTCCCGGCCGAGTCGATGTAGATTACCATTAGTTTTCTATGTTGTCTTGGGTCTGGGTGTTTGTGGTACCGTCGTTACTTCTGATTTCCATAACACAAGTGCTTGAGCTACTTACATTGGGATCAGAGTAATGTATGTGATGTTATCTCATATTTATAATAATAATAAATATTATTTATTTATATTTAATGAAAGTTTCAAGAGCTCAATGTCGTTGGGTCAGCCTAGTGATGTGGAAGTCACAAACTTAATCTCAGGAGCCTGTGACTTCCACATTACGAGGATTAAACTATCATCGTATCCACTGAAAACACAAGCGCTACGCTTTACTTCATCAGAAGGTAAAATTAGGAGCAGGTAATAGAATCCACAGAGTTGAGATGGGCCAGTGGTTAGAACGCGTGTATCTTAACCGATGATTGCGGGTTCAAACCCAGGCAAGCACCACTATATATATGTGCTTAATTTGTATTTATAATTCATCTCGTGCTCGGCGGTGCAGGAAAACATCGTGAGGAAACCTGCATGTGTCTGATTTCATCGAAATTCTGCAACATGTATAATCCATCAACCCGCATTGGAACAGCGTGGTGGAATATGTTACAAATCCTCTCCTTAATGGAAGAGGAGGCCTTATCCCAGCAGTGGGAAATTTACAGGCTGTTACATTACTTTTTTACTTTAACAGAATCCTTAATAATTATATAGAGATTGTAAGGTATAATTACAGTCAGAAATGTCAGCTAAGAGTTCAGAATGCTTGACGCTGTCGAGAGTTGACAGCAGGGAATCCCTCTCCTCCTCGATGCGAACCGTGTCACGCCGCAACCGCTCCACACGCATCTCGACTTGGTCCAACACAGCTATCAATCTGGTGCGTGATCGAAACTTTATTAGTATACAAAATAATTAACAAAGAAAAAAGTAACTATTGATTCCTTGGAATTGTTAATATAGCTTTATATTTAATAATTATAGTTGTTAAATGAATGGTCAAAAACTCGTAAACGCCTAAAAACCCTTTCACCGTAATACATATAACTATTGGATTACGCGGCGCACGCCAGTAATAAAGACTGGAAGGTATTTTTCCGACATTTTCAATAATCGTCATCATATTGTCGCACGGCGAAGATTTTCTTTATTCTATCGTAAGCGGACACGAACTAAAGTGACCAATCCTTACAGCGCGTCATCAGCCTTAGAAACTAATGTCTCTGGAACTATTTTCCTTATGAGCGTTGTTACACTGGCTCACTCACCTTTTAAGTCGGAGCACACAACGCTACAATATTGCTGTATGTCGGTATAATATGTGATGAGATGATGGTACCATCAATCATCAAGAATGATTGTTTTAAAGAGGCAAAATAATCAATATTAAGTTCAAAGATACAAACGAATATAGTACATACCTACCTATATCAGTGACATTGATGCAGTTAGTTGTACATCAAATAATACAAGCAATTGTACATATTGTACTCTTAATCTTATCTCCCAAAACATACGCAGTATCAACTGTCATTCATCTAGTTTCATTAAATTATCTGCGACTTCTTTGTCCTCGCTAAATGCCACTTAATATTAATACACTTAACTAAAATTATTACTCAAATATATGGCTGTATCATAAACTTTTGCGGCAAATACTATCATTAATTTTATTCCGGTTTTAACCGCAATCATACGTTTTTCAGTTTGTCACAGGCTGAAATGGTATGTTCGCGGTTAAAACCCGAGTATAATATCTTAAACGAGTACTAAAACTAACTACTAAATTCATACCAAAAGTATAGCTATTTAGTGTAAAATATTTAAGAATCAATTAATTATAAATAGCTTTTTAAACTCAAAAAATACATGAGCTTTAAGGATGTTCTTTTGGAGGTATTGTCAGGGTTATTGTAAAAGCATAGACGAGCGGCGGCATTTGACGGCATTCCAATAATATTGGAGAAAGTTCCAAAAAGAATCAACAGCTTTATCTACTTTCCGAGGCACGAGAGTGGTAACAGCCAACCTCTAAACAACTAGAAAGAGCTAGCTTTTGCGGCCAGATACAGAATTTCAACCTTTGACATTGAAATGCAGCTTTATGAAAAAGTCAAGAGACCATCAGGCAATCAATATATACATATATGAGCAATATGAGGTACTATGTTGATAGTTGACAAATACCTGAGCAACGAGACCAAAGTTAATTATGGAATTCTTGTACTCGGGCCAATGTTTCTGGACTTTGTAAAATAGTTTAATAACAAAATAGAATCAAAAGCTTACAAAACTAGTCTATTTCATTGCCATGACTCAGAGTGCATTTAGTTTAGTTTCTTTAAGGCCACATTTTAATGTTAAATGACATACAACTCTGAAAATATTCAATATACAATATCATTGTTGTTTTGATCACTTTGTGAAACAATATTTTTCAAGACCATATTTGTAATTGTTAATGTGCACCTGTTCTTGTCATTCTCACTTAACCCATTAGATATTAACACATACATTTGCTTAATTTGTAAGTAAAAATCGAAACACTCGTAACTTACATATAAATGAAGAAAGGTATGTAAATATATGAATGTTTAAGCAAAATTTTGGCATAATTACAAATATTAATATAATTAGTTTATTAGAATTAATAGAGTTATTAAAATTCCTAGATATCTTATGTTGCTACATTTAAAAATAATAAATGAAGTAGACATGTTTTTTTATAAAAGTGAATAATGTGTCAGTTATTTTATAGTCTGTAGCAAAAAATGTGTAACTCTCACAAAGAACAATAAGAATGTAAATTATTATGAATCATTAATTGTTTGCACACTATTATGGCCTTAACAGCTTGTAATGATTATAGCGAGGTATGCAATTCCCTAAATATCTGCGATATTCAATATTAATTTAAATACAATGGAATGTGTTTATTAAATTAATCCATCGGTACATTATTAATATACAAATGCTTTTACATGATTGTGTCAAATGTAACTTTACTATACTGAATTGATTTCTATACCTTGATTCTAGAAAGATGTAAGTACATTTTTAAGAAGTGTTAACCATACTTTTCTAAATCAAATTATTTATAAAATGAAAATTATATAGGCATCAAATGCTTAAAATTACTAAAAACAACAAAATTATTCAACAAAAGGCCTATGGCATTAAAGGCATATATAAAAAAGGCATATGACAACTAACATCTGTTCATTGCTACTATTCTGATCATTAAACATAAGGATTATTGATTTTGGCTCTACTAACTCCAGGCCATAAATTTAATGTTAACACAAACTTAATTATGGAGGATCAGAATAAAAATGATGGTGTAATTACAAAAGAAACTAATTGCAATTAACTAATATTATAGTAGCATTTGAATTAGAAATATATGTTAAATTATAATAAAGGCATAACATTATAACACCCTACATTGCCTTATTTTTCAAACATAATAATCACCAACTATTTGAAAGCTGAAATTGCGTGTTAGCAATTTTTTTATGTGAACTAAACACGAACTGCTTTTGGTAGTAGCGTGGGTGATATACATTTTATTTTTATAATTACAGATCTAGTTTACCTTATTTGGTTTCCCTACCTACGAAATCGTTAAGACGTAACATTTTATAATAGGTTCAAATATTAGAACGTGCCTCAATTTTTTTTAATGAATATCACAAGATTTACCTGTCTTTTGGTGCTTGTGTTCCAAGAGCCGTAGTTTCATCAATAAGTGGTAACCGCGATCCTTCGGCAATGGAATACACGTCTACTTCCATTGTATGGGCAAGATCTGCTTCAGATGTAGCCAGGTTTAACAGCTATTGTTCAATATAATTTAAACAATAAAGTGTTTTTTCTTGGAAAACTATTATTTTTTGCAAATCGAATGGAACACAATGAAGGAAAATGTAAATTGTGAGTAAGTAATGTCAGCGATTGTCAAAAGTCAATGTCAGAATTCGTGTCTTACCATGCTTAAGCTATCGTTTAAATTTTTATTTTTCATCGTCGTAATATTAATTCAAAATATTCATTTAATTTTACTTTATACAAAATAAACATAGGTGAACTAAGTGTTAGATTGCAAAATAAAATAATAATTTCAATTCAAAATATTCAGAGTAAAACTTGTGAATATTTAAAAAAAATGATTTTCTAATACAAATTATAAAGTTTACAAAACGTACGTCCTTCATGCAAATATTGTTGAAATATTTAGGAGAGATTCAGGTCCTGTCTAGTTAGGTATTAAAAATAATAAAAATAAAAAATAACTCTATTCGATTTAAATTTAAAATAATAGAATTTACTATAAACATGTATCTTAAATGTAGATTGTTATTATTAAAATAAAACTATGTAATAATATACTTTACATTTTTATTTTACTCTCTTATACAAAGCTTTTTATGAAATAATAAAGAGGTGGTTATATTAAGATGGCAACTATATGATATAATATTAACCTATTTAAAAAAAAATGGTAATATACTAATCCAAATTAACAAAGGTAAACTTTATTGAGAAACTAAGTGAATCTCCTATTAAATACAACACATGTGTAAAATGGATAGTACAGAGTTTTATTTACAACACCTAATAATATGACATAGTGAGTAAAGTTTACAAAAATAACTACTATTCTTATATACTCTATAATTTGACGAAAAATAATATTCCAAAAAAAAAGGTTTATTGCAATAACACATGGACGGTAGCAAAATCAGCTAAACATGATTGGTGAATTCAAAAAAAGAAAACTCTGTTCTATCTATGGATAAATAAATAAAATATTTAGTAATCTAACAATAATAATATCTAATAATCTATACTTTTATCACATTTAAATAAATTATTTTTCTTAATTATTGTAATTATTACATTCATTAAATATTGCAGGTTCATACTGGTTTTTTAACATCGTAACACATTTATTATACTACATAATACAATGGAAAGTTTAGTTATTATATTACATTTAAAATTGTCTATTACTGAAGAATTGATTTAGATAATGTTTAACAATCTCGTTAGTAATCTAAAAATGTTGACATTACATTTATAACAAATTATATTATATTAGTGAAAATATATATTATGTTTTTATATTTCATAATAGCGCATTCGAAGATTCTTCAATACAAATATTAAGGTACATTTATAATACATTAGACTTAATACATTCACTTTTATGAATATAAATATATATTGATTCACTAATATATCAAATAAGGTTAAGTTACTGTATACAAAAATTGTCGTCTATAATCTTTCACTGGTCTCGAAACCTTTTTAAAGTGACCATAAGATATTCAAATGGCGTCAGTTCAATCTGTAAGCCTTGGTATGATTTCCGAACCAATGATTAGAATAATCATGGGTTCAGAAATACAGTAGTCACAAAATTAAAATTTAAAAACTATGATTTTGTTTCTTGGTATTTTTAGTCTGCTTTTCTAAGTACTTGTTGAAACATTGCTATTGATTAAAGACCCAATAACCACCTAAAGTTGGTCATCATCAATCTCGAAACAGTCACAATTAAATATTTTCACATCAAAATGTTGTGTCAACTCAAGTTAAGCCCATTACACAATGAAAAAAATAAGGTTTAATAGATAAGGAATAAGGGATAAAAAATAGCACAGCAACCAAAACACAATAGGCTACAATATTCAACCAATCACAGCGGGTGAATACCTGCTACTAGTTACGTGCTGTTGTTAGTTTTACGACACTTCGTAAAAAAAATGCTCTGCGATTGGCTGGCTATAAGAAATAAGAAATAAATTCCCACCGCGACGGAAATTTTATTCTTATTTTTTATTCCTTATTTTTGAATTATGAATTGATGTTGATCAAGGTGCTACCATCGCTGGATTCCGCTATTCCTTATTTCTTTTTCTTTATTCCTTAACAATTGTACCTAATTTTTTCATTGTGTAATGGGCTTGACATTTTCTATTTAGAATAAGTTTACGATAGTGTTGTAATACGCCTTTATGGTCTTTATGTTACCGCAGTTTCATAATAAGGTTAAGTAAGAATATAAGTATATGGTACTTAAGTAGTCATGACATAAATATATTATATTTATTTATAATGTATTGAACAATGGTGGAATGGTTTTCAGAAGAGTGAATATTTTTTTTGGACGCATTATCTTCAATCTTAAAATTTCTAATGGAACAGTAACACTTGTGAAATGCCACATAATTAATACGACATACCTTAACTACAATTGCCTCAAATTTCTTCATAATGTCAAATAATTTATATAAAAGCCACATGTTATAGTAAGGGTATTACCGCGATGAAATCACTTTCCATTCCATTCACTTATCCTCCCATTTTCGAACACCAGACATTTCCTCGGTAAGGGAACTAAAGTGCCACGTTTGACTATTCCCATATCTTCTCCTGGATAATACTGAAATGGTTGATAAATTCATTTAATTTTATAATATGTACATCCTTCCATAAAAATTCCAAACAGTTATGATTATTATCTTACCTGACACTGTGACACAAACTTTAACACATCTGATCTTATAAACTCGTTGTCTTCTTTTACTTTGTCTAACCTGAAAATTAATTTTAGAATTAAATTCTAGTCAAATTCACACGCAAAAAGGTTTAACAATGTAAAAATTAACGTACAATTCAGGTTTTGCTATCTTTTCAACAATACTGTGACACACTTTTTCACAAAGGGCTTCGTCGAACAGTGGAATGCCAAATTGAAGATCTAAAATTGTCCATTTCTGGAAAAGAGAAGAAATTATTAAATCTTATATTATACTATTTCAGCCATAAATATTACAATAAAATAACACGCACTTCAGGTTTGCACGTCTCATCGTCGGAATAATTATGCGCCGTGTCAACACCGCTGTCGCCTTCGGTGATCTCCGTCAGTTTATCCGACAACTGTGTGAACATCGATATGGATTCTTCCACGGGACTGAACAGGTCATTCAACTGCTCCGGTTTGTGGGCGTTATCTCTTACGTCAGCGGGCGATTGGATTGGAATTAAGTCATCTAAAATAGACTCATTGCTTCTGGAATTCTCGCTGGAATGTTTCTCCTTAAAGTCATCAATACTGGTCGAGGAATGTATGGGGACGAAATCGTCACTGCTCGCTATAGATTCTTTGCTTTGATGCGTTTCGATGTTCAAGTTATCCAGTTCCTCGCAGAGCAGTTTCCCGCCCTCGGCGCTCGTGAAACCGTTGGCGGGCGAGCTCGTCTTGCTGTCGCCGGTGGGAGTGACTGCGAAATGGGACTCTATAGGCGACTGCAGTCGGCTGCTTATAACCTTCGTGTACTCCGACATCTCTCTCGTAGAATCGTTGGAGGATATCGATATTTCGCTGACTGGCTTTGCTATCCCACAAGTGTCTTTCTTCTTTCTCGGTGTTACTGTAACAATGTTCAAAATCAAAAATCAAAATAAACTTTATTCAAGTGGGCTTTTACAAGCACTTTTGAATCGTCATTTAACAACTATGTGAAGCTACCACCGGTTCGGAAAGTAGATTCTACCGACCAGAACCGCCAAGAAACTCAGTAATTACTCTTTTTCAACATTTAAAATAATACAGTCATGTTAGTTAAAACAATTATTTAAATGAATATATCCTGCCTGGAAGTCAATAGGTATTAATTCCATGCCTTTTTATCATCTACAAAATCTTGTATCGAATAATACGCCTTTTTTACCAATGTATTTTTTATAAACGATTTAAATTTACGAGACGCCAAAGTTAAAAAGGTCTGCGGAATTTTATTATAGAAATGGATACCTTGCCCCAAGCAAGATTTATTGACTTTGCGGAGCCGGAAACTTGGCTTTATAAGCTTATCCTTACTTCTAGTACATATACAATGATTATCACTGATTTTATCAATGTTATTTAATAAATAAAAATTTTAACAAAAAGAAAAACCGACTTCAAACAAAACACTATTTTAAAACAAATGAATATGCACGAAAAAGTAATAAAAATAATTGCGTATTCAACATATTTTTTAGAGTCTTCCTAAGTTAAATGAAATGAAAAATATTAGACTACTTAAAAGTCGATTAACGATTATATCATGTAGTTATAGTTATTGGTATATTTGGAGCCGGTGTCAGCCACGGTGCCCTTGCCCCAACAATCAAAAGAAAGAGGCGATACGAGCCCCTTGATTGATCCAGTATATTATTGTATAAAAGGTAATTTGTAAAAAACATATTTGTTAAAGTATTCTCGTATTGTTTTTTGATAGATATACTGTAGGGTTTTATTGGCTGACACCGACTCCAAATATAACAATAATTATAACTACATGATATAATCGTTAATCGACTTTTAAGTAGTCTAATATTTTTTATTTCATTTAACTTAGGAAGACTAAAAAATATGTTGAATACGCAATTATTTTTATTACTTTTTCGTGCATATTCATTTGTTTTAAAATAGTGTTTTGTTTGAAGTCGGTTTTTCTTTTTGTTAAAATTTTTATTTATTTTTTGATTTTAAGTGAAGCTGATGTTGACTAACTAATTTTTTTTAATATGGATAGATTAAGCGTTCCGTTTATATGAGTCAGAAACTACTTCGAGGACAATTTCAAAGGAAACTTGCGAATAAAGCAAAAATAGACTTTCGAAAATGCGGATTTAATACGTCACGCGGCGTAAACTACAAGTATCCCTCGAAAGAGTTGTAATCGAACTCAGCAAAAAAACTTTGAAAAAGACCAACTATATTTCGGACATCATATGACATCACATCACATACACAAAATTTGATTAAAGATTGTAAGAAATTCTGCCCCATATCGCACCCTAACTGCGAGCCGTATAGGAGTTCCATCACTACATAGTATAAAACAAAGTCGCTTTCTCTGCCTCTTTATCTTTAAATCTACGCAACGGATTTTGATGCGGTTTTTTTTAAAAGATAGTGTGATTCAAGGGGAAGGTTTGTGTATATAATACATGAACAATATAGTAAAGAAACACTGATAATTTTAGAAATTTGCGATGTGATGTCGTAAATAAACAAATTCTGTAGTATATTTAGTATCAGTATTGCACCCGTGCGAAGCCGGGGTGGGTAGCTAGTTGATTATAATATTCGACTATGATAGTTACATAAACAAAACCACATTACGGAAGGTGACTCAAATATCCAAATAACCTATAAATAAAAGATTCGACTGAGTATCGCTAACGTGCTCCTCAGAATTGTTCCGTTCCCTTCCGTTCCGTTACTTTGTTATGGATCCTGTGCTCAGAACCATACCAAACTTTCACCAAATTACCCTTGAAGTATTTTATAATAAAAAAAGAATTATCAAAATTGGTTAACGTGATTTTCAGTTATTCACCTATTTGTCGCGCATATACATAATGCAAATTTAAGACTTATGTCGTTTTCATATGGATACCATCATCGGAAAAAAAATAAAAAAAAATGGGACCCCACGGGAAGCACTACCTTTCAAACAAAAAAAAAATTATCAAAATCGGTCCACCCAGTGAAAAGTTATGAGGTAACAAACATAAAAAAAAAAAAAAAAAAAATACAGACGAATTGATAACCTCCTCCTTTTGGAAGTCGGTTGAAAAGGATATAAAGATATTGCAATAATATTTTCAATATAATTTGGGAAACTTGGCGATATAAGCTTATCCTTACTTCTAGTACATATACAATGATTATCACTGATTTTATCAATGTTATTTAAAAAGGATATAAAGATATTGCAATAATATTTTCAATATAATTTGGTATCGATATGACCAGCAAAAATGTTATTTAAAAAGGATATTATGATATTGCAATAAGATTTTCAATATAATTTGGTATCGATATGACTAGCAAAAATGTTATTTAAAAAGGATATAAAGATATTGCAATGAGATTTCAATGTAATATGGTATCGATATGCGAAATAGGCAATTCGTGTACACACCGAGCTGCACGGCGGCGGACGGGTGCGCGCAGCCCAGGTCGGGCACGCCGATGTCGGCCAGCGTGACGTAGCCCGCCGAGCGGCACAGGCGCAGGCGCCGCAACAGGCGCCGCAGACCCGCGTGCTTGCGCCACAGGCTCTGCAGCTCTGAGGACATCGAACAATTGTAAATTACATCGTCATCAGTAATTAAAAAACAGGTTCAATCATTTAAGTAAATGAGAAACCTGTTTCGTATTATTAAAGTTATTCATATCGGGATATTTACCATGTTTTTTATTTTTGTTTACAAGACTATTATCTAGTTCGAATTGTCACACAATTTCTGAATGCGTCAATTCATTGTTCGTATTTACAAGACTACAGAACCGTACTATATATTTTTTGTAGGTTTTCTCAATTAAAATAAAAAGTTACATTTAATTTACTCTAAAATTTAGTTAACCCATTAGTTTTGCCTTTGAAAATTATCTCAGAAACCTTTTATAATCTTCAAAATATAGTTCATATAAATATATTACAAAATATAAGGAAAAATATATCAGAAGTGGGAATTACTAATAATGAGTAATTTTATAAGATTATACTTAATATGAAATCGCTCATAATCTTTTGGTTCACAGGAAAATGTTTCACTAACGAAAACCTTAGTAATAAAACTAGCTATAACAGATTCGAATCGCGTATATTAATTATTTTTTAACATCCCGACGTTTCGAGCACTTTACAGCGTTCGTGGTCACGGATAGATCATAGACTGTCTACCATTCAATGTGTAATCGCGAAAATTTAAGACAACCTTAGTAGGTATAAGAAAATCATCAGTCAAGTACTAACAATATAGTGTCAAAATTATCATTTAAACAAAAATATAGTCATTCAAACTAACCGTCTACGTCTTCGGAGGAGGGCGGGAAAGACAGGTGCGCTAGTACGGGCGCGGCCCGCACGCCGGCCGCCTGCAGCAGCACGGGCCCGCGCCGCAGCGCCGAGTTGGCCGCCGCCAGCGCCGCCGCCGCCGGCAGCGCCGCCGCCTCCGACTCCGCGCCCCACCACGACACCGCCAGCCGCGAGAAGCCCAGCAGCGCCCGCGGGATCCCGCGCAGCACGGTGCCTGCGAGTACACCTCCATGAATCCTAGCTCGATGACTTCCAAGCAGGATACATTAATTGAAATAATTGTATTTAATTAACATGATGAGTCGAGATGGCCCAGTGGTTAGAACGCGTGCATCTTAACCGATGATTGCGGGTTCAAACCCAGGCGAGCACCGCTGTTTCATGTGCTTAATTTGTCTTTATAATTCATCTCGTGCTCAACGGTGAAGGAAAACATCGTGAGGAAACCTGCATGTGACAAATTTCATAGAAATTCTGCCACATGTGTATTCCACCAACCCGCATTGGAACAGCGTGGTGGAATATGTTCCAAACCTTCTCCTCAAAGGGAGAGGAGGCTTTTAGCCCAGCAGTGGGAATTTACAGGCTGTTGTTGTTGTTGTCGTATTCTAGTACAATAGGTACAACTTTGTTGTAATTAACATGACGTTGTATTTTTTAAATGTTAAAAAAGATTAACTACTGAGTTTCTTGCCGGTTCTTCTCGGTAGAATCTACTTTCCGAACCGGTGGTAGCTTCGCTTAATTGTAAAATGACGATTCAAAAGTGCTTATAAAAGCCTACTTGAATAAAGTTTATTTTGATTTGATTTGATTTGATTTGACTTGATTTGATTTGATTTGATTTGACTTGATTTAATTTGATTTGATTTGATTTGATTTGACTTGATTTGATTCGAATCGGAGCTGCTCGGGTATGAGCGAGGCGAGGCGTCACCTTTGGTGAGCAGCAGCGTGGGCGGCCCGTAGCCGGCGAGGTGGTAGAGGTAGAGGCGCATCCAGGGCGAGGCGGCCTCGGGCGGCGCGGGCCCCACGTGCGGCAGCGCGCCCGCCGCCGCGCCCGCGCGCGCCTCGCGGCCCAGCGGCGCCGTCGACACCGCCAGCCTGCGCCGGTGGAATATAAGTTGTACTATTGTACTTTTACATGGAATATGTTCCAAACCCTCTCCTTAATGGAAGAGGAGGCCTTATCTCAGCAGTGGGAAATGTACAGGCTGTTACTTTACTTTACTTTTTTTTTTACTTTTACATTCCAAAGAAATGAACCACCAGCATCGGTAGAATTCGTAGCGGCCGGATGTCAAGCGAACAATATTATTATAACAGTAGAAAAACAATACGCGGCCCGCATCGCGAATCTTATAATTTCGTTCACATTATATACTAGTCGATGATCGATCCAGTAGTTTCCGTTGGAAAAATGCATTTAAAAACGACTAAGAAAATGCGTCACATTTTTTACTATACATTTAAATGATACGGGCACGAAAAATGTTGGTAAGAAAATACATTTTTTAATGTTACTATTTCTATAAAACTTATAGTTGTTGTTCTCAATTATAAAGTAAAGCAAGAATAAATAATTTATCATCTATTAAATAGCTTGTGTTAAATTCATAAATACTTGATGTGATGTGAAGAATAGTAATTAATGTAATAAAACTAACTAACTATAAGAATTCATCTTTATGATAACAATTTCAAAATAAATCCTTTTATATTTTATAATAACGTTATCGATCTTATTTTGCAAACAGGGGATGTCAAAATCTAATACTTTATTATCACGAAGAATTAAACTACCTCCAATACACAACTTTACACAAAGTATAAAGTTTTTAAGACAACCGAGCAATATTAGTCCGATAACAGTGTATGCTTCCTGAAGTCGATATCCTATAACAGCGTAGTTCTCAAGTATTCTGTTTACTGATTGGAAATATTTTTAAAGAATACATACACATCCTGTATGTGGATGAAATTGAAGTATCAAAAATATTTTGGTTTAATACGATTTTTATCCTAGAAAAAGTACTTATTATAAGGTAATTTTAACATTTATTATTATAAAATGTCCTGCCTGAAATGAATTGTTCTAAAATTTGGAATCATAATCAATTAGATATTGTGTCATAAATGTATTCGTAGCGTACCTATATTTAGTGGCCAACAGGCGTGCTCGAGCTGGAGCGTCGAGCGCATGAAGCGCTTCACAGCGGAGTAGGTCCAGTGGTCGCAAGCTAGGACGCAGCGTACGCAGCGCTGTGCGTAGGCACGCTGCAGCCGCCAAGTACCGCCTCGCTTCACCTTCGATCTCTGGGTCTCCGACCACCTTTACGAAATTATTTAATTAATTACAAAAAAATCTAAATTATAACAATTATCTATACTATCATTATAAATGTGAAAGTAACTGTCTGTCTGTCTGTTACTCTTTCACTACCAAACCAATGAACTGATTTTTATGATTGCGGGTTCAAACCAAGGCAAGCACCACTGATTCATGTGCTTAATTTGTCTTTATAATTCATCTCGTGCTCAGCGGTGAAGGAAAACATCGTAAGGAAACCTGCATGTGACAAATTTCATAAAAATTCTACCACATGTGTATTCCACCAACTCGCATTGGAACAGCGTGGTGGAATATGTTCCAAACCTTCTCCTCAAAGGAAGAGGAGGCCTTTAGCCCAGCAGTGGGAATTTACAGGCTGTTGTTGTTGTTGTAAACTTGAATTCCAAGGAAAGACATGGACTACTTTTTTTGCCTAATACATGACAAACAACGCTCTAAAATGCTCTCGAACGAAGCCACGGACGACAATTAGTTTCTTATAAATTAAAAACGAACCTTATCCAATTCCATTAGCAGACTGTCCAAACTTTCGTCACACAGTTTTCCGACTTCGAACAGTGTTACTGCATGACTTTTAAGATCCTGAAAAAGAAAACCAGTATATCTGTCAGTTATTGAATTCAATTCGCAAATAAGACAAGTTATGTTTATACGAACCGGTGATAGATTTCCCATCATGAGATACGCCGCTAATGTGGAGTCGAAGAGAACGGCAACCCTTTGACCGTTGCTGCTTGTTGACGATTCGGACATTTCTGACTGAGAATTCTATAAAAATATAGAACTATAAATTATTAATATTAACCTCGCCTCATTGTCTCCACTGGTGACAGGAGGGCTGGTTCGTTTTTTGCCCAGAGGATCGGAATTGCGATTCAACGGGGAAATGCTGCTAGCATTCTTGCCACCATTCCTCGCGGTCAAGATTTATACAGTAACTAGTTTTAGTTTATATTTATATATATATTTAAGCATTTAATGTTGTTAATTCTTATGTTAATAAATTTGTTCCTTAATTATTCGATGCTAATCGAACCCAACAAAATGACAGTCAGCTGACATAAAGATCGTCAAATAGACCAAATTTAACGGGCATGATTGATCACATAAGACATTTTATAACAAAGGTGTGTAAATTTCATTCAATAATTTAAACAAATGACTTAGCTACTGTTGTTCATGCAGCTATCTATATAATATAATATCATAATTTCTAACAACTTTATATACATAAAGATATATATTTTTTTAACCAAATTTTTTAAGAAATAAGAGTTTTGGTCTAGGCCCAAGGGGTCTGAATCGAACCTGCTACCTGCCTAAAAACCATTGCGCTATTGACTAATCGGCAGTTTAACGGTATGTTTATTGTTTATTTATGTTTACCGACTGCCAGACTTGTCGTTTCATAACATTTTTTTTTTTCGTGTCAGCCTGTACCTGTTTCGAAGTAGAGGGCATATCCTTGAGAAGTACGGGTTCCATTTGCAGGTCTTCATCTATGTTAGAGCCAAACGTTAGCGGGGCTATTTGTCTATACCTGCGAACAAATTATAAACATTACATACATTTTATGTCAATAGAATATGATGTTATCCAAATTAAATTAAATGGCATCACTTAATTTAATTTCAAAGTCGAAATTAAAAATATTTTTTTGACAGAGGCTAAGGTAATAATAGTCCTACGGTAAGGCTCGCTGTGCAATGACGTAGAGCGAGAAAGTAGAGCTATGAGAAAGAGCGATGCGGAGCAGAGTTGCGGACTGCGTTGGAGCGGAACGGATCTATGCCGAGACCGTGCGACGAGTGGAAAAATCATTCAAAGCAGCCTATGGAGACGGTACTTACGGCTGGTGCGCGTGCGTGGTGACGGCGCGTGCGCGGGCGGCGCGGCGCTGCAGCCGGCTGTGGCGAGTGGGCGGTACTTACGGCTGGTGCGCGTGCGTGGTGACGGCGCGTGCGCGGGCGGCGCGGCGCTGCAGCCGGCTGTGGCGAGTGGGCGGTACTTACGGCTGGTGCGCGTGCGTGGTGACGGCGCGGGCGCGGGCGGCGCGGCGCTGCAGCCGGCTGGGGCGAGTGGGCGGTACTTACGGCTGGTGCGCGTGCGTGGTGACGGCGCGTGCGCGGGCGGCGCGGCGCTGCAGCCGGCTGTGGCGAGTGGGCGGTACTTACGGCTGGTGCGCGTGCGTGGTGACGGCGCGTGCGCGGGCGGCGCGGCGCTGCAGCCGGCTGTGGCGAGTGGGCGGTACTTACGGCTGGTGCGCGTGCGTGGTGACGGCGCGTGCGCGGGCGGCGCGGCGCTGCAGCCGGCTGTGGCGAGTGGGCGGTACTTACGGCTGGTGCGCGTGCGTGGTGACGGCGCGTGCGCGGGCGGCGCGGCGCTGCAGCCGGCTGTGGCGAGTGGGCGGTACTTACGGCTGGTGCGCGTGCGTGGTGACGGCGCGTGCGCGGGCGGCGCGGCGCTGCAGCCGGCTGTGGCGAGTGGGCGGTACTTACGGCTGGTGCGCGTGCGTGGTGACGGCGCGTGCGCGGGCGGCGCGGCGCTGCAGCCGGCTGTGGCGAGTGGGCGGTACTTACGGCTGGTGCGCGTGCGTGGTGACGGCGCGTGCGCGGGCGGCGCGGCGCTGCAGCCGGCTGTGGCGAGTGGGCGGTACTTACGGCTGGTGCGCGTGCGTGGTGACGGCGCGTGCGCGGGCGGCGCGGTGCTGCAGCCGGCTGTGGCGAGTGGGCGGTACTTACGGCTGGTGCGCGTGCGTGGTGACGGCGCGTGCGCGGGCGGCGCGGTGCTGCAGCCGGCTGTGGCGAGTGGGCGGTACTCACGGCTGGTGCGCGTGCGTGGTGACGGCGCGCGCCCAGCTGGCGTGCGCGGGCGGCGCGGCGCGCTGCAGGCGTGCGAAGCCCAGCCGGCAGTACAGCGACACGGCCTGCTTCACCAGCTCGCACTCCACCTGCGCACGCGCCGCATTAGCTGCCGTTACTCGGGGACGGAATATCTACTACAGTCGCAGTATATTTTGTTAATAATATCTATAGTCTGTATACTGTCAAGAGTACAGAGTGACGGTCCCGAGGCGAAGATTTGCTCAGAAATTCTTAGAGGTATTCAAAGTAGATATTAATATATTATTTGAAGTTAATGGATTGCAAAACTGCTTTCCGGTGTTACCTCGAAAAAGGTAATATTATTATTTTTTATACTCTGTAGTAACATCCAATATCAAACAGTTCAAACGATTGATATGAATATTGTCTTAGAGAGGCAGAACATCCAACCTGGCTAGATGTGTATAAATAATGATACAAAACATTTGAATAGCCCTTACCTGCAGCACCGCAGCCAGCTCGGCGACGCTGGTGTGCTCGTCGATGGACACGAACACTTTGTACAGCAGCGTCTCGAAGTAGTCCCCGGCTATGCGGTTCATCACGAAACCTTTGAGAGGCGGGACTGACACCTTGTCCGCCGCCGTTATAGGCACGTCTAAGTAAATCAAACCGCGTCTGAAACCATACTACGATTTTATATAAATTTACACACACATAATAACATTTCTTAAAATTGATGCTATCCTTTCATATTTATGTGACATGTTATATATTTGCTGCTATAAATATAATTAATATATTATAGGATTAAAGGGCCAGTCTCTAATATGATTTGAAAAAATATTTAGAAGCCTTAACAGTGGTAGTCAAAAGTAAATTAATAATCTTAAAAATCATCTATAACAACAAACGATATTAAACAACGAGCAAAGTGAAATGTTTCGTTAATTATTTTTTCATACTTACAATACAAAATAAAAGCCAATAGTAAAGGTGTTGGTCAAAAACTAAAATATAACAGAAATAATACCTGTATAGTTTCTTGACAACGTAGTAATCGAGCGTGCCGGCGGTCTGCGACCCTTGATCGATTAGCAAGTCTATTAGCGCCTTCTCGCTCTCACCTAAAGGCTAGCAAAGCATACGAGCAAGATAACACTATTAATCAAACCATTAGTAGATAATTATATACTGAATCAATTGTTAACAAGAATGTATTTGTTAAGAGTAACGAACGAAAGTCATGAGGTCAAAAACAAAATTGGGGACCTCCTCACTTTTTCAAGTAGGTTTAGGTTCAATTAGGCTGTTTACAATATCTTTTATATGGTCTTAGTCATTTTTAAAATTTTATTTGATGCATCTTACATCCGGCTAAATTATTGTATACATTAAAAAAAAACAAATCAATGAAAAACAAACCAATTACTTTAAATTACAATAAATTTAAAGATAGGCAGGATTGTCCTAGCATTTGATAAAAATAATAGAATAATGTTTTTTGATATTAATATATTAAAAACAAAAAACTTTTTTACACCTTTAAATATTGACTGATTATAATCAAATGCAATCAGAATTCGCGTAGTCTTCATCGTTAAAATGCAAACAATTAATTTATAATTCTATCTAATTGTTTGCTATATGATTATCTCAATAGACAATTTAAAAATGACAGAGAATCTATAGAAAAAAAAGGCATTTGAGAAAGGAACACGAAACCTCAAAAGCGCGTTGTAAATGCATATAAGCCAACAATTACCTTAACATCTTCTTCAAGGACATAACCCAGCTCCACTCTCCACCATGGTTGCATGGGTACATTGAGAGGTACACGGGGTAATAAACATCTAATAGCTCTCGACCTCCCGCGTCTGCCAAGAGAACGAGCTTTAGCTACTAGTTCCAGGTACTCGTTTCGTCCCACACCCAAAAGCCGAAGACCTGAAATAACCAAACCAAAGAGACTAAAGTTATATCATCTCATATTTTACTAAAAAAACAATATTTCTAAAAATACAATTATAGAAAATTACAAGGATAATTATAGATTTTAAGACGTAAAAGTATACTTTTTAATGCTCATATCATTCAACAAAAGCTTATTACATCTCTCAAATAATTCACCCAGTTATTAAAAAAAAACCACTCATTTCTTTTAACTTACTAATTGATTAAAATATTGCTTAGCCACACTACATAAAAGATTGTATACCAATAAGAATTAGTTTAATCTGTAATCATTATGAATTACACTCACAAACTGATGTTCTAATAATATAATTTTACTTACAATCAGCAGCTGTAAAATTAGGCATGGTGTCATAACTCTTCTCCAGCTCTATTAACAGGGCAACCACTTCTATATAATATATAAAGGGAGTTATTCTTAGTCCTGAAAGAAAAACAAAGATATATATTAATTCCAATAAACAACTTAGGAAAACACCCCTATCTGAACTAGGATATTTATCTCAGTACTTATATGGCATTAAGTACTGCAATAATATATTTCTTAAAATTTTTAAGGTATGTAGACTTGAATATTTTAAGTGAGGTTGATGATGATATAACATTTTTTTAATTTTATTTGACACCTTTAAACAATGCAATAAAAATGTTCCTTATTTAATTGTATTCAAAAAATTATAATACTTAACTAAAGACTATTCCAATCAAAGAAGGGATATAATAAACAGAGCTTATTTTCATATTCCATCTGATCAACTAAAAGCTTTGCTAAAATGTGAAATATAAACACGAGCAACTCCACTACCACATAACAGTAATTATATGTTGTTCCTTCACAACAATTTACCTCAGCTTAATCATAACTGAGTAACAATTTATTTATTTTTTAGTTATGATATAATCACATATTGTTACTTTAAAAAAATATATTCAGGTATAGCTCGGGTATTGTTGCATGCATAATTGAAAACACAGCAATTTATTTGTTAATTGAATATGTATATCATAGATTAATGAAGGTCTCTAACAATATTGCAACAAATCAATGACAAATTTTGTTTATTTGTCTTCATTACCAATGTGGTCGGAATATATTATAAAGGGAAGCATTACACAGTACATTATATTATGATAGGTTCGCAGGGAAATTAGGAGCAAATACCACAATCACATTACCCTTCACAATCATGTCTGCTAAGTGATAGGGGTAGAGCATAAGCCTCTGTATACTGCTCTGCACCAGCGCCTCATAATATTTTCTCTCATCCTTCTTCACTGTTCTCACTAAAAGATGTTTTAAAATCAGGAAAATTATAATGTAATTAAATAATATTTGATATTTTTTCATAAAGAATTAAAAAAATAAAGTAAATTAGAAAATAAAATTAGAAAGTGAAATTGTAAATTATCTACTTACCTAGGCTGCCTCTATAGCGCAGCTGATTTTTAATACTGAATTCAAAAATATACCTGTCATATTCTTTTGGAGTCTCATTGAATAACTGAAAATAGGTTAGGTATAATTTGGTAAATATTAAATTGTTTACGTTGTTACTGAAAAATAATATCAAAAATAAACACGTAATACAATTGCGCGAGAAAGTACCTTTTTAATATTTCCAGGCAACTGTGACCAATTTATCTTTTTCCTAACACATTCATCAATTTCATCCTCCATGATTTTGGAGATTATATCTTTTAATCACGATTTCATCGAATGAAACAATTAAAACATACTGCTGCAAATATTTTGATAAGAAAATTTTTATACATCTTCGTTCTAAATCTGGCTTTATTTAGATATTTGTTGCCATTCATTAATAACATGAAAAATGGTTTTATCTGCATTGAATTAAAAATTTAATAACTCTTAAATGTTTTTGCTATATAAAATATTAAAATTATTATCATTATTCAAGAATAGGAAAGGAAATTTTAATATATAAAAACTATTATGACTTTGGAACTGTAATTTAAATGTCAGGTGTCAACTCAACTTCAATTTGCCTTGGGAGTGTAAAAAAAATATCAACATTTCAGTTTTACTATTATTATTACCTAGTAATAGGGAATACGATATGAATAAGATTAGCTTTAGTACATACTCATATTTCTGGATATCGTATAAGCATAAGACAACTTCGAAGCGAATGTTTTCATTAACGATTTATTTGCATATAAATATTGTTTCTGATTTTCTTATTTGCATAATAATGATAATTTTTTTAAGGAAGTACTCGATTAATAGAATTTTTCCATATTATAACGATAAGGAAAATAAATGTAAGCGTTCGTAAACAACTGATTTAATAAAAATATATATTTATAAAAGTCTAGTAGGTAAAAAGTTCGTCAAATGTAGAATGAATTTCATTTAACATATCAGAAGCAATCATGCTACGGCCATGTGATCTGTAGGCTTTGTGATTACATCTTCTGGTAAATTTGGCTGCTGCATAAGAAGCTACACTCTGAGCCAGTGAGATAGATTGTTTATTTTCACAAAGATTAGCTTTAAGCGCCCAATTAAAGAAAGTCCCTAATGAACCAGCCAATATGTCGCCCTGGCCTCCAGCTCGTCTACCAGACCCTCCTTCACTCAAACACCAATCGAATTTTCCAAGATTTGAATGGTACTGATCCTGTTCACCTTTTTCTAAGACTGTTACATAATCACCCCAATATTCGTACCAATTCGTGTTTCCGATTGGAATAGCTTCTTTTAATCTTTTTACTTCTGCATTATTAGGGGTTAATATAACTCCAGGGCTTGGATAACTCTTTAAAATGGAGACATTCTTATAAAGTGCATATAGACCATCAGCATCAATAACCAAAGGTTTTCGTAATTCTCTACATATGTTAATTATGTCATATGCTAGGTCTAATCCTTCTGCTGCTCGACCTAAGCCAGGTCCTAGTACTACGACATCTTTACTAAATAGCAAAGAGCGAATATTTTTTGATGAATGAGGGATAACAATGAGATCGGGACTATATGATTTGATTACTGGTGCTGCGGTTTCTGTGGTTATCACAAAAACTAAGTCAGACCCGACCTGAAAAAAAAAATATATAAAAATTATAGTATGTATATTAATACATTTTACACACGTCAAATAATTTTAAAGCCAATTAAATATTTTTACAAATTAGTGTTTAAAACAATAAAAGCTCTATTGTCTCCAGCCTTTAGAGTTTTTTCATAAAACTGTTTTTTCTGCGTTTCTATGACTTATTATTCCGAACGAGTTTTATTGTACTTTTTTAGGTGATATCTTAGTTGAATATGTCATTGTAATATTTTTATACGAATATCATAATACTACTACTAATATTATGAGAATGTAATTTTTGTTTTTTCCGCTCTTTAATGTTATTTACTTTGTAGTTTTAGATTTGAAATATAATTAAATAGTATATTATTTGTATGTTGCATAATTTTTGGATATATTTTAATATGTTAACGTATTCGAAAATTATCGGTCAAGATGCTATTGAAGCGAACCTGCTCTGTGTATGAGATTTGTAGATCACATATAGAGAGCATATAGGTATGTAACAATTTTAGTATTTTTGATAATATTATATTTAGCTTTTTAATTTTTTGAAAGTGAGGGCTAAAATTAAATCCTACGGTAATTTATTTTAACTATGCCAAAGTAATCTACTATATAATAAAGAATTAATTGCAAACCTAAATAGAAAAATGTTCTCATTTACACTTTAAAAATTCAACAACTTATCTGGTTTTAGAAAAATTACGAAATATTTTATTAAATGCACGGACCGCACTGTAGCATAGTTGTAGGGTTGTATGTATGTTTTGTCATTTGCCACGATATGTGTAATTAACGAATATAATGTTGATTTTTTATACATTTTTACGAATTATCGAAAAGGTTAACAAAAGTCTCAGGATGTTATCACTTTTTTACTTAATATAGGAAAGTTTAAATAAATTTATTTTAAACTAACTAATATCATTTTATTCTATTTATTTATTGAAATGCATATAACCACTTATGTGATTTAGGTAGTCATCAAAGGTATTTAATAAAAACTTAAATTCAATATTTACCTTTAGAGCAGAAATGGCTGCAAAGTATGGTGCTCCTGTATATTCGATAGAACCGCCTACAATCGCAATTTTTCCAGCTTCTCCTTTTTTTTTGCCTTCTAACTCTGGTACTACTGATTTTGTAAGAGACGTGAGAATATTTTCATTTAAATTACTTTTAATGTTTGAACATTCTTCTACGACTAAAGATTGGATTTCAACAAGACCTAATGAAACTATCAAAGTAAATATCTTCCAAATTCCCATTTTACAAAATAAATCTTATAAGTTTCAACCTATCAAGTTTGTAGCTGTTTATGTTGTGATTTAATTAAGTATGATTATATCGGCCTTGTTCGTTCCCCCCACCTTTAAATTCAAAGTTAAATATATTTTAATAGTTAAATAACTACATTAAGATTGCCATCTAGCGATATATCAACGATGCATAACCTGAAAATGTAATGATACGTGTTTCAAAGCTATTACTTTAAATATCATGCCACCTTTTAAGAAGTCAAATAAACAATGAGTGGTTTTGAGATCTTAAACTTAAAATTTTTCTTTAATAATGTTTTATTAATATACTTTAAGTTTCCTTCACTAAATTTCATTAAGAGAACATTACATTTTTAATAATTATTAATACCTAACCATCGTCAACCATCTCATTACTCAATTTATTTTTGAATATCAATATCTATTGTCTATGCTTAATCATTAATGTGAAATGTCACAAATGTCATCTCGTCTGTTTCGAGATAGAGGTGTATTTTCTGAATTCCGGTGCAGTTTGTGACTTTTTTAAATTAACTATTTACTTTACTTTGACAAAATGGATGATCAATATGAAAGTGTTAAATTGTGTTACACAATACACAAATACTCAAGTTACTCTGCCAATTATTTACCAGAGTAAGTGCTATATTACGTAAATAAATAAAAAAAATCATACAAACCCCGGCTAAAAAAATGTTTTACAATATTATATATTAATAAAACAATAACTAAATATTTGAAGTGATTCGTGAATATAATATAATGTTGTGTAGTATAAATATGCTACAATTGTTGCTATCATAGTCACAAAATCTAAATATAACATGCTATGTATGCGCTACAACTTAGATGTACTTATATTGTATTGTAGTTATAAAATGTAGTTTTTAACATTTTCAGAAACATCATGAAAAATAATCCCTCTGATCAGTTATCCAGGTGGTTTACAGATAGTTCAACACCGTGTCAATATATTATGCTTAAATTACAAACCCCGTGTATAGTGGAGACAATAAAGTTTGGTAAATATATAAAAGCTCATGTCAGTGATCTGAAGAAATTTCAAATATTAGGTGGCACTGATGAAAATCATCTGTCAATATTGTTAACGGGGTAGGTGAAGTTAATTTTAAATAAATATAAGCCGGTGGAAGAATTTATGTACACAATTAAGAATGTCCTTTACCAAATCACTACAAATTTAACAAATATTAATTTATTTTTAGAGGTTTGAAAAATGATAGTCTAGATGAAACATTTAGGTTACGACACAGAACATCAGAAGGGCTTTATTTACCAGTCCGATACATTAAAATTGTACCTCTTCAGTCATGGGGCCCCGCATATAACTATACCATATGGTATGTTGAATTGCAAGGCAAAAATCATGAGACCTTAATCAACTCAGCCATGGACACAATTGATTTGGTATGTATAAAATTTATCATGAATGTCACAGTAACTTATACTCCTTTAACTTGTACTTATATACTATAAATCCAAATCTACATGTAATACACAGACTGCTGTTGTATAATTTTAATTATACATGTACATGTGTACAATAATATCTATCAGACATTGATATTGAAAATAAGTTGATGTTTATAGTTCATTAATTTTGTTATTTATAGGGAGAGAAAAACTCACAATGACATTTTGATTTTGTTATTTGACATGAAAAAAATGTATTTATTTCTTATTGTTATAGCGCAAAGAAGAAGAAGCTGTTCGAATACTTTTGAAACATTTACGTCGAAGACGCTACAAGGATGCATTTGAAGCTCTATCGAGGGAGAGTGGGGTGCAGTTGGAAGGACCAGTCCAGACGCGGCTGTGGAACGCCCTTGTCGAGAATGGCGACTATAAACTTGCTGAAAAAATATTTGATGAAGCTGCTGATGGTAAGGAAAAGTATATGAGACTATGTTGTCTACTTCTTAAGTTATATCTATTACCTATAGTGTTAATAAATAAACAATATGTTTATTACTGGTACATTTTCAATGGGATTAGTTTTTTTATTATTAACATATTAAACAATAGACCCAAAGGATTTGCAAATGAAAAAAAATGCAAATCAAGAAATTTGATATTTTTTAATCAGAGACCGGTTCGAAATCATGAAGGACGAATAATCTAAATTAAGTTGCCTACAGAGGGCGAGTTGGACTGGTACATGTCGTGGCAGCCGTACACTCCGGAGTGGAGACAGCTATGCGGCTGCTCGGCGGCGGTGGAGGAGCGCCTGTGCTGCGACGCGGGCGCCGAGCACGCGCGCACTCGCTCCGCAGACCTGCCGTGCGCCGACCGGGAGCCCCGGCCTGACGCAACGGTTAGTTGATTTTGCATTGTTTAAAAAAACACTACATCGTAATAGTATGTTTTATTATTGCCGTGCTTAATTTGGTTAGGGGTTGTCCATTAATCACGTGAGGCTTGAAAGGGGGGGGAGGAGTTTAATAAAAATCACGAAAATAACACAAGGGGGAGGGGGGGTGTAGTAAGATATCTCGTGTATTTATTTATTCGACTAATGCGCGATTTTTAAACAAATATGGTCCTTTATTTCAGAATAAAATAAGATTATAGTTTATACCTGTATTTAAATTAAGATAATATTCAGAAAATTTTAAGATTCGTTGTAGGTACTAAAAATACACCTGATGTTGAGAGGGGGGGGGGGTCTTAAACCTCACTACGTATCACCAATGGGGGAGGGGGGGGGGGGGGGGTTAAAAATGCTAAAAAAAGATCACGTGATTAATGGACAACCCCTTAGTTAGTAATTAGCATACTAGGGTGATGTAACGACTAGATGGACTGTTGTTGTGCTCAGGAGGCGGGCGCGGGCGCGGGCGGCGGGGGGGCGGCGGAGGCGTGCTGCGCGGCGTGCGCGGGCGGCGCGTGCTGCGGCCGGCCCGGCCCGCGCGGCGGACACCAGCTCGTCGTCGACCCCAACACTGGTATTTCATATGTTCGAGTCATCTAATACCGAGTATTAGGCGATATATTTGGATATTTTGATGATTATTATTTTTCATTATAGGCACATTGTATTTATTCGGTGGATGGAATGGTACAGAAGATTTGGACGATTTATGGAGCTTTGACACAAAAACGGAGAGATGGACCCTCCTGTGTCGGCACAGCGGCATGGTCAACGGACCTTCTCCGCGCTCCTGCCACAAAATGGTTTTCGACCCCGTACACGAACGATTATTTACCCTTGGACGATATTTGGATAACGCGCAGAGAATTCCGTGTAATATGAATGTAAGTTTTTATTTACCAGTAGATGATAATTAAAACTAACGGTGGAATTAACACATGTGTTATCTATGCCAGAGTGACCTCTACATGTACGATGTGGCAAGCGGCGAGTGGTCGCTGGTGAGCGGCGACACGGCGGCGGAGGGCGGCCCGCGCCTCGTGTTCGACCACCAGATGTGCATCGACCCCGACACGCAGACCATCTACGTGTTCGGCGGTCGCGTGCTGCCCGCCAACACGTGAGCGCCTCGCAACGTCGGACATCATCTACTTTTATGATTGATGACACATAAATCAGCACGTGGTATTATTAATCTTTTAGAGAGGAGCTGGCCTGTCCGCAGTACTCGGGCCTGTATGCGTACTACATCGCGCGCAACACCTGGCAGCTCCTCCTGGCGGACAAGCACGAGCTGCACGCGCCGCAGCCGCGCGTGTCGCACTCCATGCTGTTCCACCCGGTAATGACGCGACAGGTCATTGGACGCACGCGGCGCCCGAGTGGCAGGAGTCCTCACGCGGTCGGTCCCGCAGGTGCAGCGGCGCCTGTACATGTTCGCGGGGCAGCGCAACAAGGAGCAGCTGGTGGACCTGTGGTGGTGGGAGTGCGGCAGCAACGTGGCGCACGCCGTGTGCCGCGCGCCCGCCCGCGCGCCGCCCTCGCAGGGCTTCACGCAGCGCGCCACGCTCGACCCCGACGCCGACGAGATACACGTGCTCTCGGTAGCGCGCCCGCTCATTATTTGCAGTCTCAAGCATTCCCTCTTGCTAGTTCTTTTATATTTTTTTGACTGCTTTGGTCCAGAGGACAGACACGGGGCCGGAGATTTAGAGACGGGTTCAAGTCCCAGGTCAAGTCAATAAAAAACTGTTTTATCTTTTCTCTTTCGTTCCAAAATTGCTGCCCGAAGTTTTAAATTAGTTTTATATCGATTTCGCAATCCAGGAAACCGATTACAAAAAACGACAAAGCCGTTTTAAAACAAATTCGCTTTCTAACGTATTTTTATGTATAGAAATAACGTTCATGTCTGACAGGGTATGAGCAAAGAAAAGGACAAGCGCGTGTATAATACGCTCTGGATTTTCTCACTGCGGCGACTGACGTGGACGTGCGTGTACCGCAACGAGAGCGTGGCGCCCAACGAGCCGCGGCCGCGCTTCGCGCACCAACTCGTGTACGATCCCGTGAGGAAGGTGGGTCTAACGCGCAGCGACTACATTACCGGTGAGATCTCCTCCGATAACCGCAAGGCCGTCCGGCACAGATGCACTACCTGTTCGGCGGCAACCCGGGCACGGCGGGCAGCCCGCGCCTGCGGCTGGACGACCTGTGGGCGCTGCGCCTGCGCCGCGCCAGCCCGCAGCGCGTGCGCGGGCGCGCGCGGGCGGCGCTGCGCGAGGCGCGCTTCCGCGAGCTGGCGGCCGCGCCCTGCGGCGCCGTGGCCGCGCTGCACTACCTGCGCAACGACCTCTGCGCCGCCACCGACCACTCCGACCCGAGCCAGGTCCGGTTCTAGTGCTCCTTCTATCCGCTAGTACAGTTTTTGACTAATTATATGTATCCTAATTTTTTGTTTACGTCGACGACTTATTATAATTTCAGGTAGCTCATTTCCAGAAGTTAGCGACGATTTTATTCAGTGGCACCGAGGCTCCCGACGTCAGAGCGGTGTCGTTGAATGCGCGTCGAGAGCGAACACTGATGCGCCGGCGCGCGGCGCTGCACCGGAGCGCGCACTGCGGAGACCTAGCGCAGGCCCTCGCTGCGGTTAGCCATTATATTGCATACGCTGTCTTGTGGATAAAATGTGATCGCGGGTTTAGTTGTAGATGACAATAAATTAAATCGATTTGAATATTATTCTTGACAGATTTCAGAATGAGATTTATATAAACATGTATCTGTAAGACCCAAACAAAACTGTGAAGCGATCGATTGCGATGTATAATGTAAGCATTGATTGACTGTCTCGGTATATATGTTTGGCTCATGTTCAAGGTTTACTCAATCTTCACCGCAGGTGCTCGGGTCCGAAGACACTCTGGTCGAGCCCACGCAGCCGTTCGAGGAGACGTCGTCGCCCACGCCCGACACGTGGGACGCGGGCGAGCACGACGACGACGAGCCCGACGGCGCCGCGCGCGACACCCGCGCCGCGCGCGTGCAGCTGTACGACGAGCTGTGCCGGTACTTCCGCCCGTCCGCCGTGCCGCCCGCCGCCGACATCACCGACTTGGTTAAGATGTAAGTAACTCATGCGTCACGAGTTACACATTACGGACACCGGATGACTTTGAACTTACCAATCATGTTTTTCGAAAAAATATTTATTTATGTAATACAAATACAAACGCCGATTTGTAGTGTAAAATAGTATTTTAAACTGACAATCAGTTTATTACGAAAACTAAATTATACATTCGTATAACGAGCGATGTTTCTCTTTGTATTTTTAAAGCGTGAAACAATTTAAATTTATGAATAAGCTCTCTTAAAATATTAGTAAAATATACAAAATTCTCTGGTTCACTGGAGCGTTTCATTATTGAAAGAAGTCTTTACTATATAATTGCTATAAAGCAGTATTTTTTAAAACTACATATATATTAATTAGGTACCAATAAGGTTACTACGATTTTTTTTAAATACGTACCTAATAAAGATATATACGTTTAGCAGTAATTATTTATATTTCTAGGTATGATATGTTCATAACTTTGTTCTGATTTATCTAAAAATATTCGTAAACACACACGTGTGTTGATAATTTCATCTTTAAGGACTCTAAATAATAGTGATGTCCCTTATAGCCTATTCTAATTATAGAAGGGGTAAAGATAAACATACTTTAGATTTAGATATCCCGTGCGATATTATGTACTACATACAGTTCTTGAATAATGTATCTTTATTTATGTTAATTGTATCTACAGTTCCGGTACCGAGTTCGCCTTCAATCAAAATGCATTTCCTTACGAATTGATAATAAATACCATAGATTACTCAAGATCTCGTCCAATGGCATCGCGTCAATCCACTGTCTAAGTTTTTAATTGGTTGGCTCCTCCTATTTTTGGAATAGGCTATACATAACCAGTCAATAATATTACTTGAATCAATAAGTATTCTTTAGTAACTTTATAGTTTACTACTAACTGTAAATATTATGTAATCGATAATAAGACTTATTAAAGTTTTGAGGCATAAAAATGCATTTAAATTTGACAAACTAATTATAAATAAATAACTGTCCTATTTATATAACTCTTTAAAATATCTATGTGATATGAACTATTTAATCAATTTATTCATAAATAATTAAATTATAAGCATAACCTACTCAGAAGAGAGACGTTAGCGTGTGCTTCTCATGAATTAAAAAAAATACCCTAATGTTTATTTTGTATATAAAACAATGTAAGGAAAGTTTATTTAATTTTATTACCGACTGTGATAAAAACATAGTCATCAAACATAACGAGGTAGTTGTATTGTGTCGTTACACATGCTGTGTATTTATTTTAAGCATTTATTGATTAAAACTATTAATTATTGAACAATTTATTATTTATACTACCCGAATGTGAATTTTGTCCAGATCCCTAATGTTACTTACAACTACATATATAGCGACACTAACAGTCTGGCCACGGGAAATTCGGCGAACGGCGAAGCGTCTACATTGCTATAAGTCTATTCCAGTGGGAAGAGGAGAAACGGTAAATAAACAACTTTGACCTTAAATTGATATGTCATTTGCGTTCGACTAGTGAGGTGAAAATAATTGAATGAATGGGTAATGAATGCTAAGGAACGATATTTTTTTTATTTTACAAGTAATTTTCCGTTTAAACAGAGCCAGGTCGTAAAAAAAACTTTAAAAAATTCCGAATAAGCATCCGTGCACATGATTCGAAAGATGAGAGACAAATGCCTTTCTTACCTTTGTATTATTTTCAAAACTATAAAATTGCTATGCACAAAACTAATCTACATTTTAAGATAAAGAGACTTTTTTTAAGTGAAATAATTCTTTTAACATTTTTATATTTATATATGTTTGTCTCATTCGCAAGACACCTCGCCGTTCGCACTGCGCGAATTTCCCGTGGCCAGGTGGTAAGTAGTAAGTGCAGTTAATATTTAAGTTAATACGGCTATTAATATAATAATAAATGGCATATGTTTATAATACATAATACCCCAGTAATGCGTACCTAAGAAATCACTTCGTATCTCACTCGTAAAATATTGACAATGGACTTACTATGATAGGCCATTTTACCGCCGGGGAATTAAGACATTGTACTCAAATACAAAGATTATAGAACTTTTTCTAAAAAACGGTTGGTTTTCTGAGAAAAAGTGATATAATCATTTTTATTTGAAATTTTGAGGTTCAAAATATATGATAACCACAACTTTTTCCATAACTATGACCGTTTACGAGATAATTGCAATCTGTTTGTCGCGATCTTCGACACTGAATAACTTTTTTAGTGGTATATAGATCAAGGGGGACTTTTAGGATTTTGTTTAGAATCACAAAAAGTTTTACGGTCTTTTTTTCTTCTTTATTCCCTGGACTAATAGTGAATGGCACAGATCACATTCTGGCATTTCACACTCGTGTTCTGAGGTGAGATTCAAGTTGAAATAAAACTAGCTACCCGTGGTCACGGGTAGACATGAAAATTAATTGTAAAATCATTTTTAACATTACGTATAAATATACGTAATTCTAAAGAAATCGTGGAAAACAAACTCAGAGGGTCAAAGGTAACTGATAAACTTGTATTCGGTTCATAGAAATAAAAGTCAATTTTAAATATATCATTTAATATTTTCATACTTGATTCATATCAGTCATTGCGACAACACGGCGTGCCTTATTTTGAAAATAATTCCGCTCTGTCATGATATGTTCCCCAGGCTGACGTGATCGATTTCATGTGGAGTCAACAAGCAATATACATTATAACAATGTTTAACAATATTGAAGCTCACTGCTATGTTCCCGATGACAAAGACATGTAATCTGATGTTGGATTACGAAAACATTTAAAAGGAACTAACGTGGCCATCTTGTAAAGAAAACGTCAACAAAATAATATCGGACAGCGAATACCGAGGCGAACCATCAAACTGCAATCAACGAGGCGTCGCCGATACACGTAACAGATAAATCAATCGATGACAGTAGCAGTGGGAACAATCATGCCTCGAATCGTCGAACACGATCGTGTTGCAATGCATAAATAAAGTAGCAGGCAATTCATATACTTCTCATATTTAAATAATAAAAAGTTATTTTTTTTTCTCTATGATATAAAATAATATCTATGCCTAGGCAAAATAAACGATCTAAAGTGTTACATAAACAGTATAAAGAAAATAATATTTGGTTAATCGCTCATTAATACCACCACCGGCCGGGCAGCAGACATGCGCCGGTGAGCGCGGCAACAACTAACAATACATGACAATAAATAAGTGTAAAAATCATGATGTCAAGAGTATATCAGATAAATAAAGTAAATAACAACGTCAAAAAACAAGTAGATACTGAAAAAGAGCCATAATGGACGCAAGATAGTTCATACAGGATATGATGCTTATACAACCCATGGCGCTGCATCTCCACAGCGGCGGCGCTCGCCGAGGCGGCCCGGCGGAGCGCCTCGGCGGGCGGAAGTTACATTGACTAGATACGAACAATACATACAAATGTCTGCTGCTAAGCTACGAAGAAAATAATACTTGGAAAACATATTATGCGCTATATCTATACATATCGGTAAATCCACCTTTAAGTACAAGAAGAGTGATCTAAGATAAAAGCTAGCCAATTCATTAATCTAATTATAAAAACAATAAATGCAAGGCATGGTCCTCGCGGCGCGAGCGCCGGCTGTCCGACGACTCGCGCATTTCGCGCTACGCAAATAAATTACGCTATATGAGTTAATATTGCAAACGATTCACTACAGTTTAACAAATTTTCGATATAATCTAGTAAGTATAATATGAAGGTTAATGTATTCGTCTAATCTACACCTAAACCGGTAAAAATACCTACGAGGGCGAGCGCCCGCACTACCTGGAACGGTCGAACTAGCCTAAGTCCCGGACACTACTGAGAGAAACGACTACGTCATCGACCGGTTTCACACATCAACACGGGAAGCCGCGAACATCACATCCGATAAAATAAACGATTCATAGTAAAATTTTCAACAGTATCATGTAAATTTTGTCTTAATAATAAGAAAACCGGTCCGCCCCTGAGCAAACCTTTGAGCAAGTTAGGAACGTTCTCGAATCGCGTGGAGCCGTCACCGCGTGGGCAGCGTGGGCGCGTGGGCGCGTGGGCGCGTGGCGCGTGGGCGCGTGGGCGGACCGGCCGTGGACAGGACTGGACGGTGTGCGCCGAGCGTCGCTCGCGATCTCATCCCGGCGTCGCGACGGCGGCAACGTTACGTTAACGAAACAAACGCGGAAACACTACAATATAACTAGAACGATGGACGAAAGTAGTCGGCGGAGGGCCACAACAACGCAACGAACGTATCAACTAGAGAACAGATTACATAGTCTTTTTGCGCACACAATGGATGGACACGTGAATTTTTTTATATATTTTTTTATCCTTGGACGTTCTAAACAATCGTATCAAGTAAAGGATACTATATTTACATATACGCCGAATCCCCAGATTCCATATTAAATATGTATATAATACAAAATAACTGCACGGTCACCTCTTCCCGTTTAACGATCGACGTAATCGATAAATAGTAAAATCTGCCTCTGACAGGGACGCGCCGCAGCGGCGCGCCGCATAACGGGGATAAAATTCATTCGCGTAATAAAATACACCAACGCTATTACAAAAATACGAATCGACATCGACAATCGAAGGTGCAAAATATATAGGGAGCAATACAGTATCAAAATATACGTTTGGAGGAGTGACAACGCATACAAATAGAGATCGCAAGATTCACAAACACCGATCGCCTCCGAAGCCGCAGTCGCGGGCGGGAGCGCGGCGCGTCGTCACGGGCCGCTCGGGGCGCCGCGCCGCCCGCCCGGCGGTCGATAACATTCCATTTTATAAAACGTACAAACGATCAATTCAGTCCTAAAACGACGATTATAAAAAGTTCACTAGTCGAGCGTCGGCTCGTAAACTATAAATTCGTTTGCCGCCCTCGGGGGACGGAGCGGACGGCTCGCGCTCACGGCGCGACGGCGTGCGGCGGGCGCGGCGCCGGGCGGTGCGCCAGCAGCGCGCGCAGCGCCGCCGCCGCCGCCTTCAGCGCCCGCACCAGCCGCTAGAAGTCGCGGCCCCGCGCGCGCGCGCCGCCGCCCGCCTTGGGCACGCGCCGCGTGCGCATCTCGCGGTCCACCTGCGGGACAGGCGCGTCAGTGTCGGCTGGCGAGCGTGAGTGCGAGCGTGAGTGCGAGGTGAGCTCGCGTGAGAGTCGGCGGGGGCGTACCTCCAGTTCCTCGAGGCGTTGCGTGAGCGACAGTTTTTGCTGCACGGCAAGACGCAGCAGCTGGTTGAGAGTCTTCTTCTCCTCCTCGGCGCTGGAGAGCGCCTGCGTGAGCTCGTCGACCTGCGTGACGTACTCCTCGCATCTCGCCGCGAACATAGCACGCAAACCTATGTATCGAGTTAGTTTGATTAATTACAAACGAAACATGTTGCGCTGGGTCGGGGTATAATCGCAAACATTAAAGCACTAACTTGAGAAGGTGGCAGCGTCTTCCTTGAGCAGCCGTAGCTCGTTGCGCAGTTTGAGCATGGTCTCGGTGACGATGGTCTTCTCGGTCTCGTACTTGGACTTGAGGTTGGCGAGCGCCACCTCGGCGGTGTTCTTGTTGGACTTGAGCACGGTGCGCAGGGTGGCGATCTGCTCGCGCTTGGTGGACAACAACGACTTGAGCTTGATGACTTGCTCCTGCAGCTCCGCCAGCTCCGCGCCTCGCTCCTCCGCCTCCATCACTGACACAGGAAGAGGCCATCGATATAATAACGTGGTTAAACGTCGCGATTCTATGGTTATAATTTCATAGATATATAGCATTCGGATTTAAAATTCTCAACTATTATAATATATGATGATAAATTTATAACATTGCTACTATTACACATAATACACTTTACCTAAAACAACTAATTAAAGTTATTGAAAATATCTATAATCTTTGTGTCTACTCCTAATGAATAAACAGTACTTTGAATCTATGTACTAACTACTAATAATATGTGTGATCAATATGTGGTAATATTAAGGAATACTCAACATTTCATATTACATATTGTAACATAAGAATTCCTGCCACAAAACTCGCCCTTAACGATTCTCGCACGTTAAACAGATTTCTAGAGTTTCTCTTACACTGAATCATATTATTTTTCTTAATATAAAAACTCTTTCCGTGTAATAGCATCGCATGCTTCCACACTAAATGCAAATTTATATCGCATCTTAATGTATTCGATTTTCGTGCAAAACTAAATGAGGAATTTTTAGATATGTTCTGATATGGTATGCTGGATTTGGAATCGGGAAAGTGGGACGTAGTTTTGTAGTAACTTGGTTCTGCTTTTGGGTTATTTCTACAGTAATTACTCGCAGTGTTCATTTCTCCACTATAATTTCGTCGGCAAATGCTTTCAAAGTAATGTGTAATTTCTTTAACCGAACGGCCAGTGCATAATATATCGCTATTATCTATTTCTTTTTGCGGAGACTTAAAATGAACGGAGGAACTGTTTAATGTTTTTTTCTCGCTTGACAAATGTATATCGAATCTTTCTTTTGCTTCCTTCGCATGATCATAAAACAAAGTTCCAGGTTTCAAAATGGAACAGGAGAGGGTGATTTCTGAAAATGATATTATTTTAAGAGACTCGGGGGGATGTGTAAGTATGAATGTTTATCGGGTGCGCATACTTGGCTGGTGGCGGTGGCGCGAGTCGAGCGCGGTGTCGAGCGCGGCGCGCAGGTGCGTGAGCTGGTCCAGCAGCGTGTCGGCCGAGCGCGCCACTAGCCCCGCCGCGCGCAGCCCCTCCAGCTCGCCCGCCGCCAGCGCCAGCGCCTCGTCGTCGATGCCGCGGCCCTCGCCGCCCGCGCCTGCCAGACGAGGAACGAGAGAATATTACATCAGACGATCTCGACGATCGGTGTTAAACAATATGAACGGTCTGGCCTCACCGTCCGTCTGTCCTGCGTGCTCGAGCAGCACTCGCTCGGGCTGTGTGCCGTTGACGGCGCACACGTGGTGATATAGCGCCGCCAGCGTCTCCGCCGCCGACGCGAGTGCCGGCGCCGCCGACGACAGGGCCCTACCGGCACCTAGGGAATGAGATTTATGAGTGTAATGTAGGGATCGACGAGAAAATCGACATCGATCGAGAGCGGGCACTCACCGCCGGCCAGCGTGCGCAGCAGGTCGGCGTCGGCCTGCAGCGCCGCGCAGCGCAGCTCCGCGTCGGCCACGCGGTCGCTGAGCTGCGCCAGGTGCGCGCGCTGCAGCGCGGCGGGCGAGCCGTCGGGCGGCGCGTCCAGCTCGCGCAGGGCGGCCAGCAGCGCGCCCAGCTCCCCGCCCGACACGCGCCACCACGTCAGCCACTTGGCCGCGCGCGACGCCACGCCGCCCTCCGCCTTGTCGTCCTCCTGCGTTGCGCCATGTCCGATATTATCGTTCATTCGATATTCGATATTAACACATGAAGTGCGCCGGTGCGCGGCGGTGTGCACGTACCAGCGGCGCGCAGTCGCCGTGCAGCGCGTGCAGGGCGGCGACGCGGGACGACACGCGCGTGAGGCCGGCGCGCAGCACTCCGGCCGCGGCGCTCTCGGTCTCCGCGGTCGACTGCGCCGTGCGGAGCGAGCTCGATAACTGCGACTGCAAAGCGATAACCATTAATCATTATACGTAGTTAAACTCGGTCTCAAACAACACACAATTATCGGTCATTTAGAACATAAATTTGACTTACGTTTTCGTTGTGCGCTTGTTCGAGCTGCTTCTCGAGCCGCGATATTTCGTGCAAATGCACCTCGGAGAAAAGGTCGGCGTGGTGGTCGGCGGCGCTGAGGTCCCCGGCGCCGGAAGCGCCTGCCTCGCCATCGTCGTCCGCGCCTTCTTCTGGCATACCTGAACAGGGGAAACATGTAGCATGACTGTAGCCAAATATTGTAGCATTATACTTCAATATTCTTTATATTCATAGTTCGTACATTATATGCAGATATTTATAAAGATAAATTTAAATGATTCAATATAATGTTTTACTGGAATGCCCACCTCGTATACTGTACGCCAAGTTAGTAATATTGAATTGCGCTTCTCTACTGATATGCGCATCTAATTCCTTCTTCGCCGCGAACTTAGCTTCACGCTCGGCCTGTAGCGCTTCCAGCGCCTCCGCCAGCTGCCTCTCAGCAATACGCCGAAGCGCTGCGGTCTCGTCAGCAGCGGCGCGCGCAATTTCTGCTTCTTCACGCAATTGTCGCACCTCATGTTTAAGCCCTTCAAATTCCACCTGGTAAATATTATGGCGTATATTTTTAGAGGGGCTTGCTCGTTAAATGTTCAATATATCCAATATATATTGTTGTAGATCTTAACAGTCCACTTATTGTACGAGTGTACAAATTAGTCCAATTTTGAAAGTCTGTATTCTTACCTGTGAGGACCGTAGGGCTGAGACCTGCTTTTGTAAAGATATATTCTCGTCTTCTAAATCCCCTATGTCAAGCAGAAGACGCTGCTCCCGTTGTCTCGCTTCCCTGAGCTCGGCTCGTAGAGCAGCTCTCTCCGACTCTCGTGTCGCTTTGTCAGCGCCGAGCTCCGAACTCTCCGCTAGGAGACGATCGCGTTCGCTGATCACCCTTTCTAGCTCATGTCGTAACTAAGATAAAATATATCTATGGTTAATTATTTAATTATAATTATTTGTTAATGATTAATATACATTAAAATTTTATATGGGTTATATTTCATATTCAGTTTCATAACGGGCATTCATTAACTGACCTCTTATTAATGATTTTCAAAAATTAATGTCGGATGTGTTCTATGTTGATTTAATTTCAACACGCGAAACATCTATTCCTATTTTATTAAATCAATGGGATATTATTTAACGTGATGTCTGAAGTACACTTTATAAGACTTTTACTTAAAATATAACTTTATTATAAAGAGGCTTTATATTTCGGTTACTTTGTTTGTATTAAAATGTAGATAACAATGTTGGTATATAAAAAGACCTATGAGGAATTTATAGGCGTACCTAGACGTGTCATTTAGGTTAAATGGATATTCGGTAGCACTTAGTTGATTGGTGTCTAAAACAGGCGACACTAGGTGTGGTGGCTGACGTCATCGCGCGAAGTTAGACGGTTTTTTATATGACAAAGGTAAAAGCTTTAAATTAGATTATAACGTGAAATGACCAATATTTATAAGTACCTAATATCCAATTATATAAATTATTTATTTAATTTTGATACTAAACTTTCATTCAATTGTTTTATAATTCAATTAGTTGTGCACGCGACCTTGTACGCGTTATAATTTAACAAAAAAATATACATATTATTATAGCCTAAGTTACTCCTTATTATATCAGTTATCTGCCAGTGAAAGTCCCGTCAAAATCGGTCCAGCTGTTCCAGAGATTAGTCGGAATAAAGAGACAGACAAAAATTGGAAAAAATGTTATTTTGGTATATGTACCGTGTATACATACATATGCATCGAGTATAAATATTACAAACAGGGCCATTTTAATATTACAAACAGACATTCCAATTATATGTAACAGATAAGGTAATTTCATCGATTAATATATTATAAAAATATGATCAGTTTATATGCGTCCGTATTGTACTGTGTAAGTGTAATATAGCCTCGGGTTACGACGTCGTTGACTCACTGACCCTATTCAATGACAGGGCTATTGATATTCGCGCTCTCGATGTCTCGATTGATATCTCTATAGGAATTAAATTCAATTGTGCATAATTCAATATAGCATTTTAATTATTTTCAAATATTACCTGAAATATTTCTGTTCCGATTTCGATATTGATTTGTAGATAACTTGTGTATTCAGTTATTGGTCTACTTAAAGTTGACTTTTGTATTTCACATAATGAAAAATAGTATTTAAACATACCATATTTGAAATACTGCCAATTTAACGTCGAAATTATTATATATTAAAAGATTATATCCTAAAAAATTCAATGTTTGTAACTATTACAATAAACAAAGAGACCTTTAAAATATTTGCCAAAGCAATGTTATATAAAATACAGCCGCAATTTTACCTTCTTATATTTGGACTTACATTTTTAATATGTTATTTTTGGTTGTAAGTAATAAAAACATTGAATAGAGATGGCAGTTTTTCTGCAAATTCATTCATACATAGTCGTTTGCTTGTTACATACCCATCTATTAAGTGAAGCAGGGAGAAAATTTCATGCGAAAAATATTGTAATACTCTTGGCAATACTATTTATTACTTATGATACTAAATCTGGTTTTAATATCCAATGATAAATGTGATTAAAAATATAGGCGTAAAAGATGCCCCTGTTCTTAATATACCAAGTTATCAAACCATGTTTAAAAATAATTATATATGTAGGTTTTTTGAATTTATATAGGATATTAAAAAATAAAGGTTTTTACCCGAAATGAGAATTGGTCCATCGTAATTCCGAATATTCGATTTTCAATCTTAATTCACAAAAATAGTATTCTATCCGTTGACTTTAATTTAAAAAACAGTTGAAAGAAAGTAGCTGGTGAAAATTAAGTCTACCTTCAACTTTACATTTAGGAATACTTAAATTTCTGAACGATCATTATTTATTTACAAGAACTGAATTTAGAAAGAAAGGAAGAATAAACTAATTAGCTTTATAATTATTATAAGTTGGATAAATTTTATATAAATTCCAAAAAAAGAAAATAAAATTTTTAAGTCATGTGCTTGCATTTTTAAAAATCTCCAAATAAAGACAACATTTGTTTGTTAATCATTAAAATTATTAAACTTTCTTCAGCATTCGAAATATTACAACATTTTTGTCTTACGAAACTTAAAAAGTTATATTTATCTTTTATATTGATTATAACTTCATAAATTATATATATTTATAAATTAGTTGTTATTTGTATTAAATTAAAGTACTTGAAAATAGGTCCATCGTTTTAAATCAGTTAATGTATTGAAATAATGGAAATATTTAACCCAATAATTACACATAAGTTGCTTTAAAATGCCAGAAAAATCCTTTAAGTCAGCGTAATGTTTGGCAAATATCTTTATCTCGCTTAACAATAGATAAGAGATTCTTTTAGGATATGATCTTGATACATCATGTTTTTAATTAACTATCGTAAATGGATGGATAAAATGGATTTACATGATTTATATTTTAAAAACAAATTATTCTAAAAAGGAACGGTTAAAATTCGAATCGTCTACGAATGAATTTTCAAAGTCTCAATAATGTTAAAACCATTATTTATTCAACGATGAAAGGAAGGATTATGAAGGGGCGAAACGGAGATATTTTAATTCGGTCTGAAGTGATTCAGTTAATGTTGAGGGGCGTTAAATTGCTCGATACACCAGTACATGATATCTACGAACTTATGAGGAATGTGACTCAGTTGCAAACAATTGTTTGAAGCTGCAGATGATAAAAAAAATGGCCTGAATTTTTCATTGCCTCGCCTATTAACGTCTCTAATAATTGCTAATTAGAAATAAACGTCAATTATTTTCAATGATTGGGATCGTATAAATAAATTTTATAATCTCATATATCAAGCGCGAAAACTGACTACGGTATTACAAATATTTCGTTAAAAGTAAATGATGAATTTACGAGACAGCTACTAACCCCAGTGGGAATTTGTATTTTTATAATATACTTTTTTTTTATAGAACCTATATAAAAATAGGAGACAGAAATAAAAATAAGACATAAATATCGTGTCAAGAATGAATAATTTTCCTTCGTATTAATAAAACACGTAAAAAAAGACAGGCACTATATAATATTTTTAATGAACTGTCTACTTATATGACTTTCATTCAAACACGGCATCATTAGTATAACTAATAAATAAGTTTTACCGGAAAATGTATAAAAAATCAGCACGAATTTGTATGATTAATCTCACAGGACTTAATAATTCAGTAGGAAATTCATGAAACTAACATCATGCAGATAACGATTCCCGAGACATGTTCCGCAGAGATTGACTATTCAAATTTAATGAATCCAGGGACCGAGCTCGGCCATGATCTCGTTGGAAATGATGTGACGTTTGACTACACTAACAAATTCTTAACATCATTTTGCAAATTAAACAACCACATGCATGATAGTTATTTTCATTTTAAATATTAATTTATTTTACTGAAAAAAATATATATTTAAGTACTAGTATGAAACTAAAATTGGAGCTAACATATATAGCTGGCTTACCGCCAAAAAAGCAATATCAACAGTATTCCATTATCTATGTAAACACAGACAGCGACTTGAAATACGAGACAAAGTTTGACAGGACACTGTCGCAAGGCGCTGGTTATAGTTAACAATACACATATAATACACACACAATACCTCTTCACCTTCACTCATTTTCGATGAATGACTACTGCATTCCACAATTGCACTGTTTAATGTAATCGCAAACGCGCCTGGCACTTGTACAATACGTTCCGCATAATTCAGTAAACACCTCCACTACATCGTGTAGTCATGCAGTTTAAAAATCTAACACCATTGAGTGGTAGAGAACATGTGAATCAAGGCCGGGAAAATAAAAGTATATTTCTGGATCGGTGTTATGGATTAACGGCTGCGCTTACGCCATTCGCGGCATTACATCACGTCCGATAGGGGTCTTTTTCGTTTGTTCGAATATTGTGACTGAAACACTGATAACTAAGTGACTAATCACCGGTTTTTAAATGTACGACGCTTCAATGAATAAATTAAATTTAAATTTTAATTAAAATAATCTTGAACGAAACAGCTTTTCAGTGTTCTCGAAACGACGTCCCGCATATACTGAACGAGGGTCCGGCGATGATTCACATCAATTGCTCTCATTTTGATTAGGCAGAACGGAGGCATATTTCGTCAGATGTGTCTGGGGTTATAGTGCAGTAATAAGATAATGGTGCTCTGCATAATCTCTTTAATGGGCAACACATTCACCCTCTGTTTCAAATTGGGAAGCTTGTTGCGCTTGCGCATACTATTATTTTTGTTTTCGGCATGTCCTGTTTTTAACGACAATGAATGTGACGGTACGTCTCTATTTTAAGCTCAACTGAAAACTAATAAATGAATGCCTACCGTGCAAACCTATAACATCATTAATATTTCGTAAAATACTTCCAATTTGCACAACATCATCGTAGTTCTCATATTTTTTTCTACTTTTAAAAAGAAGTATAATACAGTGAAAAACATATTTAAAATATAAAGTGTTTTTAAAATAAAAATTATATAAAACTCATTGGAACAATCGTCACCATAAACACAGAATACTAAATGTGTTGTATTAATGAAGTGCAACAGTGAATTTAAAACAGCTGGCTCTCATTTAAAAGTAAAAGTAGAGATTTTATTATATTGTAATATTATTTCAATTGCAAATCAACCTGCATTTGTTGCATAGATTTATAATTATGTTTTATCCTTTGATATAAATTATAAATGGTGCATAATTTAAAGGAAGTTGGTGACTATAATGACAACAGGTGATAGATAAAATAAGTAAATGTAAAATAAACTAATAGTTTAGTATAATATCTCTTTGAATAAAAAAAAATATATATATACGAAATGCTTAATAATTTCTGAAAGTAATTTCAGAAACTTTATAGTTATATCAAAAGACTATGATACAGTTATATTCTATGGCCAACAATTGTTTATTTTTTTTTCTTACTATAAAATAATTATTTAAAAAAAAAAAATATGCGGAAATATAGAGAAAGACTGAAATTAGTATTTTTCTATAACCACAAAATTTGAAGGAGCAATAAATAATGATCACACAAGAATAAGAACAATAAAAATGCTAAGACCACAGTAAAACATGTTTCTGTAACATTTACTTTTACAAAATAATTTCTATTTAATTTACTTAGCAATACTGGCTAGAAAAATATTTAGTAGCAGTTTATGTGAATGGACAAGCGACATTAAGCTTTCTAGTACATAATTTCTGTGTATAATTCAGAAATATTTTATTGAAAAAATTAATAATTCTAATTAAAATTAGAAATTTGTAGAATATAGTTGATATTCTAGGACATGTAAACATGTGTTCTTTTGTTTTTACTTAACAAAAGACTACTCAGATACTTATATAGATGTAGCTCTATATTTCTTGTAATTTAAAAAAAGATTAGCAATAACCAAGCAATTTTATTATGTTAGTAAAAACTAGAAAAGAACAAATGATAAGATAGTGAACATTTTATCTAAAGTGGATATATAATAAAAATGATCCAATTTAGCTACCACCATTAGTAAAATTTAAACATTTCTCAAATGACAGAATATTTGCATGTACTTTTCAGATAATGTAGGGCTTATAAAATGGAAATGTTCGGAAAAAAAATTAGAAATAATAATTGATTTCATATATGTTTAAAATTCATACTTATGAATACAATTATATTATGCAAACATTTAAGTTCTTCTTAAATATTTCTAGTAGATAATGAAGTATATGAGAATTAAACAATTATTTAAAAATTGTTTTAAATAATTGTTGTTTCATTTTCTCTCTCAAATAAATGATAGGTAGCCAGTATAGTGTATTTAAATGACGTTCTAATAAGAAATTTTTAATTGTATTGACCTTTATTTTTTGATTTTTTCTTTGACCGAACTTGAGTAATAATGGATATTTTCATTGAAATTTACCAAAAAATCTTTAACTTTTTTTATACAATTTAAATAATTTAAGATACATTATTTCAAAATATTTTTGAAAATACAGTTAACTCAACTCAGTGTGTAGGAAACTGAAATGTTGTACCTAAATAATTTTGATGTTTATTAAGAAATTAAATTCGTGATACAGAAGCATTGAAACCATTTTGTATGAACAAAGTACATAGAAAATTACATATTTTAACAATTTGTTTCTTACAAAAAAAGAGAATGGTGTGCATAAAAGAACATTAGTCATAATAAATTTTCTATTAAAAATTTAAATCCAAGTTAATTTATGCAAATTTCTAACAAGTTAAATTTGAAATATATAGTTTAAAATTTATATTATGGAGTTTGTTTTCTTTTACATGTCATAAGTAAGTCATAATAATTTTTAATAATAAAAATTTATGCAATTAGTATGATTTTTTTAGAGATACTAAGTCATTCAAATTTTATAAAAATCACGTAATATGTTTAATTAAATCAATTGATTGTTGAGTTAACCTTACCTGTTTTGATTCTCCTTCAAGTTCGATAATTTGTAGTGTCAGGGAACTTTCCATTGCTGCGGATTCATTGAGGAGCGCATTTTCCTGTTCTATTCCACTCTGCGTTGTCACTTTTTGGGTTGTGTCAAGTTTCATTAATGCCTGCAAGGACACCACATTGTATATTGCCAATAATATTCCTAGCAAAATGTGGTTTAATTAAAACCAATATCATGTTAATAACACACATAGTAGCAAAATTTTAAATATAAAATAAAATAAAAATGTAGATTGTAAATGACAAATGTATTAAAATCACTAGTTTCATTTGTTTAATAGTACCAGGCAATATGTTTTAACCTAATGATGTTTAATAAGTTTCCATACATATATTTAAAAAGTAGATCATCTTATGAACATGAGGTGTTAAAAATACAATTTAAAGTTACCGTTTGCACGTTAATGTGGCCATTAAGGCATGAAAAGTGAAAATATTACGGTATGTAGGCCATCTAACCTCCTGAGTGATCTCCAGATCGTGCTTTGTGTTCTCGTATAAACTCTCCAGCTCGTCGCATCGCAGCTGAAGGGAACTCTTTTCCTCCAGCAGCACCAGGCCGAGCTGCGCCGATTGTATCTTCTCACTGCTGGCTTGGTCCAGTTCCCGACTCAGCCTCTCGATCTCCGCCTTTAGCTCGGAGATCGATAAGTCATTTTGTGCCGTTCCTGCCATCTTGGGACAGTTTTACGGCTTTTACTTTAAAACTTCATAAACAAAGTAAATAATCTCAGAAAAACAACGTTAAAACGTGTAAAATCAATGTTTCTACATTCTCTCAACAAAAGTATAACGTCTTGACAGTTCAGTCGTTTCTGTGATTTTTTTTTAGCTCATGACTGATTGTAAATTTGTTTTAACAATGGATTCAAGTCTTTTTGCTTATTTTTTTTTTTTTGATTAAGTATATATAGATAAATAAACAATTTTAAAAATATTTCTTTTTAACAATAACAATATAGTATATAATATTTTAATATATAAAATTAGTATTTCTAGTAGAAATTTTTGCTTTGATTTATTAATATTAAATAAAATATTATTGAATTAAACATTTTTATGCTAAATGGTTGGTTTCCTAGATTGGCTATTGTATTAATATAAAATATCGCTGATTAGAGCCAAATTATTTGAACGAGGCAGCACCATAGCAAAAAAAATTTTACTATGGTCTCTAATATATTGTTAATTAATGCTAGAGTATATATTATTATATAGGGCTGCCACTTGGCAACTATTTACGTATATATATTTTAAATAAGTATTATAATCAATTGTAAAGTATTTGAATATTTTAAGCTTTATTATAGTACAGATTAATAAAATGACTAATACAAAAGGAAATGAATTAATACGCTTTGGAATAAACTCGCAAACAAAAAATAGATTATGGCGGTACCTGGTTAAAGCTTTAACTTTACACAGGATAAGGATATTCTCCTCACCGGTTTTGATCAAGGCTGCCATTAAGACATATTTTAGTTCACAAGAGTGTATACCAACAAAGGTTACGCTTTGTTGCCTCTCATCCATAATTAGATGGGAATCAAACTGAACTGTACATACGATAAGAAAAAAAATAACTAAAATAAAAAAATCCTACTCTTGCCGTAACTAAAATAAAAATAAACTCTTTTAGGAAACTCATTTAAAATACTCTTAATCCTGGAGAAGGTTAACGAAGGCGAGTCTGTGACACCTGTGTTATTATGGTTATAAGTCTCACACATTCAGTTTAACAGAGTTCTGAAGAGGCTGCGTCGTTTCCCATAATTCATGACCAGTTCTTTTCCTATTCACTAGTAGTAATGTTTTAGACATTACACTCTTGAGTCAAAACTGTACATTTTGGATGAAGTGTATAATAGACGCAATATCTAAAATTAAAAAATGGAACACCACTCACGAGCTTTCTGATTTTCTCAATTAAAATAAGGAAATGTTAACTGGTGCGACAACAAGGCCTTGTTTGGTTCTTTATATCATATTTTGTTATTTGTAGACGCACTTGTGGGGGATGGGATAGGCAATAGTTGTCAATAAATTTAATATTAGACATCTCAAATACAAAATTTCATTTATTTAATAACATCAATTGACTAACTTAATATATTATCGCTTACAAAATTATTTGCAATTTATTTGTTATATTTAATAGATAAATCTTATTTAAATCGTATTTTATCATATAACATCAAAAACTTGTTAAAATAGAAATGACTACTATAATATTCAGATTTAGCGTAATGACAACACTGAGAAAAAGGTTGGCTTTCTATTAAAAAATGAAAAATGATTCAATTAAAATTAAATTGGTTGATATGCAACTACTACAAAATATCGGATTGTAATATTGCCAAAACTACCAAACTATATAAATTATTCAAGCAATTTGTAACATTATTATAGCACCTGTTAATATACAACGTGACGGTTTGAAGTATTTATTAATATTCACAACTTTAATTGACAATGCTAAAAATTTAAAATTATTATTATATTATTGCTACAATTATTAGTTAATTTTGGAATGCATGATAATCATAATAAACTCAAGATCAGACTTAATTGCATTAAGGTTCTATTATTTACAAGAAAGAAAAAATACAATGCTTACACTACAAAACAAGTTTAAAGGACGAAGTTTACGTTACCTACTTCTACGATGTGTTACTAGTACTTAAATAAAGTAGAATAGGTAATAATTAGATATGTGGAAATAAATTGTATTGAATTGTTTTTTTTTTAATACAAATTACGTCACTTGTCTTTTAAAGTTGTCAATGGTGTTAACATCCTGAATGCAAATATATAATTACAAAAACCTTTGTTGAGCCTGTTTACAGGTGTGTAAGATACCTACAACTAAATATACAAAACTCGTTAGAATACCTGCCTAATCTTTTATTTATTAGTATATAACATTATGAACGACAACTGTTAGTGCTTGTTAATTTATGTAAAATATTTTAATACCCTATGATAAAGTTTGACTTCAAAAATATCTCTTTACGTCCTTTGGAATTTAGTTGTTTAAACTTAGGAGAATTGTGTAGACAATTTTATACTTAAATAACGTAGCTACTTCATAATAATTCCGTATTTTGACCTATTGTATCGAGGAGTTAGTACAAAAGATCGAAAGTCATAATAAAGTTACAATTATATATAGAAAAGATCTTAATAATCGTTGTTTACAGTTTTCTGATTTTTAGTTATTAGTTTAATGCATTAAAATTAAGAATTACTTTATTACATATTTTTCTTACGATCTCTTGCACTATAAGTACGGATATGATGTAATGTGCTCCTATTATATAATCCTTGTCAAACAAAACCCCAGTAATAGCCACACCATACATGCTTAAATAATAAATTTATAAATTAATATATAATAACTACACTGTTATGGTCACTGTATGAATATATTATTTGTACTAAATTATACTAATGCATAATTACAATTAAACCTGACACTATAGACATTTGTAATAATTAATAGTATGTTCTGTTTCGGAACTTGGCACCAAAAATGGCGGGAAAAAATTTCGGTGAGTTAAAAACGAATTAGGATAAAATAAATGAGCATAAATAATTCTAGTCTATGGATGAAAGTTGTAAAATTCTATAATAAATATAAATCTGTATGAAAAGGAATATCTGAGAATCTAATTCGAATAGACATTTAACAACATGATTGAATTATTTACCAACATTTTTATCAAAGAAGTTCAGCATAGTATCATGTTTAGCGATTTAATTAACTAAATTGTTGTATAATAAACTTTTTAATTAAGGTTTAAATTCAAGACGCATTAATGTTTCTGACATACTACTAAAATAAAAAAAAATCGATATAAAATACAATTTCCGAAAGATCCCTGACAAAATCATTGAGTTTAGTAAACGGTAAAGACTACTGTCGAGATATGTTCCGTCTTTTTATGACTTTTCAACACCATTTGAATACAAACAGTTATATAAAAATCTAAGCAAATACCAATATTTTTTATCTTTACTCTTTTAAAAAGACTTTTATATTGTAAAATTAAATATTTCAAGACATAACCACTCTTGAGTGCTGTTTTTTTTTATTTAAGATATTATCCGAGATTATTATATTATTTGTATTACAATAAAGTTAATTATTTAATGCCCTATATAACAAAAAAAAAAATCATTTTAGACAAATAATATCAGCCGGGAAGACAATTCGAATTTCATTAAGTTATTATAATAATATCCATTTCACCTACTTAAAAATACTTAGATTAATTGCAATTCAATTTTATTATTAATAATTATTATCAATAAGTACATTCCTATTTAATTACAATAATAACATCATAGAAAAAGTTAATAAATTATATTTATAATAATATGTATGAGAATTATTAATTAATGTTAAAATTATTATTTAGAATCAAAGAAAAGATAGACTAGAGATAATGACAAAAGTAAGTAGATAAATAGAGGAAGGATTTTTTATACTCCGCAAAGAGATACCGAAATATTTGTATTGGTATTTAGTAAATACCAATACTTATACAGATATAGGGGTAAATGTTCTACTTTTAAGACCCCTTTCGTGTAATACAAAATTTTACATAATAAAACATTTAATTTTTGGTTTAAGATGCAATCATTTTCATATTTAATTTTTTTACTAATTAAATGCCACGTCTGTCTAATTTATTAATAATCCGCAAGATGCATGACTGTAAATTACGCAATTCAAAAAAAAATATATACATATCAATATTAGTAAAAAAGGTTTATTATATTAGTGTATCGGTTTTTGGTTAGTTTTAAAATTGCTTTTGGAAATTTTCAAAATAATTACATTATGGCACAGTTGGAGGCCGGTTCTTCTCGTGATGGTAGCGGTGGTCTCGCCGGAACGAGGACTTCTGATTCAGGTTCTGGCATTGAGCTGGGAGAATCTTTCCTTACCGACTGCTTAGATACCTCTTGGGCCTTCTGCGGAGGGGGTAGCTTTGGTTCTTGGGGAGTTTGCTTCTGCTCTGTGAGAGAACTGGTACTGGGAGTTCTTGCTCGAGATTGAGCTAAGGAGGCGCGGCGTTCGCGCGCATTGATGATCGACGTGAGATACGGGATTTGATTGCTGATCGCCATCATGAACGGCCTGTAGCCGATGCTGAAATATAAATACATAATCATAAAGTATAACGTCTTGACAGTTCAGTCGTTTCTGTGACTTTTTTTAGCTCATGACTGATTGTAAATTTGTTTTAACAATCGATTCAAGTCTTTTTGTTTTTTTCTTCTTTTTGTTTAAATATATACAGATAAATAAACAATTATAAAAAATATTTCTTTTTAAAAATAACAATATAATATATAATATTTTAATATATAAAATCAGTATTTCTGGTAGAAATTTTTGCTTTGATTTATTAATATTAAATAAAATATTATTGAATTAAACATTTTTATGCTAAATGGTTGGTTTCCTATATTGGCTATTGTATTAATATAATATATCCCTGATTAGAGCCAAATTATTTGTATGAGGCAGCACCATAGCAAACAAAAATTTACTATGGTCTCTATTATATTGTTAATTAATGCTAGAGAATATATTATTATATAGGGCTGCCACTTGGCAACTATATACGTATATATTTTAAGCTAAGGAGATTATTGAGCCGATTCATATATTAAACTTAAAATTTGAATTGCAAAAACAAACAGTACGACGAATTATAGACACGAATACTCTTAAGTTTCGGTACGAATGGTTTTTTTCGCAATAAAGTAAAGTAAAGTAACAGCCTGTAAATTCCCACTGCTGGGCTAAAGGCCTCCTCTCCCTTTGAGGAGAAGGTTTGGAACATATTCCACCACGCTGTTCCAATGCGGGTTGGTGGAATACACATGTGGCAGAATTTCTATGAAATTTGTCACGTGCAGGTTTCCTCACGATGTTTTCCTTCACCGCTGAGCACGAGATGAATTATAAAGACAAATTAAGCACATGAATCAGCGGTGCTCGCCTGGGTTTGAACCCGCAATCATCGGTTAAGATGCACGCGTTCTAACCACGGGGCCATCTCATTTTTCGCAATAGTAATGATATCAGCGAGGGCAGGCGGCACTGACCACTCGGCGTCGGTCCAGGCGCGCAGGTCGGCGAGCGCGGCGCGCAGGCGCAGCGCGGCCTCCAGCGACACGTCGGGCCCGCGCGCCGCGTTGGCGCAGCGCAGCACGGCCAGCGCGTCGCGCAGCGCCACCGCCACCACCAGCGCCCACTCCACGCAGCTCGCCTCCGTCATCAGCTGCAGCAGGTACCTGCCGGACGGAGTCGTACGAACTTGGTGGCAGGGCTTTGTGCAAGCCCGCCTGGGTAGGTACCACCCACTCGTCAGATATTCTACCGCTAAACAACAATACGCAGTATTGTTGTGTGTGAGCCAGTGTAGCTACAGGCACAAGGGACATAGCATTTTAGTTCCCAAGGTTGGTGGCGTTATTAGTTAATATTTCTTACAGCGTCATTGTCTATGGGTGATGATGATCACTTATTATCAAGTGGCTCATATGCTCGTCCGCCAACCTATTCCATAAAATAAAAAAAATAAAAAATACGATGTAGTATTTCATTAACACAAATTTACAGATATACTTGGTGGGAGGACTTCGAGCAAGCCAGTCTAGGTGGGTACCGCGCATTCATTTATAGGCTATCGCCAAGCAGAAATATTTGGTATTCTCGTATTCCAGTTTAAAAGGTGAGTAAGCCAGTGTGACTACAGGCTCTACGGAAACTTAGTTCCCAAGGTTGGTGGCGCATTGGATGTATACTTTCATGGCCAATGTGTAAGGAATTTATATAAAATATAATATAATTCACAGAGTGCAATTATATATATGAGGTAGGTAGGGTCCGTACCGGAGCTGCACGTGCGCGGTGTGGTCGCCGCGCTCGGCCTGTGTGTGGTGCAGGCGCTCCATGAGCGCGGCGTAGCGGCGCTCGTCGGGCGCGGCGTCGGCGGCGTCGCCCGCGCCGCCCCACGCCACGCCGCCGCCCTCCGCCACGCTGCCCTCGCCCACCGAGCTGCGCACACACTTACACTGCCGACCCGAGCCACTCGCCCGAGCGTCGCCGCCCGACATTATGGAACTCATGCTATTATTATACATGCAAAGTCTGTCTGTAACGCCTTGATGGGTAAAGCATTCGAATAATTTTGGTATGAAGCCAGGCTGTACCCCAGGCGAAAACAGGTTTTTTGTACCTAAAATATACGACCACTTTATAAACGGGCGTAGTTAAAATTGACGTGTAAAAAATTCTCGCGAGTCGAAGACAGAGTTCCCGATTTTTGGATAGACTTTAACTTCTAAAAATATATAAATTTCGCTGACAACTTTAAACAAAAATACTCAATTAATTAAATCAAAAAAATTCGATGGCCAATTACAAAACAAATAGTGTTTTTTTTTAATCAAACAAAATTTATTTAATATGGAAGATTAGATACACAGCACGGTGCGTACCTAAGCGGCGCGGGGGACAGCGGCGCGCCGGCCGCCAGCGGCAACGCGTTGCGCAGCGACAGCGACACGTAGCCGCTGTCGCCGCACAGGCTCTCGCACTCCGCCGCCGGGCTGCACGGGGCTGCGGGCGGCGAAAAAAGGGCACAATATTCAATAATAAGACTTTTTGGAACGTTTGTAAGCAGGAAAGTTTCTAAAAACCATATGGTTTAATGGACAGATAAACTTGTAGCTTCCAAGTAAATGACAGAATTTCAAAACAAGCACACTCAACATGTAAAAAAAACACTCATAAAAATACAGGTTCATGTATTTTATCATAATACCTGGCACTGAAGCCGAAATGGCCCAGTGGTTTGAACACGTGCATCTTAACCGATGATTGCGGGTTCAAACCCAGGCAAGCACCGCTGTTTCATGTGCTTAATTTGTCTTTATAATTCATCTCGTGCTTTGCGGTGAAGGAAAACATCGTGAGGAAACCTGCATGTGACAAATTTCATAGAAATTCTGCCACATGTGTATTCCACCAACCCGCATTGGAACAGCGTGGTGGAATATGTTCCAAGCCCTCTCCTCAAAAAGGGAGAGGAGGCCTTTAGCCCAGCAGTGGGAAATTTACAGGCTGTTACTTTGCTTTACCTGGCACCATGCTGGTCTTGCGCTGCGGGTAGTCGGCGTCGTCGGGCGCGGGGTAGGGCCAGCCGAAGTCGTCGTGCAGGCGGCGCAGGCAGGGCACGGCGGCGTCCACGCGCGCGGCGCGCTCGCGCTCGCCCGCCAGCCACGCCACCAGGTGCAGGTCCAGCGCCGCCGCCAGCCGGCCCAGCGCCAGCAGCCGCGCCGTCGACAGCAGCAGGCGCGCGTGCCGCTGGATCATCATGTCGATGAAGAACTCCTCCGCCGTGCCGTTGTACGTGTCCCTGGAAAAATGTGTTAATTAGGGGTTTTCTATCGTGCTGTACGTATACTTAAAGATTTTTTTTTTTTATGGTATAGCTTGGCGGACGAGCATATGGGCCACCTGATGGTAAATGGTCACCATCGCCCATAGACATTTAACGCTGTAAGAATTATTAACTATTCCTTACATCGTCAATGTGCCACCAACCTTGGGAACTAAGATGTTATGTCCCTTGTGCCTGTAGTTACACTGGCTCACTCACCCTTCAGACCGGAACACAACAATACTGAGTACTGTTGTTTGGCGGTAGAATAACTGATGAGTGGGTGGTACCTACCCAGACGGGCTTGCACAAAGCCCTACCACCAAGTAAACAGTTTATACTTAAAGACAGTGCACACGTAAAGGGAGACGCAGTCCTCAGTATGCGTTACCTGTCGCTCCTGGCGGGCACGGACTTCTTGCGCTTGACGGCGGCGGTGGCGGCGCTGCGGCGCGGCGCGTGCGCGGCGGGCGGCGAGGGCTCGCGCGGCGCCGCCGTCGTGCTGAAGCTGCGCCCGCGCGCGCCGCCCAGCTGCAAGCGTTCCTTGCGCACAGACAGACACACTCAGTGGCGTAGCTATCGTAGGGCCAGATGGTGCATTGCACCAGGGCCCCAGAGTTCAGGGGGCCCTCTAAACTAAACCTTTACTTTCTGAAGCTAGAGAATCACTACCCTGCTCACAAGATTTCGTATTTTAATATATCTATAATTTTCAATGGTAATTATTAGTTAAAGAGGGATGGAAAAGAGGGGTAGAGGGCCCGATTCTTTTTCTATGCACCGGGGCCCTTCCTCACCTAGCTACGCCACTGGACACACTTGTTGTCATACTCACTTTATAAGGAACCCACGTCGACAATTGTCGAAATAGAATATTATACAGGGTTTAGAATGGAATATTATAAACGGTTAATTTTACCACCATGTAGTCACCCCTATCATCTCTTAACGGGAATACGTCGAATTACCAATAACCCTGTGTATTCACGAAATAATACATTTAATTTTTTCTATAGAAATAATTGTCATTAAAAATTTGTTTTAAAACTAATATTGGACTATCTATCATATAAAATTTTGTTCGTAAAATGACCTACGAGCTGTAGAAATTATAATTAAAGATACCAAACGATATGTCAAATAAATAACAGCCGATATTTCGTCAGCAATTAAAATTTCCTTCCAGTTCAACATTTACGCGAGTTATATTATTTACATTACTTATGCAACTTTAATTATACAATTAAAAATATTGCTCGGTAATATTTTTACGCGCTATTAGTAATTTGAAACGTTATTAATTATATGAAATATTATCATTATTACTCAATAATTACACTGAGTACATACTATCATACATTTATGTTACTCAAGATCCTAAAATAATTTATCAAAATTTGATAAATAAATCATTAAACTATATTTTACCGCACATAAAGTAAGACAAATTAGTAGGAATTATTAATACCGTTAGTGAAATCGTATTCCCTCTCTCCTATTATAATACTAGCTACCCTTCCCGGTTTCACACAGGTAAAAAAAGGTTCTATATATTAACTTTAAAATTGAAGATAAACATGGAAAGTAAAAAAACTTTTTTCTATTTAGTTACGCCGAAACTGCCTACTTTTTTTTCGAATATAATATACATGTATATACATAAACAAATCTTATTGAATTACTCTGTTTAATTACATGCTTTCCCACGCGCGACAGTGTTACATATCGGGCGATATTGAAAATTATAATTCTCAATAGTGTCGGGATTTTCAACTATTAACAGGATAATGCTTATACTTAGGCGTTTTCATAAATATTTTAGACTATTTTGTAGATAAATTATTTGCTGATTGGGGATAACCATTAAATTGATGTAGCACCAATTAATAACCAAGAGTATAAATAGAGGCATTAACATCACGATTCACAATATTGCATTGATCATTTATATTTCAGATAATTATAAAGTTAAATAATGTTTAACTGATAATTATTAAAATAAAATATAATATAATATAAATCACTTAATAATTATACCTGCATGCTTCCGAGTATAACGGACAGGTCCTCAGCATTCGGGCTGACGCTCTGCGACTGCACTATCTGTCCATACTTCGTTTGAACGTTTATCGAGTTTCTCGGAGAATCGACGTCGTTTGGATCTGAATTATAAGAGATAATCATTGAATAATAAACATTTCAAATTAAGAATAAAGAACTTAGAACTAGCGCGCACTGGTAACTTTTGTCACGGTGACTGTTTCGTCACACTTGTCAAGTCCGTGAATATGTATAGTACGACACAACTTAGATGTCGCATCGGAAAAATTCGTAAAACCGATCACATCCGAATTGAGTACGCTAAACCAAATTATGAAAATTTATTTCTCATGCGAATATGATCTTTACACAAACGATAATAACTTGTAATATCATATGACCTAATATATTCGTCAATTTGACGCGTTGATTTACATGCACTTGCTTTCTCTGTCGCGTGAATCTATAGCGACGATTATCGTCGAATGGCGCGATAGGGAGCTATTTCTATTGGTTGTGTAAATCGGCAGTAATCGGTTTTATTTTCATTTCATTGCATTTTCCGATGCTACATCTAAGTTGTGTCGTACTATACAGATGCAAACACAAATGTCACGTTGTAATGTGCGCGCACCTCCATACATATTCATGGACTCGACAAGAGTGACGAAACAGTCACCGTGACAAAAGTTACCAGTGCGCGCAGTGCGTTAGATAGATCAGTAGAACCTATTACGGATCTTAGTCAATAGTTTCAGAACAAGAGAACATCTAGAATTCCAGAATATGTTCACAGTGTGTGTCAGCAAACCCGCAGTGGAGTAACGTGATATAAAACACAAATATATTCCGTAAATGTTCCACTGGACAAAGTAACTTACTGATATAAAATCATCGCTAAAATATTAATATAAATATGTGTTTTCAATGGATATAAAACGGTATTAAAAAAATATTAAAATACATAAATCAAAAGGATAAAATCTTACCAATGGCTCTTAGGAAACGCACAAGATCTCTCGCGAGGTCCCACCGCTCCTGTTGCAACGCAGTGTCTAACAGTTGAGTCGCTAGCTGTCGGCTTACCGTCGAACTTTCTAGATTCTACAATGATTATTGAACAACAATTAAGAAGTAGGCAAATTAAAAAAAAGGTGACGTTAATATATAAAGACATAGATTAGTAGTTATATTCTATAACTGAGCTAAATATTCAATACTGAACCTTAAGCTGCAACAGATATATAACTGTTTTTAAAACAAATAATAATAATATTAAATCTTCAATTCTTGGGTCAAGTTTGACTATTTTACAACGAATGCAACATACTTGTAATATGATGAGATAGGAGGCGGCCGTATCCAGCATCTTACGTTGCAAGCACTCTTGGAAAAGTTCCTTGGGCTTGCCGGCGGCGGAGAACAAGTACGCCCACAACGCTATTTCTGTCTTCCTCGCACATTGCACCACCGTCTGACGTAACGAGAAAAAAATGACATGTGAATACATGGCAAATGCATTTAAACCTTAACAAAATTATATTACTGACGATTTTCTTGAACTTTATCTTGAATCATTTAATATATTAGATGGCAAGTATTATCAATAACTAGAGACCCATCCTGGCTTCGCACGGGTGGAATGCTGATACTAAGTATAATAAAAAAAATGTGTTTGTTTACGACATCACTTTAAAACCTCTAAACCATCAGTGTTTTTCTAATATATTGTGTATGTATTATACATACATATAAACCTTCCTCTTGAATCAATGAAAACTCTTAAAAGAAACCGCATGAAAATCCATGTAATTTTAAAGATTTAAGCATACATAGGGTCAGACAGCGGTTAATTTAATAATATGTAGTTATAATAAATTAATAATATTTTGAAAAAACTTCAACAACAACAACAACAACAACAGCCTGTAAATTCCCACTGCTGGGCCATAGGCCTCCTCTCCCTTTGAGGAGAAGGTTTGGAACATATTCCACCAAGCTGTTCCAATGCGGGTTAGTGGAATACACATGTGGCAGAATTTCTATGAAATTTGTCACATGCAGGTTTCCTCACGATGTTTTCCTTCACTGCCGAGTTCGAAATGAATTATAAATTCAAATTAATCACATGAAAATCCGCAATTATACCTTAAGGTGTTCTAACCACAAGGCCATCTCGGCTCTGTTTACACTCTGCTTATACTTTAAGAAACTTATATTACTGGCCGTCTCCATGGACTCTAACTTCAACCATTTAAAATCTTAGATGGCAAGTATTATCAATAACGTCACAAACCTGTAAATAAACCGGGAACTCGTGCACGAATTCGATAACGCTGGGCAGCTGCGCGTCGGGTATGGGCTCCTTGCTGGTGGCCTCCTCCTCCAACACCTCGTGCAGCAGCAGCTCCAGCGAGTGCGGGAAGTAGGGCAGCTGCGAGCACGAACGAGCTATCTCCCAGGCGTGATATCCCAGGTTACGTCGGAGAAGTTGGCGAAGTATTTGGTGCAAGTATACTTGACTCTGTATTGGTTTGGGGAAGATTCATTAAAATGGAAGTAATATAAACGTAAAACATCAGTCTTTTTAAAAGTAAGATAAGATTAATATACTTTATTGTACACCGAAACAAAAAAATACAAGAAGCGAAACAACAAAATAGAAAACACGGTACAAAAGGCGGTCTTATCGCTAAAAGAGCGATCTCGTCCAGACAATCTTTGGATAGAGGACATTGAATACTCTAAGAAAGGGGTAAAAGTAATGTTGGAAAATGGAAGGAAAAATTATGTATACGAATATCTTTACTTATCCAATGACATGTTCTAACTGTGTGGCTCATCATAGCCGAGCTTATTATTATTAAAATTATGCCTATTAAATTTGGTGAGTTTTAATGATAGGGTTTGTTTGTATGCAAGCCCATTATTATTTAAAGTTTAAAACGTAAAACTTCATTTCTGGAATACTTAATAAACAATAGTAAATACGTATTTAAGCGTTTCTGCAATTGCTTGCAACAAGGAGGTCTTACATTAACGTTATATTTTAAGTTAATTTGTAAAAATATTCAACTTCCACTCGAGCAAAGAAGCGAGCAACGGCTAGTATATATACATATATGTACGTGTAAGTCTCACCGTTCTGTTAATGACACAAAATGGCAGAGAAAACACCGAATTTGAGTCAGATGCATATAAAGTCGTATCATTTTCAGCACCCAATAGTATTGCATCGTCGAAGAGTATAGCTGAAAGTAGAAAAAAGAAGATATTTAAATCATCCATAGCTCATTAAATTACAGTCATTTATATTACAAATTAATTTTGTAGCTTTCTGTAGCTTTCATCACTCATGAGGTGTTATTTACTTAGCGGGTATATGTCCAGATGGAAAGGCAGCATTATCCTTTTAGCCATGAAGGTGTGTCGCGAAGGGTCAGTGCGTCGCGTCACCTCGCGCGGCATTAAGGGCAGCCACACGCGGGCGCCGAGCGCGCCGCACCACAACCATAGAGCACGCGACAGCTGCGTCTGAGCACCCGAGCCGCTGCCAGACCATACGCTTTCCACGCATGAGGCTAGGACTGTCGCAGGCAGACAGCTGTATGCCTATAACAATAAAATAAAAATCAAACTCAAATTCCTTAATTCGACATAGAAACTTTACATTAACTTATTGATGGTCAAATCAAACCTTACCACCGGTTCGGAAAAAGGAACACCCTGACCTGAGAAGAACCGGCGAAAGAAACTCAGCGGGCCTTTTTTTGTCAAATATACTAGTAGTTTTGGGAAATATACTTTATACAAGCAGTTTTGGATCATCTTTTTCAAACTGTATTACATGAAGCTACCAAGGTTTGGGAATGCAGATTTGGCCGAGTAAACGGGCAGGTAAACTCAGTTAATACTCTTTTTAAATATTTAAAGTATAAAGGGTTGGAATTATTATTTAAGAAATAAATGTATTAATTATTAAATGATTATAAAAAAGGATACTCTTCTGTTTTTAATCCTAAAATTTATATTTAAAAATTGTAAAAAGAAATTCTTAATGTAGGTATTTAATAAACAAAATAATTTAGTTAGGTAGCTATTTGACAAGATACAAATTTGAATGTGTGTTTATTTGTCCGTAACATAATACTACATTATTAAATTGTTTCATCAAAGTTGAAATTCAAACGTATAACAAAATAAATTGTGACATTTAGCAAACTATTTAATTTCAACGTAGGTAATTATATTTATTTATAGTTATTGCCATACAACTTTATTGAGGTAATAAAATCAATAACTATTAAAAAAGCTGTAGATTATTTTCATGTACTTAAGTTATAAATCTTTGTCTATTCAAGTTCAATTAAAGAATTCAAGTGCAAGAGTTATTGTATAATACGTATGATGCTATAGTAAACAAATCTAATTAATGTTATATTATCCGGCATCCGTCGCGTGCTATAATATAGTTTGGAAGGTTCAGTTATCGACATCCTACTAAATGTGCACGCCACGCGTAGATGTAATTAGAGCAAATCGTCACTTTATACATTTACGAATATTGCATCAGATTTATCACGCTTGATTAGGCTTTCTTAGTTTCAGACATAACATACATGATAATAACAGCAAA